>NC_088687.1:64092727-65342727 GCF_028017835.1 Emys orbicularis | reverse complement strand
AGGAAATGGCCCATACCAAGACATGCAAAAATCTTCAAAACAAAAGTGAGGTTGTTCATGAAACCAGTTTTCCCAAATTGTAAGAGTTTTCAAAATATTGTCTACATGCTTCAAAAAGCTAACCCAGGTCTTATTCTTGGCTGATTAATGGCCAAACCAGCAACTTTCATTCATGTGAGCAGTCAGTGGGGCTACTTTCCTGGGTAAAGATGGCAGAAAGAGGTCTAACAGTACAGGGACATTACATTTAAAACAGAAGTAAATACAGAATTGCATTAAATAGACAACCTGCTATCACCAAATTTAGAATTATGCTGCATGTAACTCCGTTATTACTAGATTTGTAATTTGCTATCAAAACAAAAAGCATTTGCTTTTATATTGCCTAGCTACTTATAAGGACATGAATTATTACTGTAAGTACAAATATGCTAAACCTGTACTTTAATGAAGTGCATAATAACCACTTCTCCACTGGTAACACTTTGGGCGAAATCGTGGCCCCACTGAAGTCAATGGGATTCATACCTTATGTGCACGTAGCTCTCCTTTAACTGAACTGATATAAAAATTGATTACTAGGAGATGCAGAGACTCCAAAAGTATTTTTGCAGCTTTTCTGTCCAAATAATTTGTACACCAGAGACCAGGTCAAATGAATACATATCATAAATATCAACCATATAGGAGTTCTTTCCTTGCTATGGATCTTAGAATTGTATTTCTGCTTTAAATAAAGCATCATTATTCATTGCTATTAAAAAATAAAGCAAACAAGTTAAAAAGTATCGATAATATTTTGAATAGTTTCCAAGATTTCATTCTCCCTTTGTATCGAAGTGAAAATGGATTTACAGTCAGATTCACAAAGTTCCTATGCACTATCAACTATTAGTAAAGGTCCAGTCCTGCACCATTGCTTCTTCCTCTTATTATCACTTATGTTTCTGTAGTATCTAGAATCCTTACCTATGGTAAATGAGTCCCTGCCTTAGAGAGCTTACAATTTAAGGCCCAAAGTCAGCAAAGCACTTGAACACGTTCTTAACTTTGAATTGGGTTTGCTGGATTGTATAGAAAGGCCTAGATTCTGAGCAATAAATCAAATGCTCTAAGCACAGCTCAGATGTGTGTGTGTGTGTGTCAGGGGGAGGGGGAAATGCAAAGGAAGCTTTATGCCACAGTCCTGAGGTTGTCCCTGGCATAAACTAGAGCAGTCTTAGGGCTGATTTATTTACTGTTGTTAACAAAGGCTCCCAGAGGGTTGTTCTGGCAGCAGGGCATTGTTGGAGAATGGGATTTCCCACTGCATGCCATACTCCTGGCTATGGCCCTTAGGCCAGTGACTGTGGGGGTGCACTGTAGGAGCCATATGGTGGCTCTGCACCACCCTGGAATTCCTTTATAATGGGAAATCTCCAGGGATGGTTAAGCAGGCTTTAGGACTGTTTTGTGCCATCAGAGCGATACAAAGCAGACAGAACGAGGCCAAGAATCCGGCCCTAAGGCTTACACGATGAGTCCCTACAAGATCTCACTCTGCATTTTGAAGAAGGAAGCTATGAGATATTTTTATTGCACTAATATATAAATCCACAATCATTTGGATTAAAACAAATGTTCCTTATTCAAGGCGCTTCATGATGCAGAATAATAAAAAAGAGGACAGAGTCAAAAACATCATTAGTGTTATTTAGCATTGTATGTCACGTCTTAACTATACAACATTTTACTGATAGAATAAAGGCAAGGTCCCAACTTCAAACAGCTTACAAATAGGGTCTGATCCTGTACACATTACCAGGTATTCTCCCACTAAAGGCAAGCATCATGACTTACGTATACACAACCTGACACAATGCAATAAGACATGCCATCAGGCAAGGGACGTGAAGGGAGGTGTACACAAAAAGTAAGAGAGTAAGATGGCTTGTTTTTGCAAGGTATGCTTCATACTGGTTCTTCTGGGGATTTTATTAAGTGATTTAGGTTGAGGTGGTTGAGCTGAAGAGGCTTTTACCTTTGCTAAACTTTCATAGCTTTTTTGGACTATCCTATCTCAAAAATAGTTTCAGCTAAAATTTTGAATTATTTGTTTGCTTTTTAGCAGACTTGCTGCCTTGGACTGTTTTGGTTAATCCTGGAGTTCTGGAACTCATTTTTCTCACACCTGTGAGAACTCTGAGGTCTGTACAAAGTTTTCTTCTCAAGGTGACTGGCAGAGTTAATAAAGTCTTCTGGGCTTCTTACAGAATGTATAAATCCCACATGGTATCTGGTGGAGATTCATGTGAAATTGTGGGAGTTTAGGTTGGGATTTTAAAGGAGCCTATGTGCTAGTCTACATCATGAGTTAATGTGCGGCACTATAGTCCACAGCTTCCAGCACACTGACTCACTGTGAGGACACTGCTACAGTACAGTAAATCAAACTCCAGTGTCCACCTGGCAAGTTAGTGCACGGCAAGCTGATGCACTCTAGAATCACACCCTTGTTGTACGCTAACTTGCCATGTAGATAAGCTCAAAGGGAATAAGGCACCCAATCCCATAGTATCTCTTGAAAATTGCAGCCTATAAACTCGTCAGGAGCATAGACACTCACTGGATCCATATAGTTTAAAGGGATTATAAATTCTAGAGAACCAGAGAGACCTGCAGGGACAAATAACATTTCTGATTATCCAGATCTGAGGTACTCCAATCTTTTTCCATTGTGATCCTGAAAACCATGCACTCTTTCACCCCCTAACTGCATATCCAGAAACTTTTGTGCCCATATGCAAGAATTCTTTGCAGAGTTTGCAGTTCTCTCATTTTCCTCTTCTAGTCTCTTGTTTCTTTTTTATTTTTAAAAGATTTTTCTGGTACTGTATGAAGCACTTAATTAAGTTTTAACAGCGTTTCAGCAATCAAACCTTCTGGTTTTACCCTCTCCTTGTCTTGCAAGTCCCTGTTTCCTGCTGTCACCTTACTGAAATCTCAGTGTGACAATTGGACAAGAGGGTGAGGAAACATCAGCGGAGTAACATGAGAGGAGAGGCTGAAAGGTTGGTGAGAATTGGGGATGCAGAGAAACAGTCAAAAGGAACCAACTTTCTGATGGTCAAGTTTGAGAAAGGTGCCTCCCAGCTCTCAGAGTACTTGTGGCAGAAATGAGCAACTATACACTGGAGAAGCTCACCCAGAAACCATAATATATGTGTGTGTGTGAGTGTGTATTTATTTGTATTAGATTAACAGAATTTGGCAAGACTACACAGCAACCCTTTTGCCATTCGCAGCACTAAGAAACCATGCAGTGTAGATTAAAAGCTGTGCAGGCTTCCTGGACCTGAAAGACAACCTCATCTAAGTCCTGGCAGCTGTTTCTTGATCTGCAAGGTTTATAAGCTTGGAATGAGCAGAGTAGTGAGCCACCAGATAAGAAGATTAGAGCATTTTTCATAATGTTATTTTAAATGTATATATATATAAAATTATATATATATAATTTCCTCCTCAGGAGCATTCCCTCATTCACTGTACTTGAATGAAATCTTGGCCTCACTGGAGTCAGTGGAAGTCAATGAGGTCAGGATTTCACTCATAGTACATAAATGGCTTCCATGATGTGTGTTTGTATGGCATAAACAGAATAGTATACAGAAGGTGCTAGACATGTGTATGTAGGTTTGTAGAAAATGTATATGATATTGTAGTTTTTTAAAATTGTATGTACTCATATAATTAAAGGCTATAGAGTAATGCATATGTACAATAGGGCCAAATTCAAGGTAACTTTTCCCCTGGCATTTCCTGACTTTGGCATGCATGGTTATTCAGCTTTAATCTTCTCTTAATGTAATTTGAAATGGAATATATACATATGTATCTTACTTATGTGTATAAAATCATATACATGCTAACAATAAATACATTGTAAAAAGGAAGAAAAGCTTATTTAAATTTGACTGCTGCTGTAGCTGACTACATATTTTATTCATATGCATATGTGAATCAAATCAGTGAATTAAACTTTACTTGGAAGAACATAACAGCATTTAGTGGAGATGGACCAAAACATTTTGGAAAGTGGAATACATCTGAATTTTGGGTGATCAGAGGACAAACTGGGTATTTACCCACCCATTAGGGACAGATCCAATAGTATATACTGTTTCCTTAATGCCACTGAAGAGGAGGAGGGCAGAAGCACCACAAAAGGATGTCACTTAAAAAAGTGGTCTGAAGAATGAACCCATTGACGAACTGCTACATTAAAAGGCAACAAAGAATAAAACTGCATTGGAACAAATCACCAAGAATCTTTCCAGTTACTATAGTTCACTGCTCTAGTATAGAATTATATCTTGGTGAATATCTGAAATATTTTAATCTAACTGTAAAAGGTACTTCTGATGTTGTGATCAATGCCATTGCTACAGCACAGACAAAGCTATAGTATATACACTTACTCTCTTGTATATGATTTTTCCTTCTTGTATTAAAAAATTGTGAACTGAAAATCTCCCAGAAGCTAAAAATGCCTTTGGAATATCATGTCTTCACTAGGCAGCATAACTATCAAAATTATTCTTTTTGCTAAGTACACCTCCCATTTACATGTAAAATATTGCCTTAATTAAACAGGGCTCTTTCCCAAAGATATTCATTAAGAAATTCAATTATGCAGCACTTTATCAAATTAATTAACTATCTATTCATTTTGTGGGGCATCAGATAACTTTTCCATTTTGTTCTTAAAATGGGATGATGTCATTAGTATGTCATTTACAGAAATAGCTCCATAGTCTATCAAAACTGTGCTAAAATGTGATCTGATATTACATGAAGCAGAACTTTAGCTGTGGAATATGGTTTGTAGAATTATATTTTTGACCTTCCATGTTACAAAAAGGATAGAAATTGCTACTGCTACCTACAGATGGTAAAGCAGAACAATAAATGAATCTTGCTAATTTGATATAACTGGAAAAATACCATCTAGTTATTATTCTATTTTTATTGTAATTATTCCAAGATGAAATGTTTGGAAATATATTATTATATATTGAAAAGAAATATAGATTCAAACATAGGGAATACACAAATATGGTACAGTGCACTCCTTTTATCCATCTCAGATGATTTCTTAAAAGCAGTTGACTCTTACAAGCAGAAGAAATGGATGAAATTGACCTTTATGTTTTAAACAACCAATTTTTTAATTCAATAGAGAAACATCTCATTTACCATAACTAAATTCTGTAGACTTTAAACATATTCAACATGGAACAAAACCATACCAACATTCTAACTGAGCAACATGCTATTGTTATTATTATTTTTATCACCCAATCATTTAGCTCGTGCTTTTATTCAAGGCAATTATTAACACTGTACAGCATGTTATAACTTTAAACAAAGTGTAAGTTAGCAGAACTTTAGGTTCTTTAGGTAAAGATCCAAAGATACAAATGTTAAAAATCTCTCAAATGAACTGGAACAAACATAACATATGAAAATGTATTACACTGACTTTTATAGCATAAATATAAATGTAAGATAACAAAATGACTGTCTAACAGTATTGACTCACATTAATATTTATTTTGGAGTATCACTGTCTGTCACTGGAGTGTCATGTCTGGCATGGTGAATGCACAATGCAGTGGCGCAGTCACTGTTTCCAACTTGTCCAGTGTTCCCTGGATCAGTCATTGCATCAGGTGACGTAGGAGGTTAAAATCATTGAAGCCCCTGTACACTAGGTCTTTGGTCAAAATTTTCATTACATCCTTCATTTGGATCAAGGATGGGACGATTACCTCGCCATCATCAGAGTCCACCACTGCATTATTTTCAGGTTTCACTTCCAATTGGTGTCTGATCTCAGTCACAATGTCCTCATCAGAGACAGGCTGCATAACAAAAGCATTGTCATCGATGTCTAGCCACTCTCCAAATTTGTGTGCATTGAGTTTTCTTGGTGGCTCAACAACAATTACTTCCTCGATGGGTGCTGTGACCAAACCTCCTTTTTTCCCCAGCAATTTCAGATTGTTGAAGCATCCAAGGCCTGGTCCACACTAACCCCCCTCTTCGGACTAAGGTACGCAAATTCAGCTACGTTAATAATGTAGCTGAATTCGAAGTACCTTAGTCCAAACTTACCGCGGGTCCAGACGCGGCAGGCAGGCTCCCCCGTCGATGCCGCGTACTCCTCTCGCCGAGCTGGAGTACCGGCGTCGACGGCGAGCACTTCCGGGATCGATCCCAGAAGATCGATTGCCTGCTGCCGAACCAGGAAGTAAGTGTAGACGTACCCCAAGTCAGACCAGGCATTTGCAAGAATTAGAATGGCATCTAAAAGGCTGATCTTACTGGCAATTTCCACATCGGTAGCTTTGTTGTTCTCATCATCAATGTGGTGCAATACCATGCGAGCTATTTACTTGTGAAAGTACGCCTTGGCGGTTCTGATAATTCCCTGATCACATGACTAAAGGATAGAAGTTGTGGTCTTTGGTAGGAATTTAAGTAGGATATTCCTCAGTGCTACATCTTTCATCACATGGGCTGTGCAGTTGTACACAAGTAGCAAAATCTTTCTCCTTTTCTGGCCCAACTTTTGATCCCAGTCCTTCAGCCACTCACCAAATAGATATCCCATCATCCAGGCAGATGCATTGGCAGCATAGCAAACTGGAAGATGTCTCACATTTTTATAACACCATAGGTTTTGACTTTTCCTGATGATGAAAAGATCCTTTTATTTACCAGTCACGGAACAGATGAACAGAGCAGTAATTCTTGCCTTAGACTTTTTTCCTTTTTTTTTTTTTATTGTTAGATTTAAAGGTTAGTGCCATCAGGCAGGGCTCAGAAGTAAATTCTGCTTTCACAATGTCTTCTTCAGTGAAGTTATGTCTCATTTCGATCCACTAATTTTCTAACCATTTTTCACGTGACTTAATGTCTGCGTCTTCTGCTTCTCCATACATTTTCTTTAAAACAATCCCCTCTCGGGTACTGGCCAGTGCTGGCCTTGAAGTTAGTAATGCCCAGGGCCACCAGTTTTTCTGCTTTCTGCATCACCAACAGTCCAATTGGCGGGGGTGGAGGGGCATTTCTGATCCACTTCTTTTTCTGTCTCCTTTGTTTTGTGTGTTGCTTTCCTGTCCTTGAGAATCTGAGATAATATAGCTTGTGGAATGCTCAATTTCTGAACTGCACCTCTTTGTCTGGTCTTTGGAAGCCTATCATAGGACTCCAGAAGGGGATGTCTTTCATCTGCAGAAAGTGTATTTCTTTTTCCTGCCATGTTGACTCACACATAAATGGCACGATTTGTTTTTTCTACACAGGGATTATATTTTATACGTGCTACATGACATGTGATCAAATTCAGATCAGCTTTACTGGCTTATTACATGACATTGCACTTGATTATCATATTACATGTAGTCAGTTTGCCCCAAAATTATTCTTATAAGCAGATTGTTTGATTCTTACATGCACAATACTTGAGCATGGTTAGTATAGGAATGATTTTGTCCCAGGGGTTTTGATCAGTATATACACAGTTGATTCTCATATCAGTAATTCTTATAAAAGAGGGCACTGTATTATATTTTCACCCCAATGTATCTGGAGTTAATGGATATTCCTGAAAATAGATTAAATATTCCAAGGAGACATTGAAAAGTAGAGCAGAACTTTGTGGATTTTAAGGTTATGCTGTCCTGGCTTTCCTTTTAATAAAAATCTGAAAGAGTCCTCTACAAATCAAAAGAGAGTCACCAGAACAGCCATTTCCTGATTTTATACATATAAAATCCCTCAAATAATGCATAGGGCTGAGCATTACTCACTATTAGCACCTGCCTGAATTACTGTCATTCTACAAAGTGACTATCTCTAGCAAGATGGGGGGGGAGGGGGAATAAGGAAGAACACACATCCCAATACCCCATTTGAGCTGCTGAGCATTTTCCCTACAAGAGCATACACTGAAAAAAGTGACAAATGGGACAAAGGATTGTAAATATGTAAGACATGGATTGATGAAGTACCAACCATATGCTTCACCTGACTTAAAGTGGTGAACATTCAAGAAGGTATATTCAAACATAGGTGTTAATGCTAAAGGTTCAAACCTTTTAACCAGTGTTAAAGGTTTTAGTCAGTGTCCATTTCTATGAGAGTTTTGCTTTTATTGAAGTTCTGAGCCTCCTATTGTTCAGTTTCAGCAGAATTTAAATTCCCCCAGATCATATTAATAGATTTTAAGGCCAGAAGGGATCATTCTTATCATCTAGTCTGACCTCCTGCACAACATAGGTACATAACACACAGCTTATCTCTACTCAAATATTCCAGTTCAAACCCACTGTTTTCAAAGTTCTGCCATAAAGAAAATCAGCTTTCTTTTAATTTGATAAAAACGTTGACAGGACAAGTTATGCTAACATAAAAATAGGCTAAATTATTCCTGATGCAACTTTATTAAAATAACTCTATTGATATGCATATTACAGACATGTTGCATGTCTATGAATGAGACTTTGTTACACAGTTTAAATACATATGCATGATCATTTTCACCTGTGAAAGTCTTCAAAATATGATGTTATGTGATTGTCATAAATTGTAGAGTATTTGCTCTTGTGCACTCCCTGTATCCAGCACAGTTAATTATTAAATGTTAACCACAGCACGATGCACTTTGGCTAGGATAACAGTAACGTCACACACAACCAATTTATGCTAACATTTGCCTCCTGAATCAGACACAAACTGTGCTTAATAACAGCTGGAATACTGTAGAAAAAGATGTCTGGAAGTTTGTTTTCTAAAACTTTATGAAATATTAGTTAGATAAGCATTTTGGGGATATGCAGCTGTATTATTCTGACCTTTGGGCACACAACGCTGTGTGCTAAAAGTATTTGAATTACACAAAGCAGAAAAAAATCATACATGGGAAACCATATCTGAAGCCACTGATAACTTTTAGACAAGACACTTTACTCAAGGGAAAAAAGTGTAGAATCCACTTCTATGTATTTATTTCTGATATAAAACGTGTACTTCTACATTGGGATAAATTGTCTCTCTCTGCATATTAGGTAGCTGTAGCAATCTTGCAACACAAGGGAGCACAGTTCAGAATGGGACAGGTTGAATTCTCCAGTCCAAAGAAAACTCAGATTTTTTCTTTACCAGCTATTAATAATGTACAAATACCAAAGCATCTCAGTCATCACAGTGCTCCACATCTTCCTCTTTCCTTTCTATTTCAGCTAAAACACCTTTTTATTTCCTCCATCAAACATTATCAAAACCAAACCAAACCTGCTTAAATAAATAAAAGAATATTTGAAGCAGCAGCTGAGATTGGCACTCTCATCTAACATATTCTTTACTGCTGTTCCTCTTCTTGAACTGGGTGGTGAAACCCCCTTTCTAGCAAAGGGATAGATAGCTCAAAGATCTGGTGATCTATGTTCCCCTTCTAAGGGTGAATTGGACACTTTTTCTTATTTCACTTGACTTTTCTGTAAACCACAGAAAATAAAGAATAGAAATATTATTGATCATCAACACATCTTCTGTACTCATGGGGTCTAGACTGTACTACTACAATCTCCACACGTAGTTGTGCTGCCCCAGACCAGCCTCGGAGATTCCCAGTTTCCCCCCTCTGCACTAGACCTATAATTGGCACAGCGTATGTCACCCATTATCCCAGCACAGATATGCAGAATAAGGTTCCATCCAGTCCCCACCTCATCCCATGCCATCCTGCTCTTCAGAGCCTTCTTCCCTTCTCATGTTGCAAATCATGGTACAAGTTGTCCATGCAAGAGAATAAGGGAGTGACTCATGCCCTCTTATTCTCTTGCATGGTCATTTAGGACAAGAGACAACCTAGCCCTGGCAATGCATGTCCTATTTAAAATATCCTCCGCTGGTATTTCAACAGCCCTTAGAAAACATTTCGTATCTTCTCAGATTTGGGGGATCTACAGCTTTTTGTAAGATGTTCAGATCCTATTGTGATAAGGACAGTGTAAAGAATTAAATGAAACACAGAGAATGCCTTAAGAGTCAAAACACTTTGTTGTTGTGCATAATCAAACACATTCCCTGAGCTGCATTTCCTTACAAGTTTAATAAAGTTTTTTATGCAGCAATTCTGTTTGCTATTCCATTCTGGGTACCAGCATGGAAATAATCTGTCCCTGGAATGATTGCAACTGCCGGAAGTGATGGACTGTCACACACATTGGTCCTCATTTTGCCATATTGCTGACTGAAACAGCAGCTGGTATAAAAAAACCTCTTAAACCAAACCTTATGTAAATGTTGGATTGTAAATTATTATTATTACTGCTGTGGGTATTCAATTTATTTTATTTTCAAAGTAACTTCTGCTTTGTACTCAATAATAAATGCAATCTCAAATAAGGAAAATGAAAACACCCACCAAGTTAGTTTGCAAATCAATTGTGCACATAACTGGTTAACTGAGTGGGCAAATATCACCAAACATATCTGTGATGAATTGGCTTTGGATATATTTGTGCCCCTTTTGTATTTGCTTTAAATGAGGGTTTCAGCAGGTAGAAATCATGAAAACGACAAAAGCTTCATGGAATGTTCAAAGTGAATGTTAACCTTAGTCATGCTTTATGTCTCTTTATTCCTCTGCTGCTGTGCTGAAGTAGACCTGGTTTATCATGATTTTATTTGTATTGCTGGACCCCAGACATGATTTTGTTCTCCAAAGATAGGTCATCATGTCTCCTAACTAATGTGACATCAGATCCACTGACCAGCTTCGAGAAACCAGTGAAGGGCCTCAGGCTGTTACACAGAACCCTTATATTGGATACTCAGTGGGGCACAATGAAGACTGCTCTCTCTCTAGATTTCGGTGGAACTATGGAGATAAACGTGTTGTATGGCTGCATACTGTTCATGGAGTCACTCCAACACATGGAAAGTGGAATTCCACTGCATCACCATGCCCAGAAACATCGGATAGCATTCTCCACTTAACAGAGAGGAGATGATATGCAGTGCAAAACCACAGTCCTGTTCACATTCTTATTCTAATGTAGATGAACTTCATCACTAGCATACAAATGAGTATGTTTTGGGGAAACCATTGTCATACACTGCTTTCTTTGTGTTTTGCTCATTGCCACAAACCCAGAGAAAAACAGAAAAGCTTATCTGCCACTTTTCTATTATAACTGTGGTTTCACCTACATATTCCTGGCAGTGTGTTGTTTCTCAGATCCACAAATTCACATCATGTCATACAGGCTGACCTGCATACACTAACGGTTTCACCATTGTTCCACATGTCTGTAGTCCGGCTGACCCTGCACACTCACTGGCAAGGGCATATTTTACTGTAGAGGCAGTGTTGCCTAGTTAGACATAGCACTGGATTGGGACTCAGAAGAACAGGTTATATTCTCTGCTGTGTTACTAGCCCGCTGGATCACCTTGGGCAGTCACTTCCCCTCTCTGTGCCTCAGTTTTTTTAAAGTACTCCCCCACACCTGATTTTCTGCCATTGGTATGTCTATATGTTGCATTCTGTGCTGCTGCTGCTTGTCTTAATGCAGAAGCAGACAGCACTGTTGGAATCCCCTTCACCTTGTGATCTCCCTGGATTCAGTAACAGCCTCTGCTCTATCTGCAGCTGGTAGGACTATCTATGAGGAGCCACAGGTCATGAACCTAGATTTTCAGGCAGCCTTTGCATCCCAACTGCCATCCAGCAGCCGGTTAGTAACTGATCGCCTGAGTGGCTAATGAAACCCCAGCCCTACCAGAGGCATCGACCATGGGAGTTCTGATTGGAGGAGTGCCCGAACCCACTGAGTGGCTGGCTGCACTTTTTAAGCCAGAAGGAGGCACAACAAATTGTCTGTGCAACTGGGTGAATTCCTTGCTGGCTACTACATCAGACCCTGCCTTCTTTTCTGACTCCTAAGCACTACTTTCCTGCTTCATGCTTTAACTTTATAAATCTTAAACTTTGTTTTTCATTTGCAAACTAATCTGCACCCCACCCATCTAAGTTTTGGACATGTCAAAACCTGATGGTCCAAAATCACACTCCCAAAAAACTTGCAAGTGCAATTTTCAGCACATGTATAGAGTCCTTGATTCAGAAAAGCACGAGCTTTAATCTATCGTTATTAGGCAAAGCACTTGTACATATACATCCCTGACTTGCTCCTGTTCATGCTTTACTGATCTGTTCCTGATTCCCGCCTTGCTCCTGATTTTTGCCCCTGGTGTCTGACTCTCGCTCTGACCCCTCCCGATCCCGACTCCAGCTCTGTCCATTAGCTTGACTCCCACTTCTGATGCCATCTCCAGTTCTTGGCTCAGGTTACTGTCTCTTGACTCAGACTCCTGCTCTTACCACTTGATCTGACCACCCAAACCCCACTCCTGCCACTCTGACCCAGTGTGGAACTTCTTCACATGCTGACTTGATCCACCTGCTACCAGACACCTTTCACCCACTGACTCTACTTCTCATTTTCTTCCCTCATTCACTACAAAACTTTGCTGCCTCTCTTAATTATTCCATCCCATTGCAGCTTCCTCCCATTGACTCAAAACAGTGACTTTCATCTCCACTTACAATTATAAATGTAGTTTGCATATCATACTTCCTAAGCATATTTAAATAAATACTGCAGAATCCTTTCTGAGATCTGATTAAAGTCAAGGTCAAGCAGGAGAAGGGTTCAACCAGTACTGGTTGTTATCCCATGGCAACACTTTTCTGTCAGTTCTATCAGTTTCTGCAAAATTTAAGCTTTCATTTAAAAAAAAAATCTTATGGTTGTGATAGAAAACTTTCCAAATGTGAATTAGAGCACTGCTCTCTTCCTGAGACTATTTATATACAGCACAACCTAGAACAATAGCATTTAGAGAGATGTGAATTGTCCCCATTATCTTAGTAGGGTAATGAATTTAAACTGTCACGGTTAGGATTCAAGCTAACATTTAAGGTTGTAACCCACCTTTATCCACCTCTAGTGGCTGGATCAAGTATTGAGGTTTTTGAGTCTACTATTTCCCTTAGGCTAACAGACCTCACCAGTTAGCCCAAGGAGTAGAGGTTCATGGTTTTACATCCTGAGGTCCTTGGTTTAATATTCACTGATGACTAGGGGACTGTCATAAGTGATTACCTCTATAGGGATTCGAACTTCTGCAGATATCTGGAGCTCAGAAAGAGCTTCCCTGGCCAAGAAATCAGTGTCTGTAAGGGTCCTGGTTAGCCTTAAAAACAGAAACATTTTTGCAGATGAGGTATTGGGTGAAAAACTGCAGCCCATCCCATTTTGCCTGTATATTTTAAGTGGATGTAGCCATAGTGAATTAGAACTAGTGTGGAGTGTTCCAAAGTGGACTTAATGATAAGTCATTTTGTCATGTCAAATAATTTCATTCTTACCTTTTGGTTGGAACACCTGAATTACATTGAAGCATTCCTTCTGGATGTTTCTATTGTGTCATGATATCTTAAGATACACAATGAATAGAACAGACCATAGAATGTACTCCAGAAAAATAATTTCTTACATACATTATTTATTTATAATAAAATTACAAAGTTGGGAAAAACATACCTGTCAAGCATGCTGTCTAGTAAAATAAATCAACCGACTTTAAGGTTGCCAACTCAAAGAAGAATATAATTTGTATATGGAGAAACCTTCAGAAAAGATTAAATGAAATGTGTACATTAGGCATTCTAATACTGGGCTCACAATATCTCTCTTTGTTTCTGGTCATTTTCTGGTTAAATAATAATATTCTTCCTAAGATTAAAAATGGCAGGTCAGAGCCTCAGCAGACATAAATCAATGCAGTTCTACTGACTACATGGAGTTCACAGACATAGACCAGCTGGCGATCTGCACAGCATATTTTAAAGGGTTTTCATTCCCCCCCAGAACTGGTTCTAATCATGGAAATCAATCCACCACCACAATGTTCTCTCATTCAGTACTGCTTTCTTGTCTGTGGATCCCTCATTCTGTCCAAACCTAAACGTGTCAAAATAAAAATAACTGAACAGAGTCAGAGTGAATCAAACTGAAGTAGTTTCATGCTTTAACATTCTAAATTTTAAACTCTGTTTTATATTTGCAAACTAATCTGCATCCACATCTAAGTTTTGGACATGAAAAAACCTGGTGGTCCAAAATCACACTCATAAAAAATTGCAAGTGCAATTTTTAGCACATGTATATAATCCTTGAGTCAGAAAAAGCATGTGCTTTAATCTATCACTATTAAGCAAAGCACTTGAATATATACATAGGTACCAATGCTTATGTGCTTTGCTGAATCAGGGCTTGAGACACACATTTTGGAACCATGGTTCTCCAAGTCTGCTTTGCAACTTATTTTCTGATCTAACCATTCCTGGAAGTATTAGGGCTGCTGAATATGCTGCTTTTCAAAGGTCTATACTGCTACAGAAATTGGCTGCTGGCTTGGCTAGACTAGAAAGTTGCAGTATTTAACTAAAGATATTATTTTAATCTGGTTTAGTTAAACCAGTACAAAAGGCTGTGTGGACACTCATACAGAACATCCAACAGACCAGACCAAACAGCTCATGGTACTGGATCTTCAGCTCTTTTCAAACATGAAAGACCCAGAACATTGCCCTCAAAGACTTGATAGAATTTAAACAAAATAAAACAAAACCCTCAAGTTATGATATTCCCTTGATATCCAACTTTTCTAAAACAGTGGTGCCTGTTTGTCAGTCAGATAGGGTGTGCCCAGACCTCTCAAAGAGTCTAGTGTAGGTGCTGTTTACTTTCCAACTAATATCCACATACCATGGGACAATGCATGGAAGCAGTGAGACCACTCTCTGCCTCATCCCTAGGAGGAGCACAGAGACAGCAAGCCTTGCACTCTCACTTCTGCCAAGGTACAGCACAAGGGAAGACCCTGTCCTTGTACAACCACAACCCATTTGCGCTCCCAATGGAGCAGCTGGACATCATCTGGCCCTTATTTTTTTTTAAACTTCTCGATCATTTAGTCCTACCATTCTGTTGGACAAAACCCAAGAAACTATATTATAGGATACAATCTTGCACACTGGATAGACTAATTTGAACTAATAGGCCTTTTACCATTGCTAATTTTGAAGATTGATCCTATTAAACTAATCTATATGCTACATGCTGCCCTTGAGCCATGTGCACAACTCCCATTGACATCTCTGACATTAATTTGGAACTTTATTCTAATACATATTTCCAAACGAGAATTGGGTGAAATGATGAAAATCTCAAATCATTACCCCCATTAACAGTTCCTTTTTGACCCCATATTCATCTAAAAATGAACTTGTTTACAATCTAAAGTGCACTCCTTTGTATGAGCAGCTCAGGAACAAAGGAATGTGAAGATAATACACAACTACCTTTGTTCTCTCCACCCACTGCTGTACCCAAGGATTGAGGCCAAAACTTTATGGTTTAGTTTAAATTCAAAACCAAAAATTAACTTTCCCAGATTGTGAAGGAGGGGGAACTCCATAAAAATACCACTGTTTGCTGCCTTAGTGTTGTTATCAGAAAAAAAATCTGAAAACCCAGTCCAGTCACTATGCATTCCTTAATACCAGATATCATGCACACTCAAAAATAAAGCACTAGTAACTAGTTTTTATATATGAGAACTAGTATGAGTACTCATTTTAATTTATGATATTCAGGAGCTAATATTCAAACAAATATCAAGAGATCTTCAAAACAATTCATTCTTAAAACAACCAAGTGCTTAGGCCACTTCAAAAACTGACTACAATTTAGGGATTCTGATGGTACCTCCCATAAGGCTCTATGGAAATATGCTTAGAATGTGTTTTATGCTACCTATGCCATGTAACATATCTCCGTAAAGGTGATGATCTACTGAATGTATTAGTCCTATTTGCATGCATGTATCATTTTTGTATTCAACGTTATGAATGTTGGCTATGTACTGACTTGATTTCTAAATAACCTTAGTAGAGAATTTGGTCAGTTCCTGGAGAAAGGAATGTTGAAATTAAGTACCTAATCAAGAAACTCTTAAAGGACAATGGATCTTGGAATGCTCCAATCCACATAAGAAGTCTACTTGAGGACATTCAAGGTAGCATGTGAACAAAGAATGCTATCTGTAAAAACTGAGAATCATGCATGGACATGTGACTTGCCCAGGTGACTCCTAAACTCCATCTTGGAGCTGGACTTTGCATAGGAGTGAGGAGGGGGGTCTCCACCCACAAGAAAAAGTCTATTTAAATCCGTGGGAGACCCCTCCATTTTGTCTTCAGCTGGCTAAAAAGAGGAGCCATCATGAAAAATCCCCTAGCTACCACCTGAGCTGGAACAAGAGCTGTACCAGGGGAAAGAATTGTGCCCAGGCCTGGAAGGTGTCCAGTCTGAGAAAAAAAACTTACTGAAGCATCTCTGAGGGTGAGATAATCTGTATTCAGTTCGATTAGACATAGATTTTCACATTTTATTTTATTTTGCTTGATAACTTGCTTTGTTCTGTCTGTTACTACTTGGAACCACTTAAATGCTACTTTCGGTATTTAATCAAATCACTTTTTACGTATTAATTAACTGAGAGTATGTATTAATACCTGGGGGAGCAAACAGCTGTATATATCTGTCTATCAGTGTTATAGAGGGCGAACAATTTATGAGTTTACCTTGCATAAGCTTTATACAGGGTAAAATGGATTTATTTGGGTTTAGACCCCATTGGGAGTTGGGCATGTGAGTGTTAAAGACAGGAACACTTGTGTTAGCTGCTTTCAGGTAAACCTGCAGCTCTGGGGCAAGTAATTCAGACCCTGGGTCTGTGTTGGAGCAGACGGGTGTGTCTGGTTCAGCAAGACAGGGTGCTGGGGCCCCAAGCTGGCAGGGAAAGCAGGGATAGAAGTAGTCTTGGCACATTGGGTGGCAGCTCCCAAGGGGGGTTCTGTGATCTAACCCGTCACTGGGATACTCTTGTGTATGACTAGATTCTGTCACTCTTTCTCACACTGAATAGTTCCTTACTTTGGGAATAGTGTCAATGAAGCAGGGGACTTCTTGTGGTCTAAGGAACTGCTAAGCATGAATAGACCTCTGAACTTTGGAAACTTAAGTTCAAATCCTACCTCGGATAACAAGTCCAATCAAGTTTAGTGTTCCTATCCAAGGCCTCTGTAGTACAAAACCACCACATAACTGATAGCATCTTCTCAGCAGAGGTCCAGGATTGTGTTTGGTGCTCAGAATTCAGGTGCTGTACACTGTCAAATGTGGGGAAGTTTGCATGGCCTGTGTCTCTAGTTAATATTATTAATGTCTATTACATGATCCTCATCTCCATAGTGAAATAAAAAAGTGTTCTCTTTTAATTAATGAAATGATTAAAACAGGAGATAGCAGATTCCAATCTATTGCACTTGCTGCCAACAGGTTGCTCACCTTAGTTCTAGCTGTCCACACAAGGAACTTATGAGCCCCCCCTTCAGTTCACAGATAAAATCTGACATCTCCACTCTGACTCAGGGTCAGATTTCACAAAGGTTTTAAGTGCCTAACTCCCATTAATTTCAATGGGAGTTAGGGGCCTAAATGCATTTACAAATCCGGTTCTCAGACTGCATTCCATTTCTTTTAATTTGAAGTGACAGTCACCTCACAAAACACAGTGGGTGAAATCCGAGTTCCACTGAAGTCAGTGACAGAAGTCCCACTGGCTTCACTGGGACCAGGATTTCTGGTGAGAAAGCACCAGAAAATAAATTTGGATTTCTATTCTTGAAAAACAATTGTACAGGTTTGTATTATTTTTGATACACAACAAAAAAAACCCTCCCAACTAAGAAGTTACATTCCAAATTTGAGCCTGGTTAGTTTGGAACAGAAATCAGTAAGATAAAACTCCAGGGGCTGATAACTGAAAGCCTAATTTTTTACTAACTATAGTATGCTACAGTACTGCTAGAATTCGAGAGGATCATCAGAAACAAAATGAGTCAGACTATCATTTTCAACATGGTCTGAGCATTTCCTACCTCAAGATGAATACTGCAGAGCATCAGAAACAGAGAACCCCCCCCAAAATTATGAGGAAACTTTCCCAACAAATCCTTTCACGTGTCCTCGATCTGAAATACACACCAGTGGTGTAGGAAGTGTTGGACTTATTAACTTTCTCGTTAACCTTCAAAACCATGGGAAGCAAAAAAGTGTAGCAGCTGTTATTGGGTGTTGCACATCAGGATTCAGGCAACTTGACAAGCTGTGTCAGGTCACTGGGGTAAAAACTACTCTCACTGGGCCCAACAAACCTACTGCAGACACTTACTACTAGACTTAGTACTTACTACCAAAAGTTACTCTTTTGACTTCAGTGGAGTCCCCCACTGCTGGAAGACGATCTTCATGATGTCCGGGCGAAGGGACCACTCATGGTGACTGGAGAAAGACCTGCTGAGCAGATCTGCCAGTTTGTTCTGTGCTCCCAGCAGGTAAGAAGCCTCAATGTGGACTGAGTGGGCTATACAAACTCCCATAAGCAAATTGCTTCCTGACACAGTGGGGAGGAGCAAGCTCCTCCCTGCCTGTTTAGGGAGAACATGGCTGTGGTGTTGTCCATGAACACTAACATGCTTTTGCCTGAAATGTGAGACAGGACTGCTTGACACACCAGGTGAACTGCCCTGAGCTCTCTGACGCTGATGTGCAATGAAAGCTCTTCCAGGGACCACAGATCTTGGGTTCTAAGGGGCCCCAGGTGAGTTCCGATGAATCTGAGAATAAGGATATTGACGGTTTAGGTTTAGGCCTAGCAAAGGGAATGAGTCCCACCACCAATCGAGGGAGGTGAGGATGGGGGAGGCACTCTGAGAACCACGTCCAGATGGTGGCAGTTCGGTGAGTATACCGAAGTCAGCTAAGAACGAATTGGCCCGAGGCATAGCCTTGTATGCTGCACCATGTACATCCATGAGGCCATGTGGCCTAAAAGTCTGAGACAGAAATGAGCTGTCATAATGGGGTGGTCCTTGACATGTACTATTAGTGTCACCGTCATCTGAAATCGGCCTTCTGGGAGGAAGGCCCTGGCCTGGGTGGAGTCGAGCACTGCTCCAATTAATTCTGTCCTTTGTATGGGAGTCAGGATAGACTTCTGCTCATTTATTAGCAGGCCCAGGACCTGGAAGGTTGATTGTATAAGGTGGATGCTGGATTCTACCTGAGCTTTGGATTGGCCTTTGACTGGCCAGTCGTCCAAATATAGGTAGACTTGCAACCTCTGTCTTCTCAGAAAGGCTGCCACTAGCTCAATGTACTTTCAAAAGACCCGCGGAGCATTTGACAGTCTGAACAGGAGGACTGTGAATTGGTAGTGGGTTTGGTTCACGACAAACCCAAGAAACTTACTGTGGCCTTGGAAAATTGAGATGTGGAAATAAGCATCTCTTAAATCAAGGATGGCATACCAGTCCCCAGGATCCAGGAAGGGAATGATGGAAGCCAGGGAGACTCTGCCTGGGTGGTGCAGATAAAGACACTGAGGTAGGTGGGAGCAGTTGTCTGCACCTAAAACCCTTGTTTTGTTTCCTATGCAGGTCTTGGCAGGACAGTGGGGTGAAGAAATGGGTGGGCTGCTGAGGCCGGTAATGCTTTCTCGAAGTTGCTGGGGTATACAGACCCAGGGACTGAGAACAGCTCAGGAGTCCTCCAGCCCATGGAGTTTTGCATCTGTCTGCTCTGAAAAGAGCAATGTCCCTTCAAAGGGAAGGTCCTGAAGGGACTGCTGGATCTCATTCAGAAGTCTGGAGGACTGTAGTCACAAGCTCCTATGTACGGCCACCACAGAGGCCATGGACTTGGCTGCCGAGACCACTGCACCACCAGCAAGGAGAACTCCTGTCTGGACTCTCACGGAAGCGAGTCTTTGAAGTTCAACATGGAGTCCCACACGTTGAAGATGTATCTACCCAGCAACGCCGGCTGGGTAGTGATCCAAAGCTGTAATCCTCCAGTAGAATAAACCTGTCTACTGAAAAGGTCCAGCTTCTTGGAGTCCTTTGCTTTAGGTGTCGCTCCTTGCAGGCCCTGCCTTTCCCTTTCATTGGCCACAGAGACCACCAGAGGTAGGGGTGTGTGTGTGTGTGTGTGTGTGTGTGTGTGTGTGTGTGTGTGTGTGTGTTTGAGAGTGAGAGAGAAGAGTATAGGAACTCATAATGCTGGGCGGGCACAAAGTATTTCCTTTCAGTTCTTTTGGAGGCCGGGGAAAGGGAGGAGCGGGTTTGCCATCGGGCTTTCACTGGTTTCATAATGGCTTCATTGAGAGGGAGGACCACTTTTGACAAGCTCACGGCAGCCAGTATGTAGATGAGGCCATGGGAGTATTCTTTTACTACTTTTGCTTGCAAGCCTAAGTTTGAGGCCACCCTTTTCAGCAATTCCTGGTGGGCCTTGAAGGCATCCTGAGGAGGCTACATGCCCGATCCTGACACTGCCTTGTCTGGGAAGGAGGATGAGGATGCCTGCACCAGCAAGGAGCCCCCCTCTTCTCCTTCTGCGCTGATGGGATCCCGGAAATCCAGATCAGAAAGGTCGGTATCGGAGTCTGGGTCAGGTACTGCCCGATGGGATGGAGGTGTCCTTCTCTCAGAGGTCACTGTCATCGGGGGGAATTCCCATAGGTTCCAAAAACACCACTGCACAGGCATAGATCAGTGATCAGTGGGCCAAGCACTCTGAGACATCCCTGTGCCAGGGTCCAGGCGGAGTAGGGAAGTCTTCAGTGAGAGGACTATGATTTGACCTTTGACTCTGACAACGAGCCTTCCTCTGGGGACCACGGAGGTGTGGTTCCCACTGGTGCTGGAGATCAGTGCCGGGGTGGGGAAGCTTGCACAGGTGCCAGCAAGGACAGGTTCCCTCTGGAGGGTACCGCAGGACCTGGAACCGGATGGCAGCTAGGGGCTATGTGCTCTCTCCTGCCCACCTACCCACTTGTACTGCTGGTGCCGGCGGTACCGAAAGTGCCTCTAGGTCTCTGACTGCGGTGAATGCCTCTGGAATGAACATCACCGCAATAACGTTTGCGCTGTGATGACCTTCTGGTGCCAATGGCTCATTCAAGACTGGACTCAATGGAGCCTGCATACAGGCCAGAGTTGATGGTGCCACCTGTGAAACTGAGGCAGAGGAGTGGCCTGACCTATGGCACACTCTGCTCTGCTCTCCATGCCCAGCCTTCTTCTGAGTTGGGGAATGTCCCGTTTCTTATGCTTTTTTCTCAGCACTGGGATGGCGAGTGGTGCCAAGACTGGAGTGTTCTGCACTGACACCGAGCTACTTGGTATCAAGTCCGACCGGCTCAACTTGGAGGAAGGTCTGACTGCTGCTTCCATTAATAGGAATTTTAGCCTAGACTCCTTGCCCTTCTTCACAGGAGGTTTGAAATCACAGCAGATCTGACAGCAATCTCTGATGTGAGCCTCACCCACGCACTTTAAACAGCTAGATTATGGATCACTCAAAGGCATAGCCTTGTTGCATGAGGCACAGGACTTGAAGTCCGGTGACTGGCAATGCCTCAGCCTCGGGAGCAGATGAAAAACTGCTAACGAATGAAGAGGTATCAACTAGACTGACTAACTAACTATCAACTATTTACTCTATAATTATACAAATATTCAGAAAAAATGAAGGAAACAAAATCCACTGAGAACAGCTTGCTCTAACACAGAGAGCAGTTGCAGTGATCATCACAGGCGGTAAGAAGGAACTGAGGAGCACGGGTCAGCTGGGCCTTTTATGCCGGTGCGCAGCACCAGAGGGCGCCAGAGTCGACCCGACGGAAACCACTCAGGGAAAAAATTACAGCAACACACATACCTACAACAGAGTGGACATGTGCAAGCACACAAAAAAGAACTGTCTTTTCCATTTTTCAGTAATTAGCTGCAGCAGCAATTCACAAGAGTGAAAATACTGCACTGCTTTGTGATTTACTCCATTCTCTGGGTCACCTGGGGTATATATGTCAGAATTTGTATTGTCTACCTACTTAGATTGTAAGCTTCTGGGGTAAGGATTGTGTCTCCTGTGTGTTCTATGCAGCATTGGGTGCTATCATTTTCCCTCCTCTCTAAGGCAAATAATAAACTGGCACATTTTATTGCAGATGAAGATGAAGTAGTACCATTCTGAAAACTCTTCTTGGTGGATTGTTGGAAAGCAAAATCTGCAATGCATAATAATAAAAAATACCTTTCACCTTTCATCCTGGGTCCCAAAGTGCTTTACAAAGGTGTATAATAATTATTATCGCCATTTTTCTGACAGGGAAACCAAGGTAAAAAAATGTCTGATTTGCTTGCAAAAGGTTACACGCTAATCAGTAGTAGAATAAGGAACAGAATGTATGCCTTCTAACTCCCATAACTAACCAATAGATCTGCTGCCCCCCGTCAGTATAATCAAACTTGCTGCTTGTAAGGATGACAGACATGGCAATCTCCTCCAATATCTTTGAGAGATCTTATTAAATTACATTTAAGTATCTTTGGAGTCCTATTAAACACAAAGGCTATGTATTGTGGGCCTTGATGATCAAAGAACTATATTGAACAATGCGGGAGACAAGAATGAGCTTTTTGAAACAATACATGTAAAGTGGATTTCCTGGGAAATATCTAGGGGGGAGTGAATGCAAATTCCTGCCCCCTGCCCCTGGTTATGTAAAAACCCAACCATCTGAAGCTAAGCCGTGAGGAGAGGGCAAATGTCTGCTGATTACCTGCTCCTAAATCAAAGGCCCAAACTCTATAAAGGGGTGACTCACAGATTCACAGCTTGTTCTAAGCTAACAGCTGTTATGAACTTGTGACCACAGAAAAACCCCTTGGTGTGGTTTGAAGGACTGAATCCGACCAAAGCCCTTGCTGAAGATGGGAGTATTAGCTTACTGGCATGTGTGGACATTTGTTTATTGTTTTTAATATGTTTTCTCTGTAAAGTTTTCACCTTAAGAATAGTATGTGCTTCCTTAGAAAGGGCTATGTGGTACCTTGTAACTGTGGGCAATTATACTGTTTATAGCCTTTGGAGAGAAAGAAATATGAACTGTGACATTAAGATAAAAACATTTACTGGTACAGAAACAAATAAAAACTTAAAAGTTTGAAAATTGCCAAGGAAACTCTTCATCTCTGTCCCTACCAGTATGTGGTACAATGTGTTATCATACACAGGGGTGGCACTTGGGGGAGGGGAGTTTGTGGGGGCTATAGCCACACCAAAATTTGCCTTAACTCTCCCACCCCCGTGGAACCACCCCGTAACAGCTCCACTCTCCAGCCACTGAGCTCTGAATGCAGAGTGGAGGGCATGGCGGCTGCTGGTCGGGTGTCCAGCTCTAGTAGCAGCAGAAAAGTAAGCCTGGGTGGAGGGGCTGGGGTGCCCGAGAGCAGTCCCCAGCCTATGTCCCCCCAACCAGGGCATGCTGCCCAGGGCAGGTGGAAGGTCAGGGGCTTCCCACAGCGGCCTGCACTGACCTATTCCGGCTCCGGGGCCCCGCCCTGCAGTCACTGCTCCCCAAGGGCTCTGCCAGCCCTGGAGCCGGGTCCCCCCCACCTGTGTGGCTTTTACTGGCTGCAAGCAGCCAGTGCTGCACACTGCCTGGTTCTGGCTTCCAGCCTGGCCAGAGGGCAGGGCTTTGGGGTGGGGGAAGAGGAACAAGAGGTAAGGCCATTGAGAGGGGCCTGACCTAGTGGCAAGGCGGGGCTAAGGCCCACCTCAGTGCCCTCACCAGGAAGAGATGCTGCCCCATATCAGAGACTATTAGCAAGCTGGTAGTATGTATGGCTGACTATGGACCTACAAATGATACACGGAGGTGCAGGCACATATACAGAGGAAACTCATACTATCCTGAATAACCTCACACAGTTTTGCTACTGTGCCATGTTACTCATGAAAGCCTTGAAGAAAAATCCCTCCCCATGATTTTTCTACTGCCAAGATCAGAGAGAAACAATCTTCATATACAAATGGCTTTGTGTGGCTTTCTCATGAGTTTCTGAAGTGTCTGTTTTGGGAGCCAGAATTTGCCCCTTCACCTCCAGTAGGATATTAATACTAAATTCAATTAAATTCTTATTTGAGAGCCTTAATTTAAAGAATTAAGATAACAAGACAATGGCTTCTTCAAAGAGTAGTTCTTCAAATCCACTGCCACCTCACAAGCACAGCCATGTCAAAGAGAGCACAGACACAACACAGCACACACATTCCTCATCTGAGCAAAACTAGTATCCTGTTTGTTTGATTTTCTGGGGTGCCCACCCTACAAGCTGGGATTTTAAGGCTGTTGGGAGACCTACTTTTGGAGGGCTGACACAGTAATAAAAATTGTATCATATGTTCTGAAACAAAAATATAGTATGGTATTAAAGGTTCAGCCTGGATGAGGCCTATCAGGTACTACTGTAATACAAATAATAACTTAAATATATTTTTTTGCTGTGCTACTCAAATGAATGGAGTAAGCTCTTCTGTACTCTCAGGCCTTGCTTTTTTCCATGCTGTGGAATACTATATAGGTAAATCTTCTTTTAGCCACGTTTCACTTTACATTTATTTTAAACAAGATTGTTAAGTTTCTTTAGGTAAAGAAATGGTGGAAGCCCCATATAAACAAGGAATGCCCTACTTTTGTGATATAGTGGAGGTGTGAATAACATTTTCATACAAACCTTTTAAAAGAACCTAAGAGAAAAAAGTTAGATGAATGAATGACTATTTAAGATCAAAACAGAAAGCTAGGAAAAAATAAATTCTTACCCTAAAAAACTCTTTTGTGGAGCCAGAATCTAGTGTCCCATAAGCAATTTCTGTTTGCTTAGAAAGATCCTCTGCACTTTCAATAGGAGACACCATCCTCTCAACCGTCAGGAAAGCAGCTAAGTTAGCCGTGTAGGATGAGATTATGATCAGGGTAAAGAACCACCACACACCTCCAACAATGCGCCCAGACAGGGATCTAATAACAAGTATGAAATGGATTTGTAAAATGAAATGAATGTCCTAAAAGGAACACAAGTTATCAGTTTTATGCAAATGATGCATTATAATACAGAGAAGTACTTCAGGTTATCCTGTACTGCTGCTCTGCATGCTAATCAAACAGGAAATTAATTCACTGTAAAGTTCTGCTGGGTGAGACTGTAAGCTTCACTAGATCTGGTGGACTTCGCTGAAATCAGGACTCCAGACTTGAGATTACTTTATGGAGAATTAGTGTCCCAGTTCTTCAGAGATGTGAATATCCTGAAATGAAACTGCTCAGATCACAGTGAGCCATATTAACAAATAAGCTTTTCATGCTATCTCATTTGAAGTCCTGTGTATGACACATGAAAACAAAGACAAGGGAATCAAACAACACCAATGAAACAGCGTTTCAGATAAACTAGAAATGTACTTAAAAATTGAATGGCTGAAAATATTTTCATGAGACATTCAGACAAAGACTGATATCCACAAAACAATGACTTATGCTACTGTGGACATATAGTAATTAGAAGGAATTAATCTATGCTGAGAAATGGGCAGCGCTACTTGAAATAGGCTTTGGCCAAGTGAATTCTCATAAACTAAATAATAAACATAACTATTTTTGAAAATACAAGCATTTAGCAAACTGGGGAATAGACATGAAACAATCAAACTGACACTACAGTAAAATGGGTGAGAAAAAGTACAGGTTTTAAATAGTAATCTGACGCTTTAACTGCAACAGGTGGGCTCTTATGGGTCTTTGTTTTGCATCTCCTGCTCAAGAAAAGAAAAGAGGTCTCAAAAAAAAATAGATCAAACAATTTAGAGTTCACTACTAGAGAAATTCAGTGATTTTCGAAACTGAGAAAATATAATAAAATTGCTGATGCTGACATCGTAGTCAAACATCAGTCTACACTTTAAACTTTCCAATTTATTACTGTACTGTTTCCTAGCAATACATTATACTAGGATATACATAACCTTTGGAGATGTGCTTAATAACTTGGTAGAAATCTGAGTATATTTGAGCATAGGAAACCCATAAATCCAGTGAAACCGCAGCTCAGATATTTTGCTAATATATCTGCACTATGTAATATATAAAAAAATTATGTCAATCACCCAACCTACCATAGTGTAAATGCAAATTTAAACTAAGTATCAAGTCAGAAAAAAATGCTGAGATTTTAGAAACTAAAATTATTTCTATAAAGCTGATTTATTAAACTGGGAACAGAAATAAAGAGAAACAATTCTAGACAAATCATGTTTGTGATTGTTATTGTAAAAAAACCTCAATGGTAATAAAGACATATTCTGAATATCTATCTCCATGCAGGATTCTCTTACTGGAAGCCCTACATAAAAATCAATGGCAGGATATGGCCCAGAATAAGCTACTGAAAAGGACCATAGATGAGAAATTCTGAAATCCCATCCTATTGTTCCTAGACTTTACTATGCTCTGCAAACCTTCTTTTTTCTCAGCTTTGAAAAAACATTTTTTGGGGCACAGCAATCATCCCAGTGCTCTTTGTTTACATGGTAATAATTAAACAGTTGATTACATGATAAGTACTATGTATTTGCAAGGTAAAGTATGTGTCTTTAAAAACACTAGTGCTAATTATATGTTAGTTATGTTAAATTCACACTGTATGTAATTGGCAATAATTTACTGAAATACGAGTGTAATCTTTCAGTCCTCAGGCAGGCAAAACTCCCATAATCATTGTAAGAAGAATCAAGCCCCAAATCATTACAACTGTTTCTTTAGCTGCCTGGTATTTTCCATCTAAAAGCTATTCAGTTATCATTTATGTTCAGAGTTTTCCCATAATATCCATCCCTAGTAAAATAAACAATTTCCTTTTTAACGTACATTTTGAACCAAAATTTCAAAGTGGTGCACCAGCAATAACTCACATTTATACAAGCAAATGAGCATTAACAGCTACATATAAGGTAATTCTGCACCCAATTCTCAATTGTGTACACAGTTACCCAATTTGCACACAATGCTTTGCATGTACAAAGGTAGGAATTTGCAGTTAGAAAGGGTGCATGTGCATTTTGAAAATTTGGCTCACTTCGGTCTTTCCTGTGCTAAGAAAGTTTTGCTAAAATTACCCACCATTGCTACCACTCTTTCAGCTCTACCTGTAGTACCCATGGTAGGAGCATTAGTGTAGACAAGGCTCCAGGGGGATGCCAGTGTTTTAGGCCCCATGTGATCTGATCTACTCAGAGCAGGTCACGGTATTTACAACTCCAGGACCCATTGGCAATTTGTCTGCATTAGTGCTCCCCGCAATGTTCCCACTGGTGGAAATGAAATGGTGATAACAATGGTGTGAACTGTGAGCAAAAATATCCTAGTGCAGACACAGCCTAAGTCATCCTCCCTACAGTTTAGGGGAAGAAGAACAGCACAGAGATTTTTTTTTTGTCATTACTTTAATTAATTTGTTGGCTGTTCTGTAACCACAGTAATGGGGTTGGTATAAGAACACAGATTGATAGAAGAGCTTTCAGCCTTACTATTTTTATAGTAATACATGAGTAGAAAGACAAAGAGATAATTGTAAAATTGAATGTTTTCATTATGAATTATGACTAGAAAGAAAATTGGGGAATCTCAAATGCTGTACTGACACTGTATCTTCCAAGTACATCTCCAAAATAATCTGAGTTTTATATACCTTTTGTGATGATAATATGCTAATCTTACTTTTGACAAAATTCTTTAAATTTTAACAAACCAATGCGTAGCAATTCTCATGTTTTATTACCCAGCAGTGAAAAAAAATTAAATCAACCTTTCACATTAAGCTACCAAGGGCTCGATTCATTAAAAACAATTTTGCAGTTATTGATTTACTTTACATGCAGATAAAAATTCATAGTGTGGTGCCTGATAAGAGAAAAATATTGAAATTTATACAGCTGCCTAATTATTTGAGATGATGAGCCTCATTGCCATATATCATTTTGCTGGGCAGGGTCTGTGATTATATCCCTGGGAAGAGCAGTCATACCCAGCCACCAAAAGCATATTGTCCTCCAGAATCAGAAGTAGCTACCTTATTTCCATAGAATAGAAATGTGAAAGGCTGCCTTTTTCCTTTAGCAAGCAAGCCCAGGCCACAGGGAATGCTCCTTCATAGAATGTCCAACGGAGGACTGATTGCATGGTCACAAATAGTATTTCTGCAGGTATTTATTAGCCTACATATAATACAAAGAATAGGCTTTCCTTGGTAAAAAGTAAATGTGCTACAGCACATGGGAACTGCCATATCAGCGAGAGGTTTTCCTGCTACCTTCCATTTTGTTTTTGCTCAAAAATAATTATTCATACATTACAGTGTAATTAGACACAGTAAACTCAGAGGACACAGACACTTCCCCTCTCCTATATTAGAATGTTGAGAAGAAGGTGAAATCACTGAGCATGGTTAGAAGGCTCCTCTGATTTAATTCCCATAAACCCAACTGCCATATTTCAATTGTTCATGTAGGGTCCTGATTCAGCAAGGTAATTATGCATGTGCCAAACTACTTTGCTGAATCAAGGCCCCAACCGCTTGTGCACAAAGGAAATAGAATATTTAATTAACTGCAAAAGAAAAAAAGTGGGGCAAGTAAAGTGCTTACTTTTCTCCCAAATAAAGCACATGAAAATCCCTCAAGAAAGGCGTATGTATTTTTAATGAATCGGATCCTCTTTTTCATCCTAGCAATTTATTTCACGATTCCTATAAAACTGAGCTATACAAAACCATAGCGGTTGTTTGTAACTATTTCACATGGCTTTACAGGAAATTGATTACTTTTATTTCATTTCTCTGTGGAAAAACAATAGGTTAATATGTATGTGAGATGGTATGTAAAGTGGTCTTTGATGGGAAAGTGCTGCTTCGTAGCTAATTAGTGGTGAGTTACCCTTTTTTCCCATTACAGTTGGTGTGAACCAGATGCACAGTTGACTGTAAAATGGGAATATGCAGCAAAAACACGGTACCCCTCCAAGAAGGCATGGAATGACAGGAACCTTATGCATTTTACAGCCTCTGCATGGTGTATATAAGTTCACTGGGAAATGTATGATCGACGTTAGGAGGATATCGATCAAATATTTCACTTGCCTGCACCGATGGCAATTGTTTTCATTTCAAGGACATTTGAACTCTTTGGGAAAGAAGTCAGTAACCAGTTTCCTTTTGAAAGTGAATATATATGCACCATGAAACTCCGTCTGAGACCAAAAATGCACAAAGCTGAAATGGGCAAGTAACCAACCTTGGCGAAATATCGCATCCTTGCTGCATAAAGGCACCCAGGGAAAACCAGAGACTATTAAATATCCCAAATTCATTAGTTGATTCGTTACTTTGTGTTTCTCTTCCATCTTCAAACTCCTCAGTGTGCCACTCGTATGGGCTAAATCTGCTGACCAGGAATAAAACTACACTGACCCCAATGTAGGCAAAAACAATGCACATCCAGATCTCATATGCTAAGGGATCAAGAAACGAAAACACTCCTGGTTTAGACTTCTGTGGCTTCTTGATCATTATAGATATCCCGAGGCTCATAAAGGGCTTTGAGAAGTCAATCACCTCTTCTCTCACCAATGTTATAGTTAACGGAGCGATTGCAATGTCGGCTTTCTGTAAAGGAAACAAAGCATGGTAATAATAACTGATGTGATCGTTAACAAAGAATGGCTTCATTCCTATTGCATATCACAAATGAAGAATAGGACAGCAGGGACATGGATAATAGTCATTTCACTGATAGTGCCCTATTGAGGGTAAACTAATTAGTAATTTATAGCCGAAAATCTTCTTACTGACATATATACAACCATCTGATTGGACTATTCCAAGCCTTCTCCTTACATATGTATGTTATATTGCATTTGCAGTTTTTAGACATACTCTTTCAAAGTTTATGGGACTTAAATATGTTAGCAAAGCATAGTGTCTTGTATCTGTAGGGAAAAAAGATAAAATACAGACTCTTTCTCCTCATTTAACTTTCATATTTAAATCAAACTTCATGTTTTAATCTTCAAATATTTCATATCAAAACAAGCTACTTTCTCCATAGCAAATATGAGTCAGACCAGTTTCCTGCATGACAAGGAGAACACCTCCACACACATCACTATCATCAGGGCAGGTCTTCACTACAGGGGGGGGGGGGGGTCGATTTAAGATACGCAAATTCAGCTACACGAATAGCGTAGCTGAATTCGACGTATCGGAGCCGACTTACCCCGCTGTGAGGACGGCGGCAAAATCGACCTCCGCGGCTCCCAGTCAACGGCGCTTACTCCCACCTCCACTGGTGGAGTAAGAGCGTCGATTCGGGGATCGATTGTCGCGTCCCGACGAGACGCGATAATTCGATCCCCGAGAGATCGATTTCTACCCGCCGATTCAGGCGGGTAGTGTAGACCTAGCCATCAGTCATACTAGGTGTTATTAAGAAGGTTTTCTTACCCCATAAACAAGTTCTCCAACCATCCCATTCCAGATTTTTGTGTCTGCATCCCGGGCTCCATACTTGCCATCCCCAACAATTGTGAGCTTGTACTTGAATCCACAATGTTTAGCAATCTCTGCAGCTAAGTCCACACAGTAGCCCTCATATCGCTCATTTCCTTCAAGCAGTTCATGATTTTTCTTCATCATGACATATGGGGACTCCTGCACAGAAAGACTGAACTTTAGCTAGCCAATGAAGAGACAACTGTGATAACTGTGCACTTATTATACAAATATATTTGATTTTAGACAGGGGGGAAAAAAAGAAAATCAAACCCACCTTATTCACAAATGTTCTGGGTCATTAGATTTGTCACTCTGATTATTCGTTCAACATGTCTTGTATAACATTTAAAGTTATATGCTTCACAGTCAGATTCAAATGCCAACACTTACAGGTATAACCAGTCCCAGAGATGTTTAAATAATGACTGTGAGTGTAATAGGAATTATGTATACACTGTGGAGAGAAGAGGCTCCAATATATTGTTTATTTTACTTGTTTGTTTGGGGTTTTGAGTGTGGCTGGTGTGTTTTTGTTTGTTTGTTAAAACTGTAAAATCCGAGAGGGTTCTTCCCTATTCTGCAGCCACCTCTCTCACCCAGCCAATATTGCAATATCTCTAGGTAATACATGTATTCAGTTACTGCACAGAAATACTTAGAGGGTCCAGACAATAAACTATAGCTGTGCAGCAAAATTCTTACCACCAGCAAAACTGGTGACAAACAATAGGTTCACAGTAAAAAGGGATTTTCCCCCTTCTTGCCCCAATTTATTTCCCCCCAAAACTCCTGCAGCCAGAACAGCTAGATGCTCACACAAGACATATCTATGATTAAGCAGCTGTGTAAATTAGATGACATTGCTACTATACAAACAGTGTATGATGTTCTCTTAAGATGACATAGAAGATTAAGTTTCTTATTCATTCCTCCATTTTGGCACAGAAGTTCAAAATGGCTAGAGATAAAACTCTGAAACTCCTAAATGCTCTTTTTTCTGATTTGGTGAACTCCATTTGCTAACGAGTATGGAGAGTGGATTTTAAAAATAAATAATACAATTTTGCCATTCAGACAAAGAGTTCTTCGAAATCAGGCTATTGGTTCCTTGTAGCTGGCATGGATTGTTTTTGAATAATTTATCAATCAAATAACTCTTTGGTTTTTACAAAGTCCATGTACTGATCATCCTTTCTTTAACAGCAATTGTTATTCTCTCATTCATATTCCATAAAAAATAGCATTTCAGAGTCTTCTGTCTTACAGGCATGAATTGGCATAACAGTTAACTAATATAATGTAGCACAATAATTCATTATAATACTAAAACATAGATTGCCTTCTCACGAGAAATGTGTTAAATTAATTACCAAAATAGTGGTGACAACAATAGTCTTATTTTCTAGTCCTGTGGATTCATTCCCAAGAGGACCATCAATGGGATTCACAACCATTTTGTCCACTTCACTCCAATATCCAATCTGAAAAAGTTTGTAGGATGTATTGACACTGATGAATATGAACTATCATATGTAAACATCTTATTACATTCAAGCATACAATACCCACTCCAAATATGCCACAGAAAGTTATAGTAGCTGCAGCTTCACCTATATAAACATGCAAGCATTAGACAGGAATTGACAGGAACCTGGCACATGTAAACAAATTTTAATATTAATTTTCCTACTACGCAGGTTAAAATTTTCAGCCACATATCACCAGATTTTGGTATAAAAATCATGCTGCAGCATTGTAAAGGTTATACAAATTAGGAAGAAATGTCCACTGCTACTGCATTTGGCTTTTCTCTGAATGGCTAGGGATGTAGGGGAGAAAAAAAAATCACATTTAGAGAACCCATTAATGAGAGTTATTCTCTGAAAAGTTGTATTCTGCATCATCAGTTCAGAAAGTCATCATTAAAATTTATTTGGATTAGTTGCTCCCACTTATCTGCTCTAACCAGAAAAGAAAAGAAAAACAAATCTACACAATTTATTTAAAATAAAATAAGCTATAGTTTCACATGGTACTTACCAGAAATAAAAGCTCACATTTATTAGAAACAAACAGGGCACATTTTTTCTTTGCTCTGCAAGACCATTAAAATATAATCATATGAATAAACTTAATTGCAACATGGCCTTTAGTTGACTATACCTTTCAGTCACCTACCTTTCCATATCACTTAGCAGGGTACAACTTTTAAGGGCATATAGAATTAAAATTACCTTCCGGGGACCAGTATTTTTGAGTTCCATGATGTTTATTGTATAATTTATTCTCTTTCCATTCTGGTCAAATTTTATATTTCCTGTTAGACCTTCCACCTGAACCTATATGAAGTAAGAATGGAAATAATGGTAGCATTAAATTCGTTTATTTAATATGATTGCATATTGATGCAAAAGAAAAAAAAAAAGACTATTTAGGTTTATCCTAAAAATTATATATCCTTAATTACTAAGATGTTTTCCTGGGGCATTAGATATAATTGATGCTGGTCTTGTAAATCTCTACCAACAAAGTCCAGTTTAGGAAGCAGAAAGATTCTTTCAGAACATTCACAGAGTATTTCATACAGACATTAATTCCAGAACTGCTTCTAGAGAGACTACCTGCTTTAATGCCCTTTCTATTTCCACACCATGACCCCAGGGTACTGCTGGATTTGCAAGACAGTCTCCAGCATTTCCTCTTCTGGAGATCTCAATCCTCTGTTTACGCAAATTACGGAAAGCTTCAGTCATCACTTGAACAGCATCATAGGTCAGAGCAGATGTATACTGAAAAGGATTAAATATAATGAATTAAAAAGTGGTAAGGAGTTAAAGCTTCAACACATTTTCCAAGGCTATCATTATTAATCCATTAAAGACAAAAATACATTAAAAATAAAAAGGATGATAAAATATTCTTTGGGATTAGACCATTTTCTTGTCATTTGGGGCTCTATTTTCCCACAGGAGTCCATATATTTTAATAGAAAGTGCTTATATACTCCATCAGGAGGAAGTGTCACTGGTGCACTAATGAGTCCAAACTAGGGGTTTACAAACTTTCTCACCTTCCCTCCTAATTGCAACTGTGCAGCATCCCTGTTTGCAACTACAGCAAGTGTTCCATAGAAATGTGATGTTTGGAAAATATTTGTTTTAGGATTTTTGAGTGATTTAGCAGCAGGAAATAAGGATGAGATCCCCCTTTTGATCACAGTCTTCATTAAGATTCCATGTATAACTAGTTTATATAGGATTAATAAATGACTGCTATATGTTATAAGCTTGTCTAGTGTATGTTATGGAGAGTTATAAGCACATCAGTAGAAGGTGTTATAGCTACATTCCCTGGTTATATTGATCTGTTGGCCTGTTGGAATCTATAATAATTGATTAACCATTTATTGAAGCAGCTATTAATATTAATTAATCCTTTGTAAACTACAGTTAAATGGAACTCCAGTATAAAATGTGAACCACTCTTTAGCCAGACAGCTGGTCCACAGACCACCAGTAGACCATGGATCATAGTTTGGGAATCTCTGGTCTACACTGTATTGTTAATTAGAATGTTAGCTCTCTGGGAAAGGTTTCCCCCTATATCAGGTGCAGCAGTGAGCACATTGACAGCATGCAATAAACAACAACAAAAATAGCAATAATAATAAGTAGGGCCCTACCAAATTCACGGTCCATTTTGGTCAATTTCATGAACATAAGATTTGAAATCAACCACTCTCTGGCCACCCAGCTCTGAAGGCAGCACAGAAGTGAGGGTGGCAATACTGCGACCCCCTAAAATAACCTTGTGATGCCCCTGCAATTCCCTTTTGGGTCAGGACCCCATGTGAGAAATGCTGGTCTCCCCAGTGAAATCTTTATAGTATAGGGTAAAAGCACACAAAAGACCAGATTTCACGGGGGGAGACAAGATTTCACGGTCCGTGACACATATTTTCATGGATGTGAATTTGGTAGGGCCATAACAATAAGATAACTTAACCCCTTACTAGCAAATAAATGAGTGCTCTAGAGGCAGATTTATGTAAGCTGAAATGGATTTACTACAGCTGAATGCAGTATTCAAGATGAGCGCATATCATCAACTCATATCTGTTATAATACTTCGATTTTACTTTCTATCCCATTCATTATACATTCTAACAGTTTATTTTTATTTTTTACCACTGCTGTCACTGAGCAGAGGTTTCCTTTTCCTTTTTTAATTTTATTTCTGTATAATTCATTTCATTATCAAGGTCTCTCTAGCATGCAGTGAATGCTGCACTATGCCATTAATACTTTATGACAGCCCTAAGTTTCATGGGATATAATGTTTGGTGTGCTTCAGGGAGTCATGTTACCATGTCTATTACTGATGGATCTTAGTCTTCATTGACTAGGAAATACAGGTAGTGTTTAAACCTCAACTCCATAGCATTATGCTATTATTATTCCTTAATATTTATACCATGATAGCAGCTAGAGATCACAAGCTGATTTGGGTTCTATTATACTAGGCACTGTATGTATGAAAACCTGTTCTGAAAAGTTCATAGTCCAAGAAGACATTGTTATCCAAAGAATGGAGGGAGAAGGATGCAATTGTCACTCTATATCTAGATATATGTATATAAAACTGTATCTATTTATTGCAAAACTTTTTTCTGGTAGTTATAAATATATAAACTATGTGCCAGCTATCCCCATCTGCCTCTTAACACATTATGAGTTGGCTGATAACCTGTAGGCACATTGCAAAGGTGGGTTTTGAAGGAGGAGAGGGTGGTGGCCTTAGAGGTCAGTTTAGGGAGAGGCAGCATAAGTGTGTCACATGTTTTTAGTCCAAGACAAAACAAAGAGTTTTGCACAGACGTCGTTTGAGACATTTGGGGAGAAGTCTGCTATCACATGCATGTATTTTATTAATCTAGGGCTAAACATTCACAATGGGTTATCTAAACTGAACAGGAAAATTCACATCTGCATCCATTCCATAGACAAATCCCACAGATTTTCTAAAGGTTTCATAGGTCATGGTGTATGAATATAAATAAATATTCAAGTCATCAGAGTAGATTCAACCCTAGGTTCTGCCCAAAGGGTAGCCCTGGTGCAGGAAGGCTGCTACTCTTCTGGAAGATGGAAATAACTTGCAGTTCTTTAACACCATACCAAAACCTGCCAAGCCTAACTAATGAGGGGGTATGGCCATGGCAGCCTGGGGATGGACTGGTTCAGTCTCATTTATCTGGGCTCCTGTGGGATCCAATATACAATTTAAAGCTTCTTCCTCTTGGTGCAACTTCCAAATGAGCACACTGGTGCAAACATAACTTGCCCTCCTCAGGAGATGAATAATTCCTGGACTTTAGTGGCTCAGAGATGTGTAGTATGAGTACATAATATGTTACTCTAGTCATTTCTGTCTTCATTCCACAAGCCATAAATCAAGCTGGAAGCTGATTTAATAAACTAAACTGAACATTTTTAAAGGTAATTTCAGGAATAGCTTCTTCATCCCAGAGGTTAAGAGATGGTAAGTGGAATCTCTATCCAAGCAACCAGAAGGGAGTCCTGCATTTTTGCATGTGCATTTAAGGTTGAATTTTGAACCTGAAATGAGCATCCTCATAAAAGCTCAAAAAACAAAAGTGAAATACAAAAAGAACAACTTTATTTTTTATTTATACTCTCATGGTTTGAAGCCAATCTCGTGATTTTTAGGTATCTGACACATTATTTGGAGCCCCTGAACATGGCAATACTCTTTCTGTGTAGTTTTTCACAGTAAAGGAAATGTGATGTGCAAAGTTTTTAATGTAAGGAATTTTGGTTAACAACATTGCAATGAATGGCTGCAAAGGGGGAATAAAAGCTTATTAGCATTTTGTACCATCCTATAATTATTTATTCCATTCATTTTACTTGCTCTTAGCTGTATGTTTAGTCTTCTACCCCTCAGAAGTATAACAAGTACTCAGGGGAAATTATGTCATTATTGGGGAGAAATGTAGTGATATCCACGAGCTACGTGTAAAGTCCCTTTGTATAAAACATTGCACATATACATCATCTTTAAGTGGAGGGGCTCAAAGTGATATACAAACATCTTACCTCCCTGTTACATATGGAAAATTGAGAGATGGTGATCTAGTGACATTCCTATGTTGAGTTAATGGTGGAGTCAAGAACAGCACCTAGGTCTCTTGACTCCCAGACTATTTCTAATGTTATATACTTATTTGAAATTTAGACTATGATAAGTGAAATACAAGTGTTTATGTGATGGTTACCATGATTATAAACAGGATAAAGAATATATACAAGTACAAAAATTGTGTAAGTAGTGTCTTGATTTTCCTATATATTGGAGGCTTCATCCTCCTCTCATTTAGGAGAGCACCCAATGGGAGTTTTATTTGGAACCAGCTTCACTGAGAGAAGGGTCAAGGCATGACTATATAACACTGAGGGCAGGTCTACACTACTGGGTTAAGTTGACCTAAGTTATGCAACTCCAACTATGTGAATAAAAAACATACCTGGAGTCGACGTAGCTTAGGTTGACTTACTGCGGGGTTGACAATGCGCTGGGTCAATGGGAGAAATTCTCCCGTCGACTTACCTTACGCGGTCTCGTTCTGGTGGAGTACCGGAGTCGACAGGAGAGCGATCTGCAGTTGATTTAGCGAGTCTTCACTAGACCCGCTAAATCGACCCCCGGTGGATTGATTGCCACAGCGTTGATCCCCAGTAAGCGTAGATATACCCTTATACACCAGTATAACTCCACTGACATCACTGCAGTTACTTCTGATTTACACTGGTTTGACCACAGAATCAGGGCCTGTTTCTCTAATAGTAGTTATTTTCTTGGGTACAGTGGTAGATTTCTTTAAAAATCTTCATTTACATGACCTCATTTGGATATTTTTTACTTAAAAAAAGCATGATGAGGATAACACAGACTCACAAAGCATTCTCTGATGAGCCTGAGAAGGAACCAGAATTTAACAAATGTACATTGCCAAGAGTCACAGTAATAGGTCAGCAGCCCCCATCAGCTCTCCCCCTCCCAATCCCAGCGCCTCCCGCCCACCGGCAGCCCCGCCAATCAGCACCTCCCCCTCCCTCCCTGTACCTCCCGATCAGCTGTTTTGTGGTGTGCAGGAGGCTTGGAGGGGGGAGAGGGGGAGGAGCGAGGGCACTGCAGGCTCAGGGGAAGGAGCGGGAAGGGGTGGAGTGGGGGCAGGGCCTGTGGCAGAGCCAGGGGTTGAGCAGAAAGCACTCCCTGGCACATTGGAAAGTTGGCGCCTGTAGCTCCAGCCCCGGAGTTGGTGCCTATACAAGGAGCCACATATTAACTTCTGATGAGCTGCATGTGGCTCCGGAGCCACAGGTTGGCCACCCGTGGGATAAGGTCTCAGAGGCTACTGAGTGTATAAGGTCTCAAAAGCCACCGCATCATATTCCTGAGTCTCTAAGGCCTCAGAGGCTACTCCAACAACTATGAGGTCTTGCAAGGAATTGAGCTTCCTCCCACCTCCCCCAAAAGTCTAAATAATGTAAATAATAACATATAGCACTTTTCATGCATTGATCTCAAAGCACTTTACAAAGGGAAGTATGTGCCATTATTTGCATTTTCTAGATGAGGAAACAGAGGTACAGAAAGATGAAACATCAGTAGCATAGCCAGAAAAAGAACAAAGGTCAACCCTAATTTACTGTAAACAATTTAGAACATATTCTTTTGGATCATCATTGCATGGATGCAATCTCCTTCCTGAAACACAAATTCCTGTACAAGAATCTGACACATCAGAAAACGGCAGAAAAATAAACAATGACAAGTTTTTAAAGTGCTTGTACACAAATGGGGGGGGGGGAGGAATAGCTCAGTGGTTTGAGCATTGGCCTGCTAAACCCAGGGTTGTGAGTTCAATCCTTGAGGGGGCCATTTAGGGAACTGGGGTAAAAATCTGTCTGGGGATTGGTCCTGCTTTGAGCCAGGGGTTGGACTAGATGACCTCCTGAGGTCCCTTCCAACCCTGATATTCTATGATTCTATGAAATGCTAGAAGTCTAAATAATAAGATGGGTGAACTAGAGTGTCTCATGTTAAAGGAGGATATTGATATAATAGGCATCACAGTCCTGGTGGACTGAGGACAATCAATGGGACACAATCATTCCGGGGCACAAAATATATCAGGAGGACAGAACAGGTCATGCCGGGGGGTGGGGGGAATGGCACTATATGTGAACGAAAATGTATGTGAACGAAAATGTAGAATCAAATGAAGCAAAAATCTTAAATGAATCCACATGTTCCATAGAATCTCTATGGATAGTAATTCCATGCTCTAATAAGAATATAATAGTAGGGATCTATTATCGACCACCTGACCAGGACAGTGATAGTGACGATGAAATGCTAAGGGTGATTAGAGAGGCTATCAAAATAAAGAACTCAATAATAGTGGGGGATTTCAATTAACCCCATATTGACTGGGTACATGTCACCTCAGGACGAAATGCAGACACAAAATTTCTCAATACTTTAAAAGACTGCTTCTTGGAGCAGCTGGTACAGGAACTCACAAGGGGAGAGGCAATTTTCGATTTAGTCCTGAGTGGAGTGCAGGATCTGGTCCAAGAGGTAACTATAACAGGACCGCTTGGAAATAGTGACCATAATATAATAACATTAACATTCCTGTGGTGGGAAGAACACCTCAACAGCCCAACACTGTGGCATTTAATTTCAGAAAGGGGAACTATGCAAAAATGAGGTTAGTTAAACAGAAATTAAAAGGTACAGTGACTAAAGTGAAATCCCTGCAAGCTGCATGGACACTTTTCAAGACACCATAATAGAGGCCCAACTTAAATGTATACCCCAAATTAAAAAACACAGTAAAAGAACCAAAAAAGAGCCACCATGGCTTAACAACCACGTAAAAGAAGCAGTGAGAGATAAAAAGGCATCTTTTAAAAAGTGGAAGTCAAATCCTAGTGAGGTAAATAGAAAGGCACATAAACACTGCTAAATTAAGTGTAAAAATGTAATAAGAAATGCCAAAAAGGAGTTTGAAGAACAGCTAGTTAAAAACTCAAAAGATAATAACAAAATGTTTTTTAAGTACATCAGAAGCAGGAAGCCTGCTAAACTACCAGTGGGGTCCCTGGACAATTGAGATACAAAAGGAGCACTTAAAGACGATAAAGTCATTGAGGAGAAACTAAACGAATTCTTTGCTTCAATCTTCACGGCTGAGAATGTTAGGGAGATTCCCAAACCTGAGCCATCCTTTGTAGGTGACAAATCTGAGGAATTGTCACAGATTGAAATGTCACTAGAGGAGGTTTTGGAATTAATTGATAAATTTAACAGTAACAAATCACTGGGACTAGATGGCATTCACCCAAGAGTTCTGAAAGAACTCAAATGTGAAATTGCAGAACTATTAACTATGGTTTGTAACCTGTCCTTTAAATTGGCTTCTGTACCCAATGACTGGAAGATAGCTAATGTAACGCCAATATTTAAAAAGGGCTCTAGAGGTGATCCTGGCAATTACAGACCGGTAAGTCTAATGTCAATTAGTTGAAACAATAGTAAAGAATAAAATTGTCAGACACATAGAAGAACATAACTTGTTGGGCAAAAGTCAACATGGTTTCTGTAAAGGGAAATTGTATCTTACTAATCTATTAGAGTTCTTTGAAGGGATCAACAAACATGTGGACAAGGGGGATCCAGTGGAAATAGTGTACTTAGATTTCCAGAAAGCCTTTGACAAGGTCCCTCACCAAAGGCTCTTATGTAAATTCAGTTGTCATGGGATAAAAGGGAAGATCCTTTCATGGATTGAGAACTGGTTAAAAGACAGGGAACAAAGGGTAGGAATAAATGGTAAATTTTCGGAATGGAGTGGGGTAACTAGTGGTGTTCCCCAATGGTCAGTCCTAGGACCAATCCTATTCAACTTATTCATAAATGACCTGGAGAAAGGAGTAAACAGTGAGGTGGCAAAGTTTGCAGATGATACTAAACTGTTCAAAATAGTTAAGACCAAAGCCGACTGTGAAGAACTTCAAAAAGATCTCACAAAACTAAGTGATTGGGCAACAAAATGGCAAATGAAATTTAATGTGGATAAATGTGAAGTAATGCACATTGGGAAAAATAACCCCATCTATACATGAATTAGCCCCCATCATATTGTAACTACAACTAATCAGGAAAGAGATCTTGGAGTCATCATGGATAGTTCCCTGAAGACGTCCATGCAGTGTGCGGCGGCAGTCAAAAAAGAAACAGGTTGTTAGGAAACATTAAAAAAGGGATAGAGAATAAGACGGAGAATATCTTACTGTCCATATATAAATCCATTGTACGCCCACATCTTGAATACTGTGTACAGATGTGGTCTCCTCATCTCAAAAAAGATATACTGGCATTAGAAAAAGTTCAGAAAAGGGCAACTAAAATGATTAGGGGTTTGGAACGGGTCCCATATGAGGAGAGATTAAGGAGGCTAGGACCTTTCAGCTTGGAAAAGAGGAGACTAAGTGGGGATATGATAGAGGTATATAAAATCGTGAGTGGTGTGGAAAAAGTGAATAAGGAAAAGTTATTTACTTGTTCCCATAATATAAGAACTAGGGGCCACCAAATGAAATTAATGGGCAGTTTTATTTTTAAAACAAATAAAAGGAAGTTCTTCTTCACACAGCACACAGTCAACCTGTGGAACTCCTTGCCTGAGGAGGTTGTGAAGGCTAGGACTACAGCAGGGTTTAAAAAAGAACTAGATAAATTCATGGAGGTTAAGTCCATTAATGGCTATTAGCCAGGATGGGTAAGGAATGGTGTCCCTAGCCTCTGTTTGTCAGAGGGTGGAGATGGATGGCAGGAGAGAGATCACTTGATCATTGCCTGTTAGGTTCACTCCCTCTAGGGCACCTGGCATTGGCCACTGTCGGTAGACAGGACACTGGGCTGGATGGACCTCTGGTCTGACCCGGTATGGCCATTCTTATGTTCTTATGTTCTTAACACTATATCACAGTTTACAAACAGCATTTTAAAAATATAAACTATTGACAAGATGCCAAGAACAGCATTTCAGCCTATTATTGCAGCAATGAAAATAGACAAGATGAAAAAATATAAAATAGAGGATGAAAATGAGATGTAGCAATAGAAAACCAAAGTCTCCAGCAGCGCTGAAAATGGATTTGAAAGGACTGATGTGAATGTTAAAGTGTAAACATGATTGATATGTAAATGAAAATTGATTGCTCATCCTGAAAGGATTATTAGATTAATATTTTGGTACTGATACACATGTACAGGAAATATCAAACTGGTGTGAAAAGGAGATTTAAAAAGAAAAAAACAACAATAACATGTCTCCGTGAATTTAAAGTTGCTCCTACCTATTTTTCTTTTTGGTTGCGGGTTTTGTTGTTGTTTGTTTTTTAATGTGACTATGTGGCAAACTCAAAATTTAAAAAAGTCACAGTGTCACCTTTTTTATTCCACAGGCAAAAAATTGTAAGAGCTGGGAAACAAAGGACTAGTCTTCAATTTCTTCTGTCAGCTACCTGTATTACTATTATTAGTATAATAAATTATATGACCTGTTGCCACTGTAGACAGAAGAATATATATTAGACTAGCTTAGTCTTGCCTATTGTTTCACCACTGCACTCATGCCATAAGCAAATAAATATTTACTCTTCTCCACAGCCTGTCGCTCCCCCCCAGGAAAGAAAAAAGAAAAAAAACTCTCATAAACTAATATAAAATGTTATGTAAAAGCCATTAAGTTTCTGTGACTTACAGCAAAGGTATTCCATATCCCTAATCAACATTCCTTTTTAATTAAAATTAGTAATCAAAGCACCATTAAGTATGATTAAAAATATCATTAATGATTCTGGGTTATTAGTCAACCAAGATGAAGTTATTGAGATGATCTTAAAAATAGTTTCTTATAATCATTTTGCTGGAAGAAATTCAACAATACTTCACTGTAAGATGATTGAAAACAGCATTTTATAGGAAGTAGAAGAAAACAGAATTTTTCATAGCAGCATAGACTAACAGCCCAGTATCTTGTCTTCAAAAATGGTCAGTGTCAGATGAATAAAAAGAGCTGTTAAAACTCCATTAAGCTCCTTAACTGTGCTATTTTTAAACATACCCTTATGGGAAAGTCCTACACAGATTAATGGAAATAAATCCTAGGGATAAGCTTCTACAGAAATTAAATAACATTCTATAGAAATGACTCTAAAGCCATATAGAATTTCATACTGAAAGGTATTCTTTCTACAGAATTTTGAGCTCAACCTCCAGAATACAACAGAGAATGATAGCCTTGCTATAAGATTATTTATCATCTCTTTTTTTAAACTGCAGAAATGTTCTCATTTTCTATTATGGTGTGTAGGAGTGCTCCACCAGGAATAAAGGTATGGTCTTGCAATGTGCTAATCACTTAGCATGGCAATAAAGTCAATAGGAGCTGAGGGTGCTCAAGGAAGCATTCAGCATCTAACAGGCTCAAGATAGGAAGGAGCACACTAATACTGCAGCAGTGCCATTAAAAAAAATAATAATATGTACGGTACATCCCCAAAACATAACAATATGTGACGAACCAGCATCACCATTCTATGCAAAAACACCCACCGAAAATATATAAAAATCCAGCATCGACTTCCCCTTTAATACTGTCATATACCCCCATGAGAAACAAGTATTCACTCTGCCCCTCCTCCTCTTCATCACTCAGCTCCAACTTCTGACCTTCCTCATCTCCTTTGTCTCATGACCTCTGAGGACCTTTCTTCCTCTGCTGTTTCAGCCTCATGTCTCATTCTGATACTGTAAGCATCCTTCTCTTCTGCCACACAGCCCCCAGTCTTCCTTTTTTCCTTCATCTTAGAACTTTCAGGCCCCTTCTTACTCGTCTTTGCCCCCTCTTTGAACCCTAAGGTTCCTTTCTGCTTCACTGCCCCTCCTTTATAGTCTGGTGGCCCTTGTTCTATTTGAGCTCATGAACCTGTCCTGCTCCCTATCCCACATTTAGGGGGGGGGGGGTTGGTTTTTTTTGCTGCTTTGGACCGGTGGAGGGCCTCTGCATTGTGTGGCCAGATGTATGAATGACCCTCCTCAGGGGTGTGGAGTGCAAGGAGCAGGAGACTTAAAATGTTCAGATTAGTTCTATGCAGTCTGGGCTGGCTGCTGCCTAATGCAGCCCCTCCTCAGGCCACAAAAATGTGAAGAGGAAGGTCCACTGGGGTGGGCAGAAAATGGGAACAGTAGTTCTGCTGCTGCTTTTTCTGAGTGCCTGTACCCTGCAGACTGCAGATCCTACTGGTGCCACTTGACTGAGAGTAGGTCAGACAACAAAAGAAGCTGGGCAACAAGCGGGGGCATGTCAAGAATCAGTTATATAGTGAAGATTTTGGCCCGCTGTCCTACAAATGCTTTCTTCCACAGAAGTAGAGTCTTTGGATCTGGACTTTGTGGGTCCATGGGCACCCACGTACCATGTTACCAGATCTGTGGCTCTATGGATCCTGCATTAATCCACCCCTGCTTGCACTGATCAGTAGTTCAACTTTTTCAAAAATTTTGAAGCATTTTGGATTAATGATCATTTATGCCAAGGAGCCTTAAACTGTTAATATGGTGTATTCAGTTTTATATTTGCAATTTTTTGTGCATGCATTTTTTCCACACCTAAGTTTTTACAAACACGGAAACTTAAATTTGTAGGTCCAAAGAGCATTTGCATAGTCAAATCAGATAGTAAATCAGCTAGCTATCCGCTCTCCATCCCAATATTTTATCACACAAATCTGACTGGGTAAGCAAAATAATGGGCATGAAAAAATGCATGCACAAAAAATTGCAAATGCAAAACTGCAGGCACAGTTTTAAAGGCCACTTTTGAAAACATGGCCCCAATTCCATCTGTGTTCTGGTTACATAAAGTCATAAATCCTAAAATTCATTAACTCAGCCTTTATAAATTACTGTAGTCTCTGTGGAATTACTTGATTGTCAGCCTAATCAATCATGCTTTTCCCATTAACACTGTTGCAGGTACAAAAGAATAGCATTTATATAACCCTTATTAATAAGTTTGGCATTACTGAACAATTTTACAATGTGATGTAAACATAGGAAACATATCTACTAATGGCAGTCATCTAACTCATAAATTGTACATTCATTTTCACTTAATGGATTACATCTAAAATGCATGTTCTGAAATTCCATTTTAAACAAGAGTTCTCACTGTTCTATTCTATTCCTCATTATTTATGAGTTTATTCAGTCCTTTCTTCAGTTGCAGAAATAAATGAATTATTCTACCTGATATGTAATCTACAGTATATTATGCCTATGTATATTAGGTAAAGTACCAATGCAACAGTCAAATTGTCAGCCTTGCATTACAAACCTCATTTTTTCTGAATTAGCAGTTTGGGATGGGGTGAAGTGTTGTCAACTCTCACAAGGTTATCATGAATCTCACAGAACTGTTGGGTATTTTTCTTAAAGCTGCAGCTCCTGGTATTAGGTGATTATGTCAGAATATGTGCTTTCATTTTTTTAAAAAGTGTCCAGCTTTCATGGTTCTGGAGAAAAGCTTGAAAATATGAGCCCCTGAAGTCTCAAAAAACAGAAGACAAATAAAAAGAACCCAACATTTATTATTTTATAAAATGTCATGATTTTGGGGGGACCAAGCTTATGATTTTTTAATGGTGCTGACAATATTGGGGGTAAGAAATTCACTTGAAGTCATCAGTCATAAAAGATTTCAGTCTGTGAACAAATGTTGTATACATTTTTATAAATGTCAACAACATTGTACTAACAACTTAATTAGTTACACAGGGTAGACCTAGATTTGCTTAATAGTGTGTACATGGATCGAGTGTATGTGATCATTTGGTGCTTGACCACAGTCACTACAGAGCCTACTATTGCCTTGACCTCAAGCTTTCCTTTTGGTATTGATAGTCCTGAGTTCAATCCAGGCCGATATACTTGCTTCCTGGGTGGGTACATATGGCCATGGTTTGTTACAGAATGAGAGCTGAACTACAGTGGGCTTCCAATGCTTGATATGAGCTTGTCTAATGGGGACTATGTAATATGTTGGCCTTGTCTGTGTAATCATAACTTCTTCTAGTTCCAGTGACCATCCAACCTATTACTATCACATACATAATGGCGTTCAAGTTGTAGAGGCTTGAGTTTTTGCTGCAGCAGGTCCCAGATTTGATGGCAGCTGATGTCAGTCGTCTCTTTATGTGCATGATGTGGCCATGATTTATTACATGTGCACGCATCATTTGGATGTATAGTTCTTCAGGGCATGGACTTTGTTTTTGTGTTCTGTATAGTTGTAGGTGCTTCACAGTAATAATGTATCTGACAGTGCTTTGAGATTGTTACTGTTTTATTATTTTGCATGTTCAAAATTAAATGTGACTTTTGCTTTTGCTGCATGACAAGGAAAATAACCTCGATTCCAGTTCAGTGGGGGCCTAAAGAGGTGAGTCCAAGAACCACAGGCCACTGGCTGTTTTAGAAATGTATGTGGAAAATGAGAACAACCACAATTACAATTAATAGGATAAAATATTATAAGGTATATACCTTATAAGGTATCAATCCTCAAAGATGCTGAGTCCCAAACCAGTAAAGCATGGACTTCAGTATATTAAAAAGTATATATTAAAAATAATTAGAGAAAACATCATTTAGCCTCAGTTACAACAGGTATACCTAATTATGGGGTAATTGACAAAACAGATTTCCCAATCCTGCATCATTTATGCTGTAAGACTCTGCAATCCCCAATTATATAAAAATTATACATTAAAAATGGTACTAAAAAGAAAGTGATTCACTAGTGATATTGTTGTGGGTAACTTCTGAATTGGGCTTCAAGAATTTTTATTTTTCTTAAAAACTAAGTTCTCCTTTAAATGCACTTTTCTGCATTACATTCCATTTTATTATGTAAAATGGCCCTTTGCATTTCCATCTGGATGTTAGTAAGAAGAAAACAAGGCAGCAATAGCACCATTGCCACCAACCAGAGGGTATCTGCAGTGACTAGTCTGGGGGCATGTAACTTCCTTTAATTTACATATCCATAATAGAAAACTCCTATTAGCTCATGTCCATTCGATACAGAATCTGTGATGTTACCTTTGGAATTACACTTGAATATTGTGATTAAATACTAGTAATACTTGCCACCTTCTGACAAAACTATGCCATATAGGCACAACCCATGGTAAGGAAGGCATTCTGCTCTGCCCCAACTCCCTTGTGCAGGGAACGGAGTATGGCATGTCTCTGTCCTCCTATGTACTGAGAGGCAGGGCTGTCTGGCTGTGCGTGTATGAAAAGGGTAAAATGCTATACCAAAAGAATGTAGTAGTGGGTATGTAGGATATTGCCCCTAGAAAGTAGGATACCTCCAGAAGCTCCCAAGTATACCCAGTATAATACACCTCACAATAGTGTTTGAATGCCTTCTTGCATTTGTAAATTGGTTTAATAATTTTAACATACATTTTATGTAGCTGTTGTTGAACATTAAGTATCATTCATTGGACCATTCCTGCCCTCCTTGCTCGGACAACATAAAAACTCAAAGAATGCAAGTTCAGACCCAATGGTTGTTATATAATTATATTAAAACTAAAGCTATTCCTTAAGATTCAGTTCAGTTTTTGTTCTAATCAATAAACACAGAAGCATCAGTAGCAGATGACTTTGCTTCCATAAAAGACAACTGTTCCCACTCATCCCTTTCAAACAATAGCAGAGGTGAAAGCTGCAGATGGACAAATTCCTCTGGAAGATTTAGAAGAATTACACATCAGAGCTTCATAGATTTTAAGGCTACAAAGGATTATTATGATAATCTAATGTGACCTTCTGCAAAACACAGGCTACAGAAGTTCATGTAGTAACTTCTGCATCAAGGTCATAACTTTTGATTCAATTAGAGTGTATCTTTTAGAAAGACATCCAATCTGATTTAAAAACTTCTAGTGATGAAGAATACACCAAATCCCTAGATAAGTTTATTCAGTGGTTAATTGTCCTTACTGTTAAAAATTTGAAAACTGAAAATGTATTTCCAGTTTGAATTTGTCTAGCTTCAACTTCCACCCATTAGAGCTTATCATGCATTTTTTATGAAAATGTATGCATATTAAACGAATTAGCCTACTGTACTTGATTCACACGGTCACAATTTTCTGCACAGCATAGTTAGGAATTCAACAAATTTCCAACACCCATAATACTTAAACAGTCAAGCTCCTTATATGGGCAAAGGAAGTATCAACAAAGGATGGACTAGAGTATATTGCCACATTCTACATTGCTGTTATTTTTGGGATACTTCAGTATGACTCTTCATAGATGCATAGAATGAAATCCAAACCCCCCATTAACTTCAGTGAGGCCAGGGTTTCACCCATAGATTTTTAAGGCCAGAATGGACCATTGCAATCAGCTAGTCAGACCTCTCATAACATAGATCATAGCTTTCTTTCATTTAGCCCAACATTTTTTAATTAAACTATAGTTTGTCTTTCAGAAAGACATCCCCTCTTGATTTAAATACTAAAGTCATGTGCATTTAGCATATCCCTTGGCAATCTGTTCCAATGATTAATTATTCTCACTGTTAAAAATTTGCATCTTATTTCCGGTTTGACATTGCTGAATTCACCTTCCGCCTCTGGATCTTGTTATAATGGTCTCTCCTGGATTAAAGAGCCCACTAATATCACATTTCTTCCCTGTGTAGGTACCACTATACGTATAGATAAGGTTGGCAAGATTTGATTTCTAATATAATTTTGACAGATAATATTGATGTTTATTTTTAAGCATTTTTTATTTTTATCAATTTAAATTTTCATGGGAAAAATTATGAGTTTTAAGTTTTTTTTATTTTTATCAGTTTACAGTTGTGGGAAGTTATGGGCGAATCAGACAACAATTATTTAATGATAGTAGACATTGAAATTCTAAAAGTTAAAGCTTTATAACCGCTAAAACACAAATTAGGGAGACAAGGTGGGAGAGATAGTATCTTTTATTGGACCAACTTCGGTTGGTGAGAGAGACACCGAAGCTGGTCCAGTAAGAGATATTACCTCACCCTCTAATATCCTGGGACCAACACAGCTATAACAATACTGCATAAAAGACAAATTGTCAACATCACACATCAAACTATACAAAATAGATATCCTTAAACTCTAGTGAGTTTTCAAGCAGCATTTTTCTTACTTTGTTTATCTCTAAATTTCAATGATTAATGAGGGAAACATTTTTTCATCAGTTTGCGTGTGTACAGTGAAATAAACCTTTATTGACATTTACCAATAAAAATCTAATCCTTCCTTATAAACCACAACGATCAAATGACCTCTCAACCTACTTCCTGATAAGCAAAATAGCTTGAGCTCCTTTTGTCTTTCATTGTAAAATATACTTTCCAGGCCACAATCAATTTCAATTGATTATTTGAGGAGTAAGGTAGAGCAAGGGGGAAAAATGGGGCCCTAAGGAAAGCAGCAGCCTTCAAAGAACTCAGAAGAGAACAACTTATAGGTTGTAATCATCATTCACAGTCAAACCATACCTTCAATCAGTGCACTAATGCAAATTGCACATGTGAACTGAGGGAGGATGCAGTCCTAACCTTGTTCTGTCAGGGAAATAGGATAAGGGATTCTTGTGCACATAATGTTTTTAACCAATCATATGCACAAAGGTAACTGCAATAAAATAATGTCATTGACTGAGTCCCAAAAAACTGAGTCCCAAAAAACGGTCACGATTAAGTAACCAGCTATATTCATTTGTACTTTACATTATATTATGGTTGTTGCACATTTTTTGTTTGTTTTCTGCAATTCATAGTCCTGATGAGAATTTTTATCATCAGATGAGAACTGTTATCTATTTCCTTATGGTTAGTATAATATAGTAAAGATAACATGCTACTTATGTAAACATGTTTTAGTCCCAATACATATTTCCCCTGCCACTCCTGATTATTTGATTTAATTGTGCTGAATCTATAAATAAATACTAAAATCATTAAGTATTAACTGAGCACTGTTCATTTTCAATATGCCTTACTAACATTAATTGATCCTTACAACACCCCTGTAAAGTATGAAAGTATTATTATCCTGATTTTCCCAAGAGGGGAAACTAAGACAGAAATTAAATGATTAGTTCAATGAGTCACTCAGGACTGAAATCAGACCACACCTCTCTTTTAGTATAGTACAGTTTATTGTGAATATTTTAATTTTAAAACAGACTTTCTTCGATTTAAACATCTCTCTCCAAATACAATGCTTTTCCACGCATTTATAAGCCATTTATTTTTCAGGATATTGCAGGAAGAAGATGATGCTATACTACAAAGGGCTGTGGATGTGTGTGCTCATGAGTGTGTTTGTGAGTGTGCATGTATGTTTTCATCTAGAAGATTTAAGGAAGAGATTTTAAAATAAAGAAAAAAAAATAAACCCCAAAAATGTCAGTGCCTATATGGTCATATCATAAACAACTGCACAACATGCTGCCAGGCACAGCTTTACAGTGGTATCTTGAACATTTGTGACAGTACAGGATCTCTGTTAACCGGCCCTAAGGGAGAGAATGTTAAAAGCAGCTTGGAGGAACATAAAACGTTGTTGGCATAGCTGATTTCATATGCCTTGCTCTATCTTTTGTCTTTCTCTCCAAACCCACCCCATCTTCTCTTCTATCTGAGTTAAAATAAATAAAAAATGTACCTTGATTGTACTGGTGTGTGCTCCTGGATATTCTTTTTCTTCCAATGTTGACCAGCGCTGTACAAATTTTGATACCAGGGGATCATCATAGTCCACTATCTGAAAGCCTGAGACATTAGCTCCTCCAAACTGGATTTTTGATAAATCTCCATCAGTAAATCCCTGGACACAGAAAACATGTGTCAGTTATTTCACCACGTCTATCAGATTAGTAGGTACAAGTAAAGAGTTATCATGCAACTTTTATTGCAGAAATGTAACCCAACATTTCCCTTTCTCAAGGATCTGGGCTCAGACCAGAGCTCTGAGGGCCAGCAGTGGCTGGGAACACTGTGAAGATACAGAGAGTGTGTCTTGTCACTCTCCTTTACCATTTAAAAGCTGAATTTAGCAGTCCTTTTTAATGATGAGCATTTACTCATGTGAGCAATCCCATTTGTTTCAATGGGACTACTCATGTGAGTAAGTACTCACTATCATGAAAATCAGCTACACAATCTATCCCTAACCAGTGATAGTGAGTCAGCCACTGTCTCACTCAAGGATTGCTATGATCTGCCTTCACAGAGAGTATGGTGGGAAGACCCTTATAAGCCTCCCTGTAATAAAATATTATTTTTGCTGATATGAATATTCTTATTCTGTCATGGAAATAAAGTTGTTCTAGCCTAGAGAATGAAGCAAGTCATTTTAAGACAAATTGTTAGGGCCAAATTCCACCCACAGATACATGGAAACAGGGCTCCCCCTAAAAATTTGTGGAAGCCAAATACATGAATCTGAGGGCCTAGTTATGTCCCTGCATCACGTATATGCAGTATAAAGAGAAAATGAATTACAATGAAGTGTCACTTGCCCACATTAAATGAGGGGAATTATGTTAATTTTGATAAACTAGCTGTCAAATAAGCAGGTGATTTTTCAATTACTTCTCATTTTTTCTTTATGCTTCATGAAGAAAAGACCAGTGTAAACAGCAGGGAGGAGCAGAGCTGTGAAATAGCCTTGAAGCCAAAGACTTTCTATGGCAGAAAAGGGGAAGCCAATGAAAGGATTCAAAAAGGTGGTCAGAATGACAGGCAAGAAATACAGGATGATTTTAGCAGCTGCTCTGTGAACAGACTGGGTGGGGGAGGATAATGTGCGTGTCAGAAAGAGCAGAGAGAAGGTTATAGTAATTAAGACAGAAGATGACGACAGCCTGGATAGGTTTTCTCTGTAGTCTGAGTTTCTGATTTTCTCGTGGCACTGTTATAGGGAACAGTTAAGGTAGTTTGGGTCTCTAAGCTGTGAATGTCCATACTTTCAAAGTATTTTCATTTCTTGTAAGTTTAATGTTAACTCTGAATTTCCAGAGTTTTTCATTTTCTTAATTTTGCTCTCACTACAATATTCTTGGTAGGATTCTTAGTGCTATGTACCCTCACCTTCACCTTTAAGATTTTCTCTGGGAAATTCCATTTTTTAAAATAGTGCTAACATGGGACTGGTGAGAACAGACAGCTGGAGAGGCAGAAGAGATGGGGGTATCCCTGTCTCCTTGAAGCTGATATGGGGGAAGCTCCACAACTAGGGACATTCAAAGGTCACCCAAGTGTGTCTCTAACCAAGTCAGTAATATCAGTTCCTCACTTATTCTTAGGAGCTTGTTAGCCCTCCAGTAGTCTGAGGCAATGATGACCCTTATCCTCATCCCTTCACCCTTACTTGGCTCTTCAACCTCTGACAAGCCTAAATAGTGCCCTCAGAGGAGGAAAACTGTGGGAGGGAGAGGGAGATAAAGAGCCTTTTAGAGCAAGTCTACGTTGAGCATTAGTCTGGTGGAAATTCTAACATGTACTAACATGTTGCGCACTAACTGGCTCGTGGACCCAGCTGGCATGTACTAAGAGTCCTCTAACACATGTTAATGTAGTCCATTTCAAACAGCACTATGGTAAAGTGCACTAGGCAACTTTTAGTGTACACCAGTAGGGCCTATCATGGACCAATTAATGCACACAATACGCTTCAGAAATCACATTGCTATAGAATGATTCACCCCACCGTGTTGACATGCCTAAGACTCACTGTGGGTTCTCCTCTCCTGCTGACCACAGGAGAAACATAGGAAAGGGGGAGAGAAGTGTTCCTCAGTCTTGTTCCCAAGCCCCATGTGCTCTCCAGAACCCTCAGTAAATACCATTTTAGTAACTTGTGTATATTTTTAATTAGTGTGTATGTAGATATAATAGTTACTGTATGCTAAACATACACCAATAGTCAAATCCTTCAGTCCTTTTTCTTACTGAATCAAAAACATACTCTGATTTCAATAGGAGTTTTGCAATTGTAAGGACTAGGTCCCGCTCCCGCTCCCACTGAGGTCAATTGGGCTCTATGTCAGGACTGAAGGATTTGGTCCCAGCTAATGAACTGCTGATCCACGATGGGTGTATATTTATCATTCAGCTGTACAATTAAAATAAAGATGTTTTGATTTTAATAATCTGTTATTGCTAAACCAACATAGATAATTATGCTAATTAATTTCAATGGAAACCTTAATCGAGACACTTAACTCGAAGTGCACCCAAAATGTTTTCACAATGAATACAAAAAGAAGCAGCAACACCAACCACCATGACCAAAAGCTGTCACAATTGCTATGGTAATGCATGTTAGCTGCTGTGCTCACAGTGGATGCCACATTGCTTGCTAATATGAGCATTTACATAGGAATCATGCAGTCTTTCTGAATCTGATCTTAACCGCAGGTTGTTTTGATATAAACATGCAATACATAATTCACAGTATTAACTATATGTCATCGGGAATCCTTCAAAGTCAAAGATGATTGTCTTTCATTGAATGCCCAATTCAAATGATCTATGGGTCCACTGAGGGCTGATAAGATGTACTTGCCTTATATATTGTGTAGAACATTATATACAGATCTGTAATAGTTGCAGTTGAATTCTTACTGTACAATTTTGTAGTATGCAAATGTATTATTAAAAAGGAACCTCCAAAATATTTTTGAGATAGTTTGGTTCAGTAAATTACAATCACACAGGTTCTCTGCTGCAAAATGAGAGCAAATGGATGAAATATCAATCTGTGTATTGAAATGGACTAGTCACACTTTTTAAACAAATATATTTGCTGTCCTTCAAAACTAAAAATGTATTTGAAATTAAGCAAAGTTTTGTAGTTCTTCAAATTTCATAAGCATGACATATTTCTCTGTTGTTTAATAAATCTGCAGTAAATGGGGGTTGGGTCTTTTATTCTCAAGAAAGATAAAAATGAAGTTAATTCCAAATATGTTTCCCTACTATTCTGCTTTTAAACAAACATTCAGAATCTGATTCTCAGTTAAGCCAACACCCCTTTATATCACGCTCGCAGCAGAAAGGGGCCTCAAAGTGGGTAGAAATGGCCCCTACAGAATATGTCCTGCACATGCGAGTGGGGAGGCTTCTTGATGTCCGATAGAGGGTAGATTGGGAGAAGGCAGTGGCATGTCTGGAGCTGTTCTGTTTTCCCAGAGCCTTTAGAGGACCAGGGGAAACAGAATGTAAGTTAGAGCAGCCCTAAGCCAAGTCAAGCACCTACAAAGTGCCACAATACAGGGAACATAAAAGTGGCTTATAGCTACTTTGCGCCCATGTTCTCTCCCTGCCCCAAGCACAGGAACTGAGTAACAAAGAATCAAGCCTTCAGAACCTGGCCTTTGGGCCAATTTCTCTACTGGTGTAAATCAGCATACCTACATTGAGTTCAATGGCTCTTCATATTCAAAGAAGGAAAAATAGCAGTTCAGATCATTAACCTTAAAACAGTGTAAAGAGTTTGCTAAATATCTCTTAGATAGGCTATTAACTAGAGGGTCAGATTGTGATTGACCCCTATGCACATGTGCTGTAGGGAGAGAGGACTGTATTCAATTTTTCCTCTTTCTGTGGCCTGTCATTGGTGCAGCCCCCACACTCAGATGGCTTCCTCAATGAGCCCCAGAGCTGAGAAGAGTAGGGAGGCTTCCTTTCCACATCAGCCCACTGAGCAGGCTAATCACAAAAACAGGAGAAGGCTGCACCATCCTAAAGATGGTATAGTCTGGGCATTGCCCTTGTTCTTAAACAATGTGCCATTTGCGGGGCCACTCACTGCTCATAGCATGGTGCAGCTCCACACTGCCACTTCTTAAGCCACTGGTAATGTCACAATTTGGCCTTGGGGGTCCATTTTCTGTCTCGGTTTAGGTCTTGATTGTTCAGTCCTTACTCATGTTGCTGATCGCCAACACAAGTATTGTCACTGAAGTCAGTGGGATTATTTGCCTGATCAAGTGCTTACCAACGTGAGTATGAACTCCAAAATTGGGCCCTGACATTAGAAGCCCTTAAAACAAAATAATGTAGCATGATCTTGGAATATAAGGTTATTTATTGGCTTTTTGTAATAGTTTAGTGACACAGTTTTACTGATCTTTGCAAAATCTAGACCAAGAGTTTTCAAAAGAGATAGCATATAAGATATAGTTCACCCAACATTAATTGGGTGACCTCAAGTTCAACTTAATATTTATATACTATATATATTATATCCAATAATATTGTATACTTATTCTCAGCCCACTCCTGACCACACTAATAGCCAAAAGCAAACCCAGTCAACATTGTGATGGGAATAAATATCAGATGTCAGTATTGAGGTGCATTTGGAATAGTTTAGTTGGATGGTGGCATATTACTTCTGTACATCTGACTTACTTTACTTTTTGTCTTTTCATTTTAACTACACACAACATCCAATGTAAGAAAGACCTGCTATGGCTGTCCTGTAACATTCCATTAACTTCAGTGAGAACTGCATGCATGGACTAATTACAGTAGCAGCCTAAATGTAAAGCCTAGGAATTTTGAAAAGAGAAGATGCACCAAGAACAAAGCAGAAGGACACAAAAAACTGGTTCCCCCAATTAATGGCACAAATAATTTGCAATGGTAATGTTTTTTCCCTAACTGAATGATGTGGTCTACATGGAGGGCAATGTGTGTTCTAATTCCCACATATTCTCGGACTGCTCTCATGCATATAGTTTAAAAGATTGATCCTGCAAAATGCTGAACATCTTCCTGGAGGTGATGAGCACCCTCAACTCCCATTGAGGGGAACCTGATAGAAAGCATTCAATACCTGAACGCACTAGCCCCAAAGACATTTTTGTAAGAAATAAAATAGCAAAAGTTTAGCAAGGAGGAAGAAATTTAACATCCCCCCACACCAAAAAAATATCTATTACAAGCTCATAAAACATAATACTGTCCTGGTATGTTACTATAAACGCTAAAAAGAGTAACGCAGGCACATGGTAATAATGAAATCACTTACCAGATTTGCAATGATGTAATGGTATCCTTTCACATGTTTACCAATCGTAATAACCTGTAAAAGAAAAGAAAACTCATTTTAATTGAAAATGAACAGTTAATACATGGGTTTACCCTAAAAAAGTAAAATACCCCCAGATTAGTTCTAGTCACTAATCTTTATTTATTTATATTGTGCTTTTTCAAAATATGTGCTTTTATTTTACCCAGAAAAGCCATGGGCCAGATCCTTAGCTGGTGCAAATCAGCACATGTCCATTGAAGTCAACAGAGTTATGCTGATTTACACCAGCTGAAGATTTGTCCCCAAGACATTGAGAGAGGTGTATTGAATTCCAAGGACTAGACTGTATCTTTAGGCATACTCCAATTGTAGTTCCAGCAGACACCGTGCCTCAGACACACCTTCTGTGGCACAATTCCCTCCCTGCTTCCTCCTTACTCTGGAAGAGCAGTAATTTACTGTTGGCAGTACCAGCAGCAAATGATGACACCCTCTGTGCTGGCTCAGCTGTCCTGGACACTAATTGGTGGAGGCAAGAGGAAATGGAGCCAAGGCTTTGCCCATCCCTGCCATGCTGTCCACTCCCTACTTATTGGCTCTCAGGGGAAATGGGAAGGGAGGCACAAGTGGCCATGCCTGCTTCCAAGATCTAGGTAGTCGATCTACACTGGCACCCATCAAAGCTGCACTTTTTTCTATAAAGTCAGGCTTTTGTTTGATAGAAACTTTAGCTTCATTCAATTCATGTGAGATTTTATATTTTTACATCTTGGCAGGTATACTATTATAAAAGATTTAGGGCTCATTATCACTGTATTTATATTTGCTCACAGAGAGTTCTTAGGAGGTGAAAATTAATGTACCAGTCAGCTTGTAATTAATTTTTTTCTGTTATTAATTGGTTTCTGTGAAGTATTGGATAATAAACTAAAATTTGGAAAATGATCACACTCAAAATTGTACATGAAAGTTAGTATGGACCCCAAAATACTACTTAGGCAAAAAAAAAAATTGCCACTCCCCAAAGCAATCATGTCTACTCCAAAATGGCAACAAAATATCAAAAATATAGAACACGGAATGGATTTATATAGATAGTAGTTTTGTTTGCTTGATTTTGAGTCAATTTTAAAGATATTATTTTTCAGTGAAGCTAGGGGTGAATGAATACATGATTAAATTTGGTCAGAAAATTTGCAATTATTGATATAATATATCTGAGCAATTTATATCTTTTTATATGATCTCTTCTGTACTATAGGTGTCATACCATATGTATCACTTAAAAGCTTGATTCTTCAAACACTTCCTGAGTGTAGGGCTTATTAAGTGAGCAGTCTCATCATCACTCTGCACTATTGACTTCAATAGGACTATTCATGGGCTTCAAATTATGTATATGCTTAGGTACTTTCCTGAATCAAGATCTATACTTGGTATTTAAATTGGTCTGACAGAAATAAGCACTATGCTTGGCAGGAAGTGTTTGCAGAATTAGGGTTTGAAAGTGACACTGTCAACTTAAAAATCAAAACGTTGCCTGAATGTTTTTCTACTTACTTTGTAAACACCTCTGAAAAAGATTAGAAAATAAAAATCTCTTTTTTCTAGTTTGTTTACCCTGTACATTTGACAGTACTTTGTGTGTAGTCAATTTCACTGATTCCCTAATACAATCTTTTGTCAATCAGTTTGCCCTGTTGTGTTGGTCTTTCACATAGTAACAGGAGAGAAAAAAACATTTTTAAAATAAGAAAATACAACTGCAAACCTGCCAAAATTAGCAGGGACAGTCATAGATGTCTGGTGGGAGCACAGACCAATCTGAAGTTGTATAGGGTGAAGCAGCCCAGATTGTACTAGGGCTGCCTTAAACTCCCTCCCGGCTGATTTCTACAGCTTTGTAGTCAGTGTGACCTCTGGTAACAAAGGGTACAGATTAATAGTGTGAGAAGTAGCGTACTCTAGTGGATCAAGCATGGGACTGACAGCAAGAACTGACAGCAAGAACTTTCAACTTCTGCTCTGGCACTAGTCAAATCACTTAATTTTTTATCATTATTTCTATCTTTCTAAATTTGGGATAAAAATACTAGTAATATATATAAGTGTTAAAATTCACCAGAATGTACACTAACCTCTTCAGTAGCTGGGAGTCTAATAAATTCCAGACTCCCTGCCAATTTAGAGAATTGTCCCTTGAAAATCATTTGAAAACGTTGGCAATTCTCCACAAGCTGCTAGGCTCTAGATCGCCTGCATCAGGAGTCCCATCCCAATGTCTGCCCTGTGCATAGTGCTCTGATTATGGTGGACAGGAGTTGGTTACTTTTCTAATATTCCTTCAAAAATCCTGAGTCAGGCAACAAATCATGAGATTTTAAAAATGACTATTTTATTTGCTCTTGCTTTTGAGCTTTTAGGAGGTAACATTTTCAAGATTTTCTCCTCAAACATGAGGGCTAGTAATTTATTGTTTTTAAAAGCAGAAATTCTCACAATCACTTGATAGCAGACACTGCGGCTTTAAGAAAAAAAACCACCAAATATCAGGAGATTCACAATAAAATCACATGAGCTGCCAATATTGCTTTTCCAGGGATTGGAAGCCCACTCAAAATACAAACCGGCTTTGAGTTTAGGGAGGACATTCCAGATGCATTGGGATTAGGCATTACATGGACACTTGCAACAGTCTCTTTTCTGGGAAGTGACAGTAGAGTCTAATAAAGACTCTACCCAGTCCAATAACTGTACTGAGAGGAAGGCACTCTGGGTCTGCACTATTCAGTACACCTCCCAGTTTTGAGGTCCTAATGTAGGTGCTGATCTAAAATAATTTACAATCAATCCAGAGTTTTAAGGGAGTCACGTGGTTCAAAGACATTTGCATTCCCCTGCCTAGCAGGTGACACAAGGGACCAATAGAGCCATCTGCTTTTACACTGCCCTAAAAAAAATAAAGACTGGAAGAAGGAGGGACTCTTCAGGTCTTCCCACATCTTTCAAATAAGTGAGAGGAGGAGCAATTTGAACAAGGAAGGAGATTTAGTTGATTCTCTCATTTAGTTTCTGACAAATTCACAGAGGCAGGGATGAGCATCCTGTAATTTACATTAAGCCAAGAATTAGTTGGCCAAATTCCACACACTGGCTTCAGTGGAGTATATGGGTATAAGTAAATGCAATATCTAACACCAAGTATGGTAAATGTTAAGGCCAGAAGGGACAATTAGATCATTTAGTCTGACCTCTTGCATGTCACAGGCCACAGAATTTCATCCAGAAACTCTTGTGTTGGGCCCACTGATGACATATGGTGTATGAACATAATTAAACTAATTTCTAGTTATATGCATTAGATTATTTAAAGCCTATTTGGTTATTAAATATTTTTATTACTGAGGTTTAACAACTATGCATATATGCATGTAGTTGCTGCTCCAAGAGACATTGCAGTTAGATTGAGTAGATTAGTTACTCCATATTAAATGATTATCAATTATTGGTTTGGGATTTTATAATTGGTAATTGCAAATCTATTTATTGATGAGTAGCCACTGTATTGAATATAGAAAAAAATAATAATAAACCCACATTAAGCAACAGACTTACTTCCTTATCCGAAGTTTCTTTTTGCTACATCAGCATCATAGAAACACATCTATTATTGTTCCTCTGGCACAATGGAACTCTCAACAATAAGAGTAAAGCGTGTGTGTGTGTGTGTGTGTGTGTGTGTGTGTGTGTTCGTTCCGAGACTGTGCAACAAACTTTCCCATGAACTAAGGAACATCACCAACCTCACCACACTCCGCTCTGAGAGCAAGGTGCATATCTTTGATCTTGCCTTCTCTAACATAAACACATCGCAATAGGCATATGTATTTAAAAAAAACCCACCCAAACAACACACTCCATTAGGGAGAGGATGCGAGAACAAACATGTGACAGATATGTAGTCATATTGCTTAATACACTACTGAAAGGTACTCAGATACTACAGTGATGAGCATGATATAAAAGCCTATATAGAACAGAAAAGATTCAAAGGGTAAAGTAACTGATTATCAAAATAGAATCATACATAAATAAAAACTGCTGATAAAGCAGCACTACAGGAACACTCATTATGTATCCTTATACAACCAGAAGTCTTCCATTTCTGCTGTCATTTAAAAATTGAGTGTAGCAAACCTGATCAACAATGTCGTTCACTTTATCCCGCTCGCAGTCCAGAATCACTCGTCTTTCCTTTTTCACCTCCAGATCTTGAAATAGTGAACGGTAAGTTTCATCTTTTCGGTCATTGTTAATATTTCCTACATTGATAGCAGTCACTTGCCATTTCTTTTCAGCAGCAGAATCCAGGACGGCTTGCAATGTTGATAAGCCTGGTAAGAGGTGAAAGACAACAAATAAAGCCGCAAGAATAACACAGGCCCATAACATGTGAATTGTAGCTAATTTATTTTAAAGACCACTCAGTAACTTGTGTGGCTGACAAACAGAAAAAGACAGCTGTGACAGATCTCTCCTGAAAAGGTGATGCATCTGGCCCTGATCCTCCATGCCTTGTGCACACACAACTTCCATATAGGTCATTGCAAGGAATACAGGATTGGACCCTATAAACAATTACATTTTGTTTTTGCTTCAGCTGGCTTCAGGAAGAAATGGTATCACCCTACAATAAAAGCTTCCAACGCATTTGGGAGATGCTCTACTTTTCATAAGAGGCCTTTTAGGAGAAAAATGATCCAATTACAGCAACGGCATCTCTTGTTTATTACTAAATGCTATTGAACTGTTTACTTTCCCATGCTTTAGTGGCAATGCATTTAAAGGCTCATCCTGATCCCAGTGCCATTGAGGTCAAGGCAAAACTCCCAGTTACTTCAGTGGTGCTTCTTGAGCCATTATTTCTGTTGACTAAAGTAATAACCCCAGTTATAGAAGATCTGATTAAATGCTTTTCTTTCTAACCCTAAACAGTTTCAGTACTAACACCCCACAAGCAATTTTTACAGATGTCTGATGTTATTTTATTTTATTTTGGAAGGACATGGAATCTTGATAGAGAGATGGATTCTGAGTACAATTTCAACAGCTAACAATATCCTGTAAGATCAGTAGAAATGTTACTGGTTTACATTTCTCTTACACAAAGTAAAGGAGAACAGAATAAAGAATGATGTGATTCAGTGACAGGAATGAAAGCCTACCCTGAAATAAACACTATTTCTCCAACTGCCAGCAGTGAGTGAGAATTATCAGCTATAAATTTTACCTAGAGAATCCCAAAAGGAGTGTTTCTAGGACGGCATATAGTATTTATCTCAAGTCAGTAGATTTTTCACAACCACACTGGTGTCTGTGTATAGTTTATCTACCATAAAACCTGAATAGTCATTTCTGACTTGTGTAAATAAACCGAGCCATGCATTTTCTTTGAGACAAGTTTCTGCCACAATATGTAAAGAAAGTTTCACACATTACTCTCATTAACAATAACAGCAGTTACACACATAGTTGGACAAGGAACACAATGAGAATTAAATTTGAATTGTAATTTGCAAATGGTTCATTAAACTAAGACCAATAGACTTTTAACAATTAATTTTGACACTTTGAAAATGTTAATGATATACAAGATTGGTCACCATCATTTCAGGCTTAAACCGCTACATTCATTGTCTCCTGAAAACAACTGTAGATCTTTACATTGTGTGTGGGAAATCTTTTATTTTTTGATGGATGTTGACTTTTTAAAAAAGATATAGATATCTTATCTAAAAATCAAATCAACAGACTCTAAAACAGATCAGGGCAGGCCAGCAAAACCAGAATCATTGTCCTAGCTCACATTTTGCAGCTTGCAGTCCTTCCACATGTCTTTAAACTATACACTTTCTATGAGCTGGCAAGAATTTTAGTTGGGCATGGTTTGAATATATATTGTTATTTACAATATATTCCCATGCATCTTTGCTCCCAAAGGTTTCTATGCTTTAAACTTAGGTGTAGACTTGTTAAATCTCCCTTAATAAATAGAATCTTCCTTGGGAGACTCCCTCTTTTTAGTGCCTTCTCCACAGATCCCACGTGGCAGCTTGGACCTCTTGTTTTTTTATGGGCAGGCTCAATAAAGGGCCTCATGCAATAGATTGCATCCTTAAAGAACCACAGATTAAAGGTGGGGAAGAGAGCAGCCACAGCAAGGTCCCTACACAATTAGGGGTAACAGGGACAGCAGACCCTGGTGGTGGGAATGGGTCACTGCACCTCAGCAAATTAAAGCAGCAGTACCAGGAGTGCAACATGGTTTCCAAGTGGGAGTTGGTCAACAGAGAAATGAAAGTGGCTCATTCACCCGAGAGCAGGACACATGATCCAAAAGGATTACATGACGTTATGGGAAAGGCAACCACAACTGAAACAACAGAGGGAATTTTAAGATAGTGGGGGAGGGCAGAATTTTCCTGGCTGGCATTTGGCCAGGACACTTGGGTTTACACCCCAATCCTTTCTGAACTCCTCAGTGAAACCCCATGAGATATTTAACTTCCCTCCCATACACACACACTGTGTAGCATAGTTTTATGTTACACTGGATAGATTATACTTATATATTTTTTTAAAAAGTTTGATCCAACTTTAGTGCCTTTTGCATTGGCTTTGATTTGCACATGAAAGATGGCTAGGTCCAACAAGGGACACAAAGTTGAGCTCCCTCATCATCAATAGCTACCTCCAAGGGGCTTTCAGATTGTTATAAACTGATGTAAAGAGCTGAACAGACGAAGTCATTTGCAGTACACAACAAGACATTTTACTTGTCCTGCAAAATTCAGGAACTACATCTATTTGGACCTTATCTATTAACTATGTACATAGAGATTTAGACTTCTCTCATAACACAAGTCGCTCCCATGGCCTCCTCTACTTTTAGGAAAAATCATAGAGTATTTATGATTGACCTAGAGAGAAAGAGAGAGAGGAGAAAAAAGGGTGGTGATTTTTGAATTCAAATGGATAAATGATTCAGGTTGTTATTGCATAGTCATCAAAATGCAAATTAGGGTATTGATTCATACATTAAATCTCGAGATTTCTGGCCCTTCAGCCTTAAGAGGTATTTGATAACCCATTTTCATGATACTTATACATGTAGAACATTATCACCTCTGATGGGACTCAGACAATGTTCATTCCATGAAATCCTTCTGAGTAAATGTAGCAAATGACATTTTTCCTCAATGAGTTTAGTTTTTGGAGCAAGGAGATGGTTACATATGGACATATATCCGACATATTGTCCCTATTACTGGACGTGTTTATGTTGACATTGCATAGCTGTTAGGGTGGCCCCAAGTGCAAAGAGAGAATGCATGAGGCCTAGTTCTAGTATATTAAATCTTCAAGTACTAATTCAGAACTTGGGGAAAAACACTCCTGATCCTCAAGTGCTCATAATGAGCACAGATAGTTAGTTCAGTGATCTTTTGACTGGGAGGACTAAATGGAGGCAATTGCATAAAATGTCAGATTGGCATTTTCTTTTTTGAATTAGTAATTTGGCTGCAGATAGAATCCTCTAACACTGTCTCCGTTCTGCCTACAACCTAGGCAAACTCTAGTTGCTACCACTCAATATTACAGACAATGCACACACACACACACAAAAAAGGGCATAGAAGGTAGAAAACACTAAAAACAAGATGTGATTAATCCATATGAGAGCAAGTACTGTACTAAATAATGGTCTGATCCTTAACGGTGAATGGAATGGGATGTGAGAGAGCTCAGCACTTCACAAGATTGGTCCCTAACAAAGGTACTGGAGCTGTAGTAATAAACTCACTGTTGCAGAATAAGTAATTGAATTGTAATTGCTATTAGTTCACTTTATTAATGTTTTATCTCTTTCCACAGTAGAAGAAAACCTATAGACACCTCCTTGGCACTGGTCACTGAGGTGATGGTGTTTTGAGCTGAAAAATGGCTTCTCCTCACTTAAGGTCCAATTTTGCCACCTTTATTGACATTGAGAAGTACTTGACTCTGCAGGTAGCTCCATTAAAATCAATGAGAGAACTCCAGGAGTAATACATTTTGAGTAGTGTTGCAGATTCATGACCCTAGAGATTTACAAATGGCACCTATCACCTTCCCTACTTGAGTGCCTTAGGGTTTGGGTGAAAAAACAAACAAAAAATGGCAAAACCAAAATGTGGCAATATATAACTATTTCACTTAGTTATTTACTCCTTTCAGTACAGCTGACAGTAAGATGTACTGTAGAATGGGTGCTTTGAAGAATTTTCCTAAATAGAAATCACATGCAGTGTATTGGCACACACTGCAATGATAGCTGATTGATGGAGCATTGAATAAGCTATTTGCCCTTTCTGCAAAGACAAAGAATGTTTCTGATTCAAATGTGAACTTGAAGAGAATCTGAGAGAAGTCCAAGTTCAGGGATCATACTGCATGACATGAAGTCATTTTTAGAGGTCATATGAGAGCTTTAGTTTACCTAACTGCAGGGCTTAAAAAACAACAACACAAAAACGTGCCTTGAAGAAGCCCCTTTTGATTTTTTTGAACAACACAATGCAGGCCAGACCAGTGGAAGGTGGTGACATTTGAAGGTGAGTAGGCAAAACCTACTGCACTGCTTGATAAAAAATGGTATGCCAGGGTAAATTTGAACTATCTTTTAAATCTAACTACATCTTGACCATTTTCTGCACATTTATTTACAGCAAGGCAACCCTAAGCAAAGTTTTTGGTCCATGAACATACTGAAGAACCACCACACAATCGCTTTCAAAGATAGAGGACAAAATGAAAACAGAAAGAAGATGAAGAAAAAGTAAGGAGCACTTGGAGACAAATAAAAAAGTGGAATTCCGACAAAGATAGTCAAAAACCTTCCCCTTTTCAACTTTGTATAAAACCCCCAAATACAATTAATTAACATACCTGCCACCTTCCAACTTTGCAAATTGTTTGTTTTGATTGTATAAACTGAGTACTGTAATAAAAATAATCTTGAAAGGATATAGGAATTGTGCAGAACATGCCTGGAGTGAGTGGGTCCTCTGAGCCTATGGGTAGTGGACTTTTGATTTGGTACTGTAAGCCAAATTCAACAGAGGGGGAGAGGAAACGGTTGTGTCTAGAGTGCTAGAGCTTTTTCTTTAGTTCCTGTTTTGCTCTGGGATCCCCACTTACAGATTCTGCACCCTGTGTGAAGTGACTCTGTGGGACTGAACCATACCTTGATGCCCTTGACTACCACCAAGTCTAATTGGACCTATGAGTTGTGTTCTAGGTGGATGGGATCTGTGATGAGATGAAGTTCTGAATCCTCATAAATTGGACAATTATTGTTTGGAACTATGAGACTGCAGCAGTGAACTATATGTTGGGGGATTTGCATTTAAAGTTGCTGTTTGGTAGAAGAAATGAGCTGACTGAAATTTGGTTTAGTTCTCTAACTTAAATTGGTATGGCACTTGTAACCTTAATGTTCTAATTTTTTAAAAAATAGAGAAATGTTAAGATGCATTTTTTCTAAAACACTTACATTTTAAAATAAATTTTCTATGGGAACTATTTTCCAAAGACATTATTATACTTGCATCAATGCTTATTAGCACATGTCCATAATTCTATTATATACTGCAACTATTTCATTCTCAATTAAACACATTTATTCTTTGACCATATACAGCAGTCAGATAAGCTTCTTTTCCTGAGACATGAGTTTTATATTGTTAAAGTGGCACAAGAGGGAAAATATTTCTCCGTGCTCTGCTTGTCTTTGTAATATTGCTTTAGCATTTCAATTAGGTACATCTAACAAAAACTATACTGATAAGTTGTACTGTGTCTTACCTCTGTCACTGTCATATAGATATGCAAACTTGTTCCACTGATAGTATTCAATCAAGCTAAGAAGAGCTCCCTTGAGATCAGGTCTCATCTGAATGACAAATGGGTGTGTTCCATCAGTCGGAAAACTGGGAGTTATGAAGGAGACATGAAGAGTTCCACAAAATGATGTTATGGTATTTACTGACTTCTTGTCATAGAATCCAAAAATTGCAAAGACGCCTCTTGAAAACTGGGAGCAGACTAGAAGAGATAGAAACAAAGAAAGATCAATTGTATGAAACAGCACGGATTTGTAAAAGTTTGTTGGAAACCTATTACATATTTATGTTCTACAAACGTACACTCACACACTTTAATTAATGGAGAAAGACAATATTTCTAGATATAACAATATATCTCATATTATTAATCACTAACAAAACTTGATATACCAAAAGCTACCTTAATACATGATACAATGTAATAATGTATTATATGGTTTACACTCATAAAATAATTATTTCAGAAAGAAAACGTAACGGCTGATTTATAAATTCCATGTATATTTTAAAAAAACAGTATTCCAACCACAAAAGCAAGCTGGAATTTATTTCTTTAAAAATTGATAATTTCATGTCTGACTATAGCACAATTATGGAAATTGCTACTTTTTATCCTATTAAATACAATCTGGTTTTGGTGACAAGGCTTTTTTAGACTTTTCTTTCTTGCAAAACACCTTAAACAAATACATTTTCCATTTGTCCTGCTTGAGGAAACTGCAAATTCAAAACTACACACCAAACACACAAAACAGCAAACATAGTAAACAGGAGGATAAAGGTAGTGGCACTGTATATTGTTGCGTTCTAGTGCATTATTTAATTAAATGTTTAATGTCAGCTTTTTAGGATTCAGCAAAAACAAGTCTTCTGGATAACACTTGAGGTCACATACAAGAAAGAAAAATCTCTTGGGTGTAAATAATATGCTGATTATTCATTTTTTTTATCACCGCTACAGACAATTCAAGCCAATGACAATGCTGATCACTGCAGCCTGGGTAAACATCTATGCTTTCTCGGTCATTCTGTTCATTGACACTGCAAATGTCAAATGTGTAGAAGAATATATGGTTCTGTTTACTAAAACTGGGGAGAGGAGAAGAATAAATGAAATATTCATTCTGCTTCAGCTGTGTTATCCCTGAACATCTGTGTTATCTGACTCACATTTCTCCTCTCTGCTTTCATGGTCTGTATGTAGTCAACTGAAATAGTAGGCAGATCCATCAAGAGCATATGCCCATTAATCTTGACTGCAGTCCTTCAACACAATGTGCTGAGATCTGCTCTCAACTGAATTGATGTAAATCTGGTGTGTAACAGAAGATGATGTTGCTCAAGTATTAATTATGATGATAATTGACCACAGAGACTATATTTTAGGGCAGTGATACTCAAACCCAAACCTCAGTGGTTCAGAAGCCAAATTAGCAATCAACATTACCCAAAAATAAGAGTAGTGTGAATTCATTGTTTCATTTACTATAGTACTATATATTCATATTTAAACAGTATGACAGGGGAAATATTATATATATCACATACATACATATATAAACATACATACACCTCTACCTCGATATAACTCTGTCCTCGGGAGCCAAAAAATCTTACCGCATTATAGGTGAAACCACGTTATATCGAACTTGCTTTGATCAGCCGGAGTGCGCAGCCCCCCCCCAGAGCACTGCTTTACCGCGTTATATCAGAGTTCATGTTATATCGGGTCACGTTATATCGGGGTCGAGGTGTGTATATATATATATATATAATTCTCACAGCAAAATGACTGACCAAGTACTATTATTTTATCAACTACAATTGGTTAATAACATAGTAAAAGCATCCTGATTGGTTAATAATTAAATCACACAGTGTTTTAATATCATGTGCTGCAAAGAGTTAATGAAGCCATATTAACAAGCCACTTGGGTCTGGCGAGCCTCAGTCTGAGTATCACTGTTTTGGGGCATATGTGGAGGGGTAGAATTAAGGTTGAGTTAATTTCAGAATTAACTGACTTCTAATTGATTTGTTTCTCAGACTTTGACTAGTATTAATGAAATTTTTTCTATTTTTAATTTTCTTGGTGTCACAAGCTAGCTGGCCCTTTAAGGCAAGCCAGGCTCACCTTTGCCTGTGACCAAGCAGCTAACCTCCATCTGATGGTAATATGACAACTTAATGATAATTAGTGATCCAATCTGCGAAAGGGTTAGGAAAAGATTATACAAACAGAGAGGAGAACTCAGTTAGGGATTGTGTTGTATGGGTTAGGAGCAGGAATATTGAGGTGGCAGAAAAGACTTGGGAAATACATGGGGTTTCAAGTTCTCCATAGCTAAAACCAAAAGATTGATCTTTACAAAAAGGATAGCTACAAAGGAATGGAAACTGTATCTGTATGGAGAACAAATAGATATAGTTAAAAGGTTTAAATTCCTAGGACTAATATATGATACTAAATTATTTTGGAAAGAGCATATAGACTATGTTAAAGATAAATGCAAAGGAAGGATCAACCTATTTAAAAGTATTGCTGGAACTAATTGGGAAGCAGATAAGAAAAAACATTACCGATGGTATACAGAGCCTTAATCAGACCAGTTATTGACGACTATGGCTGCCAAGCTTTTTGGGTCGGCAACAAAATAAGCACTTTAAAAATTAGATTTAATACAAGCCCAGGAACTATGAGTTGTGCATGGTGCATTTATTACAACACACACATGTGCTACAGATAGTTGCTAGTGAAATGCCAGTTACACCACAAATGAAATTATTGGACCTACCTTTCTGGGCCAAAGTTAATGGGAATTGCGAAGATGGAAGTACCAGATAAATATATGAAGATTGTTGGGAATTCAATAGGCAACCTATAGCACACAATGTTAGCGCTCCAGCTGCCATCTGAGTGAATGTGGAGTTGAAAGACAAGGAAAAGTTGAATGAAGTCAGAACTGTTAGTCATGGGGAAAATAGTTATGGATGGAAATTAACATGTCTAAATGTGGATTTAGATTTATTTTATAAACTTGTGTGTAAAAAGGAGACAATAGGTATAGAAAATGAAGTATACCAGTATATAGACCAAAAGTGGGGTTGTTTTGTCAACTATATATAAGTGGGCCCAAAAAAGGGGGAAAAAACTATGAAGACTAGGGACAGCATATTGTATATGAAAATTAGGAATTAGTACATCTAAAAGAACATCCAATTTTGTAGCTGTCATGACAGCTGAACTAGTAATAACAATGCTGGTGTTAAACTGGATCTGGGATGTATGCCCAGCAGTGGTGGTCATTTTTTTGGACTCAATCTCAGGCCTTATAGCAATAAAAAAGGGAGTCTCTGTAAGCAGAAGTGATTTACTCAACTAAATTATATTTCTAATAACAGTACAGATGGGAATACATGTAGCATTAGCTTGCATCCCAGCACATATTGGGATAGCAGGAAACAAAATGGTGGACAAAGCAGCTAAATGGTCTGTAGGAATGGAAGGATTGATAATACCCTGCAGTAAACTGGAATTCAAAACCCTAGTACAGAAAAAATTAAAAGAGAAATGGCAAAAAAAAATGGATCAATGAAAAAAAAGAGGAAGAAGATGTTTTTTGAATTTTGCTCTGGAGTTGAGGATAACGACATACTTCAGGGCCTGCATAGGAAAAATGAATTGATTTTGTTTACAGTACTAACTGGCCATTATGGTTTAAACAAAAATATGTTTGAATAAACACAAAGATGGATTATGTGCATGCTGTAAGATAAAAGATGTTCAATTTTCTCTTATATGGGTACGTGAGGGTTGAGAAAGAAAGGGAAACGTTTTCTGAGGAATTTAAATGGCTCAAGGTAACAAAAGTTACATTATGTTATTTAGTGAAAATATGAGGGAAATGGGGTAGTATTAGAAAGCGGTTGCTACATGACCTGAAAGACACAGGGCAGCACGAGAGAATATAAACTGCCCAGTATTTAGGAATTATAGTTGGTGGTGGCTCTAGACTATCCAATCAAGTCTACTTCACCATGGGGACGGAAAAAAAGAAGAAAAAGGGATGGAGAGGCTGCAGAGAAGTAGGGTTGCCAGGTGCCTAGTTGAAAAGGGTGCTGGTGGTGCTGACCGGGAAGCTAAAAGTCCGGTCAGCACAGCGGAGCTACGGCAGGCTCCCTGCCTGCTGTAGCTCCGCACAGCTCCCGGAAGCAGTGGCATGTCCCCCCTCTGGCTCTTAGGTATAGGAGCAGCCAGGGGGCTCCGCATGCTGCCCCTGCCCCAAGTGCCAGCTCCACAGCTCCCATTGGCCAGGAACCTCAGCCAATGGGAGCTGCAGGGCAGCACCTGTGGATGGGGCAGTGTGCAAAGCCACGGCTACGCCTAGGAATCAGAGGGGGGACATGCTGCTGTTTCTGGGGGCTGCTTGAGGTAAGCATCACCCGGAGCCTGCACCCCTGACCCCCTCCTGTGCCCCAACCCCCTGCCCCAGCCCGTATTCCCCTCCCGCCCTCTGACCCTCGGTCCCAGCCCAGAACCCCCTCCTTCACCCCAAATCCCTCATACCCAGCCTCACACCAGAACCCACATCCCCAGTTGGTCCCCCCGCCTGCACCCCAACCCCCTGCCCCAGCCCGGAGCCCCCTCCTGCACCCGGAACCCCTCATTTCTGGCCCCACCCCAGAACCCACACCCCCAGCCCAGAGCCTGTATACCCTCCCACACCCCAACCCCCTGCCTCAGCCCAGAGCCCCCTCCCATACTCCGACCCCCTCAGCTCCACTCCCCCAGCCCAGAGCCCCCTCCCACACTCTGAACCCCTCAGCCCCAGCCCAGAGCCCCCTCGTGCACTCCAAATCCCTCATCTCGGGCCCCAACCCAGAGCCCTCATCCCCTCCCGCATCCCAACCCACTGCCTCAGCCCAGAGCCCCTTTCCACACCTTGAACTCCTCATTTCTGGCCCCACTTTGGAGCCTGCACCCCCAGCCTAAGCCCTCACCCCCTCCTGCACCCAGACCCCTGAGCCAGCCCAGTGAAAATGAGTGAGTGAGGGTGGGGACAGTGAGTGACAGAGGAAGAGGGGATTGAGTGAGTGTGTGTGGGGGTGCCTCGGAGAAGGAGTGGGGCAGGGGCAGAGCCACGGAGGAGGGGAAAGGCGGGGCAAGGGTGTTCGGTTATGTGTGGATAGAAAGTTGGAAACCCTACAGAGAAGGCAGGACTCTGCTATAGGTAGGAGACCCCACAGTGAGCAGGGACAAGCTTCTGGGGCTGAGACACCTGAGACAGGACTTAAATAGGCAGGAAGTCAGGTAGGAAGACCCACAGGGGAACAGCACAGGGTCCTGCGGGGGAAGCCCTGAGCTAGGGCCTACAAGGAGGAGGGAGATTGCTAGGAGGAGCCGCCAGAGACCCTGGGGAAGGGAGACCATGAGCAGGAGTGCCGCCAGCTTTTCTGCCACTCTAGGCAGCGGAAGGTCCCGCCCCGAAATGCTTCCCCCCACAGAAGTAGAGGAAGGTCCCGTCGCCGAAATACCGCCGCGGTCACCGCCCCCCAAATTGTAGCGCCCTAGGCGACCGCCTAGGTCGCCTAATGGGTTGCGCCGGCCCTGACTATGAGGGAAAAACTGCTACGACAAGAAGTGATAAAGGAAGAACTTTGCAGGGAGGCCCTCAGGGAGGGCCAATAAGAACACTTCAGTGGAGCCTGAGAGGGGTGTTAGAATTATTATTTATTCATAGATTAATAGATTCTAGGACTGGAAGGGACCTCGAGAGGTCATCGAGTCCAGTCCTCTGCCCTCATGGCAGGACCAAATACTGTCTAGACCATCCCTGATAGACATTTATCTAACCTACTCTTAAATATCTCCAGAGATGGAGATTCCACAATGTTTAAATGGATGTTTAGCTTAGACTTTCAGTTGGACCTTTCGTTACCCCGGAAAAGGACAGAACTTTATGTGACTTGACTGGAGAGCTGAGCTACAGAAGACCTGGAGAGAGGAAGATGGCTAGCAGGAGGCACCACAGATGTTGACTGCTTACAGCCTCTCATCCTGACATAAGGGGGAGCTACAGGTAGTGAGTGCACTGCCTTACAACTGTTTTTTAATCAAGGAGAAAAGAAAAGGGAGTATCAAGTATTTTTCCTTTCTTTTTTCTTTATCATTCTGCCTATCTTGCCTGCCTCTCTCTAGTACTGAGAGTCCTTCTCTGAACTCTAAAAATGTATACCACTACCATCACCACAGCATCTGAACACTACCGCTATGTCTACACTGCACCTCAATGGTTGCTGCAGGTAGGGTGAAAGGCTTTGGCAGAGTGGGGGTGGGAAGGGAGCAGGGAAAGGCTCTGGCAGCGGGGAGCTGCTGGATTTTTCCCCCACTGCCTCCCCTCTGCCAAAGCCTTTCCCAGCTGCTGGAGCCTTTCCCTGCACTGAGGAAAGACTCCAGTAGCAGGGAAGCAGTGGGACACTATGCTGCTAAAAACAGCAATGTAGATAGGGAAGGCACTGCTCGGGCATATAGAGAACTATGCATATACCCACAGGGTTCAGACATGTCTTTACTTGCCTAAGCAATACCTCACTGTCTCCACTGCTACTTCTACTCATGCTGAGGGGTGTGCAGAGTATGTACTCTATATACCACTATAAGGGCTGTGCAGTGTAAACGTATCTAAAGGGTGAAATCCTGACCACATTGACTTCAGTGGAGCCAGGATTTCACTCCAAGTGTACAGGTCTCAGAGGTAAAAGTAGAAATGAAAGTAATTAAAGAAAAAAAATATATAAAGACTTCTAAATATCTCTCACTACAGTAAGATGCTGCAGATCTACCAGGGCTAGAATTAAATATATTCTAGTCAGGAATCCCCTTTTCAATGCTATAGCATTAGAAATTTCCCATTTCTTCTTCTTCTGATGGGCTATAAGCTATGGTCTTTAAGCCTGTTATGGTATAGAACTTAATATTGGCAAGTGTTGGAAACATTCCACATTTGGGGGAAGGAAGGATATCTCTCTCTGGCAGGTCATTTTGTTTCAGGCTTTTTTTTTTTTTAAATAGTTCCTTGAAAAAAATCTCAATGGAATATTAGAAGTAGACGCAGCAAGGATGGATTAGTGGGTACAACACAGATGAGGTAGTAAAAAGTAACATTACAAATTGCATTTAGCCAATGGATCTGCAATTTATCACATGCAAATCAATACCACCTGTGGATGGTATCTGTATGTGCCTAAAATCTCCACAACTGCAGTTCATTTCTCAGTAGGTATCTCTGCAGGTTTCTAAGGGTATGTCTACACTACAGGATTAATCCGAATTTATATAATTCGAATTTAGGAAACCGATTTTATAAATTCGAATGTATTCGGCCACACTAGGCACCATTAATTCGGTGGTGTGCGTCCAAGCTACCGTAGTAGCATCGATTTCCAGAGCGTTGCATTGTGGGTAGCCAATAACATTGAATTGCCAATAACTTCGAATTGCGGCCACACTAACCTTAATTCGGATTAACAATACCGATTTTGACGCTACTCCTCTCGTCGAGGAGGAGTACAGAAATCGAATTAAAGGGCTCTTTAATTCGAATTAAATGGCTTCGTTGTGTGGACGGGTCAAGCGTTAATTCGAATTAAAGCAGCTAAATCCGAATTAAAGTCGTAGTGTAGACCAGGCCTAAGAAAGGCTGTATACTCTCTGAAATTGTCTTCTTATGTTTTAAGCTACTGAAACTCCCAGTTCTAGTTACTACTTTACTACACTTGGTTGATAAGAATCAACTGTCAAAAACAACTAGCTGCTTCCAACACTCCCAAGAACAAAGAATCCCTTAAACAAAGAACCCCTTAAACTCTGCCAAGTGAAGGGACTGCAATCCTGCAATCCTTGCATGGGCCACACAAAGGAGTGGGGTTGGGAAGCTTCTTTAAAGGTTAAAATGTTCCCCACTCCTCTACTGTGCAGCTAAGCAGGGGGCAGTCAGAATCCAGCCTGAAAGAAATAAAGCTAGGGGGGAAAAAAGTATTATATCTTCAACGTAGTCTAATATTATCAGTCACACATTGTGTAATGATGTTTGCTGTGCTGTTAGAACTGATTACAAAAGTTATTTAAATGAGTGATATTTAAAGGCAATAAAAATATTCACTTTGAGGCTCATTTACTTCTAGAAGGTTGCACAGATGGGAAAACAGAATTTGCTCCTGATAATCTATATAAACTGTCAAGCAGTAGGAAACAGCATACAATTTCAAATGTTAAACTATGTGGTCCAGTCAGAATATGGGTATCAATTTTAAACCTGGACTACATTTTTCCCCATCCACAACAATTAATCTTACAATTGTATACTGAAATAGCCCAAGCCTGTGGTGCTTTCATGCGCAAAACTCCCGTTAAAGATCAATGGGAGGTCATCCATGGAACGGCAGCAAGAGACACATTTACAATATGCTCCTAGACTTGTCACAAGGCAAATGGTCTCAATGATTCTGGGGCATTTGGCCTCTTGGGAGCAGGAGGGAGGAAATGAGGAAAGATGCTCATATGTATATATAAGATGAACCAGTGAATAATGTAAAAACTCTAATTCTTTTTGGCAGAATTCCCACTCTGCAAAGGTCTACAGTGATACTGCTATTGCTGGAGGACATTAGTTTTACAATGGTGAATCACAAGCTGTTCACTGTTATTAGGTTAAATAAATCATGATGATTAGGACTCACAAACCACTGTAACATGAATGATATATTTAATTAAAGACATTATAAGCAACTGCCAAGGTTAATTTCTTTCAAGCTGTCTTATTTTCAAATTTTTTCTTGTGTATATACTGTCCTTTTTGTTATGACTGGAAAATGGCCAGTTTTTATTATATTTTAATATTATCTTTTCCCCTCCTCATCACCTTTTCAATGGCAATTAGACTGTAAGCTCTCTGGGCAACAACTGTCATGATACTTGTTTTTTTTCCACATTGTTGGGGCTAAATAATAATAATTAAAAAAAAACAGCTGCAGAAATTATTTTACTCCTATCATTAGTGGCCTGCTTTAAAAAAAGACATGTTAAATATACAGTCTACATATTACAGTCACTTTGGTCCTTGAATTGAATCCAGTCCTTGAAATATCTAACTTTAAAAGAGTCACTGCAGATTTAAGAACTTAAATATGAAAATTCATAATATGAAATTATCAAAAATATGTACATTTGTTGCATTATAAAATGGTCCCAAATGAAGGGTAGTTAAATTTCTTCAGTCCTTATCAAGTTGAACATCTACAGAGGCATAAAGTGAGTCAGAAATGGTTTTCTCAAAGTATGTATGTAGAACAGGTTCCTAGTAATGTCTTTCTAAACCAACATCATCTCCTACATAGAAGAAAGATAAACCTAAATGTCCTTAAAACTCAAAGACAATGTAGGAGGAAAAAAATCCTTGAATTCAGTTAGTAAATGTTCAATTAAGTTATTGTAGCAGGTGCTTAGCAGGATCTTCAACTAGTTAAGGTTGTAATTTGCTTAAATGATAACTCTTTTCCTCATATGTTCCTAACTTTTGAAAATATTCACCTTTTGTGCTGTAAGTTTCTATACTTGGTCTTCACCCAAAGGCAAATATTTTCAGTAAAATCCCTTCATCTGATTTTAGCCTTTTAATGCTCATATTTTGAACATCATAAGCATTAATCTACTGTAATTATATTAGTTTGTTTTGACTGTTTTGTGCTAACTAGACGGGGGTGGGGGGGTTGGCAAAATGTGTTTTTTTGGGGTATATTCATGGTTAATATCAATTTTTATTTTTAATCTTTTTTTCTGATTTTTATCAGTAAATTTTCATACTAGTACTTTAGGAGGCTCTCAGTGCGGCCGTGGGGCAAGTGGCACCAGATCTCTGTAAGCGCAAGATGTGGGGAAGGTTGTGATCCTTGTAGGACAGAGCAGAGACTGCCAGCCATAACTGCAAGGAGGAAGATGAGCCCCTGGTCACAGGAAAGGCCACCCCACTGTTGAATGGCTCATGCCCACGAATAGCCCCCACATTTCAGTTAGTGAGTGGGGCTGTAACAACAGGGCTGCACGGGACTCCCTACAGGTTGACCAGACCGCAAATGTGAAAAATTGGGACGGGGGTGGGGGGTAATAGGAGCCTATTTAAGAAAAAGACCCAAAAATCGGGACTGTCCCTATAAAATCAGGACATCTGGTCACCCTAAGGGCCACAGAGCTGGTGACCCCGTATCCCTGAACATGCAAGGTACGGGGGAGGTTGCACTTGCCAATACAATTTCAGTGTGTCAGGTGAAATCGATGCATACCGACATTTACCAATTTAAACTGAATCCTGCCAAGCCTACACACACAATTTTATTTGCTATAGAGTCTATGGCACTAATTGTTGACTGAATCAGAATAATTCCAAGACTAACATAAGGACATAACTATATATCAATTTTCAGAGCAAGTTATTTAATCATGTCCAATGAAGTAATGATTCCCTCACTTCTAAAGAAAATATGGCACAAGAGTAGAGAAACAGCTAAAAAGGACCAGAAAATAAAGGAAAATGCATGTTGGGCTGAAAAGTTGATAGATGAAGAGGAAGCAGCCAGGAAATGAGAGACAGAATTGAATACCCAATTGGTAATTTCAACAATCATTCAGTTTCTATGATAGGCCATGTTAGAAACAAATGGACATTAAAAGAGAACAACAAACAACAATACACTGAACAAAAGTAGTAAAGAACAATCAAGAACCACAGCTGCCAAAAGAATTCTTAGATGATAGATGCTACATTAGAAAAGCATTATGTGAATAAAGCAGCAATATGGATTGTTTTCAAAAGCTATCAACCAAATGCAGCCTAGCAGAAAGCATGGGTTTCTTCTCAGCAAGGCTGAAAGGTGAAACATAAAACAATGGCAATTCAGAATCTGAAAACTATTGTAGTTCAGGACAGCACGATCTAGAAATATAGGGGGGGAAATAACTATGCACAGTATTGACAACCCCAACCATTAAAAACCGTGAGTCAAGCCCCACAAAATAATTAGTTTTTTTTAAAGCTATACATTTAGATTTCTTGCAATTTGCTGTCCAGTTAGCTTAAAGTTCTCAAGATTTTCTCTGCAACCATGAGGGCTAGAAACCTTCTCTTTTATTTTATTTTATTGTAAATGAAGGCTGAGATTCTCATATAATCTCTAAATTCAAGCAACTGGGCCTTCGGGGGAAAAAATCACAAGACTGGGGATAAAATTGCAAGGATTGGCAATACTGAATATATAGGCTTAAATTAGACAATTCAAATGATTAAAACTAGGAAGATATGTTGGGGTTGGAGCCTGATTTTCATTTACCCAAAGGCCTACATTTATACTAATTTTAAAGGTCCTTTGATACTGTCAGAACAGCGTAAAGAAGCCTTACTGTGCATCAGAGTCAGGCCCTGTACTGTACCTTAGCCCACTTCTTTGCATAGTTATCTCGTGCAGAACCAGAGTTGGGCCATAATGAACAAATGCTTTGTATTTTTTTTTCTTTTGCAAATTCTGTGCAGGCATCAGATCTTCAACTTTCAACATTATTGTATGATATGATTACTGAATAAAGCATGCTAAGGAATGATGAAATTTGACACAGTAAATTCAAATCCCAAACAAAAAAAATGATAATCTACTCAGCGAGGAATTGCACATCTTCCATACATTTCTGTAGAGTTTTCAGGACTGTACTGGGCTCATAATCTCCAGTATTATGAATCACAGTGGCTAGACACTTCCCTGAACCATGGATTCTATGGTCTGGCAACTCTGTTGAACAGTGGAAGTACAAATTTGTCAGCCTTCCAAATCTATCTGAAATCACAATGTAATTCCTCAAAGCTCAACTTTAAGCACCTACAGATAACTGACACAAGCTGACCAGAGGCTGCAGAAGCAGATTATTCCCAGCCGCCCATCCTCTTTTTTATATATATGAAATTTACTACTATATTTAAATTTGCGTTTATTTTTTTCTGCTGATTAAGGCTGATCCTGCAAAATTTTACTCATATGAGCAGCACTTACTTGCACTAATAGTCATTAAGACTACAGGAGAAACAAGATGGGTGAGGGAATATTTTTTAACCTCCTTGTCTCTCTCATATCGTGGGACCAACACAGTTACAACAAACACTGCAAACGTCAAGACTACTTGTGAGAGAGTAAAGAGGGCCCAGAGGAGTGAAAGTTTACAGGATTGGGCTCTATATTTGAAAAACAATGCCAATAAAACATTCCCTGTTTCTTCTGTAGTAATTTTGCACAGTAACATGAATTTAGACTTGAATCATGAATTCTGTTCGGATTTATGCCTAATAAGTATTCAGTAGGTGTTTCTATTAAAACCATTGTTAATTAAATTGGCATGATCAAGAAGCTATTTCAAAATGAGAAACATTTAAAGAGAGATTGTATTGGGTAAAAGGATATTGTACTGAAACTTTAATGCCAAAAACATAAGCTTTTTTTTAAAGGGAAACAAAAAGCTTTTTACAAAACCTAGAATTAAATGGAACTGTTTTTTAATTATTTCATTTATTTATTTTTATGAAAAACCTTTGTTCTTGGTTTAAATGCAAACAGTGTAGCTTAGTGCTAATGCACGAGAACTAGGAAGTGAAACAAGTCAATTCCAGGCTGAGAGAAATGCAAGAAGTAAATAAGTATAAAAAGTAGATACTGATTTTATTAACACACCTGCTTTAGTTTTTTTAATCTCTGACTTTAACCTGACCATGAACCTTCTGTTTGAGAAATTTTCTTCCCGTAATGCTACAGGAAATTTATGACCAATATTTCTTATAGAGTTTGTGTTTTGCCAGCACCTAAAAATTATAGTAATTTTAACACTTATACCAGTTTTCATCCATAGTCTTTAAGTACTTGACAGATTATTATCCCCATTTTATAAGGGGAGGGGTGGGTAACTGTCTCAGAGAGGCACAGTGATTTATCCAAGGCTATGCTGCAATTCACTGTTGGGTCAAAAATAAAATGTAGGACCCTTGATGTCCAGATCCATGCTTACTCCACTAAGCACCCACTGCTGCTCTTCATCTGAGGGTACTGCAGCTGCATAGTAACCATGAACTTTTGACCGTAATTTGAATACTGGTAAAATTGTTTTAAAATTATTACATTACTTAAAACAATACTTTTTTTTTTTTTTTACTATTATTCATTTATTTACTTTTGAATGCTTGACACACAAGTAATAATACCTCCCCGAAAGCACTGTGTATTTTTGTTTATTGCTTTAAATAATAATCAAGTATTATGATTGTTATACACTGTTATACATCTATATTGTATTTTAAAGATATTTCAGAATGAATAATTATTAGATGGCATGTGAATAATTTAGCATGAAATTGATTTTAATATATTGCTTAACAGAAATTGATAAAATTTGCAGTTTTCCTGTTTTGACAATTATTGTTATTGATTACATGATAGCTAGTACTTGGTATAAAGATGAACACAAAAATGTTATTTTTGGCCTGTGCATAATTTTTGAAATTACTAGTAATGAAACATGGCATAGGAAAGGTAAGTTCTACCAGACAAATATCTGAAAATATTTGTTCAATTATAAAATATGTAATGAAGATAAGAGCTGCCAGAAACACTATTGAGTCAAATGGAATTTCTGTCTTCATGAATTTAAACGGCAGGTCAGGTACAGTTCAGAATGAATATATTTTTTTCTGTGCCAAATTCTCAGCTGATGTAAATCTGCATAGGTCAATTAACCTGAATGGAGTTATGATGATTTACACCAGATGAGAACACGATTTTTAACATGACTATTAATACAAAATCTTAAAAGTAACTGAAATGTACTATATTTAATAGAAGAACGTTTAAAGTTCTGTAACCTTGTTTAGTATTGCTGGAAGCATCTTCTTTTCTATATTTCAGTAAACTCACCATCTTTCACAGTACCTATGAGATAGTTTTTATGTATAATTGAATGTTTAAAGTCACGTCAACAGACTGAGAAACTAGTTATTGAGTGGAAGTGCTTTGCATTAAACTGGCTAGAGACCAGGGTTAGATTTATGAAACCAGTTTCTCACCCCCTGAACTGAAAGGGTCTGGGAGTATTGCCAAAACAGTGTGCACAGCACCTGGTTAAAGCTTCTTATATTGCTCAATAACACCTCAATTCAATAAGAAGGAAACATGGTTGGATTCAGCCCAGTGCTCCTTTACGGGAAGAATAGTGGCTATGTTACGAGGCTCAGAAATTGAGTTGTAAATCAAAAACTGGTGTAAATCAGAAATGATACGGAATTTGATATGGATGAAGTCGTTTCCCCGGGGAGAAAAAAACAGTGGAAAATATGGAAATGAGCAGTAGCTGTTAGCATTCTTTATGTTTTTGGACTAATCACATCACAAAAATAAAATTGGATTCCAACTTTATGTAAAACTACTTAGTTAATTTTGTGGTGTGTGAAATCTTTTTAAAATATTTTTTCACCAATTTCTTCCAATCCTTGAAACCAGCAAAAACTTAATGAATTGTGCACATTCTCTTTTTTACAATTTCACATGTATAGGAACTGATACTATTACACCAGGTCTATACACAAAGTTATACCAGTTTAATTGATGGTGTGTTTTTAAACTGATTTAGTTAAACTAGTGCAAAGTACTGTGTACATGCTCTTTTGTCTATCTCAACCTGGCTTACATCAGTTTGAACTGATATAAGTGTATCCAAACAAAGTTGCAATTGTTTAACTAAATCAGTTTAAAAGATACTTTCAGTTAAACCAGTGCAATTTTGTGTAAAGCCCTGGGCTTAGGCTGCTACTTGGATAAAGGGATGGGGATACTGTCCGTATGATGTGCCAGTGAAGCCACAGAACAAATGGAAAATGATAATCCACTAAATTCCTACTTGAACACTGACAATTCCAAAGTATTTGTTATTTCTTTAGCTGAGCAAAACTAACATGATGTCAAAAAATATCTACTGTGCATGCAAGATCAGTGATTCATTTTTACAAAATGAGCTTTTTCATCACAGAGATTGTCTTCATTCTTTAAAAGTTTATCATAAATTAATGGCAATAAACATTAATTAGCATATTTACAAACACTACTTTGTAAATACTCTAATACTAAGAAATTATAAATAAATCATTGCAATTTCCTTTGCAAATGTTTCATGCAACTGTATACTCAAATGACAGGTTTCAGAGTAGCAGCTGTGTTAGTTTATATCTGCAAAAAGAACAGGAGTACTTGTGGCACCTTAGAGACTAACGAATTTATTTGAGCATAAGCTTTCGTGGGCTACAGCCTACTTCATCGGATGCATAGAATGGAACACACAGAAATAAGATATTTATACATACAGAGAACATGAAAAGGTGGGAGTAGCCATACCAACTGTAATTGACTGGCCTCTTACAGTTGGTATGGCTACTCCCGCCTTTTCATGTTCTCTGTATGTATAAATATCTTCTTTCTGTGTGTTCCATTCTGTGCATCCGATGAAGTGGGCTGTAGCCCATGAAAGCTTATGCTCAAATAAATTCGTTAGTCTCTAAGGTGCCACAAGTACTCTTGTTCTTTTTGTGTATACTCAAATGTTCAGGATACCAATTTAGTTTAAAAGTGATGGTTTTGGGGCACTTTTTATTAACTGTGTGGTGGGGGCAAAAATCATCCTTTGCTTGTATCAAATATTATTTTGCATCGAGAAACAATTTTTGATTAAAGCACCAACTAGGAAACATTTCAGTTTTTACTGGTAACATACTAAAAAAAGAATGTATGCTCAAATATCACTAGGTTTTGATGAATTCCTAAGAAAAAAGTCACCCTGTAACTGTGACTCTCACAATCATAGAATCATAGAATATCAGGGTTGGAAGGGACCTCAGGAGGTCATCTAGTCCAACCACCTGCTCAAAGCAGGACCAATTCCCAACTAAATCATCCCAGCCAGGGCTTTGTCAAGCCGGGCCTTAAAAACCTCCAAGGAAGGAGACTCCACCACCTCCCTAGGTAAAGCATTCCAGTGCTTCACCACCCTCCTAGTGAAATAGTGTTTCCTAATATCCAACCTAGACCTCCCCCACTGCAACTTGAGACCATTGCTCCTTGTTCTGTCATCTGCCACCATTGAGAACAGCCGAGTTCCATCCTCTTTGGAACCCCCCTTCAGGTAGTTGAAGGCTGCTATCAAATCCCCCCTCATTCTTCTCTTCTGGAGACTAAACAATCCCAGTTCCCTCAGCCTCTCCTCATAAGTCATGAGCTCCAGACCCCTAATCATTTTTGTTGCCCTCCACTGGACTCTTTCCAATTTTTCCACATCCTTCTTGTAGTGTGGGGCCCAAAACTGGACACAGTACTCCAGATGAGGCCTCACCAATGTTGAATAAAGGGGAACGATCACGTCCCTCGATCTGCTGGCAATGCCCCTACTTATACAGCCCAAAATGCCGTTAGCCTTCTTGGCAACAAGAGCACTGTTGACTCATATCCAGCTTCTCGTCCACTGTGACCCCTAGGTCCTTTTCTGCAGAACTGCTACCTAGCCATTCGTTCCCTAGTCTGTAGCTGTGCATGGGATTCTTCCGTCCTAAGTGCAGGACTCTGCACTTGTCCTTGTGGAACCTCATCAGGTTTCTTTTGGCCCAATCTGAGTCTCATAATATTTGGTGTACCTCAAAGTCCCAGCTGCTGGAACCAGATTATAATGTGAAATCTCAGCATTTTTTTAAGTGAGCTTCTGACTCTCCTGGGTATGAGAAAAGCTTGGAAATGTGAACCTAAATGCTCCAACACCAGAAGGCAATAAAATAAATAAATAAATAAATAAATAACCTTCCAACATGTGTTTTTTATTAATTATTATTATTATTATTGAGACCTCACTCATGATTTTGGAACACTGGATGCTGGCAATTTTGTGCAGTAAATCAAGTACCCTGGCTCTTGAAGACGAGATTCAGAGGCCACTCAACACAATCTGCCATCCTAGTCAATACTACACTGTGCCACCCCCACACCACTCAAATTAGGTCTCGCTGCTCCTCTGTCATGACTCAGTTTGAGTGAGCGATGTTGCAACTTCGCAGATGGGTTCACAGGGCCACTCAGTTTGGCCCAGCCACCCCTCTGTCATGATGGAAAGGTGGCTGGTCCAAATCTGCCACTCCTGGCAGCTGCCAAGAAATCTGCCACCCTGGGCAGCTTCCTAGCTTGCTTACAGAGATAGAGTGACCTCTGACTAGATTATGACTTTAGGTAGATCCCTGAGTAAGAGAAGTTGTGCACATTGCACAACCCAAGGAGGCATCTCACAATTCCTCCCCTGCTTCTTCTTTGTTCTAAGGGGTAGTTATTTGGTATATTCCAGCATCAGATTAGACACCCCCTGCTCTGGCTTTGTTCTGCTGAGCAGCAATTGGGGAGGCAGGGAGCTAAAGCTGTTTGCCTATGACCTACCCACCCATCCTTGGGATGGGGAAGTAAGCAGGTCCGCAGCACCTGCTTACTCCTACATTTCTGGATTCAAAGACCTGGAAGCTTATGGAAGGATAAATTCAAGCAAACAAGGCATGTACAGGCAACATAGTCCCTATGCTGCAATTGACATAAGGATAAAATAACTGATTTTTTTTTTCCTGGTCTGAGACTCTCCACGTTTAGACATTGTCCCATCATATAGTTGTAAAGCTCTGAAATTACTCTTGCTTAGTTATTAAAAATAGTGGAGCAAGGCTTTATTGAAGGGCAAGCCAGAAAAAGTTGTCATTGTCCAGAAGATTCATACCTTATGCTGAAACGTTTTCATTTCAAACATAACAGAAAAGGCAAAGTTCCAGTTTGATGTGGGTTGGATGAAGAACAGAGTGTGGGGCAGGATTTCATTCACTATTAGATGGATTTAATTGCAGCATCACTACTGCACAGTTAAAAATTCTACTAATAAAAAGAACTCAGTGTGCAGACCTTAGTTTTCAGCATCAGTTTGTTGGGATTTCTCCCATATTTGTGGGTAATTTACATGAGCAGGTCACCTTAATATTAATGGGAGCTTTAATTGCGTATATGCTAGGTATTATGGGTGAAAGCTCCAGTATAAGGTGTATACACCTATTAAGTTCCAATCAGTGTATAGGCCACATGTTAGACCTATGCACAAGGGTGAATTCTACCTTAAGAATAGATTATATGCATAAGAGAGTATATTTTGCTTCAATACCTTTGGGGGTAGAAAGCAGGGATAGTAGAAAATGGAGAATGGAAAGCATTTGAAATCATCAGTCTATTTCACAACACTGTGACAGAGAAAATGCCACACACAGAGCACTATTTAATAAATGAGATGCTGCTTACTGTTTAATCCCATGGATGGTCTCCTGGATATGGTTTCATTTGGCTGAGTAACATCAGACAGCAGCTTGCCTGAAGCAATGGCTTCATTGGAGCCGTGCTCTGATTTTCATATTGAGATGTCTATGCTATTGACAGTTTTGCAGTGTAAAATGTGTATTTCATTGCTTTTAGTGAATGTCACTTGTTTTATAATCTCCTTTCTTCTTTATTATCAGAGAATATATCTAGAAAAATATATGGGCCAAACTCTCATATTTCATTTGGTCCTTTCTCAGGCAAAAGTCTCATTCATCTTCGGTGGGAAATTTTGCCTGAATAAAGAGTGAGTAAAAATTCAATCCTTACCTCCCTACACTCAAATCTGCAAGTAAAGCTGTCTCTTTCCATGTGGAAGAAGGGCTCAGGCACTCATATACTCTAGAACCATAACCTCTTTCCATAGGTCCAGCAGAGATCTTTCCACTGGTCTAGAGATATCCATAAGGGGAGAAGGTTGAGAGTGGACAGGCTAAAGACGTGGGGGGACTCTGTGAGGCATTGTGGCCCTTTTATGTTGCTGGAGAAGAAAATTTGTTCCCTTGTTAAAAAAGACACTTCAGTCTTTTTTTTCCCATAGCCATCCAAACCACTGCAGTGAGTAATACTATTGTAAAATGGAGTGTTTGGGACAATAGCTGATTATTGTAGCACTTTTGTTTCATAAGGAAGGGTTGGCCCTCTATTTTTTGTATAATAGCATAGTACAATAGGTATATAACACCTGTCTTCTATAAAGATACAGGGTCAGACAGTGGTTTTTTCAATGAAAAACAAGTTTCAGCTGAAAACAGAATATTTTTCTGCCCATGTGGGGCATCAGAATTTCTATCAGATTGTGGCCTTTAACTTTTAAATCTCTGTGTTTCTGAATCTGGCTATGGGAGAGATTTTCATGGTTGTGCTTTAGCAGCACAACTGTGCCTCAGTTTCCCCATCTGTAAAATACGAGTAGTATGTCCCTACCTCACAGTGATTCTGTAAGGATAAATTCATTAATTACAAGAGGCTTCAATACTGCAGTGAGGAAGGCCTCATAAGTATATAGATAGGAAAACAATAGCTTGCCCAGTTGCTGGGCTTAGAGCTAAGGATTCTATTCTATTTAAGGTACTTAATTCAGACTTCAAACCACAGAATGCACTATCTGCTGTTTCTCCTACTTGTAAGTATAAAAATCATATTCCAAACTCAGGGCAATACTATCTGAATTGAATGTATTATTGGGCTAAAAGAACAGGACCCAGAAATTAGATTATTCCAGATGATACTTATTGAATAAAGATCGTGTCACGTATATGGGCCAGCATTATTTAACCAGTGGAAATATTACCAATACTGATAGCATTCAGGGCAACCCAATATTGTACACTATCGACCCCTAGATTGTAAAGTGTACACAGATTTTCCTCATATAGCTTTCTAATACCCCTTCAATGTTTTCAGCACCAGATAGATATGCTTCTATAAATATACCTTATCAGGATGTAATGAAATAAAATGCAGCATTTTGTAGCATATGGCATGTATGTCAGTGAAGTGAAGGACATGTCTGGCTCTCGGCTGCGGTATGCCACTTAATTTGTTCCATAACACTTATTTTACCATATGACACATCCTAGGTGGCATGCCACCACTGAAATGCAGGTGTGTGTTACTTCACTTAAATCAATGAACCATGCAACAAAATACTGCAACCACCTCTCCTAGTAGGATAAGCAATGTCAGTCCTTTTGTATCTCTCTAATAGCGTTGGTCTACAAGAGCTGGAAGAAAACACTGCATTACAACTGGACGTGGAGGAAATACTTGGTCCCCATAAACAAGAAGTCCAAAGGCCTGATCCAAAGTCTACTGAAGTCAACAGAAACCACAGAGTAGGGAGGATGGATTTAAAAAGGTAGGTTTCTGCTCTGATTGTGTCACCTTATTTTACTTCTTTTTTTTATAAAAACTAATTCTAAACCACCTAAGGAAAGGGCAGATGGGAAGGTATGTCACATAGAATATGAAAAAGGGTCAAAGTTAGTGTCTAATATATAAAGCATATGCTACTTATATTAGTAGTAGTAGTAGTATTATAGAGCCATAGTCATGGCTCAGGACCTCACTGGGCTAGGCGCTGGACAAACAGTACAAAAAGACAGTCCTTGCCTCCAAAGAGCATACAATCTAAGTAAAAACCAAAAGCTAACAGATGCAGACAGATCAATGGGGGAGTACAATGAAACAATGAGACAATATTGGCCAGCATGATAGGCACTGGCCTCAGCCCTTGGAAGATAGCCAACACCGAACAGCCTAGCTGCTATCAGATTTTTTTTGTAGGCATCACAGCAAAGAAGAGTTTTAAGGAAGGTTTTGAAGAAGGATTATGAGGAAGCTTTGAGGATGTTTACAGGAAGCTCCTCCTGAGCATGAGGGGCAGCATGGGAGAATTCACAAAGGCATTTGTCTGAAAATTCAACAAGTGAGGGATGGTGGTTGACATTTCCAGTCAATCAGAGATGAGAATCGACATTTCAATAGCAAATGCTAGATGATAAGAAAGGTGAGGCTAAGCCATGAAGGTCCTTGGCAGCGAAGACAAGCAACTTGTGTTTGATGCAATAGAGGATGTGAGGAAGACAAAGAGAGGGCTGACATGGTCAAAGTGACAGCCTGAAAGAATGATCTTTGAAGCAGTTTATTGAACAGATATCAGTGGAGCAAAATTGCACTTCTCAAGGCCAAAGAGAAGGATGTGGCAATAACTGAGACACAATGACAAGAGCCTGGACAAGAGTTTTAGCTGTGTGGATGGATAGGAAAGACCAGATATTTTGCAGAAAGAATTGGAAAGATTTAGACAGCCTGGATGTGAGGACCTAGAGAAGGGTATTAGCTGAAGATGATTCCTAGGTTATGGGCCTGAGTGACAGGCAGGATGGTGGTGTTGGCCACAATGATTGAAAAAAGGAGATAGCAGGGAGAGCATGGGTGAGAAGATTGAGAGTTTATGTGCTATTCACTTATATGATGCTCACTTGCATTACAAAAGATTTGAATTTTATTGGAGCAAGATTATAACTCTTCAAAGTGAAAATACTATGTCTCATTGTAGTGTTCTCTTGCTCAATTACAAATACCCTTCACAGATGTCACTGATCAACAAGATAAACTAATTTTTTCATTTAGATCACTAATTTACAGTATCTGACTGAGAGCAGATGCCTGTCCCAACTTTTTTCTAAAACAAAATCTGAACACTGTGTGGAATCCAAAAAACCACCATTCTGGGGGTTTAGCTTTTTTTTTTTAACAAAGAGATAAATAACATAATTTCAGCTCTAATCTTCTCTCCAGCCTTGGCTATCCTAGGATTCCTACTTCAGGACTGATCCTCTCCCTCTAGACAGCCACTCCCACCTCCCTTACATCTAAGTGGAGTGATGAGCCACCTGCCACAAAAAGGTATCAGATCAACTTAACTCTTTTCCAAAAAGGATCAACATCTACAAAGAGGCAATGGTGTTTCAGGCAAACACTGCTAGCTTGTTGCCCTCACATATGTGCAAAATCACAAGTAGCTAGACAACCTTCCTATTACTCACACATCTGAAAAGACTCTAGTGTGTAAACTATATCTACTGTTCTCTACATTAACTTACCTAAAATAATTGCTCCAGACTTTCCTGCTTCAGTTGTTATATAAACTAATGTTAGGATGGTTTTGCTAGATCAACATGCTCATTAAACCATTCCCTTTTGGAGGGATTTTGAAATGCACATCTGGAAATCCTCTCTTTGAGGAGGAATGTGCTATATCAGTTCATCCTCAAGTAAGTGCCCAGATGAAGTAAAGCCATATTCCAGAAATCTCCTGTGCAGATCTGTCACCAAAATATCAGAAAGTAGCACCAGAAATTCAAGAAAATTAAAATACAAATATATGCAACATACTAAGGTCCAAAGCCTATTCTCAATAAAATCACTGGAACTTTTTCCATTTACTACAATGGGAGTAGGATCAGGCATAAATGGCTCAATCTTGCAAACCTTTATTTATGTGAATAGGGTTTCCTCACTTCTGTCTCCATTGTGTCTTATCAGCATTCCTCTGGGTAGGATTGAGGAACCACACTATCCAAGGGGAAGAATTTCTCCTATCACAGGATTAATCCAGGAGCTCCCTGGCATGCTGAGGCATGGCCACTGCTACTGAAGTCCCAGTGCTACACCCCCTCTCCAGCTCTATGTATCAGGCCCCCACTATGGTCACAGGATGGAAAGGAGCAGTCCCATGGGCCTACCTCCTCTCTGTCCCTTTTGGGCTTCTGTGTGCCTTCAAAGCCGCATGGAGGGACCAGTCACTGTGTTTCTATGAGCATGGCAATGGTGACTGGTCTTTCTATGGAACACAGAAGGCTTCTTCCATGTTCCCTTCATAAATACCCATGTAAGGTCTGGTCACCAACCGGGCTCTTGAATAGTCTCACTGAAGTCAATGGAACTACACAACTGACAATAGGTTTGCAGGATCAGGCGCTGTAATTCTGTGCACACAATTTTAAATGAATCCAGACCAAAGCTGCATCTTTATAGTTTCTACCTTTACTAATGTAATTTACAGAATGCCAGGAATATGTTATGACATGGTTATGTTAAGACACTGATAAATGGCAGAAGAGGTCATGTATATTCCACCACTGTCTTCTGTCAAATAAATACTAATCAAATACCTCATCAACACTTACTATGTATATTTGGGTGCCAGAATGAAACAGATTTTTCACCTTCACAAGACATTTTAACCATATGGCTTGATCAATTTATATGCAGATCTCTTCTCTAAGCAGAACTTTTTTGCAACACCTGTTAGCCCATATTGTTCAGTTGAATCCAATAGAACAGAAATGATTTTTTAAAAAAACAACAACATTGCTATACTTATTTGAATAGCAAATCAAATAAAGGTACTGTTTTTACAAGAGTCTGCAGATGTACATATACATGGCAAGTGAAAAAATGTAAATTTACAAGGAAAGTAAAAAATACTTAATATAGGAAGAATATGGCCAAACATTGCATCAAAACTAATATATTCCAACATTACCTGAACCCGGACATCGATACATTAACCTATGCAAATCATGTAATAGCACTGAAGTTCACACAAGAGAACCAAGCTACTAGGCTAGCTTTGAATTTGGGAATCTCTCACACTAAAAATAAGTACAACAAATTAAAACAGTGTCCACCTGGGTCCAATTTTCTACCTCTTGAGAGGTGTCCAGTAGCCCCTACCACTTGCTGTTGAGTTCAGTGGAAATGATAGTGCTCAGCCCCTCACAGAGTTAGACTTCAGTAAGCACGTGATCACAACATGATTTTAAGGGGCACAGTGAGAGTTATGGCTTTGCATCTACGGCAGGGGTCGGCAACGTTTGGCACGCGGCTCGCCAGGGTAAGCACCCTGGCGGGCCGGGCCAGTTTATTTACCTGCTGACGTGGCAGGTTTGGCCGATCGCGGCCCCCACTGGCCGCGGTTCGCCGTCCCGAGCCAATGGGGGTAGCGGGAAGCCGCGGCCAGCAAATCCTTCGCTCGCGCCGCTTCTCACCGCCCCCATTGGCCCAGGACGGCGAACCGCAGCCAGTGGGGGCCGCGATCAGCCGAACCTGCCGCGTCAGCAGGTAAATAAACTGGCCCGGCCCGGCAGGGTGCTTACCCTGGCGAGCCGCGTGCCAAACGTTGCCGACCCCGATCTATGGAAGAGGGCTGTATAATTCTATCAGCATATGATTGGAGAATTGGTAAGATTTTACACCCACTGTGCACAGGTGCAAATGACTACACAAGGTGCAAGACAGTGGGGGAAAAAATCAAGCTCTATGTCTTTGTTACAAAGTTGCTAGTAAATCTCTTTCATACTATCACATATATAATATGTGAAAGATTTACTAGTAACTTTAGGGAAGTAAATTATCTCCTAAAACATCATGCAAAGAGAAAAATCTGCACAGGACATCTTGCTCTCACTATTACTATGCAGCCAAAATTATTCATCGAACTTTAAAGATGGCCTTGTTTTCATGACTACAATCTGTCTATGTAATGTTCATGCAGTGACTGTTTAGTATATTTTAAAAGTCAGTCAATCCTAAGCTATTTACAAAGGAAAATTTGAGGAAATAAACCTATTTCCACTCTCTATGAAATGCTCTAGTCTAGATAAACAGAATTATTAAATACAATATTGCATATGCCATGTTTCACTGTGTCGTTTCTAACACCAAAGGGAGAGACAATCTCTTTGTGCTTAAAAACACAAACCATCTTACACTGCTTTTGTTGCCTGCTTTTAAAGTTCTGTGTTCAGTAAGTCTATACATTGTAAAATTAATCTGAAGGCTGTCAAACTCGGCAATTCTAAGAACCACGTGGGTTATTTAACCTGAGTTAATACAAGTACTTGTGCTATGAGAAAAATTGGAATTATAGTCCACAGATAACAATATTGGAATAGATGAATAATCAAAAGAAATATTCACATGTAATAACAGACATTTGTAATCACTTTGAGAAGAGGGGGAGTTCACATCAAGAAACCCTTCTGACAGTAAAGAGTTTAGTAAGGCTCATCTTCCTGTTTTGCCACTCCTAACACAAAAGTATGGAAGATATATAACCTCGTGTATGTAAATCTAACTATTCTCAGCCTTCCTTGACAAATTCAAATGACAACCATGAAAGTCAAATGTTGAGCAAGCATGTGCTAACTACCTTAGGCAAAGTCCATCATCAAACATTATTCATACTTTATTTAAAAATGTGACTTGACCAATGTTTGTTTACCACACAGATTGCATTGAAAAGCTTTCTTTGTCTTAGATTTCATTTTTGGAGGCCTCACCTTGGAGTGAGCTATTTTATTAAAAATATGCTTTGAGGAATGGTTGATTTATTCCGTTTTTACTTTCAATCCCTCTCCCTTCCCTACCCCAGTTTTCTTTCCCCTCCTCAATCGTTGTATCTTTTCTACAATTACCACTGTGGGCTCTTCACATTTAGGCAGGATAAATGTTGATTTGTGGCTCAGCTGACAAACAGCCAGCCTTGTGGCCAATGCTGCTGTCATAGCCATTAAAGATGGGAAAGACTGCTAGGTCTTCTAGTCCATGCCTCTGTCAGTGCAGTACTCTACTTTTGACCAAATGCATCACTATCATCATGTGCTTGGCAGGTTTCCATTAGGCTAAAGAAGTATAATCTCAAACTTCAATATCTACTTAACATGACAGTGCTCAACTCTGAAACAGTGGCATCTGAATACAAGCTTACAGAACTAATCTATTTCTATCTTTTTTTTACAAGCACACATTTCCCAGAGCAAATGGATTATCATTAAGCCAATTGCTATTTCTGATAATACTTTAGAAAAAAATCACTGAAATCTTTGCACTTTCTTCTAACTGGAGACCTCCTTACGTGACCATGCATTGGGAGCTTTGTTAAGAGACCTCATAATAAAAATATTATTATGGTTTTGTTGCCCCTTTGCAGAATTTGGGTCCAGTTTCTAGTGGGAGCCGAAATTGCTAATGTGGAGTCAGATATTTTCTTGGATTTATTTATTTACAAAACATACATAAGTTCTGTTTCCTTGAACAGAGGTGGAGCAAACCGCATGCAAACAACTTCATGCACAAACTAAAGTAAAAGCACCTTTGGCCAGCCCTCAGAAGCAGCTGTCAGGAACTTCTGTCTCTCTCCAGGGTCTCACACAAGTCTAACCTAACAAACTCTGTGCCCCATTTCCTTCTTCAGCCTCTGCATGTTTCACCTGGGAAACCCCTAATCCCCTCCTCACAGGGTGGATTTTTCATTAGGAAAAAAAGGAGTGTTCTTAAGTTACTTAAATTGAGTTAACTAACATGAGGTAAAATCCTAGTGAGGACAAGCAGTTTGTAGTTTTCACACTATATCTAACCTGGATATTCCAGGGATTTAAATTTCATGTGGATCCTGCCCCTATTTAGCTGTGCACAAAAAGCATTATACGTCTGTTGAAATTTCCTAACAGGTCATTTTGGTAGGAGCTGTATCTTAGGAATCCCCTGATCAAGTGACCTCAAATCTGCCCCACAAACACCATCATAGTCATTGAACTGTCATGCCAATTTTCAGGCTGATCTATATATGCAGATTTTAGAGAGGATGCAAAATTCAGCTTTAAATAGAAACTAATGTTGCATCCTTAGCTATAGGGCTTTTAAGATTATGCAGTGAAATTGGTAGTGGATACTTAAAAGAGAAAATTGCCTAATAGCCCCACAGGTTTTTGGACAGAACAAAGCAAGTGTCATAACAACTGGACTCAAACTGGTTTTGGCTACCAGAAGTTTGGAATGGAGTAATATAGTGCTAGCATGCTAACTGACCTCTGAATAGCAGCCCAATGGACTATATGTAGGGTCTCAAATGACAAAAAGAAACAGAGACTTCCTGGGTCTTGAGAACCTTTTTCAGATACTAAAAGGCAGACAGATTGGCAGCAACTGGATGAGACAAGGAATTCCCTTATATGTAAGGTTTTCATCTTTTTCATCAATATTCTGTGTTTATAAATAAGTTTAGGGCCTGGCTAGATAAACATGTGATCAATTCAACTGTGTTTAGATCTTGCTTAAAATTTGTTCTGCCTGTGATATTTTCTGCCTTATGCAAAATAAGAGTTAACTTTTATTTAACATAACTGAAATTGATGTTACTTACTACTGCTACTGGATGCCCTAGAACGAAGGAAACTGACTTCTGACTTCCATGAAGGCAAAGGCAGGAGTGAGGCTTGGTCACAAGGTCAAGGGCAAAATAGAATTGCAATTCCCCTCCCCAAACTGTAATGAAAAGGGACTGGCACAGGCCAGTGTGTGCGCGCAGGGAGAGCCGAATGACCGGAGGGATGAAAAGCCTGGTTACACATACACTCGAGATTTTCATTACGTCTGTCATTGCACAGCACTGAAACCTCAAGAGCTCCTTATTTATTAAGTTTCACTTTAGCTATATTACTGATTACAGTATAATATTTCTAAGATTCTGGTCATTGCATGGTTGACTGACTGACAAGCCTTTAAAGGCACATGCTAACTGTGAATTAAAATTACTCCCAGTTTGAATGACTTGTTTGGTAAATTGTCTTACTTAAATAAGCATCGCCTGTGTGTGTCTAAAGAAGTTTCTTTATAACCAAAATTCTCATAACTAAAATTATGTATATTTAATTTGTAAAGTTTAGCTGACCTGGAAAATATTCAGTTAACCAGTATTTCAACTCACAAACATTGCACAGGGCATTTAAATATACAGGGCTGAGGACCTGTGAATCTGACCCCATCCTTCTCTGTTAAAGAGAGTAATGAGCAACTGGTACCTCTCCTGGCGGGAACAGCCAATGTAAATTCAGTAAAGGGATCATCTCTTCCTCCTTCAAAAAAAGTATAGTTTGACCAACAATGAAGAAACCCATCCTGGACAGACTGGACCTGGCTCTAATACCAAGCAATAAGCTTCTTGTTCCTGAACAAGCTCATGCAGAAGCTAGCCAAAGGCTACCTTCAAGCTCATCTAACTAAGCCAATACCATAGACCCTGCACAATCTGGATACAGATAAGGACATGGAATGAAAGCAGTATTAGTGGTCTGTTGGATGATTTCCTAATGTCAACGGATGGAGGGCACACATCCACTCTTCTATGCCTGGAACTCTCTGCAGTATTTGACATAGTCTATTAAGAAATATTGCTGTCCTGTCTCAGGGATGTGCACTAAAATGCTCTGTGTTCTTCCTGGAGCCAAGGCACGCACCCAAAGGATAGTTATAGGAAACTGCATCTAAAGCACCAAACCTTTCATTTGCAACATCCCACTAGGATCAATTCTCTCTTGGTCATACACCTCTACTCCGCTATAACGCTACCCAATATAACATGAATTCGGATATAACGCAGCAGCTCCGGGGGGGCGGGGCTGCGCACTCTGGCGGATCAAAGCAAGTTCGATATAACGCGGTTTCACCTATAACGCGGTAAGATTTTTTTGGCTCCCGAGGACAGCGTTATATCGAGGTAGAGGTGTATTTATAACTCATGTACAACCACTAGGGGAACTGAGAAGACAGCATGGACTCAAGTCAAAGTCAAGAGTCAATGATATGCAGATGACATATATCACAATACAGTTCTACCTATCCTTCACAATGAAGACAACAGCACTGTCATTAAGCTGACTGAGATGAACAGTTGGTTGAAACTGAATTCACTCAGAACAAAAATCATATTGGTTGGCAGAAGAAAACACTAAGAGTTTATAGGCACTGGTTAGGGATACAAACCAGTTGGTCAAATCAGTCTGCAATTTAGCAGGTTCCTGGATTCTTTGCTTCTAAGCTCTCACACAGCAGCATCTGCACACTCTATCATCTATTGCTGGCTAGGAACCTGCATCCGGGTGGACAATAATCTGCAACTGAAAATACACTTCTTTGCTATGCAACCTACCTGGAAACTACACTAGTACAAAAATGCATGAGCACTTGTCCTCAGGAACACAAGTTAGCACAAGCGCCTCAGACCTGTCCTCCGCTCACTACATTGGCTTCCCATAGGCTACTATGTAAAATTCAAAGTTTCAGTCATCATCTTTTAGGTGCTTAATGATCTGGGCTTGGGATACCTAAGAAATCACTTCAAGTTCTGAGATGAGGACTGCAGCAGCAAACTCCATTCTTCAGGCACAATAGAACTCTTTGCTGCAAGGATAAAGCTTGTTTGTATAGGAGATAGAGCGTTTCCTCAGCCAGTGCACAATTGTGGAACAATCTTCTGGAGAATCTAAGAACCAGCAAAAACTTCTTCAGCATCCATTGCAAATGCAAGGCACATTTCACCAACCTTTCCTTCACTTATAAAATATATAGTACATGATACAGAAATAAAAATCTTAAAATTGAAGAAATCCACTTGCAATTTTATCACTGAAAATATGTTAGGCCTGGTATTATATTTTAGTTCAGTAAATAAAGGGTTAATTATTTCTCAGATTGCATACTCATGATCTGTGATGCAGACCCTCTGAGATACTGTGTTCCTTTATTGGCTAGAAGAGTTTGGTATTGTAAAAAAGGCACATTTCTACAATTTGCTCAAGTCTTTACTTGTATTTCTTTAATTAGTGTGAATTTGCTATGTCTAGAGACTGAGCTCTGCAAGAACACTGCCTGGAAACAGGTTAGGCTCATATTTTGATTTGTGTCACAACTTGGAAACGTTTTCGTTAAGAATTAGACATTTTATTATGAACATACAAGTGGGTGCCTTGTGATTCTTCAATATATGGTACAATAAAATACAAAGGATGTCATTTCCCCCCCCTCTGTTTTCTAATGAGCTCTTGCCCAAGGGAGCATAGTAGTAAAGCAGTTAAACTACATTTTTTGCAATTCAGGATGAAGCCTTAATAATCAGCAAACACGGACTTTTCTGTACCCTTGAATGGCAGTGGTTCTCAAACTTTTGTACTGGTGACCACTTTCACATAGAAAGCCTCTGAGTGCGACCCCTCCTTATAAATTAAAAACACTTTTTATGTATTTAACACCATTATAAATGCTGGATGCAAAGCGGGTTTCCTACCATGAAACCGCAAGAAGAGTTACACTTCATGATAATATCTTTTCCAAACATGAAGTAATAGCTGGTAATTAATTTCTTCCCAGTATTTAAGTATTTGCAGACTTTTGGAGCAATGGGTGAAATAGTTATAGATTACTGTTCCTGAATATTCCTGGGAAAACATCCAACTTAATTATGTAAGTGGTAGTTAGTTATGCAGCTATGAACCCCTCAGAATGATACATAAATGTAGAGTGTAAAACTAGGATCACAACCTAGGATTTTACCCTGCCTTTCTATTCATGTGCAACACTCCCATTGGCATTAATGGAACATGCCCTCTTGGAAAATGGAAATAAATGGCAGAGCTCCACAAAAAGTCCAAATACCAGCCTGCAGTATGCATTTTAGGGTTGATTCTGATCTTTGTTAATTTCAATGACATTTCTCCTAATTAACATATGTGTGAGTTTAGAATAAGGTCCCTCAGTTTTATGGCCAACAGTACTAATCTATTACTAGCTGGCCAAAGATTTTCTTTAGCTATTTTTCTGCCCCAATGATTGCTGTTTTAGCCTGGTCTACACTAAGAGTTTATGTCGAATTTAGCACCGTTACATCGAATTAACTCTGCACCCGTCCACACAACGAAGCTATTTAGTTCGACATAGAGGTCTCTTAAATTCGACTTTTGTACTCCTCCCCTCCCAGAGGGGAGTAGCGCTAAATTCGACATGGCCATGTCGAATTAGGCTAGGTGTGGATGGAAATCGATGGTAATAGCTCCGGGAGCTATCCCACAGTGCACCACTCTGTTGACGCTCTGGACAGCAGTCCGAGCTCGGATGCTCTGACCAGCCACACAGGAAAAGCCCCGGAAAAATTTGAATTCCTTTTCCTGTCTGGGCAGTTTGAATCTCATTTCCTGTTTGGACATCGTGGCGAGCTCAGCTGCACTGGCAACGATGCAGAGCTCTCCAGCAGAGATGGCCATGCAATCTCAGAATAGAAAGAGGGCCCCAGCATGGACTGATCGGGAAGTCTTGGATCTGATCGCTGTGTGGGGCGATGAGTCCGTGCTTTCCGAGCTGCGATCGAAAAGACGGAATGCAAAGATCTACGAGAAGATCTCTAAAGCCATGGCAGAGAGAGGATACAGCCGGGATGCAACGCAGTGCCGCGTGAAAATCAAGGAGCTGAGACAAGGCTACCAGAAGACCAAAGAGGCAAACGGACGCTCCGGATCCCAGCACCAGACATCCCGTTTCTACGAGGCACTGCATTCCATCCTAGGTGCGGCCGCCACCACTACCCCACCACTGACCGTGGACTCTGAGGATGGGATATTGTCGACGGCCGGTTCCTCGGACATGTTAGCGGACGGGGAAGATGAGGAAGGAGATGAGGAGGATGAGGCAGTCGACAGCGCTTACAACGCTGATTTCCCCGACAGCCAGGATCTCTTCATCACCCTTACAGAGATCTCCTACCAACCGTCCCCAGGCGTTAACCCGGACACAGAATCAGGGGAAGGATCAGTCGGTAAGTGTTTTAAACATGTAAACATTTATTTTTAACAGAACAGGAATATTAACAATATTAACAATGGGTTTTTCATGATTACTTTGCCCTAGGCGCTTAACGTTTCAGTCCTTGGCAGTGCAACTACTGAAAAAAAATCGAACAATGTCCGCTTTAGCATGATTGTTTTGCCCTAGGTGCTCTACTGTTTAGTCCCTGCCAGTGCAGATACAGTAAAATCCGGTCTATATGTCTGGGGATAGAGCAGAAATCCTCCTGGGACATCTCCACGAAGCTCTCCTGGAGGTAATTGGAAAGCCTTTGCATCAGGTTCCTGGGGAGAGCGGCCTTATTGGGTCCTCCGTGGTAGGAAACGTTTCCGCGCCAGGAGACAATCAAGTACTCGGGTATCATTGCCTTGCAGAGCATGGCGGCATACGGCCCTGGTCTTTGCAGGCTTTCCCGAAGCATCCTTTCTTTTTCCGTCTCTGAAATCCTCATCAGAGTGATGTCGCTCATGGTGACCTGCTTTAAATTATGTAGGGGAATGTTAGTATTGGGACTGCTTGCCTGTTCCTTTACAGAACTGTAACCGGCGGTTTACAGCCACGCGGTGGAGGCGGGAGAGGAGCAGCATACAGGGATCTTTCCCTGGGACAGCCGCGAGGGGGTGGGACAGGGGCAGAGTTCATGCTTGCCGGATTGCTGGCAGCAGGGACTGGCATTGCTTTGAACGTGAAAGGAGACCAGTGCTATTATTAAAGTTTTAAGCAGCCCCAAGTCTTCGGCTTACCATGTCAGCCTGTTACCCAAATTCCGCTGTCCTGTCCCGCTTGTCTAATCTGCACTGCAAGACCCCAGGCACTGAATGCGAAGGCCGAAAATTCGACCTTGTCCTGAGTGTGCATGTGATAGGTGCTGTGCATGGTCTTGTTCACAGAGAAAGACTATGTTCTTTGTTCACAAAAAATTTTATCTTTCTGAGGAATTCACCATCCCACAGCTGCGACTGTCTCCCGACCTACCCTGGCATCACACTCCCAGAGGCTAGCGCAGATTAGGCATAGGAAGAAGAGGACACGGGAGGACATGTTCTCGGAACTTATGGGCTGCTCCCGAGCCCAGGCAGCCCAGCAGACCCAGTGGAGGGAGAACTTGTCCCAAATCCACCGATCACACATGGAACGGGAGGAGAGGTGGCGGCAGGAAGACCAGCAGGCGACTCAAACGCTGCTTGGACTAATGAGGGAGCAAACGGACACGTTCCGGCGCCTTGTGGATGTTCTGCAGGACCAGAGGCAGGAGGACAGAGCCCCGCTGCAGTCTATCTCTAACCGCCCTCCCCCGCCACAAAGTCCCATACCCCCCTCACCCAAAGTCCCAAGAAGGAGGGGCGGCAGAGTCCGTGAAAACTCTCACTCCACCCCTGCAGACTGCTCAAGTACCAGAAGGCTCTGATTCCCCAAAATTTGATAAGTCCTTTCCTTCCCGCCTCACCCAAGCCCCCGTCCCAGTTTCATCCCCCAGTTTCATGTGTAGTTGCTAATAAAAAATATGTTTCTGTTAATTACTGTTTCCATCATGTTCTTTTAGAGGAGAGTCTGTTTGAAGGGGGGGAAGGGGGTTGGTAATTGGACAGGACAGTCACCTTTACCAGGGTACAGATGCGGGGACAGGTTCAGCAGCAGGGCACACACACACTGCAGTCAGTAGTTACCCTGGTCAGCCTGGGAGGTGGTTTTCATGTTCTGTGTGTGTGGGGGGGGGCTATGTGACTTTGTGGCGGGAGAGGGCGGTTAGAGATCTTATGCAGCGGTCCTGATCCTGGATCACAGAGCCACGCAGCAGGGGATCTGTAACCGTCCTCCCCCTGCCACAAAGTCACATAGCCCCCCCACACACAGAGTCCCGAACAGGAGGGGTGGCAGGCTCCATTGAAACAACCAGTCCACCAGTGCGGAGCCTGTCATTCCTGGAGTTTAGAAGCGTCCTTTGCATCACTACACTACACCCGCTCCCCACCACAGTCTGCGTCCCAGGTTCAACACTTTACCACGAAAACAGTAGTAAAGAAAACGGTGTTCATTAACAAATTTCAAGTGATTTTATTTTTAAACGTGTGTTGGAAGGGGGGGAACGGGGTGAATGGGGTATGTAACTGGAGAGGATAGTGAACATTTACTGGGTAAAGAAATGGGGGCAGGTTCAGCTTCTCTGTAAACAAACTTAATAGTCACAGGTTACCCTGCTCACTCAGGAACCTAGCTTTCAAAGCCTCCCGGATGCACAGCGCGTCCCGCTGGGCTCTTCTAATTGCCCGGCTGTCTGGCTGGGCGTAATCAGCCGCCAGGCTATTCGCCTCAACCTCCCACCCCGCCATAAAGGTCTCCCCCTTGCTCTCACACAGATTGTGGAGCACACAGCAAGCTGCAATAACAATGGGGATATTGGTTTCGCTGAGATCAGAGCGAGTCAGTAAGCTTCTCCATCTCCCCTTGAGACGTCCAAAAGCACACTCCACCACCATTCTGCACTTGCTCAGCCGGTAGTTGAAGAGTTCTTTTTCACTGTCCAGGGCGCCTGTATAGGGCTTCATGAGCCAGGGCATTAGCGGGTAGACTGGGTCCCCGAGGATGACTATAGGCATCTCCACATCCCCAAGAGTTATTTTGTGGTCCGGGAAGTAAATACCTTCCTGCAGCCGTCTAAACAGACCAGAGTTCCTGAAAACACGAGCGTCATGAACCTTGCCCAGCCATCCGACGTTGATGTTGGTAAAACGTCCCCTATGATCCACCAGTGCTTGCAGCACCATTGAAAAGTAGCCCTTTCGGTTAATGTACTGGCTGGCCTGGTGGTCCAGTCCCAGGATAGGGATGTGAGTTTCATCTATAGCCCCACCGCAGTTTGGGAATCCCATCGCGGCGAAGCCATCTATGATGACCTCCACGTTTCCCAGGGTCACTACCTTTGAGAGCAGTAGCTCAACGATTGTGTTGGCTACTTGCATCACAACAACCCCCACGGTAGATTTGCCCACGCCAAAGTGGTTCGCGACTGACCGGTAGCTGTCTGGCGTTGCAAGCTTCCAGAGGGCTATGGCCACTCGCTTCTGGACAGTCAGGGCTGCTCGCATCCGCGTGTCCTTGCGCTTCAGGGCAGGGGACAGCAACTCACAAAGTTCCAGGAAAGTCCCCTTCCGCATGCGAAAGTTTCGCAGCCACTGTGATTCATCCCAGACCTGCAGCACTATGCGGTCCCACCAGTCCGTGCTTGTTTCCCGGGCCCAGAATCGCCGTTCCACAACATCAACATGATCCATTGCCACCATGATGTCCTCGGCGCGGGGTCCCGTGCTTTATGACAGGTCTGTGCCACTCAGACTTCAGGTCCTCACCGCGCTGCCGTAGCCTCCTCGCCCGATTTCTCAGCATCTGCCTCTGGGAAAGGTGGATGATAAGGTGCAAGGTGTTGACAATGGCCATAACTGCAGCGATGGTCGCAGCGGGCTCCATGCTCGCAGTGCTGTGGCGTCCGCGCTGTCACTGACCAGAAAAGTGCGTGAACTGATTTCCCGCCGGCGCTTTCAGGGAGGGAGGGCGGGAGTGACGGTTGGATGACGACAGTTACCCAAAACCACCCTCGACACATTTTTTTCCCCAGAAGGCATTGGGGGCTCGACCCAGAATTCCAATGGGCAGCGGGGACTGCGGGAACTGTGGGATAGCAGCCAACAGTGCACTGCTTCCAATGTCGACGCTTGCCCCGTTAGTGTGGACACACACGTTCGACTTTGTAATATCGATTCCACATATTCGATTTAAGTAAAATCGAACTACTCTCGTAGTGTAGACATACCCTTAGATTGCAATGTAATTCTGAGGCAAAAAATCTTGGTTAAACTGGAATTAAGGGGGAGTCAATACACCAGCCCTTCTGAAAAGATTTTAAAGAATTTTTCAATTCTAAGGAACAAACAAAAAAAAAAAACCAAGAAAGCACAGAAATTCAAAGCCAAGGTTCCACCTTAAAAATGACGAACAATAACAACATACCCATCTCAGTCTCTCTCTCTCACGCACACACTCACACACCCCCACAGAGCTTGGCATCAAAAGCCTTTAAGCCTGAATCTCCCAAGCATCTTTTGGGGGTGGAGGAGGATAATAAATTCCAAAATAGAATTATAGATCATTGTGATAGCTAAATCAAAAGTTCCAGCAAAAGGCAAAAAATAATTTCCCCATACTGGCTGGGATTTTAAAAAGACAGTATTTAGTCTCATATAAAACATTTCACCTCTCTGTTAATACACTATGAGGTAAAACACGGCAAGGCAAACAACAGAGGAGGGCTCTAAAAATAATAATACATTTTTTTCTCTCAGAAAGAGGATCATGTCTACATCTTAGACATGGATTGAAATTGGCAGCTCTGGGGTTCCTAATGCCACCTTAATTTGTTGCTAGAAGGTAACACTAATAACAATTCCAGAAAAGCATAGGAAAAACTTCATCCAGTTTCCCTGAAGGAGCCATCATACTGAATTCAGATTTTTTTTGTCATAAAAGTGAATCAGAATTTCTTGATGACATCACAACTTTTTTTCCATGGAGTGAGTTTTCCTTGCATATTAGCAAAACTGAAAATTAATGCAACATATCATGGAATATTGCTTCCACAATGAGATTTAATAAACTATTATTAAAGAAATGTTGTGTCCTATTTTGGTGCTTTCTCTCCGTTATGATAAACACAAAGATAAAGCTGTTAAATACGTTCATATTTTTGTGATTGTTTCCAATAATGTTTACAGGAACACAGAGACCAGAACATGCATATTGGCCAGATTTTCTGATGCACTTGAGCAATGCTTAATCATATAAAGGGGGTGGTGGGGAGAGATGGCTTTCAGCCACTTTTGTATCCCTGATCCCTAGAGTGGCTGGGGGCTGGCTTGGCTGCTGGCACATCTTAGAATAAGCTGCCCTTCATTGCATCAGGATGTAAGGGGTTGCCTCCCCAGGGGCTGTTATGACAACAAAAATGGACAGAGAATAGTATGCTACTCCAACATGTCACTCCCTCTCCCCTGCCCTTTGCACACCCTTGACATATCTCCTATGCTAGTGGGAGAGGAACCAGGAGGAAGTAGCATAGAGTCAGTGTGGGAGTAGGATTTTATAATGTCCCATGAAAATTAATGTATGCTTTGATTTCATCCTGTCAGCCACCCTTTTTGAATAGCAGATTATAGGGTGACCAGATGTCCCAATTTTATAGGGACAGTCCCGATATTTGGGGCTTATTTTTATATGGGTTCCTATTACCCCCCACCCCCTGTTCCAATTTTTCACACTTGCTATCTGGTCACACTAAGCAGAAAGGAATGACAGACCAGAACAATCCTTATGACTGATTATGGTCACCCTTTTGTTTTAGGATAAGTTATAATGTCTACTATGGTTTCCTATATGTATTACAAATTAGGCACTCTAGTTAAATATACATTTCTTTGTTTTAAGGTTTAGTAAGTAAGAGACAGGATCTTGTATTGTATCTATGTTAAGGAGATTAGAGGAATGTTGAGGGCCTGAAGCCCCAATGTGAATTGTTTTCGTTATAAGATTTAGCAAGGCTTGATTTACAATGTATTCTGCTGAATATACAATACTGCTGTCTGTATACCTTTGAAGGTTTCTGTAAGAGATTGTTTGTGTGAATGAGGAATGCATGCATCAGGAAAAGAGAAGGTGTGAAAGCCATCACAAATGTCCCCGATGGTCAAGAAAAAGTGAGAGACTTGGAAAGACCAGGAGACAATCAGAAACATCCATTGTATCCGATGCTAAACATGTTAGCAGCATTGATGACCTCAGAGGTGAGGCAGGCACCCCCGAAGGTGAGACAACAAATAGGAGATAATGATGGGAAGCCCGACAATAACCATCAAATGATAACACCACTTAAGGACTAATGATTACAGGATGACATTGCAAAATGCCTGGACTCAAATGGGAATTTACAACTATAAAGCTGGGGTGTTTTGCCATGGAACTCTGGGTTCAGTCCTGCAAAGCCTCTGGAGCATCAGATCGCGACCCACAAGACCCCAGCTCCTCACTCATGCTCAGTCTAATTGGCCATTAGATTGACTCGAGCTACAACAGACTGGTAACTATAAACATCAACTGGAAGGAGTGAGTGAGTGAGTGAGTGAGTGAGTGTGTGTGTGTGTGTGTGTGTGAGAGTGTGAGAGTGAGAAAAACATATGCTAACTGTTGTATTTTCAATAAATGCTGCGTATTTACCTTCTCCTGAAAAGATCCCGTGTGCTTTGTATGAGCATAACACCAGTTAAGCTTTGCCAGGAGAATCCCTAGTATACTAGGGGAGTCCACATTACGGATAGTTTTAAGTGCCCTTAATATCACAGGAATTGTGCAAAGGGGACTTGGTGGGGCTAAGGATCTGACCCACTATATATTTATGTTTACACACAATATGTTTTCAGCACTTGTTTGGATAAGTTGGTTACTCATGAGTGGCACAGCAGAAAGGGAAAGACTGAGGCTAGGTCTACACTACCCGCCTGAATCGGCGGGTAGAAATCGATCTCTTGGGGATCGACTTATCGCGTCTCGTCAGCACGCGACAATCGATCCCCGAATCGACGCGCTTACTCCACCAGCGGAGGTGGGAGTAAGCGCCGTCGACTGGGAGCCGCGGCAGTCGATTTTGCCGCCGTCCTCACAACAGGGTAAGTCGGATCTGATACGTCGAATTCAGCTACGCTATTCGCGTAGCTGAATTTGCGTATCTTAAATCGACCCCCCCCGTAGTGAGGATGTAGCCTCCACCAGCGGAGGTGGGAGTAAGCGCCGTCGACTGGGAGCCGCGGCAGTCGATTTTGCCGCCGTCCTCACAACAGGGTAAGTCGGATCTGATACGTCGAATTCAGCTACGCGAATGCGTATCTTAAATCGACACCCCCCCTGTAGTGAGGATGTAGCCTAATATATAGTTAGTACTACATGTGTGAGAAAAATACAGTCAGGGGAATCTCTGGGGAGATTAGAGATGGGCATTAGAAAAGCAGATAGGGAAATTTTTGGAGAAATATACAAGTGAGGTAAGAGGTACAGAGAGGGGACTCTATCTGGAGAGGCACAGTTTTGAGGAGGCCGGAGAGAAGGGCATATTGGGATCTTCTCTATCTGCCAGACATAGCGAATAGAATTGTCCTTAACCAAAACACATTTTCAAATCTTCAGAAAAATTCAGTTTGGGTTTGCTATGAAGAATGAACAGTGGTTTAGGGGAATTCTTACTGAATATTTAACCAAATCAGATTGCACATCCCCAATCATTATTAAGTGCTGACATTATGTTCTGCCCTGTACAACACAGAAATAAAGACATTGCACTGGACCATGGATTTTACACTCTGGATAATTTTTGTTACTATAAAGTTTATGCCATAGTTCTACTCAAACCACATGCATGCAGCAATTAATTGCCCCGAGCACTCCTCATGCAAAGTTATTATTTAAAACACAAAAATGTTTTCTATATACTCTGTTTTTCATATTTGTGTGTGTGGCTCAAAACTAGATTAAATGTTTTCAAACACATCAAACAGCTAAAATGGATGGGAAAGTATGGGCCAAATCCTGTGAAGTGTGAACTTTGGCAATTCCCACTGACTTCAATTAAAGTTGTAGATGCTTAGGACCTTTCAGGATTTGGTCTGTGTTAGTTGTAAGAATTAGTTAGATCAAACAAAGAAAAAAAAAATCAAACTGTTCCTGAGGGTTGCATAAGATTTTGTAATCACGGTGTCATTACACTGCCTGTAAAATAAATAAATAAATAAATAAACTTTTTTGTTTTTGTTTTTTCATTTCCTGTTAAGTGACAAAGGGCTACAGTTATTCTATTCTATTCTACAGCTTCAAATTGCTCACTTCTTGTGCTGTGCAAGAGAGGAATGTATTGTGCAGGGAGTTTGGTCTGATCATATCCATTTTGTTGTTATTTTAAAACCCTGCTAAATTTTCTATACAGCAAATGAAAAAAGAGGAAGCCATTCATACTGTATTCTCCTCCTCTGCAGGAGAACAGGAGCATAAAATGGGATGCAACTTGCACCCTTTGTGTCCAGTCATCCCAAGAGTAAAAAACCTGTCCACAAAGAAAAATGCCCTAAAAATTGCTTAACTCCCCATCTGGGAATGGAGCACTTACATGTGTGCATTGTTGATTGTGTGCATACACAGTGGAGATCTTGCATATTTGTTGATTGATTTATAAAGTGAGCTATGTCTACATGAACAAAATGTACAAAAAGACAATAATGAAGAGAAAAATACTCCTATGCCATCAAATCCTTCCCCCAACCACGAAGGTCAACTACACCTTATCTGAGCTGAACTTTGGCCTGGTTTCAGCCATCTAAGTGCCAGATTTGGCCAGGCACTGGTCAAACACTGATACTAAACTGTCCAGATATGGAAAAAACAAGGAAAATCTGTATATCTTCTTCACATTAAGGACACCACACACCCAAATTTCCTTACCACCTCCATGCAGACACTCTCAGATGTTGAAAGGAGGATGAGAAAACAGAGCCTAGCAAAAACCACTACAAGAGCTGCCTTGCAGGCAACTGCCCCAAATCACCTTCTGAGATCGACGGAAGAGAAAAGAATATCTACCTCAACCAAGGGCTGCAGGACAGCTAACAAAACCTCATGGGCAATAGTATCAAATGCTGTTAAGAGATCTATAAGAGTCAGTATAGCCACCTGGCTATTATCCATCACCAGGAGGATATACCAGCTCATGGGAATAGTGTCATTTCCCCCATGATCAGCACTAATGATGGACTGGAAGGGATCAGTGAAATCCAAGGCCTTGAACTGATATCAAAGTTGCCTCTCCACAGCCCTCTCAACAATCTTCCACAGACAGGGAAGTTTATGAACAGAACAATAACTGACAAAATATCAGTGTCAAGACACGACTTCCTGACTAAGGGCCTACTAGCTGTTCATTAGAGGGAACTGGAACCCCACCTCCAATTGGGAGGCATCTACAGTATTTAACACCAATGGATCCCATATTTCCCTACTTAATTTTACAAGATACGAGAGCATGAGTTCAACAGTGTAAAGTTTCTGGTAAGCTTCACCAGTAAGTGGACAGAGAATATTATTGCTGTGTCTCTTAGTGCCTCTTTCTGGTACCCTGAAGACTACCAGGTTTTTGTCCAGACCTTCACAGCTTTTCCTCTGAACACAATGATTCCAACACTGAGACAGGCCACAGTTGAGTACTCTTTCAACCCAAGGTGGCCATCCTTTTGGACTAGTTACCAATCTGAACTCCAAAGACTTAAATGACAATGTGTGCCAAGACGATCTCTTCAGTCAAATGGTTACAATTACTGACCAAGAAGATGGACTGGATAGAAAACCAATCTTCATGTACATGTTCCTTGCTGAACTTGGCCTACTTATCATTGTTCGTCCACATGAAAGCCCTCCTTTGCAGTGATGCCTATAAAAAAACTTTACAGCAGTTGGTTCACTGAGACCACAGCCTATCATGCTGACCAATACTGTCGCCTTGTTTCTTTGTACTCCCTCACCTATCTGTTTATATCCATCTGTTGTCTCCTGTCTTATACTTAGATTGTAAGCTTTTTGTTCTGCGTTTGTAATGTAGCACAATGGGGTCTATGACTAGACTCCTGATCTATAACTAGGGCTTCTAGGCATTATGGTAATACAAATAATTAGTAATAACAATTCATAGGTTACAGTCTAAAATCTCCACTAGTACCTCCAAATGTTCAGTGAAAGAATCTGGTCAAAACATCCCTAGAAAAGATATCCCCTTCAGCCCTGGACCAGCCTCTACAATGGCAGCCATTCTAGATTGAATCCACAAAGTATAGTAAATGGAAAATTCCTCACAAAAGGAAAAACTATTTCTAAGCAGAGATTGCTGAAAATTAGGAGGCTGTCACACACTCTACAAAGAACTCTCTCTCTATTTTACAGAAAAGATCACAGAATCAGGGATAACCTCATAGAAAGTATGTAATGCTACCATCCCATCTTCCTTCTCAGAATCTGAGATTCACACAACAGGAAGGCCTACTAACATTAAAGACCATCCAAACCTGACCCATAGTCCTAAGGATCTGGAGGGCTGCCTGGACATGCTCTAATCTGACTCAGAACCTTACTCTCAAAGTGCTCCCATAGTGTAGCAATAGACAACTGCACCTCTCACTTATGAAGATGTGCGAGGCTATATTGTTCCTCTCATGTCCTGTTTAATGCATCTATGGAGTTACATGGGGGATCATGAGATGTCAAGGTCTACAGTGTTAAACGTATGTAAATATACTCAACTATGTAACTCCTTCACTACCATCGCCATCACCCAGCTGATCCAGTGCCTATGCAAAATCAACAACTAGATCAGGGGTGGCCAACCTGTGGTTCCGGAGCCACATGCAGCTCTTCAGAAGTTAATATGTGGCTCCCTGTATAGGCACCGACTCTGAGGCTGGAACTATAGGCGCCAACTTTCCAACGTGCAGGGAGGTGCTCACTGCTCAACCCCTGGCTCTGCCGCAGGCCCTGCCCCAGCTCCACCCCTTCCTGCTCCCTCCCCTGAGCCTGCCGTGCCCTTGCTCCTCCCCCTTCCCCCCCCCCAGCCTCCTGCACGCCACAAAACAGCTGATCGGGAGATGCGGGGAGGAAGGGGGAGGCGCTGATCGGCAGGGCTGCCGGTGGGCAGGAGGCGCAGGGAATGGCGGGGGCGGGGAGCAGATGGGGGGCTGCTGACGTATTACTGTGGCTCTTTGGCAATGTACATTGGTAAATTCTGGCTCCTTCTCAGGCTCAGGTTGGCCACCCTGTCCTAGATGAAAAGTTTCTTGCTGAAGCTGAACCTGGGAAAGTTGAAAATGATACTAGTGGGTAGAGGAATGGTCTACTCCCTAAGAACCCTGAGGAAGGAAATATTTTGGGGGGCTGCTTTGGTCAGGGGCAGAGGAGAATAGAAGAGCCCAGAAAAGGGGAAAGTAGGATTTTTTGTATCAAGAGGGAGAACTAAACATTCAAACCGCTACCCTCCAAAACATATGTTTGAGCTGAATGCAGGAGGGAGCAAGGAACACAGCGACATGTTTGGTAAGTGTTTGGGGGTTTTTTTTAGTTGTTACCAAAAGTGACACAGAAAGGTCACACCTGCTTCTGGGTGCTGTGAGAGCTTCAGCATCATGTTTCAAAGGATACTTACAGACAAGGTTGAAAAGAACTTTTATTTATTTTGAATGGTCAACCTGGAAAATTGCAAGATATAAATTTCTCCATATAGAATCACTGGTGAATCAGAATTAGAGAGTTAATACTATTATTTTCACAAACTTTTAAAACAACAAAGTAGTAGTAGCAGAGCTCATGTTTTTGAGAGCAATGAATGGGGAAGATTTAATGGCTTGATATAAAGCAGATCTAACAGTGTAACACCTGGCTCCCATCACAACAGTGTTCACTTTTCTTTCATGTTTGAATATTGGACTAAAAAAGCTGACTCTGCAACATGATCTACTGTTTTCAAGGCTAGAAAATACAATAAACAGTACAAACAGGTGAAACAGGCAACTTCAAAACCAGGTGAATGCTGTCAAAAATATTTCACAGAAAGGAAAGAAGATAAACCTATAAGCAAAGTTCTCCCCCCCCCCTTCATTTTATTATAATGGGTTTTTGACAGTGTAGATTCAGTTTGAAATTTTCTGTTTTTTCACATGCTGAAATGTTTTCTTCTCTATTTATCATGTCAGAATGAAATATCACACAATACAGGCTATTAGATGGATTTTTAATATTGACGGGATAAAGCCCAGAAACAGAGGCAGAAAAGCTTACGCAGTGCTTAGTCATCTGGGTATACCATAAAATGAAACTAATACTGATAAGCATGACAGTATTTGTGGGTCCACATATAAGCCAGAAACACCTACTTCTCAACAGAGTGGAAAACAAAATTCCTCAAGCAGAAGCAATTAGGCATTTTTGTCATCTCCGAAAGGATAAGGGTAATGGGAAGAGAAAAAGTATCATGATTCAAATGGTGCTCCAAATGGTTGTCACAGATGTAAAGTATTCTGTGGAATACACCATATATTTGACACAACCAAAAAAGACATTATGATCTAGAATGATCCACTCCTGTCACAGCAAATAGGAATTAATCATGTCAGGAAAAAAAAAAGCACTCTAAGAAAGCTTCTGAACTCCCAAGAGTCAACACTCTACATGTTTGTAGGGATGTAGAGATGCTATTTTCATCATCACACTGAACATCATTCTGAAAATAACATGCCCTCAGACTTGATAGTTTTATGAATTATAGTATATCTTCATACTTTCAGCGTGCAAATGCTAATTCAATGGCACTGAAATGGCACTTGGGGTGGTTTTAGTTTGATGGAAATAACACATTTAGCAGTAACTCAAGCATCATCTTTTTATTATTGTAATTATAAATTGATGTCAATGGCAGTCACACCTGCATAGGTGAGACTAAAATTTATCCCATAATTCATAGTTTAAGTGGGGTTCTTTTTTTTTTTTTTTCAAACCAGTAGGGAATACATCATCTTTATTTTTTAAATAAAAGATTTTCTTTCCCATTTCTTAACCAAAGCCTTCTCTTTTAATACATAGTTTTACTATTTGATCTTAATATTCAAGATGTGCATGTGTTTTATATTGTTCCACTAAATTTACTTTAAAGTAACATGCAAGAACCAAGACATAACAATAGCTCCATTGTTTTATCTTTGATGGTAGTCTAGAGAAACACACAAAAAACCCTATATAATATTTTAAGAAACATTTCATAGGTGACACAAACCTACAAAAAACAATCAGATCCTTTATGTATCCCATTGGGCTTTAGTATTGCACCTTTCATAGAACTCTTTCATCTGAGAACCCTGCAAGACCAAGTCACACTGACAAACACAGGAAGAATGGCCTTTTAATATATTTGCTTTTGTCACAATATTAGCGTTGTTTATTTCAGTTTAGAGTGTCAATTTATAGTCAACAGAACATTCACACTAGAGTTACAGATCTAAAAAACAACAACATTTACACAGAGGGACAGATCCAATGGAACTATGACCATTTACACCAGTTCAGGATCTGCCCCAGATTGTTTGAATTAACTATATCATAGTTGGTAGCCTCAGAAATTGATTTCCCTTTTCATTATATTACTTTACAAGGACTACAGCTAAAATCTTCAAAATGATTAGTGATTTTGGGTGCCCAATTTGAGATACCTTAAGGAAGCCTGATTTTCAGAGCATAGCTAATCAGAATTTTCTGAAAACGTGGTCCCTTGAAGGTGTCTTACATTGAGTTTCCAAAAATTGAGACACTCAAAATTACTAGTCACTTTCGAAAATGTTGGCCACATGCATACATACACACACACACGCACACTCACTCAGGCACACACACACACACACACAGAAGTAAATATAAATAAAGTTGTATTTTCCTCCAAACAAATGTTACAATGCTCTGTTTCCTAGAAAATTCAGTGCTAGTAGTATGTAGTTGTGCACAGTTATTTCCAGAGTGGAGTTTTTCTACTTTCTATAAGAGCAGAACTGGAGCCAGTTTAAACAATCCTGCAAGTAATTTCCTTTTTAAATTTCACATAGATATTGCCTAAATAAAGTAAGTATCATGACAGTATTCTTTTAAAGGTAAAATGCAAAGGAGGAAAGGGAAAAAACATTATCTTTGCTTTGCTGTTCATCTTTAAGACCGATCTACACAAGCAGAAATCAAACCCATTTTCAAAAATGGCTTAACTAACACAGTTTCAGCTACATACTTGTGCTAAATTACATTGTTTTAACAATCCTGCTAGTATTTCCACACTTCCTCTTTAGAAACCATGTTAGAAGTGTTTTGAAATACTTGGAATCCTGGGTCACATAAACTAGAGTACCTCATTATCCTCCACAGTGTTCTCTTGTCAAGAAAGGTAGATAAATGGCCAAATATTTTAGTACAATTTTCTAAAAATGTTCAGATTTCTCCCTTTTACACATACACTGCAATATACTAGTCCGCCATATTTACCGTGTTGACTAGATTGGAAAACTAAAAACTCACACTACATGCACTTAGGGCTTGATCCTGTTCCCACTGAAGTCAACAGGAGCTTTGCCACTGCCTTCAGTAGAAACAGAATCAGGTCCTCAGCTTGCTGTCTTCATACTGCAAATTATCAGATCACCTGCAGGGATGAAATCATCTGGTTATGTAGTAATCCTGTCCATATTACAAAGTAACCTTTAGCATATAGGCATAACACTTAAATATTGGCCAGATGTAATGAAATGATTGAATTGAAATAAAAATTGATAGCATTTTTATAATACCAAAAAGGTATTCTCACTGGAACTCACAACCTATGGCATAGCACCTCAATTCTGCTCTATTCCCTTATTTTTTTATATCTGTCACTCTCTCTTTTAGTACTATTTAAGAAAATCACTTGCATTGTCAACAAGTGTAAATCTTTCATTAGAAGTTGGTTACTAAAACTATACTCTATGGGTAAAGCTGGTCAGTTAGTATTTGTTGGTTGAATAATTTACTCAATGATTTTCATGATATTTCTACAAAAATATTTGATTTGTTTAACTCTGTGCCCAATCCTATGAAGAGATGAGAATCTCCAGTAAGCAGCAGCTCAGCACCCTCAAGTCCCACCATAGTCAACAGTTTGAAGCAACGGGCCCACTGAGCAAATGGCTGTAACACTTCCAAATGAGCCATTGGAGTCTATATGGTAATGTAGTTGGAGACTTTTTAAAAGGCAGATTATTGATCCAACTGATTGCAAAAGCTCCAAATGGTTTAAATCCCTATTTTGTGCATCACTGAAATGACAGATTATAGCAGCTTTTTGGTGTTATGGGCACAGAGCAGACTTAGATAAATATCACATACACAAGGAACAACTCCAGAGCCCAGGGCCTAGACCACATAACTTGGCCAGGGACTGGGCAAATGAATTTGGACAGAGATGGAAAGTGGGGTGGACCGTGGGAAGAATCCTTCCTTCAGGCTACAGAGCTACTCTATCGTCTACACTCTAGCTCAGCGACTGAAGTAACCTGTGAAGACCCTTAAACAATCCTCTCACTGCACAACAGTGGCTCTTCCAGGCCTACCTCCAGCCCTTCCCTCTGCCACCATGCCTCAACCTTTCCTCCCTCTGTCCCATTGCAGGGGTGTTGCCACTCACAGAGCAGGGCTCTGCACCATATAAGGACTGCATACTCCTTGAGCAGCACATTCACAACCTGTGCAGAAAAGCCATCTTGTCCCACTACCAAGAGGCCTTTCTCAGCCTTGGAGAAGGAAACTGGATATGCCCTTACTCCTGTTAAAAGGTAACAAATGGCATTTTTTATGAAAAAGGTTAGTTTGAATTTGCAGTAGCTATTTCTCTTTCCACCTCAAAACAAGCCACTAAGTGATAGCTGATGCCATGCATTAGTGGGCTGCAAAACTTCTGCAATTCAATAACAGTCATTTAAATTCTAGGAGGTGGTAAAAAAGCAACTGAAAGCACTACCTAATGGACTGCTTTGTTTTTTGCTTTTCATTCTTAACATTTTAGAGTCAAACCCTTTTATTTTTCAAATCATTAAAAAGGAAATAAAATCAAACACTTTGCTCCCAGGCTGAAATATCTTTATGCCCAGTTTCAGCCTGGGTCAAAATTTTAACTCTTTATAAATAGACATTTCTAATAAAAATGCTGAGATGACATTCTTAACTACAGTAATATGAGAAAATGCAGTATTACATAACTGAAATTCAATCAGAGACTAAAATGAAAAGGTGGGATAATATAGCAACTAGACTTCATCAGATGTTGGTTATTGTGACCATTTTATGTACTGTCTCAGTTACAGTATCCTTGCCTCGAGTGGACTTGAAGCTGGAGTTAAGCTGATTTGGCTTTATCTATGAAAGAAACTGCATTTATAAGTTTTCAAGGGTGATACAGTCTACTGGTAAACAAATTAGAAATGGTGGCACAGGTTTTCAAGAGAGTCCAGTGTTCACATAGGCACCAAAATAAGTAGCCATATTTTCAAAAGAGCTCAGCATGTTTGGTGCTAAGTTCTTTTGAATATTGAGCCATGAATGTCACAAAGAGAACCTGCTGAGTGCGGAACTCTTGAAAATCTAGCACCAATTGCGTATTCTGAAAACTTGAAAATCTGGCCCTACATGAACATTTTTACTGACATTCCCCCTACACTGCACATGACAAGTAAATACTCTCATGGACTTCAGTGGGAATTTTGCCAGCAAAAGGATCATGGGATTAGACCACAAATGGGAAATTGCCATTTTTCTCTTCTTTTCAGTATCTAAAACAATTTAACTTCAGTGTTTAACAAATGAAGATACATTTCTGATGTGCACAATAAGCTATTCACAGAATAATTAATTCAAGTGGTAATTCAGTTGTAGGCACAGCACCATCAAGCAAACATCCAAGAGGATCCCATGCCAAGTTAACTCTGTTAATATAGAGCTGAACAGCCTGGTCTGATACAGAATAAAGTTATAGCTTTGTCCTGAAACAGGAAATTTCTTATGGCCTGATCCTGCCACCTTTAATTGCATTGAATATAGTACCTTCCTTAACCCAAAAAGCAATCTCATTAGTTTCTATAAGGTTGGCTGTGGAGTAAGATGATATTCAAAGTCAGCTACTGTAGAAGAACTGGACCCTTATTTTGTAGAGAATAATTAATATCTCTTGGTGAAAGACTTTTCTTTGTTACATCTTTTTGTACTCTTTACCTAGGCATACTGAAGACCAATAGAGTTACACTGTTTGAAAAAGTGTAAATGAAATCAGAATCAGGCCCAAAAAGCGTTACTCACTGACTTCATTCTCCAAATGGAAACTTTGCACAAATACACTTCCCTTTTAAACTGACCAATGTATAGGTAAGAAAACGCTTAAAGTTTCTTAAAAGCATACAAAATGTCAAAGATGTATTTAGGGAAAAGTAAAAAAAAATGAGGATGTATTCCCCTTGATCAGTGATTCACAAAGCACCTCTGCACCACAGACAAAAAGATACATGAAGCGTAGATATTAGAAGTAATACTTAAAACAGCATAATCCATATCACTGTAAGTACACATTACAAATTAGAAATACAGTGCGGTAAATGGAGCTACAGATGACACAGTATGTATTATCTTAACAGGTGATTTTTTAAAAAATATGCATTCACTATATTTGCATAGTTCTTTTAATATCTCCTTTCCATTCAAATAAATTGTAAAGCATTCACTAATGGAATGCCAGACTGTTTATTCATCATCAAAATACCTTTTCAATTTTAACTACCTTAAAACTAATATGTACTTGTAACCAATGTACAATTTTAATTAAACTTTTTTAAATAAAACCTGAAGATTTTAAAATAAAATAATAATGCTGATACAAAACACATTAATTTCAAATAACATAAGACAGATTTCTACAACAGCTAAACCTTCTACAACACTGAAACCAGATTTCAGTCAACTATGTGACACAAAAGAATAAAATCACCATGGGCAGAACAACTGTAGAAAACTACATGAGTGAATCCCTAATTCTTGATCTTCTACAAATATAATTTCTCACAGTACTGTGATGTTAGCCACTGTATGCCAGATACCTAACTTGTGGTACCTACAGTTATCAAACAATTTAAATATATAATAAAATAAAAATATTTTGACTCAGGAGTTCTCATATGAGAAGCACAATACTTAATCAACATGTGTGTGATGCATTTACCTATTCAAACCTTTTCTCAACATTACTTTGAGCCTGATCCTACAGGCTTTGGCTTCAGTGCCAGTGTCCGCTATCCAAGAATGCAGGACAGAGCCTTCAGTATAAAATATTGGTAATTCATGCTCCCAGATGATTTATAGAGATGGGAAGGTTGACTTAAAATACTAATTTTGCTTGTAAAGGCTTTTGGAATCATCTTATTCAGAAAGTTATTGTGTGGTTTAAACAATTTCCATCTTTTTCTTTATATTACGCCAAAGCCAAGTATTTACTTATTAGTTGCATTCATTTGACAAGTTTAGTATGGAGTATTTTTCCAAACATTTTAGTATCAAATAATTGGTCTTATTAGAACTTTCTATAAGGTCACTTCAGATTTTACAAATGATCTTATCATTGCATAAACCTTTTTCTGTCAAGATGTAGACATGACATGTTCTAGAACAGAGGTGGGCAAACTACGGCCTGCGGGCAACATCCGGCCCGCGGGACTGTCCTGCCCGGCCCTTGAGCTCCCAGCCAGGGAGGCTCGCCCCCAGCCCCTCCCCCATTGTCCTCCCTCCCCCGCAGCTACGCCGCCGCACGGGCAGCACTCTGGGCGGCGGGGTTGTGCTCTCCTGCTGAGCAGCGCAGCAGCGTGTCTGGCTCCAGCCAGGTGGCGCGGCTGCCAGACATGCTGCTCTGAGCGGCATGGTAAGGGGGTCGGGGGGTTGGATAAGGGGCAGGAGTTCTGGGGGGCCTGTCAGGGGGCGGGGGTGTGGATAGGGTCAGAGCAGTCAGGGGACTGGGAGCAGGGGGGGTTGGATAGGGGGTGGGGTCCTGGGGGCGGTTAGGGGCGGGGGGTCCCGGGAGGGGGCGGTTAGGGGACAAGGAGCAGGGGGCGTTGGATGGGTCTTGGGTTCTGAGGGAGGCAGTCAGCGGGTGGGAAGTGGGAGGGGTCAGGGGCCAGGCTGTTTGGGGAGGCACAGCCTTCCCTACCCGGCCCTCCATACCGTTTTGAAACTCCAATGTGGCCCTCAGGCCAAAAATTTTGCCCACTCCTGTTCTAGAAGAAAGTTACTGATAATTAAATTAATTATACTGCTTGTATACACATTGACATAACAATGATAGCATACCTACAATTTCGTTAATAATCTGGAACTAATAAAAAACATTTTCCCTCAAGAATTATCAACTGTGCAAGTAGAATTGTAGCAGTTACACACCTCTTAATTCTCAAATGTATCTTTATAATCAGAAATCTGATCCACTCTATTGACATCAGTAGTAAGACTATAATTTTCTTCAACAGCTTTAGATCAGTCCCCAGTTCATGCAGTAGGTCCAGATCATGCAAAGATTTGTGCACATGTTTAACTTTATGAACTGTGAGTAGTCCCTTTAAAGTCAATGTAAATTAGTTATTATAGTAGTAATTCACACAAATATATTACTAAGTATAAGGAACTAAAATTAATTTCAGTAGTTATTTAATGACAAGTAAAATAATAATTCATTCATCAAATATTTAGAGACTAGTAAAGATTTAATTGATGTGTCTCTCATGATTAGCAGTTAAACCTAACTCATTTGATACTTAATTAAAATAAAACTATCTTCAGAAATATAAATAGGATGTATATTTAAGACACAGACAAGATTTGTGCAATAAATGCAAACATGCAATGAAAATCTGGAAAGTCAAGCTGTCAAACCAAAAATGTCAGTTATGTTTTAACTCCCCAACTTCTGGTTCACGGCTCTGTGTATGTAAATTTAAATATCAGCAAGAAGCAAACAGGCACAGCAGGGAGGGAACTATCACAAGGAACAAGTGTCCTGGGTTTGATTTTGTATGACCCAGCAGCAAGAAAGTACTTTAAAGGCTGCTAAAGCTCTTGATTTTAAGTGAGAAGATGGGGGGGGGGGGGAGGGTTATTTGGGAGTGTGAGAATTATGACAGTTCATATAGCATACCATCCACAGATATTTTTACATCATTTTTATGGTAGGTACAGTTTGGCACTTGTCAGTTCTAACTATAAGGAAGTTCCATAGCTTTCCTGTGTAGAGATTTGTAGGCGAAAAGAAATGAAAAAGAACTAACAGGAGAAATATAAACAAACTTAAGCATAACTATTGAACCATTTTCTCCTCTCCTTAAAACCAAAACCAAACCATTATTGTACAATATATTTGCTTTTGGTCCAGAGCATATTTACTCCACATAAACACAGATACATCTCTCCTGGCTTTCCTGGAATAGTCTCTGTTTATTTATTTATTTATTTTTTGAAATGTTTTTACTGGTGATGTTCTAAATGCTATTCTCTTAAGAATTCCTTCTGTAGCATTATAGTACAAAATAGCTAGAAAACCAAATGCCATGAATACCTCTCTCCTTCAAAGCTGCTGGTTGATGATATAATGAGAGGATCTGAGATTTATGCATGAATCAGCAACTCGTTGTCATAATGTCATGGTGCAGTGATCCCTGCAGAGCTGTAAGACTTGATTTAAAATGGAAACGCTCAACCCCCTCTTGAACCAGCAAGATTAAACTTCCAAGATCGTACATATATTACCTCTGTGCCACGGCTACTTTATGAATAACTTGTTACTGTTATTGAGCTTTTACATTACCCTGAGGAAACTTCTCTTGAAGGGACTCAAATCTCTTTTTAGGGTAAAAAAAAAAATCAGTGTTCCCAAAATAATTAGTACTGTTTAGTGTTTGAAGGGTTAACAGGAAGATTGTCAAGGTTCATCACCTCAGCTGTTTTCTGTTTTGATGTAATTACACAATAGAATCTATTCCTTATATTGTAGATGATGCGTGATTTCATCAGTTGCGTTGGGTTTAATTATACTGTGCTAAAGGACTAATAGTTCATTTTTCTGGATAACCTCCAGTTTTACGCTATAAACTATTAAACACCAAAAGCTCCCAAACACCAGTTTGTGGTGCATGGTAGTGACCTTATAACTTTCCTTTCCCCTTTACTTCTTTCCCTGATTTAAGTCATTGGAATCACCTACGCGCATCGAAATCTGCTGCTTCTAGCCCGCTTCCCCTTTAGGGAGAGATTGTACTCTTGCTCCCGAGCACCACTCACACTTGTCTCATCCATGTAAGGGCTGCACAGCCCCTCAATGAAAACCACGAACCAGAGCCTCACCTCCGGCATGAAAGAAATGGTGCTACTCGATTGACACCAGCTGCTGAAGATTTGCCCTCAAGTATTTGCTAAAGACCAAAATGAACCCTCCCAAATGACAGCTTGCGGTATGTGTTACACAACGTAGTGCAACCTGTGCTACCCAAAGCAGAGCCTCCCTCCCAACAGATCTGTCTTTTGGTCATTATCTACAGATCACGACTCACTCACCATATTGTTTGCTGCCTGTTTTGACAACTGTCAACCGTGCATGCCTCCTTCCTTTGTGCATATGGGAACGTAATACTTTAAACAGTACTGCTTTATGTAAAAGCCACTCGTTCCGTGTATAGACTCAGTATTTAAGTGCAATTAAATGTTTTCAATAATACATATGATCTTTAACTAAAAACACTTGTTGAGCACCCTGCGTCCTGGGTTTCCTTTAGTTATTTTGGGAGATCCTTTGCTTACGGTCCATTATTGGGTGTTGATGTGTCTGCGTTCGTGCTAACTTTTGAAATGTGTCTCTGTTTCAAAAGAATGATTTACAAACATTTAAAATCAACATCCAACGCTGAGTAAGACTTCCTATTCTCTCAACAATTTCATTTGGTAGGCGAGGAGTTGGAAAGGCTGACTGCCTGTTGTTGGAACTAGTCTGCCATCTGCTGGATGCTTAATCTATGTCTGACATTTTTGTCTTCGGTCTGTGAACCTACTCTTAAAGGTGCAGAACTCCATTTTTACAAGTACTGTGTAGAGTTTCTAGCGGTCAGAATAGCATTTTGTTTTATTCAGTCACTGCCATGACTACCTTGAATAGTAACAGTTTCTCCTGAATATTATGATTGTCCATTTAGCTTACTGAACTTTGGTTAAGGGGCATGGGCTAAACTAGCAGAAGAGCACCTCTGCTAAGCAAGGTTGATGAATTGACTACCGTAAAATGCCTGGGTAAAGATACAGCAGCAGTTTCCAATCTCAGTTTTATTTCACCTGTAAAATGCTTTGTAGGTAAAGCAGCCTGAGACAGAACCAGATACAGAATCTCAGTACTCAAACAAGAACGAATTTCATAGGATGAGGTAGTGGAAATGGTAATGGGGGGGAAAAAGCTAATTTTGAAATGTTCAATATCTCTAGTTCTAAAAAGCAACAGAGTCCTGTGGCACCTTTAAGACTAACAGCTGTATTGGAGCATAAGCTTTCGTGGGTGAATACCCACTTCGTCAGACACGTATTCACCCACGAAAGCTTATGCTCCAATACAGCTGTTAGTCTTAAAGGTGCCACAGGACTCTTTGTTGCTTTTTACAGATCCAGACTAACACGGCTACCCCTCTGATACTTGACTCCAGTTCTAAATGAACTCCTAATTTTTATCTGTCTCAGCAAATACTGGTCTCCAGTATCCTCTGTTGGCTAATCACAAACCTTTCTTGGATGGTAATCGAAGAAGTACTATTTCTAATTATTTGTAGTATGTGTCTCTTGATTCAATCCAGAACCAACAGGATGCCTGCACTAAACGTTCACTTATGATAGATTTGAGAGATACTACCTGCTCTTACTTTACTCACTTTAGCTTGTCATGGACCAGGCTGTTATCCTGGACACCAATCTTCAAGTTGCTTGAAAATGGAAGTTTGGGATTTGGCCACACACAGAAAGAAAAAGGAGAGCCCACGATATCATCAGCCTACTGAAAGCCTATCTCAGCTCTTTAATGACGTCAGTGCCTTTCATTAAGCTCCCTCCCCAAGGTCCGATAAATATTGTAGGAGTTATCTGGAGGAAGATATTTAAGATCAAGAACGAGTCAGGCACAAACATCCAATGTGGTTTATTAAGGAAAGCATGATTCCTCCACTTTCTGGAAGAAATTTAAAAGCAGCCATGTTTGCCGTTAGGGATTGTTAGCAGCAGGAAAATCACTGGTGCTGCTTTAACTAAATCACAGTCAAGAGTTCATTGACTTGGGAGTGGAAAAGCAAGAAAACACAGAACAATCATTCAGGCTGACCTTGAATTTTGTGAGGACTAGGATTTTAAGGAACATCTAGTTCAGTTGACTAATTTGTAACAAAATGTCTTGAAAATACTACCCAGAAATAGTATTAAGTCCCTGGAGTCTCCCATGATATTTGACGAGCTGAGAAATCGACAATTAAATAAATTGGGCAGTTCTCTCACATTATAGTAAATAACTAATGCAATAAAATTATGAAACTAGCTGGCTGTTAGAGGAAATCTGTGTTTTTCCCAGCCATTAATACCCTTATTCAGAGATAACAGCAAGGTTTTTCTTTAAAAAGGTACCTTCTTCTTTCATTCCCACTTTTTAAGGACATATTTAAAAATGAGAGACTCTGGCTGAGTGTGCAGCCTACACGTAGAATTAAGGGAAACTTCAGTGTGGCCGTGCAATGCTCTCTTCGTAGTGTACAATAAGGAACAGTCATTTTCCTAAGCTAGTATCAATGTGTGTTGCCTGTTTGTCCTTGTAAACGGTGTCTCTGCAGTGGGCTAATTTTCACTGCAAAAAGATGTGGTAGGAGAGCAAGACTGAAAGCTGGAGACTGTGTAAGAAGCCTTTCGGAGCATGGAGGACAAAATACAGCTTTTAATGCTCCACCTGGACAGGTGTGCCTTTTTAGGGCTCCTGGATTTGTTACAATTGTCATTTTAAACGGTTGTTTGGGTTTTCTGCTCTGTATCGCACGGTTTCCCCTTAAAGTTAGAATGACAAATTGCAGCTCTAATCGGCTGGGTCTGAGATGATTTTTCTCGTTAGGCAGGCGCCTAAATGGGCGTCCTCCCTTTTTTTTTTTTTTTTTTTTGTTAAGGTGTTGCGCCGCCACTATACAATCAGGGAATCTCACAGGCCAAACTGAATGTTCATACTTCATTCCCAGAACTTAAAAGCGCCTTTCTCATTCAAGATACTGCACAGGTTTAAACAATCCGCCGACACTGAAACAATGCGAAATATGGGCGTAAAATTATCCCATCGGAATCGGTGTGTACACACATACACCACTAGATAAAATTCGCAAATGATTCTAGAGCATACGTAACTGCAAAGCACCTTACTCGAGGAATGGCTCTCTCTTTTCATCGAAATAAGACTAAAACCCTGACTCCAGCTATTTTGATATACCCCACTCAAAGGATGTATTTGTTATACATCCAGGCAGATGTATGATGTGTTCTTGATGTATCTTTATTTTATCAAGAAGACGAAAAACAACAATCTCTGCCTGAGTGATTTTAAAACGGGGGGATAATCACGCCTCTCGCGTCTACATGCTCAGTCAAAATTGTTAATCGTTCAATCAACCATTTCGGATAAGGTGATGTGGTTTGCAACCGACGATGTTCGTAGGGGCTTTTGAGTGCTGGTTTTACTGTGGTATTTTTCCGCGTGACCCTGGCATTTTATTTATTGTCTGAGCCCACTGCAAAACAACTGAACACGGGAAACAAACAGGAAATCCTGAGGATGGGAAGGGATGGCAGCTGTTTTGGCCCTATGAAATTATAATACAGTAGATTATAAGAAAACCCCAGAGTCTGTGTCGGAAGAAAGCATCCGTTTTCCAACAGTACAACCCTCGAGGTGGCAATGATTAAATACAGGGAGTGAGGGGGCTCCTTCTTAATGTGCATTTCCTCCCGAAAATCTGATCTCTTTGCTGATCTCTTTGTTAAGTTGCCCCCCTGCGGGGGGTTCCTCAGGGAGGCTTGAATTATTGGGGTAATGGAAGGAAGGGGGAGCTTGATGTAATATGGAGAATTGCAAACAGTAAAATGGCTGATCCGTGTCTCATTTAGCTATTGATGCTCAGACCCGAGCGGACCACTCGCGTTTGGCTTCCCCCGCTCCCGATCGCCTGGCACATCCTGCTTTATTTGCCAGAGCACCGCTGTACCACACCAAGGCGGAAGCCAGGACCGCCGCGCAACGGAGCTAGCACTGCACAGCTTTCGTGGGCAGCAGGCTCTCCCAGTTAAGTTTAATTGATTAATTGGAGAGTTAAATGGATCTCAGCTCAACAGCTCCTAGCTAAGCATGGAGCGTTTAATTTGCTGAGCCTGCCTGTCCAGCTGGATGGGGAAAGCTAGCATATGGTCCCACGCCATGTGCAGTAAGCCAGGCTTATGTAATGTATGGAAAGAGCCGAAAAGGAACCATTTTAAACCTGGACCATCTGTAAAGCAGTGTGTGCCATCCGCGTGGGAGGCGCCCTTTGAGCCCCAAAGTCATCGCCAGAGGAGCGCATTAGATGGGCGCGTTCTCCCCGAACCTGCCCCGCAGCTACCCGAGGGGCAAAGCACTGCACAGCCTGCACACCACCCTCTCCCACCGCCCCATCCCCAGTGCGCACGCGTCCCTGCTCCCCTCCCTCCCCCGAACACGAGAGAAAGGGGTCCCTGCGGTCTCATGCTCCTTCCCCCCCCCCCCCGAGCAGCCCTGTGCACGGTTATTTGAATGACACGAGCATTCGTTACTCACAAGCATTGGTGACGGCGAAGCTGTTGGCTACCTCCAGGTTGTCGATGTGGGGCGTCAGCCTAAACTCTGAAGTGGAAAACTGAACCATCCCTACCCGAAATGCACTGTATTCCTGATCGGCACCCCTCGGAAACAACCCCCCTGCAGGGAAACAAACACAAAACAGAACAAGAGACCCGATCAGTGCTGCAAAGTGAGAAGCTTCAGGCAACAGGGGCATCCCCCCTTGGGCATCGCATCGCTGGGAGCCACTTAATCTCGCTGTCAGGGAGAGGGGCAGCTACATGCACGCTCGCTCTGGGGCGGTGGAGCTCTTCTAGTCAGCTGTCGTGGGGGGCATGTTATTTGTCGGGAGCCGTTGATTCTGCATCACGCCAGAGAGATGCGAGTCTCTTAATAACGTGAATAGCTAGCATCGGCAAACCGCTATCGGACCAGCTACACGATTTCGTTTCTGTTTAAGGCAAAGGGGGAATAGCCATCATTTCTGAAGGGAGGGGGCGTCATACAAAATCACACACATACATGTGTGTGTATAATACATAGCATTCAGGGCTTGACAGGACATGAATACGCGAGCGCAATGCCAGCTGTGAATGAATGAATAAATAACCCCTTCAAATTAAACCTCAATCCGAAAAAAAAAAATCCTGCCAGGCAGGGACACCTACCTATTTGTATGCTGTTAGAATAGACCCCCCAAATCAGTCCCCAGAACACAGGAGCCAGGAAGACAGAAATATGCATAATCTTGTGCATTTCCATGAAAAGTAGAGCATCCACGAAGCCACAAACGATCCCTTTCCTCCTCCTCGTTCTTCGTCCGTTCTCGCCAGCGAATTAGATCCTCTGCAATGTTGGCCGAGGGACCAGACCACCCAAAGAAAGGAAAATAACCCCGAAGCGGCGGAAGCGGGAGAAGCGTTTGCACAAGGTCTGGTCCTTGTCCCGGCTCCAGAAGTAAGAAGGCTGCTTGAACGCTGCCGTGGTCCCAGATCATCCAGCACACGCACATGCACTCACACACTCGCACCCCCTCGCGCTAGCTCACAGGCTGGGGAGCGGGGAAGAACCTGGCGCGCGTGCGCGAGCAGCATAGCGCGCGGGAGCGCGCGCCCACCCCCACTTTCTCTCCTTGCCCCGGCCCTAGAGCGCGGCTTGCGCTGTTCGCCCGGCTCAGCATCAGGGCTGCGCTGCTGCGGCTGCTCCCCGCGTCCCTCCAGGGCCGCTGCCGCCGGGACAGCGCTAACCAGGTGGCTGGTGCCTTTGCGCACCGCGGACAGCGCCGCAGCAAGAGCAACGAAGCAGCCGCGGACCTACCCGCCGCCGGCCCCCAGTGCTGCAGGGGGCTCCCGACAGGCTCGCCTGGGGGCAGCGGGAGGCTCGCTGGCCTAACCGGGCCCCCCAGTTGTGCTAGGTAAAGGTCTCCCTTATCTGTCAGTGGCTAGGTCAAGGAGGGGGGTGGGTGTGTTCAGCTGCGGCGGAGCATAGGGCCTCCCTTCCCCCACATCAGAGCCTTGCAGGCGCGTGGCGGCGGCAGGGGAACTGCAGCAGAGCTGCTCTCCTGCATGCTCCATGCGGGCCGGCTTCCGGCTGGCAGCCGGCGTTGGCACACTGGCCAAAGCGCCTCGTGCTGCAGCCGAAAGGGACCCGGAGCCGCCGCGCGTGCGGCCGTGACACGGGATTCGGGCTCATATCTTATTTTGAGAGTGATATTTTATGTTTAAACAAACAAGCAAACAAAAATCCTATTTGTGAGTTACAAAATACACAAGAAAACAAACAACAGCAAAATAACCTGAGATTATTTTGTGCTTGGATAAAAATGAAATTTAGAATAAATCCATTATGTGGACTCATTGCCTTTACAGTTTGGAAAATAACTAAACTGGCCAATACATATAAGTAGAAAAAATATCTATTCATGTGCACATATATTTCTTTGCCAGAAATGTTGTAAGTATAATGTATGATGACACGTTTTATCCTGTATCTAGTAAAATGTTATTTTTATTTTTTATATCACAGTAACAACTAGGGGACTAAACCAAGTTGTGGTCCCATTGTATTAAGCGCAGTACATTTATATAATAAAAGACAGTGCCTGCCCCAAAGAGATTATAGTTGAAGGCCTTGATCTTCATTGTGGGGGCTGAGCAGTCCACCTGTATGCTATGTAGAATAAAGGCCTAAAAGACAAGGAATAAGAGGTGTATGAAACAAAGAAGTGGCAAGGGTAGAAGAGTGAGGACTAGGTAAAAAATTTTTGGATGTTTAGCATAGACTGTGTGCACGGTTCTTGTGTAATAACAAGTCAGTAGAAATAGTGTGATTGTGTTATTGTAGAATTAAAAATCATCAGTTTTTCTTTTTGTTTTTATTTCACTAGGTGGCCAACTGCAGAAAAATATAAAAGCCATTTGGCTGCATTCTCTTTTCAGCTCCACCCTGGTGATCCCACTGACTGCAATTTTGGTGAAATGGTTCAAATAAGAAGACAATGCAGTCCAATGAAACTGCAAGAAGGTAATTTCATCAGATGTTACAAACAGACGTAAAAAGTTATGCTGACAATAAAATAAGGCATTCTACATCTCTCCATTCTTTTTCTATAAAAATCCTTAGTTCAGTGAAAAGTTGCAAGACAGGCAAGGGAGAAAAAAGAAAAACTGGTTGATAATAAATTAAGCTAACATAGTAAGAATAGACCATACTAATTAATATTATATAAAAAACCCACATAATATGACTGAGATTCGTGTTCAGTACTCTTTGCACAAAAAAAAGGAAAAGATTCTAGTAAGAATTCGGGTAAAATTGTGATCTAAAATAAAGAAAAAGAAGGTCATGTTCTCTCATGCATCCTTTCTAAATCCACTTTAAGAAATGTTTATAAGAATCCAAATCATAAGCTTAGAACCTGAACCTCCGGACTTCAGTGGAAGTATTTTGCATAAGTAAGGATCATAGGATCAACCTTTATTAAAAGGAATGTAAGAGTACTATCATACTGAACCACCAAAGATAAATTACAGAAGTCCAGACCACAAACAACGGGGACATGCCTTTCAAAAGTTTAAGAACCTCATCTTAACTCCCCTGAAATCAATGGGATATTTGTCACTTACTTCAAAGGATGCAGGATGACGCCCTGAGATCCCAGTATGATCATTTAAGTGTTCCTAGCTAATTGATAGGTCTCAATATGTAATTGTAAAGGGGGGATCATCATCAAATGAGTGTGTTTCTAGTGGGGTCCGGCAAGGATTGAATCTTGGCCCTATGCTGTTTGACATTTTTGTCAGTGACCTGGAAGAAAATTTAAAATAATAACAGATAACGTTTGCAGATGACACAAAGATTACTAAAATCATAAATAAAGAAGAGGGCAGATCACTGATACAGAGCGATCTGGATTGCATGATAAATTGGGTGCAAGCAAATTATATGCATTTCAGTACAACAAAACATAAAGTCAAACATCTAGGAACAAAGAATGTAGGCCATAATTACAGTATGTAGGACTCTATCCTAGGGAGCAGTAACTGAAAAGACTTGTGGGGGTCATCGTGGATAATTCCTGAACATAACAAACCAGTGTGACATTGTGGCCAAAAGGACTAATGTGATCTCTGGATGTGTAAGCAGGACAATATCAAGTAGAAGTAGAGAGATATTATTTCTGTATTTGGCACTGATATGACCACTGCTGGAATAATGTGTCCAGTTCTGGTATCCACAGTTCAAGGATATTGTTGAAAAATTGGAGAGGGCTCAGAGAACCACGAGAAAAATTAAAGGATTGGAAAACTTTCCTTATATTGAAAGACCCAAGAAGCTCAACCTATTCAACTTATCAAAGAAAAGGTTAAGAAGTGACACAGTGTATAAGTACCTACATGGAGAACTTTGATAACAGAAGACAAATCTAGAAGACAAAAAGTATAAAAATGGCTGGAAGTTGAAGCTAGACAAATTCAGAAATAAGGGACAATTTTTTAAGAGTGAGGGTAATTAACCTTTGGAACAACTTTCCAATTGTAGTGGAGTCTCCATCACTGGAATTTTTAAATCATGATTGCTTTTTTTTCTAAAAGATAGACTCTGGTTCAAACAGAAATTAATTCAGGCAACTCCTATAGCCTGTGTTATGCAGGTGATCAGACTAGATGATGATCACAATGGTCTTTTCTGGCCTTACACTCTATGAATCTGCATATTTGTTTTTCATAACTAGGAATTCACCTCTAATTTTGAAATCATATCAAATACATTTTTGTTCTTTCAAAAAACAAAGGTTTGCAGAATGCACAACTGCAGTATCTGCTCAGATGTAAAAAAAAATTCTGATTCTAGATAACTAACATACTCTCCAAGGCTTGGTGTCTGTCAGGGAACAAAATACTCCATTTGTCCTAAAAAAACTGTTTTCTTTGGACTTCTGAAATAAGTAAATGGTTTTCTCCAAGCGAATGTAAAGTTCAATACAAAAGTAAATGAAAGCAAGGTGTTCAAGCCCTAAAATTGACTTACTTTAAAATTATTTAGTCTGACGTGCAGGTTCTGGATTTCAAATGTCTCTTTAAAAATAAAAAATACAGCAATGTTGACAATGTACAAAATAAATAAAGCCATTAGCCATTAGAACAACGGTTTCCGCTGTAGTGTTCCCTCTGCTGGCTCTTCACCTGCAATTAACTAGCATTGTTCCCAGATATATAACCACTGGTGGTGAGCTATAAGGAAGATAGTCGACAAACATAGCCAGGTTAAATTTCTGCTTCATGATATTGGTGGAGAAAAATTGCATCATGAAGCTTTGGAGTGGCTATTACAAATAATGGAAAGTAATAAGCAAATATCAGACAGTGTCATTTAATGTCATTTCACTGCATTTTTGCAGTGGTTTAGTTATATAAATAATATGTTGGAGTTTCTAGTGCATTGGGATTCAGTATATCAATCCAGGTTATTTTCATCCATCTGTGACACATTTTCACATTATTTTGAGGATAAAGCCACTCAGATTCAAGCTAAGCTGTCCGTGTGTATAATAACAAAGCCATCTCTGGTGGAGACAAATACAGTTTTTACTGCTTAGATTTTGGCCAATGCAACATGCTAGATTTTGGCCAGTGACACAACCTGCAAATTAGATCTATGATTCTTGGCTGGAAAAGAAATATGAAGCTAATTTTGGAATTAGTTGTCAATGCTTCCCTTTGGGAGTGGCTAAATCTTGTAATTTTTTCCACCACAGTAACTAAAAAAATTTCTCTCTTCTTTTAGTCCCAAGAAATAAATTGCTTTTTCATGTTCTAATTATCTCCTGCCTCACCTGCTAGTTCCTCTCTGTTTTTTTTTTTTTTTTTTTTGCTTCCTCACCTCATCCCTTTCATTTTGTCAAAAATGCTGCCGCAAAAATAATTGTCTCATGCATTTTTTCATTACATCACCCATCTTCTAGTCCTTCAACTGGGTGTAGCAAGTCAAGCTTTTTGTCATTGCTTTTGAAATCCTGCAGCACTCAGCCCTGACTTTGTCTTCTTTCAAGTTCTGCCCTTCCCATCTACTTCACCACTTATGCCAGCCTTGACTTCAACTTTGTTTCTTATTCTCACTCCTGGTTTCCATGCCTTCTTCTATGCTGACTTCTGTGCTTGAAATGCACTCCCTAAACCCATTCACCAAACTGGCTCCCTTTAATCATCCAAATCCCTATTTAAACCTCACTTTGCTCTGTCACCTACGAGAAATGAGTTAATAATGATTTTAAAAGAAAAGCATTTTGAATAGCCAAAAACAGAGGATTTCACAGACTAGCTATGCAACAAAGATTTAATAGCTCTCAGGATTTACAAAAAATGTGATACAAATGTTGACTGGCAAGTACCAGCTATAAAAGTGTAATAGTCCACTTTCTATTGACATTTGGCATGTACATCTGTCACATTTACTTGTGAATTACTCATGTCTTATTACCTATATAGACAACAGCAGTGTCAACAACAAAAGTGGCTTCCAAGAATAAGCTGTTTTTTATTCAGTGATTACAGCAGTGAAAGTGCTCACACATCCTTTAAGATTCTGGCCAATGCCAGAGATACAATAGATAATTAAATCCATGTCCATAAACTGCATACAGCGATGATCTACGGGGCTAATATATTTCATAGCTAGTGTCATCTGTGTATATGCTTACATTCCCCATGGTTGTGGATAGAACCATGAACAGCAAGGTGTATTCAACATCATAGCAAGCAGAAAGAGCACTGGAGTCATTGGTTGAGCAAGGATATTGAAGCAAACCCTACTGCTACGAAATGTGCCATGTAATGATTAAAGTCTACATAGAGCAGACTGGACCTTAGTTTTAAGGTCTTATTGACAATAACTAAGCATAAAGAATGTGCATACTCTACCTACCTTAGAAGGATGAAGAATTCAGTTGATCCTGTTGGAATTTGAATTAGTTATTCCACAAAGTTTGAACATTTAAAACCCGATGCTTAGACAGAGAGAGAGAATGTCAGTCACTTGACTGTTTTTTAATATATATATATATATACATCCAATGTAGATTTATATCATGAATACTAAAATATTACAAATAATGATAGTATTATACTCTTGATCAATACTGTAATTTGTGATATGACCTCACAGGGGATTCAGCATAATAATTCAAGTAAACTTTTCAAAGGTTCCTGAACAATAGCAAGACTAATGAATTGCAGAATCTTACATCAAAGATATTAATCCAGTTAAGACAACTTTTTATAATATTCCACAATACAGTAGTGGATCAAGATGCTCTCAAACTAGTCTGTTTTGTTGGAATTTCCTTGACCAATTGTAATATCTTACTTTGAGGCCTTATAGGTCCTTTCAACCACAATAAACTCTGCTGTGAGGCTACTAGTGTGCAGACTGTTTCTGGCCTCCAGGCCTAGATACTCAGCAACATACCATGGGGGGGAGAGGGAACAGGACTGGCATAGTGTATGAACTCTGTCTCTTTGGACTGAGAACCTATATTGCTCACAAGACCAGCAAGTGATTTAGCAAGCTGTCAATGCAATTGGATTCAAAATTGTGATTGAACTCTCATATATGAGTTGTCTTTTGCTGCTTTTCTACCACTTGGCACACTGACAGCTTTGCTGCTCCATCTTTGGTGTAAGAATTCACTGTGGTCACTAATAAAGTAAGTGAATCTCCCATTTTTCTTTTCCTCTCTTAGAATGCTTTTCCTTTAGAAAATTTCTGAAGTAAGCCTTTTTGGAAGGATGTATAGGCCTGAATTCACATTTACACTAAGGTTACTTTACCCTGAATCACAGTTACACCCACTGAAAGGCCCCTTTATACTGCTAGACAGTGTAAATGAGAATCAGGCCCATAGTCATCTCAGATGGGTGTTTGAAAGTTTTCTATAAACCTGTCCATTTCTAGTTATAAATTTTAACAAAGAAAACAAAGAAAAGACAAAACAACCCCCCCCCACACACACACAAACTCCGTTTTTAAAATATCTAACACTTCAGACTATAGTTAATTAACCAAATAATGGGTGTAGTACTCTCATTTATTTTACTGACAATCTAGTATCTAGCAATTTTATTTTATTTTTTGGTCAGGAAAGAATTGAAATTAAAAGGTTAGGACTATTTAGTTCATAGCATAGGTGCTGGAACTAGGGCTGCTGGGGGTACTGCTGCACCCCCGGCTTGAAGTGGTTTCCATCTTATACAGGGTTTACAGTTTGGTTCAGTGGCTCTCAGCACCCCCACTATAAAAATTGTTCCAGCACTCCTGGCTCAGAGGAGATGAATAAAAGTCTACACAAAGATCAGTTGGACACACCTATTTACAATTTTCATAAGAATATAACAAAGAAGATATTGTGACATTAAAACAAAATATGCATCAAATATTAAATAGTAAAGCAAATTTTACCTATAGACTGTAGTCACAAGATATTATCGAGATCAAGAACTTTGCAGTATTCAAAAACTGATTAGACATAGATTCATAGATTCTAGGACTGGAAGGGACCTCGAGAGGTCATCGAGTCCAGTCCCCTGCCCTCATGGCAGGACCAAATACTGTCTAGACCATCCCTGATAGACATTTATCTAACCTACTCTTAAATATCTCCAGAGATGGAGATTCCACAACCTCCCTAGGCAATTTATTCCAGTGTTAACCACCCTGACAGTTAGGAACTTTTTCCTAATGTCCAACCTAAACCTCCCTTGCTGCAGTTTAAGCCCATTGCTTCTTGTTCTATCCTTAGAGGCTAAGGTGAACAAGTTTTCTCCCTCCTCCTTATGACACCCTTTTAGATACCTGAAAACTGCTATCATGTCCCCTCTCAGTCTTCTCTTTTCCAAACTAAACAAACCCAGTTCTTTCAGCCTTCCTTCATAGGTCACGTTCTCAAGACCTTTAATCATTCTTGTTGCTCTTCTCTGGACCCTCTCCAATTTCTCCACATCTTTCTTGAAATGCGGTGCCCAGAACTGGACACAATACTCCAGTTGAGGCCTAACCAGCGCAGAGTAGAGCGGAAGAATGACTTCTCGTGTCTTGCTCACAACACACCTGTTAATACATCCCAGAATCATGTTTGCTTTTTTTGCAACAGCATCACACTGTTGACTCATATTTAGCTTGTGGTCCACTATAACCCCTAGATCCCTTTCTGCTGTACCCCTTCCTAGACAGTCTCTTCCCATTCTGTATGTGTGAAACTGATTTTTCCTTCCTAAGTGGAGTACTTTGCATTTGTCTTTGTTAAACTTCATCCTGTTTACCTCAGACCATTTCTCCAATTTGTCCAGATCATTTTGAATTATGACCCTGTCCTCCAAAGCAGTTGCAATCCCTCCCAGTTTGGTATAATCTGCAAATTTAATAAGCGTACTTTCTATGCCAATATCTAAGTCGTTAATGAAGATATTGAACAGAGCCGGTCCCAAAACAGACCCCTGCAGAACCCCACTTGTTATGCCTTTCCAGCAGGATTGGGAACCACTAATATCAACTCTCTGAGTACGGTTATCCAGCCAGTTATGCACCCACCTTATAGTAGACATGACTACGAATAATAGGAATATATACAGTTATATAGGATAATCCCAAACTCTTTCTTCAGGATACTACCCAACCACCAAATTGCCTAGAGTTACAAAGAATTTACCCTGATAGTTGTATTATTGCTGGATTACTCTTTTTTGTCTTTTTTTGAAGAATTTGGTACCAATTATTGTCAAAGACAGGATAGTAGGTCAGTGAGACCGTTGGTCAGTTCTGGAACGGCAAATATTATGTTCCTATCATTCTGATCTCCTGAATAGATCTTGCTTGATCTTATGACCTCATAGTTTATTTGCCATAAACACCTTCAGTTTTGGCATGAGAGGTTTTCATTCCAAGAAGTTATAATTGTGTAAAGAAGAAGCTCATTCAAATTATCATTAAAATATACTAGGTTGTGCCCAGTGGACATTTATTTTGCGTTTTGGGCAAAGTAACACTTGTTCTTCAATCCCAGCACGGGCTCACAATATAGGACAGAGGTATTACAACTTTCACCACTGCATGGAAATAGTCTCCTAGTGATTAATTATTATGTTATGTAGTATTAGTGCGAGTATTTAAGAACATTAGAATGGCCATTCTGGGTTGGACCAATGTTCCATCTAGCCCAGTATCCTGTCTTCTGACAGTGCCAATGCCAGATGCTTCAGAAGGAATGAACAGAACAGGGAAATTATCAAGCAATCCATCCCCTGTCATCCAGTCCCAGCTTCTGGCACTTAGAGGCTTTGGACTCCCGTAGCATGGGGTTGCATCCCAGATCATCTTGGCTAATAGCCATTGATGGATCCATCCTCTATGAACTTATCTAATTCTTTTTGGAACCCAGTTATAGTTTTGGCCTTCACAGCATCCCCTGGCAATGAGTTCCACAGGTTGATTATGCCTTGTGTGAAGTATAGAGTGGATGCTCATTAGTAGCAACATATCAGTGCCCTTTTGCTATGTTGCTCCTAAGTGGCTATTGCTGTTATGGGGGAGTGTCGACAATTCACAGTAGGGAAAGTGTTCCCAGGAGAAATGTTGCTTGTAAGTAGTGATTGCTCTTCTAAGATGTTGCTGCAAACAAGTGTCTACTTCCTTTTGTTTGCTTTAAATTAATTTCATTGAGTGATTCTCTCCTCATGTGGAAGCTGTTCCATGCCCCTAATCATTTTTGTTGCCCTGCTCTGAATTTTTTCCAATTGTAATGTATCTTTTTGGAGATGGGGCGACCAGAACTGCACAGAGTATTAAAGGTGTGGGCATAACATGATTTATGTAGGAGCATTATGATATTTTCTGTCTTCCTATCTATCACTTTCCTAATGAGTCCTCACATTCTGTTAGCTTTTTTGACTGCCGTTGCACATTGAGCGAATGTTTTCAGATAACTATCCACAAGGATTCCAATATCTCTTTTTTGAGTGATAACAGCTAATTTAGACCCCATCATTCTGTATGTATAGTTGGGATTATTTTTTCTAATGTGCATTACTTTGCATTTATTAACACTGAATTTCGTCTGCCATTTTGTTTCCCAACATCCAGTTTTGTGAAATCCTTTTGTAACTCTCCACAGTCTGCTTTGGGCTTATCTATCTTGAGTAATTTTGTAACATCTTCAAATTTTGCCACCTCACTGTTTACTCATTTTCCAGATCATTTATGAATACGTTGAACAGCCCTGGTCACAGTACAGCTGTGGGGGGACAATGCTATTTACCGCTCTCTATTCTGAAACTGACCGTTTATTTCCACCCTTTGTTTCCTCTCTTTTAACCAGTTACTGATTCATGAGAGGGCCTTCCGTCTTATCCCAGGACAGCGTACTTTGCTTAAGCATCTTTGGTGGGGAACCCTGTCAAAGACTTTCGGAAAGTTCATTTACACTGTATCCACTGTATCACCCTTGGCCACATGTTTGTTGACCCCCTCAAAGTATTCTAATAGATTGGTGAGGCATGATTTCTCTTTACAAAAGCCATGTTGACTCTTCCCCAACAAATCCTGTTAATCTATGAATCTGGTAACGATGTTCTTTACTATAGTTTCAACCAATTTGCCTGGTACTGAAGTTAAACTTACAAGCCTGTAATTGCCAGGATCATCTCTGGAGTCTTAACAATTGGCATCACATTAGCTATCCTCCAGTCATCTGGTACAGAAGCTGATATAAGTGTTAGGTTACATACCACAGTTAGTAGTTCTGCAATTTCATATTTGAGTTCTTTCAGAACTCTTGGGTGAATACTATCTGGCCCTGGTGACTTATTATTATTTAATTTATCAATTTGTTCCAACACCTCCTCTATTGACACCTCAATCTGGGATAGTTCCTCAGATTTGTCACCTAAAAAGAATAGCTGAGGTGTGGGAATCTCCCTCACATCCTCTGCAGTGAAGACCGATGCAAAGAATTAATTTAGCTTCTCAGCAATGGCATTGTTTTTTCAGCACCTCAATCATCCAGTGGCCCCACTGATTGTTTGGCAGGCTTCCTGCTTCTGTTGTACTTAAAAAAAAAATGCTGCTAGTTTTTGTGTCTTTTGCTAGTTGTCCTTCAGATTCTTTTTGGCCTGCTTAATTATACTTTTACATTTGACTTGCCAGAGTTTATGTTCCTTTCTATTTTCCTCAGTAGGATTTGACTTCCAATTTTTAAAGGATGCCTTTTTTTGCCTATAGCTGCTTCTTTTGCTCTGTTGTTTAGCCGTGGTGGCACTTTTTTGGTCGTCTTACTATGTTTTTTTTTATTTGAGCCTCTTTTATGGTGTTTTTAAAAAGTTTCCATGCAACTTGCAGGCATTTCACTCCTTTGACTGTATCTTTTAAATTCTGTTTAACGAGCTCTCTTTTTTTTTTTGTCGTTCCCCTTTCTGAAGTTAAATGCTGTGGTGGGCTTCTTTTGTATTTTCCCGCCCACAAGGACATTAAATTTAATTACATTATGGTCACTATTACCGAGCAAACATAAAACAAAATAAATTATAATTGTAATTAGGCATTCTAATAGAGCCTTAAATATGTAATTAAAACTCAAAGTAAATGCACAGAAAAGTGCTTTCTTCCAATTGTATGATTTTTATATGCAAGATTTGATAGATGAGTTTTCTGTACAGAATTCCCTGCTTACCATGTTGCAGCAGTAGAGTCAACACAAATGATTATTTTTCCTAACAATTATGTATGTGTGAGCCATGAACAGACACTCCCAATAAAAGGGGGACTCACAGCCCTGGCATTTTAGATGTACCCTTGCCTACTAGTACCACTTCTGGTTTTTCTGTATTTAGCTCTCATCTGGACATGTCACATATGTATCGCTAAAAGATGATAATCAAATCATGGGGAATAGTTGCTTTATAACCACATTTGAAACCAGACTTGTAGGAATCAGAGACACTTGTGAAATCATGATGCAGTGAATCCTGCACCACTTTGTCAGTTGCCTTAGGCAAAAAGATATACAGTAATGGTTGATGAAAACTGAAGATGCTGTTAATATAAAAAAAATGGTTCTCTGGGGCAGGATCTCACCACAAGCTGCCTACTGTCCTGCTGTGAGGCTTTAATAACACTGGTCTACAATTTTTGAGACGTCGTCTGCTTCAGAGATAAAATGTGCTATTTATTATGTATTTTGATGTGCTGAATTCAAATATGACAATTAAAACAACTGATTGGCTACTGTTTCTAAGATATTTAAGTTTTTACATTTTATGTCTATGTATATTGTGTAGATAGTAGAGTTTTAATCATAAATTGTAAACCTAGGTCTTTTCATGTGTTTATGGTTGCTTTACATGATAATATTTCATCTGTCCTGTTTATGTAACACTTTAAAAATCAGCAAAAGGGTTATATAAATAAAATTTATTATGAAACAAAAGGCAAAAAACTATTCTGTACATAGTTTAGTCCTATTGAGTGTCTACTCGGCGCTTCTTGGCTTGTCTCTTGTATTCATTAAATGGAGCATCTCTTGTCACTGTCCAGCAATAGTCTGCAAGCATTGATGGGCTCCATTTGCCCTGATAGCATTTCTCCATTGTTGCAATGTCCTGGTGAAATTGCTCGCCGTGCTCGTCGCTCACTGCTCCGCAGTTCGGTGGAAAAAAATCTAGATGAGAGTGCAAAAAATGCATCTTTAGTGACATGTTGCAACCAAGGCTTTTGTATGCCTTGAGGAGGTTTTCCACCAACAACCTGTAGTTGTCTGCCTTGTTGTTTCCGAGAAAATTTATTGCCACTAACTGGAAGGCTTTCCATGCTGTCTTTTCCTTGCCACGCAGTGCATGGTCAAATGCATCATCTCGAAGAAGTTCACGAATCTGAGGACCAACAAAGACACCTTCCTTTACCTTAGCTTCACTTAACCTTGGAAATTTTCCATGGAGGTACCTGAAAGCTGCTTGTGTTTTGTCAATGGCCTTGACAAAGTTCTTCATCAGACCCAGCTTGATGTGTAAGGGTGGTAACAAAATCTTCCTTGATTCAACAAGTGGTGGATGCTGAACACTTTTCTTCCCAGGCTCCAATGACTGTCGGAGTGGCCAATCTTTCTTGATGTAGTGGGAATCTCTTGCACGACTATCCCATTGGCAGAGAAAACAGCAGTACTTTGTGTATCCAGTCTGCAGACCAAGCAAGAGAGCAACAACCTTCAAATCTCCACAAAGCTGATGTTGGTCATAGTTTATGCACCTCAAAAGTTGTTTCATGTTGTCATAGGTTTCCTTCATATGGACTGCATGACCAACTGGAATTGATGGCAAAACATTGCCATTATGCAGTAAAACAGCTTTAAGACTCGTCTTCGATGAATCAATGAACAGTCTCCACTCATCTGGATCGTGAACGATGTTGAGGGCTGCCATCACACCATCGATGTTGTTGCAGGCTACAAGATCACCTTCCATGAAGAAGAATGGGACAAGATCCTTTTGACGGTCACGGAACATGGAAACCCTAAGATCACCTGCCAGGAGATTCCACTGCTGTAGTCTGGAGCCCAACAGCTCTGCCTTACTCTTGGGTAGTTCCAAATCCCTGACAAGGTCATTCAGTTCACCTTGTGTTATGAGGTGTGGTTCAGAGGAGGAGGATGAGAGAAAATGTGGGTCCTGTGACATTGATGGTTCAGGACCAGAAGTTTCATCCTCTTCCTCTTCCTCGTCTGACTCAAGTGAGAATGATTCTGGTGCATCAGGAACCAGCAGTCCTTCTCCGTGGGGTACTGGGTGTATAGCTGATGGAATGTTTGGATAATGCACAGTCCACTTTTTCTTCTTTGACACACCTTTCCCAACTGGAGGCACCATGCAGAAGTAACAATTGCTGGTATGATCTGTTGGCTCTCTCCAAATCATTGGCACTGCAAAAGGCATAGATTTCCTTTTCCTGTTCAACCACTGGCGAAGATTTGTTGCACAAGTGTTGCAGCATGTGTGTGGGGCCCACCTCTTGTCCTGATCTCCAATTTTGCAGCCAAAATAAAGGTGATAGGCTTTCTTAACCATAGTGGTTATACTGCGCTTTTGTGATGCAAAAGTCACTTCACCACAAACATAGCAGAAGTTATCTGCACTGTTCACACAAGTACGAGGCATCTCTGCTCACTTTGGCTAAACAGAAATGTGTCCCTTTGCAAAATCAAACACTGACAAATAAGAGAGCATGACACTATGATTTCTAGAGCTGATATAGGGCAATTTGTTCAGCAGAGTGATGTAAGCTTCGTTATGATTGCATCATCCATGACTTCTAGGAATAACATGATGCAATTCCTATCATGTATGATGCAATACCAGCTTCAGATTGCATCATTCATTGTTTTGCCTAAAAAGCAAGTACTGTCCAAACCCAGTCATAGATTTATTCATAGATCCAGTCAAAGATGTATTTTAGTCATTTCTGGTTTAAATTGAGATCCCTTCCCTTTATAACTCACTTATCCTCCGCCATTCCCAAGTCAAGGGTCGTATATACTGACCCAATAGCATATCTTGAAAACTAGAGCCAATCAACAATTTTAAGCATCATTTTCGTTCTCAGTGACCCAGAATTAGTAAAGTTTGACTACATTTATTTCAGAAGCATTTTGGCTGTAGAGCAGTGTAATCCTTGCAAGAATGAGCCCCAAGTCTAATGTCTGGTAAACAACAGCTATGAGGAACAAGGGTTAAACTCACAGATAATGAGGTGCATTTACCCAACACATGTAAGACCTCACTTAGCAAAACAGAGTGAAATGGAACAAGGGAAGCCATATATAGCTTCCTTGTCAGGCCTGTATGGATCTGGCCTTCAATTTAGTTGGATCTGGTTGAATTTCTTTCACAGAAGTAAATCAGTTCTTGCGAATAAGACTTCGCTAATGGTACAGTGGAAGAAAATAATGATGTGGCCTCACTTCCCCAGTATAGGGGCAGAACAGTTGTCTGTGCTACAATTTTTCTGATTTGGAGTGAAATTTCCACCACTTGCCCTCTAAATGATGCATTTAGTATTTTATCAGTCACAGGTCATCTGTAAACCAGTGCCTTCTGAACACAATGCAAGGTTTCATGTTGTGTAGATGTGAATGTGTGATGCTTGTGGATAAAAGATTTGTTATACTATCCCACTAAACAACTGGCAGAGAAATTCAATGATAGAGTAGTATTATCCTGCAAATCTGCCTGAAACCTGGGTTACCACCTAAGGTGAACCATTAAAGTAAAATTCTCACCCTGATATGCAGTAGTGCAAATGGAATCCATTTCTTACTGGTACGGGGGGGCAGCCTGGGGGGCATGTGACCTCCTCACATTACCCTCCACGTGACTCCTACCCACCCCGTCCCCAGCCTGGGAACACCACGCTCTCCCGTCCCTTCCCCATGATCCACCCCCCTTATCTGGGGAGGGGAGGGGAGGCTCTGTCCTCCTCCCACTGCGCTGGAGACTTCGGAACCGCAGCTGGGAAAGGAGCAGAATGTGGGGCCGCTGGGCAGCTGTACCGTCCCCAACCCTGCTCCCAACCCTGTCCTCCAGCGGGGTTGCTGTACAGACGAGGAGACCTTGCATGGAAGGGCTGGGGACGCTGTGGTACAGCTGCACCAGAGCTGCCAGCGTGGGGCTGCCCAGCGGCCCCCACATTCTGCTCCTCCTGTGTCTTTCTGGTACCCCGTATCAGCTATAACTATCATGCTGGTATGGTGTATTGTACTGTACCGCCCTAATTGCACTGCTGCTGATAGGAACAGTTTTAGGCTCTGACTTTAACCTGGAGCAATGGTAATCTGTTTATGAGCATGACAAATTGTGAAATTGATACTTTCAATTTCCAAAGTATATGCTGACCCAGAAATTTCCATGGTTTTGTTTAGGGAATGGATTAGCAGATCATCATAGAAACAGGATTACTGCCCCATACAAGAGAATATCAGAGATTGCATTGCTCACTTAAAGTGAGCTCTCTTCTTCAGTATTTATCTAATGATTTTTGCCTCACATTTCCAACTAACACATTCATGTTCTTCTAGTACTGCTTAAAAACTATTTTAGTAAATGGCAAATACCAAGATATGAGCATTAATCTTCACAATGCAGGCTTATAAATGGTACTGTATAAAACACTTGTTCACAACCTGAAAATGAAGAATTTATTCCAATTCAGAATTGTATGTCCAATTGTATAATTAAAAGTTACAGTAATAGATTCTCCACTTCATGGAGCACATGACTAATTAATATAGACAACTCATAAAAATGCATACATAATCTGATATTGATGTGTTTTGGAAGTAGTAGCCAACTGACAATAATAATTTAAGGGAAGATGTCAGTACTTTGTTAAATCCTGACAGACCACATTTCATGCAGCTTTAGTCCTAAGCTTTCTATTATATTAAAAGAATAAATAAAATATATTTATCACTTTCACAAAATACAGTATTTACTATTTCTAGGAAGTGTGCAGGTGCTCCCAGAATTTTGATCAGGGGAAGAACGTGTTAGCTCATTTTAGGAATATTATTTAGAGATTCAGGAAAGAATAGTATCTAAGATTATGTGTAAACACAAAGGGCGTGATTCCTTTCTCAATCACACCATGGTAAATCAGGAGTAACAATGCTGTAAAGCTGGTGTAAGTGAGAGGAGAATGAGACATTTTGAAGTCAGAGGGTGAATATCCTCTGCAGAAGTCAGACCACAACAGCGCATTGATGGTAGGCCAAGGTGGCTTTCAGCTACCTTTCTGCCCCTAGATCTGTAGTTGTTACTAACTGATCCAAGTCATTATTATTAATTATTTGTAATATGAGAGTGTCTAGAGGCTCCAACTGATATCATGACCCCATTGTGCTGGTATGGGTCAATAATCATCCCAAACAGCTTCCAATCCAAATACAGAGGACAAAGAGTGGGAGAAAAGAAGAATTATTATCCTCCTTTTACAGATGGGGAATTGAGGGAAAGAGAGAAAAGACAGTTACCTTTTCCGTAACTGGTGTTCTTCAAGATGTGTTGCTCATGTCTATTCTACAATAGGTGTGCGTGCTCACCACGTGCACTGGTGCTGGAAGTTTTTCCCTTAGCAGTACCCGTAGGGGAGCGCCCCTAGCAATCCCTAGAGTGGCGCTTCCATGGCGCAGTATAAGGGGCGCTGCGCACTCCCCCCACCTTCAGTTCTTTTTTGCCAGACAACTCCAACAGAGGGGAAGGAGGGCGGGATGTGGAATAGACATGAGCAACACATCTCAAAGAACACCAGTTATGGAAAAGGTAACTGTCTTTTCTTCTTCGAGTGATTGCTCATGTGTATTCCACAATAGGTGATTCCAAGCTAAATCTGTTGGAGGGGGGTAGGAGTTCACAAATTCTCGGGATGGAGCACAGCACAGCCGAATGCGGCATCTTCCCTGGTTTGGGAGACAATCGCATAGTGCGAGGTGAACATGTGAACTGAAGGCCATGTGGCAGCCCTGCAGATGACCTGACTGGAGACATGGGTTAAAAAGGCAGCAGACAAGGCTTGCACCCTAGTCGAGTGTGCCCTTACAATCAACGGGGGAGGGATACCCGCCAGGTCATAACAGGTACGGATGCACGAGGTGATCCAGTTGGAGAGCCGCTGAGTGGAAATCGGCCGACCCCTCATGCGTTCAGCCGAGGAGATGAACAGCTGCGAAGACTTACTGAATGGCTTAGTCCATTCCAGGTCAAAGGCCAGAGCCCGTCTCACATCCAGCATGTGGCGGCGGCGCTCCTCACTGGACGCATGGGGCTTGGGGCAGAGGACCGGCAGGAAAATGTCCTGACCCATGTGGTAGGCAGAAACCACCTTCGGAAGGAATGAAGGATGTGGGCGGAGCTGCACTTTATCCTTATGGAACACCGGGAGTCAGGGCCCTGAGTTCCGAGACCCGTCTAGCTGACATGATCACCACCAGGAAGGCTATCTTCTACAAGAGGTGCGACCAGGAGCATGTAGCTAGCGGCTCAAAGGGGGGACCCGTCAACCGGGCCAGCACCAAGTTCAGGTCCCATTGTGGGACCGGGGGCCTAATGTACGGGAAGAGACAATCCAATCCCTTAAGGAATCGGCCAGTCATAGTGTGGGAGAATACTGTGTGCCCCTGCACCGGCGGGTGGAAGGCCGATATGGCCGCCAAGTGCACCTTGACAGATGAGGGCGCCAGGCCTTGGACCCTAAGGTGAAGCAGATAGTCTAAAATGAGCTGGATTGGGGCAGCCACAGGGTAAATGCCCCGCTCAGCTGCCCATCGGGAGAACTGAGACCACTTTGCCAAATAGGCTCGATGCGTGGAGGGTTGCCTGCTTTCCAAGAGGATGCATTGAACTTCTTCTGAGCACGTCCTTTCTTCCCGGCCTATCCATTGAGCAGCCACGCCGTGAGGTGGAGAGCCACTAGGTTGGGGTGGAGGAGGCGGCCCAAGTCCTGGGAGAGTAGGTCCGGGCGGGATGGCAACGGCCACGGTGGGACGATCTCCAGGCTCATGAAGGTCCCGTACCAGTGCTGCCTGGGCCACGCCGGGGCTATCAGGAGGACCCGGGCCCCGTCCATCTTTATATTTTCCAGGACCTTGCCGATCAGCGGGAATGGGGGGAAGGCATAGAGAAACGGGCCTGACCAGGATAGGAGGAAGGCATCGGAGATAGCGCCCAGTCCCAGCCCTCCCCGGAGCAGAACCGGGGACATCGATGGTTCTGCTGAGTCGTGGACAGGTCCACCTGGGGAGTTCCTCACTCTTGGAAAAGTCTGTGCACTACCTCTGGGTGAAGAGACCACTCATGCTGAGAGGAGAAGTCCCTGCTCAAGTGATCTGCCCACGAGTTCTGGGTGCCCGGTAGGTGGTAGGCCTGTAGGCAAATATCGTGAGCTATACAGAAGTCCCAGAGCCTGAGAGCTTGAAGGCAGAGGGCAGAGGAACGGGCCCCGCTTTGCCTGTTGATATAAAACATCGAGGTTGTGTTGTCCTTGAGAACCCTGACCACCCTGCCCTCCGGGTGCGAGCGGAAGGCCACGCACGCCAGTCAGACCGCCCTGAGCTCCTTGACATTTATGTGGAGGGCCAGCTCCTGTGCAGACCACAGACCTTGGGTCTGAACGTCCCTATATGGGCTCCCCACCCCAGGTCCAATGCGCCGGACACCAGTTCCATTGACGGGGGCCTGCCTTTGAACGGGACCCCACGGAGCATGTTCCCCGGGGAGGACCACCATTATAGGGAGGCGATCACTGGTTCGGGCACAGTAAGGACCTTGTCCATCCTGTCTCTGGCCTGGGAGAACACCGACGCCAACCAGAGCTGGAGGGGCCTCATCCTGAGTCTGGCATGGCGAACCACATATGTGCATGCTGACGTGACCCAAGAGCTGGAGACACGCTCTGGCTGTTGTCACTGGAAACCTTGTGACTGTGTCGATGAACACTTTCAGGGTCTCGAACCTGTCCGGTGGGAGGGATGTCCTGGCCAACGTGGCGTCCAGGACTGCCCCGATAAACTCTATGCACTGTACCAGAACTAATGTGGACTTGGTGTCGTTCACCAACAGGCCCAGAGTGGCACACATGGACAGAAGGAGTGCCACGTGATCCCACACCTGTGACCAGGAGCTGCCCTTGACCAGCCAGTCATCCAGATAGGGGAAGATCTGGACCCCATGGTGCCTGAGGTAGGCCGCCACCACAGACATACACTTTGTGAATACCGTGGGGGCAGCAGACAGGCCAAACGGGAGGACCATAAATTGGTAGTTTTCCTGTCCAACCATGAAATGGAGGAAGCTCCTGTGCCCCTTGAATATATGGATGTGGAAGTACGCGTCCTGCAGATCGAGGGCAGCATACCAGTCCCCTGGATCCAGGGAGGAAATGATGGAGGCCAGGGAGACCATCCAGAACTTGAGCTTCACCATGTACTGATTCAAGCCTCGCAGGTCCAGGATGGGCCTGAGCCCCCCTTTGGCCTTTGGGATAAGGAAATAGTGGGAATAGTACCCCTTGCGTTTGAACTCCACTGGCACCACTTCCACCACTCCTAGGCCAAGGAGCCGCCCCACCTCCTGCTCGAGCAGAGTCTCGTGAGAGGGGTCCCCCAGGAGGGACGGGGCGGAGGGTGGTTGGGCGGGGTAGAGGTAAACTGTAGGGTGTAGCCCCAGCAGATGGTGCTGAGGACCCATCGGTCCAAGGTCAGCCACAACCACTCCGTGAGAAAAGCACACAACCGGTTGGAGAAGGGAAGCTTTATTGTGGGTGGATCCCTGATGTGAACTGGTAGGTCGCCCCTGGGTGTCCCGTCAAAACTGTCGTTTCCCTTTCTGTTTGCCCTTGGAGGACCCAGGCTGGGGGGCAGACTGGGACTGCCTCTGAAGACGTTTCTTATAGTCCCGCGACTTTTTATAAGGGGGCTCGTATTTAGAGTGGGTGGCCTGGGTGGGTGCCTGCTGTGGCTTAAACTTAGGTCTAGCCGGAGCCGGAACATAGAGGCCAAAAGTCTTAAGCGTAGTGCGGGAGTCTTTCAAGCCATGCAGTTTTATTCCATCTGTTCTGCAAACAGCCTTGCCATCAAATGGGAGGTCCTGCATGGAGTTCTGCGCCTCACTGGATAGTCCAGACAGCAGGAGCCACGACGCCCTTCTCATGGACACCCCGGAGGCCATGGACCGTGCAGCCGTGTCTGCCGCATCCGGTGCTGCTTGCAGGGTTGCTCTGGCAGCCGCTGTACCCTCCTCCACCAGAGCTTTGAACTCCTTCCTGTCACGTTCCTGGAGGGAGTCCTTGAATTTGGGCAGAGAGCCCCACAGATTTAACTCGTATCAGCCCAGGAGAGCCTGATGGTTCACCATCCATAACTAGAGACTCGAGGAGGAATACATTTTTCTCCCAAATGAATCCAGCCTCCTGGAGTCTTTATTTTTCGGAGAAGAAGCTGGTTGGCCCTGCCGCTCCCTGTGGTTGACTGACTCGACCACCAGGGAGTTAGGGGCAGGGTGGGCGTATAGGTATTCATGCCCCTTGGTGGGCACAAAATACTTGTGTTCCGCTTTCTTTGAGATGGGGGGCAAGGAGGCCAGGATTTGCCACAAGGCATTTGAAATTTTTGCCACCCCTTCGTGGAGTGGCAGGGCCACCCCGCCTGGTACTGAGGTGGACAGGACATTAAAGAGGGAGTCCAAGGGCTCCTCCACTTCCTCTGCCTGAAGGTTGCAGTTTAATGCCACCCTTTTCAATAGTTCCTGGTGGGCTTTAGAGTCCTCCTGTGGGACTGAGGGAGGAGGGGCTGTAATTGCCTCATCATGGGAGGGTGAGGAGGTGGGCGCGGTACTTTGCATGTCCACCGGCACCAGAGGATCCACCACTTGGTCGCTCTCCGGGCACGGTGCGGAAGATGCACATGCCACTGACTCCTTCCTCGGAGGCTGAGAGAGGGAGGCCGATGGCCGTTCTGAGGCTCTGGCCACCGAGTGAGCCTCTACCGGGGGCTGTGTTGGGGGCCACGGTGCCCACTGGTACCACTGTGCTGGCCACGGAGCCCGGTGCCATTGCACTGCTGTGGCACTGGCAGAGCAGGCTGTTCGGCCTGTCTGGCCTATCCCATCTATCGACGACTACGAAGGGAGGTCGGGCTAGCATATGACCTGCCGCTGTCCCTGGACTGGGAGAAGCGGTGGCGCCGGGAGTGGTGCCGACCAAGAGACCATGATCACGACGTGGAGGAACGGTATCGCCGGTAGCAGCTGCTCCGCAATCGGCTCCAGCAGGCGGATCCATGAAGGCGAGGCGCTGGCGATCGACGCCTGGGGCTGCGGGAGTGGTGCCATGGCAGGGTCTTGGAGCGAGATGATGAATGGGAGTGGCGTCGACGTTCGTGTTGCGACTGGCTACAATAGCCCCTTGGAGATGAGGACCTTCAGCAGCATCTGCCTTGGTCCCGTCGGTGTCCGCTTCTTGAGGCGGAGTGGTGCCTGGAGCCTCTGTCAGTCGGAACCCAGCCAGACAACCTGGTGGGGGTCGACGGTGACCTGTGTGGACTATGCACGGGACGGTCGCTGAGCGGCAAACGGCATCGGAAACATTCCCTTGACCATGACCGGTACCGAGTCGGGGGTGACTGCTGAGATCCCAGTGGTGGCTTGCCACTGGACCGCGGAGCCAGCATTGGCGGTGCCCCTGGTACCGGCATGAACATAACATCCCTGGCCGCTTGCAGGGCCTCTGGCGTGGAGGGCATCCGGACATCCGGGGAAGCCTGCTCCAAATGGGCCAGGCTACTGCGCTCGACCTGAGTCGGAGGCCTAGAGGCCGATGGGAACTGAGGACTGCCCAACATGGGTCTAGACTCTCCCCCAGTTTTGCTCCGGTGCCGGGGTGGAGAAGGTCTCTTCTTAGCCTTCTTGGCTGCCCCGCGGACGGGGAGTGGTGCCGACTGCTGGATGTTGCCGGGGGGTTGCCGCGCACCGACACCGCGGTACCCGGTGCTGACTCGGAGCGGCACACTGGAGTCGGGGTCAATGCCGACTCCATCAGGATGGCCAGGAGCCGAATGTCTCTCTCTCTCTCTTGGTCCGAGGCTTCAACGACTTGCAAATCTTGCAGCGATCGCTGAGATAGGTTTCACCCAAACAGCGTAAACAGTCCGCGTGCGGATCACTCACTGCGATCAGTCGCCTACAAGTGTCGCACGACTTAAAACCAGGGGCACAGGGCATGCCCCGGCCCGGGCGCACTAACTAAACTAATCAAACTACTTTAACTACAGGTACTACTACACTGAACGAGCAAGAGTTCTGGAGAAGAGCTGCAGCCAAGCTGGAGTAGAGCAGTTCCGAAGCACCTTCACTGGCGGCAAGAAGGAACTAAGGGTGGGAGGACCGCGCAGTGGCCCTTATACTGTGCCATGGAGGTGCCACTCTAGGGGTTGCTAGGGGTGCTCCCCTACGGGTGCTGGTAGGGGAAAAACTTCCAGCACGGGTGCACGTTGCGAGCACGCACACCTATTGTGGAATACACATGAGCAATCACTTGAAGAAGAAGTGATCTGCCCAAGATCACACAGGAAGTCTGTGATAGTGCTTGGAACTGAATCGAGATTTCCTGAATTACAGTTGTGATGGGTTGGATCACAGAACCCCCCTTGGGAACTGCCAACCAATGTGCCAAGACTACTGCCCCTGCTTTCCTGCCCTGGCAGCTTGGGACTCCAGCTCCCTGTCTTGCTGAGCCAGACACACCCGTCTGCCCCAACACAGACCCAGGATCTGAATCACGTGCCCCAAAGCTGCAGACTTAACCTGAAAGCAGCTTACAGAAGTGTTCCTGTCTTTAGCACTCAGATGCCCAACTCCCATTGGGGTCTAAACCCCAAATAAATCTGTTTTACCCTGTATAAAGCTTATACAGGGTAAACTCATAAATTGTTCGCCCTCTATAACACTGATAGAGAGATATGCACAGTTGTTCCCCCCCCCAGGTATTAAGGCATACTCTGGGTTAATTAATATGTAAAAAGTGATTTTATTAAATACCGAAAGTAGCATTTAAGTGGTTCCAAGTAGTAACAGACAGAACAAAGTGAATTACCAAGTGAAATTAAATAAAATAGGCAAATCTAAGCCTAATACAGTAGTACAACTGAGTACAGATAAAACCTCACCCTGAGAGATGTTTTCATAAGTCTCTTTCACAGACTGGACACCTTCCTAGTCTGGGCACAGTCCTTTCCCCTGGTACAGCCCTTGTTCCAGCTCAGGTGGTAGCTAGGGGATTCCTCATGATGGCTGCCCCTTTGTTCTGTTCCACCCATTTATGTATCTTTTGCATAAGGCGGGAATCCTTTGTCCCTCTCTGGGTTCCCTCCCCCTCCTTCTCAATGGAAAAGCTCCAGGTTAAAGATGGATTCCAGTTCAGGTGACATGATCACATGTCACTGTACGACTTCATTACTCACTTGCCAGCACACATGTATACAGGGAGACTTACAAGTAAAACAGAGCCATCTGCAGACAATTGTCCTGGCTAATGGGAGTCATCAAGATTCCAAACCACCATTAATGGCCCACACTTTGCATAATTACAATAGGCCCTCAGAGTTATATTTCATATTTCTAGTTTCAGATACAAGAGCGGTACATTTATACAAATAGGATGATCACACTCAGTAGATTATAAGCTTTGTAATGATACCTTACAAGAAACCTTTTGCGTGAAGCATATTCCAGTTACATTATATTTAAACTCATTAGCATATTTTTATAAAATCATATAGAGTGCAACATCACAACAGTCCAGTGGTATAACCAACAGACCATCCTTCCTCCCTGATGCTGCTCTAAATTATGCCAGGGAGCGAACTGATGTCTCCACCCCCATCTCAGGTTCTGCACCAAGCAAAATTCAGGTAGACTCAAATGATCTGGTCCATAATATTTAGCTAGAAAGTAGAAACTACTCCATCCCTTGAATTATTTAAAAATGAACTGGTCAGAACACTGAAGCATTTACTGTAGGAAACAATCCTTCATTGGCAGGGAATGGACATGACAATAATGGAAAAGATTACCTGATAATTTCAATAAAGCTATTTTTTCTTTTCTGTTGGTAAATGGAAAGTATTTGAAGATTGAATGTTTTCTTGTCTTTAAATATAGGATTTCCTTTCAGCCAAAGTGGTTTAGTTCAATTGTCAATGTTCAACAGACTCTTAGCAGGAGTTTTTCTTGCATTAATGGATTCATTTCTGGCTGTGAATTTCTTGATGGAGAATGGCAAATTCACTCTGAGAAGCTATCATTTAAAATGCACCATATCCTTTTTTATATTCCTCAAGAAAATAAGGTAAACGGTAATATGGTTCAATATTGTGTATATGTAAAAAATTTTTAAAAACCACAAAGAAAACCCCCCTACCTTCCCAATTTAAAATGCTTTTCCATGGGAATAGCATGGAAGAATTTTGATAAATAAAGCATTAAAATGTGGTTGTGAGTAATATACGAGATAATAAATTGCTGCCAAACTTGGCTAAGTAGTTGGTATTTTCTGTTTAAAATCTCTTAGGGTGAATTTTTGCAGGGCAGGGACCCAAGCTCCCAATAGAATTATACTGCAGCATTTCTCAGTAATGGGCAAAAATACTGCTATAGCGGTAATACTATTCCAAGTTGGTGTTTGGGTCATTACTATAGAACAGCAACAGAGAGGGCTTTTTGCAGTGAGAGCAGAGATTTGACAGCTTCCCCCTACCTCCCCCAATCCTCTGCTGTCCCCTTTTGTTGCCCCTATTGTTTTTCTTCACCTTTTCGCTCCATAAGTCAAATGGGGGAGGGGAGCTTAATTATTCTCTCTGTAGCAATAGTGACGTCATCAAGCCCTCAAGACTTGTAAGACCCAAAGAAACCAGAGACTGCTTGGCATATTTCTAAGGCGATAATAGCAACATTTTTTTCCCACCTGTGTTGGGCTAAAGGATTCCTTCCCCTGTATTTATGTTTGTTTAGTCTTCATTTAATTAATGAAGGAGGTCCTAATGAGCAGCCAATTAACAGATGTGAAGCATTAATAGATTAGTAACAATATATAATTAAATTAAGTAGATTAATTAAGTATATTATAATGGATAATGTTTTGCCTATTGACATTCTATTGAATGTGCCATTCTTTAGCATAGGCCTGATCCTGAGAGAGATCTCTGAGAGGAGCAGACACTTAGGCCTGGATGATCAAAAGGTATTTAGGTGCCTAACTCCCATTGATTTAAATAAGGTGTAGGTGCCTAAATACCTTTGAGAATCTGGGCCTCAGAAACTCTCAGGAGCATGGCTTTCAGCCTTTGAAATGGCCAAACCTCAAACCAATTCCAAATTCCAATGCAAGCAGGTCTTCAGGAGTAAAAGAAATGAACATTTTAATCCAACGAAGAAGCCTGCCTGGGACGCTGAGAAATACATCTGTTGTAAACACTTATTAAACACTGAGAAGAACTTATTGTGTTGGCTCAATGGGTCAACAGAAAATTTAGAAGGTAATAGTCAAAATCAATAAGACTGAAAATGTTACAATTTGTTTCTCATAAGTTGTTTTCAGCAATAATCTCTAGAGAGAGCTGGAAAATATCATGCCTGTAGTGGGTATTCATCCAAACAACATATAATTCTACAATTATACATATATCTAACAGTGGTGAAATATAGTTACCTTTCATACATGAGCACTAAATAAGGCCAATATATTTTCATCTTATTTACTATTCACATACACTTTAACATCCAGATCAACCTTTATTCAGTCACAGTCACATATAGTCTTATTGCTGCTCTCAGCCCCACGCCTGCCAAATGTGTGCATGTGAGTGTGGGTTTCACTTTGGCACTACAAATAGTAATAAAAAAACCCAAAGTAAATCACTTCTGCCACAGCTGTCAGTAAACCACAACAAAATGCAAATATGGCAGAAAGCAAATATTACATACAGGGAGCACCTTGTACATACACTTCACTCCATCATTGCACTTGGACAAAGTGTCTCATTGCAGAGGCAAAGCCTGTGTCATAGACATTCAGTTAAGTTTTCCAAAGAGATTCCACAATGACAATTTTAGTCTTATTTACCATACCAAAAATCCAAGGCTGTTACATGGTATCATCACTCATGTCTTGAAGCCAGGTCATGGTAAATGATCAGTAGATTCCTGCATTAAATCATTTCAAGATGACCAATTATTAGGGTATTGGGTATTGTCTGATGAAATCAGAAACAAGGCAAAGGTAATGCACTGAAGATTTAAAGTGAAAAACAAATTGGTATTGGCAGCTGAGAAATATTCAGGTACAGATTAGCCCCACCCACTTCCTTTTCCCTCTTACTCAAACTATTAAAGACACAGCAGAAGTAAGAAAATAGGGTTGGAAGTGTGGAGCGATATGGGCAATGTTTTCTAAAAGTTAGGTTATTTATTAGTAAGTCTTTCTTTTTCTTTCAAGAATTGTTTGTATAGATTCCCTCTTGTAGAAAAGAAACTAAAAGTAACATCCCTTAAAGGAGAATAAAAGGAGGAGGATTCGTCATATAACGGTTGCAGAACTGCTCTCCAAAATTGGACATCTGATTTAGATGCCAATTCTAGAGAGTAATGATCCATAAATGTGTGATTTGTGCTCCAGGCAACAGCCAGACTCATTCCCATGGAAATTACTAATATATGTTGTTTTGGACCTGGTGGAATGCATTCTAAGATCTTAAGGTATGGAGTCACTTACAAGTTCTTAGTACATTTGAATACAAAGTTTGATCCACTTGGATGTTCTCTGAGCAGGAGCTGTGCTGTTCAGGGGCATTTCAGAGCTGGTTGTACTAGATAGCACAGCGGAGACAAAGGGCAACCCCATGCCTATTTTGAATTCCCTGAGGCCAAGTGAATCTTGAAAGATGTACTGATTAAAGAGAGAATGGAAACCTGTGTTTCTTCTGCTTACAGGGGTCGAGGTGGGAAAATTTAAAGGAAACCAGGCAAGTTAAAATTTGCAAAGATTCCTCCTTTCAGAACAGGTTGCTCCACTATGTAGGTTGTTCAGAACTACTATGTTTAATCTAATTATAAATCTGCTGTTTGCTCAGGAGGAATTGAAATTTTTACCTTCACTATTAGAATTTCTTAATTGTTATAATATTGTTTTCTTAACAACCCCATTGTATTAGTAACGACAGTTATCAAACTTAGCTCTTTAGTGAGCCTGCTAGTATTGTTTTACTCTACAACATCACTGTGCTTAATCTGTATCCCCCAAATAGGCAATCAGTTTTGCACTTTTGCATCCTATTCCAGAATGTAGCTGGCAGATGTCATTCTACAGGCAGAATTTTACAACTAGAGGGAGCTGAAGGACCATGATATGATAAGATGACATATGAAACTCTTCATGACCTTTTAACAGTAGGGTGAAAAATAAAATTTAAAAGCCTTCTTATATCAATTATTACTCACTGGAGCAAGTAGAGTGTTCTGCAGTGATAAAAATATTGCTACATTTGATATCCTTTGCTTGTCAAAGTACAAGGTATCTTCTATTTTAAGCCTCATATGGATGTTATTCTAAATTTTGTGTGTTTTGGATTTGGTACTGCATCTTATTCCTGTCCTTAGTTTTTTGTGCTTTCAGGAAAGAAACAAAACATCTGCCATAATAATATATATTCCTTTTGCTTGCTCTTGTGGGAGTTGAATTGGAAAGTAATTATGGTGTATTAGTGATTAAATGTTTTGTGGTAACCACGAACACCATAAAGTAAGCAGGAAAACAAGAAGGAACAGAGATTAATTTAACAAAATCTGTAATGGAATTATACATATAAAATATGGACATTAATTACAGACAAGTCATCTGATATAAAAGTACTAACAAACAAAGTCTCTTTCAGAAGGCATATAATTTCCAACACTGGGTAATTATTTGCTTGCCCTCCAGAACCTTAGAAAAAAAAATACAAGTATGAGAATAAATTATATACACCGCTACGTCGATATAACGCGACCCGATATAATACGAATTCGGATATAACGTGGTAAAGCAGTGCTCCGGGGGGAGAGGAGGGCTGCGCACTCTGGTGGATCAAAGCAAGTTCGATATAACGCGTTTCACCTATAACGTGGTAAGATTTTTTGGCTCCCGAGGACAGAGTTATATCGAGGTAGAGGTGTATATTACTCTGCCTTTATGTAGCCTTCCCTCTCTGAATCTTCTTCATCTCTCCTTAGGTTTTGTAACAACTTCCAAACCTCAACTGGAAAAAAATGGCAACTTTGAAACAGAGCCTAAACCAAGGGTTCTCAAACTTGGGGTTGGGACCCCTCAGCTGGTCACAAGGTTATGTGGGGGGGTTGCAAGCTGTCAGCCTCCACCTCCAGCATTTATAATAGAGTTAAATATAAAAAGATGTGTTTTTAATTTATAAGGGAGGGTGCACTCAGAGGCTTACTGTGTGAAAGGGGTCACCAATACAAAAGTTTGAGACTTATTGGACTAAACAATGTTAACTCCTCCCTCTCACCCCTCAACTTGTTTTTCAGTTCAACAGTGTCCAGTAACATTTGGGTTACTTCCATTTTCTCCAGTCAGAAACCAATCTATGGGCTATATTCAGGCTGCCTATGTTTAAATAGCCCCTGAAGGCTGCATACCTATACATTGGAGATTCAGGATTGTTGAGCACCCAATATCCTGAACAGCAGCACATCTCTGAACCATACATAGATTATTACTGCTAGAATCAGAAATTATGTACATGCATTGGAATTTGCAGTGTAAGAGCTGTCCACAATGTTTTGCTGAAAATCAAAGAATACCCAAATATTGAAATTCACCTCTGTGCTTAAGTGGGGCATAGACCTTGCACCTCAGAAAAGTACTCCACCTTTGTTCACGGATGGGCAGTTATTTGTTAAAACTTGTTTTTGTTTGTGAGCTGCCCACTGAAGCTCTGGTGAACTTTTCTGTTCTATACAGGTCTGTCGCATCTTAGGCACATTTAACATGTGCGATTTCAGCTTTACACGGTCAGCAAAAACAAAAACAAGAAAAAAAGAGAAAAATAACAATTTAAATACTGTTTCTGTAGTGCGGGCGATTCCGCCCGCCATTACACTCAATGTAATTTTGACTATATGCGATTTTCGCTTTAGGCGCTGACTGCGGAATGTAACCCCAGCGTAAGATGAGACAGACCTGTATGTGCAGTTTTGGAGGCTGCTAGGTCAGATGCATTTTGAGCTCAAGTGCACAGGGACATATGACAAGTTACAACATGGAAGCCATGTGATGCTTTTTCTGTCGCCCATCTGCCCCTGTGAACAAGAGGGTCAGCTCAACAGAAGCTTTATTACCTGCTTCTCCTTAAAGACTGCATTTCAGTTGAACTCTCTGATTCACCTGGAAAAAGCAGACTTTTCTCCCAGCCCATTTCTATCTTTTAGCGGGGGAACTAGTACATATTAACTTTGGTAAATCCCCCAGTTAGTAGGAAAAGTCTTATTTTAATATTTTGACTAACTATAACTCAGTTTTCCAAGAGGAAATGTATTCCCTGAGGTCACAGTTCTGCTGCTGCATTAGGGCTGAAGCAAATTCTCACTGTGTACTCCTGGAGGAGGGCTACGTTGCTCGTACCTTCTTCGATTCCTTCAGATAGCAGAAAATGTCATTTTATTGTTAGTCTCACTTTATATCTTAGTTTCACAAAGATCAATGTAATAGTAACCACTGGAGTCTGTGAATACTGACTGCTGTACTACATACACTAAGCTAATGTACTTTTGTAATCCTAACTCATGTCATGTTACTGGGTCATAGAGTCATAAAGAGTTTAAGGCCAGCAGGAACCACCAAATCATCTAGCCCAAACTTCTGTATAGCACAGGCCTGAACACTAAACCCAGCAATTAAAATTAAACCATGATATTACAGCCCTCATGGAACTAAACTATTAGGAAATTAGGGTCTACAAAATAAAGAGCAGCTTCTCATCAGAAGTCCTGTGTCACACCCTTACTACATTTAGGATTTCATTTTCAACAAACAGCAGCAGTATAAATGGGTTGGTATGGACAGATACTGCACGCCTGCTCTCTGGCCTCTGCACAAGAAGACTTTTTGTATGGGCCTCAGCCTCTGAGTTGTTCAGAATCAGAAACGTGTCCCTTTCATTACAGTTGCTAGGCCTCACTTTTGGTGATCTGTTCTAACTTGTGAAAATGCAAACCTTGAATATGGGTCATGATGAAATTTGACCATGGGAAGAATGGGTTCACTTATATTCAAGCCTTTTGAATTTCAGAAACTGCAAACCCATGCAAACCAGACCAGACTGTGACTCCTACACCGCAAGCTTGGAAGGGTTTGCCACAGATAAGCCAGGTACAGATTTTAGACCCTATCCTGTGATGCTGCTCCACAATTCCTGTTGCTTAGAAGCCTGGAGAGCGGCCTGTTGATAGATTTTTGGGGGGCATGTTCTAGAAATGGGAAATACAGCCTATAGCCCCAATTTCTCTCTGCCTGCAGGTTTTCTAACGTGTGCCTTGTGGAGATGGCAACCAAAAATTTGGTCCAATATTTATTGCCAGCACATTTTCACTCACTTTTACAGTGGGTTTGCTTGAAGGATGCAAAGTAATATTTCTAAATGAGCTAATTTTACAAAATTAGTTATTCTCTGATCTTTATTTTTTCACATAGACAAGATCAGCTTAGTCAATACTTTCTCCACTTACTTACAAAGTCTAAAGAATATTAATTACAACTTAGCTTTTTCTTTAACAGTGCCATTTAAAATTATACAAGAACAGATTTTTTTCTCTGAAAGTCATAAGAAGAGTTGTTAAATACTACATGTACTAGAATATTGATCTTAATACTCAACATGCACATCAGTTTCATTATCAGAAACACTTTAAATCTGTATGTTAATAACTGAAGAGAATTATTTTGCTTTAATAATGTGGTATGCATCATCCTTCATATATTCCTAAAGCAGGATGTATGCTGTACATTTATATACAACAGTTGGTTTCAGCACAGGCATTGCAGTGTCATGCTTTCATTCAAAAAGATGCCATATTTTCATTACAATCGCATGGCATCTCAAATGCAATATACTGCTTTGCAAATGCAAAATAATTTCATAGACTGGCCTTCATGATTGGGGAAGGGAATAATGAAATGAGATATATTTTACACAAATGAAAAAATAAAAGATTTATCATAAATATATGGACCAGTATATGACATTGAAGAACAAGAAGCAGAAAGGAAACAAAGCTCTTGCATAAAGATCAATTCGCTTTGCTGCTGATGGAATGACAGGCTTGGAAGGAGGTGGCTTCTTGTTGTTCTTTGCTTGAGATTTCCCGAGCCCACTGTTGACTTCAATGGGCTTTCCATAACAGTCGTAGTTTGATAATTCAAAATCTCTTGGCAAGCTTCCAACGATGCTGAAATCATTGGATCTCAGATCAGATTTCGAGGTGCAAACTTTTTTGCATCTGGTCTCGCCAACCTATGAAATAAAGAGTTTGGGAAATCATGATCTACTCACAAATATTTTATTCACAAACATAATGCACCCGTGAGAGAACGCAGCAAACAAATATATATGAAATTACTTGTTGATGGGGATTCACAACATTAGCTTAATTTGCAGGAATGGTTGTAATATAGAGTACTTAAGGATGATCAGTATATCATATAAACTAATCTAAACATTCATAATTATATAATTTTGCATATACAAGGTGCCTCATGCTGTGGAACTAACTACGCTATATTGCTAGATTATATTTTAAGGCTACAGAGAGAGAGAATATTTTTTCTAAGTGGATTCAGAGCACAGGAAAGTTGTTAGATTGATATTATTTAATACTTATGTTACACTGGGGCTCAGAAGCTGCAATTAGGATTGGAAACTTGAAATTGCAGTACTTTATCCACCAAGCTTGAACACAGAAAGGTTCCCCATACCAGATAGCTAATATGCCTAAACCCTGTCAGAGAGGACCTCCTCTAAAGGAAAGAGAGCACCCTCCTTGTATCAATAGTCCTTGTCTCTCTATAATGACCTCAACAAAGGTAATACAGCACTTTCCCAGAGCCACACATTGGCATGCTAGAGGATCTCATCACTGGAAAACTCCCCTGAGAGACTGAAGGGCAACCTTTCTCCCAGCTGTCTGTTCCAACACTCCTGGGGCAAAGAGGAAGAGATCATAGGGAAGGGAATTTAAACTCAGCTGAGTCTGTCTCTATCCCAGACTTGCCCTCTCTGCTGGTACATAGAAAGGCAATTTTAAAAATAAATTGATATTTGATTTAATTCAAGGACTAAGGTTTAGAAAAACAGTTACCAGGGCCCCGATACCTGATCTGCAGAGAGTTTATATTTCAGCTGTTACAAACACCAGAAAAAGATTAAAGCACCACACAATCCAGTCAGCCTGAAGCGATTTGGAGACCACTGCTAGGCATCAATGGGAGGTGGATATCTAATTGTCTTCTATGCGTCTGAAAACCTCTCCCAGAGACTCCTTTCATTTTAGAATATTCAGAGAAGCAGTCAAAAAATAAAAATGTAAGTATACTCATTTAACAGGTAATTTCAGGAGTGGAAAGCACATAAGGACTTTTGGATCAACTGAAAAAATATTTTGGAGTTTATATTTTACCCCTCTTTGAAAACTGCCAAGGTATACTGCATAAAAATAAATCCTATCATCAGGAGAGGTACATCATACTATCACTGCTCATTTATTTATTTTTCTCATGCTGATCACAATGGTTTTGGGGGAGGTAATCAGCAAGTGTTCCATTTTGGCCATGGGGTTCATCATATGGTGCCACATTTGCCAAACACAATTTTGTAGATAAAAACGGAGAATTTGCAAACAGAATGCACTAACGTTGCTGTGCTAGTTACCCAACAAAAATCTTTTTTTTTTTTAAATGATACATTTTACTTCAGAGATAAGGGGGGGGGGGGAGTTTGGATGCTGCAACTGCATCTGCCTGAGCAGCAAGAAAGGAGAACTTGAAGGATTGGGGCCCAAGTCAGTTTTTAATTTAAATGTTTTAGATAAAGAGTCATGGACTTCTTTTTCTTCACCTGTTATTAATCTGTATGTATTTTAGGGTATCTGACTCATTTTGTCATGATTAAAACCAATCAGGTTTGATGAATGGATATACCATAGACTCATAAGAACGTAAGAATGGCCGTATTGGGTCAGACCAAAGGTCCATACAGCCCAGTATCCTGTCTGCCGACAGTGGCCAATGCCTTGTGCCCCAGAGGGAGTGAACCTAAGTGGTAATGATCAAGTGATCTCTCTCCTGCCATCCATCTCCACCCTCTGACAAACAGAGGCTAGGGACACCATTCCTTACCCATCCTGGCTAATAGCCATTAATGGACTTAACCTCCATAAATTTATCTAGTTCTCTTTTAAACCCTGTTATAGTCCTAGCCTTCACAACCTCCTCAGGTAAGGAGTTCCACAGGTTGACTGTGTGCTGTGTGAAGAAGAACTTCCTTTTATTTGTTTTAAACCTGCTGCCCATTAATTTCATTTGGTGGCCCCTAGTTCTTATATTATGGGAACAAGTAAATAACTTTTCCTTATTCACTTTCTCTACATCACTCATGATTTTATATACCTCTATCATATCCCCCCTTAGTCTCCTCTTTTCCAAGCTGAAAGGTCCTAGCCTCTTTAATCTCTCCTCATATGGGATCCGTTCCAAACCCCTAATCATTTTAGATGCCCTTCTCTGAAACTTTTCTAATGCCACTACATCTTTTTTGAGCTGAGGAGACATCTGTACACAGTATTCAAGATGTGGGCGTACCATGGATTTATATAAGGGCAATAACGTATTCTCTGTCTTATTCTCTATCCCCTTTTTAATGATTCCTGACATCCTGTTTACTTTTTTGACTGCCGCTGCACACTGCATGGATGCCTTCAGAGAACGATCCACGATGACTCCAAGATCTTTTTCCTGATTAGTTTTAGCTAAATTAGCCCCCATCATATTATATGTATAGTTGGGGTTATTTTTCCCAATGTGCATTACTTTACATTTATCCACATTAAATTTCATTTGCCATTTTGTTGCCCAATCACTTAGTTTTGTGAGATCTTTTTGAAGTTCTTCACAGTCTGCTTTGGTCTTAACTATCTTGAGCAGTTTAGTATCATCTGCAAACTTTGCCACCTCACTGTTTACTCCTTTCTCCAGATCATTTATGAATAAGTTGAATAGGATTGGTCCTAGGACTGACCCTTGGGGAACAACAATAGTTACCCCTCTCCAGTCTGAAAATTTGCCATTTATTCCTACCCTTTGTTCCCTGTCTTTTAACCAGTTCTCAATCCATGAAAGGATCTTCCCTCTTATCCCATGACAACTGAATTTACGTAAGAGCCTTTGGTGAGGGACCTTGTCAAAGGCTTTCTGGAAACCTAAGTACACTATGTCCACTGGATCCCCCTTGTCCACATGTTTGTTGACCCCTTCAAAGAACTCTAATAGATTAGTAAGACACGATTTCTCTTTACAGAAACCATGTTGACTTTTGCCCAACAATTTATGTTCTTCTATGTGTCTGACAATTTTATTCTTTACTATTGTTTCAACTAATTTGCCCGGTACTGACGTTAGACTTACCGGTCTGATTCCTGGGATCACCTCTAGAGCCCTTTTTAAATATTGGCGTTACATTAGCTATCTTCCAGTCATTGGGTACAGAAGCCAATTTAAAGGACAGGTTACAAACTATAGTTAGTAGTTCCACAATTTCACATTTTAGTTCTTTCAGAACTCTTGGGTGAATGCCATCTGGTCCCGGTGACTTGTTACTGTTAAGTTTATCAATTAATTCCAAAACCTCCTCTAGTGACACCTCAATCTGTGACAATTCCTCAGATTTGTCACCTACAAAAGTCGGCTCAGGTTTGGGAATCTCCCTAACATCCTCAGGCATGAAGACTGAAGCAAAGAATTCATTTAGTTTCTCTGCAATGACTTTATCATCTTTAAGTGCTCCTTTTGTATCTTGATCATCCAGGGGCCCCACTGATTGTTTAGCAGGCTTCCTGCTTCTGATGTACTTAAAAAACAAACATTCTAAATGATGTACTTAAAAAACATTCAAAAATGACTCCTACCAGGAACCATTCATGAGCAATTTGGTACTACCTGAAACAAATTATTATTATAAAGAACTTACAAGTGCTCGCAAAATAAAACAAACAATACAAATAAATTAAAATGTCAAGATTAAAAATTAGTATAATATTTCCAAAATAATTCTCATTCAATCACAGGAGGTCGAGGTGGGGGTAAAAAATTTTTTATGTTATCTACTCTCTACTAATGCAGGATTGTTCCCTGTAGTTTACATGCAGAGATTTGTCCAGTGTAGTTTTAATTGTTCTATTAACTTACAAGGTTGTGCCACTCTCCTTTGGCGACTATTCTCTGTTGTAACAACTCCCGCTCTCAGGAAGTTTTTCCTGATATTCAGTCTCAATTTTCCTTTTTGTAATTTTATTATCTTACTCCTAATTATGTGTCTTGTGGTACCATCAGTTACTACTTTCCCTTCATGGCATTTGTATATTTATGTGTAGTCTGTTCCCATTTTCTCATTGCTTAGGCAAGCTTTTAATCTTTCTTCATATATCAGTCTCTCCAGCTTCTAAATATTTTAGTTGCTCTTCTCCATATTCCCTCTAGTTTGTCTATAATTTCTGGTAGGAAGGTGAAATTATCCATGTTAAATGTCGCTCACCTGCTTTTCTATTCCTAACAACATAATATTCCTGTAAACCTATCAAAAGCCACTGGCAGCTTTCTATGGAAAGTCAACTAGCATGCAGATTGGTTTTTGGACAGTTACACTGAAGGCTCGTAAAGAAATTAAAATGTTTTAAAAGACTCTCCACTCTCCATTCCATGTGCGCACCGTCTTATCATAACCAGGCAAAACAATGTAACTTGACTGTGGAAACAATTTTATAATAGCTATTTTATAATTTGCTCAATCCTAGGTCTGGAGTAGCAATAGCTTGAAACATTACACATAGGACCTACATTTGCATGATAATACGGAAGTTTTTTCGATGCTAAGGCCAAAAGGGACCATTGTAACCATCTAGTCTGACCTCCTGCACAACACAGACCATAAGAGACTTCCTTGAATTAATCCCAGTTTCAAGTCCAATAGCAGTGGTTGAACTAGCGCATCTTTTAGAAAAAAACAATTAATCTTGAATTAAAAATCTCCAGTGGTGGAGAATCCACAACCACCCTCAGTAAATTGTTTCAATGATTAATTAACCTTGCTGCTACAAATACTGACTTATTACTAGCCACTTGATCTTGCCTTCTAGATCTTTTGTCTTCTACATTGAAGAGCACTCTATTATCCCCATGTAAGAACTTCTAGACTGTGATCAAATTCACCTCTTAACCTTTCTCTTGATAAGTTTAATAAATTCAGCTCTTTGATTCTTTCATTATAGGGAATTTTTTTTCCAATCTTTCATCATTTTCATGGCTCGTCTGAACCCTCTCCAATTTTTTTACATCCTTCTTAAACTGTGGACATCATAATGCATCATAATCATAGTAGCAGTCATCAGTGCTGAATACAGAGTTGATATAACCCTCCTAATTGATATTCCCCTATTGATACATCCAGGGATTGCTTCAGCTCTTTTATCTCACATTTTCACACTGGGGACTCATGTTTGGCTGATTATCCACCATGATCCCCAAGTCTTTTTCAGAGTCACTACTTCCCTTCAATCTGTGTGTCATCTTCACACTTTATCAGTAATGATTTTATATTTTCTTCCAGGTCATAGATAAAAATATTAAATAGCATAGGGCCAAAAAACATTCCCTGAAGGAGCTCACTAGAAACAGACATGCTCAATGATGATTCCCCATTTATAATTAGTTTTTGAGACCCATCAATAAACAAGTTTCTAATCAATTTAATTTGTGCCATTTTAATTCAATATATTTCTAGTTTCTTAATCAAAATGTCATGTGGTACCAAGTCAAATGCCTTACAGAAGTCTAACTGTATTAGCTCAACACTATTACCTTTATCAACCAAACTTGCAATTTCATAAAAAAAGATATCAAGTTAGTTTGACAAGATCTATTTTCTATAAACCCATGTTGATTGGCATTGATATTACCCTCTTTTAATTCTTTATTAATCAAGTTCTGTATTAGCTGTTCCATTATTTTGCCTGGACTGATGTTAGGCTGACAAGCCTATAATTACTTGACTTATCTTGTGCCAGTATTTAGCCTTAGATGGAGTTTACCACCAGCTTTGGGCTGCATTCCCAAGCAACCCGACTCCAAGAAGACTCGGTCCCAGCGCGCCGGGGGCCGCTACCAGCCTCACACCGTCCACGGGCTATGCCTCGATCAGAAGACTTAAACTCTCTCTTCAAAGTTCTTTTCAACTTTCACTTATGGTACTTGTTGACTATTGCTCTCATGCCAGTATTTAGCCTTAGATGGAGTTTACCACCAGCTTTGGGCTGCATTCCTAAGCAACCCGACTCCAAGAAGACCCCGGTCCTGGCGCGCCAGGGGCTGCCACCAGCCTCACACTGTCCACGGGCTATGCCTCAATCAGAAGGCTTGAACTCTCTCTTCAAAGTTCTTTTCAACTTTCCCTTACGGTACTTGTTGACTATCAGTCTCGTGCCAGTATTTAGCCTTAGATTGACTTATCTTGTTCACCTTTTTAAATATTGGTGCAATATTAACTTTCCTCCAGCCTCCAGGAACTTCCCTAGTTTTCTAAGACATTATTAAAAAACAAAAACAAACAAAAACCCACTAACAGTCCATATAGCTCCTTAGACAGCTCTTTTAAAGCTCCTGGATATATTTGACCCAGATCCGCCGATTTAGCAGTGTCTAGTTTTAGAAGGTTCTATTTAACATCTTCCTTAGCAACTGCTGGAATAGAAAGCATTTAATCATCATCACATGATATGAATCGCTCATGTGTCTTTTCCCCAAATACAAAGCAAAAATAATTATTGAACACGTCTGTCTTTTCGTTGACAATTCTACCATTTCTCTCTAGTAATGGTCCCATACCATTGTTATGTTCCCTTTTATTCTTGATGTACTCAAAGGCCATATTATTCTTAATTCTTCTGATCATCGTTTTCTCCTTGTGTCCTTTGCCTCTCTTATCAATTTTTTACAATTTTTATCTTCTAATTTATATTTATTACTATCAATTCCCCCTTTTTCCATCTGTTTTTAATTATTAATTATTATTGCTGCTTTCATTTCCCCCCCTAAGCTAGACTGTTTTTTAAAAACCAGTATAACCTTTTTTGATTGCAGGAATATGGATTTTAGGCTATCTACTAAAATGTTCTTAAACAGTAACCAATTATCATATATATTTTTATGTTTAAGTACTTTCTCCCAACAGATATGTCTAATAATTGTTTTCAGTTTTGTGAAACTGGTCCTTCTAAAGTGGTTTGTACAGCACCTAGCACAATGGGGTCTTGGTCTAATGTAAGGGCTCCTATGTGCTATGGTAAAATACACATTAAATAACAATAAATTTATTCTGTTTGCACATAACACGTAATCAAGTCATGATCACTTTTACCTAAGCAACCATTAACTTTTAGTTCTGTGATGAATTCCTTTTTATTTGTCAATTTGAGGTGTGGTAACAGAATCTCCCTCATAATGGTTGCAACAATTTCTGAGTTAGTAAAATTGTCATCCATAATTTCTGGAAATTCCAAGGATGTTTTAGTACTGGCAACGTGAGACTTCCAGCATATGTTCTTAGATTGAAGTTCCTCCTGATAACAGAGTTTTTTTCTCTCTACGCACTATAGCTAGGTGCTTAAGGAGCCAGTCATCCTGTTCTCTAGTGTGATTTGGTGGTCAATAACAGACCAACTAGTACTCCATTTTGTGCTTTATCTCTTAGAAAACTGATCTGTTGAGTCTTGCCCTTAGCAGGCAAACCTGATGCTAATACACAATGTGATGAGTTCCTAGGATCATTATCTAGAATGTATTCTACCTATATGTTTTTAAGGCAGTTTGACTAAGTTTCTTGTGTTTTATCAAGGAAGTTGGCATGATACTTAAGTACCATCTTTTCTGTAAATTCTCAACACTTGTCCCTAAACCATCTTTATGGCAGAGCAACAGCATCAAAAGTAATGCTTAGCTACAAAAGACACAAACCAACAAAACCCAAGGTGCCCATGGTCTGCTTGTCTTGAAGTCAGCAACAGGTAAAAGGTATTTAATATTGCCTTCACATACATACACAGTGGTTTAGCTGTCAAAGTCAAAACTGTGCACGTAATGAATCTGCAAAAAAAATCTCTGAAGTTAAAGCACACCGGTGAAGGAAAAAGCACTATAGTAAGATCAAAGGAATGGTCATATATGTTATAAATCAGCATAGATTAACATAATATGCATCAGATGCCAAAGCCCAGAAATATGTTAGCAATGCTCTGAGACGATTAGCAAGAAATATGCCTATTTCTCCATAAGACTGACTGAATTGGGGGTCTTATCACCACCTTCAGGGAGCCATTCATCATCTGCCAAAGTCATTATTCTTTTAGCAAATGTTCAGTTCAGTCATCAGCACACATGTGTGGGATGGCTTCTATAAATGGGCATGATGAAAATGTGACTTTTCAAATCCAGGAGGATTTGCCAGAGTTAACAATGTAATCTCTCTCTGCAATCACACCACCAGTGGTAGCAAAGAAAAGATGACTCATCTTTCAAACAGTTCTCCTTTTCCCTGTTTTTCTCACTATATGATGTTACTCTGCGGGGGGGGGGGGGGAATCAAACTCCCACAATGGTTCCCATTAAAAAGTCAGAATTTGCTAAAAAAAAAAAAAAAAGTTACCACAGCATCAGAGATTATCAACATTTTCTCCATGCTTAGAACCAGTGATATCTATGGAAACTGTGTGGTAAAGGTGGCTCCTGAAGTGTAGATTGATATGCATTAGAGCTTTCTGCACTAGCAAAAGCTACAACAGCAACTGAATCTTCTTTTGTTTTCTCACACACAGGTGTCCATGTGATTTTGTTAGATCTACCAGATGCCTTTCGATAGCAGTGATCATGAGGCCCTGTTAACATATCTGTAAACCCTAGCATCTCCCTTTATATGTTTCAGTCTTAACTCTCACAGATTCTAGAAGGTAATTTGGGGCAATTGGTTTTCTTTACTAAGGACTCTCTCACGTGTAATTCTGCAGGGTTCGGTCTTGTCTCCTTTCATTCAGTATGTATACGGATGATATATAGGAGATCAGACAAGATGATCTAATGGGCCCTTCTGGCCTTAAACTCTATGACAGTTAGGAGGGTTACTGAAGAGGCTGTGAGGATTGCAATAGACTGATGCCACCCAGCTCTATTTCTCCTTCTCATCCAACTCAGCCAGTACTGCTGAACACCTCATCCAGGGTTTGGGTAGAGAGGAAGTTTAGCTATCTGAAGTGTAGGCCAGGGAAGATGATGCTGATAGAATTATCGCCGCATTTCCAGATGTTCCTATCTATCCTCTCAGCCATGGGTGTGTGCCCACTTTTTGTTTCTAGAGTTCACAATCTGAGGCTGTTGTTGAAACCCCTGTTGTTCTGAGTGCAGAATTGAAGAGAAAGGCTTTTCTCCATCTTTCTCTGGCTCAGAAATTGAGACAATTTCTTGGGACCTGCCATATATGATCCCTTTGTCATACTGTCACAGCTGCACTCAACAGAAAAACTCAAGCTAGGCTCCCACTGTTTTAAAAGAGGGAGTTTCTACCAGGGAGGGGCTGGTAGACTTTGGAATTTACTTTTATTCCCCACTCTCAGTCCTAAATAGCATCAATCGTAACCTTTAGAACATGCTGCAAAGGCCACCACTTTACACAGATTGGGAACTGGAGGAGCTAAGGGAGGCAGAGAGATATGTCGATGAGGCTTTCCGGGACAGTGTAGGTTTGTCCCACCTCCGGTCAGACAGCCCCTGCACTGTTAAGGAGGATGAAAGGCTCGGGGAAGGAGAGCAGTCAACGGGAGCAGAGGGAAACCTTCCCATAGTTGGGACCCTCCTTCCAAATGATGTTGGGGTATCCTGTCGCACTGAGGTTACCTCTCTGGGGAAGGGAACTCAGTCATTAGGAAAAGGCAGGTGTTAGTAATGGGAGATTCAATCATTAGAAACATAGATAGCTGGGTTTGTGATGACCGGGAGAACCGTATGACTTGCCTGCCTGATGCGAAGGTTGCGGATCTCTCGAGGCATCTAGATAGACTTATGTGTAGTGCTGGGGAGGAGCCGGTGGTCATGGTACATGTAGGTACCAATGACATAGGGAAGGGTAGAAGAGACATCCTGGAGGCCAAATTTAGGCTGCTAGGAAAGAGACTGAAATCCAGGACCTCTATGGTGGCATTCTCAGAAATGCTTCCAGTTCCACGCACAGGGCCAGGTAGGCAGGCAGAGCTTCAGAGTCTCAATGCGTGGATGAGAACTGGGGAAACTTTTGGGATGGGGGAGCCTATACAGGAAGGATGGGCTCCACCTAAACCAAAGTGGAACCAGACTGCTGACACTTAACATTAAAAAGGTCGCAGAGCAGTTTTTAAACTAGGAGATGGGGGAAAGCCGATTTCTGCAGAGGAGCACGTGGATTGGACAGAGACTTCTCTTAGAGGAGAGTCTATTGATAGAGATTCTCTAGGTTTCCATCAGGAGGAGAGGATGGAAGAGGATAAAGTAGGGGCCAGATCAGACGAGAAACATTTACATAAAAAAGAATCTGACACATCAGAAAAGGGAAGACAAACAAACAGTGACAAGTTTTTAAAGTGCTTGTACACAAATGCTAGAAGTCTAAATAATAAGATGGGTGAACTAGAGTGCCTCGTGTTAAAGGAGGATATTGATATAATAGGCATCACAGAAACCTGGTGGACTGAGGACAATCAATGGGACACAATCATTCTGGGGTACAAAATATATTGGAAGGACAGAACAGGTCGTGCGCGCGGGGGGATGGACGGGACGGGACGAGACGACGGGGACGGGCACTGTATGTGAAAGAAAATGTAGAATCAAATGAAGTAAAAATCTTAAAGGAATCCACATGTTCCATAGAAATGCTATGGATAGTAATTCCATGCTCTAATAAGAATATAACAGTAGGGATCTATTATCGACCACCTGACCAGGACAGTGATAGTGACGATGAAATGCTAAAGGAGATTAAAGAGGCTATCAAAATAAAGAACTCGATAATAGTGGGGGATTTCAATTATCCCCATATTGACTGGGTACATGTCACCTCAGAACGAAATGCAGAGACAAAATTTCTCGATACTTTAAATGACTGCTTCTTGGAGCAGCTGGTACAGGAACCCACAATGAGAGAGGCAATTCTCGATTTAGTCCTGAGTGGAGCGCAGGATCTGGTCCAAGAGGTAACTATAACAGGACCACTTGGAAATAGTGACCATAATATAATAACATTTAACATTCCTAATCTATTAGAGTTCTTTGAAGAGGTAAACAAACATGTGGACAAGGGGGATCCAGTGGACATAGTGTACTTAGGTTTCCAGAAAGCCTTTGACAAGGTCCCTCACCAAAGGCGCTTACGTAAATTCAGTTGTCATGGGATAAGAGGGAAGATCCTTTCATGGATTGAGAACTGGTTAAAAGACAGGGAACAAAGGGTAGGAATAAATGGTAAATTTTCAGAATGGAGGGAGTAACTAGTGTTGTTCCCCAAGGGTCAGTCCTAGGACCAATCCTATTCAACTTCTTCATAAATGATCTGGAGAAAGGAATAAACAGTGAGGTGGCAAAGTTTGCAGATGATACTAAACTGCTCAAGATAGTTAAGACCAAAGCAGACTGTGAAGAACTTCAAAAAGATCTCACAAAACTAAGTGATTGGGCAACAAAATGGCAAATGAAATTTAATGTGGATAAATGTAAAGTAATGCACATTGGAAAAAATAAACCCAACTATACATACAATATGATGGGGGCTAATTTAGCTACAACTAATCAGGAAAGATATCTTGGAGTCATTGTGGATAGTTCTCTGAAGACGTCCATGGAGTGTGCAGCGGCAGTCAAAAAAGCAAACAGGATGTTAGGAATCATTAAAAAAAGGGATAGAGAATAAGACGGAGAATATTACATTGCCCCTACATGAATCCATGGTACGCCCACATCTTGAATACTGCGTACAGATGTGGTCTCATCTCAAAAGAGAAATACTGGCATTAGAAAAAGTTCAGAGAAGGGCATCTAAAATGATTAGGGGTTTGGAACAGATCCCATATGAGGAGAGATTAAAGAGGCTAGGACTTTTCAGCTTGGAAAAGAGGAGACTAAGGGGGGATATGATAGAGGTATATAAAATCATGAGAGGTGTGGAGAAAGTGAATAAGGAAAAGTTATTTACTTGTTCCCATAATATAAGAACTAGGGGCCACCAAATGAAATTAATGGGCAGCAGGTTTAAAACAAATAAAAGGAAGTTCTTCTTCACACAGCGCACAGTCAACCTGTGGAACTCCTTGCCTGAGGAGGTTGTGAAGGCTAGGACTGTAACAGGGTTTAAAAGAGAACTAGATAAATTCATGGAGGTTAAGTCCATTAATGGCTATTAGCCAGGATGGGTAAGGAATGGTGTCCCTAGCCTCTGTTTGTCAGAGGGTGGAGATGGATAGCAGGAGAGAGATCACTTGATCATTACCTGTTAGGTTCACTCCCTCTGGGGCACCTGGCATTGGCCACTGTCAGTAGACAGGATACTGGGCTGGATGGACCTTTGGTCTGACCCAGTATGGCCGTTCTTATGACTGAGAGGCATGATAAGGACTGGCATTTCTGGGTGAGCCTGGGTATTGTTTGCGTTTGATTTTAATCTCTGGTTGGTTATTTTCTAGTTTTGGGAGGAGGGAAAGTTACAGTTTTTATCTGTACCTTTAATAATGTTATGGGTACCCAGAGCCCAGGATAGATTCTGTTTTATTGATTATAAATTGAATGAATAAATAAATAAGAATAACACCTGTTGCCAGACTAAGCCCCATGCAGGCGGTATATCTGCCCTACTAAGAAGAATGGTTTAGGTGCACTCTGGATGTTTACTTTTGGGTGTAATTTCAGCACATTTTTCCTACTAATGTGCCTTTTTGCATTCAAGATAATGATTGGGGCCCAAGACCTTTATTAAAGATGCTGATGACCCCAATGAAGCACTAGAGGGAGTCAAAGGGTAATTTGTTGCCAGACTGATTCTAGTAATGTAGTGGTCACCAACCGGTGGATCGCGATTGACTGGTCGATCCTAGGGGATCTCCCAGTCAATCGCGATCTCAGGCGGCACAGTGTGCCTGCCACTAAGACAGGCTCCCTACCCCAGCCCCACTCCGCTCCCAGAAGCAGCCAGCACAGCCCAACGGCCTCGGGGGCAGGGGTCTCCCTCTGCGTACTGCTCCTGGTTGCAAGTACCACCCCCACCCTCATCCCGGAGCCCCTTCCCGGAGCCAGCACTCCAAACCCCCTCCTGCATCCCAGCCCTGAGCTTCCTCCCGAAGACAGCACCCCATAGCCCCTCCTGCACCCCACGCCCCAGCCCTGACCCCCCTCCCAGAGCCAGCACCCTGTACCCCCTCCTGCACCCCAACACTCTGTCCCAGCCCGGAGCCTTCTCCTGTACCCAAACTCCCTCCCAGAGCCCGCACCCTGCACCCCCTCCTTCACCCCAACCCCTTGCCCCAGCCTGGTGAAAGTGAGTGAGCGTGGGGGAGAGCAAGCTACGGATGGGGGGGGGATGGAGTGAGCGGGGCGGGACTTTGGGAAATGGGCAGAGCCTCGGGGAAAGAGCGGGGTTCACACTGACAGCTGCCTGCACAATAGCGTGTTCACACTTGCAATGCTATTTGGAGCGCTGCACTCTGGGCAGCTATCCCACAGAGCACCTCTTTCTTTTTTGCCGCTAAGACTTGTGGGAAGGCGGAAGGGGTCGCGGGGCATCCTGGGTCCTTGTCCCAATGCCCCGTGATGCATTGCTTTGCATCCCAGCAATCCCTGTGCTTCGGTCTGCATTTGGTGCCATCTTTCAATGGTTTGTGTACTGTGCGCCCTGCCCTGCCTCTTTCAGGCTGCAGGAATGGATCCCGAGCTGTTGACCAGAATGCTGCTCACACTGACCAACACATCACGAGTGGCAGTGGAGTTATTCCTTAAACCACAAAGGCAAGAGGAGTGCGACATTGATCTCGCCACACATACTAGCTACGACACGAGAATGCTTGTGGCATTCACGGAGGTGCTGACCACAGTGGAACGCCGCTTTTGGGCTCAGGAAACAAGCACTGAGTGGTGGGATCACATCGTGATGCATGTCTGGGATCATGAGCACTGGCTGCAGAACTTTAGCATGAGGAAAGCCACATTCATGAGACTCTGTGATGAGCTCGCCCCAGCCCTGCGGTGCAAGGACATGATTATGAGAGCTGCCCTGTCACTGGAGAAGCGCGTGGCGATTGCACTGTGGAAGCTGGCTACTCCAGACTGCTACTGTCGGTCACTAACCAGTTTGGAGTGGGAAAGTCGACCGAGATCCGACTGCTGTGACTGGCTCGGCTCCTCCAGGGTAGAAAAGAGCTCCTGACTGCATACATCTCTGGCCTCCGAGTCATCCTTTGCCTCTGGTTCCCCCTCACACTTGTGGGTGCAGCTTGTGGGCGCAGCACCGGAGCAGCGGTTTGCCTCCCGCGCCTTGTGGTAGGTGTTCCGCAGCTCCTTCACTTTGACCCTGCACTGCAATGTGTCCCGGTCATGGCCCTTTTCTATCATGTATCTAGAAAGCTGTCCATAGGTATCATAATTCCGATGGCTGGAGCGCAGCTGTGACTGCACTGCCTCCTCTCCCCAAATGCCGATGAGGTCCAGCAGCTCGGCATTGCTTCAAACGGGGGATCGCCTGGTGTGTGGAGCAGGCATGGTCACCTGGAAAAATGCACTGAGACCACTGCACGCATCACCGAGCAAACAGGAAGGGGACTTTCAAATTTGCAAATAAATGTATGGGGTGGGGCTGACGGTTGGTTACATGAAGGCAGGGCAGAAGAGTTCAAATTGACGGCAAGAGAGGTGAGAACAGGCATTATGGGACACCTCTTGGAGGCCAATTGTAGCACTGTAATCACCACAGTGTCTATACTAGCACTGCAGTGCTGTAGCCCCGGCGCAGACAGCTGTACGCCTCTCATTGGGGTGGGTTTTTTAGAGCGCTGCATCTGCGCACTAAGTGGCTTGGCAGTGTGTACACCTCGGGAGTTACAGCGCTCGAAGCTGCTTTACTGCGCACAAACTTGCCAGTGTAGACTAATTCTTCTACTACTTAACTAGACATTATCATTTGACACCTTTAATGATGATTCCTCTCTGCCTTTCTTGACTTGTAAATTGGTTTCAGTTTCTTTACGGAAATTGTCAAAAAATAAGGAGTTTTGTTTGGACAAGAGGTGCATTTGCAAATGCACTTAATTCTCTCTCTCTCTCTCTCTCTCTCTCCACCACTCAGCTTCTTTTGCCTCCGTAGTCTTCAATCTTGGCACTATCCTTGAGCTCTATAGCTTTCCTCCTCCACCCACTGTCTCAACTCCACCTTTGGTGAAATCTTCAGGTATGCCTATAGTCCTTCTTGCCTTAACCATTACAAGTCTATGCTCTCCAGGATTGCAGTATGTTCAGAAATCTGCTGCCCTCTCTCTTACGAGGAAAGAAGCATCACCGTCCTCAAGCACCTCCCCTGCTCCTCTTCATTCATTGTAGGATCAAGTTCCACATAGCTTTTCTTATTCTGAAAGCTCTCTGTGGGTTTGACTCCAGCTTACCTCATCAATCCATTGTCGGCTTACCCCTCCCAACACATTTAGGGCCAATCTCCACTTTTGCCTCTCATGCAATCCTATTCCCATTGTTGGTCTCAAAGCCTCCTTTTGAAGTTCCTGCTACCCATAGGTGCCGACTCCGTGGGTGCTCCGGGGCTGGAGCACCCATGTGGAAAAATTAGTGGGTGCTCTGCACCCACTGGCAGCCAAGCTCCCCTCACCCCCCTCCCACCTCCTCCTCCCCTGAGTGCACCGTGTCCCCGCTCCTCCACCTACCTCCCAGTGCTTCCCGCCCGGCCGCCACCAAACAGCTGTTTGTTTGGCAGTGTTAGCATGCTCCAGGAGGGACGGGGAGGAGCGGGGATGTGGCACGCTCAGGGGAGCGGGCGGGGAAGAGGCAGGGCCGGGGCCTGGATTTGGGGAAGGAGTTGGAATAGGGGCAGGGAGGGGGCAGAGCTGGGGCGGGGACTTTGGGGAAGGAGTTGGAATGCGGGTGGGGCAGGGGCGGGGCAGAGGGCAGAGGGGGGTCGAGCACCCACGGGAAAGAGGGGAAGTCAGCGCCTATGCTGCTACCTGAAACAGCATTCCTATATTTTTTTTTTTTGGTCTCAAATTCTCCATCTCTTTTAAAACATCATTTCTCCCTTGCCTTCTTTATGCTTCTTAATGTTTTCCTCTCTTGGTCATTGGCCTTTATGCCTTATTCTGTTCACCATTAAGTATCTCCACACCATGGTTTCTGTAATCTGTACTAGAGATAGGCCCAAACTGTATAATTTGGATCTACTTTTGAGCTCCTTTTCAGCCCTTCGTAGTACGAAGAACCAGCTGTGAAATGTGGATTTAGATTCCGGAGCTCTCCAAAATGTCAGGCAGTTCAGATATGGAGTTTTCAGTCAGGCATACTTTTAATTTCCAAACTTGGGTGCCAAAATTTAGGCACCTAAGCCCATAGTTGGACACCTAAATAAATAGGCTTATTGCAGAAGTGCTGAGCATGCAACTCTGCTCAGCACCTCTACTAATCAGACTACTTATGTAGATGCCTAAATATGGATTCAGGTGCTTAACTTTAGGCACCCAACTTTGAACGTTTTGACTTCATTCCCTCGGCCCTGAAATAAGCTAAATACAGTGTGTCAAGCTCAAAGGGAATTAAAGCTGAAATGTTGAGGATATGGAGCACTTTGGCCCTCTCCAGGAACTACCAGTCTCAGAACACCTGTTCTTAAAGGGGCTGCACCTTGGAACAGAGAATCAGCTGGACCCAAACCCCACTATGATTTAAGGAGACAACCCCATTACAGAGCCAAATTCTGTCCCACTACATAAATGCTTCCAAAATTTCTCAGAAAAAGCAGTGTTTCATTTGTACCTACATTCTGGCCAGCAGAAGCCATAAGCACAGCTCTCCCTATCCAGCAAATATTATTCCCACCAGGAGAAAAAGGTGTTCGCATATAAGGGACCCTGATAGCTTGGGCGAACACACAAAACTGTGCAGACCAAACCGTCTCCATCTTGGAGTGCCCTACCCAGGCTCCTGTAATGAATGACCCACAGAGCAGGCCCCTGCAGTTTCTGGGGAGAGAAATCAGGACTGGAGTACAAGCCTTCATCCCACTTCTGCCCCTCCGTTGTATGTGTGTATGTTGGGAGGGAATATTCCTGTTGATTGTCTATGCACAATGCCTTACCTACATCCAGTCCTTAAAATCTATAGTGATACTCCATCTTTTAGGAAAGCTTTGCAGAACACTACTATTATATAGCACAGATGAAAGACATGATCACAGAGAAACACCTAATGTTCTCACACAGTGTGGTTAAAGCAATTAAAAGGACCTCACACAGTGGGTAGGAGATATGCAACCAGAGGAATACATTATTTGGATAGAGGATCACATAGATCTGTTTTAGCTAGCAACACCGTAGTCATTTTAAAATCTTAACCTTAATTAAGCTGCACAAAAGTAATCAATTTTGACAAAAGTAATCAATAGATTCCATGCTGCTCTGCTGGAATGTTGTATCTACACTATTCTATTGTAGGGAATTAATGAAATTGGTGCCCATCAAATTGCTAAACACAAAGGGCATGGGCATAATTCCCAGCTGTTCATGCTCAGTGCACCAGAGAGTGGGGAGGCAAAGGTGTTGCTATGCCACCTTACCCCTCCCCCCAATCCAGGGATGACTGGGGGTCCAGAGTGGCTCCTTGCACCAGTTAAAGCAGCCACAGGGTTGGTTTAACTTATGCCAGTCAGAATGATTTCCTAGGGACTCTGCTGCCAGCTGGGAATTCATGAAGTATACAATAGTCCAACCCCAGCATGTTCCCGGTACTGGTGGACTAGTAGGAATTGGTGTATGTCAGCTTTTCACTAACGCAGGATCCCCCCCATGCTGGGTGAATCCTCCCATGCCTTCTTAGGACAGCTTTTTAAGGTAATTTGTTGGACTTGAAGTGTCGTTAGCAGGACCCCAGCCGTATTTTTGTTCAATTAAAATTGTTGAGTCATTGAAAACCATGAGCCAAATTCATGCCTGGTATAGCTCTATATTTCCTCCTGCAGAATAGGCAACAAGTTAAATATCATCTAGGACAGGTGGGGGTTGGCCTGTGGAGTCCACAGCTATCTAAACAAAAATGGTGTTACTGCCGTATAAAGCCAGCATCAATATAGAAAACTTTGGCATGGGACAGTATGCATAACCATATAATGGCAACTAACAGTCTCCATCAGCTCTAACAGCACAAGAAAAAGGGGGGACAGTTTAACAGGCAGAGATCTCCCCTATTTATAAATGCCAGGACTTCTGGGTCCCTGGGATTAGAAATTCTTTATGTATAATGCAGTACAGCTGTGGCCATTTCAAGCAAAGCAGTGAGACTGGTGTTACTTAGGTATGCTCTTAATAAATGCTTACTGAAAGCCCTGACTGAATTAAACCCAGTTATAATTTCACAGGTGCTACTAGAAGTGCAAGATTATCAGAAAGTTGCTTGGTCACTTGATTTACTTGAAGCACAGCAGCAGGCATCTTATTGGGATGTTAAAAACATGTGCTTCACGTTTTTTTCACTAGGAACATCTGAACACAAGTAATTTGTGGTGGACTGTTCAGAATGTTGCCCATTAATGACCATGGTGCACAAAGAATAATGTGTTTTGGCTATTTCTAATCCCATTTTTAAGATTAAAACTATTAAACTATGAAAAATATATCTTAAATAACGATGACTGAGAATCACATATCATAGCTCTTACCTGTAAAGTGCTGATGTGCACAGGGGTCCCTGTACCATTTACCGTGTTCTTTTTGGCTACATTGCCTCCTTTCCCTTCTGCTTGATCTGCCTTGGCAATTTTTGCTTTTTCAGCTTCAATTTTCTTTGGATTGTTCAGCATTACCTGAACCACTGCATACTCAACCAGTGAAGCAAACCCAAAAAGAAGACAAACAATCAGCCAGACATCTAAGGCCTTCACATAAGACACTTTGGGAAGTTCAGCAGCAAGAGTCATACATTCAGATGCCAAGCTGAGCACCGAGAAGATACCTAGAAACAGTAAAGCAATATATTAAAGTAATGAAAACTGTGCAGTATTCTTAGCCTCTTCCCTGCTGGAGCTCTCTTCCCAGTCCCAGAAACATCTATACTGCTAGATTCTGATGGATGACATTTCTTATGAGTGAATGGAACTTCATGATGTAGCAGGTACGCTTTGCGAGAAATGACCATCTGCTGAATATACATGATACACATGCCTTCAGTTAATTAATGGCTTAATAATCTAGACAGGATTTATATCTAGACAGGATTTTATGAATATTAATAAACCCTGAATGCCTTGAGAAATAGATAAACAGACACAGAGATGCTAAATTACTTATGGTTATACACACACACACACACACACACACACACACACAGAGTCATTTGAGTATGTGTATCTAACTCTGGGAAGATGGAAGGGAATGAAATACACTGTTAAAACCCTGTCTTTTCCACCATATCCTTTAGCTCTAACATGATGGCCCAGAATTAAGCCAGAGGTGTCCCAGGAATCTAGACAGCATGGAAAATACTTTAAATGGTCTGTATCAGTGTAACATGTCTAAACTACAAGTTAAAACTAGGTTTCTGGCTAAAAATCAAAAAGAAAACCTGTCCACAATTAGCTGCGCAAAGGAAGGAAATAAAATGGCTAGGGACTGCATGGTGTTTTATAATCTCAGCTTCAAATGACTGGTGCTCAGAGGGGGCCTTTGTATGGTCCCAATGAGCACTACTTTCCTAGAAGGTTCTCAAAACTCAGCAACCCCCAGGGATACATCTCACTAATGACAAATGTGGAGATCACTTCAATGAAGCAATTCAGTCATACGCAGTTATGTGTCGAAAAGGCTATCTAAATGGTTATCAAATTAGGCACACTTACACCCTCTTCCCCAAGTCAGAACTGCCATTTTTGGTGCTATGATCTCTATTGGTAAAATTCTTCCCTCAGTTGCACCTGTGCAATCTCAGTAAAGTAAGTGATTTTGGATGTATGTAAATAACTGCAAAATTTGGCAGAGGCATCAAGGCAGCCCATATTATCATCTAAGTCGATGACATATATTGTCCAATATACACACTAAAATATTAATTTATAGGGATTTTTTTTCTGATCCTTATCCACTTATGCTTGAAAAATTTTAATGGTCCTTATAATATTTGTACTGCTCCATCAAAATAATTTTAAGCCGAGCAGGGCACAAAATATCAGACTTTATCACACCATTCCCTTGTTGTTTATTTTGCTTAGATTTTGGTGAGATTGTAGTGGCCAGTATATTCAGAACTGCTACAATTAGAAATTTGTCTGCCATCACCTTAGAATCCCAGATTTTATTTAGTATGAGGCATTAATCTAACACTGGCAGCTTGTCAGATATTAGCTACTAAAACAAAGATGGGGGGGGAATGATAATAATCAAAGTGATATGATTTCAAAGTCAAAATCTTTCAATATACTGTCTAGAAAGAGATAATATCCCTAGATCATTCTAAAGCTCAAAATTCCAGCTTCCCATTGGTGTAATGCATTTATTTTCTGCCATAGTGAGATATCAGACTGATATCACTGGGCCAAGAGTGAAAGTAGCAAATCCCTGTGCTTGGACCAGATGATTTTCCCTGTTTCATATCGGAAGCATTTGAGCACATACAAGAAATCCACCTTTTTTCCTTGCCTTTCACATCATTATGAACCACTTATCTGAGATGATCTCATTAGAGAATTCCACTTCCCATTTTTAACAGTGGGGAGTGGAAATGCAAATGCAATGTTAGAGTTAAATAAAGCTCTATGTCCTATTTACTGCTCACTCTATAGAAAATGCTTAATACACCTATCCACTTTCATTCAACAGCCCTGAAAATCAACACCTATTCTGAACCTCAATCACCTCACCAGTAGCCAAACAGACTACCAATATGGGCTAGTAAACATCTCTTTGTAACTGGATATTCTTTGTAATATGTAATTATTTTTACTGGCTTTAAATATGTTTATTGGCCTAATAAGCTATTTTTGTTAGTATTATGTGATAAGTGTTGAAAACACTCAGCTCTTTACAGTCACTGCCCAGAAGTACGTAAGATCTTGGCGCTTACGATTTTGGACTTAAAGTTGGAAAACTAACTTGTAAATCCTACTGACTGAAAAGATTACAGCAGAGCTTTCATCACTTTGTTCAACAGGGCAGCTGAGGCCACAGTGACCTTCTGCTAGTTTCCATTTGTCTGGAAACCTGGGGTAAAAAGTTCAGTCTCAGAGCGAAAGAAAGGAAATAACGTTTCATCAGATTTCAAGGAAAGAATATAATCAGGTGGAGGAAAAAGAAATATTCTATTAAGTAAACATTCACTGCAAAATCAACACTGACATGGCTTAGAGAACATGACAGCAGTTTGGTAAGTGCTGCTGTATTAGGTGCTTTCCTAAACTGGCCTAAAGCAAAATGCTGGAATACGGTTGGGGAGAAAAAAAAAAGAAACTCAAAGTTGAACTATAAACAACAACATTTTATTCCCCTGGAGCACTCAGAGGAAGGGCTAGGAGCCCCTCCACAATTTTGCTGGGGTAGAGAAGTGCTTGGCCTGGGCTGGGAATGTATCCGTTCCTCTTCCCTCTCCTAGGGCCCCAGGTTGGTGGCAAAAGGGGTTTAGCCAGGAATACGGAGCAGGGCTGCTCAGTGCCAAGAGCAGTACCAACCTTTGCATTTCACAGGTTTAAGGTTACATTTCAATTCCTAAGCCTCATGTCCTGATTTCCCTTTATGGGGACTCCCCTACTCTGTGCACACACCCCTCCTACCATAATGTTCCTTTCCCAGTCACATGGAACTCCTAACCTGACTTCTCTCATGGCTCCTTCTAGCAATGTGGGATTCTTTTATACCTGGATCCTCTTGAAACCCCCTTCCATATGTAACCTGCTACTTGGATTCCCTCTTTAACTTCCTTCTCTCCCAGCTAATCCCTATTGCATCTTTACTGCCTGACTGGTGAGGAGTTTGGGGGGGGGGGGGAACCTTAGCAGTTTCCTCCACGCAACAGAAAGATTTTTTTCTTTTCAAAACAGCCCTTGTTCAACCACGCAGCTAGTCTAAACCTGGCTCCTCTTAATTTCATGGGAGAGGTGCCCAGTAGGACAAGTAATAACATTTCCCCTTCCTTCCCTGATTTCTGTGTGTTGCTCTGTAGCAGAGCGCTGACTCACTGGCACGGCACATTCTGCTGGTCATCCGGGGATTAGCTCTCTCAGCCCTGGAGCGCCCTCTATGGGCCAGTGTCTCACCCTCTGTTACCTACCCCTCTGCAGTCCCTTTATCTCCATCACATATAGGCCCCACATCCCTCCCAGACTACACTGCCCCTTACCTTGGGGTGCTGCCCCTCACCCAGGGAACCCCACTCCCCTGAGCCCACCTCACCTCAGCAACCCACTGCCAGTCTTCATCTAGCCCCTTTACTCAGGGGAAAACTGCAGTCTACAATGGCCACTCATCACTGGCTAGGGGGTTGGACCTGCTGCCATTCCCTACAGCCCCAGTACCTCCTTAGGCCTTCTTGTCAGGCCTCAGCCTGGGAGATCACCAGGCCTGATCTCCCCAGCTCAGCCTGCCCCCTTCCCAGCACTGCTCTGTTGAAAGTACCCTGTGCTCCCAGGCAGCCTAGTCCTTGCCACCCCAAGGCTGGAGTGAGATTGCCTGCCTCCTAGCTCACAGCCCTCTTTATACCAGCCCTACCGGGCCCGGATTGGCTGCTACCTGTCTTCCCCTGATTGGCTCCTCGGGGCAGCCCTTTCCCAGAGCTGGTTTTAACCCCTTTCTCTTTGGAGCGGGGTGCTTGCCCTGCTACATGCTCATATAGCAACTGATAGATAGTTCCTTTGCTCAGTACACAGTTTCTGGGGTCTCTGCACGGTACAACAAATGTAGGCAGCAACCAAGAAGCTGGGTTTGAGGAAACACAGTTACATAAGAATTGCCATACTGGATCAGACCTGTTGTCCACATATCCCACTTCTGTTTTAGAAAGATGTGTAAAACGGCCCTTGGTGGACAGTAATGGAATAACCAGTTCATAGAAGTTTCTTCTTAACCCCTGTCAGCTAGTGGTTGGCTTATGGCCCTAAGAGTGATGATTTATAGCTCTTATTTTTTAAATTTCTATCTGAGGTAATGGTGGGCGTTTTCATTACGGTGCTAATCCAGCGGAGTACTTAAGCATGTATTTTGCTGGACTGGGATGTAGTCAATAATCCCTTTTTGAATCCTTCTAGCTTCTCAGCCTCAATGTTATTTTCTGGCAATGAGTTCCACAGGTTAATTATATGTTCTATAAAACAGTATTTCCTGTCATCTGTTTTAAACATACTGCCTTTAAAAACCATTGGTCTCCTCTTTGTTCTTGTATTATGAGAAAAGGTACAGAAGCACCTGATTTGCCTTCCTTGTGACACTGATTATTTTTATAGACTTCTATCATGTCCCCTCTTATTCATCTCTCTAAATTAACAGAGCTAATCTTGTCACATTCTCTCTTCAAATGGAAGTCTTTACATGTCTCTAATTATTTTGTGGCCTTTCTTTGTATTTCTGTTAAATTTTATATGAGATAGGGTGACCAGAACTAGCAGAATTCATAGTGAGGCATATCACTGATTTGTGTAATGACATTAAAATAGTTTCATCATTATTTTCTCTCTTATTCTCTATACAGCCTAACTTTTCTCTCTTTTTTTTTTTTTTTTTTGACAACTGCTGCAGAGGAAATGTCATACACAGCAACCCCCAGGGTAGTTAGAGTTAATTTAGAATCCAGGCATATGAGAAGTTCAAATTGTTCTTTTCAATGTGTATTACCTGGCATTTGTCAATAAAATTTCATCTGCCACTGTACTGCCAATTTATGAAGCTTTATTAGATTTCTCTGCAATTCTTCAGCCTTCTTTACTTTTAACTAGCATAAATAACCATATGTCATCTGCAAATTTTGTCCAGTCCCGCTCGTTTGATGGATACCAGCAGGTTGTGCTGAGATCCACCTACTGAATCCCAAGTGCTGCTAACCCCCCTGTGTCTGAGTAGTGATTAGTCACTGTTCCAAGCTCTGGCTCTCAAGTGCTCTCCCCAGCTGCAGACCCCATGTGTGACACCCCTCTTGGGCAGTGGGACCCTGAACCCTGGCTGCCTAGGCCCAGGAACCAGTGCCATAGCCCTCCTGAGCCCCCAGTTGTTTAGACCCATTCTCCCCCAAGAATAATCTGGCTGGCGGAGCTCTGATTTCCCTAGTTACACCCAATGGGCACCACATACTAGTAAAGTAAGGCACACAGTTTAGCAAAGGAATTTCTTAAACAGACTTTACTCTTAGAAAGTATAAGAGAATTAGAGATCTATTGAAAACAACAAACTCTCGAATGCAATCCAACTTAATCTAATCTCACCCTCTTTTGGGACTCATTGGATTTGATCCAAATCTTTAGAGGAGGCAAAGACAACCGTTTTTTTCCACACCCTCCTGCTGAGTCATGTGCTCTTGGTGATGAAAAGTCTCCCCTTGGCTTGCAGAAAGCCTCTTTTATTAATTGTCTGTCCCCCTTTGGTCAGCTAAAGAAAAAACACAGCTCTTCTAGTCTAGTCACGTGATCAGGCCGGTGAGGATTCCAGCCCCCTCCTCTCCAAACAGGTTTTTGTGAAGACACAGTCCAGTCAAAGGCAGAGGACCTGTAGGCAGAAACCTCATTGTTCAAGCAGGTGAGAGTCATTCAATACTGATGGCCACTTGACTTCTGTGGCACACCTTTCCAGACATAGCACATCTTTCCAGACATAGCACCTCACTGCTTGCCAGGTTCCTACTACCAAATGATCTAATTCAGTGGTTCTCAACCAGGGGTCCGAGGCCCCCTGGGGTGCCATGAGCAGGTTTCAGGGGGTCCGTCAAGCAGGGCCAGTGTTAGACTCACTGGGGCCCCGGGCAGAAAGCTGAAGTCCCACTGCATGGGGCTGAATCCCGGGGCCCTGAGCCCTTCCACCTGGGACTGAAGTTGAAGCCTGAGCAACTTATCTTCCTGGAGGCCCTAGGCAATTGCACTGCTCACTACCCCCCGCCCCCAGCTTTTATATGCAGAAAACTAGTTGTTGTGGCACAGGTGGGCTGTGGAGTTGTTTTATAGCATGTTGGGGGGGGGGGGAGGGCTCAGAAAGAAAAAGTTTGAGAACTCCTGATCTAATTCATAATGACCGCTACAAGTACAAACAGAGTTCATAAAACCAACTGGAATTTGTAATTGGACACAGACATATTCCCCACACTAACTCGTCAATTCTCCTGATTAATTAATGAACATAATAAACAGCTTTTGGCCACTGACTTTCAATGGGTCTTGTGCTCCTAAGTTACTCAAAAGCTATTGAAAATCCCACCCATGGAATTTAGGCACAATTACATTTATTTCTTGAACCAATTCCTTAGGACTGAATTGACAGTAACCACTCTCTCCTCTTATGGCTCTCTATAGCTTGAATTGACAGTAGCCACCCTCTTTTCTTGTGGCTCTCTATAGCTAGCTATTCCAGAAGCAATCTTTTAAGGTGTGGAGCAATTGTTTCTCCAAAGGTTGTACAAATGTGACATGATCAGTCGAGACACAGGGAGTTGACAAAACCCATTACTGCTGCTTTGTTGGATTTAGAGTAGCAGCCGTGTTAGTCTGTATCCGCAAAAAGAACAAGAGTACTTGTGGCACCTTAGAGACTAACAAATTTATTAGAGCATAAACTTTCGTGGGCTACAGCCCACTTCTTCGGATGCATATAGAGTGAAACATATATTGAGGAGATATATATACACACATACAGAGAGCATGAACAGGTGGGAGTTGTCTTACCTATGCAAACTAGACACAATCAACTCAGGATTGAATAAGGACTGGGAATGGCTGAGCCAATACAAACATTGAATCTATCTCCCCTTGGAAGTATTCTCACACTTCTTATCAAACTGTCTGTACTGAGCTATCTTGATTATCACTTCAAAAGTTTTTTTCTCTTACTTAATTGGCCTCTCAGAGTTGGTAAGACAACTCCCACCTGTTCATGCTCTCTGTATGTGTGTATATATATCTCCTCAATACATGTTTCACTCTATATGCATCCGAAGAAGTGGGCTGTAGCCCACGAAAGCTTATGCTCTAATAAATTTGTTAGTCTCTAAGGTGCCACAAGTACTCCTGTTCTTTTTGTTGGATTTAGTTGTCTCTGATCTCTCTCAACACTGCATACACAATACAATTTTCCTCGTACAAAGGAAAAACATTAGTATAATTTTACAAGCATATTTGTATTTTTTGACCTGGGATTTGTTTCAATATGGATTATAATGTAAGGTCCACTTCACGCAAAAATTTTCATCTCATTAGACTATAAAAAGTCAAAACTTCAGGATGCTGCTATAAAGTTAGGTTTGTCCTGATGCCTTACTGCAAAACACAATGCCTGTAATTTGTGGGGACTTAAGTCCCAATCCTCCCTCAGTAACACTCACTCCAACCTCCTGAGCAAGGAGTAGGCAAATTATGTACAATCCATTGCTTCCTTTTGGGGTCACACCAAATGCCACATAATTATGCTGCTGTATTACATTTAAAAAAAACCAGACACATATATTCATTTACTGAGACCAAGAAATACTCTGAAGTTTGTATATATATAATCCTCAAATACTGTACAATCTGCAACATGCTTCTTATAAATTTAATGTTTAATTAGTTCAACCTTTCTACTAAATTACTTTTAAAAGTTGTATTATTAATGCATAAAAAGCTGAAATATAAAAATTCAGGTTTTAATTATATTGGAAATGACTATATGAAAGAGACTTGTTTGCAACAGATTTTTTTATTTCACAAAAATATATATTTTCCGTATACTACTTTATAAAAATTCCTCCATCTAAACATTATTTCTCTCTGTTGCATTTTATATTCATGATCCTTGTAAAGTTGTAAACACTGTAAAGTTAGAACATGATATACTCCATGTGCTATCAAACTAAAATAAACAATGTTTCATAGACAAATTTATGTTTTTAAAGAAGCAAGTAAAAAAAAAGGAGAAAACATATGCATGTGATGGATATGCTAAAATACTCCTTTGAAACAGACAATTTTTAAATATATTTATTATATTTAATGTAGATTTTATTTTCATTTAACATCTATTAGAGTATCACGTGCAGTCCAATTAGTCAAGTTTGTTTTTTCTTAATCAATTCTATGCCCCTACTGCTTGGTAGCAAATGAAGGATCTGATCTTGCTCCCATTCAAATCAATGGGACTTTTGTCACTGACTTTACCAGAAGCAGCAGCACTCCTGTAGACTAGTATTACCTCTTCTAAGCCTGAATTCAGCCCATAGGAAACCTTAATGTAAATTCTTACGTGTTTTGCTGAACAGGATGGAGCACATGGTTAAAGTACTTTGATAAATCAAGGCCCTGATGAGACAGAAGCCAGTCTGGTAACATTGGTCGTTAATCCTCTTCAGAACATTACTGCTATTTAATCTTCAAACAACTGCTGCAAGAGGTAGGTATTCTACACCTTAATAATCATCTTGATTAGCCATTATATATATATATATATATAATGTATAGCGTGCACCACAGATATGGTGGTGATAGGCACCTTATAGAAACTTAAATATTATATATATATATATATATTCAAGTTTCTATAAGGTGCCTATCACCACCATATCTGTGGTGCACGCTATACATGTATAAGATAAAAGCAAGAACTTTTCCAGGTATGGAAAGTAGATACATCACAACCTCCTTGCCTCAAAACCACATTAGAAGGCAGAGATAGGAAAGCCATGCCTAAACACTAGATATGGCATTAAGCAAAAGCCTGGATGAAGAGATGTGTTTTATAGAGGCTAGAAATGGGAAGGTTTCAATGAAAATGAAGACCATGCAATGGGATGCAGTTGCTTTCAATACCCCATCTTTTGCTATCAAAGCAACTGAAAAGGGTAAAGTGGTGCTAAGTGCATTCTGACAGTAAGTGTAAATGTCTGTTACCCAGTGGCACTCTTGCAGCACTTGCATCAGGATTGATCCAAAATGACAGCCACGACAGAACAACAATAAGCAGTGTAGGAGCATAAACACCCATCATGTAAAATCCAACTTGTCTTCTTAAAGTGAAGATTACTTCTACACAAGTGTAATAACCTTTAAAGAAATAAACACATTAATGTTCTAAATGTTTTACAGGCCAACCTTTTCAGATTTGAATGCCTTAGCATTACTCAGAATCCTGCCCTGTTGAAATCAGTGGAAATTCTGCCCATGATTTCAATAAGGCTCTCTATGAATTAGGCTTAAAATAAATTCTTTTCCCCAAAACCAAATAGTTCATCTGAAAACATGTTTGAAGCACATATGAGAGCTTACAAAACCTGAATGAAAAGAGAGCTGTAGCTCATGACTGGCCTGTTGCACTTGACCTTTCAGAACACAGAGAAAATCACAGTGCCTGCTGCTAAATCAATCTCTAGATTTACAAGTCTTTCTACACAGAAAAGTAAAGTAATATCTTGTCATTGCTAGTGGGTGTTCCTGCAGGCATATGAAAGGTCATATTCAGGAAGCCAAATAGGGACAAGCAAAACCAAAGGGAGAAAAGGGGGCCTGAGGGGATTCTTCTGTATTCCAAGGAAGGGTAATGCATGGACAGAGACTAGGGTTTTCAAGCATCCAAAAAGAGTTAGGCTTCCCAACTCACACTGGCAAAATTCTGTTCTCGAAGATGCACGGTCTCCAAAAGCAGAATTTTGCCAAATGGGAGCAGAGCACTTATCTCCCTTAGGCTCATGTGAAAATCCCAGCTGGTATCAATTTTGTGAAAAAGAAGGAAACGCTTATTAAAATAAGGTGTACAGCTATGAAGTCTTGTTCAGATTAGAAAAAAGTTAGAAAAGTAGAGACCTAAAGCAGGGCTTAATGAAAATCGCCATGATAATGAAAGTTGATACAGATAATTTTTTGTTTTGGTACAAAATTTTAAAAGATCTCTAAATTTAAAATTGGGAAAAACTAGGCAAAGAGGCTCAGGCTTATTTAAATATGGAACTTCATCACACAAACATACTGCTGGACTACCTGGAAAGGTGACTGGAGCAAAGAGTAAAAATGAACTCCACAGCCCCCTATATTTGCTGGTTGAAAACAAAGGGATCAAGGAATATGGTGGTAAAAACAGTAGCCAAATTCTGCTCATATTTAAATTCATGTAACTCCACTGACATTGTCTTATGTTCACCTGATTTGATAGTATAAAAACAACTCCATAAACTTCATTCTCACCATCTCAGGGCAAGACTTTTCCCAGGTGCTAATGTTTTCACCCCTCAGCTCATAGAGAGCCGAGAAGCAATATTATACAATACAAATTAGTCTAAAGTTGGTGAAAAGCAAGTATATCTTAAATATAGAGCTTAAATAGCAAAAAGGGAAATACATTCTTTTATGTTGTTACATTAATAAATTGTTCACCACACAGACAAAAAACAGAGTTTACAGTTAGAAGCTGTTTGAATATATAATAATCACAAAGCCAAGTACAAACAAAAAGAGAAGGAAAAGAGTTTTCCTTATTATTTTGTAGGTAGAAGACATCCATATGCTCTTAATTCTTCTTCTCCCCTTTTATTGATCTTTAGTCTGAGGAATTCTTCCTATGCAGTTTGTGAATGGTTTCCAGATATTTTCAAATTTTTATTTATTTTCCACACTATTTATGACTTTTATGTGTTCAGCTGTTTGTGTTAGGTCAAATTCATTCTGGCTCTGGCTAATGGCCTTGTATCATCTTTCAATAAGCAGAGTATAATATTCTTTGCCATCACCATTTATCATAAGGGTATCCACTTAGCACTTTCATGAGAAATTTCTGTCTGGCACACAAAGAAAAAGAAATGCAGGGACTTTTATTTTAGTGCAGGCAATGATTATCAAAAAAATGTAATCCCCAGATTTGCTTTTGCTTGGACAAGTACAGAACATACGGATCCAATCCTACATCTACTGAAGCAAATGTTAAAAACACCCATTGACATAAATGGGTGAACAAGGTCGGGGACTATGTTTGCAGTTGTCATGCATTTCCAGCATAAACCATAGCTTTGAAATCCAGTTTGTACATTAATGAGGTGCTCTTGTACAGTACATGAGATTGGCTTTAATTTGGTATTGCAAAGAGATGCTCTCCCACCATATGCCTTCAAAATACGAACCTTTAGTAAATCAATATGCAAACCTAGCAATGCCTGCCTGTATCTGCAAAGAACCTGCAACAATACCTCTGACAGTCATCTCAAAGGAGCGTTAAGTCCAAAGCCTAGTTATTACAAAGGTGAACATTGTTAAGAGAGTTGGTAAAAAAAATTGATTTTTTTGACAAAAATGAGTCAAAATTTGACAAAAACTTTCATGAAAATCTCACCAGTTCTAAATGTTAACTCTTTCTTTCATATGAGAAAGAAAAAAAGAGGAACATCAAAGATCTTCACAATCTACCATTAAATATCTTATTTTTCTATCATAAGGGAGCACCACTACTTCCTTCCCTCCCTTCCCCCCAAATATAAACAAAACCCCAATTAATCCCACTCAGCTGTCAAATATTTTTCCAGCATCCAAGCATAGCACAGCAATTGGTCCTAAGTATTCCATTTTTCACCATCCAAATAAGATGGAACAGCCTCTTTTGTATGATCTGGTGCTTCCCTATTTTATTTAAATACCATCTGGCCATTTGAAGCTCAAATTCAATTTTTTTAGTCTAATTATTAGCACTTTTGTGAGTAATGTGTTGTTTAACTGTTTAAGAATTAAATACCCCTGTAGCTGCTACATAAACTGGTATTTTATCCGAAAGTAGGGGTGAATAGAATTGTTGACTAGCACCTCTGGACTGTACTTTTTACAGTTGTATAATTTTGCTGGATGTGGAGTAATTCTATAATATTTTAAAATGGTAAGTCACCCAGAGACAATGGATTACCTAGCAAAGACTTAACAGATTGAGAATTCATTCCTGTTGTAGTTAAGACCATAGTTCCAAGGAATATTTACACTGAAACCTGAAATAATGCAAAGCTTAACTGATTTCAAGTTCCAATACAAACTTCAGACTCAGATCAAATTAGCTCTGAGGATTATTACGATTACCTGGGAACTCTCCAGATATAGGGTATGACTCCACAGTACCTGCAGGATAACAAACACTATCCTTTGACGGAGCAGAGTTTCTTCATGATCGCAAGGGGAGCCTCAGAGATTCCCTTCCCCTTAGCTCTCCTTTCTGTGTTTTGCTGGAAGCTTTCTGCAAGCCAGCAACATATGTTTCAAAAAGCACTGACCAAAATACAACAAAAAACATGCTCAGTTGAAAAAGAAATGCTGGTCATTGCTTCTGGATGTGAGCAATTTCATAGCTATGATTGTTGGCAGAAATCAGTGGCGGTAGAAACAGACAATAAATCACTAGAAGCCATATTACAGAAATCATTGTACAAAGCAGAGCCTGGATTTCAGAATATCATGAAATTGCAAAAGTACAAATACAGGACCTGTAAACAGTTTTTTAAGAGCACCCTATCAAAAAACATGAAGCTGCAGGAAGAAGAGTTTGAAGTAATACTCAAGTATTCTGAAACAAAATTTGACAAGCTCAAACAAGAAAACTAACATGACTCAACCATAAAACAATTTGAAAGAGTAGTTCTAGATGAACAACCAGCCAGAAAAGCCCAGGCACTTTCAAACATAAAAACTTATCAGGACAATGGAAATAAAATTGCTATGGGAGGATCAGAGATATCTAAACAAAAATAAGGATGTCATCTATCCTGACCTCCAACATCTCAATGTCTGTATTAGTTTATGGTTATTATATTTGGCTGTTATTGTGGTATTCATATCTAAATTATTGATTAGTTAAAAACTAATGTCCTCTTCTGCAATACGAAAACTATCAATGCAACTATTAATCACTAACAATATACAAAAACTAAATGCAAATTGAAATCTTTAACAAATAAATTAGTTAACAGAATTACGTACCTGTGCCTTTATAATATTTGGTACAGTTACCATATTCAATATCCTCTTCTTTAATGTCAAACTGGGGTAAAGCAATTTTTTCTAACTGAACAGGATCTCCAGATTGCCAGATAAATCGTAAATCATCAGTTGTGTAACCAACTACAAGAAAAAAAAACAAAAAATTTTAAAGCTACCTTACACCAGAGTCAATTCAGCAAAAATATATATATCTATATATATGCATGTATGTATTTCTTTCATTTCTTGATTCCTGCTTCCTGTCATAAAATTATCAGTTGATTCACAACTAGATTTTTATTGTCTATTTGTTAATTAGGACTTGATGGAACTCTGTATTACTGAAAATCTGAAACTGAATGAGAGTGTTATTTTAGCACTCAGTATTTAAACAGAGAAAAGTGCCTGATTCCCCACAACTTTTAACATTGTATTGTCATTTAGACTCTGATTCAGCAAAGAACATTAACACATGCTTAACCTTAAAACATGTTCTTAAGTCCCATCAACTTCTGTGGGATTTAAGACTGTGTTTACGTGGTTTTCTGAATCTGGGCCTTTCATGTGTACAAAGCAGCCTTTCATGTGTTCCTTTCGGATTTGGACAGACTTAAGGGCCTAATTCAGAAAAGCATCCCTTCAGCAAAACACATAAGCATGTGCTTAACATTAAGTACATGCCTAAATTCTACTGAAGTCAATGCAGTTTCAGAACATACTTCAATTTAAACATTTGCTTAAGTGCTTTCTTAAATACAGATAGACTTAAGGACATGCTTAAGTGCTTGCCTAAATCTGGGCCCACACAGATCACTTTTGACCACTGCATTTACACATAGTGCAAAGCAGTGGAAAAAGCAGGCCCATGACGTCTGAGCATAAAAGGATGTTAACTAAAAGTGCAGTCACGATCGTGATTTTACATGTCATTTTTCTGTCTGCCTGATATTCGTTAAAAATGGAGTTAAACACAGATAGAGCATGAAAAATAGTGAGAGGAATGGGGGAACATACAAAGGGTAAATTGAGAATGCAATGTAATTTTTTTCTAAGAATGCAGAATCTTTAAGAAATGCTTAAAGGGCTGTTCCATTCAGGGGGTGAGAATTAGGCAGATGATTTTCACATTTGAAAAATATCTGTGATAAAAAACTAAAATGTGAATGACCCTCTAAAACTTCTCAAAACTTAATACTTATTATCTACCTCCACATTTGTGTCATAAAAGCTATATCATGAAAATAAGTTTTAATACACCCTTAATAAATGTATCTCACATCCTCAATATGCACAGCAAATTACAACAAAACAGTTATAGTCAAGTGGGAGAGTACAGAGGGTGTGCTTAGTAGACAGTGAGAGGTGTTTAGGATTGTTAACAATAACTGCAGATGTGAAGAATTAGTGAGGGAGTGGGAGGCAAGCATATGGTCAGGATAGCTGATGATGCAGCAAAGAATCAGAGTAGAGGGAGAATGTAAGTCTAAGAGGATACTTCGATTGGCAGAGCAGAAGAGTAAAGAGACAGGAGACCAGAGGTAGTTAAGGGCATAGTCATGAAGGATACTTAGTATGAGTCAATTTTCAAGTGGCTGGGAAGTCAGTAGAGGTCTTTCAGGACAAAGGTGATAGGTATGAGAGAGTTGGTAGCACTCCCAGCAGACTGGAGTTTGGATAGGAGGATCTCTAGGAGGCCTTGCAGGAAATGTGTTGTAAAAATCAAGGCATGAGGTAACTAATTCACAAAAAAGCAGTTCTTCGTGTGTATGCTGAGGAAGATGCGAACTATATTGCAGAGATGGTAGTAAGGTGGACTAGTAAAAAATAGTAATGAGAGCTGCAGTGGAGATTTTGGAGTCAGGGATAACTCCAAGATTATAGCCCTGTGAAGTGCCAGGAAGGTCAGAGGCGAGGAAGGAAATGCATGTCTTAGAGACATAGCTGAGGATACTTCTCTTGCAAAGGTGGAGGATACCTGTCTTTCTAACATTCAATTTAACATCACATCAAAGATTTATATGCTTCAGAGAGATTGGGAGAGAGCTGAGGGAAAGGTAAATGAAAGAGATAAAAGGAGAGACAGAGTTAGATGTCACTGGCATAAAAGTGGTAGTTGTGCTTAAATTGTCAAATTTTTAGTGTAAAAAAGAGGAGGCAAATGAAGCAGAGAGTTTTTGGGAGACTAGAGCAGAATGGTTTAGAATCCAAGGCACAGTCATCACTAGAGACAAAAACAACGAGGAGTCTTTGTGACACCTTAGAGACTAACATCCTTTCATGTATTTATACCTGCTCCTGTATTTTTCACTTCATGCATCTGATGAAGTGGGTTCTAGCCCACGAAAGCTTATGCCCAAATAAATTTGTTAGTCTCTAAGGTGCCACAAGGATTCCTCGTTGTTTTTGCTGATACAGACTAACATGGTTATCACGCTGAAACTAGAGACAAAGAAATGGTCATAAGAGATATAGTAGCCAAACTTGGTGAGGAGGGACTCATATCTATTTAGTGTTCAGGCCAGTCAAAGAGTATATTTCTTGACATTGGTGTCATATAGCTGCACTGAGATTAAGAAGAATAAATAGCACAAGGAGTTATCTTTAGCAAAGTGGAAGAGGTAACTGAACAGTCCAAGCAAAGCAGTTTCTTGCCATGGAGGAGGTTAAAGACATACAGGCCTGGATCAAAAGGAGGTGAGCAGTAAAGTAATTGGAGAAAGTTAACTTCGCTAACCTCACCAACACTTTACAGAATGAGTGTAACTTGTGCAGGTGGTAATAGCTGTTAGGAATATTGGGGTCAAAGATAGATTTCTTATCAATTATGGAATTTTTAGTGCAGTAGTGAAAATGCTACAAAGTAAAATGATGATGGCAATACAGGGAGCTAAAGCTGGAAGGCATCTCGAATTGAGTGAGCTGAGTTAAGAACTAAGACCTACCATACCAGATCAGGACACCAGTCTAGTCCAGTATCCGGTCTGTAACACTGGCCAGACCACATGCTTCAGAGGAAGGAGAATAAAACTCTATAGTTGACAATTATGACATAACCTGCCCATTGGGGAAATTTTTCCTAAACCCACCAGGCAAAGTTTGACTTATCCCACGATGCAGGAGGGTTTATATCCCTTCTATATTTTAGAATCTTAAATGTAACTGTAGATATTTCTTTTCTGAATCCCACCAGGCTCTGTCTCAATAACATCTAGTGGAAATGAGTTTCAAAGGCTAATTCTATTTTAAATAAAAATGTATTACTTATTATCAATTTTAAATTTGCTGCTTTTCAACTACAATAAATGTCCTCTTGTCCTTGAATTATGAGAGAGGATAACAGAAGCATTTAATTTACCTTCTCTGAACTATTATATACTCAATTCATCTCCCTCTAAACTAAGCAATGCCAGTCTTTTCAGTTTCTCTTCATATAGAAGCCTTTCCAGGCTTCTAATAATTTTCATCATCTGTTTCTAAACCCCCTCTATTTCTGCTATTTTCTTACAGACACAGGGTGACTAGAGGTGATAGGGAGATCAAGAAGGAGGCATTTTACTTTCCCAAGAGAGTGTCGTGCAGCCAGATGTGGTAGGAGCAGAACAGCTATAGATTTTTGGGGAAGACTAGCGGTAAAGGAAGATAGACTATGGAGTTGGTGGCTGTGGTGCTGTTATGGATTATTGAAATTTTGTATTACAATGATGTTACAAACTCTTGATAACTGCTAATGGGAAGAGTAAAAAGGAGTCAGGTAAGTGAAGTGGTGTGATAGTGCAGAAGAGTAAGTGAAGATTTCCAGTGCCTTTGGAGACTGCAAAATAATAAAACAGCGTCTTAACAGATGAGAGGAAAACATGTTCATACCTACCTGGTCTGTCTCAGTTCCCACCCTTGGGCTTTCCAGTAATGTCAAAATAGGCATTTATGTGTCAAATAACACCCCTTCTTGGGGTCTGGGTTTATTAACAAAGTTCCCAAGGAAACACAAGAACCCCTACCCAGTCTTCCTGGCTGGCTCAATTGTTGGTGCAGGTTTCTTAGTCCTGTCCCTGCTGAAGCTCTCCTCTAGCAGACTTATTCTCCACACTTTATCCATCCTCGCTGACTCCTGCGCTCTGCTGACATGCACCCCCAAACCTGCTGCTGGGGAACTAGGGAGAGTCTCTCCCTACTCTCTATCAAGCAGCAACTACCAGGACTTTCAACATAAGTCTTTCTTTCTCTCCCCTCTGGCTCTCCATGGGTTTTGTTTTACCCCATCCCCGAAACCCTGATTTAGTCATAAGACTTGCCTGCCACATGACTTCAAACATTTTCTCCATATGGAGAGGCAAGCTACGTGTGTTACAGGTGAGGCTGGACCCTTCTCCCCTTAAAGAGCCAGTCACCTTGTTACATCTCTTAAGGGCTCTGTGTTCATCATTATGCCAGGGGTTCTCAAGGTGTAAGCAATGGAGAATGCTTTTACAGAAGCAAGTTGTCAGGAAAAAAAACAACCACCAGCCCCCCCAAAAACACAACATAGGGCTTGGTTCTGAGAGAATGTCCACAACTTCCATTATCGTCAGCAGGAGCTATGAGTGTTCAAAGCCTCTCCAACTCAGACTATTCAGTGTAATTACTATCTCAAATTACATAGAGGTTATTAGAGACTTTGGAATGAGAGAAAGAAATATTGCGGGAGAGTCTCTCTTTGCTGAGATCTGGTTACGGCTCCCCTATTCTGAAGTACAGCTGCCGTATGCCAGCTGTGTAAGTTATCACCTGCCAGTTAAGAACTGGTGGAGTGGAACTGCACCCAAAGTGCCTTTCTTTGTCCTCTACACAGAGGTAAGGGGAAAGTCAGCAAAGGAGCCAGATCTGCTGGCTTCATTCCTGCTGAGAGATTCTCCTTAACGGGGTGTGACAGGGCGTACCTGGCCTTTGCAGCTACCTAACAGAGGCCCAGCGGTTCTACTGTACCCCACCCCAGAAAGCAGAGAAGTGACAGGAAAGCAGCAGCAAAGGTGGGTCCTCCAGGCCTGCCTAGACAAGCCTCATGGAAGAAGCCAATAAGAACCCAGCAGGCTCAGATAAAAGGAGCTACAGGGCCTTAGCAGGTAAGTTCCTGGTTGGGATCAGAGGATTAAGGACAGGTGTGCCTCTGCTCAAAGAAACTTGAGGGATAACCAGAGTTTGTTTCTGACTGCATTTCCTTGAGCTGGGTTTGCAGGGAGAGATGAGTGCCCCCATTACACTGGGGCATTCCCAGTTAGTCCACTATGGCCAGATTCCTTTGTGTCACCTGAGTAGAACAAGAAGAAGAGAAGAGAAGAGAATTTGGCCCATAATTTTTAAACTTTCAAAACAGCAAGTGATTAACCCACCCTAGAATCCAAATCTTTCTTGACTGCTGGAAGCCAAGACAATATTTAATTATTACTACTTTAAAACATTTGATCTGTATGATCTAAAGTAAAGCCTGGGTGGGATTTATTGTTCAGAAGATGTATCTAAAAAAACCCCATCACTCATTAAATCCTTAAAGCCCGAGAGTCTGTATGTAAATAAAGACCTCCTACTATATATAGCTCTCTGCTCATCTAGTGGCTAGCCCACTAAAACAGAGCTCTTAACTGTAATCCTTCACTAGTTACCAGACATTTTCCTTTAGCTCAAGTGATATGCACCTGGGTACTGGAATCAAGAGTTCATGATATGATCCCCAATACCATTTTAAAGCTTTTTCCAATCACTGTGATGTTTCTATGTATGCAGTTTGTGGCTTTATTACACCATTTTTAGTAAACTGTGCTCCATTTTGGTATGTTTAAGCAAAGGTTTGGATGATATACGTAGCTGTTCTAGCAGATTGTTAGAGCTACAGTTTAACATGGAGGCGGGGGCTTTTTTTTAAATACACATATTATGCCAATATTTTGTGACATGCGTGTATTCAATCTGAGGTCAGAATAATGCATAAATGCATGCCATTGGGAAAAATGCACCCAGAGACCTTCCATCAGGGACACATTAATAAGATTGCTCTAGAATTCAAGAGCATAAGCACATAGTCAAATCCATTTAATTTAGTGAATTTCATGATTTTTTTTTCCAGATGGTGACCTTTTTTAAAAAAGACTGACACTAGGTAAGAAACAATTTGGTTTTGGAAGTTCCATTAGTCAAGTAATTAAGTAAAACAAAACATCTTATGGGTAACAAATAGTGAAACAAGAAAGCATCCCCACTGTTGGAACTGGAAGGGAATAAAGTCCATGAGCTAACTTCTTACTGTTGCTAGTTGAATAAAAAAGGGCAAAAGCTTAAATCACACTATCACTCAAGGGAGAGGGTGATAATCAATTCCTCCTCCTCACCAGTTTGAATTTAGCACATCTGGTATTAAAGAAAGGTCAGTGTTTCTAATAAAGTGGAAAAAACTGTTCATGAATACTTCTTCCTTGAGTAAATATGATATCTATAATGCTGCTAATGGGCCTTGTATTGAGGTTTTTCTCAGGCAAACTTCCACTGATATCAGGGTTTTGGGACTCAAAGGACTGTAGGATTGAGCCCAGTATTAGTTAAACGTATAAAACCTAATTCAAACCTATTATAAACAGGGGCAGACCTATTTAATTCGGTAGATTTACACTCAATAATACAAGAGCTAATTTATCCCAAAATATTCTGCAGAGGAAGTGGTTGTCATGCAAGTTAAAACTACCTGAGGGAACTACTAATTCATTTTTCCAAATGATATTTATGTCCTGATTTTACCCAATACATTTTAAATGTCTTCAGAAATGCTAAACAGTGTCATTATGTGTTTGTTAGCAAAAAACTAAAACTAGAACAAATGGTGCCATAAAAATTAGAAATTTTTGTAGGAAAGAACCATAAATTTAAATTTGTAATGATCATGGAATATTAATTTTAAAATTCATTAAGAAATGTTTACACTGAACAACATATATAATATATTTCTTGTTTGATTTTCAGGCCTGCCTAGAAGGTAACAATTTTTATGCATAGACTGATTTACATACAGCTCTCCAATTGCATCTTGCAACGCTGTGTATCCATAGGAAACAAGGTCAAGTCCAAAGGGCATGACAGAGTAACGGATAATCTGAAAATGGAAAAATAGATCTTAGACACAATTTGAACTGTTTTGTAAGTAACAAAGTAGAGTAAGATTTTATATATATATATATATATATATATATATCTTTACATTTAAAGAAGTACAAAAATAACAAGAATGTATAGAGTAGAGCCTCAATAATTTTCTCTTGTCACAGAGTCTGACTCCAAAATACTGAGGTATCGAACAAACATAATTCAAAATTTATTCATGTATTTTGTTGGCTAAATTCTGTATGGTTTAAAAATAGTGCAATAAGGTTTTAATGGATAACATTTTGAGGGAAAAAATGCTCAACTCACTAGTCAGGATGTGTCTTTGATGGGTCCAGGAGTAGGGTGACCAGATGTCCTGTTTTTAAAGGGACAGTCCCGTTTTTTGAGACTTTTTCTTATATAGACACCTATTCCCTCCCACCCCCGTCCCGTTTTTTCACAGTTGCTATCTGGTAACCCTGTCTGGGAGGGCATCTCCCCTCACCCTAGGTAGTGGGAGGGGGAAATCTCAAGTGAGAGCAGTTGGGAAAGTACTACATTGTGGGGAGGGTATTGCTTCTTTCTCATTCCCTCTCCCCCACCAGGCTATGGAGGAAAAGGGGGAGGACCATGTCCTGTCTGCTCCTGCTCCACTGAACAGCAGTAGGGGGTCAGGATAAGCCAGCTGATTGGCTCTCACCTGCTGGACTGGGGGAGGATTGTTTCTGCTTGCTGTTGGCAAGTAGCCAGTTTAGGCTCTTTTCCAGGCCCACTTTTGTGTAGAGAGCTAGATCTCACGATGCCAGGTACGAAGCTGATTGCCAAATTTTGTTTGGGGTCTGGAAGGGATTTTTGTTTTCCCATATGGAAAAATGGCAAACTGTTCTGTGGGTTTTTTCACCTTCATCCGGCATCTGAAAGGTTTACTTGGGGAATTTAAATTACATTCATTGCAACTTTTGAAGTGAGGTCTCTGTAACCCAATGGGCTGCTTGGGCATGAGCCTCATGGACAACACTGCATAGTGATGGACTTGCCTCTATGTCTCATGCAGCATATGTCTCTCCTCCTCTTCTACCTCTTGTGTGGAGGAGAGGAATGGGTTGGGACTCTGACTTCCAGCCAGGGTCTCCAGACAGGCCTGAGGGAATAAAGGGGGCATTGCTCCCATATCCACCCTCAGGTTTGTAGAACCCAGGACCACTGATGCCAGGTGAAACCCACACTAGAGCCAGGTAGTTTGTATGTGTGTGTGGGGGGGGTTCCCCATTGGTCAGTAGTTTTAATAAGGTTGCAAGCCTCTGTATTTAACTATACTATGGCACATTGTTTCTTTTGTGTGTCTTTTACCACTAACTCAATCCTCAATAAAAAGTGTCATTTGTGTAAAGATAGTCTTCTAATAAAAAAATATTTGGATCCACTGAAAAACTTATATCCGGTATTACACTGACCCAAATCAGTATTTTCCTGCTACATTTACAGACCAATGGACAATCCCCTACATACAGTTTTTTTTCATTTTCTGCCTCTGGCTGCAGCAATTGTTAGTAGCTATAAATCAAATTCTTATTAATTTAAGGGGCATCTAATGTGGTCTGAAAATTGTATCACTTACTCTGAAAGACCCTAATTATTGTCAGTTTCACCAGGCTTCTGCTGAATTTGGCCAACTATCTCACTAAGATCTTTATTCCATTTTGTAAAATCTTATTTTACCTACATTTGGTATTTTAAAATGATCTAATACATACCTAAGCTTCAGAATCTTTCATACTAGCCAAAATATCAATCAATATGCTTTAGAATCTGTAGTTTTATGAGAATTCACTCTGATTTATTTTTATGCATTTTTAATATCAATATCAGCTGAAAGTTCTACCAATGATTATCTTTGTAAATTATACATATTACTAACCTGCAAAGCGAGATGTATGTCCTACACCAAATAACTTATTGAAGATTATTTAAATAAAACCAACAGTAAATATTTACAATTAAAAATACCACAATACCTCATACTGACTAGAACATCTCCATCCCGAAATATAAATAGAAGAATATTTTCTTGAGTGACATCATGGAAGTTGGCGTTCTTTTCATTTGCAAAGAACAAGTCTGGTTTCCACAGACATTTAAACATTGTAGGATCCACTGTCAGTGTATCTGAACCCCTCCAGTCATTGGGCAATTTAAGTCTGGGGTCATTCCACTTTTGTCTTAGGAAGATGTTAACTCTGTAATCCTGATGAGAAGAATTTGCAAGTGTGTATTAATCTAACCACAAAACAACAAAACAGAAAAAAACAAACAAACAAAAAAACATGCAGGCTCCAAAATGAAAAAAAGATCTATTTAGATTTTGTGGTTTTCCTCTAATGGATACAGCTGATCATTCTTCAGCACACAATTTTCTTGGTTTTAAAGGAATTAGCTAAAAGATACATAAAGTTAGGTTACATAAATGCTTTGTTTCTCAAGATTAACCATGTTAAATTAAAATAATATGGGTCAAATTCTGCCCTCACTCACATCTGTGCAGCCCCAATGACACCAATGGTGCCACATGTGTGTAAATGAGGACAGAGTGTGGTCTTATACTTCTACAATATATATGTATTTCAGGCAACAGGATATCAGGCAGGGCCCATGTGGATTTCACATTTACATCAATGACCTGGTAAGTGTAAACTGCAGCACATGCTCCAGTTGGTTAGATGGTATGTTAACAATATGGCATTACATTGTCAAAGAAGAAAACAGAGCAGAGAAGTAATACCCACAGAATAAACAACAAACGAAAGAAAAATGAAACATGTTTCTAAATGTTGGTGTCAGTCCACTGCAAACACTTACACGCATGCTTAACTTTAAGCACTTGAGCAATCCCATTGAAATTGTCTTAGGACAGCACCGATGTGTGTCCTTAATTTTAAGCACGTTTAAGTCCATTGACATCAAAAGGGGCTTTTACTATTATTATTTAACATTTATATTGTAGTCCATGTGCTTACATACTGTCCTTAACAGGGACGTTTTCCTAAATGAGAGCCTGAAGTAAATGGACTGATTTTCAAAACTGCTGAGCTCCCAAGGGAGCTGGTGGGTGCTCAGAACCTTTGAAAAACCAGGTAACTAAGGACTTGATCAAAAGCCCACTGAAGTCATTGGAAAGATTCCCAGTGACTTCAAAGGGCTTCGGAACAGATCCTTATTTAGTTAGATGTTTGAATATGGATTGAGGAGCCTAACTTTTGGCATATATTTAAGAATCATGGCTTTAGATAGTGGAGCCATGGTTAATACGCAGTGAGGATTTAATAAAGGAAAGCTCTTGCCAGACAAACTTGATTGCTTTTTTTTTTTTTTTTTTTTTTTTGAAAGAGCCACAAAACTGGATGTAAGGAAAATAGTAGATATATGACAGGGTATTTAGGCCCTAATAAAGTATTTGATACTGTGTCTCCGAGAATGTATTCTCAAATCAATTCCTGCTGAATGACTAAGCTAATGATAACTGAAAATAGCAGGACTGAATTGGGGGAGGAATCCAGTGGATTACCACAGGTATTTGTGTTACATCCGGTTTGATTAAATGAAATCTTCCTGAGTGATACAGGAGAGGAAATAATGTCATACTAATGAAATTCACAGATGAAATTGCAGTCCTGTAGGAAATTGGGAGGAGTTTCAAACATCAGTGAGGACAGAGATATAATACAAAAGGGACTTAAAGGGATTTAAAAAATGAGCAAAAAACACAATTTAGATTAGTCTTGAAAAAAGCAGGTTAATATCTCTGGGGGAAAATAATCCCAAAGTAGATATTCAGTGTGAGGGAAAAACCTGAAAAACAGTAACGCAGAGAGAGTGAGTTAATAATGCAATACGGCAACAAGAGAAGCCAATGCAATATAGGATGCACACACAGGGGTGTGATGAATGTAGGTTATTTGTATTTGACCTGATACCAAATAGTTGGCCTGGGCATTTACTGACTACTGAATATGAATCCAAACAGTGGGATGGGGCCAGGGAGGGGAGGGAGCAGAAGACTGGAACAGACTGTGACAAATGGAAAAGCTTTAAATGTAGACTCCCCCTTCCTAAACCAAATTCCAAATTTAAATGCAAGTCTTTCACACTACTTCTGCTAATGTCACTGGGTCCAACAAGGACTAAGCTATTGAATATTCCTCAACTTTTATGACCATAAGAGAATGCTTCTCACCCTGGCACTCAGAAAAACTACCAAAATGACTTACTGTAGTAGGGAGTTCCCAATCATTACCATCTGTCTTTTATCAATAATCAATTTACCTTCACTCATCCTGGGTAACAAACATAGGTATAAAGTGTGATCAACTGTGCATTGATATTGCATTTTTTTACATTCCTCCACTGTGCTTACTCATATCTTCAGGTGCCTGGAAAATTAAGAATTTGTACACTACACATCCTTCTGCTCTTGGCCTGGTCACCTTTCTATGCGTCTCATTTATGGACTAAACATTTACCTTAAGACTGCATAAGTGACAAAACGGGCTCTCAGGGAGGTCATTGACCTCACACTAATACAAACTAACACATTGCTGAATTGAATATCTTAAGCAAGGAAGAACCACATTTCACACTTCTCAGAAGCCACTTTTAATTTTTAATTTTTTAGGCCTTGAATCCATCAGATAATAAAACCTCTCACAATTTATGAACAACAAGATACAATCCTCTTTGTGGATGAGTAGATTTAATTTAGTTTAACTTAGAAATTTTGTATGCAAATATTCAAATTTCACACTTACCATCGTTGTCTCTTGGATTGATCCAAAGCTGTTAATGAAAATGTTGACTGTTACATCGACTGGAATTCCTAAAGAAAAAAAAAATAGAAAATGCACACTGTAAGGTTTAGGGCCTGATTCTCTTGTGAACTAGTGACTATTTATACCATTCTGGCAATGTAAAGGGTCCTTACATTGAATTACACCCACTTTAGGGCCCCTTTTAAATGCGCTTAACACTGCTCTGGCACTGAAATATAGATATGAATCAGGCCATTAGTATCTTTTTATCTTCCAATATACATTTGCTGGGTTAAAGATATGGTGTCCAGTCCTGCTCCCATTACAATGAAAATTATGAAAATTATTTTCATTCTGGTGATAAGAAACTAGAAAAATTCCTCAGCCCACATTATCTAAGCTTAAAATGCTACATGAACAGTAAATTGGAATCTTTTGCAAATGTAATGCTTGTGTGTTATCACAAAGCTCACAATCTAGTACCAGCCCCTGTATATAGTGTAATGGATACAGACAACATACGTACAGAGGAAAGACATATACTTTCAGCTCTCTTCACTGATTTGTGACTTATACTGTCATATTTGCTTAGATTCTCCAGACCAACTGTTCTTTGTGCAAGTCTGGTGTGAGCATGTAAAGAGGTTAGTGGTTGTGGTGGGGTATAAAAATGGCCCGTTGCAGCTTCTTCGTCTGCAGCACAACATAGTTTAACTGAACCTGAAGGTTGTTCTTATATACTCTTTCCTGGAGACTACAACTTGACATGAGGGGGCAGCTTGTGTGTTCCAATGACCCTGAGAGCTATGCTGGCGGGAGTTTTAATTCCTGGTGAGGTCACCCATGATGGATGGTCAAAGGATAGAGAGGGACCAGATGAAAAGCAGTCCTTTGGTCCTCCAGGTTGGGTTGAGAGAGAGGCCGACACAACAAGGTAGCCTTTCCAGCAACCAGCATGATGGACAGGGATGGTAGAATCTTGTTTGTGTCCTAAATAAGGTCTGACAGCATGGGAAACATTCAGATTCAGAATCTAATATAAATTTTATTTAATTAATATTGTTCCAATTCATGCTGCTAAGACTGACTGGTGAAAGTGTAGATTCTGCCTTATGTGCAGGCTTGAGACTATGTCGTGCTGAGCCCCTCCTGCAAGTGGCTGAGTGCCCTCAACTCCAAATGCCTTCAGTGCCATTGAGGGTGCTCAGTATCTTGCAGATTTAGGCCAGGTCTATGTGCAAGCCAAGTAAATCAGTCATGCTTGAGAAATATTTTAATGTGGGCAAATCACTTGTCAGAAGATATTCTTCTTCCCCCATCGCCTCCCTCTGAAATGATGTAACATTTCTCCTCTTTCTTCTTCAGTCCAGATTCATTCTGGACTGCCAGCGATGGGAGTGGGTGGGAGAGAAGGAATCAAATATTGACAATAAGATTTGGGGCTATATGTTTACCTATTGCTGAATATCAAGTAGCCTATCAGGTGGACATGCAACCCGTGTGACAATGCCTAGTGTTGAAAATAATTGAGTAAGCTTCCATAGTGAACAAAAAAGGGGCGAAGTTTCTTCTGAGGTAAGATATAGTATTTGAGATTGGGGGGCGGGGTTAATAGTTTTATAAAGGGAGTTGAGTAGATCTATCTGAAGAACTGTTTCCCATTGGGAAGAGGAAAAGTCTTTATCTTGAGGACAAGGTGGTAATGGCATATCTGTAGCACTCTCCTCAGAAGCACAATCAAGATTATAGCTTTCCAGACTAGTTTTCTTCATACTATATATGTAGTTGTGTTACAATTATATACCTACACACGCATATTTATATGTGATTTTTACTGTGGCAAAAGCCACACTCACAAGCTGCAGTTTAAGTAGTGTAATAAAAATTGGTTTTTTTTAGAAAGAATCTCATTCCTGGAAAACTTAAGATGCAGCTGTGAGAATTATCACATATTATTTAGAGGATATATACTCCTGTCATTATTATAACAGTACAGAAGTGATAGCTGCTAAGGGCATGTACTTAAGTATATGAACCACATTAATTTCCAAAATGCAGCAATAGGATTTAGCACAGATTTAAGGGAATTATAACTTCTGTGTGCTTTAGAAATACTAACATGGTAGGGCCTAAATTCTGTAGTATTTTCATGATCATCGACAAGAACCGGTTTAAAAAAAATTAAGTAAAACTGTTTAATGTTTTAAAAATACATTGCCTTGAAAACAGTATTCAAATACTAAATAAAACCATATCATTTAATTTTAAAAAGGTATCAATTAAAAAAAATCCCTAAAAACACTCCATGTGTTAGCAGCATGAAATATGCATATGATATCTATCCATCGGCTAAAAAGGGTAAATATCTTTCAGCAGTTTCACCCCCTTTTCAGAAATTTTATCCTGAATCTTTCCAGAAATCTAGTTTCCAGAGATTCTGTGCATGTGAATAAAAAAATAAAAAATAGAAGAAGAAATGTTAATAACTTGAAAAGGTAGAAAATGTCTTTTATATGTGACAAACCTTTGAAATTTGGTCTTATCCTAGGATCATAAGTGAGCAACAGCCTATTCAAGATATTGCTGGTAGAATTAACAGGTACTCTTGCAAGATCTTCAGCTGATTGCTGGCTGTGAAAAAGTGCATTGGTTATTGTTAAGATAGCAGGTACTGTAACTTTGAACTTCCTGAGTCATTTTAAAATGCCATTCAAACTATCCAAAAGGCATCATATATATAAACCTCCCCCAAGTTTACCCCTTTCAAGTAACTTCTATAGTATTTAATTTTCCTTTACCTATCTTACTCTAATACACTGTAGTACTGACATTTCAATATTTTCTTCATAATGTTATAAAAACAATGAAAACTCTCCGTTTCTGATTGTAAACTAAATAAAAAACTAAAAACATCAAATAAGCAAAAATGTACTAATGACTTTTATATCAGAGATGCTTTAATTTCTTCATTAGTAGAAGCAGCCTACAGAACTATTTTTAGTGACTGTCAAATTAGGAACAAACAAATTGACAAGCAATTTTAGGTGCCAAAATATTCAGAGGTTTTTGGCAGTCTATTGCTTTCATGTGACAGACCCAGCTATCCCACAGGCTTTTCGTAATTTAATTGGTAAATCCTGATAACCCTTTTCAATTGCAAAAGAGGTTGCAGATTCTCATTTTACTTTTGCAGGGAGAACTGCAATCTTCATTAACCTTCCCATTACAGTTCATGTTTCAGGTGATCAGTAAAATTAGTTAGCTTGGGATAGGTAAGTGTAGCTTAGCGACTGAATTTTGATATTAAGATCAGCAGGCACATGCGTGCACACAACACCACACACACACCTCCTTGTAACTCACCCATGCAATTCAGTGGACCATCCACACACACAGTCTGGTAATGTTACGTACGTGTGGTTGTGAAATTCCAAGACTCCAGAGTAACCTCACACAAAACTCATGAGAACAAATGAAACATCAAACCTAAGCCTGTTTGTGATTTATCATATGACTAAACAAATCTATCATTTTGTACTACTTACACCCTGACTCAGACTCCATAGGAGATAAGACAGTAAGTTTATACATAAGTGTGTTGTATCACATAACCCAGATGGTGAGGTTATTTCATACCTCACTCTAAACTGAATAGTAGGTCACTGGACCTAATTTGCTCAGCTTGTTATGATGTTTCAGTTTGCTTGTACATATTTTACGTGAGGATTCAGTGAATGTGTTGAGAGCTTTTGAGGTTACCCTTGTTTCATGAAATTTACAACTAAATGCTGTGCATGTGGAAGACAGAATAGATTTTATATTTAGAATCCAAGATTACTTCCTTGGACGCGAAGTATGGTTTCACTTATTAGAGTACTACCCTCAACTTGATTATATTAGTGTAGAGGCTGTGATTATAGGAGCAGCAGCATCTCTGCATGCTGAGAAGCACTTCTAAATGAAATAATCAAGTTTCTAATATCTCAGACAATGGAACAACATACCAACAGGATCAATCTTCCACTCATCCACATATTACCACAATGTATTATTGGTTATTTCCCCAAAATGTAATACGTGCTATGATAAAAAGGATACTTTCAGGAACCAAACTCAAACTAAATGGAATCCCTGAAGATTTATACAGCAGAGAAAGGTCAGGAGTGCACAATGCATCACAACTGGTTTTACAATTATGCCTTTCAAGATGCTCCAAAAGAAGGAGGGGGGGGGGAACCCGTATAATCTATATGAGAACTTTCCTTGCCGATCCCTCAAAGCTGAATAAACCATATATCCTCTATCAGCAGCTGCTAAGCTACCATGAAAAACCTGATATTTAAACTACCTGTAAACCTGGCTTGATTAGGGTTGCCAATTTTGGAGGTTTCATCACATGACATAAACTTGAAGATTATGTCATGTGACTCCTGGAGACTCCAGGACAATCCTGGAGGGCTGTCTACCCTTGGCTTGATATTCATTTCAAATCACATCCATATAAAACAAGAGTAAAACCACTGAAAACAATAGAGATCATAGTCAGGCAGACAGGGCCAGACCCTGGGCCCTGGCTAAGGCTTATTTTTGCTACCCCAGTTTTGAAAAGCAGCTTTAAAGCTTGTATAGCTGGCTACCCACTGTAGAAAACTCACTAGAACCAGCTATTTTGGCTTTACAGCAGGGGTGGGAAAACTTTTTGGCATGAGGGACACATCTGGATATGGAAATTGTATGGCGGGCTATGATGCTTACGAAATTGGGGATTTGGGTGTTGGGGTGAGGGCTCCAGCTGGGGGTGCGTGCTCTCTGGTGGGGCCAGAAATGAGGAGGTCAGGGTGCGGGAGGGGGCTCTGGGCTGGGATTGATGAGTTTGGAGGGCGGGACGGGGATCAGGCCTGGGACAGGGGGTCGGGTCACAGGAGAGGATCAGGGGTGCAGGTTCCGGGCAACACTTACCTCAAGCAGCTCCCGGAAGCAGCAGCATGTCCTCCCTCTGGCTCCGATGTGGAGGCACTGCCAGGCAGTTCTGTGCATTGTCCCATCCACAGGCGCCGCCTCTGCAGCTCCCATTGGCCACAGTTCCCAACCAATAGTTCCCGGCCAATGGGAGCTGCGGAGGCAGCGCTTGGGGCGGGGACAGCATGCGGAACCCCTTGGCTGCCCCTACATGTAGGAGCCAGAGGGGGGACATGCTGCTGCTTCCGGGAGCTGTGCGGAGTCATGGCATGCACCGAGCAGGGCAAGCGCCAGAGCGGGGCAAGCCCCAGACCCCACTCCCTGGTGGGAGCTCAAGGGCCGGGCCATCTGAAGGGCCGGATGCATCCGCCAGGCAATAATTTGCCCACCCCTGCTCTATAGCATCCGTCACTGAGCACTTTACTCCAACAAAACAGGGAATGACTGGTGGGAGGGAAGGAGAGTCAGAGAACTGCTGAGCTGTGGGTCCAGGTGCCAGAATGGCCCTTTCGAGGCTAAGTTGCTCCTTGGCCCACCAGTTGTGTCCCCCAACACTTCTCTGATTTGTGCCAGGCAACAAACAGCCAATCCCAAGGATGTGACCCACAGTATTATGATCCAAAAACAAGACTTTATAACACAAGTTGTGTAATTGAAAAAACTTTGTTAAATGGGCTTCAACTACAACATTTGTACTGCAGGGTAATTCTTTGACAATTAAATTCTTATAAAGAAAGTGAGAATAAAACATCAAGAGTCCATAGTATTAATAAAAATATGTAATCTGTGGGGGAAATGCATAGTTTAAACCAAGAGTGTTTAAAAAAAAAATCACATCCTCTTCACAATCCACCAAGGTCTCAGATTTCTTTTCCTATATTGCAGCTGAAAAACATTTCTAAAACCTAAAACAGGGCAAGCAATGCAGTTACCGAGCAGCTTTAGGTTTTTATTTGTGTGCTCTTTTATGCTGTTGCGGGTGGGGGTGGGGGGGAGGAGAGTGCCTAAACTTAGTTCTTAAATTGTAAATATTCATTCACTTCACCTTGAAATTGCAAACTGGGCATTAGATATTCTTTAGACAAGTTTCAGGTCAAATCAGAATTCTGAATCCTATTAAAAGACGATGCAAAGTATTACATACGTTATTGTGCCACCCCAAACTCCAGAAATAGAACATGCAAATATGAGGTAGAATTTAGGAGTAATATTAAGTGACTGCATTATACAGCTCCCTGATCACATCTGGGTGAGTCACATGAACTTCTACCCCATTTAGAGGATCTGAGTAACATCATTATTAGATAGAAAATAAAATTAAGATTTTTTTTTAAATATTAATAGAGTAGGGTTACCATCCATCCGTATTTCCCCGGACATGTCCGGCTTTTGCTTCTCTAAATAGCCGTCCGGGAGGAATTGGTAACAAGGTTAAAATGTCTGGGGGTTTTTTCTCCCTCGCCTCCCTTCCATGCAGAGTGCGGCTGCTGATTGGGCGGCTGGGCCGATTGAGCCGCTCCCATTGGCCTCCAGCAGCCAGAGCTCTCCCCTGCTCCCCCCTCCCTCTGTCTGCAGCCCTGTGTAACACACAAACCGACCCACCGGGCAGCGTGTTTTGCCTACATGTGGAGCCAGAATGGTAAGGGAAGTCCGGGGGGGGGCAGTCAGGGATCGGGGGAGTGTTGGATGGGTCCCCGGCCTCCACCTGCCACCCCCCCTCTGCGCGTCCCCCCCCGTGGAATCCCCCCTCCCTGCCTGCCTCTCCCTTGCCTGCTTGTACTGCCAGAGCCAGCAGCAACTGCTGTCTGCTGCCCCCGGGTCCTAGCGTCCCCCATCCACTAATGGGAAGACAGGCTGCCCTTACCCTGCCCTTCCACCCTAGCCCCGAGCCTCTCCAACGCCCCAAACCCCTCATCCCCAGCCCCAGCACTCATCCCCCCGCACGCTAATCCTCTGCCCCAGCCCTGAGCCCCCTCCTGCATCATGAACCCCTCATCCTCAGCCCCAACCCTCATCCCCCCGCACCCTAATCCTCTGCCCCAGCCCTGAGCCCCCTCCTGCATCATGAACCCCTCATCCCCAGCCCCAACCCTCATCCCCCCGCACCCTAATCCTCTGCCCCAGCCCTGAGCCCCCTCCTGCATCATGAACCCCTCATCCTCAGCCCCAACCCTCATCCCCCCGCACCCTAATCCTCTGCCCCAGCCCTGAGCCCCCTCCTGCATCATGAACCCCTCATCCTCAGCCCCAACCCTCATCCCACCGCACCCTAATCCTCTGCCCCAGCCCTGAGCCTCCTCCTGCATTATGAACCCTTCATCCCCTGCCCCAGCCAGAGCCCTCATCCCCCCAAACCCTAATCCTCTGCTCTATCCCTGAGCCCCCTCCTGCATCATGAACCCCTCATCCTCAGACCCACAGCCCTCACCCCTACATCCCCTCCTATCCCCAAACTCCCTCCCAAACCCCCTCCCCCTTCCCACACACCCCCTCCTGCCCTCAAACTCCCTCCCAAAGCCTGCACCCCCTCCCTTTGCACCGCCTCCCACCCCCAAACTCCATCCCAGAGCCTGCACCCCTCACTCCCTCCTGCACACCCCGCCCCCTGCCCCAGCCCGGAGCCTGCACCCAGCACCCAAACTCTATCCCAGAGCCTGCACCCTGCACCCCTCCTGCACCCTAATCCCCAGCCCAGGACCTGCACCCCAGACCTCCTCCCCCCACCCAACCCCCCTCTCAGAGCCTCAGGCAGGTGGGGGGGGGGGGGTTCTGGGCACCACCAAAATTTCTACAATCCTGCCACCCATGCGAGTGGATAAGGGTCGGGGCAGTCAGGGGACAAGAACCAGGGGGGTTGGGGTTCTGAGGGGGGCAGTCAGGGGGTGGGAAGTGGGAGGGAGTGGATGGGGGCAGGGCGAGTGAGGGGCTAGGGCGGGGCTCCCCCCCCCCCCGTGTCCTCTTTTTTGATTGTGGAAATATGGTAACCCTATAATAGAGTCAGTGTAACAATGTGAAATAGTACAAAATGTATTTATCAAGAGATAAACTGATTATATATATGGAATGAGCAGTGGTAACCAGGGTATGTCTACACTACGAGAGTAGTTCGATTTTACTTAAATCGAATTAGTGGAACCGATATTACAAAGTCGAACGTGTGTATCCACACTAAGAACAGTAATTCGACTTTGTGAGTCCACACTAACGGGGCAAGCGTCGACATTGGAAGCGGTGCACTGTGGGCAGCTATCCCACAGTTCCCGCAGTCCCCGCTGCCCATTGGAATTCTGGGTCAAGCCCCCAATGTCTGCTGGGGGGAAAAATGTGTCAAGGGTGGTTTTGGGTAACTGTCGTCATTCAACCGTCACTCCCGCCCTCCCTCCCTGAAAGCGCCGGCGGGAAATCAGTTCGCACACTTTTCTCGTCAGTGACAGCGCGGACACCACAGCACTGCGAGCATGGAGCCCGCTGTGACCATCGCTGCAGTTATGGCCGTTGTCAACACCTCGCACCTTATCATCCACCTCTTTCAGAGGCAGATGCTGAGAAATCGGGCGAGGAGGCTACGGCATCGCGGTGAGGACATGAAGTCTGAGAGTGGCACAGACCTCTCGCAAAGCCCGCGCCGTGGATATAATGGTGGCAATGGGTCATGTTGATGCTGTGGAACGGCGATTCTGGGCCCGGGAAACAAGCACGGACTGCTGGGACCGCATAGTGCTGCAGGTCTGGGATGAATCACAGTGGCTGCGAAACTTTCGCATGCGTAAGGGAACTTTCCTTGAACTTTGTGAGTTGCTGTCCCCTGCCCTGAAGCGCAAGGACACCCGGATGCAAGCAGCCCTGACTGTCCAGAAGCGAGTGGCCATAGCCCTCTGGAAGCTTGCAACGCCAGACAGCTACCGGTCAGTCGCGAACCACTTTGGCGTGGGCAAATCTACCGTGGGGGTTGCTGTGATGCAAGTAGCCAACGCAATCGTTGAGCTACTGCTCTCAAAGGTAGTGACCCTGGGAAACGTGCAGGTCATTATAGAGGGCTTCGCCGCAATGGGATTCCCAAACTGCGGTGGGGCTATAGATGGAACTCACATCCCTATCCTGGGACCGGACCACCAGGCCAGCCAGTACATTAACAGAAAGGGCTACTTTTCAATGGTGCTGCAAGCACTGGTGGACCATAGGGGACGTTTTACCAACATCAACGTCGGATGGCCGGGCAAGGTTCATGACGCTCGTGTTTTCAGGAACTCTGGTCTGTTTAGACGGGTGCAGGAAGGTATTTACTTCCCCGACCACAAAATAACTCTTGGGGATGTGGAGATGCCTATAGTGATCCTCGGGGACCCAGCCTACCCGCTAATGCCCTGGCTCATGAAGCCCTGTACAGGCGCCCTGGACAGTGAAAAAGAACTCTTCAACTACCGGCTGAGCAAGTACAGAATGGTAGTGGAGTGTGCTTTTGAACGTCTCAAGGGGAGATGGAGAAGCTTACTGACTCGCTCTGATCTCAGCGAAACCAATATCCCCATTGTTATTGCAGCTTGCTGTGTGCTCCACAATCCCTGTGAGAGCAAGGGGGAGACGTTTATGGCGGGGTGGGAGGTTGAGGCACATCGCCTGGCTGCTGATTACGCCCAGCCAGACAGCCGGGCGATTAGAAGAGCCCAGCGGGACGCGCTGTGCATCCGGGAAGCTTTGAAAGCTAGGTTCCACAGTGAGCAGGGTAACCTGTGACTATTAAGTTTGTTTAAAGAGAAGCTGAACCTGCCCCCTTTTCTTTACCCAGTTAATGTTGACTATCCTCTCCAGTTACATACCCCCTTCACCCCGTTTCCCCCCTTCCAACCCACCTTTAAAAATAAAATAAATGGAACTTTGTTCATTAACACCGTTTTCTTTATTAAGGGTTTCGTGGTAAAGGGTTGAAACTGGGACGCAGACTGTGGTGGGGAGCGGGTGTAGTGATGGAAAGGACGCTTCTAAACTCGAGGAATGACAGGCTCCTGCTCCTAGAGCGGTCCGCAGTGGTGGACTGGTTGTTTCAACGGAGCCTGCCACCCCTCCTTTTCGGGACTCTGTGTGTGGGGGCTATGTGACTTGTGGCAGGGTAGGACGGTTACAGATCCCCTGCTGCGTGGCTCTGTCATCCAGGCTAAGGACCACTGCATAAGATCTGTAACCGCCCTCCCCCGCCACAAACTCACATAGCCCCCCCACACAGAACATGAAAACCACCTCCCAGACTGACCAGGGTAACTAGTGACTGCAATGTGTGTGTGACCTGCTGCTGAACCTGCCCCCGTGTCTGTACCCTGGTAAAGGTGACTGTCCTCTCCAATTACAAACCCCCTTTCCCCCCTTCAAATACACTCTCCTCTAAAAGAACCTGACGGAAACAGTAATTAAAAGAAACATATTTTTTATTAACAACTACACAGGTAGGGGATGACACTGGGACGGGGGCTTGGGTGAGGTGCTTTTGGAGTGAAGGAAAGGACTTATCAAAACTTTGGGAATGAGAGCCGTCTGGTACTTGAGCAGTCTGCAGGGGTGGAGTGACAGTTTTCACGGCCCCTGCCGCCCCTCCTTCTTGGGACTTTGGGTGAGGGGGGGATGGGACTTTGTGGCGGGGGAGGGCGGTTAGAGATAGACTGCAGCGGGGCTCTGTCCTCCTGCCTCCGGTCCTGCAGAACATCTACAAGGTGCCGGAGCGTGCCCGTTTGCTCCCTCATTAGTCCAAGCAGCATTTGAGTCGCCTGCTGGTCTTCCTGCCGCCACCTGTCCTCCCGTTCGCTGTGTGATCGCTGGTATTGCGACATGTTCTCCCTCCACTGGGTCTGCTGTGCCGCCTCGGCTCGGGAGCAGCCCATAAGTTCGGAGAACATCTTGTCCCGTGTCCTTCTCTTTCGGCGCCTAATCTGCGCCAGCCTCTGGGAGGGGGATGCCGGGGTAGGTTGGGAGACACTCACAGCTGTGGGATGGGAAAAAGGGAGTGAATTCCTCACAAAGATACATTTTTGTGAACAATGAACATAGTCTTTCTCTGTGAACAAGACCATGCACAGCACCTATCACATGTGCACTCAGGACAAGGTTGAATTTTCGGCCTTCCCATTCAGTGCCTGGGGTCTTGGAGTACAGATCACACAAGCGGGGCAGGACAGCGGAATTCGGGTAGCAGGCGGACATGGTAAGCCGTAGACTTTTGGCTGCTGAAAGCTTAATTTATAGCAGTGCCCTCCTTTCACGTTCAAAGCAATGCCCCTACCGTTGGCCAGTTCCTGCTGCCTGCAATCCGGCCAGCATGAACTCTGCCCCTGTCCCACCCCCCTCACGGCTGTCACCGGGAAAGATCCCTGTATGTTGCCCCTGTCCCGCCTCCACCGCGTGGCTGTAAACCACCGGTTACAGTTATGTAAAGGAACAGGCAATCAGTCCCAATACTAACATTCCCCTAATTTAAAGCAGGTCACCATGAGTGATATCACTCTGATGAGGATCTCGGACACAGAGAAAGACCGCATGCTGCATGAATGCCAGCAAAAACCAGGGCCGTATGCAGCCATGCTGTGCGAGGCACTGATCCCAGAGTACTTGCTGCTAGGCTGGCGCGGAAAAGTTTCCTACCATGGAGGACGCAATAAGGCCGCTCTCCCCAGGAACCTGATGCAAAGGCTTTCAAATTACCTCCAGGAGAGCTTTGTGGAGATGTCCCAGGAAGATTTCAGCTCTATCCCCGGACATATTGACCTAATTTTCCAGTAGTTGCACTGGCAAGGACTAAAAAGTAGAGCGCCTAGGGCAAACTAATCATGAAAAACCGGACATTTTGAGATACTTTTGCAGTGGTTGCACTGGCAAGGACTAAAAAGTTAAGCGCCTAGGGCAAAGTAATCATGAAAAACCCATTGTTAATATTCCATTCCTGTTCTGTTCAAAATAAATGTTTACATGTTTAAAACACTTACCGACTGATCCTTCCCCTGATTCAGGGTCACGGTTAATGCCTTGGGAGGGTTGGTAGGGGATCTCTGTGAGGGTGATGAAGAGATCCTGGCTGTCGGGGAAATCAGCGTTGTAAGCGCTGTCGACTGCCTCGTCCTCCTCATCTCCTTCCTCATCTTCCCCGTCCGCGAACATCTCAGAGGAAGCGGCCATCGACAATACCCCATCGTCAGAGTCCACGGTCAGTGGTGGGGTAGTGGTGGCGACTGCACCTAGAATGGAATGCAGTGCCTCGTAGAAACGGCATGTCTGGGGCTGGGATCCGGAGCGTCCGTTTGCCGCTTTGGTCTTCTGGTAGCCTTGTCTCAGGTCCTTGATTTTCACGCGGCACTGTGTTGCATCCTGGCTGTATCCTCTCTCCGTCGTGGCTTTGGAGATCTTCTCGTAGATCTTCGCATTCCGTTTTTTCGATCGCAGCTCCGAAAGCACGGACTCATCGCCCCACACAGCAATCAGATCCAAGACTTCACGATCAGTCCATGCTGGGGCCCTCTTTCTATTCTGCGATTGCATGGTCACCTCTGCTGGAGAGCTCTGCATCGTTGCCAGTGCTGCTGAGCTCGCCACGATGTCCAAACAGGAAGTGAGATTCAAACTGGCCAGACAGGAAAAGGAATTCAAATTTTCCCGGGGCATTTCCTGTGTGGCTGGTCAGAGCATCGAGCTCGGACTGCTGTCCAGAGCGTCAACAGAGTGATGCACTGTGGGATAGCTCCCGGAGCTATTAGCGTCGAATTCCATCCACACCTACCCAAATTCGACATGGCCATGTCGAATTTAGCGCTACTCCCCTCGTCGGGGAGGAGTACAGAAATCGATTTAAAGAGACCTCTATGTCGAACTAAATAGCTTCGTTGTGTGGACGGGTGCAGGGTTAATTCGATTTAATGCTGCTAAATTCGACATAACCTCCTAGTGTAGACCAGACCTAAGACAGCTAGAGAGACTAGGAAATGAGCAGGAAAAACAAAAACAAAAGGAAGCCAAATGTAGATGACATTCAGACAGGTTTACTTATCTCTTCATGTACCAGGAATAAATGACTGTGGCTCTGTGCAATCTTAGTTGACCTGGAGATCCATTTCTTGACTTAGGAAATGAGACACAGACTATTATTGTGAAGTCTTCACATCCATCATCAATTACCAGGATAGCCAGTTATCTATGGCTTCCAGTGGGATTAGCTGACGTGTATAGTCTAGGACATGGGTGGCCAACCTGTCGCTCCAGATGCGACTCTTCAGAAGATAATATGCAGCTCCTGCTAGGAACCGACTCTGGGGAAAAAATGGTGGATGCTCAGCACCCACCGGCAGCCCTATCAGCCCCTCCCCCCATCCCCCAGCGTCTCCCACCTGCCGAAGGCCGCCCTAATCAGCGCCTCCTCCTCCCTCCCCCTTGCCTCCTGCCCGCTGCGATCAGCTGTTTCGCAGCATTCAGGAGGTTCTGTGGGGGAAGGGCAGAGGAGTGAGGATGCGGTATGCAGCCTCACCCCTCCCTCCCTCTCCCAGTGCCTCCTCCTCACTCTCTGTGCCTCCCGCCCACCGCGATTAGCTGTTTTGCAACGCGCAGAAGGTTTGGGGGCGGGTGGGATGACAGTGTTTTCCCCAGGAATTGAAATTAAGGGGGGGTGTTTGAATTTATGGGGGGAGTATCAAGGCCAATGAGAGGTGAGACTGTGAGGGTGAAGGTGGGCTGTATGGCACCATAGTAAAAACTGAAAAATGTTTGATGATCGTGTTTTAAAATCATCACACAAATTAAAGTTGGCTACTCAAGCCTTCTATGAAGCACTATATCTACATCCTTCTTGCTTTGTTATAATTTTGCACAACTCTGTTAATTAACTTCTCGAATGCAATGCGTTCATCTTTGGTGGTTTCTCGTGTGTCCGGTACTTCCATTCCTTCAATTGATATGCTCATTAGTTCATTCACATGATCAGGCAGAAGGTGACTTCTTTCAGAACACAAAATTCTACTCAATGATGAAAAAGAATGCTCAACTGTAGCTATTGTGACTGGGAGTAGCAAAGAGATGAATTCCTACTTCTTTCATCCCAGGAAACATAGAACAAAGATCAGGTCGAGCCACTAGTGATGATAAAAAAGAATTTGAAGTCAAATCTTCATTCATTCGTCGTATGATATTCCACTCTGTGTTCAAATTCTCTATTCTGTCCTGAGCACATGGCAGCCCCATTGCTGGTAGTGCCTCACTCCACTCAACTATCGGTGTTTTATAGGACAGGCATCTGTAAAAGCTACATAGAGGTTGAGTAGAATCTAGAATCTCTGTTGTAGATTTTTAAGAATCGAGTCTGTGTACTTTTTCAGTTGTCTTAACAAACACTTCTTGTCCTCTTCACTTAAGGATTCAATATAAATGCTTTCATTAGTCAACTTCTGGACTGAAGTCTTTGCTTCTTCCAGTATTTTTTCAATGGATAGCTCTCTGATTGATCCAAATGTAGCTTCTATTGCTGGACAAAGATCTACTACTGTTGTAGCAGATGGGTTGATGGCATTTTTTAATGACCTAAGTGACTTACAAGAGAGAGAATGGCAATAGTCTTCTCTGAACGTAGTAGCAAAAGTAGTCCACCAGTCTCACTACTTAAATCCATCCCATCTTGGTAGATACTTTCCAAAGTCAGTAATAACGGCTGGAGAAATTTTAAGACAACAGCCAAGGATTGCTCATGAGAAAGCCAGCGGGCTTTCCCAGGTTGAACTAATTTGAACTTCAGTCCCACTGTATCTTCTATATTTTCCAAGCTATTCAGTCTTTTTGGACTCTTGCTGAAAAAAAAATATAATGAAGACATTAAATTTATAGCTTTTAAAATGTCTTTTGAAGAGTCTACAGCTCGTACTAGCGCTAGTTGGAGTAGATGGCCTCTGCAGTGTGTATAGGAGAGATTAGGGTTACACTTTTCTCTGAGCAAAGCTTGTGCTCCACCATGTCTTCCAGAGAAGTTTGCAGCTCCATGAAATGCACAAGCAGCCATCTGTTTGGGGTCCAGTTGACAAGCATTTAACTCTTCTAAGATGTGGGTTGTCACAGATACAGCCGATGTGTCGTCTATAACTTGAACATCTAGAAATGCATCTACTGGTCTACCACTGACATCAAGGTAACGTACACAATGACTTAATACTTGATGCCCATTTGCATCAGTGCATTCATCAGCCATGTATGCAAATTTTTTGAATGTGGTGAGAGAGTTCTTCACTTTTTCAACTGTTGAGTCTTTCACTGTTGCACCGCATGCTTCTAGCCAGTCAGCTGAGTTTCTTCCAGAAAGATAGTGAGCATTTGCTGGTCTTGTTCGGAACCAGTGTTCAACTTCAGGATGAACAAGTGACAATGAACTTAACATTGGTCTCCAGTTTGTAGTGTGTGGTATCTCTAGCTTAAATAGAAAGTATGATGCCACAGCCATGTTTGTTCGCATGAACTGTGTTGTGTCTCCAGCATTCTTAACAGCCTCATTAAGTACTTCTAAAATTGGCCTTGCAAGTGGTCTTATAAGGTTTCTGCATGTTGATGCACTCCAGAGGCGTGGTGTTTTGCAGCCTTTTCACGTAGTTTGTCAGCATTGGCTTTGCTGATCGGTCTGACAAACCAAGCTACTCCACTTTTACCAGTTATACCATTGGAAAGCTTTCCTTCTTCGTAAGCTTTTTTTACAAGAGGTGCACCAGTAGCCATCTTTTGTAACATCGATAAATGGGAACACTTTGACCGACAAACATTGGGAACTGCCTTTAGGTTTTGGAGACACGGTTTCTTCAGTAGGTAGCTGTATTTGTGCTTCGGGCTGGTCGGATGTAGATACACCACTTGAACCTTCAGATGAAATGTTGATATATTCTTGGTTCTTGATGTGTTCTTCACCTTGGTTGGTTTTTGAGGCCTTTGAGTGGAAAAATTGTTGCATTGTTTTTTGTCTTTTCATTTTCACTTTGACCTTCAACATATAAAAGAGATATGAATAAATTAAATGTTTTGTTAGGATAATGCAAATTACACCAAAACACAGAACAGTTCTAGATTTCTAAAACAAATATAATTTAAAAAAATTATTTAATTTAAATTGACTTTTGGAAAGTAAGCCTTCATGGTATAAGAGGGAAGTCCTCTCATGGATCAGTAACTGGTTAAAAGATGGGAAACAAAGGGTAGGAATAAATAGTCAGTTTTCAGAACGGAGAGAGATAAATAGTGGTATCCCTGAGGGGTCGGTCCTGGGACCATTACTGTTCAACATATTCATAAATGATCTGGAAAAATGGGTAAACAGTGAGGTGGCAAAATTTGCAGATTATACAAAACTATTCAAGATAGTTAAGTCCAAAGCAGACTGCGAAGAGTTACAAAGGGAATCTCACAAAACTGGGTGACTGGGCAACAAAATGGCAGATGAAATTCAATGTTGATAAATGCAAAGTAATGCACATTGGAAAACAATCTCAACTATACATACCAAATGATGGGGTCTAAATTAGCCACTCAAAAAAGAGATGTTGGAGTCAATGTGGATGGTTCTCTGAAAATATCCATTCAATGGGCAGCAGCAGTCAAAAACGTAAACAGAATGTTGGGAATCATTAAGAAAGGGATAGATAATAAGACAGAAAATATCATATTGCCTCTATATAAATCTATGGTATGTGCGCACCTTGAATACTGTGTGCAGATCTGGTCACCCCATCCCCAAAAAGATATATTGGAATTGGAAAAGATACAAAGATGGGCAACTAAAATGATTAGGGGTATGAAATAGGTGGAGAGATTAAAATGACTGGGAATTTTCATCTTAGAAAAGAGATGATTAAGGGGGGATATGATAGAGGTCTATAAAATCTTGACTGGTGTGAAGAAAGTAAATAAGGAAATGTTATTTAATCCTTCACATAACACAAGAACTAGCAGTCACCCAATGAAATTAACAGGCATCAGGTTTAAAAAAAACAAAAGGAAGTACTTCTTCACACAACACACAGTCAACCTGTGGAACTCTTTGCCAGGGGATGCTGTGAAGACCAAAACTATAACAGTATTAAAAAAAGAACTAGATAAATTCCTGGAGAATAGGTCCATCAGTAGCTATTAGCCAGGATGGGGAGGGATGCAACACCATGCTCTGAGTGTCCCTAGCCTGTTTGCCAGAAGCTGGGAATGGGCAACAGGGGATGGATCACTTGATGATTACCTGTTCTGTTAATTCCCTGTGAAGCACCTGGCCTTGACCCCTGTCGGAAGACAGGATACTGGGCTATATGGACCATTGGTCTGACCCAGTATGGCCATTCTTATGTAAAAATTAATTATAATAAAAATGTTTAGTACAGAAACTCCCCAACAAAATGACCTCTCAAGATAGCAACGATGTGAAATAACCTGGGCAAATAATGCATTTTAAAAATCTTGGCCTACTAGGAAACATATTTATATAAGTTTCCATTCCCAGTCACAAATCTAGCATTCTGGAGCAAAGTCACTAAAATATCGTCTAACAAACAAATGTTTATTCAACGTGCCCCTCAATTTCCCTCCACCGCACCCCACTCACCGGTGTTGTCCTTGGTTAGTGGAGACTCAGAGTTCAGAGGTGCTTTCACATGAGTTCACCTCCCAGTGGGGGGCAAGAAGGCACCTTGCTCATTCCTCCAGCTGCTCACTGTTCGCTCTGGCCACTGTTGTTCGTTGTGTCACCGTTCATTCCATCGCTCTGTTGCCAATGGCCCTGCGCAGTCACCTTCTGCTGCCACTGTGACCTCTACGAGTTGGTCTCTTGAGATTCCACCCAGCTCTCAGTGATTTCTGCTGAGCTCTCAGTGGGGGAACCTCACTGCTAGTGCTGTCTGGGCCGTCTCTTCCACAGAAACACTGTCCCACAGCAGGTCTAAGCACTTAGACCTGATTATCAGTGATTTCAGCTGTAGTGGTCATTTAACAAAACAAAAGACTATGTATGGAGCCTAATCAGCTCTGTCTTTAAATGGTGGAAAGGGGCAGGTCAAATAGTACTTTGTGACTCAGGCAGACCATCAAGCAAAACACCTGTCGCCACCCTCTCTCTTGCTGCCCTCAATCAGCACAGGCTAAGTACAGGTCTAGTGCCCTTTACTCATACAATAAGAATAACAACATTTCATTACCCCCTGCATTCAAATGATTTGTAACCCAACCCCAGCAAAAATCTATCACTTGGGCAACACAGCTCTGTTTGCTGGGTACCTAGGAGGATTAGGTGTGAACGTAAATACAATCTGGTCCTGAAGCCTTTCCCCCCAGCCCTCACCTCATCACTAGCTGTCAGGGAGAGCTCATTTAGACTTTGCATACAAATCATAATTTGAAATGATTAGGTTGGCCAACGTCACCGAAATGAATGCACTGACTGTCATAAAAAACAACAGCTGTATAAGGAAGCTAGTCTATGTTCATACTTTTCAAATCTATTATACTTTTTCAGATACATGTTTTTTATCATACACTGTATATGTTTTTAAAGTGTGTATTAATGGTTCAATTTCAATTCAGATTTCCAAATAATCACTAAATTGGCAACACTGCATGTAACTAGTTCACAAAACTGGGGCTGAGGGGGATTGGGGAAATTCAGGGGGGTGTAGGGAAATCCCTGGGGAGGAGGAGGAGCGAGGACACGGCTCACTTGGGGGAGGGTCTGGGAAGAGGCGTGGTGGAGGTGGGGGTGGGCTTGGGGAAAGGCGTGGAGTGGGGGCCAGGGCCTGGGACAGAGCCAGGGGTCCAGCACCCACTGGCCGGCACCAATGTCTCCTTGAATAAAGCACACGGTGACTAGCTAGTGTGGAAATTTTTAATCAAAATTTTTCTTACACTATCTAACAATGGAAGGCAAGTGCAAACAGGAAAGAAAATACACAGATGAAAATCGAGGGTTCCAACTGGAGTGAGAGAATAAGTCCTTTTTCGTTGAACGAAATGGTAAGGCCATGTGTCTTCTTTGCCAGACGTGTATCTCTCAGTTCAAATCTTCAAACTTGCAGTGTCATTTCGCTTTGAGCCATGCATGGATCAAGAATTCCCATAAGGTTCTGAACTCCACACTTTAAAACTGAAAACTTTGAAAAAACAGATGTAGAAGCCCAGTTCTTCACCAGATTAGCCAACCAATCGCAGACTGTAACATTAGCCTTCTATTATGTGGCCTGGCACATAGCCCGTGCGAAAAAGCCCTAATCTGAAGGAGAGCTTATAAAAACGTGCCTCACTGATGTGATTTCAATCCTGTCACCACAGAACGAGAATCTATAGAAGAAAATTTCTGGCCTGCAGCTTTCAAACTACACAATAGAATGCAGAATCTCCAACCTGAACAGTGACATCGAATCGCAACTGCACTTGCAACTTCAGCAGTGTGAGTATTTGAGCATCACTTTGGATGAGTCGTGCCATGCACATGATAAACCTTATTATCGGTATTTGTCCGCACTGTGTCTGACGACTGTGTTGTCAGGGAAGAACTCATCAATATCGTGTCACTAAAGGACAGAACTCGTGGACGAGATCTAAAGGAAGAGTTGATGTTTGTAGTTGCGAAAAGCCACTTGCCTTCACAGAAGCTCGCTGCCATTGCAATGGACGGGGCTCCGTCCTGTGGGGATCTGCGAATGGATTAGTAGGGCTTTGTAAGTCTGACGCGAGCTTTCCCGATTTTGGACGTTTCACTGTATTATTCATCGGGAATCTACAAATCTCAAATTTGATCACGTCGTGAAACCTGTCTTGCACATTGTGAAATTCATTCTCTCAAATGCACTCAATCACAATTTCAAAATGTAGTTGAACAACTGGATGAAGAGGACTCCCTTGCCGATTTGCCATTTCACTGCGCAGTTGGATGGCTCTCAAGCGGTAAAGTTATCTCCCATTTTTTCAAGCTCCAGGAACCAGTAAAATTGTTTATGGAGGAGAAGCACAGAATACACCCTGAGCTTACAGATCCTGGATGGGTTCTAGACTTGGCATTTCTTGCAGACATGCTGCTGCATTTGGATAAACTAAACGTGGACTTACAAGGAAAATTCCGGTTGCTGTCTGATCTAGTGCAAGGCGTATTTGTGTTCATGAACAAACTGCTGTTGTTTAACAGACAAATGCTTGAGGGAGAGCTGACACACTTTCCCTCAATGTCACAACTTCAAGCCAGATCAAAAGAAGATGTAGCAGAACCCCTAAAATGGAGCACAACTAGATATGCAAGCGTGATTAAAGATCATAAGGACAGTTTTGAGGAAAGATTCCAAGATTTGCAGCAGAAAAGACCTCAAATCAGATTTCTGATTGACCCTTTTAGTGCTGAAGACGATTGTCTGAAGCCTCCTTTAGTCACTGATGAAGCAACATCCCAGATGGAAATAATAGAACTTTTGGAAGATGACAGATTGAAATCTGTTCAGAAGACAGAGGGGACCCTTCCTTTCTGGAAATCTGTACCAAAGAATAAATAAACCAACATCAGAGGTGCAGCCCTAAAATTAATCTCAATGTTTGCCTTGACCTATCTTTGTGAGTCTGTTTTCTCAACACTCAAACATGTGAAATCCAAGCACCGATCCGTTTTGACAGACAGCCACTTAAGAGAACTGCTGCGTTGGAGCACAACTGAACACAAACCAAACTTCAAGAGAATTGTTGAAAGCAAAGATTGCCAGAAGTTCCACTAAGTAAAAAATTAAGTTGTTATTATCGTTAACTATACATTATAAATATACATTATCAACTTATATAAATTGTGTGTGTGCATACACACACACACACACACTCGTATATAATCCTTACATGTTACTGTGGCTCTTTGGCAGTGTACGTTGGTAAATTCTGGCTCCTTCTCAGGCTCAGGTTGGCCACCCCTGGTCTAGGACATTAAAGCTCAATCTTGCTTGCATCTAAATCTACATTTTCTTGCCTCTGCAACCACTGATAATGCCATTTCCTCTAAAGTAATAGTTTCTCCTGAAGCATAATCCTCACGGCATGTTAATACAAATGCATTTTCAGCCTGTGTGGTCACAGGCCAGTCAAATATGATCTGCTGCCTCTGGAGGAAAACAATAGACAGGATGAAGAAAGAATGACATTAAATATTGTGAAGTGCTCATATACTATGGTGATGGTGGTCATATAACTAGTTAAGATAGATAATCAGTGTCTCTGCCACATAAGTGGCAGCCCCTGATATGAGAGACCTTTATATTCCATGGACACTCACCTTCAGACTTAATTACCATACCTACAAAAGTATATTGTCATTGCAATTTTGTGAAATGTGTTAGAGAGAGAGACAGAGACAGAGAGAGACAGAGATAGAGAGAGATCTGTTGCTTATTCCTAGACAAAGGGGAGATATATAACCTTTTCTTGATTATCATTTCTCATCGTCATTTTTAATGAGCCTATCACCATGGTATCTGGACACCAAATTTAAAAATTAAGACTTCATTAAGGTTTTCCATAAAAACCCTGTTCTCCACTCCTAAGTTCAGTCATTTTACTGGAGCAGGTTTTTTTTGGGGGGGGGGGGGGGGATTTTTAAAATTCACATTAATTTTGCTATCACCTTCCCAATGTCTCTATTACCTTAATAACCTTGTGATGGATTTGGAGATGCTTTGTGACATTTCATAACTAAAGTATATTGGCTAGTTATAGGGATGGGTTTTTTGGTTTGATTACACTGGCTTCAAATCAACAGGAGGCTGTCTAGAAAAACAGGCAGGAAGGGAAAGAATGGCTCACGATGGCCACCCCTCCACAAACACTTGATGCTTGTTACGGGGAAGTGCCAAGACTATTAGCTTTGAATATTTTGCCTCTTCTCCACCCAACTTGCAAAACTGGTTCAAAGCAGGACAGGAAGAGTCCAACGAACGTTCTCATATCAGTTATCTCTTGTCCTAAGATCTCATTATGCTGTGGCATCTGTAATTTTAATGAGTGTGTGGTATACATTGTTGACATGTAGCATGACTATCAGGGAAGAAATAGACATGTCTCAGCCAAGTTAATCCACATGTCATTTTATAAAACACTGTACTACTGTCCAGACTGCCATATGATATGTAAACCCAGTTGCCAGAACCTGCTTATAGCTTAGACATTAGATGATTTAGCATCATGTCCCACTATTGAAGAGTTCAAGACTACTGGTGGAGAGTGTGGTAAATATACACTGCTGTATTAACTTCAAGCATTTAAAAAAAAACAAAAAACAATATATCATTCAAGCTGCAGACTTTGATTCTAGCTTATCTAACCACAGTGATATTTAGCAGATGCCTTACACAAACAGTGATACACAAATAACAGTGATGCAGATATACCATAAAGTAAAATGTAATGCAGTGAAACATACCATAATGCAACAAGACATCTGACATATCACAGTAAACCGCAAGCACTATTACTTTTTATATGAATTATTAGACTTTTGTGATGTAGGCATCTGATATTCTGAGTGATATGCACCATACTGTAGAAAGGGTCTAGTACTATATAATTATATAACTTCTTTCAGTATGAAGGGAATTATACAATATGTATGTGATGAATATCAGCATTTATCTAACTGCCCCATGTACAATATATCCATTTTGGGACAAGCACTGAATGATATCAGGAACAATAATCTTCCAGAAATTCTAACATGTTCACATGATTTCTCATAATATTATTTTAGATCTGTGTATCTCTGAATAATTAGGTGTATATTCATGTAAACAGACAACTGCTAGTATCCAACCATACATTCCTTGCATATCCAAAATTTCTCAATTCACTGGGAGTTTTTACATGCACAAAGGTTTCAGGATTGGGCCCCTAAGTGAAGTACATACACAAACTAGTGTTGGCATTATTATATATACACATGAAACATGGCCAGCATCTGCCTGTTTTAAAGAGCACCAGGCAAAGAAACATGTTTTAGACTAATCCACCCACATTTTCGCTTGCCATGTTCTTTTTTTCCTAAATATGTGCAGCCACACACAGATAACATACAGATCTTGGGAATAATACTATCTTGGTTAGAAAATATAACTGGAGATACATCACACATACTTTAGTCGATTTTTAAAGATCCATTTGACAGATCTGAGAACACAATTCAATCCTTGAATGTTTTCTTATATGGTTGTATTGTGGGACGGACTTCCAGGGGAAGTTACAAGTGTTTCTCAACCTAGTAACTATAAGATGAAATACAGGGACAGATTCTGTAACCATTACTCACAGGGAGTAGATCCTAATCACACCAGTGGTCAAAATACATGCAGTATAGCCACACACGTGAGCAAGCACTACTCAGAGTGAGGGTTGCATAAATGAGCCCAGATTATTATGTGTAATATTACAGTATAAATATTTTACAAAAACAGTATAATGCACGGTTTATACAAAATTGTTTCCCTTTACTCTCCGGAATGCCTATCCACATTGAATAGAGGGATGTCCTGATACTGAATGCCCTCCAAGGGACTGTCCCTAGCTACCTGGGAGATCATCTGTCCCTTAGTTACCATAACTTCCCATGACAGCCATGTGCCACCAGAACAGTGAAACTATTGATCAACAGGGGAGGCTTATGAGTATGTGAATAATGAAATTTCACAGGAGCCAGATCTAGATTATGGAGTTTACTTATCTTCAGAAGGGCCACAAAACCTCACAACTTTAAAAACTAAATACACAACTCATTTCTTCAATTTAGCTTTTCCTCATAATTTTACTTACACTCCCAGCCACTCACCCCCAAACCCTTGTAAACTAGCAAACTATTTCTCCTACAAGCTAGGAAAGAAGGAAAAAACAGAGAGATGATTGCTCATCCTTTTCCCTCCCTGCCACACTCCCTATATTTAAATATTTGGGAGGTGCTCAGACACTGCAGAAATGGAGCCAAGTAAGTACCCAGCTAGATACCAGGTAAGGAAAGAAGAGGTTATTTTTTCTACTGCTGTGTGGTGTGCCAGAGAGGTTCTGCAGAGCCAAGATGCATTTTCTACTTTTCTTTTAGTTATTTAAGGAATATTTTGTGGACCGGTAGTTCACCAAGAAAAATTGTAGGATAAATTTTCAAATAATTCCATTTTTTAGCAACCTAGAAAATCTTCAATTCCACTAACATTTTAAAATGTAAAATGTATTTATTTTCTTTTAAAATAAGCGATTTATTGGACCTTGTTGTCTCTGACATTTCTGAGTTTCTGCTTCTGGCCAATGGCAGAAGTTATATTCTCTGAAAGGCTTAAAGGGGCTATTTCTCAGCTTCAGAAGGGGTTGATGTGTGTTACTGAGTACAGACCAGGATTTTGGAGAATAGCTTGAAAAAAGTAGGGTGACCAGATGTCCCGCCTTTAAAGGGACAGTCCTGTTTTTTAAGACTCTCTCTTATATAGGCGCCTATTACCCCACAACTGATGTCCCATTTTTTCACGGTTGCTATCTGGTAACCCTAGAAAAAAGGCTACAAGATACAGCAATCATCTCAATGTATTTCAATTTGTCTTAACCAGAATACAAGGGAACTGAGAAGAATGTACTCTGGGGAAAAACAAGTTACTTGATGACTGCTTTGAACAAACCTTAGAAGCAGGCTACAGAATTCCAGTCTCAAAGATGCCCATCTACACATACTTATCCATCATCAACAGCACACAATACTTATATCTATGTCTAACAATTATTAGTTATCTTATGCTCCTTCTCTGTGACAAGGATGGATTTTTAAATTAAATAAATACTTTTAATCTGATAAACATTTCCCACCTAATTAACACTTTTATAACATAGGTCACATTAGTGCCTTAATCAACTGGACAGTGTCCCTTTAAGATTTTTACTACTTAGAAACCATTGTCAGTTCAATGTTCCTCTCTTTGAAATCTTTCTAACACCCAAGATCTTTACAAAGGTTTCAGTGGCAATCACAGATTCACTTCACAAATGCATTCATCATGTTTTCTATAACTACTGGTTAGTTGCAACAGACACACCACAAGCATGCAGTCACCTCCACTTAGTGAACAATGGAGACAATGGGATTTATGTAGTTCCTTGAGCAAGAGTTTATGTCAAATCATTTCACAAACACATTCTCCATCTGTGGAATTCTTTGCAGGTTTATACAGCAGAGCTCCCTAATAATTTTTAATTAATTCCAATATATCAATTTGTTCTTTAAATCAGAAAATATTCAAGGGTCAGACACTACAGCAGCCCTATTCTACTATAATCATTATAGGTTTATATATAAGCATTAAATCTCAAGAAGGATAACCTGTTAATTGTCAATTTAATGAAAGCAAGAGTCTGCACTGTTTCAAAACACAACTGGTAAACTGGTTCAGATCCAAACAGACTACAGAGCAGCACATCATACTACTCACCAATTGTATAATCAAATAGAACACACAGAAAAAAAAGGAATCATAAATAATCATGACAAGAGTTTTTTGTCTTAGATAGAAACTGGAATTTTCTTGTTTGCAAAACAAGTTAGTTTCCAGTAAACATTTGTAAATAATAAAATGAACTTAATGCAACTTTTTTTCTCTGCACCCCCCATCTGTCAGTTTCATGATGACACTAGTCAATTTCACTAGGGAGAGTAGTGTTTGGCTGACAGCTAGTACACTGGGAATGGTGCAGGTAAAGGGGGAAAATACTGACATATTTGCCTGTATTACAGAGAAACCTGGTGATAAAGTTTAAAGATGACCTTCATTAATAGTCCATTTTACAGTGTTAAATTACCTGTAGTAAATTACAATCTCTCCAACCAAAGTAACCAAATATTTGTCCCAGACATAGTATAAATTTTTCCTAGGAGGAGAATAGCTGACTGACTTAGGACTGTGATTTACATAGTTCATTGTTCATAGTTCACAGTAGATCAGTGGTTCTCAAACTGTGGGTTGGGACCCCAAAGTTGGTTGCGACCCCGTTTTATAGGGCTGGCGTTAGATTTGCTGGGGCCCAGGACTGCAGCCCGACCCCCACTGCCCAGGGCCGAAGCCCAAGGGCTTCAGCACGGGATGGCGGGGCTCGGGCGTTAGCCTCCTCCCGCCCAAGCTCATGTAGTAATTTTTGTTGACAGAAGGGGGTCACGGTGCAATGAAGTTTGAGAACCCCTGCAGTAGATCATTATAATAACCTGTAAATTTTTTCCTTCACTAATGGCTAGGGTTAATGGAAGACAGATGAACATTTTGACTTTATATACTTAAGCATGTTTTCACCAGTTATTTGTATTTCAAATATTAAAACATATTAGTTTAATAAAGAATGCAATAATATTCCGTATCAAAAAAATTAATCTTTTATGGGATTCATAGAATATCAGGGTTGGAAGGGACCTGAGGAGGTCATCTAGTCCAACCCCCTGCTCAAAGCAGGACCAATCCCCAGACAGCTTTTTGCCCAGATCCCTAAATAGCCCCCTCAAGGATTGAACTCACAACCCTGGGTTTAGCAGACCAATATTCAAACCCCTGAGCTGCCCCTCCCTTTCACTGTTCAAATAACATTCTCATCCAGCTTTATGAAAAGACCACTCCTTTGAGGCTATTTTAGTCAGCCCTTAAGAGGATACTTATTTAAATTTATTGGCGGGAGGGAGAGATAGTCCCTGAATTTTTCCAGGTAAAAAGTATTAAGAACAAAAAGACTTAATTATGTCATCAGCAAAAAGCAAACAAACAAAAAAGACAACAACAAAACAAAAAAAACCAAATAAATACAACACAACTCTACAATATACAAGGTCATCAACTAAAGAAGTATCCAATCTGTATCATGAAGTTTAAGGGACATTATGGGAAATTCTCTCAGGTTTGGCAAACTCACACAGACTAGGTATGTATTTTTTAGGATTTTGGAATCAACTGGCAAAAACTGGTAGGTTCATAGCTGAGTCATCATCTTTTCTTATCAGGACAATAGCAAATAAAATATTATATATATATATATATATATATATATATATATAAAATAAAAATATTTCTGCACAGATTCAGTGCAAGATATCATTCTAAAAATTAATATTTTCACCACCCATTGACATTAAATGTGTTCTCGATGTCTTCTAACTACTCCAACAGGGAGTCCTCCATGTTATAACATCAGGATCCTACTGGTTGTGAGGCTCTGAATTTAAGATATGCCAAATATGGGTACTTTGTTTATTTTTAGAAAATCTGATTGGGCCTACCTTTATGTTAATGACCTGAAGCCTGAGTTTCCACCTCTATAAAATAAGAATAATGATACTGACTTCCTTTTTAAAGTTCTTTGAGATCTACTAATGAAACATGCTATATAAAAGCTAGGTATTATTATCAGCCTCAGCTTTTCCTTAAACAACCTCTCTCCAATGACCTAAAAACATTTTATCAAAGGATTCTAAATACTCTAAATAAATTCTTAAACCAAATCAATAAGGCAATTGTTCCAACAACAACAACAACAAAAAAAGTAGTAGAACAAAAAGTAAAACCTACCTGTAACATTTCAGGAGATCCCTGGTCACATTTGACACTAAAAACTCAAGAGTTCAAATCCAACTGACCAGCACCCAATTCTTTGGAACCCAATCAAAATAACAAAATAAATAAATAAATCCTTCCATAGTTTGATTGTTCAAAATGAGAGTTCAAAAAGGGTATACACAACCAGTGTTTGTGTCTAGCATTTAAAAGAAAAATAATAATGGCTTTTCCAGTTAGTATCTCCTTTCTCTTTCCCCAGGAAGATATGTCCCCTAATTCCTGCCTCTTTCTTATAGTGCATTAAGGAATGACACTGGTTAAAAAGTCTACATTTAGCACAGAAGCACACAAGGTGACAGCAGTATCTCAGATATCCCTGTGTAGTAACTCTGTGTAAAATGCTGATTTTTAACTGGCGACTCTGGTACCTCATGCATGGCCTCTAGCCTCACCATTTTACTTTGGCAATCTCTGCATTTACAGCATGTTTTTTTCTATATTTAGTGGTAACCTATTCTACCCTGTCAATCCCTGTCTGGAGTCTTTACATCACACCATGCAAAAGATGACAAAGGGCAATTTGTCCATGAGAAAACTGTTATGCCATTCTAGAGGTTGAAATATAACTAAAGTGTTTTGACATTAAAAACAGGGAGTCTTTGCAAAATGAAATCATCTTAGATTTTCACTAAGGGTTTTACTGTATATGCTCTCTGTTATTGATCTCTTTATATTCAACTTAGCAATTCATAACTTTTAAGTTCTATATTTCATTAGTAGAACTGTTCCAAAAAGGCATGTGTCAGTTCACCTAATACAGCAACCATCAATGGTACTTACTTTAATATACAATGAATATTTACATCTTATCAGTGGGGAGATGTTAAAGACACTAGTTGCATTACCAATACATTATGAATGTGAACAGCTGCATTACTTTTTGGCTGGAACAAAACCTACATACCCAGGAAATGGATTTTAATACCACATTTTAAACCCTCTTTACTTACTAGTATATTTTTGATCTGATGCTAGACAACACACAATTATAAGTCTGTACTATTATTTTTGCAAAAATCTGAGGGTATTGGGCTGAAATAACAACATTCTAAATCACAATTAAAAACAAAGTCATTTTGCCATCAGATTTTTTTCATGAAACTTGAAAGGAAACCCAAAGCAGTCTACGGCAGAAAACGAATGTCAACTGATAGACCTTTAAGACATTATACTGACCAAAAGCCCTTGCTCTCTTTCCCACCCACAAAACTTATTAAACAACTATATGCTTTCAATAGGAAAAATCAGGCTCCACTTTATAATTGTATGCAATCTCTTCAGATAAAAGAAAGATAATATCCATCAGTCTTGTCACACAAAAAATATAAGAGAGATAAGGAACATACGATGGGCAGAGATATTGCTTCTTTTTCCCCTTTCCTTTCTTTGAAGATTTCTCTTTAGAATAGGCTTCTTCAACCCATAACAACAACAAAACAAAAAAGAGAACTGCCAGTAAGAACTTCATCTTGAGGGCATAAGTCTCAGAAGTACAGCTGATCTATGGTAGATAAGAAAAAAGGGCTATATTAGTGGGGTTAATTATGGAAAATGGGACCACCTACATATAGGAGGTAAACAAATATATTTCATTGACACACAATGATCACAGAAAACTCAGCTCAGTAAGTTATCTCAAGAGAGAGGTGCTCCTGGGCTATAAATGAGATATAGTGTCTGTTTTAAGTATCCTCCCAATATTTACGTACATGGATAGACTGTATGATAGTTAGGAGATACACAATAGGTTGATATAAACATATTTTTGTAGCTGTGTTTTGGAGGAATACATTTAAACCCTCTAAAGGAAGCCCTAACTCAAGAGGCCTATGAAGTCTCACCTGACATGGATGGACTTCCCTCTCTTCCTCTCCCCCGCAAAAAACCCCCACCATATTCACCCAGAGCCATTTCTATGCAACAGCATGCCCCACAGTATGCCAAGTATTGAGATCATAAGAATTTCATATTTCATTTTAAAACATTGTGATCAACAAATTTACCATTAATAGACAAGACACAAAGTTAGGGACTCATACTGCAACCTTAACTCTCACAAGTAGTCCCATTAATCTAAATTTTAAGTGTGAACAAAGATTGCACGTGTAGGCTCTTAAATGGGATTGTATATTTGAATAGCGTTCAAATACAATACAGTACACAACAATGAATATACCACAAGTATTATAGAAATTACAGATTTCTAATGAACATGGTAATTATCAAGGGTGACCAATAACCTACAGAATACTATGCTTTCCTGCATTTTGTATCCTAAGAACCACAAGTAACTTTTCCATTCTTTTCTCCCTAGAGCAACAGAAGCACTTTATGGATTTTTTTTTTTAAAGAAACAGTAGTTGCATCGCTCTCTCCCTTGGAAGCAGCAGGATATTTATATTCCTTTTAACATCAGCAACAGAAGGAGCTTCTTGTCCACCCTCCAAAAGCAACAACAGAAGGGGCTTCTTATGCCCTAAGCAAACAGCAGCAGGGGCACCTTGCCAAATTACAAGATATGGGAATCTCCATCTCCTTCCCAAGCAATAGCTGTAGAGCTCTCTGATATCCTCCGCAACTGCAGCAGCAGTCTCTTGACTCTCAACCACAGTAGCAGCAAAAGGATGAGGGATACCTTAACACCATCACTCATATAGAGCATCCAGGGACTTCCTGTCCTCTCTCCCACTTAGAAAACTGTCCTCCCCTCAAAGAAAGCAGCATTAATACACAATAGTAATAATAATCATTTATATCGGATCTGTCATTGGAGGCTCCCGAAGAGCTTTACAAAATGCACATAAGGGATCTTTACATACTCTCTAACTATGGCATCCGGTCCCACTAAACTACCTCCCCACACACACACACACACCATTCTCCAATCACAGCAACAGTGACTGTCTACTCCTCCCCCACCCAAGCAGAGCAACAGGGGGTTCCCCACCGCCTCCTTCTCCAACCACAGGAAGCTCTCTGGGGCTGGGGCTCCAGCTCCCTTCAGCTGTGGGTCTGGTACATAGGTGCTTAGGGATGGGGGGGGCGGAGTTGCTGCACCCCCTGGCTTGAAATAGTTCCCCTTAGATACACGGTTTACAGTTTGGTTCAATGGCTCTCAGCACCCCCACTTACAAATTGTTCCAGCACAAATTGTTCTTGTATAGTGCTAGCCACACGTTATCTGCACTAAACTCATCACCAATCCAGCGACAACAGGGGCTCCCCGGGCCCTCCATTCTCCAGCAGCAGCCACCCCACCTGCAACAGCTGCGCGAGCTACGCCCCGCCGGCCTCTGCAAGGCCAGCCCTGGGGCTCTCTATCCACCCCCTCCCGCGCGCAGCATCCCTGTCTCCCTGCTCGCTCAGCTCCCCACGGCCGCGAGCAGCGGCGTCTCCACCAGCTGCCCAGTGCTGGCCGAGGTACTGAAGGCGCTTCGCGAGGAGGCAAGCGCGCCCCGTGCACAGTGGCCCCGGAGACAGGGGCTCACTGGGCCAACGGGGATGATGGAGCATCTCCTCCACCGCTTCCCAGCCCCAAACCCCTCTCCGGGAGCGCGAATCCCCCCGCGCCCGTGCAAACGTAGCACACCCGCAGCCCCACGGCCCACCCTGCAAACACCCGGTACATACCACACGGCGCCCCACACAGCCGGAGCGCAGGACGCCGCAGCCCCCGATTCCCCCACCCTTTTCCTAGAGCCGGAGGTGGCTCGGGAACCTGCAGCGCGCCATGGCAGAGCCGCGACGGACCGAGCAGCTCCTCCAGCAGCCGTAGCAAAACGAACCCTGCATCAAAATGCGCCCTTTCCCCTACTGAGCATGTGCAAAATGCTCGGGCCTGCCCTAGTGAGCATGTGCACAGCGCCTGCCCACGTGCCCTGGGGAAGTGAAGCCTTTTGCCCTCAGTTTCCCTGTGTGCTCATTTCCCCAAGGGAATGCGGGGAGGGAGAGGTATAGTTAGGAGCGGAGAGGGAAGGGGCTATGGATGCATATTTGCTCTTACTTATGAGTATCACCGCTAGAATTCCGGGAGGAAAAAAAAGTTAAACTGGGACAGTGGCATAAGGGGGTAAAACGCTAGGCTCGCTCTCCCCACCTCCTCTCAACCAGATCCCCTGCTCTTGTGGGCACCCCCGGGTGCTCAGATATAGAGAAGAGTGGGCACCCACTGTGAGACATTAGGCCTAGAGGAGGGCAGAATTCCCAGCGGAAGTCATGTAGTGGGGTGAAACACTGGTTCAGGATATGGGGGTGGGAGTAAGTATCCAAAGGGGTTCCAAAGTAAACGGGAAGGGGCAATTAACACGCACTGGAAATAGAAACTACACAGAAGTAGAGAAAATGGAATAGGAATGGACAGTTAATACAATTTTAAAAATAGGGGGGATGAAATAGTTTTAAAATATCAGAAAAACATGGAGAGGGAGAAAAAAAATCAGAATAGGCAAGAGCGGTAATATAGGACAATTTGAGTAAATAAGTAAGAGGAAATAATCTTGAACTACAAGATATGTACCTATGACCACCCTGCTCATTCTCCTTGTATGTTTGCCTATTCTTTTTGTCATTTTTTGTTTTAGATTATGTGAGCAAATCACGGAGACTAAATCCTCCTATGTTTTTGTACAGTGCACAGATGGTTCCAGTTGGGGTCTTGGGGCACTACCATAATGCAAATAAAAATTATAATAAATTCTTGTTGGAGGAGCTTTGGGCATTGAACAGCATGACAGAACTTGTCATTTAAACTGGTATAATTCCCCTGAAAAAAAAAAAGCAAGGATTTCTGTTTCAAAGATCATTGTAATTTTGCATCTCTTGCAGATATTGTAAGTTTTATATTATAAAAGCTTTCCTAATTATTACATAAATTTGTTGTATTATAAATTAAGAGTGAATAGAAAGGGGCATCATTTATAAAAAAAAATTAGGCCCCAATCGTGCTGAAATGTACACATGCTCAGCACTGTAACCATATAAATAGTTCCAATGAAGTGCATAAATACTTGCAAAATCAGGGCATTAAGGCCAAATTATGGAAACACGTACAGGAGTAAGTTTAGTCATCTGAGTAGACTCAGCACAGAACAAGTCCACTCCCCCATTAGCATCATGGTCCTTAGCAGGGCACCTTTCCATTACCATTCCTTGTTGCAAGGCATATTCTCAATATTATGTAATATTCCTCAAAGTGTGCCCATCCTCAACTCTTCATGGTTTACAGAAAGACAAATTCTGAGCGTTGCCTTGTGCCACTCAGAATGTTCCTTGCGAGGGACCATGGATGCTAATGGAAGGGCAAGCACATTCTGCTGAGCATATGCCTTAGAATGTGTCTTGCTATAAGAGATGAGAATGTATTGATGGGCACATTCTGAGGCATTTCATATCCCTCAAACATGCTGTGCTATGAGGCATGGGTGCTAGTGGAGGGTGGGCACATTCAAAAGGGTATTCCACACCCACCAGAACATGCCCTGTGGTAATGGAAGTGTGCATGGGTATGTGCTGGGGATTTTTCCTTTGCTGCTATACATCAAATGCTTGGGGTATTTTCTAATATTTGCTCTGTGCTCATCAGAATTTGCAACCACAGATTTCATTGCCAGAAGTTAAGATGGGCAACAGGCTCCTTCTGATAATGGGCACATTACAAGAGGAGGAGTGCCCCACTGACTGCGTCTCATATTTTGTTGTGTGGACTGCAGTTATGATAGAGATTAAAGGAAAAGGTTAAAGCAGCAGCAGAAATATGCTGTCAAGATGCCTTTGGCTCCCTAGAATGTGATAAAGGGATTTGGCCACCTAATTGTTTCAATTTCTTTTGGCTCAGAAAAGTATTAACATGGAGAGGCAGAGTGTAGTACCTGCAGCATGTGCAGTAATAGCAGCAGCAGACAGCTAGTGCAGCAGCAACAGCGACACTGAAAAGTGTTCCCCATTCCTGCAATCTTCTTCCCACAGCCACACAATTCTGGTGCCTTTAAACTTTATTTACATTGCAAAACGTGCAGTTGCCTTCTATGGGCTTGCTGCAAATACACTAGCATTTGCAAGAACCTGCTGCTACAACAACTACACACAGCTAATGGATGGATCAGTGCTAGCCAAATACTTAACAAGTTGAAATATGGAAAGTAATGCATTTCACCACCACCCTCTCCCTTCCCCCTGAGACTCAAGAAAATGAGAAAAAAATGGCTATATCTTTACCTAGCACAGTAGCGATGAGATACATAGATGTTACAAATACAGGCATAGAAGACCTGTCTGGGTCAGATATAGATTTTCTCTCTCTAGCTATACATATAGATGATACCATATGGTCCAAAACCCACAAATACAAGGAGCAGGTATTCCCATAAAACTGATTTGTTTAAAGATGTACTTAATAGTGGACAGATTATGGCTAGCCCTTAAGAAGCTGCATAGAGTGGAGGGATAGAGGGAGCAAGGTCTCCCCTTCAGCCCTTGAAAAGCCTGTGTAACGACTGGACAAGATCACAGCCCTAGAACCCCAGAGCAAATTTTTGGAAAGGTGCCAGGGAATAGGCAGAGCAATAGCTACTCCCCCTCCTCGCTCTGTGCTTTCCAGAAAAACCCAGGGCTTTCATATGTACAGGATTTTGCAGGACATTTTACATTTTGTCCAATCTGCTACCTGGTCCACTGCACTGCCCAGTCAGGACAATGGTATCTGTGGATCAAAGAGATGAAGAGGGATTTCTCCACACATGCTCTGTAGCAGGGAGCCAAGAGACCATGAGTTATGGTTTTACCTCTGCTGATTGTTTATATTTCTGTGCACTTATTAATGAGCAAGGTCTCATACCCTGCCTAGAAGGAAGCTAATATCATCCCACCCCTTCTTTTAACAATAGTTAACTGAGAAGTTACAGAAGCTAGGAATAGAACACAGTTCTTGAATATGGCAAACCCAAATCTTATCCACTGTGCCTCCCAAAACAAATGTGCCAAACCTGTGGGCTTCACTATCCTGTCTCTAAATATTTGACCATGTTCACCTTGCAGATTCAGGAAGAGATCACAGGATTCCTGATCTCCAACATTCTACTACTAATCGTAGCATAAACCACTGGCAATAAATATCTAGTCCTCTTATAGGGATTCCTCCAAACTGGGGATGCCAATTGCTTCTTTAGCTCAAGTTGTAAGGGTTCATGCTGGGCATCTGAAAGTCCAGCACTAAAACCCTACTGACAACTCACACACAGGGTCCTTGCAATTGCACATGATGAAATTTGTTTTTTCATTTTTTAATAAAACTGGGTGATTTAATTAACACACCTTTTAAAAGATTTTATACTGAAAAAAAAAACAATTTGTCAGTTATAATGTGACATGCAACAAAACACTGATGCTCCTCATTTTGGTTATTTGTCACACATTTTGATTGCCTCTGTCACACAGTGGCAGTTTCAAAGGTATAGCAAGTTATCCTTCTTTCTCTCCCAACATTATCAAGCACCTTTAGGAGGGTATTTTCCCCCCCTCCAAGGGGCAATATGGCTCTGCACCACCCCTAACAATAGGCTGCACCTAACAAACAAACAATTTATGCACAATTTTATATAAAATAACTAGGTCATGATTAGTCAGATTAGACAGGCAAGTCTTCATCCATTACACCTCCAACTCAAGTTAATACTGATAGCACAGACGTCTTACTCTTCACAGGAGACACTAATGAGAACAAACCCGATAGAAATACCCATCATTTTGTTAGGCATGTTCCCTCCCAAGAATGCAGAGCGATCTATTGAATTCACATCTGCCCCATAGATATATGGTGATATAAGTTTATTTGCCAATATGAGGTGGCAAGAAGTGAAGTCAAACTGCGTCAGTGAATTGACTATTCTAATACCAGCCTGGGACCTGGCATAAAATGTCAGTTCTTTTGAGTGCCAGTGGCCAAAATGGAAACGGCACCTGATTTATTTGTCCCCTAGAAGTCTAATTTTGACCATTTTGCTACCTTGGCTCTATTGTTATCAGCAATGTAGATCTTGATGCTGAGCTGAGCTCAGTAGTAGAATCTGCAAAGCAGCCAGGAACTTTGGTCTTTTGCAAGACAGAGCCTGGAAAAATAACAAATTATTAACTAAAGCGAAAATCCATGTTTATGAGACTTGTGTTTTATCCACTGTTCTATATGGCTCAGAAATATGGACAACTTACGCCAAACATACCAAAAGACTGAATATCTTTCATATCAGATGCCTGTATAAAATTCTTCGAATAAGATAGCAAGACAGGGTGACAAATGCGGAAGTCTTAAACCGTGCTGGTATGTCACTCATGAGAATATTGATTTGTAAGAAAAGATTCAGGTGGCTTGGACATGTCAAGCCAATGTGATTATAGGATCCCGAAGAGTGTGCTGTATTCTGAAGCTCATGAAGGGTGTAGAAAGGGAGGCAGACTACTGCGCAGATTTCAGAATGCTTGAAAAAATGACAATATCCTTTGGAATCTCTGTGGATGATTGGGAAAGGAATGCAGAATGCCGCTCTGGTTGGTGGAGTCAGCTTGTAGATGGAGTGAGGTCGACTGGATCAAGCTTTATGAGGACTAGTGTCAGAGAAGTAAAGAATCTGCTACTCAGATTCACAGCACTGCTAGTGCATGGGTGTGCAAGACCTGTGGATGGGACTGTCACTCATGCATCAGACTCATCAGCACTCAAAGAACTCATCGGTGCATACATCATGCTCTGTGAAGAGTGATGGTTCCACTTACTAGAAGTCTAGGCACCTTAATTTCATTTTAAAATATACAATTCATACATTAAACTTAAAATGGCAAACCCAGCATAAAATATCAACATATAACAAAATAATTGAAATAATCAACGAGCTGGACAATCAAACACAGAAAAAAAGATAACCCATCATTTCTACAAACCCCAGTTCTCCCATACTTCTCAATCTTTCTCAAACATCCAAGAAAATAGATGACCCTTGCAGAGTGTTACCCAAGAACCTATGGATACCAACTAGCAGAGGGCACTGAGGTACAAGGATCCCTGGGTTCACCACAGGAATGTCATGTAAGGTCTCTACTGAAAGCCTGTGTCACATAGGTCAGAGTCTCTCAACCCGGAGTCTGCGGCCCCCTGTGGGGCAGCAAGCCAGTTTCAGGGGCGCCACGAAGCAGGGCCAGCATTAGACTGGCTGGAGCCCATGGCAGAAAGCCCCAAACCCCCAGCCTGCTGCCCTGTGGGGCAGAAGCCCTGAGCCCCCTCTGTCCCTCCCCTCTGCCAACCTGGCAGCTGAAGCCCGAAATCCCAAGCCCCCCAACCCCCACATAAGGCCTGAGCTCCCCCTCCCACTCTGTTGGGCTCTGGATAGCATGTTAGGGAACCTGAGAAAGAAAAAAGATTGAGAACTCTGATGATATAGGTCATCATAATCATTGCAAGATATATGTATGGAGAATAAGTGCAGAGTTATGTGTATATACACTAAAAATTATGTTCTCTAGCTCTGTAGTTAAAAACAGGTCACTCAAGACAAACCTCATCCAGAAAGGGGGTAGGAGACACTTATCTCTGGGTGAAAGGAGGGATGATTGTGTGTTGTATGTCATACAACAGGAGTATTAGCATTCTAAGTCAAATGCTAATGAGGAGGAGACTTTGGAAGGAAACTAACAGGAAGAGGTAAGCTGCAGATCAGGGGGAACCTATCCTGAGGTGAACATCAAAGATCTATTCTGGTATATTTTGGGGTGTAAAGAGACACCTAGGAAGTAAACTGATAGAGTTTGCTTCATGAAAAAGGGATCTCAATCAGGCTTGATGGAAAATTCTGAAGAGAACTTTGGATGAGATAACCTTCTTTAAACAGAAGGATAACTAGTTAGTTAAGTTTAGGCTTCAGAATGTGTTATGATGCTGTGTTATATGCAGGGCCGGCTCCAGCATTTCTGCTGCCCCAAGCAAAAAAAAAAAAAAAAAAAAAAGTTGCGATCGCGATCGGCGGCGGCAATTGGCAGAAAAAAAAAAAAGCCGCGATCGGTGGCGGCAGTTCAGCGGCAGTCCTTCACTCCTAGAGGGAGTGAGGGACCTGCCGCCCCCGAATTGCCGCAGGTGCCACCCCTCTCCCTTGGCCGTCCCAAGCACCTGCTTGTTAAGCTGGTGCCTGGAGCCGGCCCTGGTTATATGTAACCATTTGTTCCCATCTCTCACGCTACTTTTGATTTGAATCTCTATTCTTTTTTAAATACATTTATTTGTTTTATAACTGAACTCAAGTGCTGTGTATAATACAGGAGCAGCGGTCTACGGTGAACTGTGGTCACTATTCCTTTGGGAACAGAGGATCTGGGAATTCAGGGCATATTTCTGTGGGGTTGGATAACACAGAGGGACACTTTGAAAGGACTCAGGGGCTCAGGTGCACCTGTTGTCATCGTAAAAGGCAAAGACAGGGCGGGTGTAGCCTAGAACAGAGTGCTTGAGTGGCTGATAGGCTGGTTTTGTTAGACGCTAATACCCACTCACATTGGAGGCAAGTGATGACAGGGTGACTCACTGTTCTGGGTGTCCCAAGAAGTGTCACACAGAGTGACTTGAATGTCAACAACCTCAGGCTACTTTGGACTGTTGGAAACTGAGTTCTAATGATAAAGGCCTCTTCACAGAAAGTACTCTAGCTGCACTCCCTTCTCTTTTAAAGTGAAAGAACTCAAACCCAGGTATCTTCTGGTACTGATAGTAAAGGTAGCAGAATGGAATATGTCTTTCTGTTAGTGAGGTCTCAGGCCACTTAATGCTTCACAAATTAATATCAGCTAATAGACATCGAATGTAGACTATGCAGCACTGTTGTAATGTGCTCCAAATGAGAGACTCCACTCAACATGCAGGCAGCAGCATTTTTCAAACCACTTAAGTTTCAGAATGGTTTTTAAAGTGCAGCACTCTGTACAGTAAAGCACAATGCAGTTGTCCAGCCTGGAAGTATAATGGTCCACATCCCAAGAAAAAAGTCACAACCTTTTTTTCCAGATTAAAAAAAAGGCAATCCAGGCCACAGCTATCTGATCTTCTAAAAACAGCTGAGGATGGCCTAATCTCCAGCAGAATAAAGCACATAGTCACACCATCTGAGTCAGGTAAGCGAGAGACATGTGGGTTGAAACCATCAACATTGTAATCCAGCTCTCCACACAACTAACAACCCCATGTACACTTTGAATAGAAGATGTAAAAGTTTGGAACCTACATTTGAGCAGCCTTGGGCCAGAAAAGCAGTTTCTAGGGTGTGCAGATGTATCAACACATCATGAGATACAGTATGAGATCATCATCAAAATAGTCTCAGCACCTTATCCAGGTCTGAACCCAGATAGACAAGAGTTCAGGAAATGAGCTACCTAGGTAGCAGGAAAAGTCTCTCACCTCAACCTTTTCAACCTCTTATTGAAAAATGGAAGTGACATAAGTCAGTTAATTGGCCAGATGGTCAACATCAAGAAACAGTTTCCTCAACCAACTACAAGTACTTCCCTAAAGAAAGCTGGCTCCCTTTTGTTCCAGGGGAGGCACTGATAATCATTACAGCAATGGACCCAATAATATTCCACTGGTCTTCACCAGCGAAGGAAGACTTATTACCAAAGCTCAGGTTGTGGAATGAAATTTTACCAACATCTCCAGAATCTCTTTCAGCAACACATGTCAAAACTCAAACAAAATAGTCTTTGCATTTGTCTCCTTGACATACAGCCCTGCCACCACAGGAAAAAAAAACCACAACAAAGTGGTTCAGATCAGATCAATTTTATCTTCAAAACACCACAAATTCTTCTCACAATGGAAAGAAACAACTTGGATGAGTCAGTCTATTCAACCAGAACCAATGTGCTGTTTAAGGTTGTAGATGTTACAGAGTAGGCAAAGAAACTTTTGTTTCAGTGAGAGTACAAGAATTCAAAACAATCTGTAGGACTCAAGTCAGTTTTATATACAATATTATAAATTTCATTAAAAAATTGTATATAAGGAAATTCAATAGCTTTCTTTTTAAATTCAGGGTAAGGTTAGCACAAAAGGTATCTAAAACTGAAAAAATAACACGATCTATTTTCCTTCTCACTTAGGTGCTGCAAGTCTGGAAGATTTCTTCCCTGTCTAAACAGTAATACAAACTATCGTACCTGCAGTATATTTTATTAACATGGTGAATGGTCAGACGTTTTATAAAACCTACAATTCTATTTGCTTAAATTATGGAATCTTAGACACCTAGCACGATCATTCTCATTTAAAACTATTGTACCAAAATAAAGATAGATAGATCTAAGTACATGCCGCATTCTTCTATGACAATAACTCTATTCAACCTAGCCCCATTAGTCACACATGCCTAATAGGTCTTTCAGCCCTGAACACTATAAGACCATTACATAATAAAGCTGGTCAGACTTTTTTAATTAAACTTTTTAGATAAAAAACAAACAGACAAAAAAAGGTAGCAAATATCAGCTGAATATTTTGTTTGTTCTTTATAAAACACCTCCCCTCCAAATTTTATGGAGTTTTGAGGAACTACATGCAAACTGCAGATTTGCTCATGTATGCAAATTAAACTACGAGTGATGAATGTAATCAATGTATAAATATTTGTAAAACTCCAGACACAGTGCTGCTGAATGGTATTATACTATTTGTGCTCCACTGTTCACTGACACTTGAGGAAGTACAAAAGGTCATCCAAAATTTACAGACTGGACATGCTACTGAACATGCTGGCATTTCACCCGAGCCACTCAAAGGTGCCTCAGAACCAGCAAGCATCAGCTTGCATCAACTGTTCTTAAAAGTATGGGCATCAGGCAAAATAGCAGCAGAATGGAAAGACAGCATCATAGTATACCTGTAAAAGGGCAAAGGATTTCATACAAAGTGTGGCAACTGCAGGCCGATCTCCTTGCTATTAGTTCCTGGAAAAGTCTTCATTCACATTCTCCTTGGTAGGATGCAGCCCCTCGTTAGCAGACATCATCCGCCACAGCAATCATATTTCACTGTTGGACAGCTGACAATGAACACTGTCCTTACCCTCCAGCTTCTGGCTGAGCTGCACGGAGAATTTAACCCCTGCTTCACAAGGCATATAATCGACATGAAACAGATTTTGATTCAGTCAACAGGTCAGTTCTTTGGCTAGTACTTAAAGGAATTGGTGTTCTAGACATTCTGCTAAACCTGATGCATGATCTTCACACTAGTCCTGGTGCAAGAGTGTGCATTGATTCATGGCATTTATAGCATTTCTACACAACCTCAGGTGTGTGGCAGGCATGCATTCTTGCCCCAGCACTATTCGGTTAAGCTATCAAGCGGATATTAGGACTTAGTGTGCCACACCACAGAATCAAGGTTGGTCAAGAATCATTCACCGTCCAAGACTATGCCAATGATGCCTTGCTTGTAGAGCAGTCAGAGAATTTCAGCCTCATCCTCTGAGGTCTTCAAGACGCTGCTCACAATATGAAGTTGCAAACCATAGTCCAGAATCTCGGAGCTGGGCCAGCAGAAACCGCAGTGCAGACTGGGTCAAGTAACAGGAAGAGCTGTGATGAGTTTATCTACCTTGGTGGTAAGCAGTGTTCAGATGATCACAGCAAACGCAATGTTCTTCGATGAATAAGTCTCACCTCCTGCATGAAATCAGGACATAAAAATGTGTTTGGGCTGAGACAAAGTTTAGGAACTATCAAACCTGTGTACTACCTGTATTGTTCTCTGAGTCAGAACCTGGACCCTCTTACAGGCAGACTTGGAGTGGCTAGAGACATTCCATATGCACTGCCAGCAACAAATGCTGAACATAAAAAATGGTTTGACTTTGTGCGAAAAGTCATAATCTCTCAGAGATCTGGCCTTCTTTCAATCGCTCATTATATTCAGAAGCAGTGTTGCCTGCTTTTCAGCCATGTTGCCAAAATGGACAAAAACACCCCAGCACACCATGCTCTCAAACTGTCCCTTGACACGTGAAGGGGTGAATGCCCCTGGGGAGATTTGGGGATTCACAGGATTGAGCCAAGTGTAGGAATTGCCCTAACGATGCTTGCCACAACACCATCAACCACGGTCAATGTGGCTGGCACAACTGTCTGCAATAGACTATGCATGTTTGATGCTCCACAGTTCCATCTCTTTGATGCTAATTAATTAAATAACTGGTACTGTTGTCAAAACTAATAGAGTATGCTCTGGTTATAACAGACATATTCATATTACTAAGGCTTGCCATTTTTATTTTCTGGGGCTAGGACATGTGTCTTCTCAGGTGTCTTGGAGTACTTGAGGGCCCCTCTAGTGATGTTTAGCTTTCAAATATAAAAGAAGGGTCCCTAGCCTCTGTTTGCCAGAAGCTGGGAATGGGCAACACATCCACATGCACAAGATAAATAAGGACCTGTCCTCATTTTCTTTCCTTAAAGTGTAAATAGAAAAGAAGAGACATGTGCCCTGCATCAGAAGCCAAACCCTGGCAGAAAGCATTTCATTTCCAGGAACATATAATATTAATAACCATGGGAAATACATTTGGGCACATTTTTGCTTTCAGAAATTATAAACACATAACTCTAACTGACATCAGTGGGCGTTATAAGGGTGTATATGAGTGCAGAATTGAGCCCACTGAAAAACAAAGAGCAAAAGGTTCCCCCTTGCTCACCATAATGCATGCATTCTGTCTAGTTACAACACCGAAGTGTCTTACCTTAACTGCTCTTTTCTTAAATGCTTCTTGATTCGTACACAGTCTGCACAGCTGTCAGCTACCTGCTAGACATATGGTGCCCTAGGCCCTTAGGGTGAAACTTAAAATCCACAAGATGCTCATTTTCAGTTGCTGGAACACTCTGAAGGCATTGTCAATGCCTGTAGAAGGAACAGAGCCTATCTAGACCCAATGAGCAATGCCAACCAGCACTGTAATACTGGAACCCTAAAGTTTATCATATGTCTGCCAGCTAAGTAATCCTAACCGAAGGAAAAAATTTTCCCCAAGACACCCACTATTATGGTAGAATGTTGGCACACTAGGTATGAGCTGATTTCAGTCCTTAGGATGAAAAAATGGACACTTCTGGGCATCTGTGTTATAACTAATTTTAGAAAATGTTTCTTTAGCCAACCCTAGCAATTCCATTCCACAAAAAAAAGTGATATCATCACCACTAGCATAAACTCAATTTCTAGGCAAAATGTCCTTGTTTCCATTTCATAGCAACAAAAATCAGTTTTATTTGTCCCCGTTTGTGATGGTATTGGCTGTCAGATATATATAGAGCCTCATTTATTTAGGGCCAAATCCTGGGAGTTTTATCTATGTAAAGACTTTAGAATTTGGCTCTGAGGCAACTTATACATGTCCTCTTCTTCAGATGTAATCTAATAAGAACCAAAAAATCAGAAACTGTCAGAAGTAACTCTGCATTGCCTCACTTTATTATGGTGACTACAGGGATAGCAACAGAACCAGTTTCATTTGATTGATTTTGGCCTGTGAACTTGATTTGAAATGAATCTATCAACCAGTTACTAAGCTGCATGGGAGAAATCTAAAGAATTTTGCATGTGGAGTAAGAAAGCTAAATTAAAAACTACCTTCTTGATTCAAGAAAGCACTCAAGCACATGCTTAATTTTAAGTATATGCTCAAATGCTCTGCTGAATCAGGATCTTAGGACCCTTTTATTATAGGTGTTTTAGTCAAAAACAAGTGTGCCCAAAACAACTCAGGTGAATTTTGCCCAACCAATTATAGGTTGGGGAAAGAATTTTACCCGCTTTTTTTTTTAAAAAGCATTTAAGACATTTTTCATATTTGAATTTCAAAAATGTTTAGTGAATTCCATGATTTTTAATTTTGCTGTAAATATTAATGGTAATGCAGTTTATCATGCAGGGGACTGGACTAGATGACCCCTTGAGGTCCCTTCCAGTCCTCCGATTCTATGATCATTTTCCTCCTTGTCATACCGACAAGTTGGAGAAGCAGCTCCTCCAAGTTTTCCCTCCGTTAGTTTTCATAATCTTTGTGAAAATGTTTTCACAAAGAAAAAAAAATCACATTATAGTACAACAGTGTATTCAATCAACTTGTTAATCTACATCAGGGGTAGGCAACCTATGGCACGCATGCCAAAGGCAGCACATGAGCTGATTTTCAGTGGCACTCACCCTGTCCGGATCCTGGCCACCGGTCCAGGGGGCTCTGCATTTTAATGTAATTTTAAATGAAGCTTCTTAAACATTTTAAAAACCTTATTTACTTTACATACAACAATAGTTTAGTTATAGATTATAGACTCATAGAAAGAGACCTTCTAAAAATGTTAAAATGTATTACTGGCACGCGAAACCTTAAATTAGAGTGAATAAATGAAGACTCGGCACACCACTTCTGAAAGGTTGCTGACCCCCGATCTACATATTCATAGCAGTAGTGTAGGTTTCCGTAACTACTTTGTTTCGATGTGGCGGGAAGCCTTGCGTATCCCCATGATTCTGAGAGCTGTGCTGGTGGGATCGTAACTCCTGGTAGGTCACCCATGCCAGACAGGTCATAGGGTCGGAACCACACTTATTGCATCCACTGATCCTCTGGTAGGGGCTTGGGAGTGAGCTAATGACTGCTGTAAAAAACAAAGCCTGAATTCCTCAAGGTACAAAATTAATAAGCATTTATGTTATTTCACCTAACAATTTTTGCACAACATCTCATAAGGATGACCTATTTCCACAACAACCATTTCTATAAGCATTGTTTCATAATTCAAACGACCTAACATTTATAATACAAACAAATCTAACAGCGAAAGTTCAAGGAGTCCTGGCAAGAGTTTATAACATATCAAGGACTTAATTTTAATCTTACTATTTTCCTTGTCTAACTATGTATAAAGACACTAAGGATTTTAGTATTTTTTTGTCATTCAGCACTAAAGAACACACTGACCTTTCACTATATGCTTAGAATAACTTTTTTTCTCGCTAACACATTTTCTTTTTCTCTTGGAATAGTTGTGAAATGCATGTTCTAATGGATGTGACATCAATTCTGCTAGAAAAGAGGGAGACTTATTTTTGCCCTTGAAAACAATCTGGTTATTGAAGATATGCTTTATTCTCTGCAAGACATATCAGCATTTTAGTATATTTCTGTATGTAAAGTAATTTAGGCCCAAATGTTTAAGCACATGAGTAATCTCACTGATTTCAACAGGACTGATAATAGAAATTATAGACAAGGGAATCATAGACCAGTCAGTCAATCTTAATTTTGGTACCCAGAAAGATAATGGAGCAAATAATCAAACAATCAATTTGTAAGCACCTAGAAGATACGGTGATAAGTAACAGTCAACATGGATTTGTCAAGAACAAATCATGCCAAACCAAACTTATATCCTTCTTTGATAAAGTAAAAAGCCTTGTGGGAAGCAATACATGTGAGATATCTCAATTTTAATAAGGCTTTTTATGCTGTCTCACATGACCATCTCATAAACAAACTAGGAAATATAGCCTAGATGAACCTAGTATAAGGTGGGTGCATAGCTGTTTGGAAAACCATACTCAGAGAGTATTTCTCAATGGTTCATTGTCAAACTGGAAGGGCATATCAAGTGAGGTCCCACAGGGATTTGTCCTGGTTCTAGACAATATCTTCATAAATGATTTGGATAATGGCATAGAGAGTATTGCTTGCAGACAATACCTAGCTTGGAGGTGTTGAAAGCACTTTGGAGGACAGGATTAGGATTAAAAATGATCTTGACAAACTGGAGAAGTGGTCTGCAATGAATAGGATGAAATTCAATAAGGACAAATGCAAAGTATTACACCTAGGATGGACTAATCAATTGCCTAAATACAAGTTGGGAAATGACTGCCAAGGAAGGAGTACTGCAGGAAAGATCTGAGGGTTATAGTGGATCACAAACTAAATATAAGTCAACAATGTACTACTATTGCAGAAAAAGTGAACATCATTCTGGGATGTATTCTCAGGAGAGTTGTAAGCAAGACACAAGTAATTCATCCAGTCTGCTCAGCACTGACAAGGCCTCAGCTGGAATACTGTGTCCAGTTCTGAGCACCATACTTCAGGAAAAATGGGGACAAATTTGAGAAAGTTTGGAGGAGAACAACATCAAAAAAGAAAACTAAAGGTCTAGAAAACACAACCTATTAGGAAAGACTAAAAAAATGGGTTTGTTTAGTCTGTAGAAGAGAAGACTGAGGAGGGGACATAACTGTCTTCAAATACTTAATAGGTTGTTATAAAGAGGAGGAGGATCAATTGTTGTACTTATCTACTGAGGACAGGACAAGAAGTAATGGGCTGAAATTGCAACAGGGGAGATTTAGGTTAGACATTAGGAAAAATTTCCTAACTGTAAGTGTAGTTAAGCACTGGAACAAATTACCTAGGGAAACTGTGGAATCTCAGTCATTGGAGGTTTTTAAAAACAGGTTAGACAAACACCTGTCAGGAATGGTCTAAATAATACTTAGTCCTGCCTCAGTGTAGGGGATTGGACTAGATGGCTGTCAAGGTGCCTTCCAATCCTATAGTTCTATGATTCTATGATCTTAAAATTAAGTGTATATTTAAGTGCTTTGTTGGATTAGGGCCTCGGTTTTATTTCATTGCTTATAGATTAAATACTGTTCTGCATGTAGAAGTCAAAGGAAGTTTTCTACTCTGGACAGCTGTAGGACTGGAACTTTGGTTTGCTTAGCCAAACCAACTGTGTGCTATATGCAGTGTAGTTGTAGCCGAGTCCATCCCAGGCTATGAGAGAGACAAGGTGGGTGAGGTAATATCTTTTATTGGACCAACTTCTGTTGGTGAGAGAGACAAGCTTTTGAGCCACACAGAGCTCTTCTTCAAGTCTTGCAAAGGTATTCCCAGTGTCACAGCAAAATGCAAGGTGGAACAGATTGTTTCATTTCTTTTTCTGCTATTATTTAACTCGGTAACTGTATTTTGCAGAGGATTGTTTAACATAAGTAATTAGCACATATCATAAGGGACCATTCAAGGTAGAGTGGCCTGGCAACACCTCTGCAGTGATAGGACAAAAAGAGGGGGTTAGTGGGTTACAGGCAGTTGTAATAAGCCATAAATTCAGTGTCTCTGTTCAATCCATGATTTTTAGTATAAGTTGGTCCAATAAAAGATATTACCTCACCCATCTTGTCTCTCTAATTGTGTGCTATGTCAAAGTACAGTAGAACCTCAGTGTTCCAAACACCTTCTAGTTGTTCTTTCAAAAGTTTACAACTGAACATTGACTTAATACAGCTTTGAAACTTGACTATACAGAAGAAAAATGCTGCTTTTAGCCATCTTAATTTAAATGGAACAAGCACAGAAACAGTTTCTTTACCTTGTCAAATCTTTTTCTTTTAAACTTTCCCTTTTTTTTTTAAATAGTAGTTTACATTTAACACAGTACTGTACTGTATTTGCCTTTTTTTTCTTTTGTCTCTGCTGCTGCCTGCTTGTGTACTTCTAGTTCCAAATGAGGTATGTGGTTGACTGATCTGTTCGTAACTCTGGTGTTCGTAACTCTGAGGTTCTACTGTATCATACTTTGTTTTTCTGCAGTGTGTGCAATTGAAATAGACTTTACATGATGTACCAGTCAATTAAGTATTTACTGAAGACTGTCAAATTAGTGCATTGTGTTTTAATACATTAGTCATGTTTAATGACATTTCTTTATGTTAGTATAGATATATGAAAATCTTGCTTACCAAAAGAGACAATAAAGTTGCATATAGCACATAACATTTTCTTATTTTTATACCCTGGTGTAAATCTACAGTAAAATAATATATAATAGTCCCAATAAGAGAGTACATATTCTGCAAGTGGAAAACAAAAGTGAAGGTGTTTGGTAAGACAACTATAGTGTAAAGTTTAAAAGGGTGCACATTGAATACACTGCATTCAAGGGCCTATTCTCCCCTAAATGTAAGGGTAACTTCCATTATCTTTAATGGTAATTGCAGGTGCAGATCAAGGGTACTCCAAGCATCTCTAAGTCAGTTGTTAGATGAATCACCCAGAAAATGGGGGGGAAAATCTGTTATTTTCTTTTCCATCCCAGTGCCTGTTGCATCTAGTATAATTAAGATAAGATTTTTAATTCAGCTGTTTATTTTAGTAAAAGCATACAAATGACCTGATGTATTTTCCTTTAAGAACTATTTCTTATGGCCCCTTGATCTATAGCTTTGTAAAGCTCGAAGCCCTTACTATAGAATATCTTTGGCAGTATAAAAGGCTTTTTTTAAAAAATTTTTGTTTTCTTGTCTTTTAAAGCAAAGCAGCTTTAGTTAGCTGTCATTTAACTATTTTTAAGTTAAAAGAGCAGCAATTGGGTTAATATACTAGGTGGTAAACATATGAAAATATATAAAGTATAGACAGAACTTTTTATTTGATTAACCAGAAATCAGGCCAAATGGAATATACTTAGTGAAGATCATGGTAATTGCCCCAAACTGGACTACTTATACTTGCCTCTTTCCTTTGTAGTTGGCTGCTGTGGGTATCCATTTAAGGGAGATGAGAGAATAAAGTCCCCACACAAACTTATTACACTTACACTATTTCTTGAAACACCTGGCGGTCAAGTTCTCAGATCAAAGCAATTACTATTAGCACTCCTGCCTCAAGAACTAACCCTGACACCTGTGGGACTCACAAAGCTTTCACTAGCTTAATGAGCTAGAATTCTCTGAGAGCTATTAAACTTGGGCCTTTCATGAGAACATTATGTTGCTGATGTGCCAAGAGAGGAATTTAAGTGACCATTCCTTTAGTATTTCTCCAATAATTCATTCTCTTACTGTGAAGAACTAAAGCATTTCCTTACCTTTAGCAAAAGCATAGATTTTCATTAATTATAACAGGCAAGAGTGAGACTTTGGGCTAGATCTTCAGCTGGTATAAATTGGTGTCATTCCATTGACAGCAATTCATAGTAGCTGAAGATCTGGCTCAGAAGTGTTGCTTTGCTTGAGATAGAGAGAGAGAATGCAACAGCATCACCTCATGAACAAACCAAGGAAGGAACCTTCTTTTGGTTTCCCCTACACTCTATGACCACATCAACACAGATTACCCTCTCACTTCATGTTAGCTCAGCTGCTTTGCTCAATCCTCTGGGGTGTGAGGGAAAGGGCAGTCTAGGTTTTGACTATTTCTTATCTGTCTGTGCAGAGGGAGTAGCAGCTCTGCAGAGCCTGCTCTCCCCTGACTGATGATGCAGAGAGACTGTATTGGGAAACAGGGGTAGGGTTGCCAACTTTCTATTTGCAGAAAACCTAACACCCTTGCCCCCCGTCCCGCCCCTTCTCTGAGGCCCCACTCACTCCATCACCCTCCCTACATCACTTACTCTCCCCCACCCTCGCTCACTTGCTTATTTTCACCAGGCTGTTGGGGTGCGAGAGGGGGAGAAGGCTCTGGCTGGGGGTGAGGGTTCTGGGGTAGGGCCAGAGATGAGGGGATTGGGGTGCAGGAGTGGGCTCCAGGATGGGGCCTAGGGGTTTGGAGTGTGGGAGAGGATCCAGGTTTGGGGTGTGGGAGGGGGTATGGGCTCTGGGCTGGGGGTGCAGGCTCCAGAGTGGGGCCAGAAATGAGGGGTTCGTGGTGCAGGAGGGGGCTCCAGGCTGGGGCAGGGGTTGGGGTGTGGGAGGGTGTGAGGGGTTCAGCTGGGGGTGTGGGCTCTGGGATGGGGCTGGAGATGAAGGGTTTGGGGTTCAGGAAGGTGCTCTGGGCTGGGACCAAGGGTTTTAGAGTATGGGAGGAGGCTCCAGGTTGGGGCATGGGAAGGGGTGTGGGATCTGGTGGCACTGACCTCAGGCGGCTCCCAGGAAGCTGTCAGCATCTCCCTCTGTCTCCTAGGTGGAGGCGCAGCCAGGTGGCTCTGTGCGCTGCCCCTGCCTGCAGGTGCTGCCCCGCAGCTCCCATTGGCCGGGAATCACGGCCAATGGGAGCTGCAAAGCCAGTGCTGGGGGTGGTGGGGAGAGCAGTGTGTGGAGCCCCCATGGCCATCCCTAAGCCTAAGAGCCAGAGGGATATGCCGGCAGCTTTCTGGGAGCCAAGGGGAGCTAGGCAGGCACCCTGCCTACCCTGCTGTGGGTGGCCAACCGAACTTTTAATAGCCCGGTCAGCAGTGCTGACTGGAGCTGCCAGGTTCCTTTTTCGACCAGACGTTCCAGTCAAAAAACAGATGCCTGGCAACCCTAAACAAGGGGTGGGGACCATATATCCTCTTATATGAATCTTGCCCATTGAGAAGAACTTGAAAGCATATAGTGAAAAATGTAGTTCAAAATGAAACTATTGTCTAACTTTTTATTTTTCGTTCCACTAAAATTAGTGTTAAAGTTATGTTTAACTGTTCACCTGGCCCATAAATGGTTATGTCTGTCACAATTTGTAAGACAACTGTCACTCACTTGGCAGCAAGCTTAGGGCTTGTCTACATTACCCACTGGATCGACGGGCAGCGATCGATCCAGCGGGGATCGATTTATCGTGTCTAGTCTAGACACGATAAATTAACCGCCAAGCACTCTCCCATCAATTCTGGTACTCCACCGGAGCGAGAGGCACAGGTGGAGTTGATGGGGGAACGTCGGCAGTTGACTCACCGCAATGAGTAGATCTAAGTACGTCGACTTCAGCTACGTTATTCACGTAGCTGAAGTTGCGTAACTTAGATCAATCCCCCCGCCTCCAGTGTAGACCAGACCTCAGTCTTTCTTATGGATTTAAATCCGCTCCATTGAAGTCAGTGAAAGTTCATTTTCCATTGACTTTAGTGGGAATTAGACCAGGGCCTATGATTTTAAACAAAGCCAGATATACTAAGCCAAAATCTGTGTTCAGTTACAGCAGTGTAAATTAAAAGTAACTCCCTTTGAAGTTATAGAATTAAGCGAAGTACTGAAGGCAGACGTTGGGTCACTGTGGTTGTGTGATTATATAGCCCACTTTTTGAAAACCTCAATATATGCTCTTCCAGCCAAGCTACACTTGGCACAGGAACACAATGTGCAGAGCAAAGGTGGCTTTAAATCTGATCCTGGATCCAGCCTCTGACATAATTCAGAGCAGCCTTAAGGCTAATATAATGTACACTCAGTTGTTCAGAGCCCCAAGGAGCCTTGTCAGCTTCTGAGACTAGGCAAAACACAGCAGCGCTCCAACCATGCCTCTTATGCTAGATGCTGTGAGGGGAGGGTGAGGGTAAAGCCATTATATCTGTTCTATCCCACACAGGATTCCCCTGCAGTTGGGGGGTGGGAAGGGAAGAGAAGGAGGAGCATAGTACCTACTTTGTCTCAGTTTAGAAATGTTGGCCTAGTGTTTAATGTTTGTGATCCTCTGTACATTTAAATAAACCACATTACACCACAACATTTCACTTGCAGTTGGCAGGAGACCGTTTCAAGGGCAGGAATAATAAGCTGTTTAAGAAATTGCCATTATTTGAAAACTAAACACAGTTCTCTATTTATAAGGATGTCAGAGAAAACACATGGCAACGGCGATGATGTTCATCATCTGCCTCTGAATCAGCCCAGTCTACTTTTCAAAAATGAAAAGAAGGTCCAGTATCTGGTTAAAAAAAAAAAATCCTTTCCTGCCCAAATACTTTCTTGTCTTGTTTATGAGTCCTGAGTGAAAGAACCAATCATAAAGTGTCAATGAATAAGAATTGTGAAGGACAGAAAGACCAAACTATCCCTGTTGGGCAGGGGAGAGTAATGTCATTCCCCCATCCCTCACTCCCATTCCAGATGGGATAACTGAGGCAGAGAGTGTGTCACATAGGAAATTTGCACCAGAGCTGGAAACAGATATTTAGCATAGTGATAAGGACTTTTTACATGCAAATAGAAATAGCTTTTGTTTTTGTCTTCTACAATTGGTAGTATTCAAAGACAGGAATAGTAAAAAATATTAAAGAAATGTCTATTGTTTGGAAAGGAGGCATGATTTCCTATAATTGAAAATGGGGGGGAGAGGGAGTGCATGTTGAGCCAATGGAGAATATACTCTGTACTGCAGTCCTTGACTAATCCTGTAATCCAATATCTGGAAATTGAAACTAGACAAATTAGGACTGGAAATAAAGTATACATTTTTAACAGTGAGAGTAAATAACCATTAGAAGGATTTACCAAGGGTTATGATGGATTCTTCTTCACTGACAATTTTAAATCAAGATGGATGTTTTTCTAAAAGAAATTATTTTGGGGAAGTTCTATGGTCTGTGGCATACAGGTTAGACTACATGGTCAGAAAGGTCCCTACTGGCCTTGGAATCTATTAATCCTTCCATTGACCAAAGCAAAAATATGAGTGATGTAATGCTTTTTACAAAACACGGTATCATGAATTAGTTCTTTCTGCAACCCTTGAAATTGCAAGTCTTCCTAGAATAATGTGAATCCAGTTCTAATAAAGAAACTGCTTTCAAGACTTTAAATTATCAGCTAAAGTGTCTTTTCTCAAGTAGAGAATCTTCCATAGTGTCCCTGCCAGCAGGTATATGGGATCTTGGGGAGCAATTACCACACAGGTGGGATGCCAATTAATTTCTTTATTAAAGGAAAAAGGAAGTGGTGGGAATTTAACAATGAAATACGATGGGATGGGGTGTATAGGGTGTTTACAATAGACAATGATGGGGGGGTTCTTCTAGTATATGGGATAGGGGGTTTCAATAGTGGGGTACAATACAGTGGGGTACAATACAGTTGGTAACCAATTAACACTGAAGTATAAATGTAACAGGTAGCTAACAATTTCTATGTAAAGAGTGTGTCACAGCAGCATATAACCAACTAACAGTATGGGTAAAATGGGTTAAATAACCAACAACTTTAGGTAAAAATGTGTCACAGTGGTGTAAATGTAAAATGTGAGGTGTGTTAGAGAGAAAAGGGGTAACCAATGGGGTTTTATGCTAGAAAGAGAGAGAGCAGACAGGCTGTAAGTTTAAACAGCAGAGAGGAAGAGAGAGAGAAAGAAAGTGGTAGAGAAGTGAGGTTGCGGGATGGGGGAAGAGGAGCACGTGGTGGAGGGAGATTTAAACTCAGGGAGACACAGAACAGACAGGCTGCAAGTTTAAACAGCAGAGAGAAAATTATACAAAACACAGCAAAATCTTATCTATGATTTAACTTAACCAAAACTACACAAATTAGCAAGTAACAAAACACAATGCAACAATTCTTTAAGCATAACTTACAGGGTACAATGCAAGCAATTTTCTAAACCTAACTTAACTACAGATATGCAAAATGAAATTACAACTTATCTAGACTAAAGGACAAAATCTAACCTAATGGGTGCACCTTATACTAGGGGTAGTTCCAGAGGGCAGAGTGGTGTGTGCCCAGGATACAGCTCCAAGGGGGGAGGGGGATTTAACTAGTGGTGGCTGCAAGCGGGGGGGGGGGGGGGTGTGGCTGCAAGCTGGCAGCCCAGGATACAGTCCAGGAAGGCACAGGCTTATTTCTAGCAGCAAAGGCGCTGCAAAGCAAGAAACAGATTACAGATACAGACCAAGGAGTTTAAGAGAGGTTTTAAGACACAGACCAAGGTTTAGCTTGAGTCTGTGTGCTGGGGAAACAGAGCCAGCAGCTAAAGAAATAAAAGTATAGAAAGTTTCACAGAGGGATTCTTACCAGTCCCCAAGGCAGCAGCAAAGGCAGAAGCAGCAACAACATCAGAAGAAGCAAGGAGGGCTCGGTACGGTCTTGATAATCAGGAGGTCTCTCAGGCAGCAATTCGTTCTTCGTGGGGGGGGGTTAAAAACGGGGGTACGCTCAAAAATAAAACAAGAGCGGAAAAAGGACCCCCCAGAACCCTGGCTGATCAGACCAGGTAGCAATGCAGGAACCTTTCTGATGTTTGTTTCAAAAATGCCTGTTCTTAAAGGCAATCTCAGGCAGTTTCCCCACCAGTAATCCTGATAGGCTCCTTCTGTCACAGGGGAGGAGATACAGGTAAAAACTGCAGGTGAGCATAGAGACGTGCCTGGGCAGAGTCCTGGACCATAGGCGTGAGTTCACACCTCAGGACTCAAAAGCACATGAGGCCTAGGACTCATGCCCAGGATCTCAAAAACACATTAGGTCTTGCAGCTCTGGACATTGCCTACCCTACACCAAGCCCAGGTTTAACAAGGTGATAACAGGACCAACCCTTTGAACAGGGCAGTGGTCCCACTTAGCACGCAGCACAAGTGGCCATCCCTTTGAGAAGGGCAGTGGCCCTGGTAAACAACTTAACAGCCAGGGAGGGGCGGCCACAGGAGGAGAACAAAAACAAAATGGAGTAAGGGGACAGCTGTAAGAAACAAAATGGAATAGGGGGAAAGCTGTAACAGACACATAGATTATAAATAAATAAAAGTGTAACTGTTGTTATGGTGCGTTATTCTCCACCCACAGAATAAAGGCAATTCCCATTGACTTCATAGAATTGTAGAAGTGGAGGGTTGGAAGGGACCTCAGGAAGTGTTCTAGTCATTTCCCCCATTCTGAGGCAGGATTAAGTATGCTGTCATAACTATAAAGGGAAGGGTAACAGCTCTCCTGTGTACAGTACTAAAATCCCTCCTGGTCAGAGACTCCAAAATCCTTTTACCTGTAAAGGGTTAAGAAGCTCGGGTAACCTGGCTGACACCTGACCCAGAGGACCAATAAGGGGACAAGATACTTTCAAATCTTGGGGGGGGGGAAGGCTTTTGTGTGTGCTCTTTGTTTTAAGGGGTGGTTCGCTCTTGGGACCAGAGGGACCAGACATCAATCCAGGTTCTCCCCATCTTTCTAAACAAGTCTCTCTTATTTTCAAAATTGTAAGTAAAAGCCAGGCAAGGCGTCTTAGATTTACTTTGTTTTCTCAACTTGTAAATGTACCTTTTACTAGAGTGTTTATCTTTGTTTGCTACACTTTGAACCTAAGACAGAGGGGAGTCCTCTGAGCTCTTTAAGTTTGATTACCCTGTAAAGTTATTTTCCATACTGATTTTACAGAGATGATTTTTACCTTTTTCTTTAATTAAAAGCCTTCTTTTTAAGAACCTGATTGATTTCTCCTTGTTTTAAGATCCAAAGGGGGTTTGGATCTGTATTCACCAGGAGTTGGTGAAAGGAAGGAGGGGGGAAGGGTCAATTTCTCCTTGTTTAAGATCCAAGGAGTTTGGATCTGTATTCACCAGGGAATTGGTGAAAGGTTTCAAAAAGCTTCCCAGGGTAGGGAATGGTGGCAGCGGACCAGAACTAAGCTGGTAGTTAAGCTTAGAAGTCCTCATGCAGGCCCCTACATTTGTACCCTAAAGTTCAAAGTGGGGATACAGCCTTGACATATGCCTAGACCACCCCATTCAGTGGGAGTTACTTGTATTCATTGGTGGGACAGTCACTACCAGTACATCTTAGAGGACATGTCCTTTTTCATCATCTTTCATTCAGTCTGTCCAAGACACGCTCTCTCTCTCTCTGGGCATGTATGACTTCTAAGACAACAATGTAGAAGTTGCAGGCAGTTGTCTATGTGGAGTTCCTCCCCACAGTTGGCAAAGCAATGTACTCTGTTCACATTCAATTCTTTTCAATACCTGACAATATAAAATATGGTCCCATGTCCATCATACAGTCCATGAACTCTGAGCTGGGTAAGGAAAAGTTCAGCTCCTGAGCATTCTGAGCTCCACAGGGGTAAGATATGGAATTTCAGAGGCTTACATTGCCAAATTTTAGATAAATGGAAAAGTAGGATCTGACTAATGGGTTTTGCAGGCACATAATACAGGTATTTATATGGGTCACAGATTGTTTAAAATGCCTCAAGGGAGCTCTTTCTCGTTATTTTTCAAAGCCCCACGATGATTTAATAAAGTAAATGGAATATCAGTATCTTATTTGCTTTTGCTCAATACATTGTTTAGCAGCTTGGTAAACCCAAAGGGGTATGAGAATGCAGATTAACTCAAATTTTTCCCAACAAGAAAATTTAGCAACAATAGTTTAGTAATTCTTGTCAAGACACCCATGTGCATCATTGCTATTAGGCTAACATATGTCTTCAGACTGTTGTCATCATACTGATAAGATATGTCATCAGCCTACAACATGGGAGTTTAAAGTTACTCGTGTAACCGGATTCTTCTGGCTACACTGCTGAATATCATTCCATAGAAATCAGTCTTATTGAGACAGCTCATAGAGGGAAAACAGGTTAATATCTAGATTGTATTCCCAGATGATAAGCTTTCTGGCTCGTAAGAATTCTACTTTAACAATGGTTAGTTTTGTTCTTTCAATGACATTATGAATAGTTTTTATTGTTTCTTTTGCTTCAGTAGCCATTCATCCTTGATTTCTCTACTCCTAAATGATTCTTCTGCTTCAGATAATTCACTAGGCATTTTTACTTACTGTTAGGAATAGTTTTAGCAGGATATATTTAAGATGGATTGCATATTATGTCAAAATGTATGTGTCCCACCAATTTCACATTTCCATGAGGCATTTAGTATACTCTTAGCTTTGATCCAGAGAGATCATCTCTCCTTGACAGTTTCTCATTTCTGTGCAAGAACAAGAGATAAATGATACAAGAGGCTCCAACTGGTGACAAGTAATTTCCATATGGAAATTACATCTCACTTCAATGCTTTTAAGTCATGAAGGTCAACATTTTTTCATATATTCCAAAGCCAGAAAGGACCACTGTGATTATGTAGGCCATAGAACCTCCCAGAATAATTACTACAGCATGTATCTTTTAGAAAAACATCCAATCTTGATTGAAAATTGTTAGTGTTGGAGAATCCGCCATGACCCTGGTAAGCTTTTCCAATGGTTAATTATTCACTGTTATATATATATATATGTTTTATTTCCAGCCTGAATTTGTCTAGGTTCAACTTCCAGCCACAGGCTCATGTTATATCTTTCTCTGCTAAATTGAAGAGCCCCCTTATCAAGTATTTGCTGCCATATAGGCATAGACTAATCAAGTCACCCCTTAACCTTATCTTTGTTAAGCTAAATAGATAAGGCTCCTTGAGTCTTTCACTATAATGCATGTTTTGCAATGCTTTAATCAATCATTCTCATGGCCCTTCTTTGAATCCTCTCCAATTTTTCATCATCATTCTTGAATTGTTGACACCAGAAATGGACACAGTATTCCAGAAGCGGTCACACCAGTCTCAAATAGAGAGGTAAAAAATAACCTCTCTACTAGAAATTCCCTCGTTGAGGCATCCAACAATCACATTAGCCCTTTTAGCCACAGAGTCACACTTCAAGCTTATGTTCAGCTGATTATCCACCACAACTCCCAAATCTTTTTCAGAGTCACTGCTTCCCAGGATAGTAAGTATAGCCTACATTATTTGCTCCTAGATATATAAATTTGGCCATATTAAAACTACTTGTTTGCTTGCTCCAGTCTATCAAGTGATCCAGATAGCTCTGAATCAGTGACCTGTCCTCTTCATTATTTACCATATCCTCAATTTTTAATGTCATCTGTAAACTTTATCAGTGATATGGTTTTTTTCCAGGTAATTGGTAAAAATATTAAATAGCATAGAGCAAAGAACCAATCCGAGGGTCCTCCCTAGAAACACACCCTCTCAATGATGATTCCCCATTTACAATTACATTGAGGCCTATCAGTTGTCTAGTTTATAATCGATTTAATGTGTGCCATGTTAATTTTATTTCATTCTCGAGTTGTTAATCAAAATGGTACCAAGTCAAACACCTTACAGAAGTCTAAGCAGAGGCAGACTTTCTAGTGAGCCAGGGGGTGCTTGGCACCCACTCTGTCCCTTCCCCCAAGGCCCCACTCTGCCCCACCTCTTCACGCCTTGTTCAGCCCCCTCCCCTGAGCATGCTCCGCCCTTGTCCCTCCCCCACCCCTCTAGCACGCCTCAGAACAGCTGATGGTGGTGGGTGGGAGGCACCGGAAGGGAGGGGGAGAAGCTGATCAGGGAAGACTGCTGGTGGGTGCTCACCTCACTTCAGTCCCCGGCAAAATCATGGAGCAGGTCCTCAAGGCATCCATTTTGAAACACTTGGAGGAGAGGAAGGTGATCAGGAACAGTCAACATGGATTCACCAAGGGCAAGTCATGCCTGACCAACCTGATTGCCTTTATGAGGAGATAACTGGCTCTGTGGATATGGGGAAAGTGGTGGATGTGATGTATCTTGACTTTAGCAAAGCTTTTTATATGGTCTCCCACAGTATTCTTGCCAGCAAGTTAAAGAAGTATGGATTGGATGAATGGACTATAAGGTGGATAGAAAGCTGGCTAGATTGTCGGGCTCAACGGGTAGTGATCAATGGCTCCATGTCTAGTTAGCAGCTGGTATCAAGCGGAGTGCCCCAGGGGTCGGTCCTGGGGCCGGTTTTGTTCAGCATCTTTATTAATGCTCTGGATGATGGGATGAATTGCACCCTCAGCAGTTCGCAGATGACACTAAGCTGAGGGGGGGAGGTACATATGCTGGAGGTTAGGGATAGGGTCCAGAGTGACCTAGACAAATTGGAGGATTGGGCCAAAAGAAATCTGAGGAGGTTCAACAAAGATAAGTGCAGAGTCCTGCACTTAGGATGGAAGAATCTCATGCACAGCTATGGGCTGGGGACCGACTGGCTAAGCAGCAGTTCTGCAGAAAAGGACCTGGGGATTACAGTGAATGAGAAGCTGGATATGAGTCAGCAATGTGCCCGTGTTGCCAAGAAGGCCAATGGCATATTGGGCTGTATTAGTAGGAGCATTGCCAGCAGATTGAGAGAAGTGATTATTCCCCTCTATTCGGCACTGGTGAGGCCACACCTGGAGTATTGTGTCCAGTTTTGGTCCCCCCCCCCACTACAGAAGGGATGTGGACAAATTGGAGAGAGTCCAGCGGAGGGCAACGGAAATTGTTAGGGGGCTGGGGCACCTGACTTATGAGGAGAGACTGAGAGAACTGGGGTTATTTAGTCTGCAGAAGAGAAGAGTGAGGGGAAATTTGATAGCAGCCTTCAACTACTTGAAGGGGGGGTTCCAAAGAGGATGGAGATGTTCTGTCATCTGCCACCACTGAGAACAGCCTAAGGAGCAATGGTCTCAAGTTGCGGTGTGGGGGAGGTCTAAGTTGGATATTAGGAAACACTATTTCACTAGGAGGATGGTGAAGCACTGGAATGGGTTACCTAGGGAGGTGGTGGAAGCTCCATCCTTAGAGGTTTTTAAGGCTTGACAAAGCCCTGACTGGGATGATTTAATTGATGTTGGCCCTGCTTTGAGCAGGGGATTGGACTAGATGACCTCCTGAAGTCTCTTCCAACCCTAATATTCCATGGTTCCCCCCCCCCGGGGTGCTCCAGATCCGAAGCACCCACTGAGTCAACGCCCATGAGTCTAAGTATATTATGTTAACTAATACCTTTATCAAGCAAACTTGTAATCTCATCAAAAACAGATATCAAGTTCGTTTGACAGGATCTATTTTCCATAAACCCATGTTTATTAAGATTAATAATATTACCCTCCCTTAATTCTTTATTTTAGAGTCCAGTATCAGCTGCTCCATTATCTTTCCTGGGTCCAACATCAGACTGACAGACCCATAATTACCTATGTCATCCCATTTACCCTTTAAAAAGAAAACAACACTGGCACACTATTAGTTTTCTTCCAGTCTTCTGGAACTTTCCAGTTGTTCCAAGACTTACTGACAATCATTACTGGTTCAGCAAGTTCCTCAGCCAGACCTTTCAAAACTCAGCCTTAAATTATCTGAACCTGCTGATTGATACGTATCTAACTTTAGTAGCTGCTGTTTAATATGATCCTTAGTTATTGTCAGAGTGGAAAATATATCATCTGTTTCCCACCCCCCACTACAGAATAGAAATTTATTGAACACTACCTTTTCCGCATTATTATTGATAATTCTACATTTTCCATCTAGGAGTGGATTGATAGCATTGTTATGATTCTTTTTGTTTCGAATATACTTTTAAAACTCCTTTATGTCCTTAACTCTCCTGGCCATAGATGTGCTTGTGCCCCTTTGCTTCCCTTATCAATTTTCTACAGTTCTGAGTTTCTGATTTATATTTCTTACTGTTGCCTTTTTTCTTCAGTTTGTGTGTATATTATTAGAGATTATGTAAAGATATAAACAGCTACCTTCAGTTCCCTTTTAAACCAGGTCAGTATTTTTAAACCAGTATGGTGCTCCCTCTGTTGTGGCATCTAGTAAGAACATAAGAACATAAGAACATAAGAAAGGCCGTACTGGGTCAGACCAAAGGTCCATCTAGCCCAGTATCTGTCTACCGACAGTGGCCAATGCCAGGTGCCTCAGAGGGAGTGAACCTAACAGGCAATGATCAAGTGATCTCTCTCCTGCCATCCATCTCCATCCTCTGACGAACAGAGGCTAGGGACACCATTCTTACCCATCCTGGCTAATAGCCATTTATGGACTTAGCCACCATGAATTTATCCAGTCCCCTTTTAAACATTGTTATAGTCCTAGCCTTCACAACCTCCTCAGGTAAGGAGTTCCACAAGTTGACTGTGCGCTGCGTGAAGAAGAACTTCCTTTTATTTGTTTTAAACCTGCTGCCTATTAATTTCTTTTGGTGACCCCTAGTTCTTGTATTATGGGAATAAGTAAATAACTTTTCCTTATCCACTTTCTCAACATCACTCATGATTTTATATACCTCTATCATAGTAAAGTGTTCTTAATCAGAAAAATGTGAATGGTAATTGGGAATCCTTTAAGTTCTTCCTTCCAGCTGATTTGGCTTATAATTTTTTTTTAGCTTTGTGAAACTAGCCCTTTTAAAGCGTATATTGTGTATATTGCTGTTTTGGACTTTAGTCTGCTTGTACATTATAAATGTGATCAAGTTATGATCACTTCTAATGAAGCTATCATTAATTTTTAGTTCTGTGATCAGCTTCTCTGTCAAGACAAGATCTAATATAAAATTTCCCTGTGGTGGATGCAGTACTTTGTGAGTTAGGAAACTGTCATCTACAATATTTATAAATTCCAAGGATCTTTTAATACTGGGAGTAGGAGACCTCCAGCATATGACACTCAAATCTATGTGCCCCATGGGCATGCAGCTTGTCTCCCCCTATACATACATAGTGGTGTAAGGAGCTGGTCATCCCGTTCCCTAGTGTGATTTGGTAAGTCTGTTGCAGACACCAACTAAATACTCCATCTTCTGCTTTTATCTGTTAGGATATAGATCCATAAGCATTCAAGAGCATCTTCTGGATGGCCAATGACTCAGAAACAGGTAATACCATTTTTGACATTCAGGCCTTTTGCCCATCAGTCCTTCCTAAATAGGTTATAAACATAGATTTTAACATGCTAATCATGAGAATCATCCCACCTGGATTCTGTAAAACCAACTAGATCAAATTTATTCTCATAAATGAGCACTTCTAATTCTTCTCATTTGTTAGCTAAGCTCCCCCATTGGTTAGGCAATTAAAGAATTTCTTCTCTTCATGACATATTGTTCCATGATTAATGTTTTTCTCAGCATCTCAATTTGCAGCTAAATGAGTGCTCATATCTTTCTTTTTTTACCTTCCCCTTCCATTATTAGGATAATGCTCTCCTGACAATTCTAGCCAGCCTATCCCCAATGAAGTTGGTTTCCTTTTTGCTGAGGTGAAGGTTATTCAAGCAATACAGTCTCCATTCCTTATAGAACAATGTTTCTCAACTTTTGTACTGGTGACCCCTTTCACACAGCAAGCCTCTGAATGCAACAGCCCCCCCCCCTTATGAATTAAAAACACTTTTATATATTTAACACCATTATAAATGCAAGAGGCAAAGCCGGGTTTAGGATGGAGGCTGACAGTTTGCAACCCCCCCATGTAATAACCTCATGACCCCCTGAAGGGTCCCAACCCCCAGTCTGAGAACCCCTGTTATAAAAGGTGGGCCAGGGTTCCACAAAAATCACAACCCTCCACCCTACATACATCATTTACCTAGATAGCAGTTTACTTCTAGAATCTTCTGCCTTCTGATTTCAAAGACTGTTTAGACATTCTTCTTCTTCTTCAGCACACGCCTGGAGTTTCCTGAAGTCATCCATTATCTGTGAGAAATCCTGTGATGCAATGTCATTAGTGCCTATATGAACCATTGCCAATGGATCCTTGCCCATCCAACTTCAGAAGCCTATATTGTCAAAACAATGAGTTGGGGGGGTGGGGAGGGAGGAATGTAAGGAAAGGCATTAGCCACATATCTTCCATTAAAATAATTTTTACCATTCAAAGTGCATGGTTATTTCCCAATAGCATATGAAGTCATCCTTTCAGACAATGTATTTTGTTTTCCTCTATTTGAAGGGCCACAAGTTCTGGAGAGTAGCTTCTTTTGAGATGGTACTCTTTTCAAAGTTGTTTTGTCCATATGTTCCTACAAAGGTTTATTGATCAAAGATCACATGAACATGTCACTGGTTATTCAAAGCTTAAAATTCAGTTGGAATTGTTCATTTGTTAAACAGTGAACCAGGGAAAATCTTCAGACACAAGCGCTGTAGACATCTTCATTGTCAGTAATCTTTAAGCTGAAGAAATTATTAGCGAGAAGAAAATATGAACTCTTGGACTTTTATTAAATTAGAGGCTAGTTCTGTGACCTTTCTTCAGCAATGACAGTGAGAAATCTGTCCTAGGGGTCATTATTTATTAGTCCTTGATATAGTGCCAAGCATAACTTTTTTGATATGAGCTGAAATGTGCTGCTGGACTTTTGGGAATTGTATTCATGTGGTTAAGATGTGTGCCTGGGGAATGTTATGGAGGGAGAAGGTTGAAAGATTTAATATATCTTTCCCCAACAAAGTTCCACCATCACTGACTGAAATTACAAATATTCTTGAAACCATATAGGTAAATGAATGTAAAATTACTTTTTTTTTTTTTTTTTTTTAAGGTTACTGAATTTGTAAATTGATGCATATTTTTCAGCATGATTACACATATTCATGGCATTCTTTGCTTTCTGGTTGTAAAAAGAAAGATGACTGATCCAGGCCCCTTGCCTCATACAGAGGCAACAAACACAGAGCCCATAGAATCCTCACAGAAGATCACCATATAAGCTAAAAACAAACAAGGATTGCTCAAAAATACCAATTGCTCAATATACCCACAATTGCCAGCATCTTTAGGCAACACACTTTATAACCTGCCCAACCCTCCAGCAATATACTGATCAACAAAGCTCTGACAGTTTTGTGACAAAAAGAACAAAAACAAAAAAAACTCTTGCATTGTTTTTAATGATTTTTTTTTCTTAAAACTCAGTCAATTTTTACATAGAATTCAGAATACAGATTTGCAAAAGCAAGGAAGCTCATCCTGGGGGAGTGAAAGAGGGTAAGAAATCCAGGCTGCACTGGCCTCTTTAGACCATTATCTTGAAATGAAGTTAGAAAACCAGAGATTCAAATAACCAGTGGATCTTCCTCTTTCTAAAAGGATTAAAATGGTGTTGCAGAATTGGAAATTGTTAATAAAAATTTGCTTCCACACCATCTCAGTGACATAGAGTTATGAAAAAGGTTTTGCTGAGAAAAAGAATACCAAATCATTCACTGAAACATGAAACACCGTAGTTTATCCTCTAATTAAAATAAGAATTTGATCTATTTAGTTAGTGTCTTACTATGAATTCTTATAATTAATATACCTAAGCTACTCAGGAAAACCTGTACAAGCAATTTGGTGTATATGAATAACACACACAAAAATTAGAAAATAAAACATTCTGTGCAAGTGTGACATTGCAGACAGTAGTTTGAAATGTAATTAACTTAGTGTGCATAGAAAAGATTCGACAATAAATTAGTCATATATTAGAACTACTAACACCCCAGTCCTGACTCCAGTGGGACTATTTATGGGAGTAAGTTTAAGCATGTGTTGGTGTTTGCAGTATCAAGCTGTCAGTTTGCAACAATCAAGGTCCAATCTTGCCCCCATTAGAGTCATAGCTAATGCATGAAGGAGACCCTGAATTTAACAAACAAGCATCTGCAGGGTTAAGGATTGGACAAGGCCATTCTTTTACTTCCAGTACCATCATTATGAAATAAGATCACTGAAAGCCATAAAGATCTTTAGCAATTCTTCTCAGCAAGCTTTGTCTCATCTTATATTTGCACAGCACCTTGCACAATTGGGCTCTGATTTTGATCACGGCTTTTAGGAACACAGCAATACAAACAGTACTTTCAGACCCAGACATATGTTAGGCCTTAAAAAATGTGCAGAGAAAAATAAAACAAGGCTTAAAGCTATAGCTGTTTATAAGATAACTATTTTCAATTAAAAGTTTGTATAGAAACAAAGATTCTTAATTTTTTTAAATGTTTGGAAAATTTAAAAAAATACTTATTTCCACCACCACTTGAATTTCTTTTCAGCTTATCATAGCAGAGTCTCCAATTTTTTTTTAAATAGCCATTTTTCATTGAAATTTTTCAGCCAAAGTTTTTTTATAAATGAATTACTGTTATTTTCATTATTTGTATTGCAATAGCCCAGTCATGGAGCTGACCCCATTTGGCTAGGAGGCTGTGTAAAACGTATGATGAGACAGTTCCTGCCCTAAAGACTTACACACTATTTGGGATCGACAGTGCTTTTGAGGTTATTCCCTACGTTGACAATAGTGCGAGTACCATCTCAGCATGGTCTTCAGAACGCACTGTGCTTCAGGCAGGGCTCAGGAGCAGTATGGCTGCTGCAGTACCAGCAGCAGAGTGCAGAATATTCTCCCCCTGCATCTGGCCAGCTCACCAGGCTGGTGTGGAAATTGGGGGGCAACAGGTCCCTTCTCTCTCTCTCCTCATTCCTCCTTGTCCCCTTACAGGATGATAGTGTTGCAAGAACGAGGGTGCCAGCACTAGGATTATGCTGGCCTACTGCCTGGATACAGAGGTAGGTGAACTTGATGGGTTTCTTGTGTCCTGTGCCCTCTTTACACACACACACACACACACACACACACACACACACACACACACGGTAACTAGGCATAATTTGGTCCTAAATGATCTATACTCTGCTACAGGATTTCATCCCAAACTTATCAGTGCACATTATTTCCTACTTTATTCAAAATTGGGAGACACCTTCTGCACACTAGAATCTTGAAAACAGGCACCAAAGTTTTCCCCCGTACATTTTTTGAATAATGTCAGTTCCCTATTTAGACACCAGTAGACATAGAGGAGTAATACTGAAATGCTTCAGAAAGGCAGTGAAGCACCCTTCCTAATCACTACTACGGAAGGAACTAGGTCAGAAAAGACTGCAAAGTTCAAGTGGCCTATTAATGACTGTGGGTAAACTTTTCAAGAGGGCCTACATGATTTAAATGGAAGAAATCTTGACTTTTTTTTATTTTGGAAGTGTGCGTCTGTTTCAATGTAACTATTGAACTAGGGGCTAACTTCATTCCTGAATCCTAGTGCCTCCAATACAATTTTGTTAGCTCTGACAATATTTTCATCTGCTAATTCCAGATATTCCATAGCAACCCCTTCCACAATGAAGTGTTCACTCCCTTAGAGGGAATCATTCAGCCAGTGAAAGATTGATGTCATACTTGATGTCATAATAACTACTTAAATGAAGAATAATTTAATTTTAAATGGAATTTAATTAAATTTGGATGGAAGATGTGTGTTCATATCCCCTAGGCTGCTTCGAAGACCTCAATTAAATGACCCTGAAATTCAGAACAAGAAACATTATTTCAGCCTAAAAATGTATCCACAATTTTTTTCCTACCAGTTTGAAATTTAGCAAATGAAAGCTGCAGTGCATGGACAATAAGTGAGAAAAAATTGTTTGGTATATCTTCAGATTGCCTTTAGCACAAAAATCATTCATGTATAGTCATTTTGTAACATTTTCTACTGTATGCCATGTATTTACAAATCAGAACTCGAATTAGCTTACAAACATTCGAATAAATGGAAAATAATTCTGGTTGGCAAAGCTAAAATGATGGAGTGAAAAGAAAACCCCCCCAACCTGAGGGATAGCTCAGTGGTTTGAGCATTGGCCTGCTAAACCCAGGGTTGTGAGTTCAATCCTTGAGGGGGCCACTTAGGGATTGGGGGCAAAAATCAGTACTTGATCCTGCTAGTAAAGGCAGGGGGCTGGACTCAATGACCTTTCATGGTCTCTTCCAGCTCTATGAGATAGGCATTTATTTTTGTTGGGGGGAGGGATAGCTCAGTGGTTTGAGCATTGGCCTGCTGGGATCTGGGGCAAAAATCTGTCTGGGGCTTGGTCCTGCTTTGAGCAGGGGGTTGGACTAGATGACCTCCTGAGGTCCCTTCCAACCCTAATAGTCTATGATTCTATAACCTACGAACTTGATCTACAGCTTCCATGGCCTTATACAGGCACGCAAAAACATTTGTTTTCAATTGATTGCTGCTGGACTGATCTTTTCTTTGTCTGGATTCCATTTTTCAACCTCCAATACTTCTCCACAAATATTTTCACAGAAAAGTATCAACTTTGAAGCAGCATTTAGTTAAATCAATTGGTACAATCCTGTTAAAAATAAATTAGTGGCTTGATCTGGCCTATTGTGTGTTTAGTTTGTTGTAACATATCAATTCTAGATGTGGAAAGTAAATTTTGTGGGGGGAAAAATCCTGAAGCAAAATCGCACGCCCATGCAAGTCATTAGAATTTTTATAGTTGATTCTGGTGGGAACAATATAGGGTCCTACCTCCTACTTAGAAACAATGGATATCTAATTTATTGAGTTTGAGAACACAATGAAAACCATGCTGTTAATATCTTACTGTGTTTTAGAATTACAGATACTCCTAATTTTTTTTCTAACTTTCCTTCCATAGATTGTTATAGATATGAGGTCAGCAGTAGATAAAGTGTTGATGTCATAATGATTTGGAATAGAGACCTGCACTTCAAAAAACACTCCGAAACGGTTTATATTTTGACCTTGAAAGTTTCTTATTGACTTCAGTTTTGATAACCTATTGCAAACTTCCTGCCTACCTGCCACTTCTGACTGTAGCTTTTCCACCCATCTAAGGTATGAGATTCCAGCCCTGAGAAGCAGACAATATGGTGGTGGTGAAATCAAGGGGGAAAAAACAAAAAACAAAACACAAGCTATTGTTCAGACTGGAAGCGTCTGTAGCTAAGAATAACAAAGATCCCTCTGGTGCCACTTCTGTCATCAACATTCTTATTCCTTTCTATTGTATGCCAGTGCTATGAGATTTTATTGTGAGCACGGGGCTTCTAAATTAAATTAGAAAAAAAATAAAGTTGATGGGCCAACACAAACCTCCAAGAGTCAGGAAAGGTTTCCCTTGCAGACTGAACATAATGGGAACAAATAGGAGAAAACAAGAAGTTGATATATCAAGTGCTGTATAATGATTGTCAAACAGCACGTGCTGTTTGACAGTCCCAAGAGATTTAATCTATCAGCCTTTCTACCAATGTTATTTAATTTTAAGCTTTATTTTGTCCTAGGAAAAATTTACAAGTTTTTTTTTTTTTGGTAGATATTTGTTTAGAAGTGACTTTTAAGTGTATAAGAAACAATGAAGAGATACAGAAGTGTGAGTATCAGAGGGGTAGCTGTGTTAGTCTGGATCTGTAAAAAGCAACAAAGAGTCCTGTGGCACCTTGTAGACTAACAGATCTAGTGTGAGTGAGAAGTGTGAGTGTTTGCTTGATCCCCATACAGACTGATTTTGAATAGCAAAACTCCCATTCACTTCAATAGGAACAGTATTGGGTCTTTACATTTTGAGGTATGCAGTTGAATGCTATCTAAATTAAGTGCCAGCTACTGAGTATGTACCAAATGATGCTGCAAAAAATTCTCATTGGCCAGCAAACAGATGGATGGGATGTAAGTTAATTTCATCTAGCCCAATGATTCTCTGCTATTGACCTATTTATTTATACGAACAAGTTCAGGGATTAAAGTTACAAATAAATGACTTCCACAGGTAGGCATCTGCAACTAGGACAGTATCATGTGTAGGCCTGCCATAAGGTTTGCCTGCTTGAATCTAAAATGGAATAAAAAGTAGGAATAGAAGCAAAATAAAGGAACACATAGTAAATGTGCATCTTTGCCTGTCATGCTGAAACTGACAAATCTTTAAGTATTAAGGGTCAAATCCTAGCCCATAGATACACAGGAAATAGAGGTAAAGGAATTATGCTTCCCTATGTAAAACAACCCTACACCTGACTGATCTTCAAATCATTGGGCCCGGTGCTGGGAGTGCATGATTTTCTTAATCCCCATGTTTATCTCCATGCATTCTGCACCTCTTTCTCCCAACACAGGAGCAACTCTACAGCACAGATCTGTCTTGGAGAGAAAATGGTCAGGCCAGTCTCCCCAGGCTGGCATTTCCACAACACACTTGTTATATTTTGTGGAATCATAAGAAATCGCTCTCTTGTCCCTTTCCAATTGCCTTGGTGGAGGGGGACAGATCTCTGACTGGATCCTCTCTCAGCTGCACTTAGAACGGTCAGCCTAAAGCACAGTTTTTGGGAAACATTGCCCTTTACCATTTCCCACAGCTGGCACTCAACCATGGGGAACCTTCCCTCACTCTACCCCAAACACCCCCCTCGAATTCAGTCAGTGTCTCTGGTATCTATTCAACATCACCCACAAGGGTACAGGTATTGGCATCAGGCATTCCACAGCATGGGCACAAGGGCAGGGCTTGACAATTGGCTCCAAAGCTTCATATCCCTATGAAACATTCTAGGCTTGGACTTCTTTATTCTCTTTTTGACCTAACATTTATTGAAAGAACTTTATAAGGCATCATCAGTACCTCACATTAAGAAAAAATACTAATGATACATTTTGTATAGATTTGTATTGTACAGCAGTAACACTAAATAAACATTAATGTTAATAATACAGAACATCTTCTGAATCATAGTAAGTACTTTATACATACACTTAAGTATGACTGTTCTGAACTCCTCAAAGCACAACAGAGATGAAAAATATCAATATTGCATCTTCAGCCACAGTCAGAAGGGTATGGGAATACATGGGATGTTTTGTGAAGAAAAAAAATTATTGCCTTCAGAAAGAAATACTGACTGCATATTATTCACTTATGGTAAGAGATATCTAGAAAATGAGTCAAACACTTGGAAACATGCTTGTATTTTGTCATGTTTCTATATTTAATCTTTTAGTAGCCTCTGAAGAGAGGAAACTGTAAGGTTGTAGCTCAGTATAGACCCTAAAAGTAAAATTCAAATAAGGTTGGAAAGAAGTTCCTTTGGTTGATCTACATAGCTAAGCCTTTCCAAAAAGTGTCTAGGGTTTCTTGTTACAATAATCAATTCATCTTGCTGTATCTTTTGAAGTTTTTTTAATCACATACTGACCACTGGTGTTTTTCGAGACATATTGTAATGCATTTTTCTTTCAGCAAGAGAGGCTTGATCCAAAGCTTGCTGAAATCACATTGAGTATTTCCACTTACTTCACTGGGATTTGGATGAAGGCCTTAGCCAGAATTTTAAATGCCATCTTTGATACTTTTTAGAACTAAACTCTGGCTTTGAGTAATATCCACATTAAGGGGTGGAGGCAGTGGCAAGAAGCATTATTCCCACAAATGCAGAAAGTGATCTTAGGGGCAACATTTGTTCCCAATCAATCCAGTATTTTATTTTAATTCTTCAAATAAATTTGATTAATGCATTTGAGAATATTTTTTTTCTGATTGTGGACTTGATCTGCTGCTAGAGATTGGATGGATAAACTTCTATTGCCTCCCATTGTGCCTCAATGTACAATAGTTTCTGCAAACCCATAATCTTACCCGTCATGGTTGCTTCCATGCATTTGTATTATTTGACTTTGTCTGCCCTGGTGTGAATACCCACAAAGAGTGTCTTCTATGATGATTTGTTAAGGATTTTTTTTAATAGGAATTAAAGTGGCATACCCTCAGTTATGAATAAAACATGGTCTCAAAACGTTTGCTTCCTTTCCTCATTGAAGAGCACCTGGACACTGAATGAATGAGGAGACAGGAAGGCTGATCACTAAAGTAGATCTTCTCTTAGGTAACATCCAAGACCTGTTAGGAAAACAGGCATATTCCTTAGAGTCTCATACTTTCAATCTATAAAGGAATCAACTTGTATTACTAGTAAAACCTATAAAAAGCAACAGAGGGTCCTGTGGCACCTTTGAGACTAACAGAAGTATTGGAGCGTAAGCTTTCGTGGGTGAATGCCCACTTCATCAGACGAAAGTAATGGAAATTTCCAGAGGCAGGTATAAGTCAGTGAGGAGATAACGAGGTTAGTTCAATCAGGGAGGGTGAGGTCCACCACGAGGAGATAACCTCGTTATCTCCTCACTGACTTATACCTGCCTCTGGAAATTTCCATTACTTTCGTCTGATGAAGTGGGCATTCACCCACGAAAGCTTACGCTCCAATACTTCTGTTAGTCTCAAAGGTGCCACAGGACCCTCTGTTGCTTTTTACAGATTCAGACTAACACGGCTACCCCTCTGATACTAGTAAAACCTATAGTCTTTACATCTTCTGAACCGAACTGAAAATTCTATTTCTCAAGATTCCCACTGAACATGAACAGACAGATGGAGCATTCATAGCAAATTAAAGAATTCACATGCAACATCAGCTCTAGCCTAAGAAATTTTTCTATACTTGAATATATTGCTCTCCAGGTGACAACTTTATTTTAAGTTAAACAGAAAGTGTACCTATCTATCTCATAGAACTGGAAGGGACCCAAAAGGTCATTGAGTCCAGCCCCCTGTCTTCACTAGCAGGACCAAGTATTGATTTTTGCCCCAGATCCCTAGAGTGGCCTCCTCAAGGATTGAACTCACAAACCACTGAGCTATCCCTCCCCCCGAGCTACAGAAAACATATGCATGGTTTAATTCTCTAAAACTCCTTAGCTGTATGTTTACTTGTGTCTGAGTATTAAGGTTCATATTGGGAACAAAGGATTGAAAATTTCTCAGCACTCAGTGCCCAAGAAAAAGTTACAGGTTGCAAGGTACAGCCCCACTCCTTAGCTCTCCTCTTCCACTCTTCTGCTGTATGTTGATTATAATTTCAAAGAGGACAACCTGAGATGCTGTGGTCAGGAGGTGGGGATCTGTCATAGGGTAGTATTTCAGTGGTTGATATGGACGATTGCTGGGGATGCGAAAAGAAAAGGGGTCATTGTCTTTTCTCTCCCACCTCCCTCCTGTCCAGAAGGAAAAAGTGGGACAATTCACAAGAAGCAGGCTTAGGAAAAATAGTCAGAGTCTGTCTCCTCTTGACTGTTCTCTCCTAGTTTGAATCGGTCTCCTTCAAATCTAGCTCTACCCTACTTTCTTTCCTCCCACACTCCACTTGTTGCTTGGCTTGCAGAGACAGCAGGGAAGGACTATGCAGACAGCACATACTTCCTCTCTTGGGTAGGTTTGAATTAACCCCTCAAAAGCCACACTTCTCTGTTCTGTGCCTCTTCTCTCTGCGGTTTACAGCCCATACACTGCAGGGGCTTCAAGGTGTAGCTAGCCCTGTACTCTGCCTTTGTGGTACAAACCTGAATTACCCCCTGCCCCCACCCCCCCGAAGTCTATTTTGTGTCTGTGACTCCTCACTCTGCTGCTTTCAGTCTACATGCTGCAGGGCCAGTAGCCACTCATGGAAGGCCAGTAGCCACTCATGGAATGCAAGTGTACTGCAGCCTCCAAGAGCTGGAACAGCTTGAGCCACACCAGAAGTCCCATGGTGGTTACAGCTTGCACTGCATGCTGCTGTACTTCAGCCACACAGAACTCTGTCTACAATATATCTGACACTTGTGGCATTATTGGCGAGAATTAGCTCTATTTGTGCCTAATGACTAGATGCTCTTCCTCCCAAGCAGTGCTAGCCCATTGGGGGCCCTAAGCAGGAATATTTTGCCCCCACCCCCCAAACACATACTAATAATAAGGGGCCCCCTTGAGCAGCTCTGGGCCCTAAGCAATTGCTTAGTCTTCGTATACCTAGCACTAGCTCTGCTCCTAAGTGATTATTAAGAGTGCTGAGACCTTGGCATGTTATGTGCAATGTAGGGGTCAGGGGAACCCTACACTATATGAACTGAGACCAGCCCATTACAGCTTAAACGGGAAGTGGTAGCGAACATGCAGAGGCAAAGTTAAGGAAGTATGTTCAGGGCAGGACGTAGCAAAGCATTGAATACTTAAATAGCTTTAGTGTCAGATAATCAGAGAAAAAAGTCATAGCTTGGCTTGATACATAAGGGAATTAGAATCCTAAAATATTTACTTTAGTTTATGATTTAAAACATAAGTTTGGTAAACTTGAAAAAAAAAAGGTAAATTAATTATCTGTGGTTATAACTAGGGGATGCATTTCAGAAGAAAGTAAAGGCCATTATAAAATCATTAGTGTGTATATTGTGGGTTTGTTAATGTCACATTTTGTATGTGCGCATGCACATGTGCAAAAGTGACTGGATTTTTTCTGTTAATAATCTGGGGAAATTGCATTTTGAATTGATGTTTAAACAACTGATTAATTGTTAACATTATTTGAATTTCTAACTTTAGATGCATTTTTATAATTTACTGATTACTAAATACTAGTTGACAAACTTGAGTGACTGTAAAGTGATTTGAATTAAGGACCCCTGCATAGATGAAAGTGCTCTTCCCAGAGCAATAAAACAAAATTAGTATGATCACAGTGTGAAAGTACTTTTATATGATCCTGATACTCTGATGATAGAGTTCAAACAAATTAATGAGGAAGTCTGAACTTGTGAAAATGATTTAAATACTATGCTTTACAAGTGTAATGGTATAAGAATTAAAAAACAATGTACATGGGAAGATGGATTGTCCCCTCAGCCACCATGCATAGAAGGGATTCTCTAAATATGGATTTCCCCTCGCTGCCTCTGTGGGACCTCTTTCCTGCATACTCTGTGGGGAGTGGGAACTAAGCGACTGGGGAGTGACTGAACTGAATGAGGCATGGGGCAGGGGATATCATATATGATCTTCACACTAGCCCTGCAGACTTTTCCAAGTAAAGTAGGATGTTATATTCATGTCACATAAGGATGAGGAACTACCTTCCAGCTCATTAGTGACTAATGAGGATGTTAAACATTTTTAAGATCAGCAGGACCAGAACTTTGTGGCTTAGGAAATCACTGGCAGCCATGCTGCCAGGGAGCAGGATGAGTGTATGTGAGGGGGACAATGGGATGGCTGCTGTGGAGACCCTGACATCTTCTGCTAGCTCCTTAGGATCCACACTCATCCTAGTCTTTCCCTGTCTCTAGTCCTCACTCAATACAATTTCTGGGCAAGCCCCATGGTCTAGTCTGTGAGGGCCAGATCTCCAGGATTATTTGGCTATATCTACACTATGAGTTTATACTAGCTAGCCATGGTGCCACAGCTATGCTGGTATAACCCAGTCGTTTACACAACCTACACCACTTAAGGGTTCCTCCCTCTCCCAATCAGTAGGAACACCTCCTCAAACAAAATTAGCAACATCAATAGAAGCATTTGTCCATCAACATAGCTGTGTCTGCACAGGGGTTAGGCTGGTATAGCTATGTCAATCAGGAGTGTGCTTTTTCCACTCCGACTGGCATAGCTATGTTCATCTATCATTAAGTGTAGGCCAATTGCTTGTGATTTTTAAACAGCAAAGAGAATGCCAGTTAACTTGTAGGGTGTGTTGAATTGCAAACCATCCCTAGCCTTAGCTGATATGCTTGAAAGAAACTGCTGACCTGCTTAGATTTGTATAATGATTGGGAAAAGAAACCAAAACAGTTGCCTTAGATAATTATGGGCTTGATTGTAACGTTCAGGTACAGCCCATGGCAAGGGACTGTGTGGCGTCATTCTCTACTATGTTTTTCAGAGTTGTAAATGACTACACAAGGGGCCAGCTCCTCAGCTGGTGTAAACAGGTGTTCCACTGATATCTATGCAGATAGTCCAGTTTGCATTCAGGATCTGGCCCATGGTGTAAAGGCACTGGAGAATGAGGCCTACTGGAGAAATGGAATTAGGCCTGGAGAAGGGGCTCTGAAACAGGGCGGGGCCAAGGAGTCATAGCCCAGCCCCCACCTCTCCTTTCCGCCCCCTCCCCCCCCCCCCGAGGGCCTGCCCCTTGGCCAGACCAAAATCTGGAGCCTGCCCAGGCAGCTGTGGGGAGCTGCGGACCCTCCACCTGCCTAGGGTGGAGAGAGCCCCACAGCAGCCCCTTCCTGTGTCCCCACCCCCAGGGCTCCCTGCCCAGGGCAGGTGGAGGGTCCACGGCTCCCCACAGCTGCCCAGGAGGCTCTTACCATGGCCCAGCTGCAGTTCTTCAGATCCTGAGGTCCCACCCCCAGACCAGGCTGGGCAGGTGGAGGGTCTGCGGTTCCACGACCTGACTCCGGCTTGGCTGTGGGGAAGGACCTGGGATGGAGGGTGGGGGGGGGGTGAAGAGAAGAGAAGGGGCATGGAGTGGGTAGGGCCTCGTGGCCACCCCACTTTTAGGAATAATCCATCACCCCTGGCCTGGAGTGTGAAGTCAGTATTCAAGGAAAATCTGACCTCAATTGTCTACTACTGGGAGAGGATCCTAAAGTCAGAACAATTAAACTTTACAAATAAATTACATTTAATCAGGTCTAGTACCCTTCCAGTCATTGAGTTCTTCATGGCCTGGACCCACAAAGGGACTTTGGCATTGCGATGCTCAGTGTTGCAACACCTAACTTTTAGGCATCTAGAAAGTCATCAGAATCTGCAAAGCCTGAGTTAGGTGCCCAGGCTCACTATACAATGAATGGGGAGAGAGACAGGCACCTAAGAATGAGATCCACAAAAACCCAGTATGCTAGTTGGGGAGCCACTTAAGCTAGCCAATGGTCATACTTAACTACTCATTGGGTCAGAGGAAGGGAGGACTCTTTGGCCTGCTCTAATGACTAGTTATTTACCCAAAGTGAAACAGCTTCAACGGGAGAGACCGGAAGCCCCACATCAGAATATCACATATCATATCAGTGGGCACTGTCCTGAGAGGTGGACATCCTTGTTCAAATCTTCTCCCCATCAGGCAGTCTCCCATATCCTGGGTGAGTGCTCCAACCACTGGGCTGAAAGTTATAAAGGAGGTGGCACAGAGGAAGCTTCATTTCCTCCTCCTGCTAGATTCTGTATGGGACCCAATCTGGTAGGCGCATTCGGAGCACACCTACTTGACTGGGCTCTGTAGGCATGGGGCAGCAATGTGCATGCCCATAGGCAGAAGCTTAGGTGCTTTCTATGGGAAAATTCAGAGGGCAAGTGAGTTCAGATGCCTAATAGGTTAGGAAGCAGCTCAGCATGGACTGAGGATCTCAGTGGCACCTAAATTTTGTACTCAGGCTCCTAAAGTGGTAAGTTATGCTCCTAGGTGCTTTTGTGGCTTTGGGACCATGTGCCCACACTTACTGTAGCCAGCCTCTTCTCATTACCTTTCAGGGAGGAGATCACAAGCTCTTTCCTTTGCCTGAGGGTTGAAACCCCATTACCTCACTCCTGTTTCTACCACTAAATTCAGAAGCCAATTTACTTCTCTAGGTGGCACCTAGCTGGGATTGTCCCCAGGAACATTCCACACAGGTGATCCAAATTATCTAAAACAAAAGCTAATCTTATCTGACACACATTAAAAAAATAAAGAGAATCACAAACAAAAACATTGAGCAGAATATAAACACAGTTAGACTAAAATATTATGAGCTCAGGGAGCTCAGCTGTGAACTTAGTTGCTGTGAGTATTGGCTAAGTTACCTGAAGATTTGACATAATAGTATAAAGTGTCTCTCTCAACCCAGCCAGCTGTCAGATACTCCTCTCAGGAAGATCCTGAACTCTGAGTTTTTCCAATCATTTGTATATCCTGCCCATGCAAGGAAAAGTGCATTTCTTAATTCCTTCCCTATTTCTTTATAGTCCTCTATTGTTTGGTGAGTCTTGATTTCATTAGCATATTCTATATTACCTCATTCTTTAACCTAGAATTGAGCACACAGTGTCATTATATTTTACAGTTTTCCCAGCTACACAGGGCCTGAGTCTGTACTGCCTGTAATCAATTTCTTCTGGCAGAGTAACTTCCATTCTGATTGGATTTGATAAATTTAAAACCAATTCCATAACAGTGGGTGGGGAGGAAGCTTACTAATGTTTAACACTTCATTCCAACTTGCAGTTTTTGTGGGTATGTATTTGGTTGTGTTATAATTGCAGTTCAGTGGTTTGATTCAAGAATAAGGGGATTAATCACTTTCCTGGCTATTGTTAGTGAGGTTAATGAATTAAGATGGCCATCATGTAGTACTAAGGTTTCTGGAATCCTATTTATTATTGTACAACTCTGAAAAGGTTCAAAGTCCATGTTCCGTTTGGATAAGGCACCTATTTGAAGTTTACCTGAGTTAGCCAAGACTTCTATGTGCAAAATTGGGCTGGAAGTTTGGCTTTGATCAGCTTTCCAGCACTTCTGCTACATGTCCCTGCCAAAGTTTTGGGAACAGTCTCTCTCAGGCTATTTCAGCAACTGCCCAACACTGTGGCCTTTAATTTCAAAAGGGGGAACTATACAAAAATGAGGGGGTTAGTTAGACAAAAGTTAAAAGGTTCAGTGACTAAAGTGAAATCCCTGCAAGTTGCGTGGGCCCTTTTTAAAGACACCATAATAGAGGCTCAACTTCAATGTATACCCCAAATTAAGAAAAACAGTAAAAGAACTAAAAAAGAGCCACCGTGGCTTAACAACCATGTAAAAGAAGCAGTGAGAGATAAAAAGACTTCCTTTAAAAAGTGGAAGTCAAATCCTAGTGAGGCAAATAGAAAGGAGCACAAACACTGCCAACTTAAGTGCAAGAGTGTAATAAGAAAAGCCAAAGAGGAGTTTGAAGAACGGCTAGCCAAAAACTCCAAAGGTAATAACAAAATGTTTTTTAAGTACATCAGAAGCAGGAAGCCTGCTAAACAACCAGTGGGGCCCCTTGACGATGAAAATACAAAAGGAGCGCTTAAAGATGATAAACTCATTGCGGAGAAACTAAATGGATTCTTTGCTTCAGTCTTCACGGCTGAGGATGTTAGGGAGATTCCCAAACCTGAGCTGGCTTTTGTAGGTGACAAATCTGAGGAACTGTCACAGATTGAAGTATCACTAGAGGAGGTTTTGGAATTAATTGATAAACTCAACATTAACAAGTCACCGGGACCAGATGGCATTCACCCAAGAGTTCTGAAAGAACTCAAATGTGAAGTTGCGGAACTATTAACTAAGGTTTGTAACCTGTCCTTTAAATCGGCTTCGGTACTGGGCAAATTAGTTGAAACAATAGTAAAGAACAAAATTGTCAGACACATAGAAAAACATAAACTCTTGAGCAATAGTCAACATGGTTTCTGTAAAGGGAAATCGTGTCTTACTAATCTATTAGAGTTCTTTGAAGGGGTCAACAAACATGTGGACAAGGGGGATCCGGTGGACATAGTGTACTTAGATTTCCAGAAAGCCTTTGACAAGGTCCCTCACCAAAGGCTCTTACGTAAATTAAGCTGTCATGGGATAAAAGGGAAGGTCCTTTCATGGATTGAGAACTGGTTAAAGGACAGGGAACAAAGGGTAGGAATTAATGGTAAATTCTCAGAATGGAGAGGGGTAACTAGTGGTGTTCCCCAAGGGTCAGTCCTAGGACCTATCCTATTCAATTTATTCATAAATGATCTGGAGAAAGGGGTAAACAGTGAGGTGGCAAAGTTTGCAGATGATACTAAACTACTCAAGATAGTTAAGACCAAAGCAGATTGTGAAGAACTTCAAAAAGATCTCACAAAACTAAGTGATTGGGCAGCAAAATGGCAAATGAAATTTAATGTGGATAAATGTAAAGTAATGCACATTGGAAAAAATAACCCCAACTATACATACAACATGATGGGGGCTAATTTAGCTACAACGAGTCAGGAAAAAGATCTTGGCGTCATCGTGGATAGTTCTCTAAAGATGTCCACGCAGTGTGCAGAGGCGGTCAAAAAAGCAAACAGGATGTTAGGAATCATTAAAAAGGGGATAGAGAATAAGACTGAGAATATATTATTGCCCTTATATAAATCCATGGTTCGCCCACATCTCGAATACTGTGTACAGATGTGGTCTCCTCACCTCAAAAAAGATATTCTAGCACTAGAAAAGGTTCAGAAAAGAGCAACTAAAATGATTAAGGGTTTAGAGAGGGTCCCATATGAGGAAAGATTAAAGAGGCTAGGACTCTTCAGTTTGGAAAAGAGAAGACTAAGGGGGGACATGATAGAGGTATATAAAATCATGAGTGATGTTGAGAAAGTGGATAAGGAAAAGTTATTTACTTATTCCCATAATACAAGAACTAGGGGTCACCAAAAGAAATTAATAGGCAGCAGGTTTAAAACAAATAAAAGGAAGTTCTTCTTCACGCAGCGCACAGTCAACTTGTGGAACTCCTTACCTGAGGAGGTTGTGAAGGCTAGGACTATAACAATGTTTAAAAGGGGACTGGATAAATTCATGGTGGCTAAGTCCATAAATGGCTATTAGCCAGGATAGGTAAGAATGGTGTCCCTAGCCTCTGTTCGTCAGAGGATGGAGATGGATGGCAGGAGAGAGATCACTTGATCATTGCCTGTTAGGTTCACTCCCTCTGGGGCACCTGGCATTGGCCACTGTCGGTAGACAGATACTGGGCTAGATGGACCTTTGGTCTGACCCAGTACGGCCTTTCTTATGTTCTTATGTTCTTATGATCAATTACAGTCCCAATCAGACAGCAGGAGTAAAACAAGGTTTGGTTCTAAAAAACAGTCAAGAGTTTGAAACCAGTTTGACCATCCATAATGTTTAAAGTCACAAAAGTGACCATCTCTTAAAAAGAATGCTGTCTGTGTGTATTCAGAAATATATACTTTATGAGCAATTTGAGACAATGAACTGGATTTTTATCTGGCTTCTATAGCATCAGCAGAGTTAATTTTCAGTTGCATTAGCTTTCTGACTGGTATAGTGAATATGGTGACATTACTCTTGCATAGTACACAGATGATGTGTGATCCAGAAAGACAACAGATTCAGGTTGAATTTAGAGGGTGCATGGGGAGGAAAAACAACAAAACCAAAAACTTTTACTTTTCAACAATGTTGATATGGAAACCATTGACATGGAACCTCATTTTTACACTAACCTTTCAGTGTATAATTACATTACAATATGAAGAGTTAAGTTAAAGTTCTAAGTAGATGTAAAATGGTTCAAAACAGATGGTGTCAAGTTTTGGAGAACCCCAAATCATGTGAAACACTTGTTTAGATGACACTTCCATTACTCATTAGAATCAGTTAAGTATTCTCCCTACATCAGTCCCTGCACTAGTAACATCTAGTGAAATATTTTATTTTGTATACATAGAATTGAATGTGTAGATGTGCATCTAACATTTCCCAGATGTGTTTTCAATTTTCAAAGGACAGAGGAAGATCCACTTCAGAGGAGAATTCCTTCCTAGAGTTCTGTGGATTCTTATAGTTCAAGCATTTATTTAAGCACTTCCATCCAAAAGGAGTTTTCATGGGTCTGAGGAAATCCACGTAGAGAGAGGAGGCGGCAGATTTTTGCTACTTTGTTGAGACAGCAGTAAGGCTATTAAAAATGAAATACTAGAGTTTCAGATTTAATATTCAATTGGAGGTGATGTGTCCAGTTTAGAAAGAGGTACAATTCCTCCCCACATCCCAAAAACATGCAGTTTTCTAAATATTATTGTTCACTTTGCTACTTATTTTTTAGTTTCCTATTATTCTGACTTAGCATATACATAAACAGCTGCAGATCAAAATGAGAAGCTTCCAGTACTTTTCTTGATACACCTCTGAAGACACAAAAATATCAAATTTCTTTAAAATGTAGGAGGAATTTGTTTTAGGGGAATGAAAGGGTGGGCCTGTTCATTTTTAGTTATGGGGCATCCTGGCAGGAAGTGAAACTCTTTCACTCTGAACTAAAGGGAGAAATCCAAGTAAGAGACATTGGCCTAGAAGTCTGATCACTCCTCTCCTATCACATCCACATTTTTTTGTTCAAGACCCTACAGAAGATGGGTTAGATTCACAAGGGGGACTTAGGCACCTAATTGCAACATTTAGGGACCAGTGGCATTCACAAAAACACCACTTACCCCTATAGGCACCTGAGTTTTTGCTGGTGGGCACGTGCAAAGCTACCTATGTCCTGACACCACTGTACAACTCGACCCTTAGCCCATACACACCTAAATCCCAGTGGGATTCATAAAAATAGCAGTTCCTCTGCCTATCTCACCTGCAGGGCCTGATCCAGTACTCAGAGCATGCCTGCACAAAGGGCAGAGAAGAAGGCTATGGTGATTAGAGCACTCACCCAGTGTGGGGCACCTGGATTCAACCCCTCAATCTGGCTGATTCAAAGCAGGGACTTGAACCCAGGTCTTCCTGAACATAATGGGCAAGTACCCTATCCATGGATACTTCTCTTTCTGCCCAATTGACTATTTAAGTAGTACACGGGGGGGGGGGGAATAATTTCCACCACACCAGAATACCCTCCTGTAGCCCAATGGGTAGGGCACTCATCTGGGAGGTGGGCAACCTGGTTTCAAGTCCCTGCTCTGAATCAGGCAGAGTGGGTATTTGAATCTGGGTCTCCCATATGCTGGATAAATGTTCTAAGCACTGGGCTAGTGGGGACTGCAGCACCACCAGTACTACTACTTCCTCATCTGTGGTTTTTCTTGGAAAGCCCTGGCCAAGTTAACCCTCACATTACAAGAGGATTTAGAGTTGTGAATCCTAAGAGGAGTTAGGTGCCTAGCTCCCTTTGAGGTCAGCACCACCTCCCTGGTTTTGAGAGTCAAGCCCTTCACTTCCTTTGCTTTTACTAGGCAGTGTTCAAAATGCCTAAACTCTAAACAAAATGTTTCATTCAACCCCCAAACATTTTCCACTTTTTTCCAAATTCACCAAGAATCCCAAAAAGTTTCAGTTCAACCCAAACTTGTTTTTGAATACCAGCAAGCCAATAAGTCAATCATGTTCATAGCTCTACTCACAATCCTTGCTGCAGGGTTCTTAGTTCTGTCCTTGCTGAGACTTTCCTGTAGCAGGCTTAGCTCCCCACACCTAGGTGACTCCACTCCCTGAAGTCTACACTCTCTAAGCCTCCTACCCAGGAGCTACAACAAGGCTTTATGTCTGGATAACTTCCACAACCCATCTACACCTTTGAGACTTTCCATCACTAAGCTCATGCTGCCCTTCATATCTCCCAGCAGGCCTAGTTCTGAATTATATGCTTCTGTCATGTGAACCCTCTATTAATTCCTTCCACCTGGAGAAGTGGTCTAAGACTGGCACAGGTGCAACTGAGCTCCCTTCCTCTTAAAGGGCCAGCTCACTGTGTGACAAGCAGCCTAACTTTGGACACCCACTTTTGAAAAGTCAGTCCAATGTGCTTAACTATCATGTCCTCACCACACTGTTTGAGATTGATTTTCCTTCCACAACAGCAACTATGGAAATCAGTTTTCACACATTGCCAAACAAGATGACTGGAACAGCGTGTAGTTTAAAAAGTTGATGTACTGTCAACCACTTACTGGCTGAAATTACTAATAGAACCCCATGTCCTCAAGTCTAGCACCAGGAGAGGGAATTATATTTATGTGCTCAGAGCTTTATAATATCATTACTAGTAGAAAAGAACCCATGAGGCATGCAGAATAACTACTTTTTACAACTCCTTTATACTGCCATTTTAAATTCTGTTTATTCATGCCAAATTCAGTCTGCAACACATTTTTATGGTGTTGGCTATAAACTCCTGAAAACGTGGATTTGTATTTGAAATGCTAACAGGAGCTGAACTGATAAACATTGCTGCTGCTGCTTCCAAATTTGCCAGGTTTCACATGAAAATGAACTGACATTACAGGGCAGCCACAAATATTTTAGGGATGGTTGATAGTTATTTATTAGGTTGGGTTGCTTTTTAAATGCTGCCTACTTTTGTGGTGGAACATGAGGGCTGTTTAGTTAGTACAGTGGTTTCTAGATTGAAGGCTATGTTGAGAAAGATAAAACAAGCTCTGGTTAAGAGCTGAAACTACTAAATAACCCCATAACCATGATATCATTCATGATCTTGAACTCCCCTCTTCCTACAATTCCTATAAAATCCCTCTGTGATGGGGTGCAATTTACCTCTGCAGCACCTCCTGCTGGCTGTCCCAGGGATTAGCTCTGCGAGCCAGTGCACCTTCTTCTGGTGATGTCTCGCCACTGTCACTTCTGCTCCTGGACCCATGTAATTCCAAGGACCACAGCATCCTCTTCAGGACACAGCCCTCCAGCTGTGCCACATTCTGTGCCCCCCCGCACCCCTTTGGGGGGAATGCATCACAGTCCAACAGTCCAGCCACTTCTTCAGTGGGGAGTGAGAGAGAGACCCAGGCCTGCTCACTATTCCGGATCCCAGCACAGGGACCCTGTAAATGGGAGCCACGCACTGCATCCCTTCCAACCTCTCAGTCTATTTCCATGGACCACTTCCCCACAACCTCAGCACCTTTTCTGCTCTTATCTCAGGGCCTCAGCTTAGCAGTCAGCCAGGAGCTCACACTTTCTCCCCTGATCCTGCACAGCACTTCTCTGTCCAAGGTGCTAGGTTGCCTCCTCCAGCAAGGCAGTCAGTACTCCCTCCTTGAGCTCCAGGGAACAACTGCAGCTATTCTGCCCAGCAGCCCTTCTTATATGAGCCTGCCCATCCCTGACTGGCTGCTCCTCACAGCCCCTCTCCAATTGGCTGTTTTCTCTGCAGCCTCCCCAGGGCTCCATTAACCTCTTACTAGCCAGTGTGGGGTTACCTCTGGTCAATATGGTTAACATGGTTACCTCTGCAACATCTCCCATGTATGGGTCTGTCGTGACTAGTCCACTGCAAAAATTATCACCCACATCTTCATATCATTTTTCTTTCACTGATTAATAGAGGCTGGTTGAAAAACCTTCAAGTGGTTCCATCAGAAAATGCAGATTCATCCAAGTCAAAATGCTTCATAGGAATGTGTTGATTTTGACTACTTTTTCAATAGGAGAAAGCTGAAAGTTTCAACATTCTCATTGGTTTTAATAAGGTAAAACATTTTGTTTTGACTTCATTTCATATCACTTTGTTTCATAACACTTTTATATTAAATATTAATATAGTATATATTGCATGTGTTATAGTGAGTATTTTAACATTATTGCAACAAAAAGTTATCTTATTAAAATGAAATGTTTTTTACCTTCTTGAAATAAAACATTTTGAATTATCAAAATGAAACCATCCTCTAAATAAAACATTTAAATGTTTCCAAATTGAAATGTTTCAGAATTTCTGGTTTACTTTAAATTTAGACTTTTTGTTCTGATTCAGAATGAAAAAAAAAATCAAAATATTGGAATTTCCCATGGAAGGGCTTAAGCTCTGCTAATGAAATTTCTCCAGGCCTTCTTCAGCCTTTAGCTTCACAGATTCCAGCATCTGCAGAATGCTGATGCCATGCACTTTCCTGCATATACCAAGAAGCACAGTCATGTCATCCTCCACCCTCCCTACACTCCACTATCCTGCCATTCATTTTAAGATTGAGTTCAGATTTGCGTCTGTGATCTAGTAGATTGAGCACAATTCTGGGAGTCTTGGTGATATTCCCAACTCTGTCACTGAATATCTATGGGGCCATGGTAATTCATTTTACCTATCATTGCTTTAGCTATTCCATCTGTAAAAATGGACCTAATGCTTGATCACCTTTGTAAAATGCTTTCAGAGCAATGGATGAAAAGTGCTATAAAGTTGTAAGTTAATTCTGAATTATTGCTGTTTTTTTTAAATCATAAAAAAACCCTTTCCCATTCATTTGCTCCAGCCTTACCACACAGCTCTCATCTTGCTTTATTTTTCTCCTTCCTTTTCTACTCTCTTAGCACCAGCCTTCTCTTTTCTTCCAGAGAGGTTTTGCACTGTTGATGAGAGCCTTCTCCTCTGCAACTCCTGCCATACTGAACAACTTTCTTCTAACTCATATAGTCTCCATCACTCTCCAAATCTCATCTGAAAATAACCTTTCACTTTTGCCTATAGTTAAGAGTGTACCTGTATTAGTTCAACTGCATAGAAAGTTTGGGGATACATCTGGGATAACGTTGGGGAACATTTGAAAAATGTCTTATGAGATAAAGCTGTATTATTGTTTTTATTTTATTGAATGAACAAACAAAACAAGTTTACTTCATATTAACTTGAGGATCTGTTGGTCCCTTCTTGCCTTAAACTCTATTACTATGACAGATGACCACATTCCACAGCAAATACTATAATTTGCCTGAGGAAGGACGATGGCCCAGGTCCAATTCCTTTGAGGATATAGGCCTACATACTCTTTGGAGGTGAGAGTGTTGTTTTTTTACTACAACGGCTTATGTTTAGCCTGATGTTAGTAAATTAAATAGCAGATAAGAAACTATGAAAACATGTTTCATTCTAGTTTTGATTTTATCAACTTTTCTATATCAAAGTTGGAGCTAGATAACATTGTATAAACTGTACAGCTGACCGAAGAACGTGAACAGGGAAGCTTACTGTCATGGTCAGAACTACCAGGGGTGCTGGAACAATTTGTATAGTGGGGCTGCTGAGAGCTATTGAACCAAACTGTAAACCCTGTATTTAATGGAAACCACTTCAAGCCAGGGGGTGCGGCAGCACCCCTAGTTCCAGCACCCATGAGTACTACCCAGACCGGAATCTAGAGGGACTGAACAAAAAAGTCAGTTCATAAAGTGAAAAAAGATTGTAAACGCCTCTTTGAGGGCATGGCAGCCCAAGATTGTTGCTAAAAAATTTAGCAGATACATATTAACATTGTGTTTCACCCTTTGAGGGTTTTCAGTGCTATTTGGACTCCAATATACTGCTATGTTGGAGGGTGTTGACAGCTGAGTGGAAATGTGTCTTGAATTGTCTCTGAGCAATTCACTGAAACTGATAGGCTGAATGAAATGGGGCCGGCTTTAGCTCAGCGGTTCCAATTCCCCTTTGTTTAGTGGTAGCTAAAACAATAGAAGCTACCACTGCCCAAATCATAGACCAGCATGGCATGGTGGGAGTAGAAATTGAGCCATGCAGGCTGAGGGGTTTCCCTAGGAACTGATGGCAAACACAGGCATTGATTGGATTACAGCTGTAAGTAGAAGCAGAAAGCCAGAGTTAGGCACCCAGCTCCCACTGACGCACAGGGTACATCTACATTGCAAATTAAAGTGTGTATGTCAGGGATAGGCATACTCAGTGCTAGCTTTAATCTAGCTAGTGTGGAAGCAACAGTAGTGAAGAGGTAGTGGCACACATTTCAGCACATGCTAGCTGCCCCAAAACAAGCCCACTGGGAAGGCTGGTTACATACTTGAGTTGCTAGCCCATACTGCTGAATCTTCACTGCTATTATGTGTGTTAACTAAATTAAAGCTACAGCACAGATGTACCCACAGTATGAAAATAGTGTGTTTTTTTCTTGCCTTTCCAGTCAAAAGAGGTAATGGGAAGGGTTTTTGCTGCACTATTGCAGCTGTGCATGCAGTAGTTTTAACTACCAGCTGCTAGGCTAGGAATGTGCCATGGCCATGGCCTGGCCGGCACGTAAGTCCTACTCTTATCCTCACCTCCCAGGGCTGAGAGGGGGCAATGGATAGCCCTCTTTCTATTGCTGTTGTCTTACCCTTTATAAGCTTCCCTTAAGACCAGTTTGGCAGCAGGTAATCAGTGCACCAGACCTCACTCCTTCTTAAAGAGGCCAGCCACCCTGTCATATACTTTCATTGAACTGTTTCACAATTTTATATTCATTGTAATCCAAAAAAGTAATGAGTCTCAGAAGGGGCAGTTATTGTAGAGAGTGAATTTGATTTTGTGATTAGAGCTGGAGACTGGAAATGAGACCTGTGTTCTATTTCTAACCATGCATGGCTTATAGTTTGACCTTAAGTAAATCAATTAATCTCTCTATGCATCAGTTTCCCCATCTGTAAAATAGGGATAATACTACTTATTTACCTTTTAAAGAACTTTGAAGTGCCCAGATGAAGAGTATAATTATAGGATAATCCTCTCTTGAATAAATGGCAAGGTCACAATTGTATGACTTCTTTGCAGACTTTCAAGACATGTCCTCTTTAGAACTTCTCAAGTCAAATGAGTGTCTTTTTGACTCAAAATGCCACTAAAGATTAAAGTGACTGAGAAGTTCTATGCTAGGAAAGATTTTTTTTTAAACCTTTTAAGGTGCCAGCTGTACTAAGTGTAAAATGCCTGATCTCTACTGTCACATTGTGACAGTATTTAATACTGTTTCATAATCAGGAACAAAGTACCATTTTAGTTTATTTTTGCTACCTGTGGCTAGTGTTTGTATTTATTTTTCAATCTGATCAGCATTTTTCTTCACCAATACTGTGTCACTCTATCCTCTCTTGTGACCCAACCCTGCAAAGTACTAAGTACCCTGCTCGGAGTATCATCAGATCCCATTGATTCTACTGCATGTTTGGGGTTCAAAGCACCTTATGGATGTTTCAGGATAAGAGGTACTTTATTCACTCCTGGAACTGCGGTCTGCCCAGCCATTCTTTTCATAGAAAGAGGCTCCCTTCCTAATTTTACAGGTAATCACAACATTTTAATTTAGCCTTTGTTTTGAGGACCAATGTGATTCCAATTAACTAAGAAACTTGCCTCGTATTTGGATTTCACGCCCCACTTGAAATCCTCCACTGGGCCAGATAATTCTTTCATTTCACTGAAGTAAATTAAATTATTCCAGATTTACAGCAGTGTAAATGAAAGCAAAATCTGTCCCACCATTGCTCCTTACCTACCATATCACGTTAAATGGTCAGATCTTCAGCTGATGTACTGAAGTCAGTGGAACTATGATGGATTACACCACCTGAGGTTTTGGATTTAAGAGTCTTGCTCTTGTCCTTACCTTCAAGGCTCTGCCCAGCTCTGCTTTCCATACCATGATGATTTTGTGTTGTTCTATTTTCCTAATCGAAATGTCATATGGTTCCAGATCAAATGCCTTACAGAAGTGTAAGTACATTACATCAACACTATTACCTTTATCCACCAAATTTGTAATCTCATCAAAAAGTACATCAAGTAGTTTGACAAAATCTATTTTCCATAAACACAAGATGATTGATATTAATTATATTACCCTCCTTTAATTTTTTATTGAGTCCCATATCAGCTGTACCTTTATTTACACGGGGTTAAAGTCAGGCTGATGGCCCTGTAACTACTTGGGTCATCCTGTTTAAATATTATAATATTGACACAGTATTAGCTTTCTTCCGGTCCACTGGAACTTTCCCAGTGTTCCAAGATCTAATAAAAATCAACATCAATGGTCCAGTGACTACATCTTTTAAAATTGTTGGATGCAGGTTATCCGAACCTGCTGATTTAAATATGTCCAACTTCAGTAACTGCAGTTAAGCATCCTCCTTACTTACTATTGGAATGGATAGGTGATATGAGTGAGATTTAAGTCACCTTTGCATGCATATCCCTTACTTGTACTCTCTATAGTTCATATGTAGCTGAGAATTTGGCCCTTTTTCTCCAATATGTTCTATAGTTCAATATGTTGCTTATCATAAATGACAATGTACAGTTTGGAACCTTAAATTAAGCACTTTGAAAAGCTAAGGAAACTACTATTTAAGAAATGTATCTATCACATTATGGGCAGATTTACCTAAAAAACCTCATAGCCCCAAATGATTAATATATTTAGTGATTTTAGTAAGACGGTATATAAAAACTGTAAATTAAAGTGAACAACCTTACAATAAGGATTAGAGAAGATTTGCAAAAGCATATCAAACTTTTCACTGTTACAAGATGAAGTAGCTATTTATAATTCCACCATATTCACAAAAGAATTAACTGATACAGCAAAGACTCTCATGTTGGGCAAAACTCCCAAGTCTGATAATTGTATTAGCAGTTTTGAATTAGTCTGTGCAGTGAGTAATGCTTTCTTTATCCATTCAATTAGCAGTCATCTCTCTAGGTTATTTAAGGCAATATGTGACATTTGGATGGATAGCATCTGAGCTAAAATTTGCAGAAGTTAAAATTATGTCTGCAATGCTCTGTGTACCTCCATTACAGAGAAATCTGACTGTCCGTGGGTTGTGTAAAATATTTGCCCTCTTTCCTAATAACCATTTTCCATTTATTTGAAAAGGATGTAGAAATACTAATGGTTTATTTGAACTGCCTAGTCACACACACTCCCCTTCCTTAATAGGGAAACTAATAGATCTTGGCAAACAAATAGTGACCTCTGACTGTAGAACTTACTTGTAGAAGAAATGAGCATGACCATGAATCTTTGTGATCATTATTCAGCATCTGCTGTAAAAGCTTGCATTTTACCAGCAAATTCTCACACAACTGTAAATAAGCAGTAATTCCACTGAAGGATTTACACTGGGGTAAAACTGGTTTAAACACTATTGGTCGACTCCTTCTGTCCTTACCCAGGCAAAATTCCCACTGATTTCAGTAGGATTTGGTCTTCTATACCATAGATTACTGCAGTGTGTCTTTATTGCTATAATTAGTCACTGGAACCTTTTGGCTTTTATAAGATCCCTCCTTCTGGAAGCATATGAAACTTCAAAGTGAGTATGGCTTTCAGCAAGCACAGATTTCATGGAAGGTACTAAACAGGATTAATACAGTAGGTGTTAGTTTCTGTTTTCTTCAGAATAAAGATACAGTCATCATAGAAAACTTAGGCAGGACCAAGAATAAAAATGCATGAGTTCTGCAACATTATTGAGGGAGACATCAAGAGAACAATAGAAATGTGTTACATAACCATTGAAGCTATGCCTATCCTTCAAAACCATCATACTAATTTGCTAATACATATTTCCATGTGACCAGATATGGAATTAAAATTATGTTCTTTTCTATTTTCACAAATGATTAAAATGTGTTAATTATACTATAAGCAATATAGTTAGAGAACATAGAATGTATCATTGGGCAATGTCCTATTTCTTTCCTATAACATGATGGATTGGAGTTTTTTCTTTCTCTATGGGTTTGGAGTTTGTTTGCTTTTTTTTTTTTGGTAATGTTTATAATGGTGTTAAGAATTCATTCAATGAATTGCACTGAACTAGAGTATGGTCAAATCTTGTTTGCCTTACACAAGCCTAGACACAGTGGGACTCGTTACAATAGGATTACTCATGAATGAGAGTTTGTAGGTTCTGGTCCCATCTGAGTGATGGGAATGAGATTTGGAACCCAATCTCTATGAATTAGGACTACTCAGGTGAGCAAAAGTCTGCATTATCTGGCTATTGGTTAGTAGTTTAGAAATAGTTTCTTTTAGAGAGACAAGATGTGATGAAGTGGGGTTTTCCCCTTATGTTGTATGTGAGTCTATGTGAGCTTTACTGTTTTGCATGAATACTGTGTGTATCTCAGTTTCCCAGTGTCCAGGTGCATTACACCAATGTCTAGGTGCTGGGAATAAGGGTGTGTGACTTTTGTTGAGGCCCTCAGGGGGCAGGTGAGTCTGCTCAAGCTGCCTGCACGTAAGCAATGGATGGTGCCCTTCATAACCTGAGAACCAGGAGGGAGATGTGACCAGGTGATACCTTGCCCAGGAAGCAAGACAAAGACCGGGAGGAGGGGCAATGAGTGTGTCAGACATCAGGTTGCTGGAAGCTTGGCAGTCGGCTGTTGAGGACTCAAACGGGGGGAGTCTAGGATGTCCAGCCCGGGGTCCCCCCAAGATGGATTTGCTGAAAATCACTGATTTCTGTGCTAACAAGGTCTGTTCTACGCTGTGTCCCTGTCAACTAATAAACCTTCTGTTTTACTTGCTGGCTGAGGGTCACTGCTGACTGCGAAATTGGGGTGCAGGGCCCTCTGGCTTCCCCAGGGGTTCCCATCCAGGTAGACCCGCCAAAGGGAAATGTACGGTGAGAGCAGGGATGCTGAATGCTCTGAGGTCAGTCCCAGGAAGGCCATAGCCAAAGAGGCTCCTTGCCCTGGACAGCATGCCCTGAGGGGAGTCACGCTACCCAGAGTCCTGTCTGGCTTCATACAGGCAGTTCCAGAGCATCAGATCTGTGACTCCATCACGTAAGATGGGTGAGGTATTATCTTTTAGTGGACCATCTTTCTGTTGGTGAGAAAGTCAAACTTTTGAGTTTACAAAGAGTTCTTCAGACCTCAACAAGCTTTTGAGCTTACACAAAGATCTGAAGAAGAGCTCCATGTAAGATCGAAAGCTTGTCTGTCTCACCAACAAAGGTTGGTCCAATAAAATATAATACCTCACCCCACCTTGTCTCTCTAATATCCTGGGACCAACATGGCAACAACAACACTGCAGTTTCTTTCGTCATTTACTTCTGAAATCATTAAGGTCCCAGTTCAACAGTCCATCTCTATAAGGCAAAGTACTTAAACATGTGATTAATTTTAGGCATGTTCTTAAGTGCTTTCCTGAATTGGAGCCTTATCCTGTGAGGTGCTGAGGACCAGAGCCTCAAAGGTACTTAGGTACCTACCCCACTGAGCACCTGCAATTCCTGGTGAAAAGAAAGGGCATTGAGAGAACGCAGTACTTAGTGCAAAACCCCAAACTCCTGCTATCACTGTTCATCCTTTCAAATTTATCCTAAATACATAACGGCAAACTGATAGACTATTCAATCCAAAGGAAAAAATAATAATTATATTGTTCTTGTGTTATAATGGGGTGTGATATTTCTTCGCTGGTCACAATGGGTCATGATGGGGTGCAACACATTTCAGTATAAGAACCATAATATGAAATGAGTGCTAAAATTATGCTTCAAAGACCTCTGTCAATCTGGATACATTTTATGGGATAATCTGTGATCCAGATGGTAGTGAGATTGAAATTGTTCTTTATTTCCCCCCACAGTACTTTGGGAATAAGATACTGTGATTCAATGCCAACGTATGATCAGTAAAGAAAAATGCTGGCAATATTTCGGGGGGTGTGTAAATGGATGACCTGAAACTACAGTGATTAGTAATCGGGTAACTTTGAAGCTATGAAGAATTACTGGACAAAGCGTCAATGTATTTCATGGTATATTTCCATGGAATACCAAGAATTTACCAGTACAAATAATATCAGTCAGTACATTTTTAATACTCTTATCCAATCATCAGGATAGGAAGTGTGATCAGAGAATCTCTTACTTCTAGCTGCATTTAGCTGGTGCACAAGCCTATTGGGGATGCTGGCAGCTGACTATAAATTAGATCCTCCCCTTAAACTGATAAATGGGGAATGTCACAAATATAGCATATAGACACTGCCCTTCCTCTCCCCCCTCTCCATACACACAGTTCCCTGAGCTTTGTCAGGTTCAGCATGGTCTTCACTGAAAAATAAGGTACATACAACTACTATGGCATTATAAACATAGGTCTCCCTATCCTGCTACTCCTTGTGATCAATATTTTTTTCCTGTGCTCCTACTGATTGGCAGTCACTAATATCTCATTTTAGGATATTTCCTGTGCCAAAGATAAAGTTTTTCCTTTGACTGTCTCTCATAAGAGGTTAAAACGTTGTTTCCCCTTCAAGAACATATATGCTGTGATGTATTGTCCCTTTAAATGTTTGAGCACTCTGTATTCTTCCTCCCCAGTGAAAAGCATCACTTTGGTTTCTATTTTGCTTCCAAAACAATATAGTCACCACAGCAGATAGCTCTGCTTTAAATCAGCTCCCCCTGCATCTCTATCAATTTTTCTGCTGGGTCGAAAAACAACACTGGTGATCAAGTATCAGAGGGGTAGCCGTGTTAGTCTGAATCTGTAAAAAGCAACAGAGGGTCCTGTGGCACCTTTAAGACTAACAGAAGTATTGGGAGCATAAGCTTTCGTGGGTAAGAACCTCACTTCTTCAGATGCAAGTAAGACATCAGATGCAAGTAAGACATCAACACTGGTGATGTGGAGCTTCTATCCCATGACCATCTCATTGCCTGAACAAGAAGAGTAAGCAAATAATATTATATAAAAAGAGGAAAAAAGTTCACCAACAGGTACAAGGTGGCAGACTGCTCTTTTGCTGCAAGGGACAGCAAGCAAGAGAGGGGAATTAGGCAAAAAAGAGTAGAACAAAGTAGGAGGTGGCTGCTAAGCTGCTGGAGACAAAACATGAGAGCAGCCATTTTTGAGAGGAGAGCAGCCATTTTCTCATGCAAGCTAGAGAGAGTGAGAGCGAGAGCGAGAGCGAGAGCCTGCCTGCACTGAGAAAGTGTTCAGCCAGCAGAGGAAGCCCAAGTACAGTCAAAGGAGTGAATCTGCAGTGTAAGCACACAGCCAGCAGAGGGAGATCAAGTTCAGATGGTGCACCTTAAAAAGGAAAAATAAAAAAAGTTTCCCTGTGGAAAAGAACCATCCAGGAGGGAACAAAGTGAAAAGTGAAATGGCAACTTTTGTGGTCAATATATGCGAGTTTGATGAGAACTGTGACTCATGGGCAATGTACCTCAAATGTTTGGAACAAGTTGTAGTTTGCAATTTCATTCCAGACAGACAAAGAGTTTCAACCTTGCTGACAATGATGGGTCTGAAGGTATACAGACTGCTGCAACACCTATTGTCTCCAATTATGCCTGGAAATGCCACGTATGCTGCAATTACTACAGCAATGCAGGAACAATTTTCTCCTACCCCATTGATGATAGAAGAACAATGTCAGTTCCATCAGTGACATCAGGGATGTGGAGAGTTGGTAACACAGTTTGTTGTTGCTCTAAGTAAGCTGTCAAATCATTGTCATGCAAACAAACATTAAATGATGCCCTTCATGACCCATTTGTTTCTGGGTTACACAATGACCAAATTCAGAGAAAGTTATTGACTGTATCAGGGCTTACCTTCAAGAAGGCTATTGAGGTAGCTATTGCCATGGAAACTGCAAGAAATGTTCTCTTGAATTTAGTGTGAGCTGAGATGTTCACCTCCTGAATCAGTGAAACAGAGAACCACAGGAACATAAGGAATTTCCATATGGCCATTGTACACAAACTATACACACTGGGAAGGATTGCTGGACATGCCAGGTCACACCAGGAAGTGCCAGAAGATCTGTCACACAGTTCAGTGTGAAAGTGACCACCTTCCATCAAAGAAGACACTTATGAAGACAGAACCTAAGAAAGGACAGAAATTGGAAATTCATAATGTGGAAAAAGACAAGAGGTCTAGTGACACTGACCAAGACCTAGCACTGCATGTGTTATCAAAAGTTGGAGTAAGAGGTGGCATCTGGGTCACACCCTTCATTGAGGACATTCCTGCAAGACTGAAGCTGCCATTTCACTGACTTCTGTATCTGCCTATCAACAGAGTCTGTCACAAGTTCCTCTGGAAGAAACCTCCACAGTTTTGAAAACTTATTCTGGGGAAAGGTTAGTACCAAAAGAGATATTCCAGATGAAAGTTCAACTAGATGGACTATCAGTGGTGTTGTTCTTTATGTGACTGAAGGAAAGGAAAGTTGCTGACAGGTCATTGCCTGTTAAGTTCAATTTTTGGACCAAAACATGGAATTCTATCATTAGCTGCTGCTCATATGCAACTTTGGGCATTTTAAGTTCAGCTCACTCCTATATTATTCAATTCTGTAAAGGGTCTCAGTACAGCAATGCTGGTGGGCTGTCATACCCAAGCTTCTGTCAACCCAAAGAAACTTTGGACCAAGTTTTTTATCTCAATTTGATGGACAGGTTACCTATCACTAGCATAGCCATCAACAAAGAAACTACTAAGGATGATGTGCTTTCTCTTGTGATGGGAATGGTACTACAAGGTACAGTGTTGAATCATAAGAATCCTCATTTTACACAATTTGTGTGATGTCAATCCAATTATTGGTGAATAAAGGTTGCATCTTATGGGGAACGTGTGGTCATTCCAAAAAATCAGTTCAATCTCAGGTTTTGGAAACTCTTCATGAAGTAATTTTGGCATTGTATGGATGAAGGCCATATTCCAAAGTCATGTCTGGTGGCTGGGAATCAGAGACATTGAGAGGAAGGCAAAGTGCTGTACTGCATGTCAGCAAATTCAGCATGATCCTGGCCGAGCTAATCCACACATTTGATGATGGCCTCAGATTCCTTGGACATGTATTCATATGGACTTTGCCAGCCATTAGAAGGTTATGTTTTTGGTCACAGTTGATGCCCATTCAAAATGACTAGATGTTTTTTAGAATGACTTCTACTTCAGCTACCAAGACCATTGGACAACTTTGTACCTTGTTTAGTCAATTTGGTTTACCGTGACAGTTAGTGAGTGACAATGAACCTCAATTCTGTTCTGAAGAATTTCAGAGGTTCCAAGCTTCAAATGGAATTCAGAACATACATTCTGCTCTTTATCATCCTGCTACAAATGGACTAGCAGAACACTTTGTACAGACACTTAAGAATGCCATAAGAGCTAACAAGTCTATTTTGAATCATCATCAGAAACTGGACAACCTCGTCCTTGTCTATAGGAAAACACCATATGCTACTACCCATAAGTCACCTACAACTTTTTTTTCAGTGATCTTTACATATTTGTTGGGTCAAGGTACGTCCTGATGTTGCCTCATGTGTAGCTAAATCGCGAGCTATGCTAATTGCTTCACAATGTGAGACTTGTCATGATTCTTTTCAAGTAGGAACCTAAGTGTGGACTTTCAGCTACTGTTGTAGAGTGAAATGGGTACCTGGAGAGCTTGTAAAGTGCAGAACCTGTTTTGTTCATGGTAAATGTTCCAGTAGGACTTTCTATTTTTCTGATCAAACCTCCTTCCATTACAACTCCTATTTTCGATGACTCATTGGAAGAAACTTTGGTACCAGATCTAGCTGATTCATTACCATTGACTGTTCCTGTTGTTCAAGACAATGTTGCACCACCATTACCACATTATCCCAACAGAGTGCAAAAATGAGTGGTGTGCTTGAATTTATAAATTGTTTATCTAGTGAGTTGCTAGGTCAGAATAATCCCTTTTAATTCAAGAGTCTGCAGTAGTCTGCCCACAACTTTTAGTTAGGTTATATAGTGTTTTATGTTAGCCATGTAAATAATATAAATATATTTGCAAAGTATTTTAAAGTAGGGTGGAGAAATGTGATGTCCTGTTGTTTAAGTATTTTGGGTGCCCCATACTCCTCACCCCAGTGAAAAGCCTCACATTGGTTTTGATTTCTGTTTTGCTGTCAGAACAATAAAGCTACCACAGCAGACAGCTGTCTTTTAAATGTCTCCCCATGACTCTATCACCTTCTCTACCAACTCCAAATATAATACATACAATGGTGGTTTTGCCTAAAAACATTTTAAATCTCAAATGGTCTAATTAAAAACAAGATTTATTATGAAAGGAGAGAAAAATAAATTGGCTGTATAACATATACTCAAATTATGCAAAAACTAATTTAGATAAAACAGATTCTCAGCTGGTGTAAATTGGAACTTTGCCATTAGCTTTGTGTTAGCTAACGTGTTTTAAAAAACACACTTTTTATCCTAGTGAAGACATACCCCATGTGTCTCATCTCCCTTCTGTCTCCAAGAGAATGTCTACATGATGAAAAAAGGTGATTCTTGAAATCATAATTAGTTTTAACATGGACAGCTAACTGGATTGTAAGGGTGTTAAACTAGGTAAATATTGTTAAGTGGACTTTCCAGTTATGTTAAAGTAACTCTATTGAGCTAACTTGATCAATGAAAATAACTTTTTTGTCATGTATACAGGGTCCAGGTGATTCATGTAATCTTATATATAGTCTGAAATCCTTTTGATGTTAAAGGTGCTGTTCATCCTAATCCTAGATAATCCCCCAAAGATTTTTACACAGGTGTCCCTTGAAGTGAGAGATTACAGCTTCTTATAAAATACATGTTTTCCAAATCTATCTAGGGTATATTTGCTCAATTGGATAACCACTTTGTGGGTTCTTTGTTTCCTTTTAACGTACAATTCCAAAATTCCTCTATTATCTTTGACCTTACCTTGCCCTTGAAAAGTAACAAGTATAGGGAAATGATCATTCCCCATTCCTTTTTCCTTATATATTTCCCAGTTACATTTACTTGCAATATCTGCTGTTATAATTCCCCGGTTTAAGCAAGAAAAACTACCATCTGCTGCATTAAATCTAGTTGGGATGCCATCATTTAAAACCACTGGATAGAAATGCTCATTGATGAAAACAAAGCATGCACCATTTTTATCAGTCATCTTATTTACCCACAATTTCTTATTACTATTTAGGTCACCGCATATAATATATGGTCTTCTAGCTATTCTTCACTATTTCTTGTAGCTCTGAACTTTCTGATTTTCACATGGGTTATAAATATTATAAATCCCTGAAGATCTTCTGCATTGGGATCTCAACAGCATTATAGTCTAGGCCAGGGGTCAGCAGGATCAAGGTCTTTGCTTGCACTCTACACAGAAGAAAGGATCTGTGCAAGCAGATCCTAGTATAGGATTGGGTCCTTAATCTTCCTTCCATCCTCATGAAAAATATTTTTCCTCCTTTCTCACCCTTCCATTAAAAAATGCTGGGTATGCTATAGAGGAGGTAAAAAATAAAACCAAAAAACACAAAGCCACTTGTGGCATTTTCTGTTTTTTATTGTTGTTGGTTTTTTGTTTTTAGTATTTTTCTGCATCCAGTTATCAATTGTTGCTAGCTGCTCTACTTTGTATTTTATATTAAACAACAGAAGAGAGGGAAAATAGAGATTAGATTGGATGTGACCATGTTGTGTCCTTGCAGCAATCAACTATACCAATCTCCACAACAAGAAGCATGGATCCAAATCTGTCCAATATATTTTTGTTTTGTCATTGTATTTTATATCTGCATCTTTAAAAATCCAAACACATCGACAGAAACTATCTTATCCGAATGGTTTATTTTTAGGGAGTTGGGGGCAAAAAGGATTTGGAAAAAATACAAATAAAAATTTCAAATAATATATTTTTGTTTAAATCCTATGTAACAGGGTAGCTGGCCCCTTAATTGAAATCGGGCTCAGCTCCCCTGTTCCAATCTAGTTGTGCTGTGGTTTGTGTAATGAGGAGCTGCCCTTGGGAGCTATACATGAAAGACATCCCAAAAGCAATAGATAACACAGAACCCAGAGTCCAGAATGTGAGTTGGAAAGTCCTGAGACTAGAGAGAGTGTAAGAAAAGAGCAGTGCTAAGCTGAGAGCTTCAGTGAAGAGATGCCCTTGAAGGAGGAAGCAGTAAGAATTCCCTAAGGAGTAGTAGAGCCAAGTAAGGCAGCTGGGATCACTTACAAACTTCACCAGGCCAGAGAGCTGTGGTTAGAAAGGGCTGAAGGCTGATAGCAGTAGAGGGATATGCCTGCTGGCTCTCAGAGCTGGAGAGCTGAAGCCAGGGAGGGCTGAAGGCTGAGGAGTGATGAAGGGGTAGCCTTCTGATGATTCTGGGCAAGAGTTGGATCCATACCTGGGAAGGAAACTGTGTGGAGAAACACCCAAGCTAGAGAGGCAGGGGTAAATAGTGGTGAGAGATGCTGGAGCCCCATCTGAGTGTCTAAGTATGATGAAAAATTCCAGAGTTATACATGGTATGTTGCTGGACTGCTGGGACTTCAAAGACTGTTTGGACTGTGCTGGGGATTATGGCCGTGGGACTGTTTTAATAAATTAACCCTGCAAAGGCTGTCTGTATGTGGAGATACTGGGGACTCTGGAAAAAGGGAAAACGAAGGCAGGCTAACTTGTTATGCCGTGACCTGATGAAGGAGGGTGCCCCAGCTGTGGCTACCTTTTCACATATGGAGGACAACATGGGTAGCTGATCAGCCCAAGGGAAAAGGAAAATTGAGGCAGGGGCTCCTTGCAGGGCTACCCTTAGGTGGCAAGAGAATATTCTAGAAGCAGTTGCCCTATGACACCCTGTAAGTAAAATGTTTTATATATATATATAGTGTTTTTATTACATCTATTTTTTGTATTTATGGTGCAGTACATTAAACTGAACTTGTAACTTATTTTGTGGGGAAGAGGGAAGGACTGGAAGTTCACTGTGAACAGGGTGATGGAGGGACAGGGAGGGGGGAGAGGAGAGCTACTGAGACTTGGCTGGGGGAGGGAACTAGCTCTCGGCAGGAAGTGGGGGAGGTCCTGCTGGTTTCTACCTGCTCCCAGGCCCTGTGGTGGCTGCTCCAAGCCCCTCTGCGTCCCACGCTTGCATCTGGCCCCCCACCCTGTGTGCGTGCGTGTGTGAGAGAGAGAGAGAGAGAGAGTTTACATGGGGGAGATAGCGCACCACCCCCTTGATTTCACTGCCATGACTTGTGTGTTTTGCTTTTTGTCATAACCAAAGTGTGAGTGGTCAGGCCTAGTGGTTGAAACAGGACAGGAACAAGGCTGGGAACAGGAGTGATCGCAGCTGCAGTCATAAGTGCTGAACAGCCAAGTGACCTGCTGCTGCTGAATTTAAAAGCAGGCCTACTGGTTCCCTTCTGTCAATCAGGTAGTCCTACCGTAAGTAACCCAGCTGAGCTTGTTAATGTGCCTGGAGGCTGAGCTGGCTAGTCCTCAGCCTCAGCTAAATGAGCTCATCCTTGACACTTCTAAATCTATAGCTATTGCTTGCTATTTGTAAGAAAGCAAAAATCTCTTGAGCGTTTTAGGGCAATAAGTACTTGATTCAAAGTCCATTGAAGTCAGTGGGACTCTTTTTATTAATGTCAGTGAGTTTTAGATCGGGCCCAAAGGAAAGATCATATAAATTAGAGCTACTGTGGGTCAGCTCTAATTTATTCTTCCTTTTTTTTTTTTGGCAAATAACATATTCCTGTTCTTCCCCAAAATGTAACTGGCTAGTTGAGAAAATTCATTCAGTGTAATCACTGTCTCTGATCCACTTTTGCTGATCTATATCACTGAACTCTCAAACACTTAACTTCACTCAATGTTTGCAAATAGCCTGATGGGTAATGCCAATATCATGATTTTTTTCATTTGCCTGGGCTATTTTGGGGTAGTATCATAGAATCATAGAATCTCAGGGTTGGAAGGGACCTCAGGAGGTCATCTAGTCCAACCCCCTGCTCAAAGCAGGACCAATTCCCAACTAAATCATCCCAGCCAGGGCTTTGTCAAGCCGGGCCTTAAAAACCTCCAAGGAAGGAGACTCCACCACCTCCCTAGGTAACGCATTCCAGTGCTTCACCACCCTCCTAGTGAAATAGTGTTTCCTAATATCCAACCTAGACCTCCCCCACTGCAACTTGAGACCATTGCTCCTTGATCTGTCATCTGCCACCATTGAGAACAGCTGAGTTCCATCCTCTTTGGAACCCCCCTTCAGGTAGTTGTAGGCTGCTATCAAATCCCCCCTCATTCTTCTCTTCTGGAGACTAAACAATCCCAGTTCCCTCAGCCTCTCCTCATAAGTCATGCACTCCAGACCCCTAATCATTTTTGTTGCCCTCCGCTGGACTCTTTCCAATTTTTCCACATCCTTCTTGTAGTGTGGGGCCCAAAACTGGACACAGTACTCCAGATGAGGCCTCACCAATGTCGAATAAAGGGGAACGATCACGTCCCTCGATCTGCTGGCAATGCCCCTACTTATACAGCCCAAAATGCCGTTAGCCTTCTTGGCAACAAGAGCACACTGTTGACTCATATCCAGCTTCTCGGCCACTGTGACCCCTAGGTCCTTTTCTGCAGAACTGCTACCTAGCCATTCGGTCCGTAGTCTGTAGCTGTGCATGGGATTCTTCCGTCCTAAGTGCAGGACTCTGCACTTGTCCTTGTTGAACCTCATCAGGGTTTTTTTTGGTCCAATCCTCTAATTTGTCTAGGTCCCTCTGTATCCGATCCCTACCCTCTAGTGTATCTACCACGGCTCCTAGTTTAGTGTCATCGGCAAACTTGCTGAGAGTGCAGTCCACTCCATCCTCCAGATCATTAATAAAGATATTAAACAAAACCGGCCCCAGGACCGACCCTTGGGGCACTCCGCTTGAAACTGGCTGCCAACTAGACATGGAGCCATTGATCACTACCCATTGAGCCCGACGATCTAGCCAGCTTTCTATCCACCTTACAGTCCATTCATCCAGCCCATACTTCTTTAACTTGGCAGCAAGAATACTGTGGGAGACCGTATCAAAAGCTTTGCTAAAGTCAAGGAATAACACATCCACTGCTTTCCCCTCATCCACAGAGCCAGTTATCTCATCATAGAAGGCAAGTATGTTAATACAACAGCCATATTTAAAAGTTCTTTCTTCCTCAAGCCACATGTGACTTTCATTCATTTCAATGGGAGTGTCACCTAAAATCATGAAGGACAGTATATGTATTGTGACAAAGTTCTGTCCTTGACTCCGTGGGTCCTGCGTTTCCTGACGGATTTTTGCTAGCCTCAGAGGCTCACTGTGACCCTCCACATAGCCCTTCTCTCTCTAGAGGCAAGGGTCACAGTTTACTGAGCCATTTTCATCATAAGCCAGCAAGGGAGCTGAGGAGAAACAACCCTCCCTCACACAGTCTCTGTTGTCTCCCAGTATCAGTGATTAATCAGGGAGGGGAGGCGGGAGCCCGGGCCCGCCCTCTACTCCGGGCTCCAGCCCAGGGACCCTAAACTTAGCAGCTATGAAAGCTGATTTTTTGGAAATAGGGCATGTACAATTCCCTGGGCTACTTTCCCACAGCAGCCCCCACTCAATATCTTCTTCACAATTACCTCAGGGCCTCCTTCCTTGCACCTGATATGGATTCGTACTACTTCGTTCCTCCAACAGCACAGCTCCCTCCTATAGTTCCTGACACCCACCCCGCACTACCTGGGAGGCTTTTAACTAGTTCCAGCCAGTCCTTAATTGGCTTCAGGTGTCCCAATCAATCTAGCTGTCTCTCCTGCCTTCTAGAAGGATCTTAATTGGCCCCAGGTGTCTTGATTAACCTGGAGCAACTGCCATTTGGTTACCATGGTACCAGGGATTTGTTTAGCCTGGGGCTAACATACCTGTTCCTCACTACTTTACTGTAGCCATCTGGCCTTGCACCATCACATATCCCCCCCCCTCTGCTCAACACCATAGAGTTGGGCAACTTGGGACGCCAGGCAGTGTGCTCGTGACAGACCATCAGCGTTGCCATGGTGGCATCCAGCCCTGTGCCATATGCGGAACTGGAACGGTCGGAGGGATAAGAACCACCTGGTGACCCTTGCGTTCTTTTCCTTATTCCGCTGCATCCACTGGAGGGGTGCATGGTCCGTCACAAGAGTAAATCGCCGGCCTAAGAGGTAATAGCGCAGTGTCTCCATGGCCCATTTGACAGCAAGGCATTCTCTCTCAACTACTGCGTATTTCTGTTCTTTTGGGAGAAGCTTTCTGCTTAGGTAGAGGATCCTCTTCCCCCACCATTTGCGACAGAACTGCCCCCAACCCCACCTCGGAAGCATCTGTTTGTAAGATAAATTCCTTGTTAAAGTCTGGGGCTATGAGTACAGGGTCATTACAGAGGGCAATCCGAAGGTCTATGAATGCCCCCTCTGCTGCATAGGTCCACTTCACTATGTCTGGACCTCGGGCCTTCACCAGGTTTGTTAGGGGACTTGCCCTAGTGGTGAAATGGGGAATAAAACGTCGGTAGTAGCCTACCACGCCTAGGAACGCGCTGGCCTGCTTCTTTCGGGTCGGCCGGGGCCAGTTTTCAATCACCTCTAGCTTATTCGTTTGGGGCTTCACTATGCCCCTCCCTACAATATATCCCAGGTACCTAGCCTCTGCTAGCCCTATGGCGCATTTAGCGGGATTAGCAGTGAGGCCAGCCCACCTTAAGGTGCGCAGTACTGCCTCAACTTTCTCCAAGTGGGTTCCCCAGTCTGGCGTATGGATGACGACATCATCTAAGTATGCGGCTGCATAACTAGTATGGGGGCGCAGCAGCTTATCCATGAGGCGCTGGAATGTGGCTGGAGCCCCATGTAGCCCAAAAGGGAGGACGGTGTACTGGAATAGCCCGTCTGGGGTGGAGAACGCTGTCTTTTCTTTAGCTTCTTTGGTCAGGGGAATCTGCCAATGCCCTTTTGTCAGATCCAGTGTAGTTAAGAATCGGGCACTACCCAGTCGGTCAACCAGTTCGTCGATGCATGGTATGGGATATGCATTGAATTGGGATACTTCATTCAGTCGGCGAAAGTCATTACAGAATCTCATGGTACCGTCAGGTTTAGGCACTAGAACTATTGGACTGCACCACTGACTGTAAGATTCTTCAATAACCCCTAATTCTAACATTTTCTTTACTTCGGCCTTGATTTCTTCTCTTTTAGCTGCTGGGATTTGGTAGGGTCTCAATATTACCTTGGCTCCGGGGATCGTGTGGATATGGTGATAGGTCTCAGTCGTCCGCCCCGGTTTTGTAGAGAACACATCTCGGTTGCGATTAATCATGTCGGCTGCCTCGATCTTTTGGATCGGCGTCAAGTCGGGTGATATCCTCACTTGCTCATGTAAGTTATCCTCCTGGGGAAGGGTCTCCTGGGTGACTGAGCATGCCTCTCAATCATGCCAAGGTTTTAGAATAGTGATGTGGTAAATTTGCTCCGGTTTCCTTCGGCCTGGCTGCCGCACCTTATAGTTTACCTCTCCCACGGCTTCGATCACTTCATAGGTTCCCTGCCACTGGGCCAACCGCTTACTTTCTGCTGTGGGCACCTGGACCCATTACTCGATCCCCTGGTTGGAACCATCGAAGCTTTGCTTGGAGGTTATAATGGGTTCGTTGGGTTTCCTGTGCTTTCTCCAAGTGTTCACGTACAATGGGTGTAACTCGGGCTATCTGATCCCTCATCTGCAGTACATGCTCAACTATGTTCCTTCCGGGATTTGGCTCCTCTTCCCAGGCTTCTCTGGCTATATCCAATATGCCCCGGGGGTGGCGCCCGTATAGTAGTTCGAATGGAGAGAAACCTGTAGAGGCTTGTGGGACTTCCCGGATGGCGAACATGAGGTAAGGCAATAGGGTATCCCAATCTTTCCCATCCCGGCTCACTACTTTCCTGATCATGGCCTTGAGGGTCCTATTGAAACTTTCCACAAGGCCGTCTGTTTGAGGGTGGTATACAGAGGTCCGTAGGGTTTGTACATGGAGCAATGAACAGAGATCTTTCATCAACTTGGACACGAAAGGTGTCCCTTGATCAGTCAGTATCTCCTTGGGTAGCCCAACCCGGGAAAAGATCTGTACTAGCTCCTTAGCTATTGTCTTGGAAGCCGTGTTGTGTAGGGGGACGGCTTCCGGGTATCGGGTTGCATAGTCTAGTACAGCAAGCACATGTTGGTGGCCCCTAGCTGTCTTCTCTAGGGGCCCAATCAGATCCATGGCTATGCGTTCAAATGGTACCTCTATTATTCGAAGAGGTATCAAAGGGGCCCGCAAGTGCGGGCGAGAGCTATGTAGCTGACACTCTGGACAAGAGGTGCAGTATCGCCGGACATCTTCATGTACTCCTGGCCAGAAGAACCTCCGCAGGATCCGTGCCTGGGTTTTCTCTACCCCTAGGTGTCCTCCAAACAGGTGACTGTGGGCGAGGCTCAATATGGCTTTTTGATGTTTTCGTGGCACCAGAAGTTGATGCATCTCCTGCTCCTGCATTTGCACCACGCGGTACAGGAGATCTTTCTTCACTATAAAGTAAGGTCCTGGACCCCGGACCTCCCCCTCCACTGGTATCCCATCTATCTCAGCCACCTCTTTCCTGACGTTATCATATCTAGGGTCCTCTGCCTGGTCCCGCCCGAAAGTCTCTCTCCCAGGACTAACCTGTCTGAGCTCCCAGGGGCCGGCTTCTGCTTCTTCCAACGGCTCGCCGCTGTCATGGCTGGGGCCAGCCTCTGGCTCACCTTCCATGGTGGTAGTTTCTCTGATGGCTGCTCGTGTCCCTCTGCCTACTAGGGCTGTCTTCTGGCCCTGGGTCAGAATCCGGGTTCCCAAGGCCTTCGCGGCCTTCCTTTCTTTTTTTGTCTTCTGGGCCTTTTGGGGGGGCTGAGAATAGATCCTGAGAAATCTCAGCGAACATTGGGGGTTGACATTCCCCCAATGATGAGTCGCTGCCAACAGGGTCCCCACCTCCCTCCAGCCTCTACGGGGGGAGTAAATTATCAAACCCTGGATAGTCCCTCCCAATGACTACAGGATATGGGAGTTTAGGAACTACGCCCACTGTCACCTCAATGGGGTTCCCCTGAACCTCTATCTCCACTGGGATGGTGGGGTAATGGCTCATGGCCCCATGCATACACGTCACTGCTACACGTTTGGCTTGTAGCAGCTGGCTACTTTTTACCAGCTTACCCGATATAAGGGTGATGGCACTCCCCGAGTCCACAAGCGCTGTAGTCTCTGCTCCATTTATCGTCACCGGCCTGGTGTAGTTACGCGGGGCTAATGTGACACCTGCAAGGTGGATAAGGGAGCACGGGATCTCCCAATCCCCCAAGTTGCATTGCATAGGCTCCTCAGTGCTGGGACACTGTGCTGCTATGTGTCCCCATTCCCCACATGCATAACATCTATAATTGTTTCTAATCACTCCCCTATCACAGAGGTTAGGGGGTTTAGTCCCAGGGTTCCCCCCACTCAGGCCAATCCCTTCCTTCTGAGGTCCCCGCTGCTTTTCAGCCCCCCCCTTCCTCCACCTAGGACTCCCCAGGGGTTTGGCTGTCCCACCTTCCAGGGTTGGGGTTGGGTGCTTGCTTCGAAAGGGGCCTTAGGGGGTTTAGTCCCAGGGTTCCCCCCACTCAGGCCAATCCCTTCCTTCTGAGGTCCCCGCTGCTTTTCAGCCCCCCCCTTCCTCCACCTAGGACTCCCCAGGGGTTTGGCTGTCCCACCTTCCAGGGTTGGGGTTGGGTGCTTGCTTCGAAAGGGGCCTTCCTTGGGTAGTCGGGTCAATTCCCTGGCTGTCATGTGTCTTTCTACCAGCGTGATCATCTCATCATAGGTGGATGGATCGTTCTGGCCTACCCATTTGCGGAGATCTGGAGGCAGTCCTCGCATGTAATGGTCCATGACCAGGGTTTCCAAAATCTCCTCCGGGCTGCACACCTCGGGCTGTAACCACTTCCGTGCGAGGTGTATGAGGTTGAATAGCTGGGACTTCGGGGGTTTGTTCTCCTGGTACTTCCACTCCATGAACCTCTGGGCCCGTACCGCTGCCGTCACCCCTGATCGTGCTAGGATCTCTGCCTTCAGTCGCGTATAGTCAGTGGCATCCATGGCAGGCAAGTCAAAGTAGGCCTTCTGGGCCTCTCCGCACAAAAAAGGGGTGAGAATGCTGGCCCACTGCTCCTGGGGCCATGTCTCACGCTGAGCAGTCCTTTCGAATGAGAGGAGATATGCCTCTACGTCATCTTCTGACGTCATCTTTGGCAGACAACCAGTGGCCCTCAGGGTTCGCGTCCCATCTGACCCCCGGGCCTGGGTGGTGAGGATCTTTAGCTGGTCCACTATCTCTTGCAAGAGGGCACGATCTTGGGTTGCCTGGCCCATTAATAATTGATTGGTTTCTTGCTGTAGCCGCATAGACTCCTGTTGCGCCTTTGCCTGAACCCGGGTGGCCTCCTGCTGGGCTGCAGTGGCTTGTACCAGAGCTCTTACCACCTCCTCCATTGTGATACAAAGCAAACCAACCCCCCCCCCCCAAAATCCAAAACCCCAGTGCACTTTTTTTTAACCTCTTTCTTCCGTCACGCTGTGAATGATGATCCCACCCCTGACACCAGTTGTGACAAAGTTCTGTCCTTGACTCCGTGGGTCCTGCGTTTCCTGACGGATTTTTGCTAGCCTCAGAGGCTCACTGTGACCCTCCACATAGGGTCACAGTCTACTGAACCATTTTCATCATAAGCCAGCAAGGGAGCTGAGGAGAAACAACCCTCCCTCACACAGTCTCTGTTGTCTCCCAGTATCAGTGATTAATCAGGGAGGGGAGGCAGGAGCCCGGGCCCGCCCTCTACTCCGGGCTCCAGCCCAGGGACCCTAAACTTAGCAGCTATGAAAGCTGATTTTTTGGAAATAGGGCATGTACAATTCCCTGGGCTACTTTCCCACAGCAGCCCCCACTCAATATCTTCTTCACAATTACCTCAGGGCCTCCTTCCTTGCACCTGATATGGATTCGTACTACTTCGTTCCTCCAACAGCACAGCTCCCTCCTATAGTTCCTGACACCCACCCCACACTGACTAACTGAGAGGCTTTTAACTAGTTCCAGCCAGTCCTTAATTGGCTTCAGGTGTCCCAATCAATCTAGCTGTCTCTTCTGCCTTCTAGAAGGATCTTAATTGGCCCCAGGTGTCTTGATTAACCTGGAGCAACTGCCATTTGGTTACCATGGTACCAGGGATTTGTTTAGCCTGGGGCTAACATACCTGTTCCTCACTACTTTACTGTAGCCATCTGGCCTTGCCCCATCACAGTATGTACACAATGCCTATTAATACTAATCCACATCAAAGATCTATGGATTAATAATAACTAATTTTTTGAGCTAGACTATGGCAAATTCTCCCCCACCTCTTAAAAGGCATAAATCCAGCTTTATGTGAGAAATCCTAACAGATCAAAGAATATACTCCTTCAGTCATGAGGCTGAACTTCCATTGCCTTTAGTAGTGACACTATCTAAGGAAGGACATCCAGATTTGGCTCATAATTAGTCAATTTGGGGTAATCCTAGTAATTGCAGACCAGTGAACTTCACTCCAGTAGCAGGAAAAAATTTGAAATGATAATTTAAAAATGGAATTATAAAACATGATGAACATAATATAAGAAGGACAAACCCATACAGCTTTCTCTCAAGGAAAATTGCGCCTCTCTAATCTATTAGAAATTTTTGAGTGCCAACAAAATAATAAAGTGGTTGACACAATTTATTTAAACTTTCAAAAGTCTTTGATAAAGTCCCTCACATGAAGATACTGAAGAAGCAAAGTTGTCATGAGGTGAGAGGTAAAGTACTGTCATGGCATAGAACTGGCTAAGAGACAACGTGGAGGAATAAATAGTCATTTTTTGACATGGCAATGGGTTAAGAAGATGCAATAGGGTTCTGTGTGGGCTTGGTGCTGTTCAAAGTATTTATCAGTGATCTGGAAAAGGAAATGAACAGTAAAGTGTCAGAATTTTAGATGACAGGGTTAGTTAGGTTAGTCAAGACTAAAATAGACTGAGGAATTTCAGAAGTACTTAATAGTGTTGGATGAACAGGCCTACGGGCAGGTCTACACTACCGATTAAGTTGACCTAACTTACATCGCTCAGGGGTGTGAAAAATCCCCCCCGGCAGTGATGCAACTTTCATGCTCTCCATATCGGTGCTTTGTCAGCGTGAGAGCATCTCTCACCGACATAGCTTGAACTTCTCACTGAGGTGGAGTAATTATGCCGATGGGAGAGCACTCTCCCATCGGCATAGCGTGTCTTCACCAGACACGCTACAGCAACACAGCTGCATTGGTGTAGTACTGTAGTATAGACTTGCCCTAAGTGAAATTTAGTGTTGGCAAATGCAAGATAAGGTGCATTGGAAGAAATATTCTGAACAACTCATATACATTGTTGTGTCCTAAAGTAACCAGCCATTCAGAAAAAAAAAAGTTGGGGGTTATTGTGGGTGACTCAAGGTAAATCTCTGCTTAATGTGCAGTGGCAATTAAATAAATAAAAAAACTTCAAACAAATCTTGAATGCATAAGAAATTTGATGAAAAATAATAATTAAAACATTATTCCATGCCTGGAATACTGTTTAATTCTGTCCCTTTCTAAAAAGGATACAACAGAAATAGAGGGGGTTTAGAGGTGGACAAGAAGAACTAGATGTGTAGAGATTTAATGAAGAGAGATTTAAAAGTAAAGAATTATCTAGTTTATAGAGAGGAAATAACAGGAGATATGGCAGAAGTATACAAAAATAATGCAAGGGATTGGTCCTGCTCTGAGCAGGGGGTTGGACTAGATGACCTCCTGAGGTCCCTTTCAACCCTGATCTTCTTCTATAAGGGATAGAGAAAGTTAATTGAGTGCTTCAATTGATCTATTGTCAGAATACAAAGACAAAGAAACATTCAATGAAAGTGAAAAGCAACAAATTTAAAATGATAAATATGCAACTAGATATCACCGAAAAGAAAAACTTAGTATGATTTTTTTAAAAAGATTATCCTTTTATATAGCTAGGATTTAAAAACATTTTTGGAAAGGATATAAATTTCCATGCTTCAGGGCATAAGCCAATTTTTAACTGATGAGGGTTTAGAAAAATAAAACAAAACAAACCTCCCAATAGAGGAAAATTTTATTCCATAGCTGTCCACTATGGGGTTTCTTGCACTTCCTTTGAAGCATCTGGTGCTGGCAAGTATAAGAGGCAGGATACTGGACTAGAACCACTGATCTAATGCAGTATGGAAATTCCTCCAGCCAAAACTTTCGAAAGCAACTAGTGCTTTAATTTGTAGGTGTCTAATTTGAAATGTTTTGAAGGTGTCTGAATTTCCAGAAAATACTCAGCATCCACCTTCTGAAAATCAGTCCCCCTTAAGCTGCCTCTGGCAGCTGCTCAGTATTGGAGGCACCCCAAATCACTGCTGAATTGGTCAATGTTCCTATGTGCAGTAACTTTAAAATCTTGGAAGGGATAAATAAGCATGTCACCCTAGCTAAAATTTCTATTCCAGAAACATACATTTAAATATTTGTAAGTCTCTCTCTATATATGTTAACCCAAATCTAACTTGTATTTTCCAAAACAAACAAAACCTGGTTAAAATACATACTATTTTGTTTGATAATCAAATGTTATTGTTTATAATCACCCAGGTAAGATTTCTTTAAAGCACTCAGTTTGTCATATTTGTTTTCTCATTTTTAAATAACAAGGTTGGAAGACAGAAATCAAATACAGTCTCCTTTGCACAGCAGGCCTGTACCAAAGCTCTCTGGGGCAGGGACTGTCATTTACTGCAATTTGTACAGAGCTTAGCACAACCTAGTTGTGGCCTTTAAGTGTACTACAACGTGATTCATTCAAAATAGACAACCCCTGTCCCTGCCTCCCTGGTTTCAGAGTCTCCCGTATGTGTGGAAGAAATGCAGCTCTGCTGTGTAGGAGGGGAGCAAGATTCTGGAGGGCCACAGAAGACCCTGGTAGAGCACAAGTGGAACTTTCCCCGGGGTGGAGCTGAGCCTCCACTGGTGCATAGATCTTCTGGCACAGTCAGCTCAGGGCCATTGTTTTGGAGTAACCTCTGAGGAAGTGCTGCAGAACTGCATTATGACTAGGGAAGGGAGATGATTCATCCTCCTTGCCCTCTAACACATCTATCAAGCATCCATCCCCTTACTCAGGCTGAGTGCTGGACTGCCAGCGTGAGGCTTAATGCACTCAGGTTAGTGAGTCCGTGGCAGGTTTAATAATATTTGAGATGATGATACTTGTACAGGTCTTATCCTGAAAGATGTTACATATCATCATTTCCTACTGAATTTAATGAGATTTGAGGGCACTCACTGATTCACAGAACTGGGGTTCATCCTGCTAAAGAAACAGCACAAAAGCTCTCCCAGAGTGTGGCTGCTTTAAAGGGGGCAAGGATGTAGCTTGATTCACTGAACAATGCTGCAGGTTACAAAATAACATTTCAGAAGAAGGAAGATAATGGTTATCAAATGTTGAATGACACAAAGTAGCATTTCAATTTATTTACGTAAGTGGATTAATGTTCTCATTTCAAGGTAGATGAAATAATATGTAGTGATGAAAGAAAACTAAGCTGTACCATAAGCATTTAAAAAAAATCTCTTCCTATTTCATTTCTAAATATCAGGGGAACAATTTAAATGAAGGGTTTAACTATGCATTTATTTTTTCAAATACAAGCCAACTGCCATCAAAACAAATAAACAAAAACCCATAAATATAGGAGACTTTCACAACAAACAAATGTCACCATAATGATTTAAGGAATTTGACAATAAATAAAGAAAATGAAAAATTGGCCTGAAGTACAAAGAGCCTGATTCTCCATTCAGATCCCCATGGACAACCCTTGCCAGCCCTCTCTGAAGTCAATAGGGCTGTGGGTCTGTCCCCAGGGACCTGCTTACAGCAATAGGGCCAAAGTCTGTATGTGGAGCTGAACTTCCTCTTACTTTGGAGCCAGGCGTTTGACTGGGCCCACTATCAAGGCTGCTGCAAGTTGTGAAGTTTGGCTGGAGAGCCGAACCTGCCCAAAGCTGGGCAGTGTTCCGAGCTAGGGATCGAGCCCATCTCCATTTCAAACCCCACAGCCAGGGGTGGCTAATGAGTTGTGTTACTGAGACACCCCAAACCAGCGACGCTTGAAGGGTCAGAAAGGCTCCTTGCGCTGTACTGGAGACAAGACGCCCTGACTCGGCCAGAGCGAGCGGCGATGAGCCGTTCCCTGCGATCTGCTGTGACCTGGCAACAAACATCCAGCTGATGAAACCAGGAGCGGCGGGGTCATGGGGAGAGAGGGCAGAACTCGGCCGAATATTCCCTCCCGTGTCTTGGCGGCCTTCACAAGCGCCGGGGGCTCCCTGGAGGCTTGGGGCCGTTGTCTGGAAGGTTAACGTTTGTTTTGCTTGCTCTGAAGCCTTCCCCTCTGCCCGAGACTGGCCGGGCTCAGCCCCAGCCCGCTGCGCCGCGCTCTGCGCTAGCACCTGTTGGATCGCCAGTTGGCAGTCAAAGTCAGAGAGAGCCAGGCGGCTGCAGCAGCAGCAGCTCCGCTTTGCGCCGCTTCCCCTCTTCCCGGCTGCGCCGCGCAGCGGCAAGCTCCCCCCACCCCAGCAGCCCCCGGCTGGGCTGGCCACTCCGGCTTCCTGCGCGCCCCTCCTGGCGACGCGAGGGGTAACCTCCTCCGGGCGGGAGCCCTGGGCCAGGCCGGTTCAGCCGGGCGGCCCCGGGCAGAGGATCCAGGGAGAGGGGTGCGGGGCAGGAGGAGAAGGGGGATTCGGGCAGAGGGGGGCGGGGGAAGGTGATACAGCAGGGAAGAGCTGAAGGGCTCGGGAGGAGGAGGGGGACCGCAGGGAGTAGGGGCAGGCTCCTGGGGGAGGGGAGCCGGGCCGGCTTGCTGGGGGCTTCGGGCGGCGGAGCTAGTCCCGACTCTTTCTTTTAACGCGAACTGCTGTCGCGTCAAACTCAAACCAGGTGCCGGGCTCGGGCTGTGTGCAGCCGCTGGCGGGGGAGAGCGGAGCGGCAGCAGCCTGCCCCGGCTGTGTGCGCTGGGGCAGGCACTTTGTTCGCTCTCCCACCCCCTCCCCTGAGGCCGGCCGCCGAGGGGCAGGGCAGAACCACGCGAAGGAGGGGGGAGCGGACCCTGCGGAGGGGTGAGGGACGCTGCCCGGCTGGCAGCGCGGCTGTCTAGCAGAGGGCGAAGAAGGGGTTTCTCAGGGAGCTCGCCTTGTTCCCCGCCCCCTCCCCGCGCTGTTCCTGCTGTTTTGCTTGTGGAGCTGACAGGTGCTGCTCCGAGTCAGCGGCGACTCCTCTCGTCCCCTCCTCCCTTGGCCCCAGTGTGCGCTGGGCGCCTTGGCCAGCCTTCTCCCTCCCAGCCCCGCACGGATTGCGGAGCCCTTGCGAAGTTGGTTTGGGTCCAGCTTTTGCTTTGATCCTTTAGCGTCCCCGTCCCCCCCCAACCTGAGACACGGAGAAAGGCGCTAGGACAAAGTTTTGGATGGGATTATGTGGAAACTACCCTGCACTTCTGCGCTGCCAAAGCAGGCTCAGGGCTGCTTTCTCCCCAGCGGCGCAGCCGTCGCCTGGTGGTGGTGAAAGAGACCCGGGACTTGCCGGCGAGCTGAACGTGCCTGGTGTGTGTGATAACTTCCCCCGGTCAGCCAAATGCTCCTCTTCGCCTTTCTCCTGCTGACATCTGCCCTGGCCAGCCAGAGACATGGAGCCCAAGCGGAGTCCAATCTGAGCGTCAAGCTGCAGTTCTCCAGCGCCAAGGAGCAAAATGGTAAGGCACGGCCAGTGTTCCCATCCATGCTGGGGAAGGAGGGCAGGGATGCATTAACTCTGCAATTTCGGAGGCCGGGCTGTCACGAGCCTGTGACCCTCTCAAGTGAGTGTAACTTCACAATGCACAACACACCGTGCAGGCAGTCCTGAGTGAGACTGTAAATATCTCATTGAAACTACTGCGGGAGGGGGGAAAAAATCTTACATCGCCCGAGTGAGCCTTTAAGATCGAAGCCCAAATGAATGAGACTTGGCAGGTCTGTCTTCGCTGTATGTTTGTCACTCCAGGAAACTTGTCAGCCTCGTTAACTGAAGCAGGGGAGGTAAAAAGGCACCAATTAACTAACCAGAAGATAGCAAAGAAAGAAGCTCACAGCCTGTTTGGAGACTTTATTTTGTAGGTGGTGGTTGTTTAAAATGTTTCTTTCCTTCCTTTTTGTTTTTCTAACCACACCTTTGTGCCCTAATCCTTCCTTCTCTGGTGGGGTTTTTTTGTGTCTGTTGATGAATGAGCACTATTTTGTATGTGCTGGAAACCAGCTATTCCTGCATAGGAAATGAGAATTACTTTCAGCTTTCAAGTGTACCTGAAATGTTTAGAAAACTCTCAGATGCAAGTTCCCTTGGGCGGGGATTGCTCAGAGCTGGAGAAAGGCTCCTTTCATACAGCAAGGGCAGCTTCAGGGTGTGTAATTTGCTTAGCCTCTGAACTCCATATGATTTACATTATTCAGATTTTTAAGGGCCTTTTCTCTTGATCTACTATTATGAAGTCATTTTAAAGACTACTTTAAAAACAGAAATGTTGTGTACCACATGAAACCACAGTATTTATGCAGAATGTCTACAATTATGCTATTAAACACCCTGTTTTCCAGTGATGTATGTCAATATATAAGGGGGGAAATCTTAGCATTTTGCCTGTTAGCTAGACTGTTGTTTCTCCTAGACAAACCAACTTAAAGGCGCAAGCAAAATACTCCCAAAGTTTTAGTAGGTTATAAATGAAATGTAACAAAAATGCAAATTTAAAGACTTGCTAAGTTCAGCAAAAACTGTCAGCTTTGAACTTGGGACTCCCTTGATGTAAGTATTATATACTGCATCTTTTAATACAAAACAAATAAAGAACTAAGTGGCCTGTTACAGAATGAATAGAATGTGTGGTGTTATCAATTTTAGCAGAAGAGATTAATATTGTTGCTGTTTGCTAATGTGATGACATATGGCACCTGCAGACTGCCAGGGATACTGATCAAAGAGCAGCACAGGGATCAGTCTCTAATCAAAGCAACTGCAAAGGGCTAGGGGAACGTGATCAAAAGAGTCAGAAACCCAGCTATACCCTGACAGGAAAATTAATCAAACTAACCTTTGTCCTCAGTACAGGAAAATATATATGTTGTGTGAGAATAGAAATATCTCCCATCCTCCCAATTCATCTGACTGATGGAGGTTTTAGGGAGCCAGATAGAGATAAAGTGAATTCAGGGCAAATGTAATGAAAATACGCTTTACTCTCTTATTTATGTGGTGTATACAAAGCGCATATTGAAGTGTATGAATTACCATTGTTTTCTCAACGCAGACAGAGTTCACAGGAGAGACATAACAGGTTGTCAGTCTTCCACAAGAGATTTGTTATGTGACTGTGCAACAGGGTCTTAAATAGGCACTAAGGCCTTATTGCCTAGTTGTACAATAAGAAAGTCTGAAAAGTGAAACTGCTACACAGGAGAGAGGTAGAATTGCTATAAAATAAATATTTATGGATAATATAAATAGTTATATCTGACAGCACAACTTAGACACTGTTCATACACTGGTAATGCAGCTGCCTGAGGTCAAGCTTCAGGTGGCTAATGATCCAGTTCGTCACTTTGTGAGGTACAGTAACTATATCACAGAGTCTTGTAACAAATACAAACCCAGAAGAAACAGAAAAGAGTTCCAAAAACGTTACTCTTAATATATTAAATATAGTTCATATAATATAGCCATCTGAATTGTTGTTTACCTATGCTTTCATTTCTAGCTCTTAACTGTTGCACTTAGTCTAATGTAAAAATTTAGCTAAAACTAAAACCAATACTTAATTTTTTTGACACACTTTAATTATTTGGGGGATCAGTAACGTTGGTCAGACCAGTTTTAACTTGATTTAATTAGAGTGATTTTTTTTAACTCTACAGCAATCTAAAGATTGTATAGCTTTTAGCTAGAGGCAGGTTAAAACTCCCTGTAGTTGGCTAGGAGATGTTGCTGTTCACATGCCAAAGCTTTATATACAGTGTTTTGGTTCAAAGAAAAAGGGGGGGGGGGGTGGCTGGGAGGGAGAAACACTTTTCTTCCTCATCCTAGAAATAAAAAGTTCTGTCTCCTAATTGCTAAATTGATATCTAGCCAAACAGTTGTACTACAAAACAAATTAAAATGGTACTGACTTCATGCTAGAGTAGCTATTATTGGTTCAAACTGCTCTGGGAGTTAGTTAATAACTTTATTGCTTGAATAAAGTTAAGCATGTGTATAAGTATTTGCAGGATCAGGGCCTTAGTGTCAAGAATCCAAACCATTAACTTGAAGATATAACTGTACAGTGTAACTCAATGTGGTTTTTTTTTGGGGGGGGGAGGGGGCGGGAATGTAAGGAGTTCTCTTGTTATATTGCATATTAGGAATTACATTTTAGATACTGATTTCCTAGGCTGAATTTTTGTACACAATTAAAAGGTAGAAATTCTCGTGAGAAATAAGTATTTTACCACCATCTGCCAGGAATTCAACATGATGGGTGCTGTGGGGCCAATATAGTTCTACATGAAACCACTTAAAACTGCATACTTGCTTTTATCAGCCCTTTGGTATAATCAGTTCAAGTTTCTTGAAGGTTTATTTGTAAACTCTGCTTGGCATTAAGGAGTCTTAAAATTATTTAATTCTGGAATATCTTTACTAAGTTGAATTACAAAACTAAAGATTAATAAGTGGTTACATTTGGAGGTTCAAAGGTGAGCGATCATTTGGTAGGCCTGAGATTGGAGTATGTGATATACTTGGTGGAGGCTGCTATTTATATGGATGAATAGTTTCCACATTTCTGTGTAATTTTGACCAAGAGGGTTCTGCTTGAATGGGTTGGCAAGTTTACAAAGCTTTGTAAGTTTATATCATAGCTCTCTAAAATACATTCATTGCCATCTTTGTACCCATACCAAACAAGGGGCCAAGAAAAAATTCTGAGATTCAATTAGTCTTTTGAGAAGTTCCCAATCTCCCTTGCATAAAATGGTTCAGGGATGATTTGGATTTTTCTTCCTCCTATTACCCCTCACCATCTCTCTTTTCCTGTTACTCCTTTCATCCTGCCACTTTCGAACCTTTCCTTTTGTCTTTCATTCCCCCCATTCATGGCTCTATAGTTTCACATTTGATAAGTTGGATGGGCCAAATTCACCACTGGCAGAAGTGAGTGCAACTCATTTACCACAAAGGAGATTTGTCTATTGATCTATCAGCAAATTTGGTCACAATATAGAAGTGACAGGAGAATGTAGGTCCCCTAGCCATATTCTTGGCTGTTGTGGGGCAAGATAAATTTGTAAAGCTATTCTATGAAACTATAGAAATCAGGCTATATGTACGAGAATATTACATAATACTTCTTTGTGTAAGATGACAGGAAAACCTATTATCAGATGCCATGTATAACAAAATAGTTTATCTGTAATCTGCATTTAAAAAATAATGATAAACTACTATAGAACTTCAGGAGACCAAAGGCTTGAGATCAGTCAACACACAACCAAAATCAACTGGTTAGAAATATTAATTCACATGGAATCAAGTTTCGAGCATGAATAGCAGCAATCACAGGAAGCACACCAGTGTATGTGCTGGTTTTCTACAAGTGATTGTCTCATCAACGGTGCCTCTGCTTATGATTTAGTGTTCTAGTTCCTGCAACAATTTGTTAAATGATGATAAAAAGTGTAGTCCATAAAGAATTCTGGAATGGAGAGTGACACCACTCTTAGTAGAGCCTGAATTATTTACAACGAATCTGAAGTCCACTGGAGGTTGATACACTCAGAAACCTCCAGGCTGTGGCCTGCAAAAAGCTCCATGAATGTGGGTGGAGTTTTAATATACAGCTGAAGAGCCAGTGTTCATTGAATCTCCTTCCCATGGCTGGCCTCCCACAATAAGCCATGGGGTTGCATTACATATCTTCAAAGAGAGATTGAGGCTATGTAGGGGAAGGTAACTGATTGTAGTATGGTCAGGGGCTGGTGCTGGATTTTCCTTGGAGGACTGAGTTCACTTAACTCAAAACTCTAAGCAGTCCTATAGAAGCCTGTGCATTTTATATATCCCCAATCCAAATCCTACAAGACTCAGAAAGTAATGATTTCAAGAATAAACTTAATTTAAATTGAATATTTAGATAACAAAACGACTCACAATAAAACAATGCATTTCAAAACAGTCAGATCTAAATGTTCTGCTACCAGCTATAACTGGTCTGACAAATACCAAGAAAATCTGCTGACTAATGCTGGGTGGTGCAGTTTTGTGCAGTCTTCTTCATTGGCAAATAGATGTCACATGTTCAGAATTATATTTATCTAAAAGGAAAAGTAGATCCGAAAAACTTCTGAAGTTTAATCTGTTTCTGTTTAGTTCAAAATGTGGTTTGGTGTGAAACTTTTAAAACCCTTTTATGGAAAGAGTTAAGAGTTGTACAACACCCTTTTTAAAGTTTTAAACAAGGGATTATGTGGCAAATTGGAAAAGTTTTAACAAATATTCAAATGCGTAATGAGTGTAGTAAATAACTATGCAATAACATTTTAAAACTCATCATTGGCTTTGTAGTTTACTGTTAACATTAGTACCACTACTATTTACAGTACTACTTGTAACCTTTCTTTATTTCAGCTACTCCTTTCTGTTATGTAAAGTTTGTTTTAGTAGTGTGGAAAGTTCCCTACATGTTCCCATTTCTGTGCACTCCTGACTTTTCTCTACATTTGTTACATATCTAAAATTGAATATTGAATACAGTTTGCTTAAAATCTGATTTCTTGCAGTTATTGTTTTCTAATAGATTTACAGAACTTGAATCACAAATTAGTGTTTAAACTATGTTGGTTTCCCCCCCCCCACCTCATACAGTACTTTCATATCAGAGAGAGAAACAGAATGTATACCTTGAGCCCATGAGAGCCATTCTAGTGAAGGTTTCATGATGAACTCTGTAGATAAAGTCATCAACATGGTTAGGATTTAATCCTAACCTTTTGGTTCTAATTATTATTCCAGCCAACATGTAGTAGCAAAGTTGTGCTTTGCTGCCTGCAGCAGTGGTATTGCATTATAGCAATGTTTTTCATGTAGTCATTAGACCTGTCTGGCAATTCCTAACTGTTGCAGTCTGCTCTCCTTTTCACAGGGTTAGCTTATTTTAGTGGAATTTAGGCTGTTACTCCACCTCTTTATGGCTTTTTGTATGTAAAAAAGAGCTATTTTCACCTCAGTCACAAAATGGATGTCATGCAAAGTGAACCTCATGGTGGGTGAGCACTCTGGAGGATGTCTCAGTAGACAAGTAACTTTCAGCAGAGTACATAGCTTTGTAAAGCAATTGTACTACAGAACAATAACAGAAGTAACATTCCCATATGTGAATGTTTAATAAGCACTTAAATAAATTTATATGTACCTGATTGCTTTGGAGCCAATAAATTATTTGCACACTGTGGCTTATTCAGACCTGTTACTCCTTGTTCGGAAGACTTGTACAGCTTTTATTTGAATCTGAAATACTTGAGAACACCACATAGATGAAACCTCAATGTTTTATTAGCACAAAGCTGCAGTATAATTTTCACATTCTTGAGAGACTTGTGGGATACTATTTTAAGTTTTCCAGAAGATTTATGCATTCTTCTTGGTCCACATTTGTATCAGCTGCAGTATGCACCTGCCTTTTGATCCCTTTGCAGAGAGAGCATATTGCCAATATTACGCTGGGGTTATATACAGTTAATCACATGCTCCCACAACATGTTATTTGGATTTAAGTCCTGTTGTATTAATGGGTCCTCTGATGTAATACAAATAACAGATAAATAATAAAAACAGCTAATCTCTGTAAGTTGGTGGGATGGTTGACTAGAAACAAAACATAACAGGTATTCTGGAGAAAATCTTTATGAACAGAAAGCAAGCAAGGTAATATAAGCAAAAGGAAATATCAGTTAAAAACTTCCTCAGTCTCTGGATCAACCGAGTCCTTAGAATCAGGTTAGTGAGAGCTGTCTTGCCCAGAGTTTCTCCTCCCGGGCTGGCAGGTTAATTCTCCACTCTATTGCAAATATGTCACATGAATGCTAAGTGGTGTAAAATATTGCCATTCTGATTTGGCATTTTACATTCCCCTTGCACAGGTGTAAACAACTGTGCAAGGCAGTGGAGTATCGGGCCTTCTGTCTCTGAGGGCTTATCTTCAGTGCAGAGTTTACTCAGGTTATAGCTCAATTGTTGCCCCCTGGGTTTTTTAACTCAAGTTGGCCCATCAGGGGGTATAAATTACACTTGAGATAGCAGAAACTCATTAGCTGCTAATTCAATCCATCTGTGCAGCTTGAGTGTTGTTTGCTAGTGTGGCTGCTCTTACTTGAACTAGACTAAGTGCAGAGGAGTTAACTCTGCAGTGAAGACATAGTCTTAGTTCATCCTTTTTATAGCCTTTCCACTTATGTGGGTATTCATGGGAGGGTAAAAGAATTTGAGTAAACCTCTCATTTACTGGGAACCACCTAGTGTCCCTGCACCTTGTCACATTTCAACTCTGATAGAAATAAGGCAGTGTTCAAAAGTTATTTTGCATACAGTCAAATTCTCTTGTACTAATAGTGGAAGAGATGCAAAGGAGGAGTCCTTAAAACATTATCTTTTTTTCTATGGCAATTTGGCTCTTATTAATTAATTTTCGTGAATGAAGTGTAAACATTTACTGAAAATATGATTAAAAGCAAGATGAAAAGATTTTTCAAGTCTTCTCCTGTTTCCTCTGCAAAAAACCCCAGATACTTCCACCCTTGAAATTCTTTCTGGATTTTTATTAATATGTATTTGTGGACCTATCACCAGAGTAGAAGTAGAGAGGGCAATCGGTTAAAAAGTGGAAAGGCACCAGGTCTGGACAACATTCCAATGGAGGTTTTTAAGGTGGACTCAAAGAATACAGTAGACAGTTTGACAGATCTCTTACAAAACATATGGGAAGAAGAAACCCCCCAAAAACAAATAAGTGGGAAAAGGATCATATAGTGAAGCTGTCAAAGAAAGAAGATGTCAGTCAGTGTAAAACATGAGGGGCATTCAATTGCTGTCTCTCCCAAGTAAGATATGTACACAGATTTTTCTAGACAGAATAAAGAAAGCAATAGAATAAAGGTTATGATGAGAACAGGCAGGGGTCAGACAGGTGAAATCATGTATAGATCAAGTAGTAATGATAATCCTGTCATCATAGGACTGTTGATCAAATGGCAGTCACTATTTTATATGAATTTTATAGATTTCCAAAAAAGTCTTTGATATAGTGGAAAGGACAGTTTTATGGAAGTTGCTACATCACTATGGAATCCCTCAGAAATTTGTGAACAGTATTCAGAGCTTCCATGACAATACTAAATGAGAAGTTATACATAATAGCGAGCTGACTAAACCATTCAAGGTTACAACAGGTGTCAGACAAAGATGTCTGATGTCACCCATGATCTTATTGGTTGTGGATTGGGTAATGAGAGAGACCATAGAATAGCCAAGAGGCATACAATGGACTTTCACAGAGAAGTTAGAGGACCTTGACTTTGCAGATGACATCAACTTACTATCCCATACCCACAGAGACATGATCTCCAGGCCTACATACAATTAAAGAAAACTAAAAGCATGAGAATCAACAACAACAAAAAACACTTATACCACTTTCTGGGACTGATATAGAAGAGGTCCGATATTTTTTATATCTTGTCAGCATTGTAAATACAGCAGGTGGTACAGGTGAAGACATTAAAGCCAGAATAGCAAAAGCTAAACAGGCTTTTGTAACCTTAAAGCCGATCTGGAGAAATAGAAATCTTGCTCTCCAAGATAAACTTGAAATATTTAACACTATTGTAAAGTTGGTCTTCCTGTACAGTGACTTGGAGACTTATTAAGATTATCTAAGCTCCAGGTTTTCATAAACAGCTGTCTTAGACAAATCCTCAATATCAGATGGCCAGAAAAAATCACCAATGAAGAGCTCTGGTGGAGGATGAAACAGAAACCAACAGGAGAGGAAATTATGGAATAAAAATGGAGATGGCTAGGACATACATGGAGGAAAGTAACATAAGAAGACAGGCATTGGACTAGAACCCCCAGGGCAAGAGGTGATGAGGTAGACGAAGGAGAATATGGAAATGCACAATAGAAGCAGAATTGTAAGCTATCAGAATGACTTGGTAAAAAGCTCAGACCACCGCAGAAGACAGGCAAAGTTGGAAGGCAGTGGTGAAGGCCTAATGTTCCTCATAGACTAGAGAGGCATAAGAGGGAAGAGATGATTACTTGTTTTAAAGTAGTGCTTAGGGTGTCAGAAGGCCTAGGGCTTCATTATGCTAGGTGTTTTACAAACACACAGTGAGAGAGATTTTCCCTGTCCCAAAGACCTTACAATCTAAATAGACAAGATAGATGGGAAAGTGGCAGAAAATTTATTTCCTTGCAGTCACACAGCAGGTCAGTGGCGTAGCTGGGAATACAGCCTAGTCTCCTGACTCACAGTTCAGTGCTGTGTCTGCTAGATCATATTTCTCCCAGTGTAGCTATCATTATGCATTCCCTATTATCAGTTTCAAAATGTTAAAAAGGAGAGTGGGGGTTAGGGTTGCTAGGTGTCCAGTTTTCGACTGGACGGAAAGGGACACCAGGTTGAAAAGAGACCCTGGCGGCTCCAGTCAGCACTGCTGATCGGGCCGTTAAAAGTCCGGTCGGTGGCACAGCAAGGCTAAGGCAGGCTCCTTGCCCGTCGTGGCTCTGCGCGGCTCCTGGAAGCAGCAGCATGTCTCCCCTCTGGCTCCTACGTGCAGGGGCAGTCAGGGGGCTCTGCACGCTGCCCCCGCCCCAAGTGCCAGCTCTGCAGCTCCCATTGGCTGGAAACCACGGCCAATGGGAGATGCGGGGGCGGCGCCTGCAGATGGGGCACCACGCAGAGCTGCGTGGCCGTGCCTCTACGCAGGAGCCGGAGAGGGGATATACCGCTGTTTCTGGGAGCCGCCTGAGGTAAGTGCCGCCCGTAGCCTGCACCCGTCACCCCCTTCTGTGCCCCAACCCCTTGCCCTATCCCAGAGCCCCTTCCCGCACTCCGATCCCCTCAGCCCTAGCCCAGAGCCCCCTCCTGCACCCTAAATCCCTCATCCCTGGTCCCACACCAGAGCCTGCACTCCCAGCCAGAACCCTTAGCCCCCCTGTACCCCAACCCCTTGCCCCAGCCCGGACCCCTCTCCTTCACCCTGAACCCCTCATTTCTGGCTCCACCCTGTAACCTGCATCCCCAGCCCAGAGCCTGTACCTCCTCCTACACCCCAACCCCCTGCCTCAGCCCGGAGCCCCTTCCCATATTTCAAACCCTTCGACTCCACCCCACAGCCCGGAGCCCCCTCCTGCACCCCAAGCCCCTTATCCATGTCCCTACCACAGAGCCCACACCCCCAGCCACAGCCGTCATCCCTTCTCGCATCCCAACCCACTGCCTCAGCCCGGAGCCCCCTCCCACACCCTGAACTCCTAATTTCTGGCCCCACTCCAGAGCCTGCACCTCCAGTCTGAGCCCTCACCCCCTCCCTCACCCCAACCCCTGAGCCAGCTTGGTGAAAATGAGCGAGTGAATGAGGGTGGGGAGAGCGAGAGACACAGGGAGGGAGGATGGAGTGAGCAGGGGCGGGGCCTCGGAGAGGGGGTGGGGCAGGTTTGGGGCTTTGGAGGAGGGGCAGGGGATGGCGCAAGGGTGTTCGGTTTTATGTGAGTAGAAAGTTGGCAACCCTAGTGTGGGTGGGCTTCAAAATCTTTATCAAAATTCTGGAATCATCTATAATGATTCACAAGACAGTGTTAAACTCCATTATCATCGCCCTTACTCTGTATTTTTGAAACATTAAGTTATCAAGAGCAAGTATGAGAAGACCTGCTTAAAAATTCATTGAACTCAGTAAGTTACTGTAAAATAACAAACTTATTTGATAAAAAGATCAATAGCTGCTTATGTTTATCAAAAACTGTGTTAACATTCTTTTACTTTGTTCTTACCACATAGTCTTGATATGAATTGATAATAAATGACATAAAAAGGAAGAGAGGCAGGAGGCTAGGTGGTGCATTTAGTTAATGCATTAGCTGTGTAATCTGATAACTCTGCTTCAAAACAGCTTTAGGATATAAAAGATATACGAGTGATGTCCTTAATGTAATTCCCAATATTCCACATCTTCAAACTATTATTCAATTTGGTACATATCAGCAAAGTTGTATGTTTCTACTGAGGAAAAGAAAGCCCAGATGTAAAATACTAGGGAGTGTTATATGTGAGGCGTGATTTCCACTAACAGAGGTTTTTTGGAGAAGTTTGCATAACATCTGCTTGGATTGATCCAGTGCTGCTATTCTCTCTGCTACTGTTTTTCAAAACAAAGGCAATAAGAAAAATGGGTTTGCTAAAAGAGGGACAGATTCATAAAGTAATAGATAATACTGCTGCAGCTGGAAAAATACTCTTGTCACCTTAATGGTCTTTAACAGGAAGTTCAGTTAGTATTCAGTTGTCCAGCTATGTGTTTTAAAATGTTCCCAAAATAAAATAACTGATTAGAGTTGAATTTCTGATTCCCCCGCCCCCCACCGCACTGAGTAATTTATATTTTTCTCAAGGTACTGAGAGATGCAAGTCTTTCTGGAGGTGTCTCTCTCTCTTACTTGAATGGAAAGCAGCCTTCATTTTATACAACAGCCAAGCATTTAGAAAGACAAGGCACAGGAAATTCTTTTGGGGTGTGTGTTAATGTATGGTTTTCCAATCTACAAACATTGGTCTGAATATTTCTCCGGTAGTGGTGAATTATAGGAGGCCACTTCCATTTGAGGAGGGCCTGCTTAACTAGCTTGTGGTTCTGGGGCTCATTCAAACACTCTAAAACAAAATAAAGGGAATGGATGTAATAACTTCTTTATAGAAAGGCCATAAAAAGCTACAGGGCCATGTCAACAAATTGAGTCATTTACTAGATGTTTAAGTGATGGGTTTGCAGTCCAAATTCAAGGGCGTGGATTATGTTTTACAGGCATCTTGACTAAATTTCATCCTTGTAATGAGACTCTGATCTAATTATTATTTTTTTCCCAAAGTTTCATTATGGGCGACAAATTAAAATTCACTTTTAATATTTCAGTTTCCTTTATCATAATACTAATTCGTTCTTAATGTTCTCTATTTTATTTTTGTTCTCTTCTGGGAGAAGGGACAAATGTTTTCTGGGGAAGTGAGGAACATTTTCTTCATGATGGGGCAGTTATTTTATAGAGTTATGGTAGCATCATGTACTGTTCTAGAAGGGAAAAAATTAAAATGCAGTTTTCCTTCTGACCTCCGATGTGCTTGGACTAATCACAAAATAACTGTTTTGGCTCTCAGGAGTGTTCATATAAATGCAACTGTTTGTTTAATTGAACACATGATATTCTAAAAGGATAGTACTGTAAGCATCCTCTCTTAGTATTTCAACTGCTTTCTTTAAATGTTTGAATATCTCATGTTGCTACTTATCAGTTTCTTGTGCAACTTCAGAAGCATCTATGCTACATTTGTTTTTAATAAACATTATTACTTGCAAAGAATTATTGGAATGTCTCTAGACTTCTCAATTACTCATTTTTTTCCTTTGGAAAAAAAGAAAAGTTCTGTCTAAACTCCATGTTATGTGCAGGATAGTCCTGTGTACTACTGGTGTGGCCCCGACACAGCACCCTGGCTGGAGAGCAGGAGTGGGGCCAAGCTCCATGGTGCGGCTCGTGGGCCGGCTTAAAATGGCTCACAAGCCAGATTCAGCCTGCAGGCTGTAGTTTGCCTGCCCCTGCACTAATCCATCTCTGAGAGGACAATTAATATTTAGGCTTGGCAGAATTCAATTTTTTTCTCCATAATTTCAGCAGATTTCACAGTTGTGGAAAATTAGGTGATGTCAGACAACAGTGGAGTCAGACAATTTAATGACAGTAATTCAGTAATTAAAATTAAAATTTTACAACGGTTCAAACGCATTGTCAAGATCATGTCAGAATATAAAAAGTGAATATCTTTTAAGTCAATCTATAACAAGTTCTTAAGCAACATTTTTCTTTCTTTGCCTGTGTGTAAATTTCAATGATTATTGATGGAAATATTTTTTCATCTTTGTGTGTGTGTGTGTATGGAGAAATCAATAATTACCAATAAAATTCTAATAATTCCAAACCTATTTATATTTCAACTCTGAGGAGTTTCACACTTTCTTTTTAAAAGCAGCTAGTCAAAGATATTTTTCCTCCTCCTTGTGGCCCATAATGGTCCCCTGAAAGGGCACTATCCTGAAACTGAGAAATATGTAATTCTGGATCAGTGACAAATATCAAGACCAATATTCTGTAAACCATATGGGTTAAAAATAGATATTTTTGTAATACCAAGAAACTCTGCAGCCCTTGCCTTATGAAGAAGACATTTGCCTGACTCTTGGCTAATGACAGCAAATGAAAAGTTGCTGGGTTTAACTGAAATTATCAATATTGCCTTCAAAGAAGATAACCTTCCAGCATCCCTGAAGAATGCCATGGTCCACCTTGTTCATCAACACGTAATGCTGACAAGCACTCCAGATTCTGGTGGTCCTGTTTCCAACCTTCACTTCCTTGACAAATTAATCAAGATGATGAGTATTGAAAATCTGAGAGTATACAAACACCCTGAAACTTCCATAATCAAGTTTCAGATTGGAACGTGGCTATTCAATCTCACTGCAATTTTCAATACAGTTGATTACAAAATGTTGCTGACTAGATTACAAGACCTAGCTGTATGGTGTAGCACTATAATGGCTTCAATCATTCCTCTCAAACGGGGCTTGGAGTAGTGATGGACAATTTCCTCATCCCCAAGAGTCCTCACATACAGAGTACCCCACAGATCAATACTGTCCATTTTCCCTTTCAATATTTATATTAGACCTCTTGTGAGATGCTACAGGCTTCATTGTAATCAGAACGGAGATAACTAACTTTATTTTTTCCCCTCATGGGGCACAATTGCATTGTATTTGATGCCACAATGTCTTCAAGAGAAAAGGACAATGATGAAAAACAAGCAGTTTAAACTGAGCCCCGACAAATTGTCCTACATGATGGTAGGAAGAAGAAAATACTTTTGAAGAGCTAGACAAGGCATTGACTGACATCTCAGGTGAGGAAATTGACACTGATTGCCATAGTAGTGAGTCTTGGGGTCTCATTGGCCTCTAACTCATCCTGGGTGTTTAGAGAATAGTAATGATAAGAAATCTATTTTATTAACTTTTATAAACCACCAAGTAGGCACTTATTTAAAATTACAATAATCCAGAGTCTTTTCAATCAAGTTGTCTCTGTCAGTAGGCAAACAAGCATATTTTAGAGTCATAGAGTTTAAGGATAGAAGGGACCACTAGATCATCTAGTCTGGTGTCCTGTATACCACAGGCCATCAACACCACCCAACAACTGAAATGAAACCAAAGTATTATAACCCGCATGAGACAAGGATATTTTGTGCCACAGGTTGAGAGTAGGAGGGACCGAGGTACACCAGTGCTTGGGGCCCCTGCAATTCCTTGGAAATGACTGAGAGATATTTCCAGATAATCCTGTCAAGTGACCTGTACCCACATGGAGCACAGGAAGGCAAAAAAGCCCCAAGGTCACTGCCAGTATGACCTGGGGGGAAATTCCCTCCTGACCCCCAAATATGGGGATCAGTTAGACCTTGAGTATGTGAGCAAAAGCCAGCCAGCCTAACACCTGAGAGAGAGAATGCTGGGTGCCACCTCAGAGTCCTGGCCCACCCTGTCTAGTGTCTCATCTCCAGCCATGGCTATCTCGGACACTTTGGGGTGGGGTCAAACAAACAGAAAACCCCAGAATACATTGGGGGAAGGAGAAATCCCTTCTTCACCCCTGCAAGTGGCCAGCTATGAAGCTTTTAGGGACATATGACATAAACTGGAAATGAGCTGCAGGGCTTCTGAGCCCTTCCCTCTACCATCACAAGCAACCCCATCATATAATTACACTCCGAGATTTGTCCATCTCTCTCTCTCTTAACACTATTTTAGTTATTTGCTCCCCCAACTCCTATTAAAAGACACATCCAGAAACCCACCCCTCTGATGGGTAGAAACCTTCTAAATTTCCACCTGACTTGGTTCCTGGCTAGTTTATATCCATTTGTTCCAGTGCCATCCTTATCCTTTAGCTCTTCATCCTCAGTGTTATTTACCCCCTAATGCATTTATTGAGAGCATTCATATCTCCTCTCCACCTTTTTTTTTGCTAGACTAAACAAGCCAAGCTCTTCCAATCTCCTCTCAGAAGATCATCCTAGCAGCTCTTCTCTGCACTTGTACCAGTTTAAATTAATCTTTCTTGAACATGATTTCTTAAAATCAATCTTTTTTTAATTGTACATAGTATTCCAAATGAAGTCTTACCAGCATCATGTACAATGTCATTTAATACTTCTCTATCTCTACTGGAAATATCTTGACCGATACATCCTAGAATCACATTTTCTTTTTTTGCAGCCATCTCCCATGGGTGTCGCATAGTCATTCTGTGATCAACCCACCCACCCAGGTCTCTTTCCTCCTTTTTTGCTTCCACCTGTTGAGCCCACAGCTTGTAGCAAAAATTCTTATTATTAGACCCTAAATGAATGTCCTTGTACTCATTTCTATTAGCCACACTGCCTTCATGCACATGTTCCATATTATCATAGTTATTGAAAACTGGGCAAAATATTTATTTAGTTTTGGGTCCTGTGATAATCCACACCCCTAGGGTCAGGGCATCGTGGCCTATCGGTCACCGTCTACAAAGCAGCCCTTCGGTGCAGGGCAGCGTTGCCTAGTGGCCAGAGTCTATTGAGCCACCCTTCAGTGCAGGGCAGCGTGGCCTAGCAGCCAGTCTGTAAAGCAGCCCCTAGGGTCAGGGCAGTGTGGCCTAGCGGCCAGAGTCTATAGAGCCACCCTTCGGTGCAGGGCAGCGTGGCCTAGTGGCCAGAGTCTGTAAAGCAGCTCCTAGGGTCAGGGCAGCATGGCCTTGCGGCCAGAGTCTATAGAGCCACCCTTCGGTGCAGGGCAGCGTGGCCTAGCAGCCAGAGTCTATAAAGTTGGGGCACCCACTAAGGGGTGTGCAACCCCGGTAAGGGGGCCCAGGCCAACCCGACTCCACCGGGCCCCAACCTAGGGCCCTAATAGTGGCATAGCGGCTTGTCACTGACTCAGCGGGGGGGTCCTACCGAAACATGCTGAGGTTTCCTGGGCATGAGGTACCACTCCGTCACCCTCCCTGGGTTACTTCCTACCAGAGTCTGTGCTGGTGTTTCCCATGCGGTGTCCGGTTTTCTGTGTTCAGTGGGGCCAGTCGTCTCCAGGGGCTCCTCCAGTCGCCGGGGTGTGGGCGGGCTGCGAAAGGCTTCAATTCCCTGTGCAGTCAATGGCTGTAGCTGGCCCTCCACAGGAGCTTCCCAGGCAGGTCCTTCCCCTGCGGCCTCCCGCCTAGAATGAGCTGGGCTCCCTCCCTTTATTCTGCTATAGCACTTGGAGCATGCCCAGTCTCGCCAGGGAGGCAGGACTTCCGCTGTCCATAATATGGGCTTAACCCTGTCCGGGCTAGTGCGGGGTAAACAGACCCCGTCACAGGCCCATACCTAGATTATCTTTAATCTCCTTCCCATCCACACTGTGTAGCAATTTAACCTCATCCTTCTTTATTCTCTTTTTATTTATAGAACTAAATAACCTCTTGGTATTTATTTTAATTTCCTTGGCAAGAGTTAATTCAGCTTGACTTTCAACAGTTCTCACTTTATTCCTACATCATGGAGGTTAGAAAACATATCTTTCTTTACTGATCAACCCCTTTCCCCCCATTCCTTATAAGGTTCTCTGCTTACTCTAATAATCTTTTTTGAGGTAGTTATTCATCCAGATGGATCTGTAGTCTTTCCCTACAAGTTTTTTCCCTTGCTTGGGGGATGCAGATTTCAGATAATTTTTGTATAGTTGATATGAAGACATTTCAAGCCTTCTCCACATTTAAGTCCTTAAATTACACTCTTATTTCATCAATGACCATTTTATATAATTTAGAATTCTTTGAATTGTCTCATTAGTCAAGATATATCACAAGCATAGTTGTATACCTAGACAGTATAATGACAGTAGCTAATGAAACAATTGTGATTTGTTTTTTTTAGTACACTAAAGTTGTTGCCACTTGACTGTGTCAAAAGCCTTTTTTTCCAATGCAGGGAGAAGGCTGTGAAAAGCGACCTCCATAAAACTAACATTATGAATACTATTTCAGAGTCTTTGAAGCAGCATGCTGCCTTTGTATAAAGCTAATTTAGCTATTATGTATCAAATTGCACATTTCTAATATTGTTTGTGGTCCTAGTCCTTCTGGTTTACATTTTGCCCAATAGAGAGATGATTTTACTTCCTTATGAACAACTGTAAACAACATAGCTTTTGTTGTTTCTGGAAGCAGGCCTTTGACACATTATTTACAATTACTTAAATTTGTGGTTACCATCCATTTTTGTGTGGTATATTCTAAGTATTATCCTTCTGTCTGTGTGTGTTTGAATGTTTATTTGCTGTAATTGTTTTAGAATTAGATCTAGGTACTGAGATAACATTCAATAATTGAATATACTGAATGGTTTATTTTTTCCCCCTTTTGTTTTGCTTTTCAGAATCTGTGTTTTATCTTAATGCTTTCTATTTATATTCTAGATGAGTATCTGTTTTTACATATTTTCTTAAAACTAACAGAATTCATTGATTTAGAATGATCTAGACTGAAAAATACTGAGTATTGGATAGTTACTATTAGTGAATATTGGGGATAGGTTGAGGGGGAAGCGCTTTAGACTTTATTAGAGGTATCTTAGAAATATACTAAAGATATCCTAAAACATACAGTGATATAAGGAAAATATGCAATTTTAGTATATCAAAATAATGGTATCTTATGTCTATACAATGGTCAACATTTGCAAGCACATTCCAAACAATTATCACTAGTATTTCCTATTCAAATTCTAGGGGGAAACTGTTGGAAAATACTGTTGCTGGTGTGTGTAGCTGTGTGTGTTTAATTTATTTTTCATATAGATTATAATGTGTTTATTTCTGTTCTACTTCTTATACATAAACTAATGCACTTTTCCTGATGTTCTTATACTAAAATTTAGTGTTAATTTATTTTTTCATTGAAAGGAAAGGATAGTGTACCATTTGGGACTCAGTCCTATTCCTATATGCTAGATCATATCTCCCAACTGTCTTAGAAAACTGTTTATGGATAATTATTAGTTAATTTTCTAGGATACTTAGGGATATACCATGATATGTATAAAAATTGAGTGTGTCTTTAGTGTAAACAAACTATCATGCCTGAAATGATTAGGAACACATTGATTTTTTGTCATCTCTTACACCTCTGGAAAATACCTGTGGAATATGTTGAAAATGGATGGATTTGTAAACAAATCAAAACATCCTCCATATTTGTATGGCACCTAGCACAATTCCTGATCCTCATGGGGGACTTAGGGCACTACCACAATCGAAATAACGCTGCACTTCAGAGAAGCCGTTATCTGTTGTAGGTTATGTGTAGCCAATATTCCTAATAACACTAATTACTTTTCACCTGCAGTTGCCAGCCTGTTAATTGCTTGGAAAACTCAAATTCTGTAATAAATATATTTCTTAAAAGTACACTTATCTATTTTTCCCTAGTAATTTATGCTAGGCATTCTCTTGCCTTTACTATAGCCAGTGGGAGTTTTCCTATTGATTTTAAATGACAGCAGCATCAGATTCACTACTGAGTATACTGTATGTCTGTGTACCAGCATGTAGCTTTCTTTAAAAAGCTCATTGACAACAAACTAGTAAAGCCATAGTAGCTCTAGTCCATAGCCACACATTACAAACATAAATATCTGTGTATTGCAATTTTTATGTGAGTTTGCAAGGTACAATGATCTATTTGAATCACATGGAAGAGAGAGTTGTCTACTATGGGAACTGTAAACACTTATGACCATGTATGACTTTAATCATCATGTGAGGAGTCCCACTGAAGTTAATGAAGTAAATAGGATAACTCACTTTTGAAAATTATTTTGATTTATGTTGGTGGGGAAAAAAAAAACATTCTCGTCCCTGATTTGCAAGGTGGCTGAGTGAAACTGGATGCATTATGAGATAGAGAAAATGGTATGTGTTGAAAGTGAGATCAAATGTGAAGAGGAGGTCAGGGTGTTGAAAGCCATCTGCAGGAGAAAAGGATTCTAGTGTTATCAGTAAACCACATAGAGGTGATGGACTTTTTACATAAATACTCTACCTCCCTTGAGGGGATGGAATAAAAAGGGCTCTTAAACTTGAAACCTTTACCGTAATTCTACTTTGCTAGTAATATTAATTACCAAAATGATGATGACTTTTATGTTTTAAGTTTTTATGCTTCAACTTCCGTTTTAATCTTCCATCTCTGCCACACAGAGATCTGTGCTGATTTTTCAAGTCTTGGAGGGGAACTGGAAGCCGGTGTGCATTCTCCCTTTCAAACCTTGAACTTCCAACTCCTCACAGAATTTGAAATCTTTCACTAACATTCAGCAATGAAGCATGCTGTGTACAAGGTAGAAGGGCTGCAGTCTAGTAGTAATCTTGCAGAATATTGCCTTGTATTATTCTCCAGTGTGCTTATTTTAGCTGCCAGTCCTCACCAAATGAAGTGTCCGTTAAGTACCTTCTGGTTAGGTACCTCACTTCTGTCGCAGACATGATTCCTGGTTTAGCTGGTGTGCAACCTCCTAATCCCTTACTAATAATTTCCTGAAGCTGGTTAGTTACAAAGAAACATGCAACACAGGCCATTGGTATTTTATTACTCCATAATGACCAATGAATGGTGTTAAACTTCTGAGGAAAAGAAACAAGTGAATGCTAGGTCCTTTCCCCTGTCAATTTTGCATGTTAATCAAGGAATTCCTATCCTGAGAGTAAGAGGCAAATGAATATGTTCAGTTATTGCCATTATTCAAACTAAATGACTTTTTCTTCTGTGCAGTGTAGGTATTTGACAATCAACAACAACAAAAACTACTGCCATGCTCTGAAATCTTTTTCAGTATGGGGTCTTGAATGTGAGCATGCCTTCCTTCTGTTTCTCTCTTTTCTCTTCCTGTGCACCAAAGACAAAATTTCAGAAGTGGCCTCTGATTTTTGAAGGCCTCATTTTGAGGGTGCATAACTTGTAGGGTGACCAGATGTCCTGATTTTATAGGGACAGTCCCAATTTTTGGGTCTTTTTCTTATATAGGCTCCTGTTACCCCCAACCCTCTTTCCCGATTATTCACACTTGCTGTCTGGTCACCCTAATAACCTGAGATGCTGCAGGCCTGATTTTTAGAAAGTGCTGTGCACCCACTGGGTTTGCATGGGAGCTAGTGGTGCGCATCACCTCTGAAAATCAGGCTCAGGCTGTTTACAATTGAAAAACGGTGGCATCCAAAATCTATGCCTCTGATGCAAAATTTTGGCAATAAGCCTTTCCTGGCCCTCTGAGTGCTGCTCAACTAGTCTCTATAGGGGCAAGAGTGTGATCCAATCTGCTTCTTACTACAGTACTAGAAAAATGAGACTATCACCCCACAAGAACTTCCTAGCATCCAGAAACCTGATAAATGAATGCTAAGAGAGATGTTTCTTTTTGAACTGACCAGCAGTGTCCTTGGCTGGGCCTTGTTATCTATAATGATTGCTTGTGTGGCCATTTGAAACTTGATTCTAATAAAGAAAAAAACAAAAGCAAAGTAAAAAAGCCCAACCAACCATATGACTGCACCTTGATTCCAAAATAGAATCATTGCAACCATTTTTATCTGGCACGTTTGAAGGGGGATTGATTTCATAAGGCCTAAAGTTTCTTCTGAGAAACTGCTGCCAAGATTATCACTTTGTCTCTTTTTCACCCTTAATTTAATTTTTTTTAGAGAGTAATGAACTCTAAATCCTATTTCTAAGCAATACATGTAAATATATAGAGACATATATTTCTGTGTTTTGAACACTTGTGAAAACAGCTAAAATGTACCATTAAGTCACACTTCAAGTGCTCTGTTTACAGAGAGGATTGTGTGTGTTTATAAACTATGAAAAAAGAAAGAAAGAAAGAAAGAAAAAAAAAAAAAACAATGCTTGCAGAAGCAGCTAGCTGCAGTCTGCCTGGGCCAGTATATGTGCAGAAACTCTCATGTATGGCTTAGTTAAACTAAGCACCTAAATAAAACTGACAATTGTTTTTGTGAAAGTGGACATCAAATGCCAGTGGACTAGTTTCCTGGTAGATACAGATTTAGTCAAAATGACAGAAAAATGCTAATACCCCAGACACCACATTCTCTGGATAGTCAGACAGTCAATTAGCTGTTAAATTTAACATTTTCAGATGTATTTTAAAAAGCACTTTGTTTGCATGTAGCTATAGTGTCTGCTGGCAAATGCTGACTTTCTAATGGTGACTTCTGTGCAGATGGGCCAACAAGGATTACATCTGAAAATATATTTGGGAGAAAAATATCACCAGTTGTGTTTCAATGTGTTTGTGCTTGTGCAGGGGAAACGGGATGAGCTGCAGCAGATATCTGTAGTAATTGAGTTCCACACCCTACGAGCCACCATAGCCAAAACCACAGTCACCTGCTGATACCAGGCACAATGGGTCAACACCCAGACAGTGGATACTGTTAGAGCATATGTAATCATCACGGTAAGGTTACAGGAGGAGGTCTTGAATATAACTGAGGCCCTGTGTTCTTCAGGCCTTTGAAAACCAAAAGAACCAGTCCATCACTTCTTAGTCAGCCAATGTAAAGAACACAACGCAAGCATAATGTGATGATCATGACTGTTTATTCCTGTGAGCAGTTATTGCTGCTGCATTCTGTACTAGCTGCAAGAAGAGAAACCCTGCTGTAAACCCTGCTAAGAGGAAATTACAGTAACAAGTTGTTGGTGCAAGACTGTCATGAGATAAAAGGGGGCAGCCTGTGCAAGTTGCACAGCTGGAAAATCAAATGGATACCATGTTGGACAAATAACTTTCTTTAGAAAGAACGTGGTAAAAAATAATGCCCAGGTTTTCAATCTGACTACTGTAAATTTAGATGCCTCCTCTTTGATAGTATATGATGGGATGAGTTGGGTGTATGCCAATCCCTCTATCTACATACAGGCAAGTTTTCAGCTTCAGAATGGGAAGGTCAGGACCAGATAAGAGAGAGCAGAATAATTATATAAAAAGTGTAAGTACTTCTATTACCAAGCACAACAGCCCTAATAGTAGATTCCTGTGATTTATTATTTGTTTTCTTTTTTGCTCTGGAGGTCCAGTCTTTCTCAGCTTCTTCCAGGCTATGCTGGAACTTCATTTCCTTCCGGAATTGTGACTGGTGTTTTCTCAAGTGGCTCAAATGGCCAAAATGGCCAGTTTCTCACAGTTCAGTTCTTTCATTTTAAGTTCCTCTGTTTCTGGCCTCTTTAAAGCCACCATCACATTCTTGTTTGCTGTCTGCCTGAAAATCCAGAGTAGCAGCCGTTATAGCTCCAGTTCTTCAAACAAATGTCAAAGAGACTACTTCTGTGAGGAAAGTTAAGTATGTAGCTGCTTGGGCATTACTCTGCTTATGAACATGCAACCTCATTAAGTTGAAAATCAAAGGATAAGAGTCTCCTCATTTGGATGCCCCTATCAGTAGCAAGACTTCTTTTTTTTTTTCTTGGGGTTGAGATAAGGCAGCTCCATTGTATCCAGAGGGCAACTCCATCCAAACACCCTTCTATGGTAGAAACAAAGCTAGCAGGTCCTGGAGAAAGATGTATAACTATGTTTTAGCAGCATACTGGTGATTCTCTAGTCTGTGTTTTTTTTTTTTTTTTAAGACATTATCATTCCTTACAAATACATGGGAGAACATAGGAGATAAGAGAGAACTTACAGGAACTCTGCATTTGAAATTCCTTAGTGAAAATACACAATGTACTTACAAGAGACACAAGGTGGATGAGGTAATATCTTTTATTGGATCAACTTATTTCTCTAATATCCTGGGACCAACATGGCTACAACAACATTGCATACAGCACTGCGTACAACAGTGTACTTACAAAGCAGATGGAGTACTGTTGCACATTCTTCCACTTATTCTTTGGATCTTTTATAAAGAAATGTAAAGTTTTCACCAAACCTTCACTGTTCTTCTTTTAGAGTAACCACAGGTAAGTGGGTTTTCCCTCCTTTTTTAAAAGCACTATTTACTAGGGGTATGTCTTCACTACCCGCCGTATCGGCGGGTAGCAATCGATTTATCCGGGATCGATATATCGTGTCTCGTTAAGACGCGATATATCGATCCCCGAATGCGCTCACCGTCGACTCCGGAACTCCACCAGAGCGAGCGGCGGTAGCACAGTCGACGGGGGAGCCGCGGCCGTCGATCCCGCGCCGTCTGGACCCCAGGTAATTTGATCCAAGATACTTCGACTTAAGCTACGCTATTCGCATAGCTGAAGTTGCGTATCTTGGATCAATTCCCCCCCCCCCCAGTGTAGACCAGCCCTAGGTCTTGTATTTTTAAGCTCTACTATTTTCAATATGACATTTCATCAAAGAAATAATCTCCCTTAATAACCTTAAAAACCTCAATTAAATTACCATATTTTCTTATGAAAACAAGTCTCTCATTCTCTGCATTTTTGAGACTTGATAACATTCTGCTTGCTTTGTGTATCTCAGACACAGAACAGCAATTATTTTTGGTTCAAGTTGTTAAGGTATTTTGGGTGAGGTTTAACCTCGGAATATTACATTATGATAATGCCACCTTCTCAACATTTGATTTATAACTTCTGAGCTACAGCTGTAGATTAGGCTCCAGGCATTGTTAATGCTTTCCACAGTAGCTCAAAAAATCTTTCAGTGTCTGTAAGCTGTAGGACATTTTATTTACAATTTATTTTTATTGGTTCTTTAATACAAAAATATTGCCAAGTACTTTAGCTATCTATAGTCATTCAAAGTAATGTGTTTAATATTACAGTCTTACTTAGGTAATAACTGCAGATATGGTAGGGCAGGGGTGAACGAGGGCATGAAGTTTGGCTGTTATCCAGTATGTTCTTGAAAGTTAATCTGAGTTGGGTTTGGCAAGTAATTGGACGTGGACTTCCAAGGACATCTGAAATGTTGGAGAAAGTGGTGCTAGTGATGAAGTATGTGGCACTCCTACATCCTGGAAAAAGATGAAACAACTATGTTGCACATATGTAGCAAACAGGAGTTTTGTGAGGGAGTTTTCCAGGTGAAGGAGGAGTGACTACATGGCAGTAGGGGTAAGCTTGTTGTTGTATATAGTATATGTACTGTAGTATACAGTGTTTTCTGGGGTCGGGGGGAGAGGGCAGTGTGCTGAGCCTAGAGGCCTTCGAGGCAAGGGTTAGAACTTCTTAACTGGTTTTGATCCCTAATCTCTTTAGGATTCATTAACAAGTGAGCTGGGCTACTCAGGGGGAACAGGGGTTTAAAAAGCCAGCTCCTAAATGACCAGAGGAGCTAGCGAACAGGAGCAGCAAATGGGAGTTTTGCAAGGGAGTTTAGACAGTGAGTGAGAGAGCCAGATACACCTAACATTCTCTAACCTTAGCCAATAAACATGCTCCCCCACCAATAAACAAAAAAAGAAAGCAAAGCTAGAGAAGTAAAAAGAATGTAGGTAGACATCCAGCAGCAGAGTGGGGGCTATCCAGTTTATTGCACTGAATGCAGAATGTATGATTACCTGCCATGTGTCCAGGTGGTGTATAAATGCATTCGGTGCAAGAAGCTCATGGCCCTCAGAGACCTAGTGCAGGCTCTTGAGACCAGAGTGGCTGACCTGGAGGAGCTAACGGAGATAGAGGGGTACATAGATGAGACTTTTGGGGATACAGCAGAGTAGTCCCACTCCCAGTCTGGCAGCCTCTGTGCTGCTGCTGTGGAGGATGAAAGTCTTGGGGAAGGAGAATATCAAACTACAAAGGAGGGAAATGATCCCACAGTTGAGACCCTTCTTCTAGCTGGTGTTCTGATATGCTCTCATACTGAGAATACCTCTCCAGGTGGGAGAATCCCAATTATTAGGAAGAGACAGGTAATAGTAATGGGGGATTTGATCATTAGAAATATAGATAGCTGCGTTTGTGATGACCAGGAGAACTGCATGGTGAACTGTTTGCTGGGTGTGAAGATTGGGAATCTCTCAAGACATCTAGACAGACTTATGTGCAGTGCTGGGGAGAAGCCTGTGGTCGTGGTACATGTAGGTACCAATGACATAGGGAATGATAGGAGAGAGGTTCTGGAGGCCAAATTTAGGCTGTTAGGTAAAAGATTAAAATACAGGACCTCCATGGTAGCATTCTCTGAAATACTTCCAGTTCCATGTGCAGGACTAGTTAGACAGGCAGAACTGCAGGGTCTCAATGCGTGGATGAGATGATAGTGTAGGGAGGAGGGTTTTAGGTTTACTAGAAAATGGGAAATCTTTTGGGAAAGGAGGAGCCTATACAGGTAAGATGGGCTCCACCTAAACCAAAATGGAACCAGATAGCTGGCATATAAAATTACAAAGGTCGTAGAGGAGTTTTTAAATTAAGGATTGGGAGAAGGCCGACAGGTGCAGAAGAACACACAGTTTGGACAGAGGCATCCCATAGGGAAGGATCTATTAACAGGGATTCTCTATATCCTAGTAAAGTGGAGAGGATAGAAGTCAATAAAGTACAGGTAGGAACTGAAGAGAAACAGTCAAATGAAAAAGTCTCATTCTATTACATTACACGAAGGCAGAGAGCTAAAAAAGTGACAAATTTTATAAGTGCTTGTCTAAAAATGCTAAAAGTCTATATATTAATATGGGTGAATTTGAGTGCTTGGTATTAAATGTTTCAGAGTAGCATCCGTGTTAGTCTGTATCCGCAAAAATATGATATTCATATAATAGGCATCACAGAAACTTGGTAGAATGATGACAAATCAATGAGACACTGTAATACCAGGGTACAACATCTATAGGAATGACAGAATAGGTTGTGCTGGTGGGGAACTGGCACTATATGTGAAAGAAAGCATAGAGTCATATATAATAAAAATCTTAAATGAATCAAACTGTACCATAGAATCTCTATGGATATAAGTTCCATGCTTGAGTATAGCAGTAGGAATATACTATTAAACACCTGACCAGGATGGTGATGGTGATTTGAAATGCTCAGGGAGATTAGAGAGACTATAAAAATAAAAAAAACCCTCATTAATAATGGGGAATTTCAATTACCCAGTCAATATGGGGATAGATGTCACCTCAGGATGGGATGCAGAAATAAAGTTTCTAGACACCATTAATGACTGCTTTTTGGAGCAGCTAGTCCTGGAACCCACAAGAGGTGAGACAATTCTTGATTTAGTCCTAAACAGAGGAAGGGTCTGGTCCGAGAGGTGCATATAGCTGAACTGCTGAGTATAAGCAAACATAATATAATTAAATTTAACATCCTCCTGAGGGGGAAAATACCAAAGAAGTCCACCAAAGAAGTAGTTAACTTCAAAAAGGGAGCTACAGAAAAATGAGGAGACTAGTTAAATGGAGATTAACGGGAACAGTCACAAGAGTGAAATGCCTGCAAATTGCATGGAAACTTTTGTCTGGTGAAAAAAAATACACACACACACACACACACACACACACACACACACACACTATAAGTTTTAAACAATTGAATACTGTACACAGCCATGATGATTGTGAAGCTTGGTTGAGGTGGTGAAGTTAGAGGGTGGGATATTTCCCAGGGAATGCCTTACTGCTAAATGATGAACTAGCATTTGGCTGAGCCCTCAAAGGTTAACACATTGTTGTTAATGTAGCCTCACACTCTACAAGGCAGCAGGAATGGAGTTAGGGGAGACAGCATGGCGGACAGAGACACACACCCTGTGTGTGGGAGAGAGAGAGAGAGAGGTGCCCATTGCCCCTTTAATTATGTTGACCCCACTCTTAAGTACATTGCCTTTAAAAAAATCAGGAAGTTGAGACAGCAGCTGCAGCCAACAAGCTCTCTCTGTCTTGAGCCCTGTCCTGTCCCCACCCTGCTCTATATGGAGAAGGGGTAAGCGGGGGAGGAGGGGGGAGGGGGACACCCTGACATTAGCCCCCCCCTTCAACTCCCCTTCACTGCACAGCAAGCAGGAGGCTCTGGGAGCAGCTCCAAGGCAGAGGGCAGGAGCAGCACATGGCAGTGGGGGGAGGGACAGCTGAACTGCAGATGGGCAATTGGTAGCCTGCTGGGCAGCTGTTGCACAGGGAACTTAGGGGAGCGGGGAGCTGATGGGGGGCTGCCGGTCCACCCTGGTTCCAACCCCCACCAGCTAGCTGCAACGGGCTGCTCTTCCTGCAAGCGGTGGACAAAGCAGGCGGCTGCCAAACAACATTATAAGGGAGCATTGCACAACTTTAAATGAACATGTTCTCTAATTGATCAGCAACGTAACAGCGTTAACCGGGACGACTTTAAGTATTTTACAGGTTGCATATGTAAGCATTTTTCAGAAGGCAGTAACAATTTCATATTTTTCTTCAGTTAATGCTACACAGACATTTATCCACTAATATGAACTTAATTAAACTGATATATGAAAGTATATGCCAAAACAAAACCATGCTGGGACAAATGCAATGGAAATTTCATATCCTATTTGTGCTAGACTGCTGGTACTTCCTTTTCTGGCTCACTTTCAACTGTGCCTGTAAGCGCAAAGGAATGGCATGTATTTAGACATTTGTAAATAAGATCCCACACACACTTTCCTCTTGAGAACATGCTTGCATACCTTTTATGGTCAAAAAGGGGTGTTTCCCTCTGTCTGTGTGCTAGCCACAGTTACCCATATCCAAGCATGCAGTTCAGAATCCTATGTCTAATACTTTGTGAATTTGAATTAAAATGCAAAAGTTGTTGGAGGTAGAATAAAACACTACATTTATCTGCTTTCATTTGTTTATAGATACTTCTGCAATAATAAAATATATTTTAAAAAACCTAGTTTCTAGCTCTCTGCTTCTCCTAAATTTGTGTCCATTCCTGTTTTACTTCTAAAAATAGTAACTAAATCAAACTCACTTGAGCACATTTCTTCTCCTCTGCAAACTGTCAGTTTTTGGGAGAGAGGTCAATTATACAGTTAGCTTTTGGGACACTGAATTCTCTCTGGATGTTTGGTGTCAGTTCATTAACTTCTGATGTGAAAATTCTTGATCTATTTTAAAAAAATATTCAGATTAATGCTTTCTTGTATGACAAGTACAAAAGTATTTCAGACAACAGAAACTGATCTCTCATGTTGTCCACTCTCTCACTTATAAAATGTAAGTATAATTGCTCTAGGCATTTCCTTTGATCATTTCTGAAACTATGAAGTTGTGCAGAGACCAAATTTATAACCTCAGTGAGTGTCACAACTCTGCATTATATTTATTGTAGAAATTATTTAAATGGCATAAATGTCAGAAACTTGAAAGAACACAATTAAAAAAACTAATTTTACATGTCATAAAAGTAGAACATTAGGTTTATAATATGAGGTACTAGTTTTTATTCAGGAAACTACATAATTTAAAATATTTATACATTTGGGCGAGTTTCCCCTCTACACTGCTGATATATCACCATCAGTTTTTTAAATAAGCTTACTTATGCTCTGGAAGGGCCTATTGGGGCCCACTGTTAACAGCGCCAGCTCTGTAAAAGAGAATTTTGTCTTTTATATTTTTCAGTAACCATACTATACAGAACTTTACTCTGACTGGCTACTATAATTCTTCTCTGATTGGCTCCTCTACTAAGAATTTTTTTCATTTTGTCTTCCATAAACCAGTTTGGATGAAAAAGAAGCAAAAATATCCACAAAATGAAGAAAAAGAAATAATAATGAAAAGTTGCCAAACTGCTGGAAGGGAAATGTTTTAAAACTTCAACTCAATTTTTCCTCTTTTTGCAAGTCCCATCAGTTAGTTTTGCCATTGACTTGCTGACTTTTATATGTTGCTGAGCCAGCTGATCCACATCATCTACTTATGCATGCTATGAAATATCATAAATAGTTAAAATCAAACTACACATGTCAATATAAATAGCCAAAGTGCATTTTACATTGACGTAACCCTGTACATTTTGTGTGTGTTCATTTGGGCTCCTGTCAATGGTGCCACTCTTGTGCTTAAAGTTAAGCTTAAGTGCTTTGGGAATCCTTGTTTGTTCAATTTACTAATGTCAATGATCTCTAATGACTCTAACTAATAACACTCTGCTAATACCCATATACCATTTAAGGCCACAGTCCTACAAAGACTTACGTGCATGCTTAAATTTATACACTGTGAGTGAGTTATCCCATTGCAGTAATGGGATAACCCATAGTGTGTAAAGTTACGCTTGTGCCTAAGTCACTCTAGTCAGTGGGACTACTCACGGCTTAGTTACACATGTGTTTAAGTCTTTGGATCCAGGGACTTACTCATTTTTAAATAATCATATATTTATTCTTGAATGTGCCATCATTGAATGCATTTTTATCCTTCTGATAGAACAATGCAAGTCTCATAGACTCACAGACTGTAAGGTCAGAGGGGACCATTATGATCTTCTAGTCTGACCTCCTGCACAACGCAGGCCACAGAATCTCACCCACCCACTCCTGTAACAACCCCCTGACCTATGTCTGAGCTATTGAAGTCCTCAACTTGTGGTTTAAAGACTTCAGGGTGCAGTGAATCCCTCCAGCAAGTGACTGTGTCCCACGCTGCAGAGGAACGCGAAAAACCTCCAGGACCTCTGATAATCTGCCCTGGAGGAAAATTCCTTCCTGACCCCAAATATGGCAATCAGCTAAACCGTGAGCATGTGGGCAAGACACCAGCCAGACACCCAGGAAAGAATTCTCTGTAGTAACTCAGATCCCATCCTATCTAGTGTCCCATCAGAGGCCATTGGGCATATTTACCGCTAATAGTCAAAGATCAATTAATTGCCAAAATTAGGCTATCCCATCATACCACCCCTTCCATAAACTTATCGAGCTTAGTCTTGAAGCCAGATATGTCTTTTGCCTCCACTGCTCCCCTTGGAAGGCTATTCCAGAACTTCACTCCTCTAATGGTTAGAAACCTTCTAATTTCAAGTCTAAACTTCCTGATGGCCAGTTTATATCCATTTGTTCTTGTGTCCACATTGGTACTGAGCTTAAATAATTCCTCTCCCTCCCTGGTATTTATCCCTCTGATATATTTATAGAGAGCAATCATATCTCCCCTCAGCCTTTTTTTGGTTAGGCTAAACAAGCCAAGCTCTTTGAGTCTCCTTTCATAAGACAGGTTTTCCATTCCTCGGATCATCCTAGTAGCCCTTCTCTGTACCTGTTCCAGTTTGAATTCATCCTTCTTAAACATGGGAGACCAGAACTGCACACAATATTCCAGATGAGGTCTCACCAGTGCCTTGTATAACGGTACTAACACCTCCTTATCTCTACTGGAAATACCTCGCCTGATGCATCCCAAGGCCGCATTAGCTTTTTTCCCAGCCATATCACATTGGCGCTTATAGTCATCCTGTGATCAACCAACACTCTGAGGTCCTTCTCTTCCTCTGTTACTTCCAAGTGATGCGTCCCCAGTTTATAACAAAAATTCTTGTTATTAATCCCTAAATACATGACCTTGCACTTTTCACTATTAAATTTCATCCTATTACTATTACTCCAGTTTACAAGGTCATCCAGATCTTCCTGTAGGATATCCCGGTCCCTCTCTGTATTGGCAATACCTCCCAGCTTCGTGTCATCCACAAAGTTTATTAGCACATTCCCACTTTTTGTGCCAAGGTCAGTAATAAAAAGATTAAATAAGATTGGTCCCAAAACCGATCCCTGAGGAACTCCACTAGTAACCTCCTTCCAGCCTGACAGTTCACCTTTCAGTATGACCAGTTGTAGTCTCCCCTTTAACAAGTTCCTTATCCACCTTTCAATTTTCATATTGATCCCCATCTTTTCCAATTTAGCTAATAATTCCCCATGTGAAACCATATCAAATGCCTTACTGAAATCGAGGTAAATTAGATCCCCTGTGTTTTCTTTGTCTAAAAAAATCTGTTACCTTCTCAAAGAAGGAGGTCAGGTTGGTTTGGCACGTATCAATTGTGTCAGGAATTTAGGCTGGAGTTGGATTGAAGAGGTTGGTCATCTTGGAGATGTTTTTAATAAAGTGACCTTGCTCTGTAATGGCCCTGGTCTTGTATTTATTGTTTGTGCAGTGCTTTGAAGATGTGTAGTAAAGTACTCTATAAGTGCTAAGCATTACTTATAAGCACTTACCCATGCAAAACTCCCTTTAACTTTAGTGAGTGTTTAGCCTGCATTCCTAATAGGGAATATGGGACCAGCCTAAAATGGAATTGTCTCAGGTTCTCCCAGTATTAGTTAATTAGTGGGCTCCAACTTTCAGTTTCCTGCAGGCTTTTTTAAAAACAACAACAACAAAAAACTTTTAGGTTAAAATGATAATAAAATGAAATACCGCTAAGAGCTGAGTTTGTCTGAATCTGCAGTATTATATTTTCCTTCTAAGTGAATTTTTACCTCTGACCTGTCATATCTTGTTTATGAATGAGTCAGTAACTCACTTTCTTGTCTAAGTCACATTGTGCAGAATTTTGGCCTGGTTCATTGGCTCGTTAGTCTAAGTCCTGTTATTGATCTGTTGCTCTAGGATGAGTCAAGATGTGAGCTCCAGTTTTAAAGAGTAAGAAGTGTTGGCATAGTGTACTTGATAGGACTTTTAGTAGTAGTGGAGCATGGGGAATGACTGTTTGTAGGTCTAGAAATCCCACTGTCTCTAGTTAATTAATGATGTAGTCCTGAACTTTGCTCAGCTACAGGCAACGAGAGAGATTATTACTTAAGTGAAAATTAGTGGGCAGGATTTATATAGAGAAAATAAGGCCTCAAGGGAGTGTGTGATGTGCTGGCATATTCGTAGAGTTAAATTATTCATGTCACATAGTGTTTTTAAATATCTCTTGATTCACAAGGAGTATGATACGTAATTATTTAGACATACAAAAAACTCCAAACCAAAAAAACCCAGCAACCCCAAACCACTAAATGTATGAGCCAAAGAGTTCCTTGGTACAGGTATTAGACTTACATATCTTCCAGTTTGGAATGATCTTAAGAAAGGTTGAAAGTGGCATATAAGGTTCTCTTCTGTTATGTGCTAGTAAAACTCCTTGTTCAGACTTCTTTTTCTGACTCTGTACAAGTGGCTAAGTCTTTTATTGAAATATAGGTTTACATTTCTTCATCAAATCCCTGAGAGTGATTCTGGTGGGGTTCACTTTTCAGAGCAATATATGTAGAACTTTATCTAGCCTTTGCACAAGGCTAAGTTTTTACTCTACCTCTACAAACCAGGAGATGACTTTACTCTTTTTCCTGTATAACCTGCCAAAGTCCTTCCATTGTAGCAGCTTTAATTTTTAACCCTCCAGTGATTGCCATATGAAGTCATTCCACAATCTGGAAATTACTGTATTATAAAGTGGTGTCTGAGAAATAGTCATTGGTAAATGATGACTTTTTGTGGTGATCTCTGTATCATTGCTTGTTAATGAGGTTTCTGAAGAGATGTCTACATTTCAGTTAGAGGTGTGGTTGCAGCTCGAGTTGGCATACCCATGCTAGCTTTTAATTTAGTTAGCTGTGCAGATGGGGCAGCATTAGCCCCAGCACAGATTAGCAATGCAAGTACATACTTGGGGTTCTGGGCAGGTTTGTACAGCCCTTAATAAAGCCAGATATGTTGCACCATTACTTCTGTTTTTAGACGGGTTAGTTAGATTAAAGGTAACATAGGTAACCAAAGCTGCAATCATACTTCTGATTGCGGTATAGACATACCCTGAGTGAGCTGCGTGGTGTACTGTGGAGCAAATTAGTTTTCGCTAGTGGTTGAATTAATAACTCCACTGAGTATCAGAAATGGACATGCGCAATTCCAAATTCTTCACGACACCATGATTTAACAAGTCCAAATATAAGGCTCCATCCTGCAAGATGTTTAGCACTTTGACCCTGATCCAGAAAAGACTGCAAAGGAACTATTCGCATGCTTCAAGTTAAACGTGTGCTTAAGTGCTCAGCACTTTGGAGAATCAAACCCATTTTTCTCCATTTTATGCATATTTAAATTGATAATTAAATATACCTGTAGACACTTTACTGAATTATTTATTTATTTGGATCTCTCCAGCTATAAAAAGAGGCTGCTTTAGTTCGATTGCTCAGGACTCAAAGGTACACCTACACTGCAATAAAAAAATGCATGGTGCCGACCCTTGGAGCCCGGGTCAATTGTCTCGGGCTCATACTGCGGGACCAAAAATTGCAGTGCAGATATTCAGGCTTGGGTTGGAGCCTGGGCTCTGAGATCCACCCCCTCATGGGGTTTTAGAGCCCAGGCTCCGCTCTGAACATATGTATTGCAGTTTTTAGCCTTGCTTTTGGAGCCCTGGGTGGGCTTGAGTCAGCTGACCCGGACTAGCTGTGGCTGTGCCGTGAGTCTTTTGTTGCAATGTAGATATTCCCAGAGGGGAAAAATCATAATAAAATATGATGAAACTTGAGAAATTGACCTAACATAACTACTCAACACCTGATAATGTTGAAATTGTAGGGTTTGACATCCGGACCTTTCAAAATAGAAATGACTGCATTATACCATTGGATAAGAGGATTTCTGACTTTGTAAAATATAAAATACTCATTTCTAGCTCCACCTCATATCATCTCTGATTTTAACTTTGTGGACCGAATGTGACCCATCCTGTGCCTTCACATCCATTTAATTTTGGTAGGCGAGGATGAAAGGAAACAAGGAAGACCTGTAGCAGCGGTGACTACCAGTGTGTGTTTGTGCAGGTGTGTGTGTGTATTCCTGTCTTTTGTCCTTTTATGCAAATGGCCAAAAGCTTAAAGCCTTGTCTTTTGGAGGTGGACTTTTCCACAAATCCTTACCTTTGTCATATCAGGACAGGATTGCTACAACATGCTCTAAATGGAACTGTACCATGGGCTTGATAGAATACTTAGGGTATGTCTACACTACGAGAGTAGTTCGATTTTACTTAAATCGAATATGTGGAATCGATATTACAAAGTCGAACGTGTGTGTCCACACTAAGGACAGTAATTCGACTTTGTGAGTCCACACTAACGGGGCAAGCATCGACATTGGAAGCGGTGCACTGTGGGCAGCTATCCCACAGTTCCCGCAGTCCCCGCTGCCCATTGGAATTCTGGGTCGAGCCCCCAATGCCTTCTGGGGAAAAAAATGTGTCGAGGGTGCTTTTGGGTAACTGTCGTCATCCAACTGTCACTCCCGCCCTCCCTCCCTGAAAGCGCCGGCGGGAAATCAGTTCGCGCACTTTTCTGGTCAGTGACAGCGCGGACGCCACAGCACTGCGAGCATGGAGCCCGCTGCGACCATCGCTGCAGTTATGGCCGTTGTCAACACCTCGCAGCTTATCATCCACCTTTCCCAGAGGCAGATGCTGAGAAATCGGGCGAGGAGGCTACGGCAGCGCGGTGAGGACCTGAAGTCTGAGAGTGGCACAGACCTGTCACAAAGCACGGGACCCCGCGCCGAGGACATCATGGTGGCAATGGGTCATGTTGATGTTGTGGAACGGCGATTTTGGGCCCGGGAAACAAGCACGGACTGGTGGGACCGCATAGTGCTGCAGGTCTGGGATGAATCACAGTGGCTGCGAAACTTTCGCATGCGGAAGGGGACTTTCCTGGAACTTTGTGAGTTGCTGTCCCCTGCCCTGAAGCGCAATGACACCCGGATGCGAGCAGCCCTGAGTGTCCAGAAGCGAGTGGCCATAGCCCTCTGGAAGCTTGCAACGCCGGACAGCTACCGGTCAGTCGCGAACCACTTTGGCGTGGGCAAATCTACCGTGGGGGTTGTTGTGATGCAAGTAGCCAACGCAATCGTTGAGCTACTGCTCTCAAAGGTAGTGACCCTGGGAAACGTGCAGGTCATCATAGATGGCTTCGCCGCGATGGGATTCCCAAACTGCGGTGGGGCTATAGATGGAACTCACATCCCTATCCTGGGACCGGACCACCAGGCCAGCCAGTACATTAACCGAAAGGGCTACTTTTCAATGGTGCTGCAAGCACTGGTGGACCATAGGGGACGTTTTACAAACATCAACGTCGGATGGCCGGGCAAGGTTCATGATGCTCGTGTTTTCAGGAACTCAGGTCTGTTTAGACGGGTGCAGGAAGGTATTTACTTCCCGGACCACAAAATAACTCTTGGGGATGTGGAGATGCCTATAGTCATCCTCGGGGACCCAGCCTACCCGCTAATGCCCTGGCTCATGAAGCCCTATACTGGCGCCCTGGACACTGAAAAAGAACTCTTCAACTACCGGCTGAGCAAGTGCAGAATGGTGGTGGAGTGTGCTTTTGGACGTCTCAAGGGGAGATGGAGAACCTTACTGACTCGCTGTGATCTCAGCGAAACCAATATTCCCATTGTTATTGCAGCTTGCTGTGTGCTCCACAATCTGTGTGAGAGCAAGGAGGAGACCTTTATGGCGGGGTGGGAGGTTGAGGCAAATAGCCTGGCTGCTGATTACACCCAGCCAGACAGCCGGGCGATTAGAAGAGCCCAGCGGGACGCGCTGTGCATCCGGGAGGCTTTGAAAGCTAGGTTCCTGAGTGAGCAGGGTAACCTGTGACTATTAAGTTTGTTTACAGAGAAGCTGAACCTGCCCCCGTTTCTTTACCCAGTAAATGTTCACTATCCTCTCCAGTTACATACCCCGTTCACCCCGTTCCCCCCTTCCAACACACGTTTAAAAATAAAATCACTTGAATTTTGTTAATGAACACCGTTTTCTTTATTACTGTTTTCTCGGTAAAGTGTTGAACCTGGGACGCAGACTGTGGTGGGGAGCGGGTGTAGTGTAGTGATGCAAGGGACGCTTCTAAACTCCAGGAATGACAGGCTCCGCAGTGGTGGACTGGTTGTTTCAACGGAGCCTGCTACCCCTCCTGTTCGGGACTCTGTGTGTGGGGGCTATGTGACTTTGTGGCAGGGGGAGGACGGTTACAGATCCCCTGCTGCGTGGCTCTGTGATCCAGGATCAGGACCGCTGCATAAGATCTCTAACCGCCCTCCCCCGCCACAAAGTCACATAGCCCCCCCCCCCCCCCCGAACATGAAAACCACCTCCCAGACTGACCAGGGTAACTACTGACTGCAATGTGTGTGTGCCCTGCTGCTGAACCTGCCCCCGCGTCTGTACCCTGGTAAAGGTGACTGTCCTGTCCAATTACCAACCCCCTTCCCCCCCTTCAGACAGACTCTCCTCTAAAAGAACATGATGGAAACAGTAATTAACAGAAACGTATTTTTTATTAGCAACTACACATGAAACTGGGGGATGAAACTGGGACAGGGGGCTTGGGTGAGGCGGGAAGGAAAGGACTTATCAAATTTTGGGGAATGAAAGCCTTCTGGTACTTGAGCAGTCTGCAGGGGTGGAGTGAGAGTTTTCACGGACTCTGCCGCCCCTCCTTCTTGGGACTTTGGGTGAGGGGGATATGGGACTTTGTGGCGGGGGAGGGCGGTTAGAGAGAGACTGCAGCGGGGCTCTGTCCTCCTGCCTCCGGTCCTGCAGAACATCCACAAGGCGCCGGAGCATGTCCGTTTGCTCCCTCATTAGTCCAAGCAGCGTTTGAGTCGCCTGCTGGTCTTCCTGCCGCCACCTCTCCTCCCGTTCCATGTGTGATCGGTGCATTTGGGACAAGTTCTCCCTCCACTGGGTCTGCTGGGCTGCCTGGGCTCGGGAGCAGCCCATAAGTTCCGAGAACATGTCCTCCCGTGTCCTCTTCTTCCTACGCCTAATCTGCGCTAGCCTCTGGGAGTGTGATGCCAGGCTAGGTCGGGAGACAGTCGCCACTGTGGGATGGGAAAAAGGGAGTGAATTCCTCAGAAAGATAAATTTAGTTGTGAACAAAGAACATAGTCTTTCTCTGTGAACAAGACCATGCACAGCACCTATCACATGCGCACTCAGGACAAGGTCGAATTTTCGGCCTTCGCATTCAGTGCCTGGGGTCTTGCAGTGCAGATCAGAGAAGTGGGGCAGGACAGCGGAATTTGTGTAGCATGCCGACATGGTAAGCCGTAGACTTGTGGCTGCTTAAAACTTTAATAATAGCACTGGCCTCCTTTCACGTTCAAAGCAATGCCAGTCCCTGCTGCCAGCAATCCGGCAAGCATGAACTCTGCTCCTGTCCCACCCCCTCGCGGCTGTCCCAGGGAAAGATCCCTGTATGCTGCCCCTCTCCCACCTCCACCGCGTGGCTGTAAACCGCCGGTTACAGTTCTGTAAAGGAACAGGCAAGCAGTCCCAATACTAACATTCCCCTACCTAATTTAAAGCAGGTCACCATGAGCGACATCACTCTGATGAGGATTTCAGAGACGGAGAAAGAAAGGATGCTTCGGGAAAGCATGCAAAGACCAGGGCCGTATGCCGCCATGCTCTGCAAGGCAATGATCCCTTGCTTGTACTTGCTTGTCTCCTGGCGCGGAAACGTTTCGTACCATGGAGGACCCAATAAGGCCGCTCTCCCCAGGAACCTGATGCAAAGGCTTTCCAGTTACCTCCAGGAGAGCTTCGTGGAGATGTCCCAGGAGGATTTCTGCTCTATCCCCGGACATATAGACCGGATTTTACTGTAGCTGCACTAGCAGGGACTAAACAGTAGAGCGCCTAGGGCAAAACAATCATGCTAAACCGGACATTGTTAGATTTTTTTTCAGTAGTTGCACTGCCAAGGACTGAAACGTGAAGCGTCTAGGGCAAACTAATAATGAAAAACCCATTGTTAATATTGTTAATATTCCTGTTCTGTTAAAAATAAATGTTTACATGTTTAAAACACTTACTGACTGATCCTTCCCCTGATTCTGTGTCCGGGTTAACGCCTGGGGACGGTTGGTAGGGGATCTCTGTAAGGGTGATGAAGAGATCCTGGCTGTCAGGGAAATCAGCGTTGTAAGCGCTGTCGACTGCCTCGTCCTCCTCATCTCCTTCCTCATCTTCCCCGTCCGCTAACATGTCCGAGGAACCGGCTGTCGACAATATCCCATCCTCAGAGTCCACGGTCAGTGGTGGGGTAGTGGTGGCGGCCGCACCTAGGATGGAATGCAGTGCCTCGTAGAAACGGCATGTCTGGGGCTGGGATCCGGAGCGTCCGTTTGCCTCTTTGGTCTTCTGGTAGCCTTGTCTCAGCTCCTTGATTTTCACGCGGCACTGCGTTGCATCCCGGCTGTATCCTCTCTCTGCCATGGCTTTAGAGATCTTCTCGTAGATCTTTGCATTCCGTCTTTTCGATCGCAGCTCGGAAAGCACGGACTCATCGCCCCACACAGCGATCAGATCCAAGACTTCCCGATCAGTCCATGCTGGGGCCCTCGTTCTATTCTGAGATTGCATGGCCATCTCTGCTGGAGAGCTCTGCATCGTTGCCAGTGCTGCTGAGCTCGCCACGATGTCCAAACAGGAAATGAGATTCAAACTGCCCAGACAGGAAAAGGAATTCAAATTTTCCCGGGGCTTTTCCTGTGTGGCTGGTCAGAGCATCCGAGCTCGGACTGCTGTCCAGAGCGTCAACAGAGTGGTGCACTTTGGGATAGCTCCCGGAGCTATTACCGTCGATTTCCATCCACACCTAGCCTAATTCGACATGGCCATGTCGAATTTAGCGCTACTCCCCTCGTTGGGGAGGAGTACAGAAGTCGAATTTAAGAGACCTCTATTTCGAACTAAATAGCTTCGTGGTGTGGACGGGTGCAGAGTTAATTCGATGTAACGGTGCTAAATTCGACATAAACTCCTAGTGTAGACCAGGCCTTAGTGAAGTAGTGGACAGATTCCCATTCACTTGAATGGCTGGTGGATTAGGCCCTATAGAATCACTCAAACTGCAGCTGATGCAGAATGCAACAGCCTTTTTGTCATGGTGTGTTTTTTGCAGGGGCATATTAATCCCTCACACCAATATCTGTACTAGTTTACAAACAATCTGGGTGTAATTTAAGGTGTTGCTATAAGTTTTACAGGATCTGGTTTGGTTGTGTTGAGACCTCTCATCTTGCCTTGTGTAATTCTGAGGCATTCAAGCTAAGTGAGAAAAGGGCGGAGGTGAGCTTTTCAGTGATTAATCCTCAGATGTAAAATTTTCTTCCTTCTTTCATTTACCTCATTAAAATTTGTTGACTTTCAGGTATTTTTGCAAGTTCCATTTGTTCTTGCTAGTTTGTCCGGGTGGGAAGGATGCATTACTGGGTTGTGGAGCTCTAGTTATAGCGGGATCTAGGGGTTAATGCTCCATTTGTTTGGCATTAGCTCTATTTATTTTTTGTACTTGTGTGTGTATATATGCACCCAGACCTTTACATAGGTATGTTTTTATAAACTGAAATTATTAAATGAATAATTCTGGGCTGTCAGGGTATTGAAATGCATGCACCAGCAAAAACAAGTTCATGCTCTCATGGGTTGACAAAGCCTGTAATTTTACTCTTCTTTCTAACAGAAATATTATCTCCTTTGTATTGTAGCTTTAGGGCACTCTTTACAATCTTTTTATTGTCACTGAGGGCAGTTGTCTCTGCATTCGAATCGGGGGAAGGTAATCCAAAAATGTTTTTAATAACTGGAAATATTTGCCATTTCACCCACAATACAAAAGAATTCATGTTTGCTGAAGAGCTGGGTCATCCATCTGGTTTCAAGTTCTAAAGGTCAGCATTCTGAAGCTTGTCACATGCTTTGCCTTCACAATTCTTGTCACTTTTGTCTATTCAGAATCAACTTCCCTGCTATCCCAGCAGACAGTGTCTGACTTTTCTATAGACTACAGGAAAACAGTTTGAAAATATAATTATGAGGTTTCTGGGCAGGAAAACTGAAGCATTGTTGTTAAGCTGATGCGGCAGAAAATGTGACACAAGATTATTGTACATTAAATCCAACTAAAACATATTTTTGGCAGAATTTCACAACTGTAGTAGGATTCTTCAGTTACCTGTATGAGACCTGGATAAGGTCAGTAGTTTAGTTAAATTTAAAATGTATAGATATATGGCTACATTCGAAATCATTGATGGTGTGACATTTTGCAGATCATCCAGAAAAGTAAGAGTTCTGTCACCATCTGTGTTGTAACTTTGGGAGTCTTAATGCTATGCTGCTGTGGCTCAGAGCTCTGACACCAGTAGCCAACCTACAAGCACAAAGGTCCCATTCCTGGCTTCAACCTGCCTAGCTACTCCATGCAGGGTGACCCCACTAGCTGTTCTGGTCTCGAGTCCTCCCAAATCCATCTCCCTGAGTTCTTAATTACCAGACACTCTGACTTTTCCCCTCTGGTTCATCACCCCCAAAGGAGTGAAACCTGTCCCCAATTATCAGTTCACTTTGGCACATATATTCCACTAGTCTGCACAGCAGAGATCTGTTTGAGGTAAAAATCAACAGTTTATTTAATAAAAAATCTTAGATTCAAAGATGAAATGGCGAGGAAAAGCAAACACATACAAGTTACACAGAATATAAACATAAAGATGCATTCTCAGGCTTTACACTTCTATATTAGCTATTTCCTCCTTTTTTCTCCTAATATAAATTACCTGTTGCCTCCGAACAGTTTCCCAGAACCTCTCTTAGATGTTTGTCCTCAGTTTCTGGAAACCATCATCCCTTTTAACAGGGGTTGCAGTTTTCTTCCCTCTTTTTCTGATTATGATAATTCATGTTTACACAGAACAGGGGAAACTCCCTCCTTCCTTAGTTTTCCAAGACTGGGGTTTTCTTTTCGGTTTCAATGTTTTTCCATTAACTTTAGTGGTCTAGCATTGTCTTTCCCTAGGCTGTACAATGTTAGGTGGTTGGAGTTAGTTTCATATAAACTAGCCTGGGAGGTGACCATCACTGCCTGATTACTTCACCGTTGTTGTGAGGTTATGCTGCAGTTGAAATCTAGTTACAACTATAATGTTCTACATATATACACATGCATACATTCATAGCCATAACCTGTACACAGAGCTCATAAGGACCATGATGTCTAGAACATTACATCCTTTCCTAAAAGACCTTACTTGACATATGTTTTTTCGCAATAACATTGAATGCAGTCAGTTGCTTGATCTTTGGGGTCAGACCCCCCCTTTCTCCTCTTGGGGCATCTGGATCCTGATTGTCACAGATTAGCACAAGTTTATTTGTCTGTTTTCTTATTTCTTCTAAATGTATGTCTACCTAGGTTTCCAATCTGTAAAGTGGGGATAATACTGATCTCACAGGGGTCTTGTCAAAGTAAATTAATGAATGTTTGTGAAGTATTCAAATACTACATTGATGAGGGACCATAGAAGTATTTAGGTGGATAAGAAAAGCCTAAATGAGTTTGAATCTTGCTTGTCAAGGCTGATATGTGATTTTTTTTAAATGACAGTCAATACATTTATTTTTTTATTTTTTGCAGTATCTAATTGCTTTTATTAATTTAATGAAAAAAAATCCATATTGGGGAAGAAATAAGCATCGTTTATTATTATGAAAACAGAGTTTCAAGCCTTTAATCTGTAGTTTTGTTGTCCAGTAGCTTGTGCATGAAATTCATGTTTGTATTTTAAATTTCATTCCTTACAATATTATACATACGGCACCAATGGACTGTACATGTCTACTGTAAACCATTAGCAAGGTGGTTCCTTAGCTTCGCTCCACACCTTCTCCTTTTACCTTCTTGTCTCCTTCCATGTCCCCTTTATCTCTTTCTTTTCCTTTTTTCTTTCCATTTATCTTGTCCCCTCCTACGTAACCCCTCCCACCTCCACTCCCACATACAAACCCCAACCAAGCAAAAAATCATGCAACTATGGTGTTTGCTGCCATCACATGGTTCACCCCTTGCCCCACCTTATGTCTGTTTTATCTAGATTATTCATGCTTTGGAGCAGGAGCTGTCTACTGATGGGGCTTCATTCTTAGTTGGCCCTCAGGCATTACCATAATAGACATGATTAATAAAAAATAAAGTTCTTATTTTTACTTGATAAATGTAGACCCAGGAAATAGCTGTGCTCAAGCCAGAAATAGATGGTTGAGAATGTCTATTTTGGGAATTGTGTCAAGATTTTATCTAATTAGAGAAAGAATTCACTTTTATATGACTTTTTTATTTCAAGGACATATATGCTACCAGAAAATTTCATCTGCCTCGATACAGTAAGCATATTCATAAAAGTTTGTATGTTAATGTAGTGATATAAGAATATGAAGTAGAAATTCTGCACACGTTATATAGCAAGTAGGAAAGTCTATATATTTTAAAGATATTAGCAATGTGAATACAAGTCTCATAGGTTGGCATAGAGGAAGTACAGTCAGTTCCCGGTCTTTCCTCCCCTTTGTAAATACGTATTTAGAAAGTTCAGAGTTTAATGGAAAGAAAACTTAAAGTACAATCTTGTTGCTTTGTTTGTATGAGTACATTATAATCTGAGGATTAAGTATTGTAAACTCACAAGTACACACATGTATAAATCATATTAAGGCTAATTAGCTTTAGTGCAAATAGCAAGGGGAGAATGGACATCTGAAGATGTCTTTCAAAAAAATGTGAGCTGATGGTTTTCTCAGGAATTCAGTTCCATAATAAACCCTTTGCAATACTATATAAATGAGGTGGGTGGAGAAAAGGAAGGCTGTTTTAGTATGGGTTTAGGGGCACCCTTGAGATTTCTGGTTTTATGGCTTATCAGCAGTTGGAAGGATCACTGAATAGGTGGCACTTAAGATTTTAGGTTATGGGAGTTGTGTTTAGGGATCATTTGTACTGTGATGATGACAACACCATTCTAAAGCTTTAAAATCTTCACCCAAAATTTTGAAAAGACTCCAGTCTAAGTACACATGGTTCCTTGAGCTAATACAAAGGGTCTGCATCTCCTAATGGGAAGATCTTTGCTTTCAATATGGACACTTTTTTTTTTTAAACACGCATCCCTCTATACACTTTGGCTATACTGAATCCTTTGTTCTGTCTCTCTTCATAATCAAACATTGCTGCAGCTCTTTTTACATCTCCCCTGTATGTGTATCTGTTTTCTTCTGTTTATTGGAGACATTATACAAGCCAGTCATTTCTGAGCTGCTGCATGTAAGAATCTTATCCTTCACTATTCATCCTGGACCTCCTCAGCTTTTAGGTAGGGCATTGCCTGTTGGCTGATGAAATTACAGTCTCAACTTCATCAGCTGCCAGTTCTTCTTTGTGTTGTGACACCTGCATGGATCTTTAATGGTTCTCTGGTATCCCTATGTAACAGTGGATAAACACAACCAACTGATGCTAATTAACAGTATATTCTCATGAGGTTTAGAGTATTAAATAGTCTAGGGCTTGAAAAATCCACTCACTTATTCACTAACAGTGAGCAGGAGCTTCCCTTCAAAAGAGTGCCTGTGTGTGTATATAGGGGGACCGTGGGTGGAACAGGTGGAAGGGAAGTCATCAATTTCTGAAGAACTTTACCTTGTCATTTGAAATAAATATTGTTTCTTGTACTTACGGTTGTGCAGATTACTTTCCAAATGGGAACTGAATGCAAACCAGCACAGTGGTGTCTCCTGAGAGTCCAAAGAGAGAGCACTAGAATCTGTGCTACTTCTTACAGCTTTGCCAGACAGAAACAAAGTGAAAGCCGAGAGACTGTTTAGCAGCCACTCCTCAGAACCATCTGGCTATTAGCAAAATTGACAAGAATTTGGTCAATTTAGTTCTCCTTCTGTTTGAAAAAATTATTGATAGCAGCTGAGGCAGGCCCCGGAGCAGTTTGTGGGGTAGGAGAGGGGAAAAGGCTAAAAGTAAGTTGGAGTAATGGTAGAGTAGTATATTCGCAACACAGTCAGATGGCAGAGTAACAGATCTATTAGTCATTGTCCAATGTGAAAGATGGAAACCCCAAACAAGATCTTGTGACAGTCCCCTGCTCTATAAGTTTCAGCACCCTCCATTCTCCCCCCCCCCCATCAGCATCTTATTTATTTGTATTTTGTTGACTTCTGGCTAGTAGGTTTGTTTGTATCTGGTATACTTTTCAAACTCTGAATAATTCAGTCATTATTTTGTTTGCTACTACTTTGTGTTAAATCAGTTCTTTTGCTTTAAGTTTATCCCATCTCTAATTAAAGATGACAGATGGATATTATTGCTCTGTGGGAACATAAGAACGGCCATACTGGGTCAGACCAAAGATACATCTAGCCCAGTATTCTGTTTTCCGATGGTGGCCAATGCAAGGTGTCCCAGAGGGAATGAACAGAACAGGTAATCATCAAGTAATCCATCCTCTGTCGCCCATTCCCAGCTTCAGGCAAACAGAGGGTAGGGACACCATCTCTGCCCATCCTGACTAATAGCTATTGACAGACTTTCCTCTTTTTGATTGGTTGAACCCTTTTTTCTTACAATAGGTGGCTAGGAAGAGATGGATAGGGAGAGTCTCCTTAAGACACAGAATTTTGGGGCCAGGAAGCTGGTGAATATGATAGATAGTTTATGGGTGAGTCTGTTGATTTAGAAGAATTTTTGATTAAATTAATATTTTTTCTTCCAGTGAAAAATTAATTTAATATCAAGAAGAAAGTTCACACTGTGGTATATAGAGGTAACGTTTCTTAATTCTGTAGGCAAATATTAAGTGTTGAGCCAGAAGACTCCGAAATGATTAAATGATTTAAGTTTATTAATTTCTTTTTTACTCTTACTGCTTTATGAAAAAAAGGGACAAAAATGGTTTTACCAGTTTGATTTGTTATGCATTGCCCAAATCTCTTCATATCCTTTGAATACCAGGTTAATTCTGACATTACTTTTTGGCTCTGACAAGCATTATTTTGACCAAATTATACATGTATCTGTTATCAACTTCCAGTTGTTGCTGCTAAAGACAGAAGACAGGATAATGGGCTAGATGGACCATTGGTCGATCCAGTATAGCCATTCTTCGGTTCACATTGCCCCAGTTTGCTTTATAATAAGTAACTAGTAACACCTTGGGTGATTTAAAATTAAGTTCCGTTGTGTATTTTCTCCTTTCTTCCTGTGCAATGCTGCTTGCTGAACTTATTTGTTATTGTGCTTGGCTGTCTTGTAAATAAGACCATGTATTGTTAGCATGATAGTCCTATTAAGAACCACAGCGTGGATAAACACTTAGATCTTCAGTAACCACAAAATTCTAATCTCATGACAACTAGTGTTTAAAAAATTGGGTTCTCATGTAAGCAACTTGTGGAAGAAGAAACATTATAGCCAAGTTCTGTTGGAAACCATGTATTGTATAAACCCATTGTCTCATGCCATAAAAGGAGTTTTCTAACTTTAAATAAAGGCAATATAAAAAACAGAAACAAAAAGGAGGCAACATTAATTTAAATGACATGTTAGTTTGCTGACGTGGGTTTTACTATCAACATAATACTGCAATGAAAAGAAAAGCTGTGCTGTGAATGTGATAATGTCATACACACACCCAGTCTAAGGGCTTGTCTACATTACCCGCAGGATCGATCCAGCGGGGGTCAATTTATTGCATCTAGACGCAATAAATCGACCACCGAGTGCTCTCCCGTCGACTCCGGTACTCCACGAGAGGCACAGGCGGAGTCAATGGGGGAGCGTCAGCTGTCGAGTAACCGCAGTGAAGACACCGCGGTGAGTAGATCTAAGTACATCGACTTCAGCTACGTTATTCACATAGCTGAAGTTGTGTAACTTAGATTGATCCCCCCCACCTAGTGTAGACCAGACCTAAGTGGGTGGAGGGAATGATTGGAGCAGCGTTTGGTCTGGATGTCACAGTAAGGCCATGTCTATACTAAAAAGTTAAGTTGACACAGCTACGTCACTCAGGGTGTGAAAAATCCACACCCTTGTGCGACGTAGTTAAGCTGATCTAACCCCTGAAATAGACAGCACTAGATCTATGGCAGAATTCTTCTGTTGACCTAAGTGCCACCTGTTTGGGAGGTGGATTGATTAGGTGATGGGAGAGCCCCTTCCCTCACTGCAAATATGGGTATGCTATAGCAGTTTAAGTGTGGACATATTCTAAAAGGGCAAGGAGAAGCATGCCTAGGAGTGCAGGGCTGGGCTCCTGCTCCAAGTGTTCTCCGCTTTCCATTGGTCAGACAGGGCAAACTGGGAGATGATTGGCCCATCACTTTCCCCTCATTATTTTAAAACTGCCCAGGCCTTTGGGAACCTCTGGCTCCCTTTAGCTGCCCCACCCTCCTTCCCTGTAGCAGTAGAAATGGAGCAATGTTTTTAGAATGCTGCGGGTCTGATTGATTTTTACTGACTCCCAGAACGTAACTTTTGATATTGGGGCCAAATTGCAGAGACCTGGTGGATTTTTTTCCACTTTCCTCACAGCACCGTGATTCAATTAAACAGCATTAGGACTTAGAAATCTCTTTTAGGAATTTGTAAGAATGTTTAGTTTGTTGCAACTTGCAGCCAGTGTCCAATGCAGATAAAGGGTAAAAGGGCTAGCTCTTAAAATAAGAGACCTGGGATTTCACTTGTAGACTTTTGTGCCTATGGGAGAAGGAGATCTTTGAAGTCTTTGCAGACCACGGTCTCCCATTGGTATCAGCTGTCCCCCTCCCTGGGATGGGGGAGAGGTTGAGATGATTCAGAAGTGAGGTAGGCTGCCGAGCATTTACCCCAAGCTATTGGTTACATGGTAGGCACACTGGAACCCTGCATTGGAACCAGTTAAATGTCTGGTAGGTCAGAGATGAGTTGAGGGGGAGCTTATAGTGCCCCTTCCCAGAATTTAAATTAATGAAGTTGTGGCCTGCTGCTTAAACCCATCCCTTTGTCTGTTTTCATTCACCTGTGTGTCCTGATTAATAGTGAAGGACTATTCAATTTGACCTTTGTTCTCCTCTACAAGCAACAAAACAGCAATGAGACTCTCTGGAGCATGCAGAACAAATTAGGCCCTTAATCTTGTAAACGTTTATGCACATGAATATTCCCATTGGAGCCAATGCACTTCAGTCTCACTGAAGCATCTGCATAAATGTTTCCAGGATCGGAGCCTTAAAATGTAGCTGATAAGGTGACTAAAAGTGGGTGAGATAATATCGTTTATTGGACTAACTTCTGTTGCTCCAATAAAAGATATTACCTACCCACCTTGTCTCGCTAATATCCTGGGACCATCATGGCTATGGCACTGCATACAATCTGAGCATTTTCAGTTCTACAATAGGTTTAGATTTAAATCAAATCTATGTAGAAATTCTGATGTTCATTTCCTTATTTTTACAGTTTATTAGAAATACTTGTTTTAATAAGACCGTGTCCAGAACATGGACATACTGGTCATGTCTTGTAAAGGTTATGTAAAATCAGAAAAAACAAGGGAGCTTTCAGACACACTGCAGTGTCCTGCTCAGCAGAGACGAGTCAGGACTTGACAATAATGAATATACAGTAAAGGGTCTTTACTTAGGCTGCTGATTTCAGACAGAGATTGTGCCAAGAATATGAGGGGAGGCTGCTTGGGAGAGAAGGCTGATTTATGAACCTAGGACTGTGATCTTCCTGGGAAACTCTGAGATTAGAAGCATTTATTAAATTTCTAATATTTTGTAAACTGTTTTGTGACTGGACTTCTGTTGATCCAGTATGACCTTACTGTACTATGATTCCAGACCAATATATGGTCTAGCTCCTTCCTCGTCTGGCCATCGTTGGCTATCCAGGTTTCCTAGTAGATGTCTAAGGGCATGAACCAACTGCTGGTGATAGTAATGTTGTGAGAAGCACAAAAGGACAGTAATCTCATAGTTGTCATTTATTGTTCCAGAGCAAAATAGCCTGAGAATAGTTTCAAACTATTTCTGGGATTTGATGTGGCATTCACATCTCAGAGTATAATAAGTTTGTTGTTCAATGGAACAGATTGTATCACTGCTGCTAGCTGTTCATAAAATTCATCTTTATTAACATCTGTACCTTTCTTGGTGGCAATGTAGGCTATGATGATGGACATCTGAGCACTGTGATACCTCAACCTGGTGTATAGCAGTCGACCAGAAATAGGGTGCCCCGTTTGTATGTGATTTATTAAAAGGTGATCAGAGGACGAGTGCCACCACCCTGTTTACATGCCTGATTTCTCCAGAGTACAAAAGGCTTGCATCCACCACAGAATGTTGGCCATTATTCACTAGTCTCGCCTCAGTGATTCCAGCAACTGCAATGTTACATCTTTCCAGCTGTCCTTAAGGGTCAGTACATTCCAGGTGGCAAATCTGGTGGATTTTCTCAAATCAATCATGGGCATTATGGAGTTAGGCCTAGATTATGAACCATGTTTTATCAGATGTCCCTTGATTCACTCTTTGTCTTTGGGACAGGGGAGATATAGAGTGGTGATTTTGTTTGGGGACACCAAACCCTTCCATGTGTAGCAGATGGTTTCATCGTAGCTCATCCACCTTCACTACTGTTTGAGGATCTGTTTCCCTTCTCTGTTGGGTCCGCTGTTGGCCTTCAGTCATAACTCTAAGCAGGGGCCCTTATTGGATATTATCAGCTGGAACCAGCTGGAATGGAGGCTGATGTTGGCAGGAGTGACCAGACCCTGAAGTAGTGCAGCAAGTACTGCCGCCATACATGCTACCAGGACTAAAATCCCATGAGACACTGCGGCTGCATTTCTGAATCAAATGTTTTGGTTTTCAGTCAGAAATTTTCAGTTTTTGTAAAAACCAGAAACATTAGCCTTAGAAACTTTGTATAACTCACTTAGGATGATGAGAGGAAAGTCCTCTGTATTTTGAATGTCTAGATGTGTACTTGTTTATCTCTTTGGTAGGAGGGAAAGAGAGAATTTAAATTTCTCTTTCCCTTCCCCCAAATATCAAATGTGAATAGAGGAATCAGTTTAAAATGACTTTGATGTACAAATAAAATGTAAAGTTATCCTTCTGCAGAGAAATACTTGAAATTGAACTTCTTTTCCTCCAATGATTTATATATTTTTTCCATTTAAACATATACTGTCCCTTTGTGTTCAGAACTTGAATACCAGTCTGTGCCTAATTAATATTTTGTAACCAATCTTTAGCCCTGTGAAAGCAGGAATTTACTGAAGAAACATGGACAGACCCTTAATTTCAGAAATATGAGTAGTGCCCATATAACATAGTGCATGTTACTTAAATAATCCATGAATTGGTCACACATTTATCAGTTACACAGTTGCTCAGTAGAGCTTCTCACTGCACTGCAAACACTAGTCCCAAATACCCTTTTCCAATGTTCAGAAAATAAGGTTTAATAGGCCTTACAATTTATTAGTTGTATAAAAAACCCACAAAATTTTAAAGGGATACTGTATATTTTAAATTACTTAGTAAATCGTTATCCATGTGTCTGCATCACCCATAGCTTTGAGTAGTCAAGTGTGCATCAGTTTGCTGCTGTCAAAGAGGAAGCACAAAATAATGTATGATAAATTAGTGGCCATTTGTTTTAAATCAGTGATGGAGTGCCAGATTTAAAAATAACTAGTTTCTCCAAAAGTATCTTAGACTTAGATTATTATCTTGGTGGTGTGTTCCTTATTCTTGGTAGCTGTATTAACACAGCAGATCATAAAGGAGCAGATACATTTCGTACATGGCCAAATCCTGCAACTCTTATTTCCTTGAGTAGATTTTAGTTGCACAAGTAGTCCCATTGACCTCAATTTCTGTAAAAAAGAGTTGCAGGATCAGGCCCAGGGTTTGTAAGTGACAAACTTCTGCTGATAATTATAGGGTTTAATCCTGTAGTTACTCCATGTATATGATTCCTATTGAGTTCAGTGGAAGTTCTGAATGTGAATCAATTTACAACATTTAAGACTTGTCTTAATCATTTTAGAATACTGAACACAAGTAACACCTTCAAATAATCCAACAAGTTGTACTAAGTTAAATTTGAGATTTAAATCAGTGAATAAATACAGAGAAAATTATAGATGGGGTTGTTAAGGTCTACAGGTCAAATAATGAATACTTTTCAAAATTACTGTACAATAAAAGCTACTAACTTATCTATTTTGCACTTCGTTGTGCATTAGTGAACATTTGTTGCCTCAGGGGCTTTAAGTGGTAAAAGCCAAAAATTGTAAAATTAAGGCAAGTGTTTCTGACACTGCACCGGTACTCCATAGTTAACAAAGGTCTTCCTGCCTTCTTTCTCATAATAAAAAAGTGGAGTGTCTTTCTTCAAGTGACAATAGATAGGAAGTACAAAGTTAAGGCCTGGCCTGGTATTTAAACATAATAGGTAGTTACAAGAACAATGTCAAGTAAAGTTTTTTAATTGATTTTGTTTCTTGTTCTATTTTTTGAGTGGAGCTGAAATGAACACGCGTCTCATTTTTAAAAAAACTGACAGTATTCTCCAGGTGTATATCTCCCTGTCATACTGAAACGTAGTTATGCAACCACATAACTGACTGATTATAAGAAACAAACAGCTGACTATTGGAATATTTTGTTCCTCATAATTCTCTGATTTGATTTTAGCTCATTGAACGATAATATTGCACACATTGATTCCGACACTGGGCACTGTAATGGTTTACTATTCTCTTTGGAAGACACACTGGGCCAAATTCTGTTCTCAGCTATGCCTAGGTAAATGGATTGGACTTCAATTAACTTACTCTGGATTTACCTCTGATTTTTTGTTTGGACTAATTCAGTCCTTGTGTTTCCTTTTTCCGCCTTGTCCCATCAACATTTGTTGTTATATAGATTATTGTACTATTTTAAGAGTTTTCACTCATTTCTCACATTTGAGCTCAATATTAGGATACTTTTGTAGGCCCAAATATTACAACAGGGCTTTTGGTGATTTTATAAAGAGAAATATAGAGATCAAGCAGAAACTATTTAGAAGGATCTATGAGCCCAGAATCAAATACCCAGTAAAATTAATGGGAATCTTATCATTGACTTCAATTGGTGTTGTTTCAGACCCAGTCGTATTTATTTAATTAATTAACTTAAACAAAAAAAAAAACCACCCTCTTTTATACACAGTCTCTAAAACATAGGGCACTTTTAAGATCTTTCAATTTTTTTTGAAAACCCCGTGGATTGTTGTTAAACAAAGATAAAGAACTCATTGTTGGTATTAATCTCCACATTTGCTGGCTAGCTTGAGACATACAGTAGTGCAGAACCCCTTGGGGTAGTGTGATTCACTGTTGACTTTGTTTGACCTGGCTATTGTAATCAGCTGTTTCCTCAGCATGGACCCCCCACATGCATCTTAGTAACTGGCCTCCCCTGAAGAAGCAGTGATTGAGTGTTCTTAAGTGATTTATTTAATCTCTACGATAAATCTGAAATTCTGTAGATAAACATTTCAGCTAAATGTCTTCTTTGGTGTTGTAACTCCAAGTGTGTTGTGTTCTCATGTTAAAGGGAGATTCCCTCCCCCAGCCCAGCAAAGTGATTTTTTTTGTGGTCTTCCCCTCTGACTTTGCCACCTGTCCAGGTTTTGATTGGATAAACTGATTTCCCACCCACCATCCCTAGCAGACTTTCAGCAAAGTGCTGTCTCCAAGCCACGTTCTGCTTCTCCCTACCACTGCCCCCTCACCAATACTGGTACCTCTTGTTTTCCCATTCCTCTGCCAGCACCAAATGGCACTGGACTAAAGGCAATCATTGCCCTTCTGACTCTCCCAACCCTTCATTCAAGAACCATCTCCCTCGAGGGGCGGACATTGGGTTCCCTGTATCCTAAATAGCAGAGTAGGAGAAGCAGACAAATTCTGCTGGTACACGAGGACAAAGATAGAGGATGGTCTGGTTGTACACAAAACTTTTGGTTTGTATAGGAAGACGGTAACTCACCATAGAAGCTGAGAAGTTAGAAGAAGGGAAGCTGACTTTACATCCCAGAGAACATGTGAAGAGAGGAACAGCATTGAACTGAGAGATCAGGAGAAACCTGTGAAGGAAGCAGGGCCAAAACTGTCTGAAGAGCTTTAAATCCTTTAGGAAGCAGAAAAGGAGTGAGTAGTATTGTAGTGATGGGTATGGGTAGGGTCCTACCAATTTCACGGGCATGAAAAAAGTCACGGACTGTGAAATCTGATCTCCCCTGCTGCTGGGAGCCCAGGGCTCCAGCCGGGGCTCAGAGCAGCCCAGGCTCGGGGCTTCTTCCCTTGCAACTCCTGCTGGGGCTTGGGGTGATCCAGTAGAGGCTTCTGCCCTGGGGCTTGTTCCGGGGCTGCGGCATCCATTTTTCCTTGGGGTCCCCAGAGTGGCCGGGGGCCCCTGCCTTAATCTGTCCGTGTCCTGGACTAACAGCTAGGAGGCCCCGGCTGGGGCGCTTTCAGCATCATGGGGGGAGTAGGGTGACCAGATGTCTCGATTTTGAGGAGTTTGTCCTGCGTCCCGACCGAAGTACGGTATTTCTCTCGATATTTTGTTATGGGCGTTTTTTTTCTTTTCTTTACACTCACCCGTCCGGGTCTTCAGCGGCAATTCGGCGGAGGGTCCTTCAGTCGCTGACAGTCTTCAGCGGCATTTCGGCGGCAAGTACTTCTGTCTTTGGCGGGCAAGGTTTATTACCCGCCGCTGAAATGCCGCCGAAGACTGTCAGCGACTGACGGACCCTCAGCCGAATTGCCGCCAAAGACCCGGACGGGTGAGTGTAACAATTAAAAATGTGTCGTCCCCCCGCAGCGGTCCTGATATTTTCCACTTAGCATCTGGTCACCCTATGGGGGAGATTCTACCCACCTCAACCTCCGGGAATCTCCCTAATTGCAGGAAGCTGGGAGGATGCTGCCTTCAGAGCCCAACTGTGAAGGCAGCACGGAAGTGAGGGTGGCAATCTTGAGACCCCCTTACAACAACTTTGCAACCCCCCGATGATCCCATTTTGGGTAAGGACCCCCATGGTTACCACACCTGAAATTTCAGATATAAACATCTGAAATTGTGAAATTGACCAATTAAAAAACCATCTGGCCATGAAATTGACCAGAATGGACTGTGAATTTGGTAGGGCCCTATGTATGGTGTAAATACCTACATAGATAGAGGTACCTGGGAAGATGTGAATTGGTAAGAGAGGAAGAAGGGCACAAGAGGAAAAAGAGGGGCACTTAGTTCCCTTCTTCTAACTTCTAATGTGGAGTGTGGGGAAAGAGAAAGAAATGTGGTATTCAGAGGAACTGATTTGCAAGGAGAGAAATGCATTTTCCTGTGAGGGGAGGAGAAGAAAAAATATACTGGGGGTGCATGGGGGAAGTGTGTGTGACTGGATGACTTGGTTAAGTACCTTGGAGAGACAAGTTGGGTGAGATAATGTCTTTAATTGGACCAGCTTCACATGGTGAGGGAGACAAGCTTTCAAGCTTACACAGAACTCTTCTTTAAGTCTGGGAAATGTACTCTAAGTATCTGACATTCTGCTTCAATTGCGCACACACTGAACTTTTTGCACAAGTAGTTCAATTAAACTCACAGACAGAATTCAGTTTCGGTTTCCCAATGTTTTGGTGGTGTAAACCATAGCACTTGGAAAACTAGGTACACTGGTTTACTGTGTTCAGTGGAAAATTGGTTAATATATTGGTTAAAATAATATTGGTTAAAATAATAGATTCTGACATAGACCTGTGCTGTGTTGACAATCTTGACAGTGAGTGGTTTTGGTGCTTTAGAAGTCTAGTGGCAAAGCCCAATTTGAGAAGAAAGAACCTACTAAACTATATCTTTTGCACAATAGAATATATTATCCAATTACACAGTCCTCTCCTGTTTTCATGTTTTGATTCATTGTAAGTGTTACCTTTCCTGTATTTTTCTTTTTCTCTTGTTGAATGCCTGAAAAGGACCAGATAACAACAACAACAACGGAAACTGCAGGGAACGATAATTCTGTTGCGGTACATGGCATTGCATTAGGCAGTGTTTGAGGGGTGGGGGGGAAGCTTTCTTTACAGTACTGCTCCTTTTCAATCTCAATATTTCTCTGTCTCATAGTGTATCTGCAGCAATTGCTGTGCAATTCCAGAATTTCCAGTGTCTAAAATTGAGTTTGATTTGGTAATGGCAGGAGATAATTTATTGCTCTTAATTACAACTATTTTATACTATGTGCTTCACAAAACTGATCCTGCAAACTCTTGTGCGTGTCCTTAACTTTTTGCATGAGTTCCATTAAATTCACATACATCTCATGTCACAATGGGAATACATAAATACATCCCAGTGGGGATGATGAACAATAGGGAGAAGACAGTAAGGAAGTATGAAAGTTACAGCAACACATTTTTAAAAGGTATTTAAATGTAAATGACTTTTATGTTGTTTAGGTTACAGTTTAGGCTTTTATTATTTAAAATGCATTAAACAAAACAAAAACAAACAAGCAAACAAACACAAAACACATGCCAAAAGGACCTCAAATTGGGCTAGTTCTCAGAGATGCTGTAAGCCTTTATTTTTTGCTAGATGTATTTGCACATATAAGAAATTTGCTTATGCAGTGTAGCAAGGCATGCTTAATATTCCCTCATGTTTTCAGTCAAAACTGCTGTTTGACTTATATGCACATTCTGGCAACACTGGAAGGGCTTTATACTTATTTCAAATATAAAAGAGCAAGTAATTCCAATATTTAAATATGGTAACAAACATTTTATTCTTGAAGTGTCTATATTATTGGTAGTTTCTTGTGAGGTCAGTTGCTGTTGTTTAGTGAGATTATTTTAAGCGAGAAATGATTTTTAGTTTTGGAAATCTTATAAATAAACATAATTTTATTATGCCTGCCTGCTTAAGTCTTTTTACCTTGTTGGTATTTCTCCTCTATGGCCTTCTCTTATATCCAGTCCAGTCCACTCCAAAGCAACTCAACTGGGAAAAACAATGAGAGAGGTCACAAGGGAAATAAATGTGGAAGTCTGAGTAAATGTCTGTATTATGCAGACTTATGTATCACAATACTACAATTCAGGACCTCTCAATGTCGGAAGACTGTGAAGTAGCACCAATTCAACATGGACTAAAATGTGCAAGGGCATTTATTCTTGAGAGTCTTTGAATAACAAGTCCAAAAAGCCCCATTAATGTGACAGACTAAGATGGAAATTATAAAATGAGACTTGTACATGTAAGAGAAGGTTTCCTAGGGCATCCTAGACTAAAATCTCAAATGAAAAAAAACTTTTATTGTAAGGAATAAATATAACTATTCTGGATTTGAACTTCTTCCCCTGCTGTACAAATTATGCACTATAGAGAAATTAAGGTGTTTGCAGTACAGTTCATCCAAGATTCTTTTTCTCTAAGAACTTCAGTTTATATTGATAAAGACACTATGCTTCTGTAACTTAGGTTTTTTGTGTGTGTGTTTTTTTAAGTAGGTTCTATACATTTGTGTGAGAATCAAGTATACCAGTGGTGAAGGCAGTGTAGTGCTGATAGCTAGCTTTTTTGACAGGTAATAAAATTGCCAGTAGAAAGAAATTCTTAAATATGGTAGGAGAAGTTACATACTTTTTAATCTTTATGGACTCTGTGTTCTGTACTAACTCAAACCCCATGTAATTCTATTTGTGGTCAGTAGACTTAATTACCTTACAACTATTGACTTCACTGACATTAGCCAGCGCTAATTCTGAAATAGGGACACTTTGTGGTGCTGTCTCTTCTTAACCCAGACCCTGTTATCTAAAGTCTTTCTTTTTTAACAGTAGGTTTTAAAAAAGTGCATGAATTAGTTTTTCATTTGTAGAATGCCTGAGAACCCAAGTCTGCTGTCATTGAAATAGGTTCAAAACAACTATTGAGTTCAGTATGAGCAGAAATGGGCCTTGAGACAGTAAAAGCAAGGATTTAGTAAAAAGACTACCCATCTTTCATCAGGGTTCTGTGAATGGCAGAATAGTGACATTTATAAAGCTTCCTAGCTAAGATTTCTGTGAGATTTTTTTTTCTGAGCCCAATACTGATATATTTCTCTCAGCAAGCCTGTCATTTTAACTAACATAAAGCCTTTTATTTATGAGCAGTACATACGTCTCCTTTCCCTACTGAGAGAGAATGATATCAAAGTAGTCTGCTCCATCTTCTACCGTTTGGGTCTGTTCAATAGCCAGTACTTGGTTTAAAAGGAAACATAAATATATAACTACAATCTTAAACATAAACACTTCAGCATATTTGACTGCAATGTAACACATACATACGTGAGCTATAATGTTAATAACTTCTTTCAGCATCAATAGTGTCTCATTTTGAGGTATTTGTAGTAGCTAATGTAACTACTGTAATTGCAAAGGGCCACGTTGCCCTCTTCCAGTGGAAAAATGTCAGGAGGGAACTTGAGGAGGAAAACTCAGATGTTCTGTGTGTGCGTGTGCGCGTGCGCGTGTATGCCTATGATGGGCACGAGGATGTGCCCCAGGTTTTTGGCTTCCAGAATATGTTGTGCATTAGATCCCCAGAATCCATGGGTCTTTCCAGAGCTGATTGGATCTTGAAGATCTGCTAGGGGCCAGGAAAACCCATGTGACATCTTTGTGCTTCTACCATATCTGGGAGCCTCTGCCCCATCTCCAGTTCAATGTCAGCTGGTTACAGTTGAATTCCTGGACAGGTAGTCTGCAGAGATGGTACAGGGATTATGCAGATGCTCTTGACCTCACAGTTTTCACTGTAATGAGGGCCTCTAGGTATTTGACAATATCCGTTTCTGTTGTTTGTCTTTATTAAAAGGGTATCTAGCAGGGCAAGGCACATTCTTGCTTTCAAAAGTGTAGAAGAAATGTCTCAAACATGAATATTTTTGGAATGTATTTATCAAACTAAAGTAAAAAGCTTTCTGTTACATTTTTATCTTTCTGTGTACCATATACCACATTGCTGTGCCCCAAGATTGTTTTATATTTCAATTTAATTTGCGAATAGTGCCTGTTGACAGTTTAGAATTTATTTTACATTTGGAAGTGATTTGGTTTATATTCAGAGACATTTTTGTGGCTCTGGAAACATTATTTTAATTAGTAAGTAATGTTGGAGACATGTAACTTGGTAAGTGTTAAGTCGTGTGTGTGTGTGTGTAATTTTTGTGTATGTACACACACACACACACACACACACACATCTCTATAAATTCTATAAATCACAATGTACTTCCCGGTGCAATTGCTTATTTTTTAGCAATTTTTTTCACTTACCAATGATTTGCACTCAGCCTTGGAATTTCAGAAACACTTTTATTGAGAATGAGTTTGTTGGCTTATGATGTGAGGGTGCCCTCTACTAGTTTCCAAAAGTTCTGTGAGACCTTTAATGTTCAGTTGGTCTACCAAAGACAGGCTGAAAAGATATTAGTTTAACATCTTACAAATGAATAAACTGTTCTCTTAATATCATTTCAATGATCATTCTACAAATTCTGATTTATCAAAAATATTAAAATGTAGAGTTGTTAACATCCAGATACTTTTCTCGCTCTTATTCCTGTAGAATCTGAGCATCTGATCATAATTGATGGATTCCTCCCCGCATCTCTGGGAGATAAGGAAATATTATCCCCATTTTACAAGGAAGATTAAGTGAATGCCTGTAGGCAGGAAATCTGTGGCTGAGTTAGGAATTGAACCCAGGTCTTTAGAAGACTAGGGCTGTATCTGATCCACTAGACCATTCTTTCTTTTTGGGGGAATAATAGGGGAAAAATCATACATCACTCTTAAAAAAGAGAGGGGGGGGAAGGGGGAGGAAATGGAGCCAATGCTGCCATACTTACTAAGGGTATGTCTACACCCAGCCGCTAGTTCGGCGGCTGGGAATCGAAGTTCTGGGTTTGACTTATCGCGTCTTGTCTGGACGCGATAAGTCGAACCAGGAAGTGATCGCCGTCGACTGCGGTACTCCAGCTAGACGAGAGGAGTACCGCGGCGTCGACGGGGGAACCGCGGCGTCGACGGGGGAGCCTGCCTGCCGCGTGTGGACCGAGGTAAGTTCGAACTAAGGTACTTCGAACTTCAGCTACGTTATTCACGTAGCTAAAGTTGCGTACCTTAGTTCGAATTGGGGGGTAAGTGTAGACCAAGCCTTAGACAAATTCCCATTGACTTCAATGGGACTGACAGATACTGAAGTCTTTAATAATCTGTTGGTACATTCCTCAGATGGTGAAAAGACCAAGACCAACAGTAATGATTTTAAAAAAATCATTTTCCTAGATTCTATTGAAAAAGTCTTTTGGGAAGGATGGTTGTAGTACTAGTTTAAAGTTTAGTAGAACAATTCAATATTTAATATATTTTTGTTACCCACAATTCATAATAAAATATTAGCTCTCAATTATACCTTCAAGGCATAATCCTACAATGGGCTTTCACTACCCCAAAAGTCGTTCTTTGGAGCAGAATCAGATGTAAAATACTCCTCTTTCTCCTTAGTACCAATCTGACAACACACACCAGTGGGGAATAGAGAACAGAGCACTTTGAGTGTTGTGCTTCCCTGGGACAGTATGAAGGGTGCAATCCTTGTACTCCCCTGTGTGCAGGGACTCTGATTGTCCCTGGCCCTTCAATGAATGCTACCTTCTGCTGTATTTCTTTTCCTTGACTGTTATCTTTTTGACTGCTTTCTTTCTGAGGTGGGCCTGATCCTGTTAGAGACCTCCGAGTGTCACTGCAGCAGAAATAATAAAATGTATGCATTTCAAAGGGACAGCAGCTCCTGTAGCTTTACAAATCCACACTTTCATTCTAATAAATGATAATTATCAGGAAGTCAGAAATTATTATGGCAAAAAATAATTGGTACTAGAACATCTCTAGCCTCTATTGTTAGAGAGAGAAGGCATCAACTTGAAAATCACATTTCTGTCTGAAAATTTTGGTCTACTGTAGCTACAAGTAACTCCTAAGAATATTAGCACTGAAAGAACTTAGGGAATTTCCCCCCCCCCCCAATTTGTTTACTCTGAAATTTTTGGTGTATTAATTTTCACAGTTTCCCTTGTATTGTGAGTTTCTTCTTTGGTGATAAAACCGTTGTAAACATCAGCCATGGTAACTAAACCCTTAGAAATTTTAAAGGATATTTTTAAAAATCAGGACTTTAAAAAAAAAACAAAAAACATTGCTCCGACAAAAACTAGGTATTTTTAAAATCAGTTATTTTTTAAAAATTCAAATTGTGTCCCTTTGAATATTTTTCAGTATTTTCTCTTTTATTTTAAAGGAACATTTTAAAACCAAATCTCATTTTTTTGTAGGGAATGAAACTTAAATAATTGATTGTATTTGCATGTGGATTTTGATTTTCCTTTTAGTAGATTTGAGATAAAGCCTGTTTGGCAATGTGGTCATAGGAAGAAGGAAAACAATAATATTTATTCATCACAATGTAACTTTCTTCATCATTTACCTTAAAAAATGAGTTTAGATATACAATGTTATCATAAAACTATGAGCTATTCAAGAATTCTTTCCTGTATTTTACTGAATGAGAGAGGTTTTGTTCACTTCCTATGCAAGTCACAGATTTGTTTTGAATCTGGTAGTTTATAATCCAGCTGTGTTGAACTATTTTTCATTAATACTCAATTTTAGTGGGCATACCCAGGAATAATTCTTGCTGATCTTAAGCGGACCCTGTCACGATTGGTAGGCTTAAAATGTAGATCTATCAGCTATGATATGGTTTACAGGCCTTGGAGTGGATGTTGTACAATTCCTTTGCCCTGAATGCGTGTTCAGTTCTTGCATATTAGATATTGAAACTTACATGATGCTGGTGTCACAACATAGGTAAATATCTATTTCATGGTTGATCACAAAATAGAGCAAAGAAGCAGAGCAGAGGGAAGGTTCTTAGGCTTGTGTCTTGGGCACCTTCAATTGTAAACATACACAGTGATTGGATAACAGTCAAATAATAGAAACTTTGACTATATTGATGCTCTTTGGTAGGAAAGATGATGCTATATGTTTTTTTCCCTGAAGATTTTTACTTTAATAAATTAATGATATGTGGTGTAGGTTGAATTTTGGACCTGCCATCCATCACGAGGTACCCTTCTGTGAGAAGAGGAAACAGTAATGTAAAAGGACTTTGCTACAGTGGTTTTCCTGGGACAGAACACTAAATTTCAAGGTTTTCTGGGAAGCATTGTAAGCTACAAAAATAACAGGAGTACTTGTGGCACCTTAGAGACTAACAAATTTATTAGAGCATAAGCTTTCGTGGGCTACAACCCACTTCTTCGGATGTAAGCTACGGTACCAACTGTTTAAGCAATGTATTTTAAACATTTGCCATCTGTTCTGCCCTCTAGTTACAAATACAAGGAGGATAAAATCTCATGATTCACAACTACATTATAAATTTAAGAAGCTGCCTGTGATTTAAATGCACATATATTCACTGCAGTTTGTAGCTTTTGGAGGTTTCTCATGTTTCTCACACAGCAGCTTTTGGAGGTTTTCTTTTCTCTCTCTCTCTCACACACACACTCACTCACTCACTCACTCTCACTCTCACAAAAGGAAAATTAATTTTAAAGTTGTGTGTATGTCTGCCTGCCTGTCTTCTTCCCTTGAATTGAGGGTATGCTAAAAATGCAAGAAAAAACTTTGTGGTTATGAACTATCTAATCAAATACAGCAAAATGACTCCTAATTCATTTTGTATTGAGGTGTCAAAAGTAGACTTACAGCCCAGGGACACAATACAATTAAGGTTGCCAACTTTCTACTCACACAAAACTGAACACCGTTGCCCTGCTCCTTCTCCGAGGCCCACCCCCACTCACTCCATTCTCTCCTCCCTCTGTCGCTTGCTCTCCCCACCTTGACTCAATCGCTCATTTTCACTGGGCTGGCTCAGGGGGCTGGGGTGCGGGAAGGGGCGAGGGCTCCGGCTGGGGGTGCGGGCTCCGGAGTGGAGCCAGAAATTAGGAGTTCAGAGTGCAGGAGGTGGCTCCAGGCTGAAGCAGTGGGTTGGGATGCAAGAGGGGATGAGGGCTCCGGCTGGGGGTGAAGGCTCTGGGGTCGGGCCAGGGATGAGGGTTTGGAGTGTAAGAGGGGGCTTTGGGCTGGGGGATGGAACCAAGGGGTTCAGGGTGTGGGAGGGGGCTCTGGGCTGGGGCAGGGAGTTGGGGTGTGTGGGGGGTTAGAGCTCTGGCTGGGGGTGCAAGCTCTGGGATGGGGCCAGAAATGAGGGGTACAGGATGTGGGAGGGGGCTCTGGGCTGGGGCAGGGGGTTGGGTTGTGTGTGGGGAGGTTAGAGCTCCAGCTGGGTGTGCAGGCTCTGAGGTGGGGGCAGGGATGAGGGGTTTGGGGTGCAGGAGGGGGCTTTGGGCTGGGGGGTGGAGCCAAGGGGTTCAGAATATGGGAGGGGGTTGGGGTGTGGGAGGCGGTACTGTCTCTGGGCTGGGGGTGTGAGTTCTGGGATGGGGCCAGAAAAGAGGGGTTCAGGGTGTGGGAGGGGGCTCTGGGCTGGGGCAGGGGGGTTGGGGTGTGTGTGGGGGGTTAGGGCTCTGGCTGGGGGTGCGGGATCTGGGGTGGGGCTGGGGATGAGGGCTTTGGGGTGCAGGAGAGTGCTCTGGGCTGGGACTGAGGGGTTTGGAGGGCGGGATGGGGATCAGAGCTGGGGCAGCGGGGGGGGGAGGGGAATTCAGGGGTGCAGGCTCCAGGCAGTGCTTACCTCAAGCAGCTCTCGGAAGCAGCGGCATGTCCCCCCTCCAGTTCCTACATGGAGGTGTGGCCAGGCGACTCTGCGCGCTACTCTGTCCGCAGGCATTGCCCCCGCAGCTCCCACTGGCCACGGTTCTTGGCCAACGGGAGCCGCGGGGGCGGTGCTTGGGACGGGGGCAGCGTGCAGAGCCCCCTGGCTGTCCCTACACATAGGAGCCAGAGGGGGGACATGCCGGCTGCTTCCCGGGAGCCACGCGGCACGGAGGCTAGCAGGGAGCCTGCCAGCCCCACTGCGTGGCTCTGCCAACCGGACAATCAACGGCCCAGACTGTGGTGCTGATCGAAGTCACCAGGATCCCTTTTTGACCGGGTGTTCCTGGTCACCTGGTCACAGCTCGTCACTCTATATACAGTATAGTCTTCTGCATTTTGGTGGTGCATTGGAGAAAGAGTTGATGATGGTTAATTCTTGCAAATATGAAAGATGCACACTGTAGAGAAATAATTTTAAAAACAGCAAGGGATTTTTCCTGAAGTCAATGAAATACCAATTAATATCAGATGAGGCTCTTGCCCTATTTGTTCAGTGTAAATAAGAGAAGTTTGTGTTTCTTAGAATGATCTGTTGATGGCTAGATGTGTTGATTTATATGTGAAGGTAAAAAAAAAAGTGTGTAGGGTTGGAAGCATGGCTGACAATAAATGAGGAATCTTAGGGAATTAACACACAAATTTATCAAACTGTCAGAAAAACAGGTGTGGTTGTAACAGCAATAAATGTTACCTAATAATATTGCTAATAACATCCTTCATAATTAATAAGAAACTGAATAAACAATCTGAAAATAAAATTCACAACTGATATTAAATTCTGAAGCGCTATGGATACCATTGAGGATAGAAAAATATCTGAAGAGACCCAGAATTTAGAAATATGTCTAGGAAATAACAAAACAAGATATAGCTTGGAAAAAAGTAACCTGATATATCTGACAAAAAGTAATCTATAACACAGAGGAGTTTCAATGGGAGGAGGAAATACTAAACGTAGTAATGTCAAAAGAGATCAGGAGATAGTGGAAGTGAAATTGCAATGCCATACGGCAGCGATAAAGGTGATTACACCTTGACGCTTCATGCATACACATATCAAGACAGAAAGCAGGGAGGCGATATCCTCTCTCAAAAGTATAAGACTTTGGTGAGCCTGCATTTGGATCTTGGTACCTCATTGTATTGCATAAAGTTCAGAGGAGAGCAACAAAAATGAATAATAGATTGGAGGCAGTGACTTACAAGGAAAGATTAAATAGCTAAATATGTGTAACTTGGTGAGTAATAATTAAAAGGAGACATGTTAACTATCAGCCTACAAATGTTTGAAGAATGTAAGCCCGAAGAATGGATGGGATTTAAATAGTATGGTGAAAGTGGGGATTAAATAGAAGTAATGTGTTGATATTAAGAAAAATGTGTTTTAGATATCAGGAAAAAACTCTCTGACAGTAAACCATATTAGATTGTATAATGGTTTTCCAGAAGAAGTTGTTTTAAATAATATGACTTCTACATTAAAACAAGCCTGAAAAATTAGAGCTAGTTTTAAAATGCCAAAAAAAAAAAAAAATCATTTGAGAAGAGATTGTAGGGGCAATTTTGCACTGGCAGAGAACAAATTAGATTTTGTTTATCATTACATTTTATGATTTTTTTAATATTTGTCAGGTAGCTCTTAAAGTCTTAACAATAATGGATAGCTGTTAAATAGTTCCCACAACACTGCAGGTAATTAGGTAAGTATAGTTGATATTATTACTATTTAACATATGGAAAAAGAATACGTTGCCCTGTTAGCAGTGTTTGCTAAATTCAACTGAGAGTTTTTAGGCTTTGTGCAGGAATGACTGAGTGAAGTTCTATGGCCAGGGTGGCTAAACTTACTGACCCGCTGAGCCATATACAACAATCTTCAGAACCAGGGCGCACCTGCTGGGAGTCGGGGCTTCAGCCTCTCAGGAGGCACCTGCTGAGGCTCAGGATTTCAGCCCTGCTCCTGCTGAAGACCCGAGCCCCAGCAGGAGTGCTCCATGTGGCTGAAACCTTGAATCCCCGCTTCTCTCTAGGCAGAAGCCCCTACCCCAACACCCCACTGCAAGGCAAAGGTCCCGAGCTCCCCCTCCCCAGTCTGGGAGGTGGAAAATGGGTGGAAGGGAGTATGGGGAGCTCCGCGAACCGCACTTTAACTGTAAAAGAGCCGCATGTGGCTCACAAGCCACAATTTGGCCACCCCTGGTCTATGGCCTGTATTATGTAATAGGTCAGACTAGATAATTGCAGTGGCTCTTAACGATTTTAATATCGATTAATAAATTTTTCACTTCCATGGATAACTTTAATAACACATGCTTGCCCTTCCTTGCCCATGGATTTAGCATGTAAAAGACATTTTAAAAATGTACTAAAATATGGTGTGATTTTTTTTTAAAGGCTTATAACTGAGTAAAATGAAAACTAGTTTATACGCAAACACTCAAACATTTCTTAGAGAAAACTGTTCCATAATAAATCTCAGCTGTCAACCACTAGCCATTACAACCTAGAAGAGTTATAACCCCGTCCCCAACCTAAAGTTTCAAAGAATTTTTTTTATAATGGGGAAAGTGGACGTCTCTTTCCCCCACACTTTCTGTTGACATTCTTAAAAAAAAATAATCATACTATTTATTCTGAAGCTTTAAAAAAAAAATCATCTTGTGAAGATGCTACTCCTAAAAACTTCAGCCCAAAATGTGAAAGATTTTTTTTTTTTTTTCTGGAAAGATATGAGGGTAGAGGAAGGATGACGGTGAAGACCATTATGGGACCTTAACTGTAGCAATTGTTCCCATTATAAAATAATGGGATGTACTTAGCGTCTTCTTCAGTTAAATGTGCAATTCACTGAAGGTTTTGATACAGATTTACAAAGCCCTCAGTGGGACAGGCCTACACTATCTCAAAGGCTGCTACTTTTTCAGAGACAATTGGTGGTAGTTACAATTACCTGGTTTAGTAAGTCTATTTTAACCTAGATACAGATTTGAGGGAGCAGGCAGTCAGGTCTTACCCAGGTCATATTCAGATCATGCTGTAAGACAAATGTTTTCATCATACCATTCCTCAAAGAACCAGAATGGGAACAATCCTGACAGAACCTCAAATGTAACAGGCTGTTGTTAAACTTGGATCAATTTAAACAGGTAGAGTAAAAAATCAGTACTATCTTGGTAGTGCACTGAAGACCCAATCTGTTGAGGTGCTGAGCATCTCCTGAGAGGTGCTGAGCATCCTCAACTCCCATTGATTCTCAGCATCTTGGGTTACGGGCCTTGAGTCCCTATTGATCTAGAAAAAATAAAAGGAAGACTCATGAGTTACTTCATAAGCTGAATTTTTGTATTTATTAAGGTGAAGCTTATTACAAAAGGTAAAGAAGTGAATGTTCTCCCTGTTGATACCCATCATTGTTTCATGCTAAGTTTACACAGCCGCAAAATTTTGATGACTGATCAGTTTGTACCAAATAATGTTCACCACAATCTCACGATTAGCCGTAATTGAAGTCAGTGGGCTACATGTGATTAAAGCAAGCAGGATTTGGTCCCTTTTGTACAACTACTGCAAATAGAATTTCGTGATTGATAATTCAGTTCTCACCTAGAAAGTTTACCTACCAATATATAACTATGCTAACATTCCCATCATATGACATTTTCCATTAAAGAAACTGGCTGTTGACAGTTGCTTTTTCTAACTCAGTTATCTCACTTCTGATCTAATAGTTAGCTAACTATAGTAAAAGATTTCCATTTTTTTTGCATTACAAGTGTTTTGAGAACTATTAAAGTATCATAAAGTAAACTAAATAAATCAGTGATTTGAAAGCCACATTTTTTTTCTATTTTCAAACCACTTCTTAATTTTTTGTGGCCTTTGTATTAGCTTTGTAAGAGAAATAGTTTTACAGTTTTTCCTGTCTAAAATTTGCCTTCTGTCTACTCAGTTACTGAACACTTTTTTGTCAGAATTAAGTTTTTCTATTATTTAAAGACAGCTATTTCAACATCCTGTTAGAAAGTACATCAAACAGATCTCAGAATTGAAGGGATTAAGCACATTAAGGGTTCAGTGAACCATTAAAATTTAATTTCAACAATTTCATCTTACCTGAGCTTTTACTGATAAAAGGATAAGCTAGAATTAACACACATGTCTTCTTATGGCATGGAAAGAGACATGGAAGTCAAACCTCACTTGTCAAATCTATATTCAAGTGTCACAGAAAAACCTTTGTTGTGTTTCAAAAATAATAATAATGATAATATTAAAATGCTGTCAACTTGCCTTTCATACTTTTTTCCTTTACCTCCAAAGCATGCTTAATTATGATGAAGTAAATGTAAAACGTTTAATCTATTTCTCATCTCTTCATGTCAAACTTTGTGTGAATGATTCTGGAGAGAAACTAGCCTTGTGTGCACAGTTATGCATCCCTTAAAATGTTCAGTATATGAGAAAACACCTTGAAATATAAATGTACCATAATTTTTAAAAAATGCACATTTTAGTAATCTGAAAAATCAATGTTTCTGGGAAGTAAAATTGACATATATCTGGTTCTCGGAAAACCTTTTGTAGCATTACAGACTTTTCATATATGTTGTAGAAAAAACGACATTTTAAAGGTGATGGAATTTGGGTAAAAACAGTAACTTTCAGTTTTTCCTAGGATTTAAATTACCCTCTGCAAGAGATTTTCATTGATTATATTAAAGAATACTTCCTATAATTTTGAACTTGATATCTTTATTGTAGCTTTTAAAACTGATCTCTTTAAATTTTGTATATTACATTTGCTATGGTAAACTATAGATACATTTTGATAAGAAATGCATATGAATGTAGAAGGACCATTTGCTATGTCTCACTTATTAAGATATTATATGCTGGATAACAGCTGAAAGCTATTATGTAAGCTTACCAGGTACGAAGAGTGAAAGTTAGGTGGCACTAGGAAAGGAAAGCAGGACATCTGCCAAAGTGAAGGGCAACACATGACTGAAGTATAGGGGAACAAACTTGTAAGTGGAGGAATACTGTTCTCTAAGAAAGAATATATCTTGGAATGCAGATTAAATGGAATGAATAAACAGTGTGATTGACAGTAACAGAATGGATACCCAGTCATGAGTGAATCAGTCAAGAGCTGAGTATGAAAGTGAGCAGTTTAAAAGGTACTGTCTGGTGATCTACAATCTAAAATGGATAATCCAGCTGCAAGAGTCCGGGTAATGCTGTGATCATATTATTTGAGATGTCTGTAATGTAACCTATGTTACACATTAGATGCTGTATGTGACACAAGCAATGATTAAAAAAACCTCTCAAACTTACTCTGTATAATTGTTTTCCCTTTGGACCTCAGTATGATTTGAATATATTTTCCTTGCCATTTATTTTGCAAAGTTATGCTATGTAGATTCCAGCTTGTACATAATGCTTTCCTTATTTGACATATGGTAGGTTAGTAATACAGTGACAATCATGGCCATGCTAGCAATATAAAATCTATGTTGTAGATCACATATCATAGCAATCAGTTCACATTAGAGAAATAAGGACATGACTTAACGTGCACCGAAAGTCAGTCATTCCTGGGAAATAAAAAAATTGTCTTCCTGATAGAATATAAATAAATAAACCCTGCCCTGAGCTGCAATTAACTCCACTGATATCACTTTTATGACAAATCTTCTTTTGGCTCTCTCAAGCTCCACCAGCTGGAAATCGAGAGGCTCACATTCTTAGACATAACTGGAAAAAATGGAAATGACCAATGGGAGAAACTAATCTTTGGTATCTACCTTTTTTTTTTATCCTATTCCTCATGAAGCCTCATCAATACATGTTTCACAATATGTGATGGTTGCATCAGTGACTGCTTTTTCTTAAGCATTTTCTTAGGAGATTTACAGGAGAATTTACAAAGACAAATCTCTTTGGGACATGGATAAATGACAATGAGAGAAAATGATCCACATATGGTCTGGTGATTTGTTTTTTCATTTGGGTCCTCAACATTCCAGGTTCGTTGATGAAACTAATAAGAATGAATTACTCTTATCGGCGAAATATGCCTTTGCATATAAAAATGAAATTGCAGCATGTTCTCTTATCTCTAACTTCCTGAAAAATCTCATACTTCTCAGGTCCTGCTAGAGGTTGCAGACATGCTCAGAATGACCATCTTCAGGCCAGAGTTATGATTTCTAGCTCGAGCCTTTCCTGTTAAAGTTGGATGACAGTTCAGTTCTGTCATCTAACTGGAAGTGTCTGGTGATGCCTGAAGCTTATTGCACAAGGGACAAGCTCTAACAAATTCCGTGTGCTTGGGGTGGGGGTTTGACATTTATTGCAGTGAAAAGGAGAACTTTGATCCAGGTTAGGAATAGATAACCTGGATAGCTGAGTTTTAGGATATATTTGAATTACCTCTGCAAGCATTTGAGAACAGCACTTACAGGATGTAAGCAAGGTGCATCTATGGTTAGTTCAATGCACCTGCTTACACTAAATCTGAATTTAGCCGTTTTGGTGGAGACTGTTTCAATTAGAAAGTAAATAAGTCTTTGAAAAATCATATGCCTTAACCTGCTATGCAACTTCCAGTCTCAGCATATTCTCTGTGCTTCTGGGAAATATTTAAATATTGTCCAGTAAATCGCCATCTAGAAACACAAGAAAAAAATTGCCTTGGTCCAGCTGGTGGGCAGCCTTTTTTACCAGACAGAACATCACTCCAACTGTCTGTTGGCAAAGTGTACTAAGATATATCTGTGTAATCAGATAATGGAAGTGTTGTGGTTTCATTTTGAATAGCTGATCAATCCTTAAAATATTACATTTAATTATTTTTAAAGGTGCACAACTCTGTAGAATCCTTAGACCAGGCTCTGAAGGGCTATATTGCATAAAGAGATTCATGTCTCACTTAAACAGTAGTCTAACTCTAAACCCAGAATGAAAACTGTTAAAGTGACCACCCTTATTAGAGAATTCCCCAAAGACTTAACGTTGGCTGTCTATCCTGTATTGGGACTATTTAAAATATCCTGGTCCTTATCTTCAATGCCTGAAATGGAGTTGGGTCAAACTGTCTGAAGGACTCCTCAGTCAATAAACTAACTGCATTACCAGAGTTCAGTATATTCACGCATCAAAATGTTGTAGGCACCCTAATTGAGTCTTGACCCAAGGCTTATGAATATGACCCAGGTCCTTACTGGCCTGTGAAAGAGAATAATGAAAACACATTGCACTCCTGACTGAAATAGCTAATGCATCATTCAGAGAAGAAATCTTCCCTACCTACACCAAGACTTCGACTGATACTAAAGAAATGTACCCTGGATATATCTGTTCTAGCCAACTACTTCCCAATGTCAAACTTCCCATGCCTGAGCAACCTCATAGAGAGGAAAGCTAAAACACATCTAACTGCAGCTAATGTCTTCAACCCAGCAAAACCTGGATTCAGGCCAGCACATAGAAGTGAAACTGCTTTAGTGGCACTTACACATGATCTCTTTCTGTCAATGGCGATCCATTCTCATTCTGCTGGATCTAACCACAGCTTTTTCCCTGTCAGCCGGGAGGGAAAAAGCTGTATCTACTGTATCACCTGAGAGAGGTGGCAGGGTTTCAGGGTAATGCACTACAATGGTTTGAGTCCTTCCTGGAGCGACTTATGGAATCAGTAATGATGGGAAACGACATTTCCACCACTAGACCCCCTCATTTGTGGAGTCCCACAAGGATCAATTCTCTCTCTGGTCCTTTTCAGTATCTTCATGCAGCCATTAGTTGAAGTGGTCAGGTGACATTGACTCAAGTGCCAGCCATATGTCTATGACAAAGAGCTCTACATATGACTAGGATGATCCAGTGCTTGGGTGAGATCAGTTCATGGAGGAAGAACAGCTGGCTGAAGCTGAACCTGAGCAAGAGAGAGGTGATGCTGGTGGACAGAGGAAAACATTTTGAAGCATTCACAGCCCAGGTGCAGTTTCCTTTTGTTGATGGTCAGTTCAGTCCATAGTTTAGGAGTACTAATGAATTCCTTGTTGATACTAAGCTATTATATAGTAGCATCAGTGAATAACACTTTTTAACATCCCCAGTTGGCTGGGAAACTGTGTCTCATCCTGGTAGATGATGATCTGGCCTCAGTTATTCATGCCTTCATCAATTTTCAGCTGACCTACAGTAATGTGATATACCTGTGCATCAAGCCTTTGGCACTTAGGAAACGCCAACATGTACAGAACACTGCAGAGCATCTCATCAACACAAGCTACCATGAGTACATCAAACCTGTCCTCTGCTCTCTACACTGGTTTCCATAGACTATCGACTCAAGTTCAAGGTCTAAGTCCTTATCTTCAATGCACTCCATGGATATCTAAAAGGCCATCTAAAGCTGTGGGATGAAAACTATGGTTGACAACTTTGCACCTCTGGCAAAATGGAATACTCTACCATAGCAGTAAAGCTCACCTGTGTGGGAGACAGAACTTTTTAGGGGGCCAGTCCAATGGAATGAACTGCCCCTCTACCTCCCTCCCCCCCCCCTCCCCAAAATAAGGACCATCACAAACTTCACCGCTTTTGGCTCCAAGTGCAAGATACATTTATTTTATCTTGCCTTCTCTAACACAAATAATAACCATGTATATTAAAAACAAAACAATTCAAAACAACCCTCCCCCCCCACCATACGCCCTAACAAAATGACACACCTCTGTACACTTTGGGGAATGGAGGAAAGAACAAACACATGACAGATGTTACTCATTTGCTTAATACACTACTGCAAGGTGCTTAGCTACTACAGTCATGGGCACAGTATGAAAACCTATATAAAATAGAAGATCACATCTCCCTTTGCACACCTCCACAACAACAGCATTCAAAGAGAACTATTCAAAATTTAAGAAAATTACTAGTGTGTTGAACTCATTTTTAATGGTCTTGAGTAAGTCAAGTTATTGTAAACAACTGTTGGTTAAAAATGTCCTAAAGACTGAGGCACTGCTCTGGTAATGCAGATAGTGTGCCCTGAAACAATCAGTAAAAGTAGTAGAGATCTTTTAACAGGTGTTTCTCAGCGAATGGTTTCTATAGCTAAAATTTCTAAGACCTTTCTATGTGTTGGCAGCTAAAAGTCAGTGAAGGAAACAAAGTCGGTATGGATTATATTTTATTGGAAATGACAATACAATTCCATGTCAGCAACAGATATTTTTCATGTCAGGCAGCAGAAAATAATTCATTAGTTATCTGTACTAAACAAAAAAGACCCATCATTGGCTAATATAGCTTTGCTCAATTATTCCATTACCATTCTTACTCTTCGTTCTTCCTTCTCCTTAAATTGTCACTCAGTTCTAGAGTAAATTATTTATCTGAAAAATGTAGTCTCTCTTTTTGCTCACTTCACATTGCTATTTCCATGTACTTTGCCTTTATTCTATATTATTCAATATATTTTGTATTTTTTAACTCTGTATTGATCACAAACAATTATTTCTAAGTATTCAATATTTATTTTCATATTGATATGGACTATGTTGGTTTGTCATTTAGGATAAATCAGATTGTATTATTGTGTTCCTAGATTAGATAATCATATAAATTCTTCTGAAGTAAATAGTCATTCAGATTAAAAACCCTGTTTCATAAATATTCACATATACAACTTGAAATTCACTTTCTGCAAACTTCACAGCAATATAGCTTGATCATGTGAATATTCGTGGATATAGAGCCCACAAGGGGCATAGGCATGGATAAAGCAAATTCATTTATAAATTGGAGCAGTTATTTAAGAATGTTTGGCAGTATTCATTCAGCTTTGTTGATGTTAAAAATTATAATTCCAGGAATAGAAATGTCTCAACTGATGTAATCATTTTCTCCCATCTGTTTGACTTGCTGCTATAAAATTAAAAAATCAGGTGATATAATAATCTTCATTCTCCAGATAACATTAAAAAGAAGCTAAATTAATGTCATTGCTCATGATTTTATTACAAGCATTGCTCCCACAACTGTATCTCTTCTGTCCAATCTGACATACAACTGTAACTGAATTTGATTGGTTGTTTGTTGGGAAACAACAAAGTTGGTGAAAAGGCTGACAAGTTGGTGAAAGTGTGACTACAAGAAGTTTGATTTGTGACATTTCAAAGGGAGAGAAGCTTTTTGGGGAAGCATGTTCAAAATTATAATCAGTAGCCTCATTTGAACATTGTTGAAGGACAGCAGTCTGAATAGCATTATACTTTATAGCCCTGGGGACTTGGAGTTTGCAGTAATCATTCTCAGCCTTCTTGCTTATATGGTCAGATGTTCAGTTTATATTTGTGATACTATAGAGTATCCCAGGAAAGCCCTTTAAGGTTTTCTCACATTTTCATTTTTTAAGCCTAATTTGATTTCAAAGAAACAAAAAACTAGCTAAAACTGATGGGAAAGAATTACAATTTTCATTTGATTAATGGAGCATGGTTACTGGGGCAACAGCGCTAAGCAGGTTTGTTTTGTCTACTGTTGAGTGGTGCACTGTAAAGAAATTTAACACTTTGCAGTTTCCTGTTATTCATTTTGTTTAACTTTTGGCTGTAAATTACATTTGGCTCAATTACAAGGCTTTTACTAGATAATCAGGAGACAGGAAGAAATAATGTTGATTGTTTTTATTCTATAAATCTGCTTAATCACATGCTAGTCTGGTGTAGGATGGAAAAAGAGGAAGGTTTCAGAAGACTATGAATACTTCTAGTTGGTAATGCACAGTAGTTCATTAATCAGAGATGTTTATCTTTTTCAACTTATCTACTTAAGCAAACAAAATAATTTTGCAGTTTTTGTTTTTATTTTTCTGCTGCTGTGTTTTATCCATTTCTACATTGGCATGGCGTGTGAAATATACCTGTTATTTTATTGCTGATTACTTCTGTTATTGTTAACATTGTTTAGAGCACCAAATGTGCATAGAGCTGTACAGAGTTTTCACTGTGGAGCTATACAATCTGAGGGCCCGTTCCTGTTAATATTAACCACTGTTTGTAGTGCTTATTGCTATGAGTACCCCTGGCATTAAGTGTTTTGCAGGGTTAGACCCTAGATTAGACATAATATGATGGTAAGAGACTGGGGAAACTCAGGTAAGGCAGAATGAGTGTGAGAAATGGAAAGTAAGGTCATGAAGTTCTTTGATTCTGCATAGATGATTGTTTTTCTACTTAGATTTTACTAGTTTGCATGGGAGTGTGGGTCACTGTTGGAGACCCTATGGAAAGACGTGGGTTTTGAATACAATATTCATTTAATTAACACTATATCAGTCATCACTCATCCAGATGCCTATGAAGGCAGTAACTTTACTTGAAATGCAGAAGCAAAACTTGATCCTAGAAACACAGACTGAGGGCCCTAGGATAGCTACAACTGGAGTTCTTCAGTATGGACCAATTTGAACATGGTGAGTTGTAACACTAAATGAGAGATCAGAGGCTTAAAACTTTTTTTTTTTTTAAACCCTCTTGTTTTATATACTTCCAGCTGCAACCAACTTGCTTGTCTCTTTACCCAGGCTCAATTATATACAAAGAACCATGCAATGAAAGGAAAGAGAAAAAATAAAGGCATAATCAGATCTATTGCTGAAATAAAAGAATAACAATGTAGTGGTTTTACAGTGTGTGTATGTGGGGGGAGGAGTAGTCTCAATTAGCTTCTTGCCTTCAAGAATGCCCATATTTGTACATTCAACCAGTGAAGAATGCTTTGACATTGAACATAAATCTGAGTCTTCTGGTTACTAGCACTTATATAATCAGCCTTCCATTTCACTTTAATGCTTTGTACAGTCAATACATTTGTGTACGTCATTTAACATGGAACTTTTCTTTTCGTTCCAACTGCCAATGCTTGATGAATGTGTCTACAGACGTTTTAGAGCCCATGTTTTAGGACACCACAGCTGCAAAGAACATTTTCTTTCTTAGAACCTGTGGCATGTCTATCATTTTGTCAGATGTTGTAATTCTATCCGAAAAGATGCTTTTTCTATCCCGTTGTGGAATGGTCTTAGTACGCCTGATTGGTGTGTCAAGGAGATATTTGGCAGTTCCCAATGAAGACTTCCACTTCCTAGGAGTTGTTTGGGGTTTATCTATGTGGCTTTTGTTTACTTTTAATTGGACTGTTGTGGCTAAAAACTTGTGTGTTGCTGTAGAATTACACCATTGAATCTATAAAGGCCCAGTTCCTCGGGTATGTGTTGGGTTTTTTTTGCATTCCTGCAATATGTTCAAATGGTCTCCTATTTGGTTAGAAGATTCCTGATTTTTCTTAAGAGTTCCCACCTCACATTTTATTAGGCAAACTTATGAATTTTGAGGCACTCTGTGTTTCAGTAGTTAAATATATAAGAATATACTGTTCTAACAATTTGTACACCATTTCATCCTGTGTGATGTGAGACAGTAGGAGGAAGCTTACATTGAATGATCTGGCATGCAGTGTCATATATAGTGACTTCACACCAAAATTGAGATATCTCTTATGTCTGCAGTTTCAGAAGTTGATAAGGATATTGCAGTCTTCCCATACTAAATCTTTTTCTGGCTTTTTCACAGTCTCTGGTTCTAGTGTAAACCTTGCTTAGATGAAATAGCAAGCTCTTGGAATTATCAGTTTGTAAGAGAAGTAGATCCATGCATGATCAGTTAACAGCAAAGGTCACCTCTTCAAACTTCTTCCAGATTCTTATGTCAGAGAGAAGGCTTAGCTGCCCATTCCCACTTCCCTGTGGAAGTAGTAGTTTCATGGAGGTTTTGTGTGTCTTCACCAGCTCCAACAACTCCTATCTTCTCTTTGACTTCAGTAGTGCTATTCCATTGGATCTGACATCTGTGGCTGCCTCTGGGATCTCATTAAAGGGGGTTTCGCAGTATAGAAGGGCTCTGCATAAATATTACTATGTCTGCAGGCAATAATGTCTTACCCATGGATTCCCTGCAAAGCTGATATATAGTACATCTTTGCAACCCTCTGCATGTGTGGCAACTGATGGCCCACCCTCAGGGCTGGAGGAGGGGTGGTGGTGGTAGTGGGATATATTGCTGTGGACAAGACTGATGCACTCTCATGTATATATTTCTGGATGAGCACGGGTGATGCATGCATGATGATCCATGTGAGAATCAAAAGAATTCTTAAGATAGCCATGGTTTCATATGGTAAATAATATTTCATACAGTGAGTAACATTGGAAGCAAATAACATTAAGAAGTGATAGGTAAGTGTGATGAGGTGATCTCCCATCACCTGCTAGAGAAGGGAAAAAATAGAGAGATGCTCCACCTGTAAGGTGATTGACTGATTGCCTCATGGCCAGAAGGGCAGAGCTTGGTGATGAACCATTAGACAACCAGGCCTTATAAGGTGTCTGAGGGAACTCAGTTGGGGAGGTAGGGGAAGACTGCAGAGAAAGGAGGATGTGCAGAGAGAGAGAGAGAGAGAGATTGAAGGAGGGAGACAGGCTCTGATGAGGCAACCTTAACATAGCTCTGGGGCAGAGTGGAAGGTCTTTTTGTCTTTGTGGTTATTTGGAGCTTATAACATGGGCCTTTTTATACCCTGGAAGGGGATGAGACTGGTGAAGTGTCTAGCTGGAGGGCTCGTTCAGACGACAGAAGATAAAAGACAAGCCAGTGCAGAGGAAGCAGCCAAAAGGGGTGCTAGAGGTACAGATTAGTGAAATGCTGACTCCTGGAACAGAGGAGCTACGATGGTTACAGGGAGCTTTAAAAATTACAGTTTGGTCTGAACATCTCAGACCACAATTAGTTCTGTAAAATTAGACTGGAAATATTGTGAAAGCAGGCCTTTCTGATAGTATTTTGGAGGTAGAGACATGTAAAAAAAGAACTAAAAGATAAAACAAAGTAAAACTTTTCCCCCAGTCTCAGAAAACCAAATAAGCAAAAAGTTTGGGTCCATTCTGACTTAATCTGAAAAGGTTTGCCCATCCCTATGTTAAGGATACTCTCTTATATCACTTATATGGGATATAATAAAAATAAGATAAATAAAATGATTTTTCAGCTGATCTCCCTGGAATGTAAATTCACATTCATTATATCGGAAGCAAAAACTTGCTGTGGCTGTTGAATACTGCCAACCATATGCTTTTTCTGTTACTTATGTGAGTTTCTTGAAAGTAATTGTTTGTTCCCTGAACTAGATCAGACAGAAAAGTCAAACTGAGTTTAAGCTCTAAAAAATGGACACCAAAACCTCTGTACTCTTGTGGTTATAGGATGCAGGCCAACCGGTAGACCCTACTTTAACGTTGACAGTGTGCTAGTGATATAAATGTTGATAGTTAAAACTATTTAAAGTGCCTTAGGTTTTCAGTGGAACTTTGTAACTTGGAGGAAAAACTATTTAAAATAAAATTTTATATGATTACAGAAAATTTTCTTATTGGAAATTCAAACTCTTAGCACCTTAGCTTAATTGTTACTATTGTTTTTGTATGCCCATATATATGTAATATATATAAGGAGCTGTAGTAGTCTGATCATTTGGAAGAAGATAGGCTTTTAAATGGCAAAAGAGGAATTAGGCAATACTGTGTATTCTTGGTATAGATACCTGAAGTGCCATAGTGAAAGACTGGTATGAGAAAGAGATGGCAATAATGAACTGTAAAGAGAGTGGTCCAAATAGGGCTGCAACCAAGATTTACAGGGCATGGAACTAGATGTAGAAGACTAATTGAATCCACTGGGGAAGTGGTATTTGTTGATATTTGATTAAGGGCTTGTCTACACTTACTGGAGGTTTGACGCAGCAGCGATTGATGCCTCGGCAGTCGATTTTAGCAGGTCTAGTGCAGACCCACTAAATCGACCGCCGATGGCTCTCCCGGCGACACCTGTACTCCACCTGATCGAGAAGAGTAAGGGGAGTTGACGGGAGAACATCTCCTGTCGATGTCGCATAGTGTGGACACCACTGTAACTAGATCTAAGCTATGTTGGTTTGAGTTACACTATTCACGTAACTCAAATTGCATAGCTTAGATTGACTTTTCCCTTTAGTGTAGACAAGGCCTGAGAGTAGGTAAAGTGACATGGAAGGTGAAGGTGAAGCTGACAGCTGCTAAAGAATTTACCATAATTGGAATAAATATTATGCAGTCTGTATCCCCAATTTTTTTCTGATTATTTATGAAAATTCCATTCTTCAGGGAAAAAATCCAAAAGTGAAATGATGTTTGGTTTTAGTTAAAAAAAAAAACACACAACCAAAACACAATGACCTCTCGCCCCCAACAAAACAAAACATGCATGTTGTAACTTATTTTAGGGTAAGTTATAGTAAACTAACGCTACAAGAATTCCACATAAAAATAGATAGTTAAATACTAACAAAAACCAAGAGAACTCTACAATATTGTGTTCATATGGATAGCAGATCAAAATCCATTCTCCATGTGGGTCAGTCTTTCAAAAAATTATGATAAAATCTTCCATCATACATAAAATGTAAAGAAAATATATTTGAATGTTGTTAGTATATAAAATACTTAGTGTATGTCCATGTATATTTTTAATAATATCTATATTTTGTCATAAAATTTCGGCAGCGACTTTCTATACATATGCAATAATTGACTTGCTTCTTTTCATTTCTTGTCTTTCTACATTTTTTTCTGTCTTATTCTGTCTTGTTTTTGTCTCTTCTCCCTCATTCTACATTTCTAAATTACTTTGTTGTTGTTAGTTTTTCCTGAAAAGTATAAGGCACCGTATAAACATAGGAAGATATGATCACTGTCCCCAAAAGCTTACAATTTAAGGCCTCCTGCAAAGACTTTCACATGTGTTTAACTTTACACATTGTGAGTGAAAACAAGAGGACTATTCACGTGCATAAAGCTAAGCATGTGAATAACTCTTGGCAGGATCAGGACCCAGGTCTGTGTTTCTTCCAACACTTAGATATCTGCTTAACTCTATGGAGGTGAGTAGTCTCTCATTGCTGCTACATTTCAAGGGGGAGGAATTGGGACCTATGGTCAGTGCCCTGTGGTCAATCTGAGCCTAGAATAAAATTTTTGGTTATTTGCCCATGCTGATGGCCACCTTGGGTCCAAATCCAACCCCTCACATTGGCATTTTTTTTTATGTTAATACATGTCTTTGTCATACTATGTTTATAACAAACTTCTGGAGAAAGACCTGCTACGTGCCACTTCTTTTCATTTCCCTTCCCGCTGCCCCTCCCCCTCCAGGAGAAAGAATCCAAGCACTGGGATTCTAGACATAGAATATCTGTGATTCATTACTTGTTCTTCCTACCTGTGGGTTTCAGGTGGGTACATATTGAGAAATGAGCCTTGTTCCTTTGTGTCTTGTAGTGCACTTTAGTTATATATTTGGGAAATCTTACATTACATGAGATGATAGAAGTTTACAAAACAATAAATTTCTAAAAGAGAGTTTCATATGCAGAAGTTGTACAGTGTTAAGGGAAAAATAAATGGTTTTATAGCAGAAATTGGTTAAAAGTTAATGGGTATAAAAGGGCTAGTCCAGTCCCTAATGTTCAGATTCTCTCTGCTGGGGATTCTGCAGTTTATCACCTGTGTACTCCTTCTGCTGTTGATTTATCTCAACAGTCCTAGTATTGCCCTTATTGAGGACAGAGGATCTACACAATAGTGGATCTTCTGGCTTCACATTTTTCCTGCCCTACCATCAAACACTCGATTCTCCAACATCTCACTACCCTATGATGTAAAGCAACTACACTGCTTCTGGTGCCAGAGGACCCTCTGCAACCATGGAACTAAGGGAAATATTTCTCCTAAAGTGTAGTTCAACTCTAAAGTGACACTATGCAAATGACATTGTAGGGGTTCTAAGTTTGTGGGGTTTCATGTTTTACAGTACTCATTTGCTCAGTTTATATTAGTAAACGTGTGTGTCAATGGCACAACTGAAAATTCAACTTTGGATCTGTCAACTTTTGAACAAGAAGCAATAGTCTCAAGTTGCAGTGGGGGAGGACTAGGTTGGATATTAGGAGACACTATTTCACTAGGAGGGTGGTGAAGCACTGGAATGGGTTACCTAGGGAGGTGGTGGAATCTCCATCCTTAGAGGTTTTTAAGGCCCGGCTTGACAAAGCCCTGGCTGGGATGATTTAGGTGGTGTTGGTCCTGCTTTGAGCAGGGGGTTGGACTTGATGACCTCCTGAGGTCCCTTCCAACCCTGATATTCTATGATCTGCAAGATTTGTTCTTTCTAGTTTGCATGCAACCACTAGTAATAAAAATTCTGCTTGTCAAATCTGCTCTGAATTACACCTATGCAAATCCCATTATCTTCAAATTCTGCTTTAAGATATATCAGTGCAAGCATTGAAGCAGTTGCAGTATTGTCAACCCAAAGAGTTAAAAAATAATGAGTCAGGCCCAACAAAACCCATGATACTGGCTTAAATCCTTAGTTTTCTTTAAACTATATTATGGTTTTGGGATCTTCTTATTTGCCTTCTGGTTTCTGACTCTTCAGGTGGCACTCACCTCACATTTTCAAACTTTTCTTCACAGCCCTTAAAAGCCAGAAGCCTACTGAAACAAAGAAAAAGTAAATAAAAGCTGAGAGCCTCAGGCAATCTCATGATTCCAGCAGCTGGGACTTTAAGAAAAAAAACACTAGGTATTTTGGAACTCATGATAAAATGATGAATTAGCCACATTGCAGCTGTGCAAATGAAACTGAGAGCAGGATTTGGAAGTGCTTGGAAAATGAGGAATTTAATATGAAGCTGATGTTCTGCGGGTTTGTAAATGGCCCAACTAGTGTCAGAATATGGCTGTCTGCTGGAAATATCAATAGTATTATAAGAAATAAAATGTGTAGGTTGGTCAGGAGAAAACCTGAGCATGGTGATTCATTTTCTGATTTCATAAGATTCTGCCAGATTGATTAAGTAAGGAATGAGTTCAAAACCAAACCCAACAAACCAATACAAAAATGCACACACCTAACTGCTTTGAGGAAAACCAGGTTGTAATGGTTTTGGTTTTTGATACTTTGGGAGGTGCTCAGATACAGGTGTACAGTGAGGGAAAACATTATGAAAATTGGGTAGATCGATAATAAATACCCTGTCTTTGGATTCTTTAAATGTATCTGTAGGAAAGCATGCTTTTCACCATTACATTTATAAAGAAGACAGACCACCTTTGAGTTGCAAAATTTACAGGCCTATGCGACTTATTAATCAGGATTCCAAGATGCTTTTGAAAATATTTACTGTAATTATCCAGAGGGAGATTTTTAAAGGAGCACATGGGCATTATTCAATGGGATTTGTGTGCCTCATTCTGCTCTGCACCTTGGAAAAATCTCTTCCCTACAGACATGATTCATCCTGAGCAGATTTCTTAAAAAAACCAAACACCCACACCTAGTCTGGAGGTGATACAAGACACCTTTTAAGCAATAAAGATTAGCTATAGCTAGGAGTGTGCTCATTGTAGTTTTCTCCCTTGGTGCAGAGAAAGTGATTGGTTGAGTGGAGTTCAGAAAAAAAAACCCTTAAGGATTGTATATAAACTTTTTTACATGAGACCACTGCCATCTGTTGTGTATAATAGCGTGTACTCCAAGAAAGTTAGTTAAGCTGAGTGTATGCATCAGAAAGGTCTTCCGTCTCTCTTGTTGATACATCTAGTGATGGGGCTGCTGGCAATCAAGCTGGAAATAAGCTCAAATGAATAAGTTCTTGCAAATTGTGGTTCTATGTTAATGACATAACTCTTGCCCTGAAGAAATCAGATATATTAATTCAGTCTTCAGGGAGTGATGACATCTCATTTATTTTCTAAGTTCAAGATGAAATGGGAGCTCCCAACTGCACTTATACCACTAAACTTCATTTTATCCCCTATCACACAATATATATTTACAACATTCAAAAGCTTTTCTTCAAAGAAAGTATGGAGCAGGGGAAGACCATTAAAGTTTAAATGGCCTCTTTCCAGTAGGATGTTTTTACTTGTTTTATGTTTTGTTTGTGCTAATATTAGCCGTCTTTCAATTTATAATATTTCGTATATGACAATGTAATATTTTCATTTTGTGCCTTTTTAAAGACCTTAGGGAAAATGTGTTAAAAGGGTGATATATCTTACCAAAACTGGAGGCAAGAAGTTTATTTGTTAATGATCCTTTAAAAAAATCACTGGCTAAGTAAGCCTTTCTGCCTATTTAATAAAAAAAAGTTACTGGCTAAATAATACCAGCTAAAATAATAAATAAATAAAACTAACTAAACCTTAGATAAAAACTAATCTGGAAAGAATTAAATATCTGTACATCAACTTTCAGACAACTTCTAAAGCCCCTGAAAACACTTAAGCATGTTCTTCACTTTATGGTTGGTATACACACAAACATACTGAAATAACTCTATCACATTTAATTCTTCCCTTGTGTGCTCTTGATACAAGCCTGTGTGTGGACATTTATTTCAGAATAAAAGTGTCCTATTTTGATTTTGCTTAACTACTGACTTAAGCTAAATCTAAGCAGGGAACTTTAAAAATCAAAATAGAATATTTTTATTCCAGAATAAGTGTATCCACTTACACATGCATCAAAATAGCAAAAGGTGTGCACTAAAAGTGATTTAGTTATTTCAGTGCAAGTTTTTTTCTAGACAAACCCGTACATGTGTAGCTCCATTGACTTCAATGGAATGAATCATAGTGCTTAAAATTAAGCACCTGTATAAATTTTGCAAGATTGAGGCCTTGGATTGCAAGCTGTTTGGGGAAAGGAAAATATCTTACTCTATGTCTAAAGCAGGGTTTCTCTAAATTCATTGCATTGTGACCCCCTTCTGACAACAAAAATTACTATACAACTCATGAGGGGGGACCGAAGCCTGAGCCCATCTGAGCTCTGCTGCCCTGGGTGGGAGGCGGGGGCAAAGCCCGAGCCCCACTGCTCCAGGCAGGGGGGCCAGAGCTGAAGCCTGAGGACTTCAGCCCCAGGGAGGGGGCCTGTAACCTGAGCCCTTGAGATTCGGCCCTGGGTGGTGGGGCTCGGGCTTTAGCCCCGGGCCGCAGCAAGTCTAAGCCAGCCCTGGCGACCCCATTAAAATGGGGCCCCAATCCACTTTGGGGTCCCAACCCACAGTTTGAGAACCGCTGGTCTACAGCACTGTGTAAATCTGCAGTTTTAAATAAATGGTTACTGATGCCTCCCTCTTCCTACTGAAAAGTTCCAAGATTTATTTTGTTATTTCAGAATTATCAAAAGTGAGAGTGCAGAATAATCTGCAAAGAACAAAAAGTTATCCTGCTTCCTGGTCATCTTGACTTTAGAGGAGTCACACATCAGCACTGGGGTCCCAGTTCGAAATACCAAACACTCCCACAATTGCTGAACGCTTTGATAGCAATGTATTCTTCAACACATGATTAGACTTTTGCAAAACCAAGAATAACATATAAAGCTATACTTGATATCCCTTATTATTGACCTATCCATGCTCCATGTTCTGGACTCATATTGATTGTTATGGAATGTCAGAGATACTGGGTTATTAAGGGCAATATGGGGCATCATATTTTCCTTTAAAGACTCTCGAGTTGTTGGAAGCAGAATACTGCTAGATGGACAGTTGTGCTCTCTTAAATGACAGTTTGGTTTATATGTTTGCATTCTTCTGAAAACCTTTGTATTCAGTGGTATCTGCACTTTGTCGAACTAGCTGAGCAATAGCTAATCTTGACTAATTGGACCATCTGTTAGGTTTTTTTTTTTTAAGTAAATTACTAAATTCCCACAAGAAATTTGAGGGAGGGCAGCATTATTAGGAAGTAGAAATGAGATCAGACAGGAGATTTTTTTTGTACGAGAATGTTTCAACCTGAAGGAGGTATTAGGCTAAACTTGCCACTCAAGTTAAAGACGGGGACTAGGCGGGGAATCCCTTTACTGCTAAAATGTTGCCATTAACCTTTTATTTAATTGTCCTCCAGTTGTATAACACACCATTAAAAACCTTATTGCTAAGAAATGGCCTTGGCCTCTTTGAGAGTCAGGTGTGCCAATACTGTACCGCATAGGTTGATTCTCTAAGATTATATCAAAGGTAGAATAGGTCCTTAATATGAACAGCAGCACAGACCATTTAGTTTATTAGCTCAGGGTTCTTCTTTCCCTCCCTCTCCACAGAAGAGTGATCAGGCCACCCAAGATAACAATTTAAAAATGGGCACTGCTGCTTTCCCAACTGTCATTCACTCTGCCTACTCAGTTCCAGTTATATCAATGTGGATTACAGAACTATTCCCCTTCTTATTTAAAAGCAGGAGAAACCATGTAAAAATGTCTCCTTTGCATAGGAAATTAACTTCCTTTTAGCTACCTACTGCTGTATTAAAGATTGGGGTATATGCTCCTTCAGAAAGAAATTCCTAATGAGTTTAAATGCTGGCATTAAAGTTTGTTTGGCATACAGTCATCTCTAGGCTGTTTCTATTCCTGGCAGTCATTGGAGAATCTTGTTAAAGAATTTGAAGATTAAGAAAAAATGTCAATTCACAGATAAGATAAGAAGCCTTGTTTTAGAGATTCAGGTGTTTTTGAGAAACACTTTATATAAAAGCTAGAATTTCCATTAGCAGGTCAGAAGGTTGCAGGTTGTGCATTCCAACCCAATCTTTCTTTAAATATATATACACACACATATATAGGGTTTACTAATCTGTCCAACTTTTTTTTTATTCCTCCAAATTTTGAAAATTATAAGATTAAATTTAGAGGTGGGAGCAAATGTGCATAGAGTTACATTATAGTTATAATATTGATGGATTATGTACAAAGTCTACTCAGCCACCTACAATGGATAATAATGAGAGTAATATAAAAAAATAACTAGAGGAACTGAGGGTGTTCCTAGAAACACTGGATGCATTGAATTACATCCACATACAGCACCTATTTGTAGTAGAAAGGGACAGCAGCACTGCAATTCTACTGAGCTAACCTCCAAAATCATGAATATCTGAATTCTTTAGAAATTCTATCTGGCATTGTTGAGCACTCCTGTGGAAAAAACATTGCCAATCTACTTTACTCAAGTCACTCCATAGTTCCCAGATATTTTTAATGAAAAATAATAGCTAACTAGGTATGCTCCCTGTCCATCTTCCCAACTTCTTAACTTCTTATACTGTGGAAACATCTTTCAAATGGTCATTTGGCCAGTGCCGGTAAATTTCTTACGGTCAATTTTTTCCCTCAGATGTGTGTGCAGCACTCCTAAAAGTTATGATACTGTTCAAGGTCAGAGCTTGTTCCTTATTCTGGTGTCATGCACAATAGACCATGACATTTAATTTCTGCCATCAGTGTTGTATCCTTGGGGGCAACAGTTTTAGGAAGAAATCACTGAGAGAGCTGTAAACCTTAAAAGCAGCCATTTATTGCCACACGCTGAACTAACCAAAAAAGAGCCAAAATTGGCTGGGCTATCCCCATATAATCTAACTCAGTTGCCATAGCAACAACAAGATTCTATTACCATGACAACCAAATACACAACATATTCCTCCCCCCTTAATAAGAACGTCCCCTAAATAAAACAAACACTAAACTAGAGAAGGAGGGTAGACTCTCTCCGTTCCCGGCTAAACCCCGGGGATTGTTTTGCCCCGTAACCGTGGGTTCGCCCTATCTAAAGATCCAGCCATTGAGGAGGCCGTCTGTCTCTAGGTGGATTACGGCGGACTTCTGGTGTTGTCGCACCCGAAAGTGTCTTGGGTGCGGGTCTGACAATGGGCTCAGGGTTCATAGGGCGAATGGGTGAGGATCCAGGCAGAGGGGTATCTTTGCTGCTGGCAGTAATGGAGGGGAAAAGTCAGGAATAGGTGACTCTTGATTTGGTGTCTCGCCGGAAATGGTGAAGTCAGGCAACTCAACTGAAGATGTGTCGTGAGGACTGGTATGACCTGGCAGCGGTTGATCCACATGTCGCCGCCAGGTGAGATTCTCTGCAGTCCGGACTGTGTGGGAAACAGGCCCTGTTTGAGCGATGACAGTGGCAGGGGACTTATTTAGCTCCAGAAGTATAATTCCGAGCCAAAACCGGCTGTCCCGGGCTAAAGGTTCGGTCTTTTGCTCTGGGTGCATGCCTGATGACTTGATCTTGCTGCTGACATTGCACAATTTGTCGGGGTTCAGAAGGTTTCAGCAGATCAAAGCAAGTACACAGCTGTCGTCCCATCATTAGAAAGGCCGGGGATGCCTTGGTCGTAGTATGAGGTGTGATTCTGTAGGATAGTAAGAAGGTGTCCAGATGCTTTTGAATGGATAATTGTCCCTTGTCGATTTCAAAGCTTGTTTCATTGTCGGCACAAATCTTTCAGCTAATCCATTGGTGGTTGGAATATATAGTGCTGAAGTGATGTGGTGTATCCCATTTGCCTTCATAAAATTTTGAAAATCCTGAGAGACGAACTGTGCTCCGTTGTCTCTCACAAGTTGTTCTGGCAGACCAAAATGACTAGAGAGTCCTTGTAGTTTTTGTACTCTCTGCTGTAGTGGACAGCATTATACAGACCTCTGGCCATTTAGAATGGGCATCTACCATCACCAAGAACATGCTTCCTTCAAGTGGGCCAGCGAAGTCAGCGTGAATACGTTGCTACGGGTTTTCAGGCCAGTCTCATGGGTGTAGGGATGCCCACTGGGGTGCATTCCTCACACCCTGACATGACATACAAGCTCTTGCCTTCTCTTCAATAGCACTGTCCAATCCAGGACACCAAAAATAGCTTCGTGCAATTTCCTTCATGCACACTATTCCACAGTGACCAGAATGTAGCTGTTCTAACATCTGTGATCTCAGTGGTGGTGGGATAATGACACGTCTCCCCCCCCCCAACAAACAACCAGATTGGATCGATAACTCCGTCCTCCTGGACATGTAGGTAACAAGGTCGGGTGAGACTGGAGAGGTTCATCGAGATGTTCCATGCATCACCATCTCCATAACTTGGGACAATACTGGATCAACTCGAGTAGCCTTCTTTACCTGAGTAGCGGTGATGGGTGTATTCTCTACCTGTTCAAAGTAAAAGATTTCCTTCTGGGCAATATCTTGATGTTTGACTGGCAAAGGCAGCCTTGAGAGACCATCCGCATTGCCGTGCAGAGTGGATTTCTGATATTTGATTTCATGTGTGTGCACGGAAAGCAACAATGCCCAACGTTGCATACGACTAGCAGCTAATGGGGGAATGCCTGTGTGGGGTCCAAAAATTGAAGTCAGGGGGTCGATGGTCTGTAAGAAGAGTAAACTTCCATCCGAACAGGTACTGATGAAGCTTCCGAATTCCGAAAACGATTCCCAATGCCTCACATTTGATTTGGGCTTAGTTAGTTTCTGCTTTGCTTAGAGTGAGTGAAGCAAAAGCAATAGGTCTGTCTGATCCCACTCCATAAGGGGATGCATCGCAGGCCAACTGTAGGGGTAAGGATGGATCAAAGTGCGTCAGAACTTCAGAATTTAGCTATGCATCCTTAGCTTTGTTAAATGCAACGTCACAGGCTTCAGTCCACTTCCAGGCCTTGTTCTGCCCAAGGAGTTCGTGAAGTGGTTTTAACAGTGTGGCTAACATTTTGAGGAGGGGGAGCCTCCACAATAGCCTTAACTTTTGGAAGGGCCTTACGAAGACCTGTAGTATCAATGATGTGTCCCAAATATTCAACAGAGAGCTGGAAGAATTCACACTTGTCTTTGCGGACTCGTAGGCCATACTCTTCCAGTCTTTGTAGGGTAGCCTCTAAATTCTTTAGGTGATCCTCATTCCTTCCAGTGACCAGGATGTCATCCAGATAGCACAGGACTCCTGGCAAGCCACACAAGATCTGGTCCATAGCCCTCTGGAACCAGGCGGGAGCAGACGTTATTCCGAAGGGTAGGCAACAGTATTGATAAAGCCCCTTGTGCATCACAATAGTCAACAGCTCTTGGGACTTTTCATCGACATGCATCTGTAAATATGCTTGACTCAGATCAATCTTACTGAACTTTTGTCCCACAGCCAGGCCTGCGAAGAGGTCATCAATGCGGGGAAGTGGCTCTGCACACAACACTGGGTTGACAGTGACTTTAAAATCACCACAAATCTGGAGGGAGCCATCTTTCTTCACTATTGGAACAATAGGAATTGCCCATGGGCTATGGGTAACTGGTATTAGGACTCCATTTGTGACCAGGCACTCCAGGTCCGCTTCAACCTTCGGCCTCATGGCATATGGCACAGTTCTGGCTTTCAGATATTTTGGTTGACTGTCAGGTTTAATGTTCAATGTCACAGTGATTCCCTTCATACTTCCCAGATCCTCTCCAAAAACAGCAGCATGTTTCCTTAAGATAGCGGGCAGACTTGTTCCTTCTTTAGTCATTTGGTGCACTTCTGCCCAGTTCAGCTGGATCTTCCTAAACCAAGACCTACCCATTAAGGCTGGGTAATTACCTCTCACCACAGTGGCAGTTTAGCAGCCTGTCCATTGAGCTCCACCTTAACATCAGTAGTGCCCAACATGGGCACAGCTTCTCCCGTATATGTCTTCAGAACTGTTTTTGTTGCTTTAAGTGGAAGATGCTGTAGCTTTTCTTTATACACAGTCTCAGAGACTAGTCAGACGGCTGCACCGGTGTCCAGTTCCATGCATACAAGTTTGCTGTCCAACAACGGGGTTACCCAGTATTCATGTGAGCCCACTGCCAAAGAGAAAACGTGGAGTGGCTCTTCTTCTTGTGGTGACGTGTCTCCTTGGTCATCCTGGGTCTGCTCTAGAGTATGGAGATTTCCCTTTTTGGTCGACCAGACCACAGGCCTTCTTTTCTTTTGTTTACAGGCACACTCAATGTGTCCCTTTTTGCCACAGTGTCGACACACCAGGTCCTTACTCCAGCATTCTGATGCATGGTGACCCAGCTTACCACAGCGGTAACATTCCTGACTCCCCACAGTTTTGTGGGTAGGTTCTTGTGACACCTTATGCACCCTAGGGGATGCACCGATGGATTGCACCTCCTTTATTGCCAGTTCCATAGAGACCGCAATGTCAACAGCCTTCTGTAAGGTAAGCTGAGCCTCTGTCAATAGGCGCTTCCGTATAGCTTCACTGTGCAGGCCACACACTAACCTGTCACGTAGGGCATCATTTAATATCTCCTTAAATTCACAGTGTTCTGCAAGCTTTCTCAAAGTTGCTACAAATTGTACAACTGTTTCGTCTTTTTTCTGGTCTCTTTTGTGGAATCTATATCTTTCAGCAATTACCAATGGTTTTGGAGAAAAATGGGACCCCAGGATTTCCACAATGTCACTGTAAGATTTGGTGTCTGGCTTAACAGGGTGTAGTAAACTGCGTAGCAGGGAGTAGGTCCTAGCCCCTATAACACTTAAGAATATTGGCATCTTCTTCTCTTCTGTAATGTCATTTGCAGTAACAAAAAGCTCAAAACGCTCAATATATACATGTCATTGCACTATAGTCTCCTCAAAAGGTTCCAGTGGCCCTGTAAGTGTTCCCATGGTTTTAGTTTCAGTTTGCACAGTCAGTGCAAACAAGCCAGTTCTCACCCCCTTCCAGCAGCAAAAAGGGTTTTTTTTGTACCTTGATTTCTACTTCCTTCTGTTGCTGGGGCAGCACAGACATCTCACCCTCGTCGCCACGTTATTATATCCTTGGGGGCAACTGTTTTAGGAAGAAATCACTGGAGACGCAGAGAGCTGTAAACCTTAAAAGCAGCCATTTATTGCCACACTCTGAACTAACCAAAAACCATCCAAAACTGGCTGGGCTATCCCCTAATAATCTGACTCAGTTGCCATAGCAACAACAAGATTCTATTACCACGACAACCAAATACACAACAATCAGAGCAATATTTAAAAACATTTTAAAACATTTTAAATATCTAATAACATTGTCCTTACTTTCTTACATGAATCTTTTCATCTTTTCATTTTGTCCAGATTGTGTCATGTCTAGGCTCTTTAAGGGCACAGTCCTGTTCACTATTTTCCAGTGGTTGTTGAGAGTGCTTGGTACATTGTAGTATTGCAGCCCATGGCGTCTGGGTGAATTGGAAGACAGATAAGAGTGTACTGGATTGAGTAGAAAGAAGTTATATTAGTTTGGTTGGGGAAAGATATTCTGTATATGATGAGGGTTGCTTCTCTATCATCATTGAGGACATTTTTGTCCCTTTGTCCAAGAGGTTTACAATTTAGAGTGTTTTTGGACTCCTGACTATTCCTGGAATCCCAGGTGCTTATTAGTGGTGCAATTTTTTTCACCTGTTTTTATTCCATATGGTTAAAGTAAATGCAGCCAGTTCGCTCAGTTCCATGCTTCACCACAGTCATTCATGTTTTTATGACTTCAAATTTAGAAAAGAATGGATTACTCCAGTATGCTCTACTCTAATATGCTCTATCTTGGAAGTTGCAGCTGGCACTGAATAACAGTGAGTATCTCCTCACTTGCACATCATTACAATTTCATTTGGTTTGGGCTTTGGTTATCTGAGATACCATATCTTTCCCTATGTGTTGCTGAGCCAGTTGAAATAGGTGAAGACCTTGAGCCACCAGTGTCTCAATTTAAGTATCTTGGGATCTCGGATGCTGTCACAGTGTCCTCAGTAGACAATCCTGGTCTCTAGAATTCACTTTGGCTCCATCTGACCAGCAGTGAGTGTCATTTAGTGTAGAAAAAGCCCGTCTTTTTTTCTCATGCTTTGCCTGAGTTGGGATGGGGTGGATGTAAGAATTTAGTTTGAGGCAGTATTCTCTTCTTGTTGACTTCAAGTTATGAGAGTTGTATATATTTAACAAATATGAGTTTAGTAATAAAAAAAAAATCAAGGATTTTTGTTGGTGGTGGTTTTAATGAGATTTTATCATACGTGGCTATCTCTTCAGTTAGGGATTAACCCTTAATATTTTCATTACAGGAAGACTGGGCCTTAAATTGATCCTGTAACTGGATGTAACCACCCCTTGCATAGTAGTATTTCCTGAATAAATGGACTGGTACGTAACCTGTCCAAAATGTATGCTGAGCCAGTCCTAGCTGCAAACAATTTGCGACCAGGACCACTACGCTTGTTCAAATCTACATTGCCTAATGATCCTGAGTAGATTTATTTCCTACAGATTAAACTTTTGCCTTCATAATAGTATATATGATCTATTTTTAAAAAAAAAAAATGAATTGATTTCTCTAATATTCACAACACCATTTGTTGACCCAGGACCAGATTCTACTCCCGTTATGCATGCTGAGTAGTACGTTACTCTGCGAGTAGTCCCTAAAGTTAGTGGGGATGACAGAATCTGGCTTTTTTTAGTCACTTAGGTTTGGGTGAGAGTTCTTATTTGCAAGAATGCTTTCAGAAATTAAAGACATCATGAATACTAGTGTAAATAAATATTGGGAGAGTATTTAGATAGGAAAGGCTCTAAGATATTTTGAAAAGCTTCTTATTTTTCACTTAATAGAGCCGTGAAGCAATTATGAATATTGAAAGTATGAGACAGAAAAAAGGGGGGTGAAGGGAAGTTAGACTCTTGTTAGAGCTAGAAAATAGTAACAATACAGCATCCAGCTAGAAAAATAAGAATGTTGTGAGAATTGACTTTGATAATGAATCACATGGCACAAATTGAAGGATTGTTTTTATTGCAAAAGCTATTTTTCCAAACTATGAATGATGAACATATTTGCCGAAATTACCCTCCCTTGCAGATAACCTGTATCCAGAAAAAATGATACAATTTGTTGGGTAAATTATAAGCAGAGAATAATTTTATTATCTGTGTTTACAGTTATTGCAGTGCTGCTATGATGATATGAATACATTCCTATTTATTCGGTATTTCATGTTAAATCAAAATAGTATCTTCTTTATGTACTGTCGTATAAAAGGTCATAAAATGTACTGACGTTCAATTAATGTCCTCTTTTAAAAATACTAAAAAATTGAAAACGTAATCTGAGGTGGGTATTTCATAGTTTACACAGCTGAACAGACAGAACAAAGACAGCTGCAGGAGTAAGCTTTTTAAAAAAATATTTATTTAGCTTGTACATTTCCCTAAACACATGCATATGGACAGCCCATCCTTCTGGAAATAGACACCTGGTATCAGAATGTTTTGTCTTGGTAAATGTTTTTGTACAGATATAGCACTTTCTTGTTTGCTGGAAAAATAACAAGATGTATGCCGTGATTATATAAATAGTGTATGTAGACTCTCTAAATGTAAATGTAAGAAACTGTTATTCTGTCATAGAGGTAGCTGTGTTATCATTTCTGCAAGTATGAGAATAGTTTTGTTTCTCTGTATATGTAGTGGTAGTAGTATCTATAATGATAATGACAATAAGTGGATAAAGAGAAAGAAAAAAGCTGATCTCAGAGGAAAAATGTTTGAAAATCTGCGTTTGGAATATGGATAGACTTTGGAATGTATTTTTTTAAATGAACAACCATTTGAATTTGTTTGTGTAGATAAGTGTTTTTGATCTCTGTTCTTGTAAAGGTTGTATTTTAACTGTAATTCTACAGATGGAAATAGTTTAAAAGAACAGTATTACACATCAACAAGGAAGAACACCCAAACTAGAATAACATTTGTTAGAAAAATAGGAAGTAAGATCTTTATTTACACACTCTTCCAGTAATAATAATAATAAATAAATAAATAATCAAATAACTTGGCATGAAGAAGGTGAGATTCTGTACCTTTTTTCTTCCTTTGAAATAATTGAGCAAACTGTGTTGACCCCCAGTTCTTAGCTCAGAATGTTTTGTGGTACTCAATGCATTATAATAGAAGCCTCTTATTTGTAAACATCCGTGGAAAGAGCAGAAAATCTAGTAAGCTTTTTTTATCCATTTTTAAAGGCATTTATTTTATCAGAAATAAATAGATCCAACTTAGTAGCTATTCAGGGTCTTGAAAACAAGCATACTGTACATTTTACCAGAGCTTTAACAAATGTTTTAAGTAGAGTTGGTCAAAAATAGGACAGAGTTTTTTGGAGGGAAAAAAAATAAAACATTTGAAGTTGTTTCCTTTCCAAGAAAGAATGGATATTTTGCTTAGTTTCATTTTGCCTTTTGCCACTCTGTAACTTTTCAGATGTGAAAGATTTTTGAAAGGAAAAAAAAGTAGAAAACAATGTCAATTTTTTCCTCTATCAAATTACTTGGGGGAAAAAAGAGACGAAAAAATCCTCAACAAATTGGAAATATCAAAATTTCTGGTTTTGGTAAAAAAAATTCTACCAACTGGAAGGCTATTTTTTTCTGTTGTTGGGAGTGGAAGGGGGGAAGAACAATTTCAACCACCTCAGTTTAAGATATGACTGAATGTAGCTGTAATTCTCAAAATGCCTATCACTGTGGTATCTAATTAATGTAGTTAGTTGGGGAGGATGACCCTAAAAGTGAGTAGCCCAAATGGAAACGGGGTGGGGTGGAGATTATATTCAACAGTTCACTCCTGTTAATAATCATGAACAAGTCATTCCATGTATATTGACTATGAAAATTGACTAGGTACTTATCAATAGCGGGGATTTGGCCTAATTGCAACCATCAGTGGTGTAGTTGCACTGATGCAAACTCTTATTTTTATTATTTGTATTGTTGTACCACCTAGGGGGCCTAGTCATGAATTGGGGCCACATCATGCTAGCCATTGTACAAACCCCCAAATCCCTGCCCCAAAGAGCTTGCAGTCAAAGCACTAATGTGTTCTCAGGCATAGCTGCTATTTGCATCAGTGTCACTAATCCCTGCTTGAAACCTGGGTAAACTCTACTACTGAAATTGCAGTTTACAGCCTTTTAACCTGTCTGAACAAGGGTTTGTACTAGTGCAGGTATACTGGTGGATGGCCACCAATGACTGAAATCTGGGCAAATCCTGAGGCGCACCTAGGCCTTTTTTCAATAAATTGTTTGCATTGCATGTGTTCCTAGGCTATTATTCCAATTAAGTGTCTGTACCATTCATCAGAGTGCTGATTTAAGTTAATTGAGTTGAATGCAGCATGTACAATATACTGTGTCAGATTGAAAAGGCAAATCCTCCTTCACCTTCAAAAGTACAATGATTATATTCCTTTAATTGGTGGTCTTGTATCACACTATTGTGTTGCATGTGATTGGGAAGAGGAATTTTGAATATCAGTCAACTCTATTATCAATAGATGCCTGTGTGCCTATTAATTTGTGTGCAGTGTGTGCGCTTGTGAAACATGCAAACGAGAATAAAAGCAGTGTGACCAGGAAGAAGTATACAACTCCTACACTCTGGTCCTGGCTGTCTGATTAACAGTGTGCCTTTGGCCCAGTCACTTAACCTCTTTGCATCTTTTTCTTCCCATCCATAAAATGGGAGTGGTCATATTCATGTATGTCATAAGGATGTTGTGAGGATTGATTACGGTAGTATTGTATCAGAAAAAGTATTCTAAATTTTCAATCAAACTTCTGCTATTTATCTTTGGCCAAAGTTTTCAAATACCTAATAAAAGAAGCTGAACAGTTGAGAGGAGATGGTATATTCTATCCTTTTAGGATAGGTAATGTTATTATGGCCAGGCTAGCCATTTTGTCTCACTCCCACCTTATGGCCAATTCTGGAGGTGACCCTGCATAAGCCACAGAAGATAATTATGAGTCTTCACTGCCTTCTGGCCTACCTAGTGGCATCCGCAGCTGCTGTGTACCAAGCCAACCTTTTCTAACTTCCTCTGACTTGTATAACTTTACATACAATTACTACGCATATTTTACTAGGACAATAATGACCAGCAAATTGAGTTTTCAGATGGTACCTTACAAGTCATACTTTGTACAAAGATCAGTACAGTAGTGTGCAAGGGGTGAGTACAGGGGTACAGTCTGTACCAAGGTAATTTATTTTTTAGAAGCAAAAGTATTAATGATTTTATAAAGTACATTTTTGCAGATGAAATCTAATTGTCAAATGTAAATAACCAGCTTTGATTATAATTATATTAAAAAAAACTCTACAACAAAAGAACATTATTAAAGTTGCAGAGTCAAGCACTCAGTTTATGAAATGCCTGAATTAAAGTTGCCCATGCAATCTTAATTGGATTCTCTTGTGTGTATGCATTATGATATAGTCTTTAATTATATGATCACATACTGTTTTTCCACAGGTCTTATCTACATATGAGTCAGGCTGCTTCTCTTTTTACTCCCTGGGGACCAGCAGTGGAGAGCGGGGAAACAGGCATTGAAAACACAGGAGAGACAGTCTCCCTGCTCTCAGTTCCATCTCTGGAACTACAGCATCCAGCAGCCTCTGGAATGAGCAATTGCAGGGAAAGTCCTGTTCAGCCCCTGCAGCCCCAGTTTGGAGCATGCTCAGTACAGACAGAATCTTTGGTGAATTTAGCTGGCAAACTCTAACAAGTCTCTATTGACCATGTGTGAACTAAGATTTGAACTTGGCCAAATTTGGGCTCTTCCCCCCAGGACATCAAAAGGCATATCTCTGGCATAAAGGCAACCCCAAATTTCAAGACCCTGCTCCAAAGCATGGAGGCACTAGAATTTCTTAATGATTGTAACAATTTTTCTAATATGGAAAAAACAACATATTTTTCACTAATCTCATTCATGGAAATGGCAGAACAATTTTTGCTGAAAAGTTTCAAAAAATTCAGCTGAAGATAGACATCTGGTATGGGAAATTTCAGCCTGAATGGTTAAATTTTGGCAAAGATATTGGTAAGGCTGCTTCTGTCATGGAGATAATGGATTCTGTGATGTTCTGGGACCTCAGTGACCACTTCTGGGGCAGGGTTGGAGCAGCTGTCAGTCCCGGGGCCACTGGAGCAGCTGCTGCCAAAACAACTGACCGGTGGCCAGCCCCGGGGCCACTGGAACAGCAGTTTCCTGCCACCAGAGCAGCAGCTGCAAGCCCCAGCAGTGCCCTGTCTCCCCCTTTGCCTCCCCCCCCCCCAATTTGTTTTTAGTAAAAGTCAGACAGGTTGCAGGCTTCCGTTAATTTTTGTTTATTGCCAGTAATCTGTCCCTGACTTTTACTAAAATACCTGTGACAGAATCTTAACATTAGATATAAGCAACTGGAAACAGAGTCTTATAATGGGAAGCGTTGCGTAATCTTAACTATAGATGTTGTTACCAGCTCTGCCACTAGTTAGTACTGGACTGAAATTTCTGTACATGTTTTCAATCAAAAGTAGATGTTCCATTTGCAGTGCTTTGTCCATAAAATTTGCTAACAATAGCAATTTGACAATATATAAAGCAACGTTCAGTATGTTTTGTGAGGTTGTGAAGCTGAATTGGTCTTTTTTATTACTAACATCTTGCTGCAATAAACAGTCTCAGATAATAACTATAACAGTACCATTTATTGCTGTATCTACAATTCCACTTATAATCCAACTTTGACCAAATGCCACTTCTACTTATTCTGTATTCATCCAAACCCTAAAATTAAATATTTAGTATATCCTTAGTTTAACATTTGCATGGTGCTTTGAAAATGTAAAACTCTATGATTATTTAATATTAATATTTATTAGTGTATTAATCATGTATGAGTCAATGTTTTAGCATGCTTATTTGGCAGCCCTGCTACTTGATAAATGACCTAGAGTCTGCTATGCCCTTGAACAGCGAGAGTTGGTACTGAGGTGATGAATGGGTGTTTGATGTGAAAGTAGGAATAAGATGTAAAATTTTCAAAAATGCTTAAGTCCCATTTTCATAAGTGATTTAGGCATTCAGACTTAGGATGAGGCTTAGAAGCCTGACTTTTCTCGAAGAGAATTAATTATGATTATGATGCTGTTCAGCTCTTGTGTAGTGTTTTTCATCTATAGATCATAAAGGAAGGTAAGCATCTTCCCATTTTATAAATAGGGACAGGGACATACAAAATGTGTGTCCAATCTATTTTTGTTGTTTTTAAGCTAGCACAAGAGGTAACTAAGAGGTGTCCACATTTTAGGAAAGAGAGATTTTTCTTTCTTGTGGGGAGATATCATGATAGGGTTCTTTTTAACTGAACTGACCTTGATTAGAATTATATTAGTATGAACAGTGATAGAATAAACCTACCTTTTTGTGAGTAAAGAAGAACACTTGACAGGTAGAACAGAAACAGGCAGCTGTGATTTATATGACATCCAGATTGGATCCACATTATCATCTGAAATGTAAATGGAATAAAAGAAAGCAATGGCAGATGAGAGAGATTCCAGTGGATTATGTCATCAAACTACTGTGGCTAGTCTAAATATTCAGGTGAAATAGTTCTGTGAATTGGAAGCGCCACTTTTAAAAACTGTTAACAAACACATTGACTTGCAAAAAAAACTGTAATGAATTTCTGATATGCCACTTTTAACCTAATGCTAAATCTTACGGGTGAACTGTCACATGAATGTATATTTCTGCTATTAGAGTGGCTTTTATTGGTTTTGTTAAGCATTCAAGGATGCAATATGTGATACCTTTATTTCTAGCTTTGACTCCCTGGAAGACAAAATCCTACTGTATTAAAGATACTGGATTGGTATACATTATTAACCTCGTCTTTTCCCTAAAAGCATTTTTTGCTGCCTAATGAAATGCCATTAGGTAAAAGACAGAAATACTGAATATATTCAACTTTATTATTCATATTAGGCTAGATTAAGTAGTCTAGATTTTGTTCTTCCTCAGTTGTGTGGTGTCACTGGGATAAAAGATTTCTATAAGTGCAAGCTGGTATTATTATTATTATTATTATTATTATTATTATTATTTTATTTATCATTTTATTATTACTCATAATTAAAGTTAAGCATGTGCTTAAGGGCTTTGCTGCATCAGGTGACAGTGCTCAGCATCTTGAAGGATTGAGCTCTAGGGACGCATAGATGTAACAGATGATTATCACTAGTTGTTTTAGCCATCTACATTTACATGTAATATCTTTAAGTGACATAAATATCTTATCTCTGGCCTTGTCACCCTACAGGTAGACTATTTACTTGTCCAGTGACAGAATGTGAATTAATACCATTGAAACTAGTGGTGTTGCACTGAAATCAGAATCTGGTCCTCATTTACAATAACTCTAAGAGAGGAAAAAGAAATATTGCTTCATTCTCATGTTCTAACTTGTAGAAATGAATCAAACTTGTTCCAAAAACTCTTACATTGAAAATGGATGTGACTGGTGGCTCTTATGGAATATTTCACTTGGATCCTTTTGTATAGAATGATCAAAAAAAAATTCTGAGGAGAATATTGACTTAATGAGCTATTTGAGCAGGTGTTATCAAGAATAGATGTCTGATATTTGCTGACCTGCAATCATAGAATCAGAAATGTAGGACTGGAAGGGACCTCAATAGGCAATCTAGTCCAGTCCCCTGCACTGAGGCAGGACAAAGTATTATCTAGACCAGGAGTTCCCAAACTTGGTTCGCGGCTTGTTCAGGGTAAGCCCCTGGCAGGCCGCGAGACACTTTGTTTACCTGAGTGTCCACAGATACGGCCGCTCGCAGTTCCCAGGGACCGCGGTTCGCCATTCCCGGCCTATGACCAGGAACAGCGAATAAGTAGTAGACAGATGGAGGAAGGCTCTCTCTATATTCTGCTACAGTAGTCTCATAAGGGTTCTCTGAATGATCCTTGCTGCATATGCATAAGTGGTGGGAGGAAATCTTGAACCTCTATTGTATGTTTGGCATTGAAACTTGCTTTCTAGTAGTTAAGGAACAGATTTATTTTCAGCCCCACCTGCAGTGGGCTTCACACATCTCCAATTACAGACAATTAATGTCAGCATCCCATAAGAACTATTTTGGTAACATTATTTTATGTGTAAAATGATACATACATGTATTTATAAAGCACCTACCACTGTAGGTCACTTTGCGTGGCTTATATTAGTATATCATTAGTATAGTATACTTCCACACTACCTAGAGATTTAAGACTGAGAATGCAAAGTGATCTGGCCGGTCAATTGTGGTCAGTCTATACTTATTTAGATTCATAGACACCGACTCTGTGGGTGCTCTGGGGCTGGAGCACCCACGGGAAAAATTAGAGGGTGCTCCGCACCCACCGGCAGCCAAGTTCCCTCGCCCCGGCCTTGCCTCCTCCGCCTCCTGAGCGCACCACATCCCTGCTGCTCCCCCTCCCACCCAGCACTTTCTGCCCCACTGCCGCTTAATAGCTGTTTGGTGGCACTTAGGAGGGAGGGGGAGGAGCAGGGACGTGGCGCGCTCAGGGGAGGAGGCAGAGAAGAGATGGGGCGGGGTGGGGAGTTGGGAGAAGGGGGTGGAATGGGGGTGGGCCAGGGCCAGGGGAGGGGAGGGGTTGAGCACCCACTGGGCAGAGGGGAAGTTGGCACCATGCTTAGATTAGATTAGATTAGATTAGATCAGTCAAAGAATCCAGGGCATAGGCCTGGCAAGAGTCTAGCAACTTTAAATGTGGCCAGGCTTAATCTTAATGGCATTTCTGGGAAGCAACTTTCAAAGATGTGGGTGCAGTATCACAGTGTTGCCAAAGATCATTCATCTCATGTGATGCTCTCACATTTGGCATCTCCATCATACAAACACTCAAACCAGCTGAGATGTCATTCATTCAGCTGGGCTTCAGGGATAGGCCTGCAGCAGGTTCACCAGGCCTCCTGGGGCTGCTGTGATACTACACCGCAGGCAGGCAGGCAACCAATCTTGCTGCTCCCCCTCCTGGATCTGAGTAGAGAAGGAGGAGCCAGAAGTGATCCCAGACCCCCAGCTTCCCACCTAAACAGTCCCCGTAAACCCAGTGCCCAACATACCCTCCATTCCAGATGGGGGTAGTGGAGAAAGGAATTCCCCAGTTTTCCCACCATCTCTACCTTCTCACCTGCCCAGCCACAGCTTTTGTGCCACCCTATGCATGGGGGCTGGTTGTGGCAAGTTGTGTGTACTGAGAATGCCTTAGCTCCTGCTAATATCTCCCTTCATGCAGTGCATTCCAGCATTTCTGACAGTTGTATATCATTTTTGTTTTGGAGACTCTAAAATTTAAATTAACCTGAATCTAGGGGTATTGATGGCTTTGTGTATAGTGACACTGAATTTTACACAAGTAGTTCTGAGTGAGTGCAGAGCAGAGCATGATTATGCTGTACTCTTACCAGCCCACCCCATACATGGGACAAGAAGTGTCTGCATTATGGGCTAACTGGAGTTTACAAGTAGCTTTCATAGTCAATCCCAGAAAGAGCCCGTATGAGTAATCAAGAAGATGTATCACAAAAGCATAGATGGTTAAGGCAAGATTCTCTTTCATGGAAAAGTGTATACAGATTTTTTTGTCAGCCATAGATGAAAGCATGTGGTTCTTGTAACTGATGCAGTCTGGAATAGAGAGGAGTGTAGAAAGACCATCTAGGCTGCAGACTTCTTTGACTACAATCTGGCATATACCGTTAATTGATGGAGCAGTTTAAAGATTGTGTTGATCTCTGAAAGCACATCATCCTGATGAATACATCTTTTTCATCTTGAGTTGTAACCCTTATTGTCACATGATCTTCACCCAAATGGTTTCAGATTAGAAGTACAACAGGAGAGGAGTTGGGTTTGATTCCTATGGGAATCCACATAAGTGAACCTTCAATATGAATCCACAGTCATAGAATACCAGGGTTGGAAGGGACCTTAGGAGGTCATTTAGTCCAACCCCCTGCTCAAAGCAGGACCAATCCCCAGACAGATTTTTGCCCCAGATCCCTAAATGGCCCCCTCAAGGATTGAACTCTCAACCCTGGATTTAGTAGGCCAGTGCTCAAACCACTGAGCTATCCCTCCCCCCCATTGATACAGGGGTCTGTCTCAGCAGATCCTGATACAAGATCAGGGCCTCAGCTGAAAACTTAGTTGATCTGTATAAGCACTTTCTTTCATAGGTCTCATATTTCATCTTTCCAACCCCTTGTATGGTGCTAAACCTGTTCAAAAAAGGAATCATCTATTTTTATATTGGGAAAAGATGAAGCCCTCTTCAAGCCTCATAATTAAACATGGCTAAAATGTTTTTCTTCAAACTTTCCCAAACAGGTGACTTTTGGGCAGAGACCAGTTCTGGAAAATATCAGCTTGAAAGATGAATGTTTTCAGAAAGGTATGAGTGATTGAAAACAGAGTTAGAATGGAAGCGGTTAAGCAACCTTAATCATAGACTGGTCAAGATTTTCAAACAGAAGTAGTGATTTTAGGTGCTCCAATTTTTGGGTGCCTGACTTGAGTCACCTTAAAGGGGCCTGGCTTTCAGAACAAGCTGAGCATCCAACCTCGGAAAACCAAGTCCCTTTAAGATGATTAAGTTAGGTACCTAAACATGGAGGAACCCCAAATCACTAATTATGTCTGAAAATCTTGGCCAGTAGCTGTTAGTACTCTGCATTAATTATTTGTGTGATTATCTACTAAAACCCCAGTGCAAAGGGAGACAGAGATCAGTTGTATCATCTGCATATTAGAAAGATACAATTTAAAGAGATAATTAGTTTATTTCCCTCTAGACTAGTTTTTTAATGGAATTGGATGAAATTAGAATGTTAATAAGGGCAGTGTGATGGGGAGGGAAGTATCTCTAACATATATTGGTAAATCTAGATTTACCAGTATTTGGGGGGAAGGGGCAGGGGTTGGAAGAACAAGTAGCCTATTAAAGCAAAATCTGTTTTTTCATCTGTTTGTGTCATAGATCTGTTGTCTTTCAATCATCATTCCTCTGCTGTTTGTCCTTCTATATTGAAAAAGGGCCCTCTGAAAACTACTGTTTCATTTTGGGACAGTTTAGGGATTTTCTCTCTCTGTCTCTCTCTCACACCCATCCTCCCAACCATTTCAGTAACCCAAGACTTAATGTATTTTCTATTATACTTTAGAAAACAGAATCTACTTGTATATTGGACAGTGTTTTTAAACTTGGTTGCCTAAACCTAGGCAGTTAAATCCATATTTAAGCATAGCGAAACAAGGGCTAAGAGCAAAGAGCTGGGTGGTGTGCTGTCAAAAGCCTGCACTGATAAGTAAGTGGCTGTTACATTGGAAACCACCACCCCCTCACATGTACATACACAAAAGATTGGTGGCTTCATTCATTAAGCCTGAAAGAGATTAATATGTCAAACCCAAGTGTGATAAGGTGGATTATAGTTTTTTGACTAGCTATAGATGAAATAACACATTTTCAGCAGGCATAGCTATTTAGGTAAACAAGAAATAAGTAAATGTTTACATAAATGCTTGTAAAGTATATTGCTAAGTTTCACGGTTCTCTACTATCAAAGCCAATATGAAGTCAGTGGAAATACTTGTGGGTAAAATTACTCGTGTAAAGTGTTTGTTTGCAGCATTGAACCTATAATGTCCTCATGAAAAGTTCCATGCAGTGTCACCCAGCAGAATAATCTATTTACAGTATACTGTCAAAAACAATGTTGTTCCATTATTCTGTCACTGTAGGCAGTCAATGCCATTTTAAACACCACATGCAAGAGAATAGACAAAGAATTTCAGCGAAACCAGATCAGTGGGAAGTGAGTGTTCATACAGGTCTAAAATTTACTGAGTCATGAAAACAGATTTTCCAAGAATGTCATTTATTCATCCTGTCTGCTTTCACAGCAGCCCAAAACATGCACTATGTTTATTAGCACTAAAAATATTTTAACAACTACATTTCTAAAAAAAAAAAATTCACTCATATTAGCTTTGCACTCAGGAATCCTTATCCCTATATTCAAGTTCAGAGTGGACTCAGACAACATTTGGCATCCGGCACTTCATATTTCTTTCCAGCAGCTAGCCTTTGATGTGCAGATAATACCTTACTTTATGGCTTAATTGAAGCTTCAACTTTAAACAGCTGCTTTTATTTTTTTATTATGCAAGATTTTCAAAAAATTGACTCAGACTACGGTATTTGGGAAATAAAAATAAATTAATTTGGTTCAAATCTGAACAGGAACTGAATATAATAATTGTTTCGGATCAATCTCACACTTTTTGAAGTATTCTTGAATAATTATTTTCCATACAGTGCCATGGTGGACTATGTAAACAAAATGAGAGTCCATAAAATTTTACTAGACATTTGGGCTATTGCTAGAAGTATGCAGTGATGAATTAAGTAGGTCTGAAAATTATTTACTTTCTTTTCCTCTTCAGCCACCAAGTACTCAAGATATTTATATGTAGCTCTTGTAGGTGTTTTATTGCTGCCTAATTCAAAAGCCCTGTTAATTAGGGTGCTGGATTAAATTATGAATGTATTAATTTTTGTTTAAACACCATGGGGTTTGTTTAAACACCAGCCTGAGGGCCTGTTGTTCCCACTTTTTGTTTGCATTTGAACTAACATCATGTTCCTCTGCTGGTGTTTAAACCATTGATATATGCCTCCTTAAATGTTCAACATATAAAGTTGTAAATTAAATGTGGACTAAGATATGGTGTTGATGAAAGATATCCTGTTCCTCTGAATGACTTGTTGCTGTGCCACACAAAACTTTGTCTTAATAGTACAAATCAAAATTACAATTCATTGGTGGAGGAGAGATACTGATCTTCTGTTTACAATAAATAGTGATACCTGTATAATATTAGTTCATAGTTTAGCAGAAAAAAAAATCCATCATACGATTACTGTTACCTTAAAATAAAGGTCACTCTGAATATATTGATTCCAGGCCTATGAAAACATCATACAGTTGTGAGACTGGTTTCCTTTCTAAACTTCAGGCATGTGTAATGTGGCATGATGAGCTTTGAATCCTACTGGCCTGACTCACTATTGTGTTACACCAAGTTTATGCCAGTGTCGCTCCCATGAAATCAGTGGGCCAGATCCCCCTGCTCAGGTGGCAGAAAGGGGCTATAAAGCTGCTTTAAATAGGCAGCTGAGGATTTCGCTAATGGTGGGGTGTTGCCAAGGATGTGATGAGACAAGGAGGGCATCTGCCTGGAACATGCTGCACACCAGTTCTCCTCAGCTAGCATAATGCTCCGTAAAGGACTATTACAACTGACATAGGATGGAGCGTCTGTGAGGCTGCTCTAACTTATTCTGGTGGACAAATCACCCCCCAGCAATCACGGTGAGTAAGGAAGTATAAAAGTGGGGAACCAGATGCCTTTGGGTCCTAACCTGAGCTCAGTTTAGCTGGATTCAAGTGTTCGGCATACATTTAGAGAGAAACAGTGGTGAATCAGACCTCTTCACTATAATAGCGGCTTCTTTGCTCAGAGAAATGATATGACCTAAGACTAATGCAGGGCCTGACTGAGCTTGCAATGCTTACTTGTACCGAAGAGTTGTAAAGGAATTGGCCAAGAAGCTCTTTGACACATTAATGTTAATTTTTAACAAATCTTAGAATCGTGGGAAAGTTCAAGAACTCTGGAAAAAAGTTAATGTACCTGTCTTTAAAAAAGGTAATAGGGATAACCTGGGTAACTATAGGACAGTTATCCTGACATTGAACTTGAGCAATATCAAAGGAAGGCTGATACTGGATGCAATCAGTAAAGAATTAAAGGAAGTATAATTAATGCAAATTCACGTGGTTTTATGAGAAATAGGTCTTGTCAAATTAACTTAATGTTTTTCATGTGATTACAATTTTGGTTGATAAATGTAACTGTTGATTTCATAAACTTGTATTTTTGTACGGCATTTGACTTCGTTCCACATGACATTTTGATTTAAAAAAAACCCCCTAAAATCACAAAATATGTAGCCCATATTCAGTGGATTAAAAACTGGTTAATTGAAAGATCTCAAAAAGTAATTGTAACTTCTAGTGGGGATGTTTCTAGGGGGTCAAGCAGTGATCTTTTCTTGGTCCAGTGCTATTCAATGTATTTATCTATGATCACAAAGTAAATATAAAGTCATTGCTGGTAAAGTTTCCAGATGACACACATTTGTGGAGATAAATAAGGAGAGGTCAGCTTTGGTGAGATGGGTTCATTTGAACAACGTTTGAATATAGATGCCAGGTCTATCTCAGAACAAATAACATAGGTCACACTTTCCAGGATATAGTCCTCCATCCTGTAAGCAGTGGCTCTGAAAAGGACTCAGGGGTCACAGTGGATAACCAGCTGAAGACGAGCTGTCAGTGTGATGCTGTGTCTCAGAAAGCTAATGTAATTCTTAGGTTTAAAAACGGGAATATTGAGTAGGATTAAGGAGGTGGTATTACCTCTTTCTATATCACACTAGTGAAACCATTGTTGAGTACTGTGCCTTGTTCTGGTGTGCACATTTAAAAAAACATGTTGAGGAATTGGAAAGGGTTCAGAAAAGAGATACATGAGTGACTTGAGGGCTGGAAATTCTACTTTAGTGTTTGAGACCTTGGAGTTTATATAATTCAAGAGCATGTTAAAAGGTGACTTGATAATGGACTCAAATTACCTACATAGGGAGATTTTGGATAATAAAGGGATCTTTAGTCTTACAGACAAAGACATTACAAGATCCATTGGCTAGAAACACAGAGTTAAACAACTTTAGGCTAGAAATAAGAGTAAAGTTAATTAACCTTTGGGACAATTTACCTAGTGATGTGGTGATTTTCCATCACTTTAAGTCTTTAAATCAAGATTGGATGTATTTCCAAAAGAAACACTCCAGCTCAACCAGATATTATGGTCTTGATGCAGAAAGTGCTGGGTGAAATTCTGTATTGTGTTCTACAGTACTTCAGTCTAGATCAGTGGTTCCCAAACCTTGGGGGTTCACGAAATGTTACAGGGGGTTCTAGGAAAAAAATCCGTAATGGTGGAAGAAAAAATGTTTGAGTGCCAAACCGGCACCAAGGTCATTGTAGCCAATATAGCGGCGGTAACGTCCCTCAGTGAGTTGATACTCAATCATTCTCTGTGGCGTGCTGTTTTGCTTCAGTGAGACATGAGTGAATCTTCTCATTTACTAGTTTGTTTGTTTGTTAGCGTTCTCAGTATATTGTTTTTATTTGAACTGTTGTCCATTATTGGGTGTACAAGTGGCTGAAAACGGAAAGTATAAAGACATGAGAAAATGAACGTTTGACATCAGCTAGTGTTTCGTCAGGTCCAAAATGTGGAAAATCTAAGTCAAATGATTATGATGGTCAGGGAAAGTCGCTTATGAAGAAAAGAAAATATGACAATGATTATATAAAATATGGCTTTACATGCATTGGTGATCAAGAGTGTCCAAAACCACAGTGCATAATTTGTGGTGCTGTTCTAGCAAACAGCAGCCTCAAACCACCTCCTTCGGGAGGGATAGCTCAGTGGTTTGAGCATTGGCCTGCTAAACCCAGGGTTGTGAGTTCAATCCTTGAGGGGGCCACTTAGGGATCTGGGGCAAAAATCAGTACTTGGTCCTGCTAGTGAAGGCAGGGGGCTGGACTCGATGACCTTTCAAGGTCCCTTCCAGTTCTAGAAGATAGGATATCTCTATAAAAAAACTAGGCACCCCGCACAACTCGACAAGCTTGTTGATTTTTTCAAGCAAAAATTAGCCGAGTGGAAAAGTGACATTACCAGTTTTGTATCCAAACCAAGTACTGATAACAAAAATGCACTTTGAAGCTTCATACCAAGTGAGCTACCAAGTAACAAAAGCATCAGAAGCCCATACTATAACAGAGAGCTTGATTGGTTGGCTCTCATGGGGCAAAATCCTTGTGTGCTTGTTTGAGCTTAGAATGGAAATCCTAGTTTTTTTCAACAGCCACCCTTTCCATCTTGCCAGCTGTATGGAAAATCATGTCTGTCTCCAGAGCCTAGCTTATTTAGCAGACATTTTCTCGAGGACTAATGACCTAAATTTATCTCTTCAAGGCCTCAATATAACAGTTTTCAACATGCAAGACCAAGTTGAATCTATGATAAAAAAAGTTGCAGTTCTGGGAAAGGTATTTGGAAAGCAATCAAACTGAGTGTTTCAGTACTCTTCATGACTTCCTGGCAGAACATAAACTTCGGTTGGATCAGTGCACTAAAACCAATATAACTGCACACCTAAAAGGACTTTGCACAATGTTCAGGGAATACTTTCCAGCTATAGCGGGTGATAATGACTGGATTCGCAACTCCTTTGATGATACCACTTTCTCAATGCAGATATTGAGCACTGAGGAAAAAGAGAAATTGATTGAGATCTCCTGTGATTATGAACTGAAAAGGAGTTTCTGAAGTCTGTCATTGATCAACTTTTGGCTGAGTTTAAGAAATGAGTACTCCCTGCTGGCAGAAAAAGCTACTACAGTTTTGTTACCATTTTCAACAACATACTTATGCGAGAAAGCATTTTCCTCGTATGCACATCTGAAAACCAAATACAGAAGCAGACTCAATGCCGAACCAGACCTGAGACTTTATCTTTCTCCAGTGGTTCCGAACTTCCAAGAGCTATACAAATCAAAGCAAGCGCATCCATCACACCGAGGAGATTTAAACTTCAAGACTTCTTTTCAGAAATGAAAAGGGAGGTGGATATTTTTTGCTGTTTTTAAAATTAAATAGGCTGTTGGTTTAGAACAATAAGATGAGTATAATTATGCTAGCACCTGGCTAAATCCCTTTCTTACTTTTGGTAAATATGTGGATTATTTTGTCTCTATTTGGCAGTGTTGTATAGATCAGTTTGTAAAGCACTCTGATATCCTTTGGGATAAAATGAGCTATATAAATATACATTCATATGGTCTTGTCCAATATATTGAGGATGAAATTACTTTTGACCCGAAGGATTTTATGCATAGAAGCAAGAGGATTGATAACCCTTGTACTTTTCCCCTAGCTAGTGTAGCTATAGATGTTACACATAGAAGAGGACAAAGACTTGGGTGTATTAGTTGATTGCAGGGGATGGCTATGAGACTATGGCTGCAAAAAAAGCAAATGCAATTCTAGGATGTATCAGATGGGTTATTTCCAGTAGCAGTATGGGAGTATTAATACCATTATACAATACACTGGTAAGATCTGATCCGGAACAGTTTGTACAATTCTGGTCATGCATATTCGAGAACGATGAAATCAAACTGTAACAGGTGAAGAGAAGAGTTACAAGGATGACCAGGGAAAAGTAAGTGTCTTACTAGGAGACTAAAGATGCTTGGCTCGTTTAGCCTAGCAAAACAAAGCCTGAGATGGGACATGATTGTTCCATCAAGAGGGCAAACACCAGGAAGGGAAAAGAGCTCATTAAGCTAAAGGACAACGTTGGCATTAGAACACATGGATATAAACTGGAACAGCCTTTCAATAAGCATAGTGGGGGCAAGAAACCTAACTGTTTTAAGATGGATCTTGTTAAGTTTAAGAAATGTATATTAGAAATTGAACTGCACATGAAAGAGTTGCATAGGAAAATTAAGCCCCTCTTTTCAGCCACTTCTTTTCAGCCACCTCTGGTTTGAAAGGGATTGACCTGACTTTCATATAGTCCAGATTTTAACCGTTTATAAAACACTTTTTAAAATGTGTTAAACAGCAATGGAAACATTGCATTTGTGAGATATCAGAATGTCCTAAGAGATTCCTAAGAGATGGAGGATGTTATTGAGATTAATGTGATCTAGATTCCATTCCTGGCTATGCCAAAGACATCCTGTCCAACTTTAGGCATATCATGTAATCCCCTCTTGCCTCAACCCCCCATCTGTAAAATGGGGTTAATAATACTTCCTTTGTCTGTTTTATCTATTTAGACTGTAAATTCTTTAAGACAAAGACTCTGTGTGTGGATGCGTGTGATGCGGTACCTAACATAATAGGTTCCAATATTGATTGTCGCCATTAGGCACTGTCCTAATACAATGTTAAATAATAATAGAGTGGTTGTAATTTTACAATGGACATTTTTTCATTAAAAGGCCTATTATTCACATATACATTTTTCATGATTTTGGGGAGATTGTACAAATGTTTTTCATGAAATTTTATTAACATTTTTCATTTATTTTAAATAATATATATATGTATATGTATGTATATGTATATATCTCCACCATATGACTAAGCTGACATTTCATTTTTAAAATATTTATTACTCTGAAAACAAGAAAAAGGAAAAATGTGGAAAGATGTTAGTTAAAACATGAGATTTTTCACCAAAATATTTGGAAAAAAAATCCCAAAACACAAAATTACTTTACTTTTTTTTCCCCTCCAATTTTTATTTATTTTTTGCTCATCTCTAAGAAGTCATAAGATGGGAAATAAATCCCATTCACGATGTCCTCTTGAAAACTCATTTGTCTTTTGTTGTCAGACTCATCCATTGGGCTCTTGTTTCTACACTGCAGCTGGGAGTGAACCTCCCAGCCCAAGCGGATAGATTCATGCCAGCAGGACTCCTGCTAGTATGCTGTGTGGACTTTGCAGCACTGTGGGATGCTCAGGCTAGTCACCTGAGCTTGGACTCAGTGGGTAGGGTGGGTGTGAGCTCGTCTGGCTAGGCCAAGCATCTGCAGGTGCTGCAAAGTCCACACTGCTAAAAATAGCATGCTAGCTGGAGCCCCGCTAGTTTGAGTGTGTTTCCCTGGGCTGGGAGGCTTGCACTTTCCCAATATCCTCTCCTAGTGAGTACATGTGCTTCATGTTATTTTTTCCAAAATCTAGGGGTATTTGCATTTTTCCAAGGTGAATCTCATTTTACTGTTATCTGCTCATATTTTTAATCACTCCTTTGTGTCATTGTTCTGACTTTTATGACTCTACTCAGTTTAGTATTGTCTTTGAGTTTCATAAATATGCTGTTTACTCTTGCTACCAGTTCATTAATAAAAATGTTAAATAAAACTGAACCTCCTGCTGATCTCTGTGATCTCCCACATTCTGCAACTAGACATGTTGCTTTTTATCATTAGCCTTTGTTTACAGTCTCTTAACTAGTTTTCAATGCACATGACGGTGTACTTATTCAAGCCCCTTTGAGTTAATGCAAGCTCTGTGTGCTGAGTGTCTAAAGGACTGGGTCCTTTCTCACCGTTATTGAAAATAAGACATGCGAAGCAGCAACAAAATTATAGAGGACATGAATTCTAAATGGTTTCAGTTTCCAAGAATCATAAAAGGGAAAAAATGATGTAAGGAGTTACTCATTAGGGAAAATAGTGTTGATGATGAATGAGGCTCAGGTGTCCATGCTGATTGTCCTGTATCTGTCTGCTGCCCTTGACACCATTGATCACCCATCTGCAAATTTGTGGTGGAGTAGATGGCTCATTTCTTTCTTTCTGAGACATCCCAGAGAACACTGTTGGGTAATTTCACCTCTCATTCAGGAATCTACAGGTTTCCATTCTGTCTCACCTTCTGTTCCACTGGTATATTGGGCCAATAGGAAGCTTAGCATGGAAGTATTCATTATGGTGCTTTCAGTGTGTGGATGGCACTCACCTTTTATATCTCTCCCTCATTCAGCCTAGCTGATGCAGTTGAACAATTTAGTCAATATCTAATAGTGAGACAGGTACACTGACAAGCACTAGCTAGGTGAGGCTCAGTCCAAATTAGACTGAGGAAGTACTCTTTGAATGGGGGAACTGACCTCAAAATGGGGGGGAGAGGTTATTTTTTGCTTCTTTGACAGGGGGTGTATGCCCACTTTTCATAACACAGGTTCACAGCCTGCTAATATCTGTAGAACAACAACTACTTCTTGATGCTTTATTCCATATGCATTTGGTCAGAAGACTGTAGTCCATACTTTTGGATGTGGACCATGCTATAATTATCCACACCTTTGTCATGCTGAGATCAGGTTATTGCAATGTGCTCTATCACATATGGCTACCCCCCTAGAAACAATTCAGAAACTTTAGCTAGCACAAAATGTGGCTGCCCATTAACTTTGTGGAGTGCCTCTCTCTGAGAACACATATCACATTTGCTCTTTGACTTGTAATAATCTCAAATCCATTTCCAGTGTGATTCAAGATACGATTTTTGACCAATACAATTCTATATAGTTTGAGAGCTCCTTACCTGAAAAACCAAACCTTTTCTCTTGTGATACCTCAGCAAGGGAGATCAAGTCAATCAGTCAAACTAAGAGTTCCATAGTTTAAATGGAAGGGATCGCTCTGAGTGAGGGCTCTGGACTAGAATTTTTTCACCTGCCCCCCTTGATTTGATACAGCTCACGTCTGTTGACTTTAAGGGCACACTGCAAATGTCTATCTGTTCCCATAAGCTTTTGAGGACATGTTGGCTTATAAATAAGGGAGAGTTCTCTTAATTTTGATTGGCTGCTTGGGCAAAGACCAATTAATGACTTACTTTTGGTAAAATGTTATAAATATGTTTATTGTACATGCACCCAAAAATTGTGAGTATATTTTTAAGAACTCAAAATAATTACCATATATACTCGATCATAAGCCGGTTGTTTATAAGCTGACCGCCCCCAAGATGGATAAGTAAAAATGGAATTTTTTTTATAACCCGTTCATAAGCCGACCCTATAATTCAAGGGTCAGCAAACTTTGGCTCCTGGGCCATCAGGATAAGCCGCTGGTGGTCTGAGATGGTTTGTTTACCTCGAGCGTCCACAGGCACGGAGATAAACCTAAGTAAACAAAGTGTCCCGGTGCGCCAGCTGCTTACCCTGACGGGCTGGGACAGCAACTGGTGGGGAATTTTTTTGGGGGGGGAGAAGCTGGGGGTCAGGGGAGTAAGCCCTTTGACCACCCCCCATATGACCCCACCCCAGCCCAGGACCCCCCACACTCTCCCCATCCCATCCCTTCCCAACTTATCTGGAGAGGGCCAGGTGAGGATGTCTCTGGCCTGGCTGGAGCTGCTCCGGCAGGCTGGGCAGTGCGGCCACAGCCTGCTCCGGCTGGCCAGACCGGGCGGTGCAGCCACAGCGTGCTTCGGTGGGCCGGGCGGCGCGGCCACAGCCTGCTCTGGGGGGCGGGGCCGAGCGGCACGGCTGCAGCCTGCCAGCCCTGGAGCTGCAGCTGCTTCAGAGGCTGGGGGGAGAGCAGCGTGGCCAGAAGCCTCTTCCCTTCTGGCTCTGCTGGTTGTGCTGCCTCTCCTTGCTCCCTCTGTTGGGGGGAGGGGCTGTGTCCCATCTCTCCCTCTCTATTTTTTTAGTAAAAAAATTTGGCCTATGAACGAGTATATACGGTAATTAACATAGTTGTATCTGATATTTTAGGACTTCTACAATGTGCTGCTGGGTGATGAGGTAATATAGCTATGGCTTTTAACTCAGTATTTGCATTATTAACTTTGTAAACAATTTGTTTCTGTTAGTACTGCTCTTTGGAGGGTGACACTTATTCATGTATTCACTAATTCAGAATTCATATATGCTGTTTCCAAAAGCCTCTTTGACGAATCGGTCATTAAGAATTAATTAAAGGAAGAGAGTTGGAAGTGCCATAGAGCTGTTGTGACTAAAAAGAGCTGTTTTTCATCAGTAAGGAAAAAAGGGTATTACTAAACAGATTGGCCTTCCAATTATAGTATTGTAAAACTCTTTAATATTTTATATATTCATGTGGTGAGCATATTTTAAGCTGTTAAATATTTCCCATCATGCTGATTACAGGATTGTTGGTTGGAAAAAACCTAAGGTTGATGGTGTACCAGTTTTATTACAAAATCCTCCTCCTATAAATATTTGAGTTTAATAAAATCTGGGTGAATTTCTGACCCCATTGAAGTCAATGGGAGTTTTGCTATCCACTGCATTGGGGCCAGGATTTCACCTCTGATATTAAACCAATAGCAACACATCCACTTATTCTGGTATTGCCACAAGTACTGTACCTCATCTGACAACTATCAAAAGAAATCCCTAAACTTGGCTAAAGTGAAATAGGTATCTAATGGAAAAAATGTTGAGACGTTCCAGATCAAGACGACTTTCCAAAAGAATTTGGTCTGAAATCAAATCTTATAAAGAGTTTACTTTTATTGCAAAAATTCTTAACATACATGTTATGAAAACTCCTTGCTTAATTGCCCTCCTCTCCTTTGAGGAGTATCCAGAGTGCTAGACTGTGTCCTGGCAGAACATACAAGGGTTATAAACTTTGTGCTTATTCTGTTTCTTTATACAACTTAGAATCAAAGGAAAGTTATCAGTGTATCTAGTAATGATTATGACCCACATCTCCAGCGTAGGATACATCCACATAGCAGACTAGAAACTTCACTGGGCTCTGCTGCTGGGGTTTTTGCTTGATCATTCTCTTGGGAAAGTGATTTCCCCTTCCCTATCTGGGTCCAGCTACCAAAACCCATGGATCTTTTAGATCTCTGTGCATCACAGAGTGGATATCAGACGTCCTGTGCCTCTACATTCACTCTTATCTCTCCCTAGTCGCCTCTGTGTCCCTGAGAGTGTGGCTCCTTAAGGAGCCAGGCTGCCGAGTGCTTCCCCCCCATCTGCCACATCCCCCAGAACCTCTCTCCAGAGCAATTCTACAGCATGGAGGGACTGGGTACAAAAGTTATTCCTGACTCCGGGTGGGATATTCAAAAGCACTTAAGTGCTCAAGTTCCATTGACTTTCATTGGGACTTGTGCACCTAACTCGCACCCTCTGTCATTAACTTGATGTGGATTTCCCACGGAATTGATGATGACAATCTGCCTGCTGGAGGTGCAGATTCCAGTCCCACAGAAGGGATTCTGTAGAATCCAGAAGGAACATGCCACAGAGGTAGCATTCCCTCTGCCTGCACCTTGCAGCATGGGATCCACAAGTATTTCATCCTCTCACCCCAGGGAGACATTATTTCAGTCTGTATTTCAAACCTCCAATGGTCAGTTTGTGAAAACATTAATGATTTTAAATGTTAATATTCCCTTCTCAGTTTCCTACCAAAGTCCAAGGCTCTAAACCAGAGTTCTACATCACCTCAGCCCTGAATCTTATAAGGGACTGCTAGATAGATCCCAGTGTATTGAAGACAACCGAAATAAGAGTGTTGTTTACCTGTAAATGATATTTTTGAATCACAGATATCCCAGTTTGTAGTCACATTCTCTGATATTTTAGTTATGCCATTTTTAGGAATTTAGTTAATTTTTAGTGATTGTATTACTCTTAGTACATTTTTAAGTGACCATTGCCTTATTTTGTTTCATTTAGGAATAGGAACTCTCACTAACTAATTATTATGGCTCCTCAATGTTCTTATCACTTTCTACTGCTATGGATGCTTCAGCATTCAGGATAAATGTCAGTTCAGGATTTCCTTTGCATTTGGGCTGCTTTACACCCTACTATTAGATAAAGCAGCCCTACAGCTGGTGTACCCAACCATTGGAGGATTACCCCAACATAGTGGGATCCTTGTATGCTGTTTAGTTATTCCTGTGACATCCGATTGCTCCTCCTATGGCTGGGAATACAGGGGCATGGCCAGAGCTTTCCTGAGCTCTGGCAATTATCAGTTGCAGCAACAATCCTTTGAGGTCGTTGGTAGATGGTGTAATTTAGAGCAGCTTTTGGACTGTTGTGTTTATGGTTGAGGACTGACTCAGTCCACATTGGCACCAGGTTCAGGGGAGTGCAAAAATGGCCTAAAGCCATTGTTTCAACATCCCCTCCTGAGTTGCACTTGCACTCCTTGGCTGTGATTGACAATGTTGTGCCTTTAATGCACAAGCTTTTAGCACAGTTCACCCCGGCAATCTCCTTTAGTCTCCTATTAAATCCCATTTGCCCTGCTCAGGCATTTCTGAGCTGCTCAGCCGGTCTGCTCCTTTTCCACCCTTATTTCTGAAACACGTGGCCAGAGCTGAGAGCCCAGAACCATCAGGCTCTTGTACCTTGCAATGCTTAACACATGAGCACACCTCCGATTAGTATACTCTGCTCCTTGTTCTGGCCATATGTTTTTAAGCAGAGTGGGAAGTTCTTCCTGGATTGACTGAGAGAGAGGAGCCAGTTGGCAGTAAGCGGGTATGCAATGCTCCCACCCAGCTACAATGAAAGAGTAAGATGAGGAACAGGGGAAGAGCCAGAGGAGGTAAAGAAGAAATGGGGGATAAATAAAAAGTCAAATCTCTTTCCAGTCCTGTATAAACTCTATCCAACTCTCTGGAAGTTTCCCCTCAACTCACTTACTGGAACTTGACAACTGACAGGCTTGGTTTATCTGAGAAGCAGATAATGCATTTACAGGTACCTCATTTATTTTTATTTTATTTTCTTGTTCTAGCTCCATTGACAGCTAGAATGTCTTTCTTTACCAAACATTTTTACTCATCACATGTGTACTGTAATGTAAGGTTTCCTGTGAGTGCTGAGCTTTTGGCATTCTTTTAGTCTAGGGAAAAGTTCTTGAATCATTTGTTTTGGAAAAGAATAAATGGATAAAGCACTTTCAGTCTGTCAAAAAGGTCAAATTTCATGGTTTTATTTGTGAACCTCATTAAGGATCTGGGTAATACGTTCAGGAGAAATACCTTTATCCAGAGGTTAAGCATTGTGTGGAACTGGAATAGGCTACTAAAGGGAGAAATAGAGGTTATAACCATAAATGCATTCACATGATCACTTAAAGAAGAAACCCTGAAAACATCTGGATGGACTTACAGGCATTAAATGGATAGACAACTTTCTAAGTGTGCTTCTAAGTGGGGTTTTTTTTCGGTATATTTAATATAAACAGGACATGTTATGTTCTTCTCTAAATACATGCAGACTGAACTGTTGCATAACCTTTAAGTTTTATAGGTTGTAGCTATGCCTATGTATATATTAGTATTTATAACCTTTTCATCAATTTAATTTAATTAAGATTTTTAATTAGGAAGTGAGTTTACCATATTCTTGTGGTTGTCAGATTTTTAGATACATTTCTCAGGATGAAAATAATTGGAGGGTCATCTGTAGATTTCACATATGCAGTTGTATAAAAGGGTATAGGTAACACAAAACCCAGAAAGCAAGCATGCATCAGACTCGTAGCTGTTTAACTCAGAAAATCCATGCAACCATATCGGATATCTAAGGTAACTATCTACTGTAAAGTAGCTCTAATGACATTTTGCTTGGTCAGTACTTGGATGGGAAATGTCAAAGGAAAACCACACACATTTCAAAAAGTATTTCAAATAATTCAGAAAGAAGCCACTGAAGAGCACTCCAGAACAGTTTTAATTTAGACTAGCTGAAATTGCATACCTATGTAAAGTTAATTCCTATCCAGAATTGTGCTGGGACATAAAACTTACCCACTCCAGAAAGCAGGTCAGATTTGCTTTGCAGTAATGAAACATGGGATGAGATAAGGTACATTCTCATGATTCCTGACAATGCTTTCAGTGACCTGCATTCCACTATGTGAAGAATCCCAAAGAAGTTTAATTTTGAAGTGCATCAGGTGTTCCCACAGTTATATACACTTCCACTTATTTGACCACCTGTACAAACAATCACAAGATGTGTAGAGTATATATAGTATCTGAATATGCAGTCATTCAGAAGGTATATTGTCAATTTAGATGATTACACATACAAAGAGGCTGGCTCAGTAGCAGAGTTTGAGCTTAAAAAGGGCCAGGCTGAATTTGTGACCAATTCTTGAGTTTGCCCTCCCATTGCACAGAATCCTTCCTCCCCATCTGTGCCGCTGCACCTTTGGATTTCAGTCTGAATGTTCAGGATTCTCCTCGGTGATGTTCACATTCTTAACTATTTTACCTCGCCAAAAAGTTTGTCATGTCATCCCCATATAAAAAATATTGATTTTGATGAAGAAGTACTTTATTTACTTTCAGTCTTCTGGCTGTAACATGTGAGATGATAAAGCCTTTTGATTTCTGATTAGGTTAATTTAAATGTTGCCTGTTAATAATTTTCCAGTCTCTAGAGTTCCTCAGTCTCTGGCACTGGACGATGCTTTGTTTCAACAGTTCAGCTTCAAATGACAACAAAATTGACCAGATTGTACCCCAAATTGGGTGATGGGGACCGAAACAGTCTAATATGGGCCTGGAAGAGAGGATGCTTCCTTTTGAGGCATAGGACTCCTTCCTCTGAGGAAAATCCTACTGTCCAGAGACCTGGTACAAGTATAGGGTTGCCAATTTTGGTTGGACATATTCCTGGAGGTTTCATTACATGACATGATCTTTAATTAAAGATTAATCTTTAATTCCTGGAGAGTCCAGGACAATCCTGGAGGGTTGGCAACCCTAGACAAGTAGAAGTGATATCTGGGCAACCAAGAGGGGTTGTATTTTCAGCCCTGCTTGCCATTCAAAGACAACAGGGGAAGCCTGGGGGTAGCAGTGTGACATCGGGAACAGTATTGTTAAGCTACCGGTCAGGGTGGGAGTACACCAAATAGAGTCAAGTAACTTAATGAGTAGGGAAAGAGAGAAGTTTGCTCAGTCCTTTCTCCTTTTCTTCCCTTCCACCCAGCCTGTCAAGGACCCATTTATTTGGTCTTCCATTTCTTGTCTTTTGTCACCCCCTTTAGTTAGTTTGTGGTCAATTTGACCTTGAAGGCGTTAATCTGTTTGGTATAAAATCAGGCATCGTGCCCAACTCCCCAAAAGGTATTTATCCAGATGTCTTCTCTCACAGGCTTCTCATGTCTTAAGAAATGTTTACTGTATGTCTTAGTCATTATCTGTTTTTAACAATTGCACAAACAATTGCAAAAACCTATTACTTTTTTCTCTAGATCTTACCTTTGGAAATAGATTCACATTACAGTAGACCAAAAAGGAGGAAATAAATTAGATAAAAAATCCTTTGTTTCTCTTTTCAAAATTTCGAAGAGTTGTGTAGTTGGTCAAAATAATTTTTAAAAAAGAAAATTTTAATGGAAATTTCAAATAAAAACCTTGGCAATGAACAGCTGCAGCTTGCAACCCTCCTCCCTCCAGGTGAATGGTGTTGGAAATAATCCGTTTGGCATGCTAAATTACTTCATTTCTACTATTTCCTATTCCTGACCAGAAGTGTTTGCCTAAACAGGCAGCTCATTGTTTGTTTTGTTTTTAAGTTTTAAGAGACAGAACTCACATTTATAAGAATTATATCTTGTACCATTAATTCTATTGTAGGTATATCACCTATTAATCCAGAGTTGTTTTTATTCTGTCACGCTCTATACAATGAAAGAATGAGAGACTCCTTTACATTTTAGCTTGGCATTATTTTCCAGGCAGTGCTGAACATATACAGAACGATGCTATTCCTGTCCCCTGGATGTCTAAAAGTCTCTTTTACATAGCCCAAATGAGAGTATTTGAAATTCATAAAGGGTTAATGATTAAAACTTAAATAATTGTCAATGTTAAAGGTAAGGCATGGTTAGCTTTACTCTCAACTTGTTTCATCTACAGGAAGTGTACCTTGTGGGCAGTGCAGTGCAGAATTTTCTAGATCAATTTTAACAATCTCTTTAAATGAATCTGCCCTCACAGTGGCACTCCCAAAGTACAAGCTCTTCCCTTTCATTCTTTCCTCCTACCCTGCTCTCCCTGTCCCCACATCTGAGTTTGATTTACTTAATTTTTACCTTATAGGGGAATCATGGCACTTACTTTAAAATAAGTATTGATTATAGTTAGGCTTGGCAGAATTCCAATTTTTATTTTATTTTTTATAATTTTGATGGATATTAATCTTTAGTTCAAACATTTTTTTAATCAATTTAAATTTTTGCAGTTGTGCAAAATTATGGGGGAAAGGAAAATAAACATCACAATGTCAAAATATACGAAGTAAATATCCTCAAATCAAACTCTAATTAAAGTTCTCAAGTAGAATTTTTCTTACTTTGTCTAGCTATACATTTACATTATTATTGATGGAAATATTTTTTTCAGTTTGTGTGTATACAATGAAATCATCATCTATCGATATTTACCAATAAAATCTAATCTGTCCAAACTGAAATAGAGGTGAATAGGATGAGTATTTGCTGTAATTTTAACAAGTGTCAAGACTATTGTTTAAAGAGAGAAGGTGGGTGAGATAATATATTTTATTGGACCAACTTCTGTTGGTGAAAGACACAAGCTTTTAGGCTTACATAGAGCTCTTCTTCAGGTCTGCTCTTTTGAAACCTAGTGCCCCATTGGGGGAAGAGACTTCCTTCAAATAGACAGGATTGTGCTTGTCCAATTAGTGGTTTGAGTTTTAGTTTACAGACACAATGGCTGATCTGGTTCCTGGTATGATTATTCATTTCCATTTTACCTATTCAGTTAAGGGGTCAGTATAGTGTAGTGCTTTCACAATGTTTGGAATCCTGTTATTTTCTTTGGTGGACATTCTACCTTGATAAATGTTTAAATTAGGTGATTACATTAAAGGAAACTGCTGCTAGCCTATTTCTCAGAATGGAATATCCTATAACAAACAGCAAGTTTGTGATGTTATTGCCTAATAACTGGTGAAAATGACATCACCACATATTCACAGACCCCTTAGGCTTAGTTATCTCAATTTTTCTCTACACAGTATTCTTTGATCCTACTAACTTTCTTTTACCACTGATCTACAGCTATGTCCATCCCATTCTGAAACCACCAATGTGTTTTCCATTTTTCTTACATTTTTCCACCCACACACACGCAAACGAACATGTGTTGTCAACCATCTTGTCTGTTATTTCCCTCTGACTAAAACAGTAGGATGCCTCAGCTGCTTCAGTTCCTGCTGGTCCTTAAACTGGTTGTTAGAAGACGTTCATTGAAACTTACTGCCCACATTGTCCAAAGCTGCTCTTATTTTTTTTAATTGAAAAGCAGATGGAGCATAATAGAGAATTAATGTAAATAACTTGGAAGTTATGCAGATGGTAACCATGAACTCAGCTAAATTGGATCACTCCCTTTTAAATCCTGATTTTGATTGATTTATCCCTAAAATAACTAGGATATGATATGTCTTCCCTGTGAAGCGACTTTAATACTTTTGGCTCAAATCCAATGTGAAAGGTGCTAAGTATTCTTAGCCATATTCCTGTGACATTGTTCTTCACACCCACTCTGTTCAAAAGAGGTTTCAGAAATGAATCTGCATGAACAGCCAATTCGTCTTGCTAGAAGAGACTATTTTTTCAGACTCTGGTTGGCATGCATTTGTGTACGGTGAATGAGAAGGAATACTACGCCATATCTAAAGACAAATAGCAAGCTTTATTCTCCAGTGACAGCAATTTACTTGCCTTTGTAGTCACATAAAATATTACTCTTGAAAGAGAAGAAATTCTACTATGCAAGAACAAATATTTAAAATGGAACAAGCAATGCGCAAGAGAAGCTGACGTGTTCATAGAACAAGGCTGTATGCTAAAGCAAATATATTTTTACATTGTAAACAGATTATGAGTACAAGGAAATGGAGGTGCTGAAACTTCCATTGACTAAATTACCCCATCGTTTTTCTTCTGCCCCTTTTTGGTGAATTTGCTGTAATCTTTTGATGAGCCAATATTTTTCACTCCTAACTTGCAGCATTCTTTACAGGATAATCTTGAGTATAGAAAAGAAGGGAGAGGCACCTTAGTTTTCTCAGGATATACACGTGTACTGTAAAACTTAGTATTAATGGCAGTTTTGTGCACATTTTAAAGGAAAATGAATCTCTAAATATGATATCAAAAAGTGTGGTGCTTGATATAGTGACATGAATGCCACAGTTACAAGGTTGAGACATAGGCAAAATAGCAGGCCATTACGTAATTTGAAAATAGCACTCTCATATAATCTCTGGTAATGTCATCTTTATTACTGTTGGCTCCAGTGTTTAGTGTGGAAATCTCAGTTTATACCTTATTGAAGAAATGCTCTGTGACTCAGCCAACAAAAAAGCAGACAAAGAGTCTAAATTAGGACATTCCTCATTGCATTTTGTTTCTTTTTTATTATTATAGGCTGTGCTATTTTAGTTGTACACAAGACTGACAGTCATCTGCAAATTGTGTGTGGATGTTCAGTAAAACCACAGTTTTCTTTATCAGTTTTATGCGAGTAGCAATTCAACTTGAAAGAGAATTTACTATTCTTGTACCACAAATAAAAGGCTTTAGTCCTTCAGACTTTAAATTATATTTAATTACAGATTAATTCCTCTGAAATTGTAATGCTATTACTGTACTCTCTTCCCTCTGAAATACATTCATTCTAGCTGTCAAAATTTAGCTGTGGATCTAAAAGAAGAATTACAATTACATTGTAATTTTCTTCACTATAAACCAAAGGGTAAACATTTTACTATAAAATACATAATTGAAAATATGTATTAGCATTTTTAAATAAAAATAAAATATTATAGGATAAATAGTGAATTGTAAGAGATTATTCCTCTGGAAACAAAATTAATAAATAATTTTCATAAAACAGTATGGCACAGTATAAAACTACAAGAAAAAAGTTACTATAATGATCAGTATGTGCACCACTCCCCTCTATTGGATGGGATGTCATACTTGCTTATGTGTGTGATTTTTGTCATCCTCTAATCAGTGGCTAGTTCACAGAGGATGGAAATCCTACTACTATAGCTAATGAAATTTCTTCTTTATCTATCTTTTGGGGACTCTGATTTTGGGGCTACAGGACTCGTATCCCATAAAATTAAAAATCTATCCAGTTTTGTCAGCATCTGTTCGCAGTTACTAACTTGTTACAAACTAATGCCTAACTATTGAATATGAATTTATGTGAATTTCAGATCCTTAGGAATAAGATTTGCCTTAATAGTGTGTGTGTACATCACCAATCTCCAGTGAAATATTTTTTTTTTCTTCCCATGATTCCTTATAGTAGTTAGTTCCCAACTTGAAGTAGGTAATCTTTGCAGTAGGGTCCTGTTGCTGTGTGCTTTAAAGGGCAAAGATAGTTGGTGGTTTATTCATTTCATGGTTCAAATGCTGTCTTATGATAAGCCAAGCATTTCAGTTTCCAGTGCTTTATGATAGGCTGACACCTGTTGAGAGTTTGAGGCAATGACCCTCTATGAGGAGGGTTTGCCATCATTTAAGGGTAATATGCTGCTCTAAATGCATCCATAAATGCCTTGCTTCACACATTAGGAACTTTCTAAAACTATGACCTAGAGTATTCCCTGTGTCTGGGCAGCCCTAAAGCCAGCGTAGTCAGCCGTAGGAGGAAACCACCAGTTTAGGGATAACCTCTGTCGGGGTGGAGTCAGTATAACTGCTCTAACATCATCCGTTTTTCTGTGGCAGGCATAACCAGGGCTTTCCTAAACTTCAGTGACCTCTTGTTGTTGTAATGGCCTATAGGGGCCATTGCAACCTGAACAGTTTAAATAGTCCTTGTGGCTGCTTTAATTTTTGCCAGGGGACTGTCCCGGCACACAGCTTGCCTGGGATCAGGGGAGCACCCACTGCAGATGTCCCACTCCTGAGTTTCACTGTGCTCTCCTCAGCCACACCTGAGAATCTGGGTCTGAGCATTTTACTTAGAAGCCAAAAAAGAAATATGTATTTTCTTCTGCAGTCTACTATGTTGTTTTTATATAAATCTTCCTAGACCCAGCAATCCTTGCCAACTGCACCCCCCCCCCCAAAAACAACAACAACCAACAACAACAAAAGCTTTTGATTGTGCGGGAAACAAACTGTTGCAGAAAAATAATAAAGACTTAACTATATCTGGCTTTGTGTATGTCTCTCTATTATAGGAGTACAAGTTCCCCAGCATGAGAAGATTATTACTGTGTCTACTAATGGAAGTATTCACAGTCCCAAGTTCCCACACGCTTACCCACGCAACACTGTACTGGTATGGAGATTAGTAGCAGTAGAGGAGAATGTGTGGATACAGCTTACTTTTGATGAAAGATTTGGGCTTGAGGACCCAGAAGATGACATATGCAAGTAAGTTACTTAGTTGATATACAACTTGAAGAGGATCTGGTGACAGCTATGTTGGCACTATCAAGTTTGCCAAAACACAGCACTTGCACAGTAATAAAATGTACCTTAGTAATATGTTGTCTTCAGATTGATGGCAGAAAATTATCTACACTTACAGTAAAAAGCTTTCCCCCCCCCCTTCATTTAACATATAAGCCATAGAATTATGCTGACATTAAAACGTTCAAACTCTTAGACTCTCAAAAGCAGACAGGCAGCTTTGAAAATCCAGAACGACATCCCTAACCTCAACCAAAAAATATATATAGTCATATCTGGGAGGAATACAGCTTCTGTTTAGCAGTGCAGAGCAACAGTACACAGTTTAGTGCAGGAAGTAAAGAAGAAAGTATCTCCAGTTGGTTCTGCAGAGGAAATTTGCATAGGCATATTACCTCAGATGGAATTCTGATCAAGGCATTAGAATGTAACACCCTTATTCTAATAAAAGTACCATACAATCTTATAATATCCACAAATGGTCAGGATCTCATTTCTGTATGAAAAATGGCATGTGAAGATACAGTGCCCCTTGACATTGACTCAGAGACTTTAAGGTCAGAAGGGACCATCATGATCATCTAGTCTGACCTCCTGCACATTGGAGGCCACAGAACCTCACCCATCCACTCTGGCTGAGTTACTGAAGTCCTCAAATCATGTTTTAAAGACATTATAGAAAATTCACTATTTATGCTGGTTTAAACCTGCAAGTGACCCTTGCTCCATGCTGCAGAGGAAGGTGAAAAACCCCTATGGTATCTGACCTGGGTGGAAATTCTTTCCCAATCCCAAATATGCTGATCAGTTAGACCCTGAGCATGTGGGCAAGACCCACCAGGCAGATACCTGGGTAAAGAATTCTCTGTAGTAACTCAGAGCCCTACCCATCTAGTGTCCTGTCTCTAGCCATTGGGAATTTTTGCTACTGGCAGTCGCTGATGGGCCACATGCCATTGTAGGCAGTCCCATCATATCATCCCCGCCATAAATGTATCAAGCTGTCTTGAAGCCAGTTAAGTTTTTTGCCTCCACTGCTCCCCTTGGAAGGCTGTTCCAGAACTTCATTCTTCTGATGGTTAGAAACATTTGCCTAATTTCAAGCCTAAACTTGTTGATGGCCAGTTTATATCCATTTGTACTTATGTCCAAATTGGTGCTTAATTTAAATAACTCCTCTCCCTCCCTGGTATTTATCCCTTATGTATTTATAAAGCACAATCATATCTCCCCTCAGCCTTCTTTTGCTTAGGCTAAACAAGCCAAGCCATAACACTGGTTTCATAATCATTCAGTGAGAATTGTTTCATCTACTGGATCACCAACACAGCTTTCTACAGGAACCATATCTTACTGAGTATGTTTAGCAGCCTGATGCTGGTGAAGGCTTGTCCACAGAGAGACTTAGTACACAAGTACACAGCAAGTTGGGTAGTAAATCTACAGTGCGCTAAGTCACTCAGTCACCATATGGACCCTGGTACCACACACTGAAAGTTCTATAATACATTTTGGCTGTAGGTTCATCGAAGTGTACTGTGGAAATTTTAGTGTGTGGTAGCAGGATCCACACAGCCAGTTAGTGTGCAGCAGGCTAGTGCACTGTAGATTTACATCTCAGCTTGCTGTGTTCTTAATCGCCAGGTAGGCAAAGCTCCTAATTCGTGAGATAGACAAGATTGCAATGCAGCGGGATATGGTGGCAAAACAAAAAAAAAGGCATATATGGATAATGATACTTCAAATGGGTTATTTCATCTGAGCAAAATATTGAATATGTCATTGCATTTATGTGTTCATAGACAGATATTTATCAAATAGCTCCTTCTTACTGTGAGCTGTTTACCCTGTGTACTCATTTAATTTGATTAAACTCTCTTGATTTTGTGACTTGTTTTATTTATGTCTTCTTTACCAGTATTTTGTTACAAAATTTAAATTCTAAATGAGGATATTTTTGCACTCACCTTTATTTTGTTTTCTTTGCTTGTTTTTTCTCCTTTCCATAACTAATATACAAATGTACACCTCTGAAGGGAGTAATTCTTTCCTCTTATTGCATCCTTATCAGACATACTATGTACTGTACAGCATATGTTTGCTGAAATGTGTGCACTCCCTTTGCACAATATTTTATATATACATATTTCCAAGTGAAAACTTAGCTTGCTTTTTCTTTTCTTTGCATATGGCAGAGTGAAGTGACAAGTGAAAGAAAATCCAAGTAAGGTGCTTCATTTGTCCACTTGCAAAGAAAAAGTAAGACAAGTTGAAATGTTCTTTTAATTATTTAACTTGCCAGCTATTGAGCAATATTTTTCTGGGAGTACACTTATTCTGAGTAAACAGTTATTGAATGCAAACAAATATTAGTGGTGAAATTTAAAAAATCCCAAAGCAAAAGATGCATTCACAAAAATACTTACAATCATTGCATGCTCAAATTTGTGCATGCTAGGGATGTTCATTAATCACAGTTAACTCATGTGATTAACTCAAAAAAATTAATTGTGATTAATCGCACTGTTAAACAATAGAATACCAATTGAAATTTATTAAATATTTGTGGATGTTTTTCTACATTTTCAAATATATTGATTTCTATTACAACCATGAATACGAAGTGTACAGTGCTCACGTTATATTATTATTTTTTATTACAAATATTTGTCCTGTAAAAATGATAAAAGAAATAGTATTTTTCAATTCACATTGTACAAGTACTGTAGTGCAATCTCTTTATCGTGAAAGTGTAACTTACAAATGTAGATTTTTTTTTTGTTACATAACTGCACTCAAAAACAAAACAATGTAAAACTTTAGATCCTACAAGTCCACTCAGTTCTACTTCAGCCAATCACTAAGACAAATAAGTTTGTTTATATTTATAGGAGATACTGCTGACTGCTTCTTATTTACAATGTCACCTAAAAGTGAGAAAAGGCATTCACATGGCACTTTTGTAGCCAGCGTTGCAAGGTATTTACGTGCCAGATATGCTAAACATTCGTATGCCCCTTCATGCTTCGGCCACCATTCCAGAGGACATGCTTCCATGCTGATGATGCTCATTTAAAAAAAAAAAAGTATTGATTAAATTTGTGACTGAACTCCTTGGGGGAGAATTGTATGTCTCCTGTTCTGTTTTACCTGCATTCTGCCTTATATTTCATGTTATAGCAGTCTTGCCTGATGACCCATCACATGTTCGTTTTAAGAACACTTTCACAGCAGATTTGACAAAACCCAAAGAAGGTACCCATGTGAGATTTCTAAAAATAGCTACAACACTCGACCTAAGGTTTAAGAATCTGAAGTACTGTCCAAATCTGAGAAGGACGAGATGTGGAGCATGCTTTCAGAAGTCTTAAAAGAGCAACATTCAGATGTGGAAACTACAGAACACGAACCACCAAAAAGGAAAATCAACTTTCTGCTGGTGGCATCTGGCTCAGATGATGAAAATGAACATGCATCAGTCCACTCTGCTTTGGATCGTTATTGAGCAGAACCCATCACCAGCATGGATGCATGTCCTCTGGAATGGTGGTTGAAACATGAACATGACATATGCATCTTTAGCGCATTTGGCACGTAAATATCTTGCGACGCCGGCTACAACAATGCCACGAGAACACCTGTTCTCACTTTCAGGTTACATTGTAAACAAGAAGCAGGCAGCATTATCTCCTGCAAATTGTAACCAAACTTGTTTGTCTGAATGATTGGCTGAAATAGGACTGAATGGACTTGTAGGCTCTAAAGTTTTACATTGTTTTATTTTTGAATGCAGCTTTTTTTTCTGGGCTTTGGAGTGGAGCCCGGAGCTGGAGTGCGGAGCAGTGGAGCTGAAGGTTTTGCCTGGAGCTGGAGCGGAGCCGGAGCACAGCTCCAAAGCCCTGTTTTTTGTACATAACTCTACATAAGTAAGCTTAACGGTCATGATAAAGAGATTGCACTATAGTACTTGCATTAGGTGAATTGAAAAATACTATTTATTTTGTTTTTTACAGTACAAATATTTGTAATCAAAAATATAAAGTGAGTATTGTACCCTTTGTATTCTTTGTTGTAACTGAAATCAATATATTTGAAAATATAGAAAAAATCCAAAAATATTTAAATAAATGGTATTCTATTATTGTTTAACAGCACGATTAATCACGATTAATTTTTTTAATCGTTTGACAGCCCTAGTGCATGCAAACCAGGAAGTTGTACAGGAAATTACCTGATGCGCAAATGTAATTGGTGGTTGTGTAGTGAATGTATATTTTTGAGGGTGTTTTGGCTTTAAAAGTTAGACCTAAGTGCTCAGAGAAAGTGAAATGTAAGTGATTAATTTAATTTCTAAACAAAACTAAAGAAAACAACCAATATTCTGATTTTAATATTCTAATTTAAAATAAAACTTAAAATACTACTACTACTACTAATAAAACTAAATAAAGGAAGAAGGAGGATATCAACTAACTTATCTGGTGTGAAAGGAAGATAAATAGCTATTTAAGTCAAATTCAGGAAGTATTGAAATGTGATTAAAATATTACTATATTAAATGGACCCTGAAGGTGGCAGTTGCCACTGAGAATTATCTGCATGCACTCCAACTGCATTAACAGTGCTGGGTGTACCTGTGTTACCAGCTTTGCCCATTACTTTGGGGTATGGTCATTTATTAGGGTTACTCTTCTTGTAGTAACCCACTTGATGAGCAAACCCCACAGGATTTTTGGGTGCTGCAGGGATCTTTTAGCTTAGGTACAAGGAGTGTTGCTGCAGAGTGAATGATGAAACCAAAAAACACTCACGGGGATGCGGGGGGAGGAGAGAGAGAGAGAAGCAACCAGCTTAATCACAAAAGTTATTTATTGCCAGGTAATAACCATAGGGGAGCCAAACAAACAAAACAGTAATAATATTAAATCTAACTTAAATTTGATTATAAAAGTCAGGTTTACAAAACTATAACTGATCACACAAGTCAGGGTCAGAAGGTTATACCGAGAGAGAGAGAGATGGGTTCTCACCTCTCTATGAAGCTTGAATTGATCGGGGCCCTAGGTGGTGGTGATAGCTGAGGGTCCGGAGTGCTGGAGACAGGCAGAGCCCCCAGCATGACCAGTCAGGAGAAGATGAAGTACCAATGGAACTGATGCAGATTTTGGATCCAGGCATCAGAACACTTACTTGAGCATGGATCCAAGGGGGGTTTTGCAGAGAAACAACAATGGTTCAAGGGAGAACACTAGATTTGTTTGTGTAAACAAAGGAGAATACCAAAGTTGTTTTGTTCAGGCTAGACAGTGGGAGCTGATCATTCCTAGCTTTGGCAGTGTTTCTTGGTGGGAGCTCACAATGCAGTTAGGGAGCTTCACTATTTTGGATAACCAATAAAGGATTTATTCCTAGAATTGGTCTGATAACTACTGAGCTGGGTGTGTGCAGGCGTGGGTTCATTAACATCTGGAGCAGAGATCTCCCATCATGCAGTGCTTCCCTGCTTTTCTGGTCCCAGAGTTCCATGCGGTTCTTTCCTTGGAATCGCTGTTCTCCATTCTGTATGCTAAGGGAGATGCAGATAAGTCTAGGGGAGTTTCCTTAATACTTATCCTTATCCCACGGGTTTAGGTGTGTCTCCCACTGTCTTTTAATTGTTTTTTGTAAGTCTTTCTTCTGATGTAGATTTGGTTCAAAGCAGAGGCTTGGGGGGGGGGAGGGCTTTCATGAGTCAGACAGGCTGGGTACTGCGCCCTGGTTCCCCAAGAACACAGAGCTGCTAGGTAACACCTGTATTGCATGGTGGTGTAGTAAACTGGCGCAGCTTGGAAGAGTTCTGATTGTATTATAAGGAGATCTGGGTCTGAGTGTGTTATCCCTTTGTGTATTATCAAAGGAAAGAGATACATGTGTAACTTGACGTTTGAATCTGCCTCCTTTCAATACAGAATTTTTTGCCATAGGTACTGTCAGTAGTGAAGTCAGATATGAGAGCATTCTGTGGATTTAATGATAGGTAGGGGAAAGTATAGGTTTAGGTGGTACCCTGAATGCAAGTGTTCAGGGGTTGTAAAAGGGTACAACGTGGTTGTTAAATTTTACAAATGTGGTATTCTATTGGGGGAGTAGGCTAAGTGTTTGATCATAGGGCAAGTTCAAAGCACTTGTCCATTATAGTGAAAAGGCAGAATGGGAGTGGGTGTGTTATGGGCATACTGGGGCATTGCTTAAAGAGGGAAGAGTTAAGGTTGTGTGGATGGTTACCTTAACTCTGTATTTCCTACTTTTCAGCAGTTTGAGTTTTGCTGGACTCAAATGTTCTGGAAGGGGACAAGCTATCACTGAGCAACCTTAACTCTGCATTAGCACATTTTTTTGCCATTTCATTTTCTAGTTTTTTAAACAAAAAGCAATGTTTGTTCGTACGAGCTGGTGGTCATTTAGGAAGTTTAGATGTCACTTAGGTTTGCAGTTGCTATGCTACTGTGGTGAGACAAAAATCTAAAACTAAGCTTTTATATAGTGCTTTTCATCAGTAGATCTCAAAGAACTTGACATCATTATCACCATTTCTAGATAGGAGAGTGAGGCACAGAGAAGTGAAGTGACTTGCCCAATGTCAGCCAGCAAGCCAGTAGCAGAGCCTAGGAATAATCCCAGTTCATCCGTCTTTCCACTAGGCCACACGGTTGCTATGTGATTCCTCAGTGCTCCTCCCAGCTCTTGTACATTTGCTACAGTGAATTGGATATATTGGTCAAGCTTTGAAATGTTTGCAATGTGCAACTGCTAACAGAGCATGAAAGAGAAATGTTATCCATGGTCTGTGTCCTGAAACACTGATAGTTTTATTACATGGTTATTATAATAATTTTAAGCATGTGAGAGAAGACTGGTGTATGTCTCTTCTTCTCCACCCCCTCCCTCACCATTCCCTGCAAAATATAGCCTCCCTCTCTCCTTCTAATCCTATTAAGCCATATGTAAGAAGTTGCTCCTTGGTGCCTCCAGCCCTATGCTGTTGCGTACACATATTACAGGCAGTAGCTTACTGGAGGGCTGCACATTACCTTGGTTAGGTAGCCCAGGCTGCACACTGAGTTGGGCCTCTCACTCCCACTACTGACCCAGCTGGTCCTCCTGCCTGTACTTTAGCCAGGCTTTCCCAGCGAAGCCCCTGGTCCACCCAGTCTGCCCCTCCTCTAAATCGGGCCCTGTCCTCACACATTCTTGCCAGCTCCCGCCATCCCACACAGGGGTGATGTGTATCTTAACTATTCATTTTTGGATTTCAGGTGTTTACATTTCTGTTACCTTTATCCCCTCCACCCCAGATCCCAGGTCATCTGGAGTGGCAGGGAGAGGGGCTCACATACTCCAAGAGAAGCAGGATTCCCCAGAATCCAGAACACACAGCGAGGAGGGAGAGAAGCTCAGACCTTTATGGAGGGGTAGGGCTCCTCCAGATCCCAGCATACACATGGAGAGCGAGAATTCAGGGCCAACAAGCCCCACTACCTCTAACCCCCCAACTTCCTTCTCTCCCTGTCACATTCCTCAACACCTCCTGCCTTCCTCTTCCCCCCCCCATCCCTATCCCTCAGCCTTTTACCTGAGCCCCCTCAAACCCTCTTTCCTCCCCTACCACCATTTCCATTTATCTCCCTCCCCAAAATACCCCCATGCCTTACTGCAGACCCAAACCCTCTTGACCAGGGTGGGTTTCAAAATTGCTAGAATCTGTAAAATTAATGAATCCTAGAATATCAGGGTTGGAAGGGACCTCAGGAGGTTATCTAGTCCAACCCCCTGCTCAAAGCAGGACCAATCCCCAACTAAATCATCCCAGCCAGGGCTTTGTCAAGCCTGACCTTAAAAACCTCTAAGGAAGGAGATTCCACCACCTCCCTAGGTAACCCATTCCAGTGCTTCACCACCTTCCTAGTGAAAAAGTTTTCCCTAATATCCAACCTAAACCTCCCCCACTGCAACGTGAGACCATTACTCCTTGTTCTGTCACCTGGTACCACTGAGACAGTCTAGATCCATCCTCTTTGGAACCCCCTTTCAGGTAGTTGAAAGCAGCTATCAAATCTCCCCTCATTCTTCTCTTCTGCAGACTAAACAATCCCAGTTTCCTCAGCCTCTCCTCATAGGTCATGTGCTCAAGCCCCCTAATCATTTTTGTTGCCCTCCGCTGGACTCTTTCCGATTTTTCCACATCCTTCTTGTAGTGTGGGGCCCAAAACTGGACACAGTACTCCAGATGAGGCCTCACTAATGTCAAATAGAGGAGAATGATCACGTCCCTTGATCTGCTGGCAATGCCCCTACTTATACAGCCCAAAATGCCGTTAGCCTTCTTGGCAACAAGGGCACACTGTTTACTCATATCCAGCTTCTCGTCCACTGTAACCCCTGGGTCCTTTTCTGCAGAACTGCTGCCTAGCCATTCGGTCCCTAGTCTGTAGCAGTGCATGGGATTCTTCCGTCCTAAGTGCAGGACTCTGCACTTGTCCTTGTTGAACCTTATCAGATTTCTTTTGGCCCAATCCTCCAATTTGTCTAGGTCCCTCTGTATCCTATCCCTACCCTCCAGCGTATCTACCACTCCTTCTAGTTTAGTGTCAATGAAATGCTATTTTGTTGGGGTTTTTTGCCCCGGGAGCTGTAACTCAGGAACTCCTTGCTCAGATGACCCCACATTTGGATCACTAACCCTACCCTATAGTCCCATGAGGCACAGCACAAATTGCAAAACAATCCGTGGAAGCACACAGATTTTGAGTACTAAGAAGAGTCATCTTTTTAAGAGCAAAAGCTTCCCAACCTTAGCTAGAGCAGAGCTGATGCTCCCTTATAATTGTCACGGAGTGTGGGGGAGACAAGGCCCTGCACCCCCGGTTTCCTGTGATTCACCATGACTCTCAGCCAGACAGTAAAACAGAAGGTTTATTTAGGCGACAGGAGCACAGTCCAAGACAGGTCTTGCAGGTACAGACAACAGGACCCCCTCAGTTAGGTCCCTCTTGGGGGGCCAGGGAGGCCACAGCCCTGTTGGGAGGCCAGAGCCCCATCTGGGTTCCCCTCCATTTTCCCAGCCAGCTCCAAACTGAAACTCCCTCCAGCCGTCTCACCCAGCCTCCTCCCAGCTCCTCCCCCAGCCTTTGTCCATTTCCTGGGCAGAGGTGTCACCTGTCCTCCAACCCCCATCCTGGTTCTCATGTTACATGCTCAGGTATCTTCCCTCAAGGAAAGTTTCCCATCCCCAATGCAGACAGTCCCAGCAAAACTCCCCTGCAACCTTCCCAGGCCAACACTCCCCACTCAGTATTCAAAGAACACATTAAGAACAGTCCCAGTTCGTCACAATAATATTGTAAGAAATTTAAGGGAGAATGGAAGGGAGGGCAGTCTCAGAGCAGCGTTAAGTAGCCCACTCATTTCAATGAGGTGTTCTCAGCGGAAAGAGAATACCTAATGGAGATGAATACAGCCTGAAACAGTAGCTCTGAACATGTCAGTGAGTGTTCCCTTCCACTCTCCCCAGTGCTGGAGAGTTTCTGGTATGTGTCAGACATATCTATTCTCAGCTCCGCACCCCAGTCTCGCCAGTGTGTTCTCGGTGCATCTGAACATGCGTGTCCTAAGCTCTCCATCCACAGGGGCAGGCCTTTCCCAGATCTTGGCTCACATGGCAAGAGTAAGGAGAGGGGCTCAGATACACTCACAAAGGCAAGCCCCCCAGAATCTGGTACACATGGGGGGGGCAGGAAAGAGGAGTTTCATCCCCACCAGTGGGCAGAAGACCCCCAGATCCTGACACACATGATGTCAGAGAGTGGGGCTAAAACACCATTGTGAGGGACAGGGATCCCCAGATCCCAGCTCAAAAAGGAGGGGGTAAGGAAAGGAACTCAACCCCCCAAGGTATGTAAGTTCTCTCCAGGACCTGGCTCACATGAGAAGGTGCAAGTAAGGGGGGGCCATGTCCCCATAGATGGGCTGGGGGGGGTCGCAGATCATGGCACATACATGGGAGGAGAATGTGGGGCTGACGGTGCCCCTCCCCCATTTCCCCCCTGTCCTGCTGTCATTCATCCCCATCCCCATGGCCTATGCCCATCAGTGATATAAGTATATCTTTATTTATAAACCAGGCCATCAGTGTATATGACTTACAAAGCACATTAAACAAGTTAAAAGACCTGGTCTTTGCCTCAAAGAGCTTACAATCTAAACTGACTGAATCACCGTACAGAAATTAACTCAAAAGGGAGTGGAGCAGGAAGAGGAGGGTTCACAGTCCTTGAACCTTCTTCCCAACATAGAGAAAAGATTCATAGCCATTAACCTGCTTGAAGAGTTGGCCTGCTGCCTACTTAGCATAATTAAAAATGACTCTTTTTTTCTTTTATAGTTGCTATGTGTTTATTTCTGATTAATTTTGTTTTTCTTTTCTTTTGTAATTGTTCTTTCTTCTTCGATTGCTTTCTCATGTCCACTCCATATTAGGTGTGTGTGTTTGCCACATGCACCGGTACCAGAAGATTTTCCCTCAGCAGTATCTGTAGGAGACTGGCTCTGGCGCCCCCTGGAGTGGCGCCCGCATGGTGCAGTATAAGGGGTGCCGCCGACTCCCCCCCACCTCAGTTCCTTCTTGCCCCCAGTGACGGTGCTGGAACTTCTGCTGCTTTGGCTAGCATTGTTTCATTTTGAAAACCTGCAATATAGTTGTATATAGTTAGTAGTTCTTAGTTACCCTTAGTAGTAATTCTCAACTCTTCGTTGGTCCGAAACTGGACTCAGCCGGGGGACCGGGCATGTCCCGGTCCCCAGGCTTTAAGCCCTGCGATCACTGCAAATAGCCTGTGCCCATCAGTGATCCACATACCAGCTGTCTAAGGTGCTTAGGTGAAGGGCACATAAGTGACAAGTGCCGTATTTGCAAGTCCTTCAAACCTAGGATGAAGAAGGAGCGCGGTATCCATCCGAAAGCGCTCCTGATGCAGTTGGCACTCACTCCAGCATTGGAGCAGTGGTCCAACACTGCACCGAGCACCACGGCCTCCATATGCAGTGGTCCGCCAGCGCCACAAGCCAGCACCAGTCCCCATCCACGGCTCCGGTGAAGAAGCCGAAAAAGACTGTGAGGGGAAGATCTCCTACCTCCCATAAGGGAAAGGAGAGGTCTGGGGGCAAGCCGTGACCCGTGCCGGGCAGCTCAACGCCCCCATTGGAAACTCAGGCCCCAGCTCGGGTCGAGCGGTGCAGCCCATCCCATACTTCGCCTGCGACCGTGGATAGCTGTGCGGGCCCAGGCCAGCTTCAGGTGCCGTCGACATCCGAATCCCTTCAAGCAGCTCAGGAGATCCTGACCCTCCCGGTGCCGCCCACACCGGCTCCAGCGGTATCCCAGTCTCGGGGAAAACCCACGTTGGGACCTATATGTGTGTTCCCGTCTCAGCGGCACCGTTCCCCATTGAGAGGGGCGTCCCGCCATCGCTCGCCTGCCCAAAGCTGTCATACCTCAGGGCTAGAGAGGCAGGCTCAGTTGAGCCCTCGTCAGTCCCCGCACCGGGGGCACCTGTGACGTTGCACCCCATAATGCTTTATAGAAACATGCTTATGAATGTAAATATAACATAACTGGAATATGTTTTATGCTAGATATGCCATGTAACATATCTTTGCAAAGGTTATGATCTACTGAATATATTAATCCTATTTGTATGCATGTATCATTTTTATATCTGAAGTTATGAGCATTGGCGCTATGCTTGTATTTAAAGTATTTGCTGTAGGAAGCACATAAGGCAGATTTGGTCAACATAGTGTGAAGGGGTTATTCAAGTAATTGGGAGTACTTAACTAACAGTGGATTTTGGGAGATGCTAATCCACATCTGAGCTTTCCTGGGAACATTCAAACTAGCATGTAAACAATGGCATCGGCCTGCAAAAAGCTGAATCATTCATAGACATGTGACTTGCCCAGGTGGCTAGAGATTCCATCTTGTGGCTGTGATGTTGCGCAGGAGAACAAAGGGATTTCCACCCACGAGCGAGAGAATATAAAAGGCCCTGGAAACCCCTCCATTTTGTCTTCAGCTGGCTTGGAAGATAGCCTCTCCACCCCAAAGAGATGCCTGAAAGAAACTGGAACAAAGGACAGTAACTACGGGGGTGTGAGTGATTGCTGGACCCAGACTAGGAAGGAGTCTAGTGTGTGAAAGAAGCTTATTGGAACATCTCTGAGGGTGAGATTTACCTGCATTAGTTTTCTACTGTATTAGGCCTAGGCTTGCATGTTTTTGTTTTATTTGCTTGGTAATTCACTTTGTTCTGTCTATTACTTGGAACCACTTAAATTCTACTTTTTATATTTAGTAGAATCACTTTTTACTTATTAATTAACCCAGAGCAAGTATTAATACCTGGGGGAGCAAACAGCTGGGCATATCTCTCTATCCGTGTTATAGAGGGCAAACAATTTATGTGTTTACCTTGTATAAGCTTTGTACAGAGTAAAACGGATTTATTTGGGGTTTGGGTGCTAGAGATGGGAGCACCTCCTAAGCTGTTTTCAGTTAAGTCTGCAGTTTTGGGGGGACGTGGTTCAGACCTGGGTCTGTGTTTGCAGCAGGCTAGCATGTCTGGCTCAACAAGACAGGATACTGAAGTCCCAAGCTGGCAGGGAAAACGGGCTCAGAGGTAGTCTCAGCACATCAGGTGGCAGTCTCAGTGGGGTCTCTGACTCAACCCGTCACAGCACCGATTGAGGGACTCGAGGCGTACCTCACCGGTGGAATGGAGAAGATCCTCTGGGGCACGTGCCACCTGGCAAGAACTCTGGGACTGGCCCCGACTGTCTCCAAGGGCCCGGTACCAATCCCGGGACCAATCCAAAACCAGAGACCGCCGATCGCAGGGCCATTATCGCCCATCTCCAAGAAGGAGATTGCCTTACTCAGGATGATCCTCCTGGCAACCAGCGCATAGTAGATCCTGGTCCCGTTCGACATCCAGGTACAGGTCGAGTAGCGTGAGGCGTTGATTGCCGGGTATCCAACGCAGATCTGCGAGATGCTGTTGGTCCCCGAGAGCCCGACCAAGACAATCTCGCTCGGACAGGTCGGCTTCGGGATGCAGTGACTGGAACCAGTCAGACAAGAGCCACCGCTCAGCTCGATTCTGGTTGCCCGGTACTGACCGCTCCGCTGGTAACTCTGGCTCGGAGTAAGGTTTCCTGACTGAGGGACAAGCCCCGGTACCGGCAGTGCCAACTACATTATCAGCACTGAAACCTGCCCCATGGCCCCAGGCTGCTCAATCAGAGTCAGGAGCCTCGGAGAGGCCAGTGGCCTCAGTATCCCATCTCCCTCTGGTGCTCGAGGCTTCAGGGGGTAAGACCCCGCAGGTTCAGGAGGACCCAGGGGAGTAAGCTGCTGTACCACCAATGGATGTGGAGGTTCCCGCAGCACCGGCATCGTCCTCATCATCGCCAGATGAGGCTATCACAGAGCCCCCTCACCCAGTTCCTCAGGATAATGCCAAGGCTCACCAGGAACTTCTGATGGTAGCGGCTTACCTCAGCTTATCCAGACCTAACCATACCTCAATGACTGGCTCATCATGGGTGGCTCCAGGTCTCAAGTCCAAAGGGATGTCGCGGTGCTTCAAGCCACATGTAGCTCTCTGGGCCTACTGGTGAATGACAAAAGGTCGACGTTAGTGGCAGTGCAGAGGATAGAATTCATTGGAGCGGTCCTTGACACTACCTGTGCCAGAGCATTCCTGCCACTGGAAAGGTTCCACACGTTGTCAAACCTCATCGCGGAAGTCTCCGCGTTCCCTCTGACTACAGCCAGGGTCTGTCTGCACCTGCTGGGCCACATAGCAGCATGCACTTACGTGGTCTGCCATGCCAGGCTCCGGATTTGGCCCCTGCAACAATGGCTGGCAACGGTCTATTCCCAGTCCCGAGACCCCCTGGAGAAGATCGTTACCATTCCCCAGGAGATACTTCCCTCGCTGAGATGGTGGACTTGACCGCAGGACAGTCCTGGAGGGGGTTCCATTCGACAACCTTCCTCACTCCATCGAGTTAGTGTCGGACGCCTCAGACGTCAGCTGGGGTGTGCATCTCGGTAACCTCCTGACACGGGATGTGGTCCCCCGAGGAGGCGCGGTTACACACAAATGTCAAGGAGCTCCAAGCAGTCCGGCTGGCATGCGGAGTTGTCTTGACCCACCTGTTGAGCAAGGTGGTACAAGTCCTGATGGACAATACAGCCTCGATGTTCTATATCAACAGGCAAGGGGGAGTGCGCTTGTTGGCTGTCTGTCAGGAGGCACTCCATCTGTGGGACTTCTTCATCAGCCACGAAATCCACCTGGAAGCTTGTCACCTTCCCAGCATCAGGAATACACTGGCAGACCAGCTCAACAGGGACTTCTCCTCTCACCACAAGTGGTTGCTCCATACAGAGGTAGCCTGCATGATCTTCCAGAGGTGGGGAACTCCCCAAGTGGACCTGTTTGCTATCAGACAGAACAGGAAATGGCACCAGTTTTGTTCTCGACAGGGTCTGAGCAAGGACTTCCTCTCCGATGCCTTCCTCCTGTTGTGATCAGGGAGCTTGATGTGGAAGAAACAAACTCCACTCTCAGGTTGGAAGCAACAAAATCAGAGACAGCTTTATTCAGGACATGCAATTGCAAGGGAAGAACACATCTCACAGAGAGCATCTCTGCCTCAGTTTCTTCAAAGTATACCTCTACCTTGATATAACGCTGTCCTTGGGAGCCAAAAAAATCTTACCGCATTATAGGTGAAACCGCGTTATATCGAACTTGCTTTGATCCACCGGAATGCACAGCCCGCCTCCCCGGAGCACTGCTTATATCCGAATTCGTGTTATATCGGGTCGCATTATATCGGGGTAGAGGTGTACAAGCAATATCACACAAGCATTTATACATTTTAGTGGCATGCATTAATTAAAAACATCTGCAGTTTCTTTGTTATGTCCTGCCCATTCCTGTATTTTCTCACTTCTGTTCTCAAAACATCGCTATCACAAGGCTGGGTCACGCTGACTCTACTCTGCTGTCTTCCCACCTGCTTCTGACGTGATCCCTGCTTCTACAGGTCTCGCGATATTAGGCTAAGACCTAGCATGACAGTTGCTCTGTTTCTTACAACTAAGAGGCCTATATTTAAATTCTTTAACCCTCTTTCCACACTGATTTCCTCTGATTCCACCTATCAGCAGGGCCCTGGTAAAGATCAAGAAAGTCCAGGCACGGTTTATCATGATCGCCTCGGCATGGCCTCGCCAGCATTGATTCAGCATGCTCATGAGCCTGTCAGCGGCCCCTCCATGGCCCCTGCCCAACTGACTGGACCTGTTGTCACAGGACCACAGTCGGCTCTTAAACCCCAACCTTGGGTCCCTCCACCTCTTGGCGTGGATGCTGAGTTGCTGAACCCATAGTAGTGGACCTGTTCGGAAGGAGTCCAACAGGTCCTCCTAGAAAGTAGGAAGCCCTCAACTAGACTCACTTACCTAGCCAAGTGGATGAGGTTTTCCCGCTGGGCATCCAAACGGGGCATCTCTCCCTCTCTTTCCTCCATACAGGCTGTCCTGGACTACCTGTTCCATTTGAGGAACCAGGGCCAGGGAGGAACCACTCCATTAGAGTGCATCTTGCAGCCATCTCTCCTTTTCACCCGCCAATCCAAGGACAGACAGTGTTCTCCCTGACATGACGGTCAGATTTTTGAGAGGTCTGGAGAGACTCTTCCCGCAGGTGCAGGCTCCTGTCCCACAGTGGGATCTTAACTTGCTCCTCTCTAGGCTCACTGGCCCGCCCTTTGAACCTCTGGGTTCCTGCTCCCTTTTCCATCTGTCATGGAAGGTCGCGTTCCTGGTGGTGGTGGTGACGTCGGCGAGACGGATCTTGGAAATTAAAGCCTTGATCTCAGAACCACCGTATATGATCCTCTACAAAGATAAGGTTCAGTTGCGGCCCCACCTGGCCTTCCTGCCAAAGGTGGTCTCCACCTTCTATATGAATCAGGACATCTTCCTCCCGTGTTCTGTCCCAAACTGCACAAGACCAGTGAAGAGAGGCGTCTTCACGCCCTGCATGTCCGGAGGGCCTTGGCTTTTTACTTAGAAAGTACCAAGCCTTTCCATAAATCAACTCAACTCTTCATCGCTACAGCAGATAGGATGAAGGGTCATCCAGAGTCCTCGCAGAGGATTTCCAATTGGATTACTTTGTGAATAAGGACCTGTTACGACCTGGCAGGGGTTCTGCTGCCGCCGATTGTCAGAGCCCACTCGACGAGAGCGCAGGCATCTTTGGCAGCCTTCCTGGCACACATCCCTATCAAGGACATCTATCGAGCTGCAATGTGGTCCTCTGTCCACATGTTTACCGCTCGTTATGCCATCACTCAGCAGGCCAGGCACGATACTGGGTTCAGCAGAGCTGTGTTGCACTCTACGTGTCCGTGAACTCCTATCTCCAGGGGTGCTGCTTTGGAGTCACCTAATATGGAATAGACATGAGCAAGCACTCAAAGAAGAAAAGACAGTTACCTTTTCCATAACTGGTGTTCTTCGAGATGTGTTGCTCATGTCCATTCCATGACCCGCCCTCCTTCCCCACTGTCGGAGTTTCCGGCAAGAAGAAACTGAGGGTGAGGGGAGCCAGTGGCACCCCTTATACCGTGTCATGTGGGCGAGAGCCAGTCCCCTACCGATATTGCTAAGGGAAAAACTTCCGGCACCGGTGCATGTGGCAAGCACATACACCTAATATGGAATGGACATGAGCAACGCATCTCGAAGAAGACCAGTTATGGAAAAGGTAACTGTCTTGTCTGGAATAACGTTCATATTTTAATGATAACTTAACATCACTAAAAGGTGATCGTAGTAATTATTTTTCCTTCTTTAGAGCTTTATTTCATTGTTCACATTATTCTGAGTGAAAAAACTCAGTTAAGTAACCTGTTTTTGTAATTAGGCATAAGTATCTATCTAAGACTAAGCCAAATGGAGACCATAAAGTCTTACTCTTTTTCGTTACTGTTCTAATATATTAGTGCTTTAAGGTATTGGATCATTTTTGACATTATTTGATAATATTTTACCGGACTATGACCAATTATTTTTTGCACTGGTCAAATGCCCAACCCTTTTACAATCTATTGGTTAGGCAAGATGAAAACCGCAGTGCAGTAAGTTTTTTGGCTCTTTTAGCAGCAACATGCAACTTGTATTAGAGCATTTCTTTCTCTGGCAGTGTGTGACATGACCCACTGAGTTATGCCCAAAGGTCATTGTTTCCGTCTGTCTCTATTTTAGTCTCCCCTCAAGGCTAGTATGTTCTATGTAACTGAAGATGCCTTGTTTATAGTCCATTGAGACTCTGCCAATCCAAGGTGCTAAGTCTTTGTTATTATGTCGCAGATTAGCTCAGTCTTTTAGTTCAAATCCCAAAGCACAATTATAATTGTATTACAACATATTTGATTAAAGTAACTAACCATTTTAAAGTTTCTCCTAATGTGTATGGGACCAATTCACATATTGTTTACACATTTAAAAACAAACCTTCAAACACATAAAGGGTTTAGCCTTTAAGATGAGCATATAAACCTTGTGAAGAAAAAAAAATGCTGAATTCCTAACACTTGCCTCTGACACTATGAATCTCTTCAGTGGGTTCATACCCATTTCTGTGGGTGTGGGACAATATCTTTCTGTTAATTATAATTTTAGAGTTATTCGTTGTTTTTTCTATTTTCCTGGACCTATCAGTTTCATCCCCACTACAGGAGTCTGACTTGGGGAAATCTCTAATATTCTGGATATGCTGTATAGCCCTCCTGAGGGAGGCCCCAATTCAGGAAAGCACTTAAACATGTGTTTAACTTTAAGCATGTGTGAAGTCCAATTGAAGTCTGTGCTTAAATGCTTTCCTGACTCACGGCCAGAGTGATCTTATATTACCTTCTCTCTAGCCTGCTAAAAAATATCTCTTACCACAATTTTCTAAATTTAAGGTCAACTGGTGATAATCTTACTTGCATACATTGGTGAGCATCCATTCATATTCATAGTTCAATTAACATTTTATATTAGATTTAATTCTTGTCTTTCTCACTAACAGAAGTTAGTTCAATAAAAGATATTACCTCAATCACCTTGTTTCTCAACAATGATTTTTTTACTACTTCCTTGGCCATTCACATATGCCCTATAAAAAAACATTATTCAAAGGATATATGCAGTGTTGTTGTAGCTGTGTCGGTCCCAGGATATTAGGAGACACAGACCTCAGCTTGCTGTGTAGCTTGAAACCTTGTCTCTCTCCCCAACAGAGGTGTGTCCAGTAAAATATGTAACCACACACACCTTGTCTCCATAATTCAAAGACCTTTAAGGCCAGGCCTATAAACTTACATTTGTATAAGTACATCACTCTGGGGTGTGAAAAATCCACACCCCCGAGCAACGCAGTTACACCAACTTAACCCCTGGTGTAGACTGCTATATTGACCGTAGGGCTTCTCCTGTTGTCACATAGTTACCACCTCTCGTGAAGGTCTCCCGTTGGTGTAGTAGCATCTTCACTGAAGCGCTACAGCTGCACCAGTGCAGCTGCTCCGCTGCAGTGTTTTAAGTGTAGCCGTACCCTCAGTTATGTCTTTAGATAGGTGAGTACAAATCCCATTGGCTTGAGTGGGAGTTAGATCCACATGTCTTAGAGCCGAAATAGCCCTTAAGTGTATTTGTCAAGAGGTAAAATGGATATATAAGTTTCTGAAATATTACAATATTTTCAGACTCACCTGTGTGCTTTATTCCATTTGATTTTACTCATTACTTCAGAAGACAGTGGCAGATTCTCTACAGATGGTGCAAAGAGGCCAGAAACTGTCCATAGTTGGCTAGTAGAGATCTCCCAGCTGGGAAGATGTGTTGGATTCAGGTCCTGCAAACCTCCCCTTCCTAATAAAGAAGGGAGGGGGTTGTAGGAAGAAGAGTTTGTAGTAGACAGGTGGCATGGCAAACCCATAGCTCCATTATGCCAGTCTTTCAGTGGTGTATTAACCCTGAGGCCATTAGATTAGTGGCATATCTTAGGGTAGGTCTACACTTACCTGGTAGTTCGGCGGCGAGCGATCAAACTTCTGGGTTCGACTTATCGCGTCTTGTCTGGACGCGATAAGTCGAACCCGGAAGTGCTCGCCGTCGACTGCGGTACTCCTGCTTGGCGAGAGGAGTACCGCGGAGTCGACGGGGGAGCCTGCCTGCCGCGTGTGGACCGAGGTAAGTTCGAACTAAGGTACTTCGAACTTCAGCTACGTTATTCACGTAGCTGAAGTTGCGTACCTTAGTTCGAATTGGGGGGTTAGTGTAGACCTGGCCTTAGAGTAGCCTGATAGCTTCTCTAAAAATGATCAGGGAGTTGTAACCAGCTCCTTGGCGATCCCATCTCCTCTTTTGCACTGAGTGAAGCTCTGGCACAGGAGAAAATTTAGCCCAATTAGTTTCCTAAATTGCTGTTTTATATCTCTAAGGCTAGCAAATAATAAAAGCTTTGGTAAATTGTACAGTATCCTTATAGGGAGCTTGTGTGCTGCAGTCCTTTTTAATAGCAGGTGTTGCCAGCAGTTTGCATGCTGGAACATCACATCAAGGACCTACAATAGAAGAAATTAAAAAGAACCTGTTATATAATTGTATAATTTGTTCTATCCTCCATTTGTTCTATGCCTCCTTTAAGGCATTCTGCATGTAATTGCTGTTTTTATATTTTAGTTTTAAAAAAATATCAGTTACAATTCCTTAAGATTACTTTATAGGCTTTAAGAAAACACAGGAACATGCCCTGATATCACAGTAATGGGTACTTTATAAATGCCTTAGATAGAATTGTGAAAGTAACTGTGTGAAAGTGAAATAAGGTGCAACTCATTGATTACTGAGAAATGGCCACTTACTGGAAATGAGCTTGATTTTTAGGAAACCAAATGCATTCATTATGAAGCCCACTGAAAAAAATAGGGGGTGCTCAGCACACGCAGGGCTGGATTAATCTTTTATGGGCCCAGGTGCCTGAACAGTGGCCCCACTCCCTACTCCACCCATGCTCCGCTCTGAGGCTGCACCCCACTAGGCCTTTTTCCCCCAAAGGACCCGCTCACATGGAGGGGAGGGGCCAGAGAGGAGTTCCCACCAGCAAAAACAAAAGTCAGCGCCTCCATTATGAAAGCAGCAAAGAGTCCTGTGGCACCTTATAGACTAACAGATGTATAGGAGCAGGGCCGGCTCCAGGCACCAGCTGAGCAAGCTGGTGCTTGGGGCGGCAGATTGTTCGAGGTGGCATTCTGCCCAATCCTAGGGTGGCACGGCCGCTTTTTTTTTTGTTCCGCTCCGGCCGCCCTGTAGGGGGCGGCGCCGTGGAGAACCAGAGCGCCCTGCAGGGCAGTCCTCTTCCTTCCCTCCCCGCCGACCGGAGCGGAGCCCTCACGGCAGGAGGCGGTGCAGCGGGAGGGGCCGCGTGGCAGCGCCCCTGCTGTAGCCCTGGCTGCCCCCTTCTCTCTCTCTCCCGCCCGCTCCCTTCCCCCTTGTCTTGCAGTAGGAGACTTTTGGGTAATAAAGAAACAGATCAACAGAGCCAGACGTGTACCTAAAAGCCTCCTACTGCAAGACAAGCCCAAGAAAGAAACCAACAGAACTCCACTGGCCATCACATACAGTCCCCAGCTAAAACCTCTCCAACGTATCATCAGTGATCTACAACCCATCCTGGACAATGATCCCTCACTTTCACAGGCCTTGGGTGGCAGGCCAGTCCTCGCCCACAGACAACCCTCCAACCTGAAGCATATTCTCACCAGTAACTACACACCGCACCATAGTAACTCTAACTCAGGAACCAATCCATGCAACAAACCTCGATGCCAACTCTGCCCACATATCTACACCAGCGACACCATCACAGGACCTAACCAGATCAGCCACACCATCACCAGTTCATTCACCTGCACGTCCACCAATGTAATATACGCCATCATATGCCAGCAATGCCCCTCTGCTATGTACATCAGCCAAACTGGACAGTCCCTACGTAAAAGGATAAATGGACACAAATCAGATATTAGGAATGGCAATATACAAAAACCTGTAGGAGAACACTTCAACCTCCCTGGACACACAATAGCAGATTTAAAGGAGCCATTCTGCAGCAAAAAAACTTCAGGACCAGACTTCAAAGAGAAACTGCTGAGCTTCTGTTCATCTGCAAATTTGACACCATCAGCTCAGGATTAAACAAAGACTGTGAATGGCTAGCCAACTACAAAAGCAGTTTCTCCTCCCTTGGTGTTCACACCTCAACAGCTAGAAGAGGGCCTCATCCTCCCTGATTGAACTAACCTCGTTATCTCTACCCTTACTCACTCTTGCTTGCATATTTGTACCTGCTCCTGGAAATTTCCACTACATGCATCCGAAGAAGTGGGTATTCACCCACGAAAGCTCATGCTCCTATACATCGGTTAGTCTATAAGGTGCCACAGGACTCTTTGCTGCTTTTATAGATCCAGACTAACACGGCTACCCCTTTGATCCATTATGAAAGCTTTTTCTTCAGTGCTATGAGCATTTTGAATATCAACAGTAGCTTCACTCTGTTTTTTTCAGCATCTAATATTGCTTATGCTTCCCAGTATAGTAAACAGTACTTAAACAAATGCCCATGGTTATAATTAAAAAAAAAAAGTCCACAAAGTGGGTCTAGTTTACATGTGCAATATGGAGAACTTTTAACCTGAAGACAGTTAGTTACTTGAAGGAAATTCCAGTGCTAAAATGTTAACAATGGATCAAATATCTGTGAATAATATTCTGAAGTTATATATTTATCAAGTTAAGTAACTATTTCAGCCTTATTTCTGTGAACATGGCCCCTTTGAGGAAACTTGAAGTGGTCCTTTGAGGTATAGAACCAAAATGCATAAAAACTTGTTGTAAAACTAAATTGAGCAGACTGGGCCAGTGGATGACTGAGGTCAGAATAAATTCTTTGATGTTCTCTCTGCATAATGGAAAGTTATACAATACAATAATATTTTCCTTTGACTATTTAAATGCTGACAAAAATGTTGCCATATATTTTCTGCTGAAAAAGTATACAGATGCTGATTTTTTAAAAACAAATGCAAATGATTTAGCACTTTCTTAAAACAAATCATGTTACATAAGAGTATCATAACAGCCATTCTGGATCAGACCAATGGTTCATCTAACCCACTGCCTTCACTGCCTCTTTTACCTTTTCTTGATCCTACTGCAGGTCCTAATACCTTTTTACAACAGGTTCACATGGTGCTTGTTTGATCTTTTACAGAGATTTAGCATATTCTGTAATTTACCTTAGGTTTGAATTCAGCAGTGGCACAATGTTGAGGCTTACAGGACTTCTAGGGTCTATTGCTGTTGGACTGGTAGAGAAGTCTCTCCTCCCCTGAAGGATAATTAAAGGTGTCGACTTGGTATAAGTAACAAGAAGAGAGCTGAAATCTGCTGACCACATGGACAAATACAGAAATCCTCTGGTGGCCAGATAGCATAGGCAGACTATCAACCAGTTTGGAGAAGTATTCTGCAACATGTGCCTTCTGAGTACTCATTTATTTCCTTACTTAATCTGAGGCTAGAAAATTATCATCAGTGTTTCTGTAGTTGTTACTTAACTTTTAGCAGTGACACAGAAGTATCAAAAAGAAGCACACAGACAGCTGAAATGTAGCATTCTCTTTGTAGTCTGTAGCTGTGCAATGGAAAATTATTTGCTTAGCTGTTGTACTCAGGGACATAAGTATTGTACAGTGTTGAGTTATGATAAACATAATAAATAGACTAAACATTTGGATATAGAATGCTCCCAAGAGAGGTTTCCCTGTAACAGAAGGATTACAACATCCATAGGAACTGGGCGTAGTATGTGGAACAACTTTGTTCTGATTAGATGAGACCTATGCCTTTTCCTTTCAGACGGGGTACTGGTCCTTGACTGAGACTCCTAGGTGTTACTGCTAAAACCGATTATGATGATTATTAATCGGTCTAGATACTTATGTGGCCCCCATCACTATAGTGTCGGAGCACCTTCAAAATATTTCAAAGTAGAAATAACAATCTTTCAATGTCTTCCTTCACAGCCAGGAGAAAAACTAGCTTGATTCAGAGGCCACTTTAGCTATAGGCAGACTTGGCAGCTTCCTGGGGTGAGAGATTGGTGGTGGCAGGGCATGAGGCTGGCAGGGCTGCCAGAGGGAGGGCACCTGGATGGGATGTGGGTGTGAGGGGCTGAGCCAGGGGATCTGGACTTGGGGCCTGGCCAGGAGTGTGGGGGCTGAAGTGTGGAGACCCCAACTCTATCCAGTAGGAAGGAGCCTGCTGCCCTCTGTGAAAAAGAGAGCAATGCTTCCAGTCCAGGTGGCTTCATGTGGGGTTAGGGGGTGAATCTCTGCTGCCTGTTAACCAGGACCTTACAGTCTGGGATGTGCCCCTTGCTGGAGCCCACGTCAGGGGCGCTGGAACGGAGGGGCCAGGGGGCCTTTCCCCCCCTTCACTTTTTACTGGCTGTAAGATCAAGCGAGGGGAGGAAGGGGCAGAGAAGAGTGAGCGGAGGGTGGGGCCTTGTGGGGGACTGGAATGCTGCCGGAGTGGGGCCTTGGGGGGAAGGGGAACTGTGGGGGCAGGGCCACAGTTCGGGTACTGGTGGCCCCCCCACGTTTAGAAAGTTTCTGCCATCCCTGGCCCACATCCCATTGGGGGAAGGAGCCAGGTGTGCTAAGCCACAGGCAACTGGTACTGACCTTCTGGGAAAGGGCGGCCCCAGCTGAGGGTTATCGCCCACCCAGGCAGTGGGTCTTGGCCACTTTCACGGCCTAGGGCAGAGGCCAGGGTAGGGGGACTACAATTTTCATCTTGGCCTTGGACTGTTCCCATCCTGCAGGGTCTGTCACCATGACCCAGGGGTCTCTGCAACCCCAGGCTGGGGTCTGCCCCACTAGCCTCTGACCCAGCTGCATAAGGCATGTGGGTGGAAGCAGTGGGAGAGGTGCTGGGAATTGGCTAAAAACTTCTCAGGGGGCTTGCAGGGGCTGGCAGACTGAAGTTTTGCTAGGGCGGTAGAGTATTTGAGCAGCCTCTCAAATAAATCTTGATTCATTTATTGTTTGTGCTTGTGGGATTGGGTGTGTGTTTATGTCTATGTATTCATGAAGAACATAATAATGTCAAGTTAAGATGAAGAAATAAGATTTACACTTAGTTCTGAAAGGGTTGATATCTGGCCATTTTTAGCTTTTGTGGCAATGAGTTCCATAGGCTAGGCGTGGCGCCTGTGAAGGTTCTTTTTTGTACACTTATGAGCCAATTCTTATTGTTTGACTTTGAACTGGACTCTGTTTAAAGAAGAACTCACAGAGAGAGTGCTGCTAAGAAGCTGGGCTGCTGCATTTTGTGCCATAGAATGCTTTTTTGGGTGTGTTGTTTCATTCCTGGATGCCTGTATAATGAGTGGTGACCGAGTATCACTGCTTGGATCACTTTGGCCAGGGCTCTGTCTGATGGGAGGGGGCATGATCTTGTGTCCATTCACAGATGGAAGGACTTTTCTTTCCCCCTGCCATGGCTATTTAGGCATTCAAAAGCAGTGAGGAGCCCAAAAAGACGCCAAGGCTGCAAATTGATAAGTCTATGGCCAGGCACCCTCTCTAGTAGAGGATGTTATAGAGGAGGCAAAATCTTCATAGTGCTTCCCTTGTCTCACAATTATCACTTCAGTATTAGCTGGGTTCAGCTTTAGCCAGACACTCTTTATCCAGGCACTGATTTTGGCTGGGCTTTGGGAAAGCTGGAGGATGCTGCAGCACATACAGTGGTGACTCTACACATGGTACCTAAATGATCTATAAAATTTAAATGCCTCTTGCTTCACCAGCTATAAAATCTACAGCAATTCTATAGTATAGTATCCATTTGCTGCTTGTGCTATTTTTCACTTTTAGCCCCATCATGTGCAAAGAAGTGTGTGTGTGTGTGCTTTGTAAGCCTGTTTATTGGGATGTATTTTAAAATATCAGTATCTGGCTCTTTGAGTATCTGGCTCTCATGCCTGGCAGAGATGCCCAACCAGTTTGGTGTAAGGTAGCTGAATGATGGCAGCTACTTGGGAGAGATTTAAAAGCTGGGTGAAATTTAATCAAGAAGCTAAATTGATCCATGGTTGTGAGATAATTGGAGCACATGGAGCATCCTGATTCACATAAAAAAATCCTGGAAAAGGCAATAGTAAACTAATAATTCAGTTTTTAAGTGACTTTAACAATTGTGATATTGTAGTCTGATGAACAGAGAAAAAGCCTGGTTGCCTCATTCCATCTGGTTTGTTGTTATTAATGAAGCACTGGCAAATTTTGTGACATCGCAGAAATGACATGATCCGCTTGTGCATAAATCCAGGTTGGGTGAACTGCTGTAGTTCATTCTATGAAGATGCTAGCTTTTAGCTGAAACTACTGATGAGTAAGCTAGGTTTTGGGGTGGGGGAAGGAAGAAACCATTTATATCTTGGCTTTTTGTTTTGGAAGATCTGTATACGGATCCCAAGCTTTCCATGATCTCTGATAATTCTCCTGGCATACAGGGTAATATTTCATAGAATCATCCATGGTGGGGCTTCACAGGGTTTAACAATCTTTGTTGAATCAGCTGTTGGCTTGAAAGCCAGTGCACAGTCTCCTGGAGATTCTATGGCACATGGAAGTCTCAGAGCACTGCAGTTTTGTAGAAGGAACCTGGCCAATTATAAACTGCAAGACTTGCTGAAAACTTGCAGTGGAGTTGGTAGTAATATCAGCGAAGTTAGAGAGATGCATCAAATGAAGGGGTAATCATGAATGTAGAATATGGATCCAAATTCTTTGAGGTTTGTCTATCACTTGTTAAAATTTGCTGAATGACTATGATGTTTATATACCACTTTTTATGCAGAGTTGACAAAGCAAAAAAGTCACAAACAATACACGAGGAGACAAAATTAGAAAACTCAAAATATTCTGCAGTTAGAACAAAGGTTACTGAGACAAAAAATATTTAAAGCTCAAATGCACTAACCATACTCGACAGAAGCTGAGTTTATAGCTACAAATTTGACTATCACATTCACTACCTATACTTAGCTTGAAAGCTACTGCCTACAGTTGTTTCTGTTTGGAAATCATTTGAATATCTGTTTTTACTGCCAATATCAGTTTTGTTCCTAGTTTAGCAGGGGGTGTGCCCCTACAGGAGACAGCTGATTTAACTCCTACCCTTTCCTCACACCAGAGACTGCATGCATTGATTTAGAAAACATTTCATACTCTTTAAAATTCCTCACTGGTACTCTGTCTCAAGCAGGCTGTTCAAATCAAGTAAACTAGATCCACGGTATCAAAATATTTTGGTAAATGAACCTAATCCTAATTTATTGCTTCTAAAATTGTTTCATGTTACTGTTGTCGGGTCTGTTTCTAATGGTGTAGACTGAAGTTATTTTCTTTGAAAATGAGTGCTGTACTATTAGATCTTGTTTCTGTCTCTGATATTCTGGGAACAATTAATGTTGATGGAGTTTTTTCCTCTGGTTACTTATTAAAAGGTACAAGTAAATGAATACACTAAAAGGCTTAAAAACAGACTCAGACTCTACAGCCATGGCCTTCTGTGTTCAGTGGTGTAGATAGTTTAGCAGCTTTGATTCCAAGACTCCAGATACTTTCTTGTGTGGTTTCTTAAATCATGATGTCAGGAGTTAAATGCAAACTACAAAGACAAGGCCAACAGCATAATCTAAACTTACTATGTATAGTCTCTAAATACTGTAAGTTATACATAGCATGCACTCCCACCATGATGTTTTTAAGTTACTGAACGTCTGAGTACGGTATAGTCAGCAGGCTCACTGTCAGGTTTATAAGCAGCTTCCTTCTGTTTAATCAGCAGAAATAGCAGACATACCAACTGTCCTAATCCTAGACAGACATTTGTGTTTCTTCACCTGTTGTCCAGCTTCACTTCTTGTTCTCACTCTCCTTTTGTCTCGTATTTTTTACCTAAATATTCAGCACCTTCAAGCAAATTATATGGATTTTGCTATATATTGGGATGAACTGCTAAATTCAGGTGAAATAAATCAAGAGTAGTATGTATTATATTTGGTTAACTTTAAAATATTGTCCCCAATCCTATTGTGCACTGTGGCTGTTTTAAGCTGCTCCACTGGTACAATGCAGCCTGAAACCCAACATAGCCAGCTATTAGGGTTGCCAGGAATCTGAAGAAGGTCGAAAAGGGACTCTGCCGCTGACTGGGATGCTAAAAGTCCGGTTGGCGGTGCAGCAGGGCTAAAGCAGGCTCCCTGCCTGCCCTGGCTCCGTGCAACTCCTGGAAACGGCCAGCATGTCCGGCTCCTAGGCACAGGGGTAGCCACAGGGGCTCCGTGTGCTGCCACCGCCCCAAGCGCCGGCTACGCAGCTCCATTGGCTGGGAACCTGTGGCGCCTGTGGGCGCGGGCAGCATGCAGAGACCCCCCCAACCCCTCCACCTAGGAGCTGGAGATGCCGGCCACTTCTGGGACCCATGCGGAGCCTGCCTTAACCCCGTTGCACCGCTGACCAGGAGCTGCCTGAGGTAAGCTCTGCTCAGCCAGAGCCTGCACCCCAAAACCCCTCCCGCAGCCCAACCCTCTGCCCCGGGTCGGAACCGCCTCCTGCACCCAAACACCCTCCCGGAGCCCACGCCCCCTCCCACACTCCAACCCTGAGCCCCCTCCTGCACCTGAACTCCCTCCCAGAGCCCGCACCCCCTCCCACACCCCAATCCTTTGCCCCAGCCCTGAGTCCCCTCCTGCACCCCAAACCGCTCATCCCCAACCCCACCCTAGAGCCCACACCCCCAGTTGGAACCCACACTCCCTCCTGCACTCCAACCCCCTGCCCCAGCCCTGAGCCTGCCTCTTGCACTCTGAGCCCCTTGACCCCAGCCTGGAGCCCCCTCCTGTACCCCAAAACCCTCATCCCTGGCCCCACCCCAGAGCCCACACTCCCACCCGGAGCCCTCACCCCCTCCCACAGCCCACCTGACTGTCCCAGCCTGGAGCCCCCTCCTGTACCTGAACCTCTAATTTCTGGCCCCAGCCCACACCCCCAGCTGGAGTCTCCCCACCCCCTCCCACACCCCAATCCCCTGCCCCAGCCTGATGAAAGTGAGTGAGGGTGGGGGGAGAGCGAGCAATGGAGGATGGACTGAGTGAGGGCAGGACCTCAGAGAAGAGGCATGGATGGAGCCTTGGGGCAGGGCGGGGCCAGAGGCAGGGCAAGGGTGTTCGGTTTTGTGTGAGTAGAAAGTTGGCAGCCCTACTAGCTATGGGAGAATCACTGAAGCATAGGGCCAATGTGTGGTAGTGGGGAGCAACCAAGGGAAGTCTGGCAGGATGTACGTATAATGAGGATGTGCAAAAAGTAGGATTATTTAGTCTGGGAAGGATAAAACAATTTTGTAGGGCAAAAGAACAATTCCATAACATGAAACAAAGGCCAATAAAAGGACAACAAATAATAGAAATACTATTTCATACAGGTCATCGGTTCATGTACTGTGGGTGGGCTTAATATAGGCTTGGATAATTTTATGACCACTGACTTGTAGCTATGCAAACTTAAATGAGAGTAAAGTCCTTACATGCTTCAAATGTAAGCTGAGCTCCTGCAAGGGTTAGAAGCACATTTCTTCCCCCATGTACAGAACTGCAAAATTGCTATGGGGATTTTTCACTTGGTAAAACCCACAGGAACGGGTTTGGGGGAAGGAAATCTACATGAGCCTAAATTTTGGTAAGTGTACGATAACAATATATAAATGTTATCTTTGCCCCTCCTTGCCTGTGGCTGCTCCCATAACCCCAGGAGTGTGTGGCTGGTGGAAAAAGAACTCTGCATAAAATAAATTAAGGTACTAGGCTGGATATTTTTTCCAGTCCTAAAAATAATACAAATTATAAGAGAGAGTCTTGAATGGCAATATTCTAGTCTCTTGCCTCTGATTTTTGTCTGTAAACAGTGATGTTGTATCGCTGTATTTTCTAATGATGTTTCATGTCATTTTAGTAATAGATTAGTAACAGAAAAATGCTTTATAGGTGGGTACACCTTTATCCAAAAGGCTACTTAGAGCTGAATTATGGAATGATCAACACTTATGTGCATTTTATAGAACATAACATAAGAACAGCCATACTGTGTCAGACCAAAAGTCCATCTAGCCCGGTATCCTGTCTTTTGACAGTGGCCAATGCCAGGTGCCTCAGAGGGAATGAACAGAACAGTTAATCATCAAGTGATCCATCCCCTGTCACCCATTCTCAGCTTCTGGCAAACAGAAGTTAGGGACACTGTCCCTGCCCATCCTGGCTAATAGCCATTGATGGGCCTATCCTCCATGAATTTATCTAGTTCTTTTTTGAACCCTATTATAGTCTTGGTCTTCACAACATCCTTTGGCAAGGAGTTCCACAGGTTGACTGTGCGTTGTGTGAAGAGTACTTTCTTTTGTTTGTTTTAAACCTGCTGCCTATTAATTTCATTGCTTACCCCTAGTTCTGTGTTATGAAAAGGAGTAAATCCTTATTTGCTTAGAATCATAGAAGATCAGGGTTGGAAGAGACCTCAGGAGGTCATCTATTCCAACCCCCTTCTCAAAGCAGGACCAACCCCAACTAAATCATCTCAGGCAGGGCTTTGTCAAGCTGGGTCTTAAAAACCTCTAAGGATGGAAATTCCACCACCTCCCTAGGTAACCCATTCCAGTGCTTCACCACCCTCCTAGTGAAATAGTTTTTCCTAATATCCAACCTAGACCTCCCCCACAGCAACTTGAGACCATTGCTCCTTGTTCTGTAATCTGCCACCACTGAGAACAGCCTAGCTCCATCTTCTTTGTATCCCCCCCTTCAGGTAGTTGAAGGCTGCTATCAAATCCCTCCTCACTCTTCTCTTCTGCAGACTAAATAAGACTAGTTTCCTCAGACTCTCCCCTAATCATTTTCATTGCCCTCCACTGGACTCTCTCCAATTTGTCCCACACCAGTCCTGATTTTATAGATGTCTATCTTATCCCCCCTTAGTCGTCTCTTTTCCAAGCTGAAAAGTCTGTCTTTTTAATCTCTCCTCATATGGAAGCTGTTTCATACCCCTAATCATTTTTGTTGCCCTTTTCTGTACTTTTTCCAATTCCAATACATCTTTTTTGAGATGGATGCATGAGTAGTTCAGGATCAATGCCTCAATATGGAATTATTTAAGCACATAACCTGTCATAGGCCTACCAGTACAGCTAGTATTGGCACTACCAGTTCACTTGGACTGAATCACTAAGGCTCTGACTTCAGTGGTGCTACTCATATTCTTAAAATTAAGCATGTGTTTACGTACGGCTCTTGCAAACACTTAAGGTAGCAATAGTGATGGTTTATTCCCCATAGCTCTTTTTATTTCATTTTCACTATCAGCCAGCACTGAAATACGCTGCTGATGCTCTAAGAGCTCTTAGATGAAGATAAGAGTTCTTGAATCTTTGCTTAAAACCTTGGCTTTAATCTATGAGATGTAATGAGCAAGATGTAGAGGCTCCAGCTTCAGGTGATGCCTTGGCTAAGGCAGATTCAGAAAAAATGAAATGTGGTCTGTAAGACCAGAGAGAGGTTGGTGAATTAATGTGCATCTATGTTGCCAGTAAAATTATTTGAAAATTGGATTTTTGTTTTTAACCCTAGTGGCCTGATCCTCCTCTAACTTATACTAATGTTAATCCATGATTAACTCAGCAGTGTAAATGAGAAGAAAATTGGACCCCTAGTTCTTGTGCTCATATGAAATATAAAGACTAGGTCATTCTTTATAAAGGGTGTCTTCCCATATAATCATATAGAAATACAAAACTAGTTGTTTGTTGGAATACTGGGTCCCACAACTAATTCAGTTGAGAAAACATTACAATTGATAGATAACACCGGGCAAACATTTGACAGATCTGTAAACGAGTCTACGGCTCAACAAGCCAATTTCCGACCTCCAACATTGCATGTTCTAGACTGAAATAATTAAAATTAGATTGGTGTAGAATCTACAGTATGTTATTATTGATTTATATCAGATATCTCTGACACATACATCTGAGGCATATCTCTCACACATATCTTTTGAACAGCAGCAAAACTTGTTCTTAGTCTCTGGATTATGCCAGTGAGTATCACTACTTCATGGTAAATAGAGACATGGTGGTATATTATTTTTCAGTACCACTCTCATCTGCTATATAGGCAGGAAGTAATATTTACTACTGAAAATGTATAAGTTTATCAGCATTTTCCAAGTATGAAAGAGTTTGTACTCACTTTTATTTTTTTGGATCACGTCTGACTAGGCTGCATCTTGCTACCAGCTATTAGAGCACATGAATTATACTGTGCAGTATAGAGATATTAGTCTGGAAATTTGTTTCGGCTCAGATCACTGAGGGTGAGAAATCATTATTACATTTTTATTTAAAAGAAGCAACCCATAGTCAAAATTGTAATTTAATAAGCACAGCTCGTCTCCTTTCCAACTGCTGCGTAATCTGTAGTGGTGTCCTAAAGAGTTCCCTCTGACCTAGTGCAAGGCCCAGCCAAGTCCATGTAGAGGGGAGGAGGGCTGGGGGTAGTACACTACATAGGCTGCTCAATTTAGCAGGCAAACTGCTTTTAGGCACCTTTTCACAGAAAGAGAATAGCCGGAAAGTGAGCTCTTACAATCATTTTAAATTATGTTGATGTTGTTTAGAACAGTGTTTCTCAATTTTTTTGAAAGTCTCAGCACCTGGGTCACACATTTCTATTAATTGTAATCAAAATGGTTCCACCCACTCCTTTGCCATACAGACACTCAATCTTTGTTGGTGCTGATACAAGGGTTCAAAGTCTGCTAAGGTGTTTTTTTTCTCTCTAAAGTATGGAGGAGTGGTGGATTTTTTTGTTTTGTTTTCGCAACTGGTAAGTTGGGGTGGGCAAACTTTTTGGCCCGAGGGCCACATCTGGGTATGGAAATTGTATGGTGGGCCATGAATGCTCACAAAATTGGGGGTTGGGGTGTAGGAGGGGGTGTGGGCTCTGGGGTGAGGTCATAAATGAGGAGTTCAGGATGCAGAAGGGGGCTCTGAGCTGGGGCAGGGGGTTCAGGTCTGGGGGGGTGAGGGCTCTGTCTGGGGGTGCGGGCTTTGGGGTGGGGCTGAGGATAAGTGTTGGGGGTGCAGGAGGGTGCTCCGGGCTGGGACCGAGGGGTTCAGAGGGTGGGAGGGGGATCGGGGTGGTGCAGGGGGTTGGAGCAGGCTCTGGGGGGTGCTTACCTCAAGCAGCTCCCAGAAGCAGCAGCATGTGCCCCCTCTGGCTCCTACGTGGAGGCACAGCCAGGCGGCCCTGCACGCTGCCATGGTTCCCGGCCAATGGGAGCTGCGGGGGCGGCTTGAGGCGGAGGCAGTGTGTGGAGTCCCCTGGCTGCCCCTATGCATAGGAGCAGGAGGGGGCACATGCTGCTGCTTCTGGGAGCTACGCAGAGTGGGGCAAGGTCCCAGCCCCGCTCCTTGGCTGGAGCAGGGCAAGCCCGGGACCCTGCTCCCCGGAAGGAGCTTGTGGGCCAGATTAAAACGTCTCGAGGGCCAGATGCGGCCCCCAGGCAATAGTTTGCCCACCCCTGTGCTAAGTGGTCTTTTTATCCAGCCTACAATGAAATTTGTCAGGGGAATATCCTCCTGTGGAAATGAATAAATAAATAACTATAATGTTACCTGGTCCATTTCAAAGGCAGAAGCACTAAATGGCTGTTCTGAAGTTTCTAGGGGCTTGTCTACACTGGCAAGTTTCTGCGCAGTAAAGCAGCTTTTTGCACTCAAACTGCAGCCGTGTACATACTGCCAAGCCACTTTGTGCACAGAAACTCCTCAGTTGCAGCGCTGCAAAAAAACTACCTTGATGAGAGTCGTAAGGCTATTTGCGCAGAGGCTACAGCACTCTGTTGCCAGTGTAGACACTTGATTGCTTTCTGCGCTGTAATTGGCCTCCGGAGCTGTCCCATAATGCCTCAAGTGACCGCTCTGCTCATTGTTTTGAACTTGGCTGCCCTGGAGATATGCACCCCTCCCCTTTCAAAGCACCCTCTCTGACAGCATTTGCGTGTGGAATGCTGTGCTGTTGAACACAGAGGCAGGCGTGTGTGTGTGTGTGTGTGTGTGTGTGTGTGTGTGTGTGTGACAGAGAGAGGCGGGGGCTGATGTCGGGGTTTCCCCCTCCCCCTGCCTCAGGACTGGTTGCTTCCTGCCACTGTCTGAACTTACAAGACAGCATGCTGACACACTCTCTGTCCCCCAAAACACATTGTCTCCTCCACCCCCATACACACACACTCTCCCCCCACACACACTTCAGTTGAAAAGCAGCTGGCAATGTAGTAGGATGCCCATGGAACAATGGGATTGGGAAACCTGCATCATGTGATGCTGTGCCTGCCCTATGAGCCATTGCAAACGCTTCCAAAAGCACCCTGCGGCCCGTTGCACAGTGGGATAGCTACCACAATGCATTGCTGTCTTTGCCGTTGCAAGAGCTGCTAATGTGGATGCGCTCCAGTGTCACAGGGAGCACAGTGTGGACACGCAACAGTGGTTTAATTCCAGTGTTTTAATAAAAGTGGTATAATTTGTGGCACAGAAACTTGCCAGTGTAGAAATACCCTAAGATCTAGGGATAAAATTCTACCCTGGGTCCGGTGATTTGGCAATAGCTGGAGAAGGGGATGAAATCTACCACGGTAGGAAATTGCCCCTCCATTCTCGCACTCCCTCGTCCAGATTCGAACACAGTGCTCTTGTATTCATGGTGGTAGCATTATTTACATTTATATTTGTGACTAAAATCTATATGATTTTATGAAAATATGCTAAGGAGTTTAAATATAATGTAACTGGAATATGCTTCATGCAAAAGGTATCATTACAAAGCTTATAATCTACTGAGTGTGGTCATCCTATTTCTATAAATGTATCACTCTGAAACTAGAAATATGAAATATAACTCTGAGGGCTTATTGTAATTATGCAAAGTGTGGTCCATTAATGGTGGTTTGGCATCTTGATGACTCCCATTAACCAGGACAATTATCTGCAAATGGCCCTGTTTTACTTGTAAGTCTCCCTGTATAGGGGTCTGCTGGTAAGTGGGTAATGAAGTCTTACAGTGACATGTGATCATGTCACCTGAACTGGAATCCATCTTTAGCTTGGTGCTTTTCCATTGAGAAGGAGGGGGTGGGAACCCAGAGAGGGACAAAGGATTCCCGCCTTTTGCAAAAGATATATAAATGGGTGGAATAGAACAAAGAGGGAGCCATTATGAGGAATCCCCTAGCTACCACCTGAGCTGGAACAAGGGCTGTACCGGGGAAAGGATTGTGCCCAGACTAGGAAGGCGTCCAATCTGTGAAAGAAATTTATCGAACCATCTCTCAGGGTGAGATTTTATCTGTACTCAGTTGTATTGGGCTTAGATTTGCGTGTTTTATTTAATTTCACTTGGTAATTCACTTTGTTCTGTCTGTTACTACTTGGAACCACTTAAATCCTACTTTCTGTATTTAATAAATTCATTTTTTACTTATTAATTAACTCAGAGTATGTATTAATACCTGGGGGGGGGGAGGCAAACAGCTGTGCATATCTCTCTATCAGTGTTATAGAGGGCGAACAATTTATGAGTTTACCCTATATAAGCTTTATACAGGGTTAAAGGGATTTATTTGGGGTTTGGAACCCATTGGGAGTTGTGCATCTGAGTGTTAAAGACAGGAACACTTCTGTAACTTCTATAAGCCTACAGCTGTTAGGGGATGTGGTTCAGACCCTGGGTCTGGGTTTGCAGCCGGCTAGCGAGTCTGGCTCAAACCAGGCAGGGCGCTGAAGTCCGAAGCTGCCAGGGCAGAAAAGCAGGGGCAGAAGTAGGCTTGGCACATCAGGTGGCAGCCCCAGGGGGTTTCTGTGGTCCAACCCATCACAATATTATTTTAGCATTTTGGTTTTCAGTTCTTGTATTGTGTTTTTTGGGGGTTTTTTTAGTTCCTGTATAAAGAGACAAGACACACAGTGCATCTGTCTTATGGGCTAACATATTTTAGTTTCAGGGAAAGGTACTGGACTGGTAGTACACATACTAAAAGGTGCAGTAAAGGTAGCAATTATTCCCCCCATGTCCCCCTTTTCCTCCCTTCTCCACCATGTCAGGAACCCTGAGCCCCCCCATTCACCTTCTGCTACATTCCAGAAGCTCTGTATGTTCCCCATGTCCCCTTCCTCCATGCCAGGGGCTCTTGGTGCCCGTTGGTGCCTAGAACATTCTCTGTAAGTTTGGAATTGATCAGATGTGGTGTTTAATAGTTATCACATTGCAAAAAAACAATCAAACATAAATGCCATTAAGTTAAGGGTAGAACCTCATTTTGCTTCGCCAAAAATGACAACATTAATGTCACCAGGAACAAAGGTGCGCTGGAACAGGCTGGCCAAGGGGCCATGGCCCCCCTACTTTTTACCGGCTGTAATGGTGAGCAAAGCAGGGCCTCAGGGGGAAGGGATGCCACAGGAGCAGGGCCTTGGAGGAAAGGCATGCTGTGAGGGCGGGGCTTCGGGGGGGAAGAGGTGCTGTGGTGGGAGGGGCACTCCGGGGGCGGAGCCACAGTTAGGGCGCTGGTGGGCCCCCCCCCCCACTTTTAGGAAGTTTCTGCCACCCCTGCAGGAACATCTAATAATCACTTACAACACCAGTAAGTTAGAGTGAATTCTGTATAGCCTGCTAGCTGCTACCAATCTCTTGGTTCCCTTATGTAGACAGACATTAAATTAATCTCACCCACTGTCCCAAGTAAAGCAGGCCAAAAACTGACTTTCCCATCCCATTGCAAAAATAAAAATTAGTTCCAAAATGTAACAAATAAATAAATAAAAATTAAAAACAAGATGAAATTTCCTATGGAATGGGATTTCCAAAATTTTGTTTAGCAACAGTCAAAATGACACTTCCTTTTCACCTTTTTGAAATATTTCCTGGCAACCAAGGTGCCATCAGAAACCTAACGGATGTTGATCAGAATTTGTTGAAATAGTCACATTCCCACAGAGCTATCAATGTTGATGAATCGGCATTTTCCAAAGGCAAAATGTTCCATCAGAAATTTTTCATCCAGCTCTAGTCCCTAACAATCTTCTCTAAAAAGAGGTAGAGCAAATATATTGACACAGGGATCAAGCAAATAACTATACAAGTGGGAGGTTCTTACTAATTTCCTATTCTTCCATAAAAGAACAATTCTGTATTCTAACTAATAATTGAGGGAGGGAGTAATATTACACCTCACCAAAGCAAAGGCATTTTTATTAAGTAAATATTCATTTATAAAACATACATGCGCACATAGAAGAACAGAAAGAGTCAAGTTCTCTGATACAGTGAATTATACTAACTATGGGCTTCTGTTTATAGATTCATTAATTTATTTTTTGAAATTACTAGAGGCAGGGGGAAGATGCACAAACGTCTTGAAGCTGCAGGCCCAGGTAATCAGCATGTTATATATTTAGCAAATGACAATGCAAACCACAGAAAAATACAGAGAGGAGGGGAAAATACATTCCCCAGGAAAAATACATTTCCTGGCTAGAAAGACCTTGAAATTTAGAGAGCAATTTTCATTGCTTATTTGTTCGTTACAAATAAATAGCCCCTTGCATAAATAATCTGTTAATTCAGTCCACTGTCCCAGGCACATATACCAAAAATAAGTGGAATATGCATGCCACCACAGAAATAGGGGAAAGAAAAATGGGCTGATCATGACTAAAAAGGCCACCTCGCTTCCTGAAAAGTATATATAGGAAAGTATAGTTTTGGATAGCTGTGGATTTTGCCACCACTACTGTTCAGCCCTGTCACATGAAGGTTCAGTTTTGCACACCATCCAAGTACAGTTTGGGCCTGTAAACACTAGAGACTCCTAACCATTTTGTTTGTTTTGTTATCTTTCACAGCAAGTTTAGGCTCCAGTCAACACGTGCAATGCTAGGAATTTTGAGATGCACATCTGATCTATTTGGCAGGCTCTGACCGAACAGTTGGTTTAGATAACTGACAGGGATAAAGTTAATTGACAGAATTTCAGTATGTCTGGGAAATGTGCTGTTTTTTCTGCTGATGTAGATAGACTTTGTAAAGATTCTCCCCTTTTAATGGTGTAATATCTATTCTGTATAAAAAACTGCCTACCGCTGTGCTCAACAGCAAGAAACTCATCTTTACAGCTTGTAGATTCCCATATGAGAGCAGAAATTTTCTCTAGAACGCCAGATTTGTTTGTTGAACATAAATCCTCTATAGGTCCCCAGGGAGATGTTAGAAAAAGGGAGTAATCATTATAAACCACTTAGTGCTGTATGTACTGTATCATGTTGCTGTGAGAAAGTTATGTTTAATTGGCTCATAAAATAGGTTTAGTAAATCCTTTAAATAGTGATTTGGGCAATTGTGCACACTGCAATACAATATTAGTGAGTGCATTATAAGGATTACAGTGTCTCCAGAATGGTCACCTGGGGACATATGGCTTTCTACTTATCAGTGATATTGGGTTTGGTGTTCTTTGTTTTTACTTCTATGTGATCTGTTCTTTTTATATCAAACCGCTTTCAAGTGTTTCAAAGTCAGGCTCAATCAAGTTATCATTAGCGACACATATGCTGAATTAAAAGTATACTGGTTGCAACAGAAGCTTGTTTTCAAATAACATGTGCAAAGATTGGGAAGACAAGAACTGAATATAAAAGTGAGCCAAAGATGAACCTTCTTATCTGGGCCTATTTTGCATATGAGTCATAATTCTCATTCCTGGCTTTTGTATGCTAGACAGAATCCTTACTTAGTCTCCCATCTAGCTGAGTTATTAGTGTTCATTTAAAAAAGCTCTAGGTTTAAAGCTATGGAATTTGAATTGTGCTTTTACCCCTAGGGTGCCAGGAGTCTGGAAGGTGCAATAGAAAGAAGTGCATAAATTATATAGAAGCACTGGTGACTGTAGTATGCCTGACATCCAATACTTTTGAGTCTGAAGTCAATAAATATAACACCTAACAGATTTTTATTCACATTCCATGAAATAGAAGAAATGATGGCTTCTTTCTTTTGTTTTCTAGCTGAAGCTATAAACTACAAAAAGACCCTCTAAAAAACATATACACTGCGTTTAAACGGCAAATTAAAACATGTTCTCAAATCCCTGAGGCTGTAGTACTCTTACATGCACATTGTGTTCATACTAACACATGATCATAAACGAAAAATATTGATGGATGAATTTAAGAATCAAATTGTATAAATGTATGATGCTCATTTGGAAAATCAAATACAATGATGATAAAGCAATTAGTAGTATATCATGATTTCAATCAAGATTTAAAACTCAAGTACATGGCAGTAATATCTTGCAAACACATTTTAATGAGCATGTTCATTTTATTCATTTTTAATTAAGTGGAAAAAATACTGGTCCTTTAAACAGAGATAATAAATGTATGAGCCTGACTTGCACAGACATGCAACACAAGAATTTATTGCCTGCTGTCTAGCTAGGGAACTGGGAATAATTATAGAGAGTAAGTTTACTGAAAAAAAAATACAGAAAACTTTAATGGAAAATTGTTACGAAGTAATGATTTTCACATTAAGCAATGCCTGCCTTATTTAGAAGAGTGTGTGTGTTTCTCTTCTTTTTTTAAAATCAGAGTATTAGTTACAGTTGTGGGTAGTACTATTTGTTTCTAAGAAAAGAATTGAACTGTATTTATGATTTACCAATTCAGGTTGCTTTGAGAAATGTATTTGGTGTGTGTTCATGTATATATATGTATGAGAATGTGAGCAATACTAGGAAAAATTGAGGGAGAGTAAGAAACTTCCCCAGGCATTTGCAATCACTGTTTTCAAAATCTGAATGATCATTATATATATATATATAATGATCATTCAGATTTTATCTATAAAACATCCATCCCTAATGGTTATAATATAACCTTCCAAAGACACCTTTACGCTTAAATAGCAGTGCGGCCTCGTATGTCATCAGATGGACAACTCTAGTGCCTCTGCTGTTGCACAGAGATTCCCAAGCTGCAGTAGAGGGAAAACTGACCAGAATTGCCATGTTTTCACTCCTGTTCAGAATCCTGTGAACAGCAATAATTTCCTTTCATGACTGTTTGGGGAAGGTCTGAGAAGCTAGAAACCAGAGGTATTCACTGATGCAGTGTGACTCAAAAACCAAGACTTCAAAAAGGGTGGTGTAAAGGAAGTGCGCACCTTATGGCAGTGAGAAAGTGGTAGAGTAATGGAAACAAACTCCATGAGTGCTCTAACTTACGTTAGGGTCCACTTTGGCCTTCTACTGGTCAAATATCTGGTTTACACGCAGGTGGCTTTAAGCACATTTGTCCCCTTTTTGTGCTACATCTCCCGGGAGTTTCAGCACTGGATTAGCCCTATGCTCCTTGCACACCTCTCCCTAATAATGTCTGTGCCTCTATTTGAGGGGTGAAGTAGAAAGCAGTCTGCTCAGAAGGTTATTCTTAATGACTGTTCCTTGGAGCAGATGATGAGTGGAGTGGATAGGAATGACAAAACACTGGGATGAGATATACCTTCATTGTTTGTGTTATGTCTTCAAAACTCAATCTCCAGACCATCCATTGTGAGACAGTTGCCCAAAATGCTGGATAATTTTTGGTACATTCTATACTTAGGCCCTATCCAGCAAAGCTCTCAGTGGAACTAACACATGCTTAAAGTTAAGAAAATGCTTAAGAGCTTTGCTGGACTGAAAACTTAATGCCACTTCAAGCCTTTCCAAGCTTTCTTTCCTGTCAGAGTACAGGAGGAGAAAGTTGTTAGCTGCAAAAGAAGCCATTGAACATTGGTCATCAGCAAAATACTACTACCACTGCTACTAAATATAGCACATACCAATTACTGTATCACACTTTAAAATATTTCAAAATTATGTTATTTCTCTTTTATGATTATTTTCTTCCTCTCTATCCCATATATTGTACTTGTTTTCCATATAAGAAACAAACATTTGTTACTAAGATGTTTTGTTCAATATGCTAACTCTTATTCTAACTTTTTTTTTTAACTCCACTGAATGACTTTATTATGTGTTTAAGCCAATAGCAACTTGGATGAAGAACCTAGGATTAAAATTACTGGCTTCAATGACATACTTTCAGCATGAAAAGAGACATTTGTTGTTGGGTTTTTTTTAAATGAAATGTGACTATGTTGAGTAAATCATGAGAATTCTGTAGGAAATGCATCAGTCAATAAATGTTTGATTTTCTTTTTCTTTCAGGTATGACTTTGTAGAAGTTGAAGAGCCGAGTGATGGCACTATTTTAGGGCGCTGGTGTGGTTCCAGTACTGTGCCAAGCAAACAAATCTCCAAAGGAAACCAGATCAGGATAAGATTTGTATCCGATGAATATTTTTCTTCTGAACCTGGATTCTGCATCCATTATACTCTCCTCATGCCAGTAAGTAACATCATTTCAGGACCAAGAGGTATCAGGAAAAGAAAATTTTAACAATACTACTTCTCAGGAGAGTGGCTTGATAGTTTAGGGTTAGTTACTAATTGTTATCTTTCATTATTATCACAATTATTATTCTTAAGTCTGTCTTCCAGGACCATAAATTTTATTTCCATAATATAACTACCCAAATGTTCTTGTGGTTAGCATGGATGGCTTTGGATTGGGAAGTTGTGGGCTCAGTTGTTCATGTAGAAACTTCAGAAAAACTCTTGCATTACTAACGCAGTACAGTAAAAAAGACATTTTTTTCTAGTTTTGGGAAGAGTTCAGCCATCATAAAGAATGTGTTTCTTGTCTGCTGGAAAACAACATTTCAAAACTACATGGTTGGTTTTTTTTATCCAGTTCCTCATAGCTTATTCTGTGTGTTTTATCTCCTAATTACCCTTACTGGCCATGTTGGCTAAAACTATTTTTAAACTCATTATTGAAGAAAAAAACATATTGGGTCAAAGTAATCCATATTGTAATAACCCATATTGTAACTCCGTTGGCTTCAAGCATAAAACTAACTTGAGTGGCATTGCACCAAAAATGCATTTGGCTCATTCACTTGAGTTTTCTTTCCATTTTCACTTCAGTTTTCCCATAATTTGGGTTTTGGGGGAGGAGGAGCGCACAATCCTGATAGTGGCCTCAAAGTGCTACTGCAATACAAATAATAATAATGATATTTGTAAAGTGCTTTGGATACTTAGATGTAAGGAACTAAATAATTGCAAATTATTAACAAAAATGTGAAACGTTAGGGTTTTTTTCACCTGCAGTGGTTACTAAAAGACCATACATTTGCCACCTCTATATGTAACAAATTGGTTTGATAGCTTCTTAATAGAACTGTTACATAATCACAGTGAATCCTGAAACTAGCTCATTGTCAAATGTTCATATGAACCCAAAATTCAGTTCAGTTTGTGAACCTAGCCATGCTTTACAGTTTCAGACAGGTTTCAGAGTAGCAGCCGTGTTAGTCTGTATCCGCAAAAATAACAGGAGTACTTGTGGCACCTTAGAGACTAACAAATTTATTAGAGCATAAGCTTTCGTGGGCTACAACCCACTTCTTCGGATGCACATAGAGTGACAGCTGAGTTAAAGGGAGTGGAACATGTATAAGTGAGGGCAAAATTTGACCAAGTATATTCAATTTTAGAAAATGGTAACATAAAATCCAAAAATAGGTGGGTTTTTTGGGGCAGCTGTCTAGTTTTTTTTCATTTTCTCCCTGGCACATGTAACAGGTGGGAAGTAATATTATATATGATTTGTGTGTAATCCAAAATCCATCTGAAATTTGTGGAATGGTTTAAATAAACACATTCATAAGTTCCAGAATTCCCTTATCTTTACATTTATGCCATTCTGTACAAAAAAGATGCTGTAGTAAGAGCTGATTATACTTACTTGAACTGAGAGAGGTGAATTTATATTATCTTCTTCATAATTTGATGAAGAGTAAGCTGGTTAGCATCAGCCGTTTTTCTGATGGACAAGAATGTAATAAAAACATTAGAATGTTGTTTCTGCCCTAGTAGCTTCTCCCTCCAATCATCTATATAAGACCATAAGAATGGCCATACTGGGTCAGACCAACAGTCCATCTAGTCCAGTATCCTGGCTTCTGACAGTGGCCAATGCCAGGTATCCCAGAGGGAATGAACAGAACTGGTAATCATCAAGTGATCCATCCCCTGTTGCCCATTCCCAGCTTCTTGCAAACAGAGGCTAGGGACACCATCCTCGCCTATCCTGACTAATAGCCATTGATGGACCTATCCTCTACTCTCTATATTATTATCCAGTCTGTCAAAAAGTCTTGAGTTCAAGAGGTTTGTCCCATTGAGAGGATCAAGTGAATGAAGTTTTTGAAGAACAAATGCTGAATAAATGAGTTTAAAATGGGCACGTTACACGAGTGGTAAAGACACTATTAGGTTATCCAGATTATTCAAAGCAAGTGGTGTTAAAACCTTTTCACCATATCAGAGTGTTATATATTCTGTATATGCCATTTGTATGTACAATATGGTACAAATATACATCATATTAGATATATACATGTAGTAATACTGCATAGGTATCAGTCAGGAGTATTTCCATTCACATCAGTGGAATTTCACTGGATTGAGTTCAGAATCAGATAAAACACCCTTGATTTAAAAAGAAAAAACAAATCAGTGTTTATCTAGTAAACAGTAGAAATGGATACTTGTCTACATAGAGCAGTGGTTGGCAACCTTTCAGAAGTGGTGTGCCGAGTCTTCATTTATTCACTCTAATTTAAGGTTTTGCGTGCCAGTAATACATTCTAACGTTTTTAGAAGGTCTCTTTCTATAAGTCTATAATATATAACTAAACTATTGTTGTATGTAAAGTAAACAAGGTTTTTAAAATGTTTAAGAAGCATTTAAAATTAAATTTAAAATTAAATTAAAATGCAGAGCCCCCCGGACCGGTGGCCAGGACCCAGGCAGTGTGAGTGCCACTGAAAATCAGCTTGCGTGCCGCCTTCGGCACGCGTGCCATAGGTTGCCTACCCCTGACATAGAGCAATAAGATGGACTATGGGGACTATGATTTTTAAAGCACTCTAATGTGTTGTGCATTAATTGGTCCATATAGACCTTGCTGCTATGCACTAGGGAACATTACAGAGAGATTACAGTATATACAACTGTAATGAGGAATGTATATAATATACATTCGTCATTACAGTATATACATGAAGAAAGCTCCCCTCCCCCAATCTTGATTTTGGACATCTACATACAAGTCAAAAATAGCTAAAAATACCTCCTCCCCCAAAATTGAGTTGTTAACCCTCCCCCCCAAACAGAAGCCCTAAGTATAACAGATACCCCTTTTTCAATTCCAAAAGTAATTGTGTGGCTATGTATTCATTTCTCCCTTTGGAATAGGAAATGCTCTTTATACCCCAAATTTTATCATGTAACAAACTATAAAGTATAATATTTCATATTTCAATATGCAGCCCATGCAACCATCAACTATGTGGCATTGTATATTTCACATTAATCACAAGTGATGAGCTTCAAAACTGAATTTACTTAATCTAAGCTACAGATATTGAAAACTTGCACAAAACTTACTGTCACTAATTTTGCTGTTAACTGTAATTCTGGGGGGTGGGAGGTTAGTGCTCCTACAATAGAAATATTGTGGGGGGCTCTACCTCCACATAAACCTGTTACATGCCCTGGAGGGAAGGGGGGAACATGATGGGAGCGGGACCCAGAGGATCTGGAGTGGCTGCCATGGAGCCTGGGATTAGGGAGCAGAAGCCAGAGTGTCTGGAACAGGCCTGGGAGCAGGTAGGAACCCTGAGACCCTCCTTCCCAGCCTGGAGACCCCCCTCACTCCCCCTCCTATTCCTCTACCTCTCCCCAATTCCCAGGGACCTTCCACCCCCTCTGTGTAATCCTATATCACACTATACTTCAAAAGAGGTAGAAATCCACATGTCCAAAAATGAAAGATGGTTCTGGTTGTGCAGAAGCAAAAAGTCTAAATGAATGCAGAGTAAAGTAATCAAACGGATGCTGAAAAATAACTGGTCTACTTTTATGACTTGGTCCTAAACAGTTAACATGTTCCTTCCCCTGCTCCCATTCTGCTGGGGGGGAGGTAGGCCTGGCAGATTAGCAATGAGAAATTGTTTGAGGAGAAATGAAGCAAAACTGAAATAAAGCAGTGCAAGCTTGTTTCTGTTGTTGGAGGCCACACACAGTGAGGGGCACAGGACACATTTCAGGTCTCCTAAGGCGGGGGGAACGACTTTGTTTAATTCTGCTGTAATTTATAATAGTTTTTTTTTTTTAAAACTTTTGTATATTAAATTGCAAACCAACATTTTACATGATGATTTAGTATCCGAAGAATGGTGGTAAGTCTGATGACTTTATTTCTCAGACTTAATCAGACAAAAGGAGTTTCAGCAGCTTTGACTTCCTCAGCCACATCATTTTATAGAAAGCTCTCACTCTAGTTCAGACCCTACCCAGTGTAGATGGCAAAGATTCCCTGACCAGATCTAATGATTTTTCTTCAAATACTTGTGTACATAGTACAGAATTCAGACATGTGAAGCTCTTCACTTTTCGAGTACTTACCAGCGGGCCATCCCTTATTTTAGACCTAATTTTATTTCATCTCCTCTGTTTTATACTTGTTCTTCAGAAACTTCATACACTTGTATATATAATTTATACTTGTACATTATTTGTTTTGGAGTCTTATGAAGCAGAGGTGTTGGAAATTGTCTGTACTATAGAAACTAACTTGGTATCATTTTAAGCTTCCTAACTTTTTTTTTTTAAAATGCCCATCATTTTGAGTCATTCTTCCGTGTTGCGTCCAATTGTTTTGAGTCTTTGCTTCATGGAGAGGTACATTACGCACTAAGGATTACTTAATGATGATTTTGCAATTCAGCTTTTTTTGTGTGTAAAGGGGGGGAAAATGTTGCCAAAGAAATGATTTCCAGTAATCTTCAAGTATGTTGTGAAAACCTATTCCACTTCTTCCCCTCCTTCCCCCAATACATTGGTAATTTACACAGTAACCATATACAATTGAAAGAAACCTTATGAACTATTACAATATGTGTCTGGGTAACATTCTTTCTGGTGACTTGTTTAGTTTCAATTATGTCAGTTACAACTTTGGCGTAGAGAGTTTGATGTAATAAAATCTATTGTTACTTGGGGGAGCAAGTGAATGGGACACTTGATGCCTCAGGTGCCATTAAGGAATGCATGACTGATTGCCAAAGTAGTTATTATTATTCAGGGGATTGAGAACAAAGCTGCTCCAGTTGAAGCTGGGGGTGACTATATCCCCCATCTTTCTTGGCACATGGTAGCATGTCATTTGTCATTGAAGATCATGCCAAATTTTTTTTTGCAAGAAATATACTTACCCTCTTGTATACAAATTGAGATGGAAATGGAAATCCAAGAATCTTCTGAAAGATCACACTAGTTTTAAAGGTAATTTGTCAGATGCTTTAGCTTTGGTTGTAATAGATGGGAGTCCTGGTGCCACAGGTGAAGAACACGGAGTGCACCATCATCACTCTGAGAGCCAAAACCAAGCTGGAGAGGACCCTGAAGGATGCCATCCGCTGCCAACATGTGGAAAACCTGAAACAGAAGCTGGACCAGGGCAAGGCCTTCGAGATGACGTGCAAGTGGGACGCCAGCAACCACTTCCTCCCCGAGGGCAGCTTCACCCAATTTGCCGACTGGAGGTTCATCGACCGGGCCCGGTTCAACTGCGTCCCGCTGAACGTAGCCATCCGCCATGGAAATTGGGACAAGCAATGCAGGCAGTGCGGCTATGCCAACAAGACACTACCCCATGTCTTGTGTAGCTGCAAACCCCATTCCAGAGCCTGGCAGCTGCGATACAATGCCATCCAAGATCGCCTGGTCAGAGCCATCCTGCCACCTGTGGGGAAGGTTGCCGTGAACTCCGCCATCTCCGGAACCGACAGCCAACTGCGACCGAACATTGTCACCACCAATGAGGAGCGGAAGAAGATCATCATAGTGGACATCACAGTGCCCTTCGAAAATAGGACCTTGGCTTTCCATGGCACCCGAACTCAAAAGCTAGAGAAATATGCCCCTCTGGTCAACACCCTGAGAGCTAGGGGCTACGAGATCCAAATTCACACGCTGATCGTCGGATCCCTGGGAGCATGGGACCCCGGTAACGAGCGAGTGCTGAGAGAATGTAGAGTCGATCAATGCTATGCTGTGCTGATGCGGCAACTCCTGATGTCAGACACCATCAGGTGGTCAAGGGACATCTACATAGAACACATCACGGAACATTGGCAATATCAGAAGGAATGAACTGGAGTGCCAATGAGAAGCGCAGTCGGGAAAGTAACTAAAATACTTTCCTGGTGGACTGTTTTTTCTCTAAATGGACAACCTATCCGAAATTCTCAATTACTAAGGGACAGTCGTCACTCATTGATATATTTTGCTTTCCGCCACCAACTCTCTGTATAACTTTTTTCATGAGTAATGTACCTGAATGCATGGATGCTAATATCTAAACTGTAGTCTTAAATTCATTCACCTAAATTTGGGTTATTGCTGATTATGCACTATATGTATCTTATGACTTTAAAAACAAACTTTGTATTGTGGGGATAATCTAAGCACTATACCCAGATGTACAAACACTCTTTTCTCAACCTATGTATTATATAATTTTTTTTAACATTAGCTTTAATAAATTTTTTAAGTGTGTACTATTGACGTAAGAGAAGAGTCTTTAGGAGAGGCCACTGGAGTAGAAATTTACAGAGATCTTCTGTTTAGAACTATTTAGTCACTTTTTACTGTATTCCCTCCAGTTCAGCAAAGCTGTGGAACATCAAAGACTTGTTTCACCCCATTTAGCTTATATTAAATGTGTGTTAGTTTGGTTTGCTCGGTGGTTTTTGTTGTGCCTTTATGTAAGAACATTTTTGTCCCCCCCCCAACCCCCACAACTAACAAAAATTAAAAACTGAAACAATGAGGATAAGAGGGAGGGGAACTTTGCAGCAACCAGAGATAATGAAGGCTCTTATCCTGCAAAGGACATCTGATGGGCAATCCTTTGCTCCAAGTCAGAGCCCACCAGGGGGTGAAATCCTGGCTCCACTGAAGTCAATAGGAGTTTTGCCCTTGACTTTGGTGGGGCCAGGATTTCATCTTAGCTGTTTTGGGATGTTAATTCTCATAAACCCTGATGGGAAAAGATCATTAAAGCCAAATCTTGTTTCCCTGAGTTCTCAGAAGAAAAGGATGAATATACTTCTCTTAATAACTGCTCCACTAAATAAATGTTTTTAGCTGATCTGCCAAATTTACCAGGTTTCTTACTGTCACGCTAAACTTGGAATATACTTAGTTTACTCAGCACTGGAGTGTCTCTCTTCTTCTTTTAAATCGGTCTGTAAAAGCATTTTGACAGAAGCTCATATGGAAAATCATTTTAAAAAATAAAAGGAAAAGAAAAAAATGTTCAGTGACCTTAATGTGAAAGTACTTAATGATTAAGTGGGTGGAGTTCAGTGTTTGTAGAAAAAAATAGTTGGTTTTTTTTTTGCCAAGTATTTTTGCTTAGTTTTATCAGTTCATCATGTGCATGTCACAGGGATCTGAGACGTGCTTAAGATTTTGTGTTATCCTTTTTATCCCACTCTTTATTCCAGTGTAACAGAATATATGTCATTGCCTAGAAATCAATGATTTTTTAAAAATGAGGAAAACATTTAATTGTTACATAACATATTCCATGTGGCCACCCCTAGCAGTTCAGAGGAAAGAGATAAAAGCAAAGCAAAACAAAACAAAACAAACCCTGCCAGAAAACACGCAAGCAATGGAAAAATCCCTTCCTGACCCCTGCCAGTGGCTGGCTGAACCCCTGAAGCATGAATTTTTGGAACATAAGACATAAACCGCCCTGGGACTCACTTCCGGTTTAACTCTGTTCCCTAACAATAATAATGAGAATAACCTCCAAAAATCATCTAATTTCTGGGGACAACCACCACCACATGTGCAAGCATGTTCCCCTTTCCTCACAACCCCTCCAACAGACTGTCTTCCTACCAGCAAAAATACAATGGATATTAACTGGAGTCAAATGCCATCTAAACAATAATTTATAAATTACATAAAATATTTCTGAGCTATATAAATTGAAGATGTATATCCCCTTTCCCATATAGAGACCCACTCATTCAGATGAATTTTTTTGTCCAAATCCCTCTTCCATTTTCCTATCTGGGTTGTTTCCTTACCAACATCTTTGTCAATGAAAATTGTATATACAAATTGAAGCTTTTGTTCCAGCTTGCTCCTGGATTACCTCCTCGATGGACAGAAGGTTTCCCTTTACAAGGTCTATCTTTACAAGAGCTGCCTTATATCCAGATTTCACAATAAAATATTTGACTTGTAAATATTAAAAATATGGGATCTTTTATTTACATTGGTACATACTACTTGGTATGATTTCAAATCAGGATCCAGGAACAGCTGTCCAAATTGAGTAATCTCAGCTTTTACCCACAATAAATAGTAACTTTGATATTTCCTGGGGATCAATTCCTAATTCTTAATGAAAGTATTTAAGGGAGAGGGCCCCAACAATGGGAATTTTTAAAAAAATGGTCAAAAGCTGCTTAGGTGGTCTGGATGAATGGGTGATTGCTTGCTTGCTTGCTTGATTTTTAAAATTGGTGACTTGCATTACTTGTTACCCAAGAGTTATTATGAATAACTATTTCGGCTCCAGTCCTGTTTGAGTAATAATAAATAAAAATAATTAATGGAGATATCCCATCTCCTAGATCTGGAAGGGACCTTGAAAGGTCATTGAGTCCAGCCCCCAGCCTTCACTAGCAGGACCAAGTACTGATTTTGCCCCAGATCTCCCAGTGGCCCCCAAGAATTGAACTCACAACCCTGGGTTTAGCAGGCCAATGCTCAAACCACTGAGCTATCCCTCCCCCCAATAATAATCTGTTATTAACTCAGTTGATCACATCTTTTAATTGTGATGCATAATAATAAGAAGTCATGTTAGGGACAGTTAGTCTACTACACTTTGTAGGCTTATACAGAACTTTAGAACTCACCCTTTGTCTTTTGTTTCCATGTAAATTTTAATACCACATTCTGTCATGTTTGTAATGTCATGTCAGCGATATCAACAGGGATGCACTCAAACAAAAATAACAACTTTGGAAGGATATTCATCTTTACTGAGGCTACCCTACCTAGCCAAGAAATTTCATATTTGTTCTATTCCTGCAAGTCTCTTATTATTTTATTCCACATTGGAGGGTAATTTGCCTTTAAAAGATTTTTTTTTCTCTACAATATTTATTCCTAAATATTGACCCTTTAGGGGATATAACTTCCTAAAATGTCCTGCCCAAATTCCAATATCAATTATTCTGTAATTTTTAACAAGGATTTAGATCCTACAAATGTAAGAAGACATCGTCATCATACAAAACTATTGTGTGTTTCAATCCAGAAGGTGTTTTGATGCCCTTTACCGAGGACACGTTTCTCACATTTGCTGCAAATGGCTCCGTTACCAAAACAAACAGGGGGATAACCCTATCTTCTACCCCTAGCCAAATTAAAAGAAGGGGATTGATAATGGACCATTAACCCAAGCAGACTCTTGAGGATGAGTACACAGGGCCAAGTTGCCCCTATAAAACTGATTTCCAAACCCAAACCTTACCAAAATCTGTCTGAGGTTCTCCCACTCCAGCTGGGTTGAAGGTTTTCTCAGCATCTAAAGAAGAAGCATGCAGCAAGAATTGCTAGAATTAACATTATAAATCAAATTCAGAGTTTTTCTGATAATATCAGATTGAAGAGGGTAAGCAAATTTGGGCAAGATGATGCTCAATCTGTTTGCTAGCACCTTGGCATTAATTTTAGCATCCATGTTAATTAAAGTAGGTCTATATGATGCACAATTGGTAAGATATTTTCCTTCTTTAGGAATGACCACAGTTTATGCCTCTTCCCGTGAACCTGGAATCTTGTTCCCCTGTGATATATCATGAAACAAATCAGTTAAAAAAAAGGGACCAACACTTACTTTAGAGCTCTATAATACTCTGCAGAAAACCCATCGGCACCTTGAGCTTTACTCGATTTTAAAGTCTTAATTACAACTTTGACTTCCTCAGCAGCAATTTGCCTATTAAGAGCTGCCACATCATCTTCTGAGAGCTATTCAGGGATTGGATTTTCTGAACCATACAAAGTATGGAAAAAGTTAGCAAATGTTTCAGAGATCTGTTTGATGCCAATTAATAAATCTCCCTTTTTATTTTTAATCAAAGGGATGGCTGAATTATCCTGTTACTTTTTTAACTTTTTTCAACTTTATTGCCCTTTTCATAATATTTTTGTTTAATATATCTAAGTGTTTGCTCAGCCTTACCTGTTTGTAACAGGTTAATATTCCCTCTTCTAATTTATTTTCTTATACTATTTTAGATCCTGTAGATTTATGTCTACCTTCCAAAACAGAAAGTTTTTGAACCAAACTCTCTTCTTCAAGACCTCTCATCTTTTTGAGGTATGATGCTTTATTTATAAGGATCCTCCTCTTTACCACTTTTCCAGCATACCAGAGAACACTTTTATTGATCCTTTCCTTATAGTTTTCGTCTATATGTTGCTGAACATTTTCTTCCAGCTCTTGAATTCTAAGGGAGTCATACATGAAAGCTCTGTTCAACTGCCAGGCCTTTTGTTTTTCCACTGAGTTCCAATCTTTTAATCTGATATATGCAGGGACATGAACAGACCAATTTATATCTGCCAGATACATTTTTTGACTAAATTAGTCAGGGTCCTAGACACAAAAATCATATAAATCCTGGAATAAGGTCCATGAGGAGGAGAATAATATATATAGTCCCTGACATTCAGATTCAGCTCCCGCTAGGCATGTACCTCTTAGAATAATATCATCTTCACTGAAACGTCCTAAATCCCTAAAAAACGGATTAAAAAGAGAAGTTTGCCTCTAACTGGGAGCGTATATCTTGGCTAAGGTGAAAAGTTTACCTCTAAAGCAGGGCCGGCTCCAGGCACCAGCCTGGCAAGCAGGTGGTTGGGGCAGCCCCTCCGGAGAGGGGCGGCACGTCCAGCTATTCGGCGTCAATTCGGCGGACGGTCCCTCATTCCCGCTCGGAGCGAAGGACCTCCTGCCGAATTGCCGCCGCAGATCGCGATCGCAGCTTTTTTTTTTCTTTTTTTTTTTTTTTTGCGCCGCTTGGGGCGGCAAAAACCCTGGAGCTGGCCCTGCTCTAAAGGACCCCTTAATTAAAATACATCTGCCCTCTACAGTGTGTGCTGAAACAATAAAAGGGAAGTGTTTAGCAAAGAGTGTTGTCACCCCTCTTCTGTTAGATTGCTCTGGAGAGACATATGGTATCTGTATCCAAGAAGTGTTCAGGTATTTATACTCATTTTTCTTCAAGCGTGTTTCTTGTAAATAGATTATACTAGTAAAACCTTTTCAGTGAGCAGAATATATTTTTCCTTTTTGTTGGACTGTTCATCCCCTTCATGTTAACAATCATGATGTTAATAAACTTACCCATGACTACCAGCTCTGCTCTCACCCTGTATACTAATCTTTGTTAAAAGTAGTGAGACCCCCTCCCCCAGCCAGATGCCAAGGCTCCATTATATTTGTGATTCTTCTGTAAGTAAAATTTTTGATAGTGTTCCCATCAAACACACAGTCATTTTAAAATTCACACATATGTTGCTTTTCCTTTTGTAATGCCTATATTGTTGTACCCTGATCCTGAGTCTGATTTACCGTAAACTTTTAAATTCTGGGCCCTAACATTTTTTTATTAATGTAATCTTTTCTATTAAAGCATCCAACAGTATTTAACATCTGTTCCCTTAGCCCCTGTTTCCCTCCTCCATCCTCCTTGGGCATTCCCCCCATTGTCACCTGGTCCCCTCTAACTATGAGAGCCCAGACTTTCCTTACTTCCTCCACAGGCTTGTTAATTCCCTGCTCAAAGAAGGGTTTCTTTTTCTTTTCTTTTTTTAAACATATATTCTTAAGAACTAAGCCTTATTTAATCGGGCCAAACACCTTTATAACGTTGGATCTTGTGAGATTATTATACCATCTTTGAGTTTACCTATTCTTAAAATATTCTACCAGAGATGACCCTTCAATTAACATAAATTTTGGAATGTTTATAATTACTCTGTCAAACTTACTTCAGTAAGGGAGATCTGGGCCTCCTGCTAGTTTGTTATTAATTTAATGTTGTGGTTTATATTATAAAATAAATTAACTATGATGTTATATCTACTAAGTATACTGTATCCACCTAGAGTAAAATATCCTGGGTGCTATACAGCCCAGCTTTCATTTCACTATATCCCTTTATCATTATAATCACATGGATATAGAATCTATTATCTATTGTAATGTCTTAGCCCATATACTAATCTTGTTCTTCTGGATCTGGACTCTTTCTTCTGCTTTCATATCTGTTGTATCGGTGCATCTTTTTGAGCTGTTCAGGGTCTCTTTGATCTCCTTGATTTCCAGTGATTTCTTGGTGATCTGTAGAACCAATGTCTTTAATCCCATTCATATTTTTTGGATCTAGTTTGCCTATTCCCATGTCCATAAGTACCTGTTTCCCTTCTTTTGGATCTGAAGTAGACATATATCTGTCCTTCCATTTAAAGGATTGTCTAAATGGGAATGCCCCTTTGTATCTTATGTTCTTTCTAAGAATTGTGGTCACCTGGTATAGTTCCTTTTGCTTTCTCAGGGTTGAGGATGCCAGATCTGGGAAAATTTGTATGTACTGGTTAAGAATCATCATTGGTCCAGCTCCTCTTTCTCATTATCCTCTGTGTTTTATCCTTGTCTTGACAGTAGTTGGACAGTCATGTCTCTTGGTCTGGAGCCTGCTTGGGGGCCTGAGGAAAAGAGATCTGCCCTTTCAATATGAATGCGATCTTTATTGGCCACTTTTAATATGTAATGGAAAATATCATCTAATGTGTCCAGCAGATTTCTCAATTCAGTCTCCTCTGGAATACCTCTCATCCTTATGTTATTCCTGCAGTCTCCATTTTCTGTGTCCTCCAGCTTTAATTCTATTTCTTTTTCTCTCTTTCAATTTCGATTTTTTTCATCGCTACTACGGTAGTAATGCTGTTCGATTGCTCAGCTAATCCTGTTTCCAATCTGATATTTTCCCATTAATCTAATCAATTTTTAGGGTGCGTTAGGATTTGCAAAGGCTGGATCAAGGGGATCCCAGCATCTGTCACTTTAGAGGGCAGCTGGTGTTCAGGGGCTGGTAAAGTAAGCAGAGGTCTGTAAAAACTTCTCTCTCGCTCGCTCGTGCTCTCTCTCTCTCTCTCTCTCTCTCTCTCTCTCTAACTTCCAGTGACACTGGCTGCATGTTGGTCTCTCAGGATATCCCATTCCTAGAAGCAACCATTCAAGCAGAGCTGACAGAAACTAGCAGGAGGCAGGGCAACTTAGAAGGGAACAACACTTACTCTGCCTGCCCACCACCTCACAAACACCTGAACCAAGTAACTGATAGCCCCCAGCCTCTGAGGAGAAAGACCCTTAGTGCCATGCTCCCCAAATCATTGCTTTCTTCCTTCTTGGGCAAGTGGGGAGAACACCGCTTAGTGCCCTCTCTGCCTTGGCTTGTGAGGAATGAGGGGGAGAGAGCAGGAATACAACAGGGAGGATTAAACAATCAGTTTGCTAGCACCTAGAGGATAATAGGATTTGTCAAGAACAAATCATGACAAACCAACCTAGTTTCCTTCTCTGACCAGGTTACTGTTGTAGTGGATGTGGGGAAGCTGTAGATGTGATTTATCTTGATTTTACTAAGGCTTTTGTCAGAGTCCCACATGACAGTCTCATAAGCAAAGTAGGGAAATGTGGTCTAGATGAAAAAATTGAGGTGGGTGCACAGCTGGTTGAAAAAGCTTACTTACAGTAGTTATCAATGGATCACTGTCAAACATGGAGGTGAGATCCTGTAAAGGTCTGTCCTGGTTCCAGTACTATTAATATTTTCATTATATTGATAATAGAGTGGAGAGTATGCTTATAAAATTTGCAGATGACACTAAGGGAAATTTAGGTTAGATACTAGAAAATTTTTCAAACTCTTAGGATAGTTCAATTTTGGAATAAGTTACTGAGAGACGTTGTGGAATCCCCATCACTGCAGGTTTTTAAGAACAGGTTAGACAAACATCTGTCAGGAATGGTCTAGGTATATTTCCTCTTGCCTCATTGCAGGGGGAGAGACAAGGTGGGCTCTCAAGGTTCTTTCCAGCCCTACATTTCAATGTATCTATGAATTGGTGTAATATTTATTTTCTGAAAATGGTAAGGCACTGAGAGAAAGGGGGAGACTCTTCTCAAGTCCCTCTACACCTCTCGTCCTTCAACAGGGATAGAGAGAGAAAGATGGAGAAATTTGTTTGGGTGCGGAGGGTGAGAAGGGACACCGAAAAAAACAAGGAAATTCCATAGGGAGAAAGAAAGGGGCGGGGGGGGGGGGCGGCAGAAAGGAAGCTGGACTCTGTGTGTTGGTGAGGGGAAATTTGGAGCTGACATGAGGGACTGGTGATGTTGTGATGAGGCCAACTTAGAATCAGAGAAGATTAGGGTTGGAAGAGACCTCAGGAGGTCATTTAGTCCAGCCCCCTGCTCAAAGCAGGACCAATCCCGATTAAATCATCGCAGCGAGGGCTTTGTCAAGCCAGACCTTAAAAACATCTACAGACGGAGGTTCCACCACCTCCTTAGGTAACCCATTCCAGTGCTTCACCACCCTCCTAGTTAAATAGTTTTTCCTAATATCCAACCTAGACCTCCCCCACTGCAACTTGAGACCATTGCTCCTTGTTCTGTCATCTGCCACCACTGAAAACAGCCAAGCTCCATTCTCTTTGGAATTCCCCTTCAGGTAGTTGAAGGCTGCTATCAAATCCCCCCTCACTCTTCTCTTCTGCAGACTAAATAACCCCAGTTCCCTTAGCCTCGCCTCATAAGTCATGTGCCCCAGACCCCTACTCATTTTCATTGCCCTCCGCTGGACTTTCTCCAATTTGTCTACATCCTTTCTGTAGTGGGGGGGCCTAAAACTGGATGCAATACTTCGAATGTGGTCTCACCAGTGCTGAATAGAGGGGAATAATTACTTCCCTCAATCTGCTGGCAATGCTCCTACTAATGCAGCCCAATATGCTATTAGCCTTCTTGGAAATAAGGGCACACTGTTGACTCATATCCAGCTTCTCGTCCACTGTAATCCCCAGGTCCTTTTCTGCAGAACTGCTGCTTAGCCAGTCAGTCCCCAGCCTGTCACGGTGCATGGGATTCTTCCGTCCTAAATGCAGGACTCTGCACTTGTCCTTGTTGAACCTCACCAGATTTATTTTGGCCCAATCCTCCAATTTGTCTAGGTCACTTTGGACCCTTTCTTTACCCTCCAGTTTATCTACCTCTCCCCCCAGCTTAGTGTCATTCGCGAACTTGCTGAGGGTGCAGTCCATCCCATCATCCAGATCATTAATGAAGATGTTGAACAAAACCTGCTCCAGGTCCGACCTCTGGGGCACTCTGCTTGATACCAGCTGCCAACTAGACATCGAGCTGTTGATCATTACCCGTTGAGCCCGACAATCTAGCCAGCATTCTATCCACCTTATACTCCATTCACCCAATCCGTACTTCTTTAACTTTCTGGCAAGAATACTGTGGAAGACCGTATCAAAAGCTGCGCTAAAATCAAGGTATAACTTGGAGGACTGTGATTGCGAGGGGTGGAAACCTTTAGGGTGTTTCATATAATATCCAGTGTTTCAATCACCTGTTTCTGTGCCACAGTAGGAAATATGAAAAGTCCCCTTTACAAATTCATTATATACCACTTACTTTTAGGCTTGTTGCTCCCTTTTATTTGAAATGTTTTCACGAGAAATTAAGGGTAGATAGAAAATTCCAAATTTTGAAAATGTCTTCCTTTTCCTTGACCCTTACACGTTCAAAAATCTTCTTAAAACTTTGAGCTCTGAAGATGTGTTTAGTGATCTGACTGCCATATATGTATATCAGCTCAAGTAATTTGTTTTTTTTGGTAATTTCTAAAGGAACAATATTTCACCATTTTTTGTGAAAAGTTCAAGAGATCAAATCCTATACAGTCCTAGGAAACTGAGAACCATGCAGATGAGGTCTATATTAATGGAAAAAAGAAAAATGCTATGCATGTATATAAGGAAAGTGCTTTGGGGAATTGAAAAGAATTGATTGGATAGCCATCTGAATTAACACAGTAATTAGTCTTGGTATTATCCCTGCCATACAACTTGATTTTATTGTCCTTAAATATAGTTTACACCTACTATGTTATTAAGGGCAGGGAATGCAGACCAGGGAGCTTAAAGTAATTTTCAGTCCTGGGGTTTTAGCATTGCCAGACATGTGATTTTTCTGGGAGCCTTTCTTTAAATTTAAAGGAGAGTTTCTGAGTACTCTAAATAAGTTATAAAAATGTTGAAGTATTTCAAAAAATCTTACTGGATTAGCTCTGAGATTGCATTCACTAATCAGACAGTAGAGATTAGACCTCAAGATTTTAAAAAATGGATACCTATAATCAAGCTCCTGAGTGCAAATGTGGGCATCTAAATAAGTGGCCTGATTTTAAAATGTTTATCTTCACAAATAAATTGTTCCTCTCATGATGCCCTAGAAATATAATCCTAACATTTATTTTTTAATATTTTTGTTTAATTAATTAAATTTCTTGGCAAAATGCTGTTTCTTTATTTACAGTTTTTAAATATCCCAAGATTGAAGAAATAAGACATGCACTACCTAAAAAGTTTTTGGAATTGTATGTTGTAATTAAATATATCCTTAATTGCATTTTATGATTGACTCTGCATTTGAAGGACATTTCAAATTTGCAAGTATTTAACATAGTGAAATAAACAGTTCCTATTTTTCCAAATGGTAAAACACTTTCCTAGAATATTTGGGGATTTTCTTTTCTTTTTTTAAATTGCATTTATGCAAATATGGTTAACTACAGCTGATTAGTATGCAGTGTTGTTGTAGCTGTGTTGCTACCTTATCTTTCTTACAGCTGATTAGAGGAAGGCAGCTAAAAATACTGGTCTTTTTTTAAACAATTTGTTGTTTTCTGCTTGCACACATGACAAACCTTCTCTGAACTGATCTTTAGGGCTGATATTGTCTCTTCTTTCAAAGCTGTCCTTAAGACCAATTTCTGCTAGAATGTGTGTTTTTAAAAAATCACCAAATTAATTATGGCTATGTTGAGGGGGAGATGGGGCTAGTTGACCATTTATCAATTTATAATGATACAATAAACTGTGTGTGTGTGTGTGTGTGTGTGTGTGTGTGTGTGTGTGTGTGTGTGTGTGTGTGTGTGTGTGTAAATATAGGCAGAGCTGGAGCACCAACTATAAGGTTGGTGGAAACTTCCCATTATAAAACTATGTTTTGAATTGCTTATGACTTTGCCAACTATTAACATTTCATGCTGACATTTGCCATCCTGAGTATCTGCCTGAGGCTTTAGGAAAACTTCAGCCAGAATCAATGGGGAAAATGTTATTTTGCCTATATTATGAAATTGTGGCAACCTTTTCTTTAAGAAGCTCTAGAACCTCCATGCTTTGGAGTAGGGACTTAAAATTTGGCAAGGGGTGGCCTTTGCATCAGGGATGTGGCTTTTGCTGTTCTGTAAATATCCACCCGAATTTGGCCAAGTTATAAGCCTTTGAAAAACATTATACATATGTAGAGACTTGCTAGCGGTTCCCATCTAAAATCTCTGGCGATTCCATCTGCACAGTGCACGTTCCAGCCCAGGGCTGAGCAGGACTGTCCCTGCAATTGCTGCTCTGGGCTGGCTCTAGGCACTGGTACTGAGAGCAGTGAGTTTGTGTCTCCTGTTTTCTCTGTCCCCCTGCTGGGCCCTGGCAACATAGAGGAAGAAGGTGCCTGAATTGAATGCAGAGAGGCTAAGAGCCAGATCAGCTGGGCAGGATGAGGAGGTAGATTTGGGAAAAAATGCCTTGAGGGTGGTGGAAACTGGGACGGGAGGTGGGGGATAGAGGGAAACTGGGACTCTGAATTGGGGTAAGGGAAGCTGTGATTGGGAGCCAGAGGAGATTGAGTGGTTGGGCAAGGAGACTCGGAATGGGGTGAGAAGAGACTGGGACTGACTGGGAAAGGGGGACTGAGAGCTAGAGTGGGAACCTCAGGAACTGGGATCCTTTGGGAATAGACTCAAATTTGGATGAGGAGTGAGCAGGGAAGGAGCCTGGGACTGGATGGCAAGGATACTAGGGTAGAAGAAAGGAGGTTGGACAGATGGATCTGACCAGGTACATGGGGAGAACAGGGTAGGCAAATACACTGGAACCAGAAGCCAGGAAGGTGAATAGCTATGGTAGGTACTGGGAAAGCCGTGGAGGGAGAGTGATTGGATAAGGATCTTGGAAAGGGAGATTGGGAGCAAGGGGGGATGGGAAACATGAGTGGGAGATGGCAATTGGAGGCCAGTGGTGAGGGGAGACAGATCAGAAAAGGAGCTAAGAAGGGGAAATTGGAGCTGCCTAGGCAAAGAGAATGGGACTGGAAGTGGGAGGGAGACTGGGACAGGGATGTCTGAAGTGGGAGAGTAGGACTGGCTGGGAAAAGCAGACCAGGATTGTGATGAGAAGCTTGGGGTGCGGAGACTGGGACTGTCTATGTGAGGAGAATGAGATTGAAACAATGAGCCAAGAATTTGGAAGAGAGAGGATTGGGTGAGGGATGGGTTGGAAGGGGATGGGGTATATATGGCACTCTGTACCCCAAACCAACACCCTGGCACCCCCATATGTACCATGGTGATATGATTATAATGTTTTGTACAAAGTATGCCTTGTGAGGCATCGTTTTAAAAGTCTTGATCTGTTGAATATTAATATCCTGTTGCACTTTATGTGTTATCATTTTATGTGATGTTATGAAATTTTGCTACATATGTGTTACTGAAATATGTTATGAGGTTGGGAACACCCACAATCAGCCTTTCAGGTACAACAGTGGAGTAGCCAGACACACTGATGACCCACTAAAGGGAATCCACTTTCCCAACAACCATCCCAGAAGACTTCTCAGAGAGAACACATAGACAGTGGAGGCTGTTTGACCTATGGGGGTGGATCTCCACATCACAAGCATGTTTCTTCCAGCTTGTTGGAAAGATCTTATAAAGAGGGGAAGTGACATCATGACTTGGCCTCACTCCCCCGACAACTCAAAACCCGAAAACACATCTGGAGTACAAAGACTTTGAACTGGGGAGGGTGGTCCCGGGCTGGAGGAGAGTCCCAGCCTGTGTAATTGTGTATTTATTCCATCTGCCAGGGTGAGACACTGCTTGATTCAAATCCTGTTTAGTTTATAGAACTTACGCTATGCATTTATTTTATTTCTTAGGTAACCAACTTTGATCTCTGTGCTTACTACTTATAATCACTTAAGATCTATCTTTCTGTAGTTAATAAATCTGTTATATATTTGATCTAAAACAATGTATTTTGGTTGAAGGTTTAAAACAAATAAAAGGAAGTATTTCTTCACACAACGCACAGTCAACCTGTGGAACTCCTTGCCAGAGGATGTTGTGAAGGCCAAGACTATAACAGGGTTCAAAAAGAACTAGATAAATTCATGGAGGATAGGTCCATCCATGGCTATTAGCCAGGATGGGCAGGAATGGTGTCCCTAGCCTCTGTTTGCCAGCAGCTGGGAATGAGCAAAAGGGGATGGAACACTTGATTACCTGTTCTTTTCATTCCCTCTGGGGCACTTTGCACTGGCCACTGCTGAAAGACACAGGATACTGGGCTAGATGGACCTTTGGTCTGACCCAGTAGGGCCATTCTTATGTTCTTACGAAGTGCCTTTATAAACAGAGCTGAGATTTCCCACGCTAGTGTGTGTCCTCTCCACATTGAGTGAGGGGTGGACTGGGTAATGAATTTACACTGGTCAGGCTTCTGACCAAGACAAGATGGTACAGTTCTGGGGTACAAGGCTGGGGGTTATTGGCTGGAGCCTCTCTATTGTTGGCTCATGAGTGGCTGGCAAAGCATTCATGTAACTCAGTTGGGTGTGTTCTTGCCTGTGGATGTCTGTGTAAAGGCAGAGCTTTGTAGCTTGTCATAGCTTCACAGTGTGAGAGGTGTACCTCAGGTTGGTGGGACAGTGGATGCAGCCATCCCACAGTTCAGGTTGCACCAGACAGGACTGGGACAGGGATGGGTTTGAGGGGAATGGGGTATAAAGGATCAAGTTTGGGAGCAATGTGCAGAAGAGTCTGTGGCACCTAGAGTGACAACACTCCCCTCAGAGCCTGGAATAGAATCCAAGATTCTGGAATCTCATTATGCCTCAGCTGTCAACACATTTCTGTGAAAATCCATGGCAAAGAGTCTGTCTCATCCCCATCTCATGCTGCTCCACGTAAAAGATGACAACATACTGCTACTATCAGTTACACTATTTGTTCATGTGACAGAGGTCTGTGCTGTGGATCTAAAAGTTCCAACCCTGCTGGTGCTCATGTGGGTATAAATATGATGCTACCTGGTGGAATTTGTTTTTTTCTTTTTAAAAAACCTAAGAAATTTTCCAGAAAAAAAAGTATTAAAAGCACATTCTTAAGTTTTCAAAATCGAGCTCTCATAAGTTTGGAAATGCCAGAATTAAAGTCACCAGTGCAACTATAATCTAGCCACCTTGTATTTATGCATTCTGATATAGTTTTTGATTACATTATCACATGTATTACGGTTGCACAGGTAAGATTAGGAAATACCAAAATTAAGGTTGCCTATGCAACCTTACACACACACACACACACACACACACACACACACACACACACACACACACACCCCTAATTAAAAATAATAATGTGTAAGTTATTTGACTTCTTGATTGCAAGCTCTGTATGAGAGGAATTGTCTTTGTATATGTTTGTATGACTCTTATTATGATGTGTCAAGTCTCCTAATTGGGGTCTGTGTTCTATGGGTGCTACAGCAATATAAATATTTTCCAAATATTTCTTTATCTGATCTTTCCAATAGTTTTACAGTCTTCCTCTTACTTTTTCAAATTTAATTTCTATATTTTTATTGTTGATAGCTTTTTAAGAGTACAGTCTCTCAGCCATTTTTGTGTCATCTTTAATTTCATCCATCTCTTCATTTTTTAGACCTACTTTCTTTAGGTAGTACTTTTCCCCTTAATATATTTGTAAAGTCACTCTGATTCCTCTCTCGCCATTAGCTTGATTTGCCTTGTTTTGCTGCATTTATCTTTTCCCTTAAAGCTAATTAAAGAATTATGGAATACATTTTTATGGTTGCCTATCCCTTTCCAATTACCAATATCATTGTTCTTTTATGTCGTTTTGTGCCTTATACCCCATATGTTTTAAGATACCCACCTGTCAGATTCTAGTGTTTCCTCCTGCAGCTTCTTACTAGAGGCTAGCTTAATTCCTGATCCTTGCACATGTGCACAAGGGAAGGCACAAGGACCTTTGTACCTTCCTTTGCAATATGACCCTCAATCTATTTATACTTCAGAAATAAAGATAAAATATAAATATAAAATATAAATAAAGAAATAGTTTCTGACATGCTCACTGATGAAAAATGAAAGTAGACATACATTTGACATTAATTTTTACTTAGCAGCATAATTTTTATAAGAGTTAAACATTCTCACTGCTTTCCTGTCAAGTTAATATTCATCTCTTAGAGACTGGCATGCCAGAACACCACCCATCACCTCTTCCTAACAAAACATGGCTTGAGTGAATAATTAGGGGGTATGAGTTTTCTTTATGAACATGTAAGATAAGATAAAAATAGGAATGAAGACTATTTGAGACAAGACAAACAAAAGAATACCTTAATATAGCCTACTTATCCTGATGCATATACTCTAGGTATGAAAGGGGCTGTTAGCAAAAGCAGAGTTGTGAAGGAAATGGAATAATTGATACAGTTCTAAACATGCAAGATCAAACCATGCAGCTGTTTCTATAGAAGACTGGCTGCACAGTTGAATGCTATAGACCACTGAAAGCACCTTTGGAACTGTGGGGAGAAATTCTTGGCAGAATAATAACACTGTGCAGTAGCTCCAGGGCAAGTGTCTGGTCATGGAAAGGTTAATGCATAGATGTTGTTAGTGTTGTTAAAAGAATCACTTGTTTCTATGAAGGCCTGGATAATATGCATTGTGGAAATGCCGAGATTTGCACTTGTCCTGTCTTTACAGTGCCTGTCCTGTGGTGATACAGAAAAGGATTATGAGTTGTCATTTGCTCATCTTTCATGAATGATCAAGATTTCAGAAATTATTATGATTAAAAGTATGACAGAGCAAGCCAAGAGTTTTGCTGAAATGCTTTTTCTTGAGAAAGTCTAAGTAATAGCAAAGCCATTGCACTTAGGCTTTCATTCATCTCTGAATATGCATCCAGTTCTTGGAAGAAAGGGAAAGAATTCTTTGAGGTCACTAACGTGCCGTTTACTGATGGTTGGTATACACTGCTGAAGAACTGTATGTATTAAAAATTGTTGTGTGTGAGCACTGAGGGAATTTTAAGCTGGCAAAAGGCATTTCTAGAGATAGAATTCTCATGCTGTTTGAGTGTACATTTCACACTACTTATGAGCTAGGTAATAAAGACATTCATCGGGGAAAAGAAAAAATATTAATAATCTTTTATGAGAGAGCCTGGCACATACTCTAAATAGTTGAGGGAAATCAAAGGAAGCCATTTAGTGTGCCAAAGACTTGGCTTAAAGACCTTTGAAAGCTGGACGTACAAAAGTAAAGGGAACAGCTTTTGGAAAAGATTGTGAATATGTAACTTCAGACATTCCAAACTAGCTTGCTCCTATTGTCCAAAGGGGTGGGGCTGCCAAAGGATTTATTTGGGGAATTCCACAATAATGTCACCCAACTGTGTAGTGCTGCATTCCTCCAGCTCACAACTGAACTCCTTCATGGGGCAATGTGGAGAAACTTGCAGGAGTGCTGTTCATATTTGTTGATTTGTGGGTGCTTCTTTTTTCAATCTTATCAGTCTGGTAGTTTTTTAGCACATAAAAAGTATAGCTAAATTCATATAATAAAAGAGTTTCTTACTGGAGATCTGTTACCTATAGTCTCCTCTGCTACCCCTTTCTCTGTTTTTAAGAAGATAAAGCTTTAGACTTCTGGAACCTTAACCTTTACAAGATGAGAGAAAATGAAACACACTAGTTCTCACACACTCACATCATTGTCTGGCTATGCCAAAAGAAGGACAGAAGACATTTGACATGGGTTTAATCAGACCGCAGCTTTATTATTAGATGTCTAGGCCTACCTAGCAGATAACAGTGTACAATTTAGGTAACCCCACGTTATTCCATAATTACCTGGGGGGCTTTTACCAGCTCCCTCTCTTTTTCTCCCTCCAACAAATCCACTGCCGGTACCTTACCACCCACCCCCACTTGTAGGAGGGTTAAGGTGGGCTATATGAATGGGGGGTTGGCTCCCTGCCGTACCAATCATAGGAGTCCCCAACTGCACCTCGCTTGTTCCTTTAATGAGCACCTCTTTCTAAGTCCTTTTCAGAGCCATTTATCTGGTCACTGTATACCTTCCCTGTGGAGTACCTGCACTGGACATCTGCCCTACACTTAAATAATGAGTTGCGACATATGGCCTAGCGCCTGTCATGCCATGCATGAACAGAGCCCTTCCTGAAGCCCAATGTGGGGTAGATGAAAAAAAACCCAGCTACAACCAAACCAATATGGTGGCAAGGGAAAAATTCCTTCCCAGCGCCCCTAAACAAGGGGTGGCTAGCGTAATGCCCACAGCAGGTATTGACCAAACCTGGTATTTTACTACCTAAAAGGGAGGGAGGGTGGGTCCTGCGTCAGCCTTGGTCTATGTATAAAGGAAGGCTTGAGGAAAAAGGAAAGGCCTTTTCATCTGTGCCTCCCACTGCACTCTGTCTTGTAGGCTGTAAGCTCACTCACCACGGATGCTAGAATCCCCAACCACTACTCCTTTACTTAACTGTCCTAAAGCCACTGACAAACGAGCAGCAGAAGCTGGAATTTGGTCTGATTCATATAACCTGAATTAATAAGTATTTTGCCTGGAAGGGATACATGCTCATTCTCTTATTTAGAAGTTTGACAGATACTGGTCTTAAAGACAGTACTATATTGTTCCCTTTCTGGGAATATAGAAGAAAAATCAAATGTAAATTACAATTCAACATAAACATTCTCTTTTCAATATATCTAATATTTTGTAGTAGCAGGATCGAATCTAATAAATGTTATTTGTTGTGAGCTGTTGAAAACACTTAATTTAAAAAACTCACATTCCTAACACAAACAATATTAGTCAGCTAGCTAATAAACAAGAATCAAATCAAGTACTATTAGTATTCCAAATTCATGGATTAGAGATACAAAAAACAAATACACAGGTCAGAGTAACTAGCCTTTTCTTATTACCTCCAGCCATAAAGCACTGTTCCCTTCACTCGGCCTGCCAGCCAAACACCCTCCTGCTTAAAGGTGCAGGGCGGTCATTGTCTGGCTATGCCAAAAGAAGGACAGGAGACATTTGACATGGGTTTAATCAGGGCACAACTTTATTATTAGATGTCTGTGACTACCCAGCAGATAACAGTGTACAGTACAGATATCCCATGTTTATTCCATAATTACCCCAGGGGGCTTTTACCATTGCCCCTCTTTTTCCATCCAGGTCCCTCCAGCAAATCCATTGTTGAAACCTTGCCATACCCAGGGTACAGGGCTTTCACCAGCTCCCCCTCTTTTTCCTTCCCAGTCCCTCCAACAAATCTATTGCCGGAACCTTACCATCCACCCCACCCCCCATAGAAGGGTTAAGCTGAGCTATAAAAATGGGGGGTTGGCTCTCTGCCGTACCAATCATAGGAGTCCCCAATTGCCCCCCGTTTGTTCCTTTAATGCACACCTCTTTTTAAGTCCTTTTACAAGCCATTTATCCGGTCACTGTATGCCTTTCCTATGGAGTACCTGCACTGGACATCCGCCACAAGGAGACGCCAGCAATTAACTTGGCTGCCTCCTTCCCACACCCAGTTGGGTTTCCAGACATCTCCTAATGCCATATTTTATATCAGTAAAAAACATGATAGCACCTAAGTCGAACAGGTGAACCCCATCCCCCCAAAACAACTCTGCTGCCCCATATACTATGCCAGGATCAAGGGTGTCAATAAGGAGGGGCAAGGGAGGGCAGAACACTCCTCCCTCGCCCCCCCCCCGAGTTTCATACAGGAGGTGTGCAAGCTCCCAGGTGGAGCTCTTAACTACAGCACAGCATTAGTGTGAAATGTAAGTTCTGCAGAGGAGAGGTGCCCCTGAGGCAGGGAATCAGTATTTTGTTTACAGAGGCAGGGTGATTAAGATAAGAAAGGGCTGGTGATTAAGGATATGGAAATTTAGCTTGTAAAAGAGGAATCCCTCTGTGGAGGGGGGAGTGGGAAGAGGAGTTGTTTTAGAGAGAACATGGGGCGGGGGCTCAGAAAAAGTACAGCAAAGCACTGAGCCTAGATTTCATTCAGAAAAGGGGGAGATTTGGGGTGTAGGTAAAAAGAAGGGTCAAACCCAGGTAAGGGCTAGCAGTGTATAGAGAAGTTCCCATTCTACCTGTGGTACTTATGTGGCCCCATCACCATGGTATCTGAGGTATCACCATGTCTGACCTATTTCTCCTCCCAGTCCTTCGGTGAGGTAGAGCAATTCTGTTATCCCCATTGTACAGATGGGGCACTGAGGCACACACAGACTAAAGGCCAGATTTTCAGAGGTATTTAGGCACCTAGTGAGATTTTCAAATGCACTTAGAAGGTTTGGTGCTTTGTAAACCCCACTAGATATCTAGCTGCATCTTTGGGTGCCTAAAAACCTTTGAAATTCTGTCCTTAAAGCACTGGCCTGGGGTCAGACAGGAAGTCAATGGGGGGAGTAGAACCCAGGTCTTTCAGAGCTAGCTCCCTATCCAGCAGACCAGCCATTATCTCTCTGCTGCATGCTGCAAAAAAAGAGGACTCTAATAGATGGGAGCAAAACCAAGGCGGCCAGTTCTCTGAGACTCCAGCAAATGGTCCCAGGATGGATGTCATGGTTGACAGCATGAAAAGCAGCACAGAGGTTAGAAAGGATGAAGAATGAGAGTTAGATGAGAGGAGATCACTTAACTCCCAAGGGGTGGCAAGTTCTGCCCCAGGCTGGGTTGTACAGCAATGGCTGCTGAGCAATTTTACATTTTAACTGAAAACCATTTTGTTCAGTAATTTCTTGTTCTGAGTTTGAGAAAAGAAGGAACGAGAAAGTGTCATATAAGTATCAGATGTGTTTATGCCTCAAATTCTTAGGGTTTCAGCTGTATTCAGGCCAATTCCAGAACAAAGAACAGAAACTGCATCCATAGAGTCTATAAAGTCGACGATTATTATCATGATTTGCATTATTCACTGGGTGCCATCTGTGTGCTCAGCACTGTTCAGAATATGCCAGAAGATCCAGTCCCTGAGCCAGTACATATAAGATGTGTAATTCTGGATAAGATGGCTCGGATATTTTAGTTATTGACCACACATGTTATTACATGTTCACTGTGATGTTTATATCTATGAGTGGAGGCACTGATGGAAATAGAAGTTTTAACCCTCCAACTTTCTAAAGGAAGAGCTGTCCAGAGCTCCTGTGCCTGTTTATTTTCCTTTCCTGCCTGTAGAGGCTCTGATATACCTCAGAAGTCTCAATTTTTTCTCAACTTTAAAATATAGAATTTTCTTGGTGTTTGGTTTTAAATATTCTCCTGTGAGAACTGCAACTCAGTCGCTGTAGTGTTGTGTTTAAGAGCCTTCTGGAAAGTAACTAGCCTTTAAACAGAAGTAAAAGCAGTGTTGCCAACTCTTATGATTTTGTCATGAGTCCCAGTATAATTGTTTTCCTTAAAGCTCCAGCTCCTGGAGTCAAGTGGATATGTAATTATTTCAGCCTTCTTTCTTAAAGAAAAATGAAGTTTCTAGTCCTCGTGGCTGTGGAGAAAGCTTCAAAATGTGACCTCAGTGGACCCTGAAGGCTCAAAAAGCAGAAGGCGAATAAAAAGAACCCCAAAGCTGTTATTTTTACATAACCTCATGGCATTAAAGCCAATCTCATGATTTTTGGTGAGCCTGATTCATGATTTTTGAACATTTAGGATTGGCAATACTTTGAAAGTGTCAGTTTCACTCCTGTTTAAGGTTAGTTTCTAGTCTACTATTTGTAGTGAGGTAACACCTCTAGAGCCCCAGGCAGGTGCAGTATAAAGTCATGGGGCCTTGCCCTCGTAGGATGTTTCCAAAGTTAAATGATCTATTCCAAGCTTGGTGAACTGCAAAAAAGTGATAGAAAGTAGTCTAGAGTTTTCTACAATTGTTTCAATTGTTGTATTCAAGACTTAGTAACAAAGAATATACATTAAAATTTTAAACCTAACCAGTGTTACTTAAGTGACTTGACACAAGATGTGAGAACATGTTAGTATTAGAGCTGAGTGGGTCTAATATTTATTAAATCCTCTTTTTTTTATATAGGAATTAGATACAGTGCTCCTATCAGCTAATTTCTAAGTTATTTAAAAAAAAAAAAACCTAGAGTTTTCAGGTGCTTAAATAGCCCTTGGAATCACGGTTAAAGTTTCCCCTCTCCATCCCCCCAAATCTGAAATGGCACCCCTGGCCAGGATGTGAAATTACTCTCCCTCCTATGGTCCCAAGGACTTTGGCCACCTCCCTGTTCACATATCTCCTTGCCTTTTCCACCCTGTGGGGGCTCACAGCTCCCCTCCAGACCCTGCGCTGAAGCATGTCTGACCAAACAATGTTAACTCCTGGAAAAAGTTCAAGAATCAGCCCCAAGCCCCTCCTTGCTCTGAGCATTAGTTCCACCCCTGTAAGCATTCCCAAATCATTTCCCCCAAGATGCACCACAGTTCTATCTGGCTGCTGACAGGCCTGCACAGCATATAGCATCAATATTAGTTGATCCCATAATGTGCCTCTCCTGGCATGCCAACTGAGTATTGCTTCATCCACTGAAGCCCAGCTGCGAACCCTCAGGCAACCTCGACGTATGCCTATGCGCCCAAAAGACAATACTGTGCCCGCATATCCACACCACCGTCTGCATGGCCGGTCATCCAAAATCTGTAATGAGATTACAACAAATTAATGCTGACTTACTGCCTGAGGTCTTACATATGTTCGGTACGTGTCCGAATGCCAACACCCGATTACCTGGATTGCCTTGGCTCCCATACCTAGCTGGGCTCTTCCCTGCCTCCTCCTCTGAGCGTGCCGCATTCCCACTCCTCCTCTTTCCCCCCACGAGTGTGCTAACACCACCAAACAGGCAGCTGGGCGGGAAGCGCTGGGAGGTAGGCGGAGGAGCGGGGACGCAGCGCACTCAAGGGGGGAGGAGGTGGGGCGGGGGGGAGGGGAACTTGACTGCCAGTGGGTGCACAGCACTCACTAATTTTTCCAGCCCTGGAGAGCCCACGGAGTTGGTGCCTATGCCCTTCACTCGGCTTGCCAGCCAAACACCATGTTGCTTAAAGGTGCAGGGCGGTCATTTCCAGTGTATTTCTTCAACATTAGTCTTTATACTCATCCCCATTAAATTTAATATTGCTGATAACGTTGATTTTGTTAATCTTTTAAAGTTCATCATTAGTCTGATCTGATGTACTCTCTGAAACTTGTCTCTGTGCGTGTATCCATGCTCTGAGGCCTAAAAATACAGGGTGCTCTGGTAAATCATAGATATGTCTGAAGACTTCCAGGTCTTGAATTTTCTATGGAACAACCACTTGGGTGTGGAATTCACATCCTTGTTTGGTACAAGTAGATTTGGGGCCTTAGGCTATGCCTACACTGGCCCGCAATTTGGACTACGAGGGTATAAATAGCGGTGCATGCCAAAGTGCTGTGCTGTAATTCCCATGGGTGGACATTGTGGAGGTGAACTTAATGGTTCCTAGTGTAGTTCTTTTCAAACTGGACTACATTAATGCAGGTCAGTGTAGTTAAGCCCTGTTTCTGTCCTAGCCCTGTGTCATTTGCACTAGTTTTACACCAGCCAATAAATATTACTTATAACAACATATTTACTTTTTTACCTGCCTGGCTTCCTAAGCAACAGATAGGCATCTATCATCTGGAAAAGGCCAACAATCAAAGGCTTAAAGTAGTTATACATTTTACATGCAAAATAAATATAAACATAAGCTTTATGTGTGCATTTTCAAACCATTCACTGATATGAAAGGCTTCAGCACATAGCTCAGCCTTTTACTGGAAACTAAAGATAGCTGAATGAACAGTAGAAAGAAACAAAGCCATAAATTGCCGAAGGGGTTTTCACAGTACATACCTAAAGGTCATTAAGAAAGACTAATTGAGGAATTACTTTTAGATTTAAATATTTATGTGGATGGGAAAATATGTAAATTTGAAAGTAGTTTACCACTTCACTAACAAAGCAAGTCTCAAAATGCTGGAACTTCAGAGAAGCAAGCTGCAAATATATTCACTATTCAGCTAATTCTGCGTTAGAATGCTTGACAATTTGAAAATGTTAGACACAAGGCTAACTAGAATTTCAAGCTGAAGAGCTCATTTTGCAAAGTTGATAAATACATATTCTAGCTGCTACCTGAGGGTTCTTTTAATTATATTTTGTTTGAAGAGAGTTCAGTTTGTTCAAGGACAGGGTAAAAATGTGTGTCTATGTCAAGTCACTTGGTCCCAGAAGTAAAGTTAAAGTAAAAAATAATAGAGGGCAGAAAGGTATGTTTTGTTGAGATTCACAGTTTGTTAGTAAATGTAGTATGACTGCTCTATGGGGAAAAGTCACCATTTGTAAAGCAGCCCACTATACAAGAGCACAAGTGCGGCCTAGTGGAAGATTGCCAACCACACAGCAGCTTTCTGTTCTGCTGTGGCAAACCACACTGCTGTAGCTATGTGCTATGGAGCAGCAACAATATGTCCAAATTTAAACACTGAGAACATCTTTGGGCTGATCCCATGATGAGAGAAGAACAAAGCAGCCCAACTATTACTTTTGAGAGGCACTACTGTATATATCTCATTTAGGTAAAAAACACTTTTGTAGGAATAAGATTTAATAGGGAAAAAGTTATAAGCTAAAAATGTTTTGAAATGTACATTGCTGGCAGCAGCTACACATTGAGGATAATAGTAAAGTTTTCAGTCTTTTTCTGTCTCCCCCACCCCACCCCACCGTCAAGAAATCACCACACGTTTTTCACTTTCTTTATTTTATCATCTGCTATTCATAACTATACTTATCTTTCTCATCCCTCCCAGTAAAACTAAACTAAAAAGGGGGCTGAATGTGAAACCTAAAAAAAGGAATGTTTATCTTCAGAGGAAGTTTCCATAGGTTACATTAGAAAACTGTTCCTTTCAGTTAAAAAGCAGAATTGCCTTGCAGTTGAAGAAAAAAAATCATAAAATAAAATTCCCATGGCATGGAATGATATTTCATTAGTTTGAAGCACTCAGGGATTATAGAGGAAAACTAAAAAAAATAGTAAATCAAAAGCAGCTTTAATGTGAACAGAAACAACAACTTTTGCTCTGAAAATGATAAAAGATTAATAGATTTAAAAAAGAATTGTGCAGGTTCCCAAGGCATCATTAAATGAGAGAAGCAAGTTGACATTTCTGAAATGTGTTATAACTTAGTATACAAAATTCGCTGAGGTTTATGGGTGTGGATTTGTCTAAATCTAAAGGTACCTCCTTGGAAGACAAGCAAAATAGTAGGATTATTACATCAATGGCAAAGGAGAAAGGAAATGGTTTTTTAATAACAATTATTAAAAACACTATTGTCTGTTTGTTTACATCAAATCCCTAACCAAACCATGAGAAGAATTTTTTTTTGTGAAGGAAACCATACCTTGTCCCCTTCAGTTTAGGGATGAGAAAGTATATATTCTAACAGGAGTCCTCCAGCAGAAACATCTTCCTATGGCATGTTATTATGCATTATGGACATTGTATGTCCTCCTTTGAAGTCTCCGATACTGACCATTACAGGAAATAGAATACTAGATTAAATGAACCATTGGTTTCTTCCATTATGGCAGTTCTTATATTCCTATTGAAACACATTCTTATGTTCCTGTTGAAAAATAGTGGCTGTTTTAAAGGGAAAAGGAAAAAAAAACTTTTTAAATTACAGAGGTGTTTAAGTATGCAAAATGTCATAAGGCCAGAATGTCATTGCAAGGCCTATCTATTCAGGCTTTTCCTGAGAGAGACGCATTCAGGGCAAGTCTTAATCTTATGTAGAGGCGGGTACTTTAAGGGTTATTGTTAACATTATCTCAGTTTGGTTTTATTTATTTTTTAAACGTTATTCATATTGCAAGACATATAGTGATAGGCACACTATATAAATTCAACAAATTATAAAAATCCAGTTGCACTTTCCAAACCATAGGAATTTGGAAGCTTTGGCTATTAGTGTGATTTAAATTCTGCCCTAATAGCCTTAGGGTCCAGACATTCTGAAAATTAATGTCCAGATTTTCAAATGTTCTCAGCAGCAAGCAGTTCCCATAGTTCTCAGCACCTTCTTACTCCTCTTATCTTTCTTTTTGATTGAATGTGTAATCAGAATTTAATGGACTATACACCCTGGGCCAAATTCAGCAGTGAAATAAATGGTGGTGTAAATTATATATTGGTAGAAATTGTGTTTTAAAAATGGTGGAAGTGTCTACAGGTAGCAAATTAGTGGAACTTGGACCAAGTTGGCATTCAGTGTCCCAAATGTATGTACTTCATACTGGTTTAATGTTCTGTAGGGGTGTTTGGATAGTGTGGGCATAAATTAAATGTAGGTGTGTGTGTGTCAGGGAGGTGCTATTCTCAAACTCTTTCAGCTCCCTCAGCATGTAACAATTGCCTAATGTAATCTCAAGAAAAAAGCACCACACTGGAGCGAAGCCTGTAACTTTTGTTAAATAAATAACAAAAGGGGAAGCATATAGGTTTTACTACTATGGCTAACTGTAGCTGATCACTCTGATTGTTGTCCACCATTTGGTCCAATCACCTTATTGAACCCAGAGTCAAATATTTGCCTCCCTCCTAGCCAGTCAAGACTATCTGGCCCACTGAGATCTGATGGCTACGTTGGGGTGGGGCTAATGGGGGCAGGCAATGATGGAAATTAGTAATTTTCACCCCAGAGAGCAGCACATGGCAGTAGTAGCACTGTGTCAAGCAGCCACAGATGTCAAGGATGAGGGAGGCAAGGGCCAGACAAGCCAGGGTGGCAAAGAGAGGATTAGAGACTTGAAATCTGAGGAGGGGGCTGAGACACAGATTTTATGAGGAGGGAGGATAAGTAGACATTTGGGTTTGGTGGTGAAGGGGCTGAGTGTGGGAATAAAGTACTCCAAAATCACATAAAGGGGTCCTACTTCAAATTTGTGCTTGGAGACTGATCTATTATATTTTATCCCCTATAGGTTTTTATGCTGTCCTCATCACAGTAGTATCTGAGTGCCTGATCTCAGAACTGTTATCCACTTGTTTATATTGTAGTTGGAATTTTTAGAGTCCAAATCATGCATAATTAAATTGTGTTACTTTGTAACTGTAATGCTATGTGGATCTGATTCTGCATTGCTTGAACAGCTAAAATTTCCCCTGCAGAATGAGGAACTGTATGTTAGAAATAAAATACATCAACTATATCAGAATGCTGTTCAGGGCAATTTGAGATTATTAGGGAGGACATCAGAAACAGATGGAAAGATGTCACTGGGATGCCAAAGGTTATTTGGAAAAGAATAAATGACTCCCAATTAGAATTTGTTTGTTACTGGGTGCGTTTTAAAATCAGACAAGGATTCACAGGGATAGTGAAAGGGTTTTTTTGTTTTTGTTTTCCATATAAAGAACAAGATTAGAGGAATATGTGACTGTAGCATAGCTAATTTATACCTCTGTCCAGAGAACAGAAATCTTCACTCAAGTGTAATGCTACTTGGGCAAGTTTTGATCTCTGGTATCCTGAGATAAATCTAGTGTAACTCAACTGAATGCAGTGGATTTACACCAGGTTTATACTGGTGTAAATGAGAGCAGAATTTGCCCCCTTTTCACACCTGTCTCCTAATTAATTTCAATCCTTGTATTGCACATTTACCCTACAGGACTGCACAAATGTTTTGAGAGTTGTTGAATCGCTTTTAACTGAAGGTGGGTAAAGGTTAAAAACAGAGAGAGAATATTGTTTCTTTGGTAATTGAATATAATATATGAAAATGCAGTAGATGATAAATTTTAGGACTTCTCTACATGGGGAGTTATTCCTGATTAACTCTTTGTGTGCATGCTCTTACTCTGGAATAAGAATTCCTTATTCAAAATTGTCTTAATCAACAGAAAGAGCACCAAATATAGAGTTAATCAAGATAGTTTAATCTGCTTTAAATTCACACCCGAACTTATTCCACTTCAACAGAGGGTCCTGTGGCACCTTTAAGACTAACAGAAGTATTGGAGCATAAGCTTTCGTGGGTGAATGCCCACTTCATCAGATGCAAGTAATGGAAAGCTTATGCTCCAATACTTCTGTTAGTCTTAAAGGTGCCACAGGACCCTCTGTTGCTTTTTACAGATTCAGACTAACACGGCTACCCCTCTGATACTTATTCCACATCAACTTTCATATGTAGAGAAGCCCTTACTCTTTGGTTATTATCCACATATCAATTTGGAATCTTTCCTACTTTCAACAACTCTGTTAAAACAATTACAGAGCACGTCTGATATTGTAGGCAGTTTGGTTGGCCTGTTTACACTATTTCATTTAATGTCAACATTTCTATTATTTATCTATGCCAGTTCAATTACATTTTATTTTAACAATGAGCAATTAAAAACTGTTTTGTTCTGGTTTAAACAAATCATCTTGTGAGGCCTCATTCCATAGCTCTAATATAGGCAGTATCCCCACAGATAGCCACGTGATCACGGTCCTCAGTGTTTGGATCTTTTCAAGGGCTGTTTCTGGCCATACCTACCTGCCAAGCTTGATACTGATATTTTTTTTCCTCAGCAGGGTGATGCAAGAATTACAATTAGCACATGGGGGAAACGTGGTGTTTCATATGCGGTATTTTAGTGGCAAATTCTGGCAAATGACAACTTTTTTAAAGGCAACCACCACATATGTATTAATTTATTTGGGTAATACGTTTTGCCATCCTTCAGTGAAAGTTTTGCTTGAGTGAAGAGAGGAGGATTTGATGTCATTTATTATCATAAGAGTATATGTACCTGAGACTGTCTTTTGATCAAAGGACAGAGCGTGCAGTTATCAAGAATCTCCCAATGTGGTAAGCAAATGCAATAAATTATATGGGCAATAATGCTGGATTCAGTAAAATATAAACAATGTCTAAAGTTCAGAGATTTACTAAAGTACTGGAGAATTCAGGTGAAATCATTGTCACGCATAATATAAACCTGTTTTTGAATGAACAAAACACAGAAAGCCCCCACAGCTAGCCACTTCCTAGATTGTGGAGATCAGCAGCCCATGAAACCACAATTAGTCAAAGCTTGAAAAACCACAATTTTGATGACTCTGTTCTCTGATTATTTCCATACATTCTGCATGAAATCATCAGAAAACGCCCAGCTGGAGAACAGGAAAATAAAAAGTTAAGAGAGAAAATATTTTTAAGTGTAAATAATTTCTGGCATAAATAAAAGCAGAAGTATGTTTCAGTCATTATTTGGTGTATTCAGTTTTTAAAATTTATAAAATGGCACATGTGAAATTGAATGAACAGTGGCTCTTCTGAAGACTTTACAATATTTATGAAAACTATTCCTTTGAAACAAAATGTTCCCCTTGTTTGATGTTAATAGGGTAGAATAATGCTTTGTAAATGGGTTAAGATTAGTGCTGCTTCAGTGTATAACACTTGTTCTTTTGCAGATGATGGTATTTGAGTTTGTAATTTCACAGCATTGCAAATTTGTAAGTACAGACCCCTGTGCCTATGCAGAACGTCAGTGAAGTCAGTGGGTCTTTACATGAGATCAGGGTCCATGCTAGACGTTCTGATTGCAGGAGATTTGAGCCATAGCCTCTAACTGAACAGATTATTTTAAAATCTCTAAAAGGAAATCTACAGCATGCTTGAGAACACATCACACCACTGTAATTCTATCACTATCCTTATTTGATAGATTGTGCAACCTTTATTCATGTTAACCTAAAATACCCTAAGTATCTTAACATTTAAAACTCCCTAATGTGTTTGGGACCTAGCTAACTTAGAAATCACCTCACACCCCATGTGATATTGCCATAGCTGTGATTAGTGGAGATGCTCTAGCTAAATCCCTCCCCTTCCGGTAAAATGGAAGGTAGTTGTTTGCTGGCATGCTATTCTACATGCAGGATCTTTGGCTCTGGAACTCGATCCCTCTGTTCTACCACAATGTGCATTTGTTAACCTTGTGGATTTGTTACATGGCAAAGCCCATGTTTTTCATTGGTGTTTGTACTGTGCTATGAACACACATTATCGCCACACAAACCTGGAATGAAATATAGTTTAACAAATGTAAATTGAGGGATTCTAAATCAAATTAAAATTGCTTACATTGTAGAAGAATTTTTCAATGTTGTTAAGATCCTCAAGTACATTTGGCAATAGACAGTAGTTCCAAACACGTATAGGTTAATGAATCTTATGGAATATACCAGGAAAATCAAGATTTTTGACAGCAGTTATCAGTTTCTAATTCACAGAGGAATCTTAACGGATAATGAAGAGTGCCAGCAAAAGCAAAAGGCTGTCATGTACAGGTACATGGAAATGGGTAATGGAAAATTAACAGTATATAAAAGACTTGGATAAAAGCACAAAACTATTGGTAATTTCTGATTTTTATTTTATTTTTTGGATTTAATTGAAAACAAGAAAATGGGCACACATTTGCAGAAATTCCACTAAGATGCACAATATTTTAAAGGCAATTCACATTGATTAGTGAAGTTGGGTTTATTTTTGAGTGAACATGGCTGCTCATATAAACTGCAAATTTCAGGACTTCCAAACTTTTCAATATAAAGAAAATGATGAACGTTTTCACTTGAAATTCAGTGTGGGAAAAATAGAACTTTACACAGGTCTGAAAATTAACCCATTGTTCTACTAAGTAAACAGAACAGGTCTCATGAAGAAATTGTCCACAAAATTCTATTGAATGCTCAGGTCCAGATCCTCAGATGTATTTAGGGGACTAACTCCCATAGAAATCAGTAAGAGCTAGGTGCCTAAATACTTTTGAGGATCTGGCCCTCAGTGACTCCTAGAATGCTGTGACGAATAGCTTTCTAATCCATTCATGGGGGCATACTGTATCCTTCCTATCGGATATTACACACTGATGATTCTTTCTTTGCATTGCAAAATAGCCATCTCACAGGCAGGCTACTGTGCAAAAACTAAGAAAAATAATCTCCTGCTGAGATTCCAAACACTTACAGATGCTCCATTTAGTTTAGCTTTCATAGAACTTCACATATTTTGACTTAAATGAGTAATTTAAAAATATGCCACTAAGAACACATCCTTCAATTATGGCTGACCACATTCCAGGTCATAGAATTGTGCACCAAGTTTCTGTTACTGGGGGCAGTTATATTCCTTTTATGAAAACATATTAGTATGTTGGACTGTTTATTCCTTACTAGCTGTCAGATTAGTGCTCAGCAAATAAAGCAAAAAAAAAAAATTTCTACTGTAGAGCATAAGAAAATGTAATTGGTGGGAAGCGCATCCTGGTGCAAATTTTAATGTATAAATGAAACAGTTAGAAATTGTGGTCCCAATCCTGAGACTGGATCTGTGCAAGTAGATCTTTGCACCTATGTGCAGCAAGATGGAATTCATTTGGGCTGCTCAGGAGCACAAATGTCTTCTGGCTTGTATCTAGTTGCAGGATTGCGGTCTACATTTTTACTTATCTGATCACAGATAGTTTCTATATGGATCATATCAGTTTAAAATATCAATATATAATCAGTTTGTTGTGTTGCAAGGCCTTCTCCTTAACTGGGTGAGATTCAGTCAGCCATGATGGTTGTTTTGTTTCTCAGGCCTGGTCTACATTACGAGTTTAGGTCGAATTTAGCAGCATTAAATCGAATTAACCCTGGACCCGTCCACACAACGAAGCCATTTTTGTTGACGTAAAGGGCTCTTAAAATCGATTTCTGTACTCCTCCCCGATGAGGGGAGTAGCGCTGAAATCGATATTGCCGGTTCGAATTAGGGTTAGTGTGGATGCAATTCAACGGTATTAGCCTTCGGGAGCTATCCCACAGTGCACCATTGTGACTGCTCTGGATAGCAATCTGAACTCGGATGCACTGGCCAGGTAGACAGGAAAAGACCCGCGAACTTTTGAATTTCATTTCCTGTTTGCCCAGCATGGAGAGCTGATCAGCACAGGTAACCATGCAGTCCCAGAATCGAAAAAGAGCTCCAGCATGGACCATATGGGAGGTACTGGATCTGATCGCTGTATGGGGAGACGAATCTGTGCTATCAGAACTCCGTTCCAAAAGACGGAATGCCAAAACATTTGAAAAAATCTCCAAGGCCATGATGGACAGAGGCCACAACAGGGACTCAACACAGTGCCACGTGAAACTTAAGGAGCTGAGACAAGCGTACCAGAAAGCCAAAGAATCAAACAGACGCTCAGGGACATAGCCACAGACATGCCGCTTCTACGCTGAGCTGCAGGCAATTCTAGGGGGGGCCGCCACCACTACCGCACCCCTGTCCGTGGACTCCGATGATGGGGTACTCTCAGTCACCATGCCTGAAGATTTTGCGGATGGGGAAGATGAGGAGGAGGAGGAGGAGGTTGAGGAGACCGCACAGCACACCATTCTCCCTAACAGCCAGGATCTTTTTCTCACCCTGACTGAAATACCCTTCCAACCCTCCCAAGTCGGTATCCCGGACCATGAAGCCATAGAAGGGACCTCTGGTGAGTGTACCTTTGTAAATGTAAAACATGGTTTAAAAGCAAGCGTTTTTTAATGATTAATTTGCCCTGAGGACTTGGGATGCATTCGTGGCCAGTACAGCTACTGGAAAAGTCTGTTAATGTGTCTGGGGATGGAGCGGAAATCCTCCATGGACATCTCCATGAAGCTCTCCTGGAGGTACTCTAAAAGCCTTTGCAGAAGGTTTCTGGGGAGATAAGCCTTATTCCGTCCTCCATGGTAGGACACTTTATCACGCCATGATAGTAGCAAATAATCTGGTATCATTGCATGACAAAGCCTGGCAGCGTATGGTCCCGGTGTTTGCTGGCATTCAAGCAACATCCGTTCTTTATTTCTCTGTGTTATCCTTAGGAGAGTGATATCATTCATGGTAACTTGGTTGAAATACATGATTTTAATTAAGGGGACATTCATAGGTGGCCCTTCCTACTGGGCTGTTTGCCTGTGGCTGAAAAGAAATCCTCCCCGCAGTTAGCCAAGCGGTGGGAGTGGGGGCATTGGCGCTGAGCTGTTCGCGTTTGGCTAGCAGGGATCTTCCCTGATACCATCCACGCGGTTGGGGAAGGGTTAAAGTGATTATCGCAGAGAAAAGGATGGGGGTGGGGGCTTCACGCTGAGCTGTTCACGTTTGGCTAGCAGGGATCTTCCCTGATACCAGCCACGCGGTGGGGGCAGGGTTAAAGTGGTCATCCCAGAGAAAAGGATGGCGGGGGGGTAGTTTGGTTTCTGCTGCTGCACGTTAATACAAAAACCGCAGCCCTAAATGGACAACTCAACGGGCTTTGCTTGGTATGGGAAAGGAGGGCATTGCTGTTATGAAGGTTGTAGAAGCTGAAAGACTATGGCTTACCATGGCCGCCTGCAAGCCGAATTCTGTTGCCCGGCATGTTTGATGTCTAAACACCAAAGCCGCAGGCACTCAATATAAGATGCAAAAAATGACCTTGTACCGAAATCAAATGCGCTATGTAATGTGAATAGTGTTGTTCACCGTGAAAGAGTATACCCATTGTTCTGTAAAATGTATCTTTTTAAATACTTCTCTCCCTTTTTTTCTTCCTGCAGCTGCAAATGTTTCAAGCCTCCCTCCTCCGTCCCAAAGGCTATCTCAGATAAGGCAGTGAAAAAAATGCATGCGCGATGAAATGTTCTCTGAGCTCATGCAAGCGTCCCACATTGAAAGAGCTGAGCAGAAAGGGTGGAGGGACACAATAGCAAAGGACAGGAAAGCAGCCAGTGAACGTGAGGAGAGGTGGCGGCAGGAAGATCAGAGGATGCACGAAGCAATGCTGGGGCTACTGCGGGAACAAACGGACATGATCTGGCATCTGGTGGAGGTTCAGGAATGTCAGCTGGAGAGACTGCCGCTGCAGCCCCTGTTTAACCGCCCTCCCTCCTCCCCATGTTCCATAGCCGCCTCCTCACCCAGACGCCTAAGAACGCAGGGGGGTAGGCTCCAGGCACCCCACCACTCCACCCCAGTGAAAAGAAGGTTGCCATTCAACAAGTATTGAAGTGGCCTCTTCCTTCCCTCCTCCCCTCCTCCTCCACCCCACCCGGGCTACCTTGTGAGTTATCTCCCTATTTTTATAATCAATTAATAAAGAATACATGGTTTTTAAACGATAGTGACTTTATTTCCAATCTGTGATCGAAGGGGGGAGGGCGGTTGGCTTACAGGGAATTTTAGAGTCAACCAAGGGGAAGGTTTTCATCAAGGATAAACAAATAGAACTGTCACACGGTACCCTGGCCAGTCATGAAACTGGTTTTCAAAGCTTCTCTGATGCGCAGTGCTTCCTGATGTGCTCTTCTAATCGCCCTGGTGTCTGGCTGTGCGTAATCGGCCACCAGGCGTGGCCTCAACTTCTCACCCCTCCATAAAGGTCTCCCCCTTACTCTCACAGAGATTGTGGAGCATACAGCAAGCAGCAATAACAATGGGGATATTGGTTTCACTGAGGACTGAGTGAGGCAGTAAACTGCGCAAGCGACCCTTCAAATGTCCAAATGCACACTCTACCACCATTCTGCACTTGCTCAGCCTATAGTTGAACAGCTCCTTACTACTGTCCAGGGTGCCTGTGTACGGCTTCATGAGCCAGGGCATTAAGGGGTAGGCTGGGTCCCCAAGGATAACTATAGGCATTTCAACATCCCCAACAGTTATTTTCTGGTCTGGGAAGTAAATCCCTTCCTGCAGCCGTTTAAACAGACCAGAGTTCCTGAAGACGCGAGTGTCATGAACCTTTCCCGGCCATCCCACGTTGATGTTGGTGAAACGTCCCTTGTGATCCACCAGTGCTTGCAGCACCATTGAAATGTACCCCTTGCGGTTTATGTACTGGCTGCCTTGGTGGTCCGGTCCCAAGATAGGGATATGCATTCCGTCTATCGCCCCACCACAGTTAGGGAATCCCATTGCAGCAAAGCCATCTACTATGACCTGCACATTTCCCAGAGTCACTACCTTTGATAGCAGCAGCTCAGTGATTGGGTTGGCTACTTGCATGACAGCAACCCCCACAGTAGATTTGCCCACTCCAAATTGATTCCCGACTGACTGGTAGCTGTCTGGCGTTTCAAGCTTCCAGAGGGCTATCGCCACTTGCTTGTGAACTGTGAGGGCTGCTCTCATCTTGGTATTCCGGCGCTTCAGGGCAGGGGAAAGCAAGTCACAAAGTTCCATGAAAGTGTCCTTACGCATGTGAAAGTTTCGGAGCCACTGGGAATCATCCCAGACCTGCAACACTATGCGATCCCACCAATCTGTGCTTGTTTCCCGGGCCCAGAATTGGCGTTCCATGGCATGAACCTGCCCCATTAACACCATGATGTCCAAATTGCCAGGCCCACGCTTTGAGACAAGTCTGTGTCCATGTCCTCATCACTCTCGTCACCGCGCTGCCGTCGCCTCCTCGCCTGGTTTTTCAGCTTCTGGTTCTGCATAAACTGCACGATAATGCGTGAGGTGTTTACAATGCTCATAACTGCTGCGGTGAGCTGAACGGGCACCATGTTTGCCGTGCTGTGGCATCTGTGCAGAAAAAAGGCGCGAAACGATTGTCTGCAGTTGCTCTCACAGAGGGAGGGGCGACTGACGACTATAGCTATCCCACAGTTCCCGCAGTCTCCGCCAACCATTTGAATTCTGGGTTGAGCTCCCAATGCCTGATGTGGCAAAAACATTGTCGCGGGTGGTTCTGGGTACATGTCATCAGGCCCCACCCCCCTCCGTGAAAGCAACAGGAAAAAATAGTTTCTCGCCTTTTTTCACTGTCACCGTATGTCTACTGGATACTGCTGGCAGACGCGGTACTGCAGCACTACACAGCAGCATCCCCTTGCCTTGCCTTTCGGACAGCAGACGGTGCAGTATGACTGGTATCCATCATCGTCGTCCCGTGGGTGCTCCTGGCTGGCCTCAGTGAGGTCGGTCGGGGGCGCCTGGAAAAAAAGGGAATGACTTCAGGTCATTCGCTTTTTAAGTTCTGTGTAATGGAGATTCAGTCCTGCCTGGAATATCATGCCAGCTGGAGGCTTCTGCCTCAGGCTGCTCTCCCAGTCAGCAGCACCATGCGGTCGCACCTACCCCAGCCTACCCCTTGCTCCCATGGCTCATGAAGCCTGGACAGTAGTAAGAGCAGTCCAACTATAGGCTGAGCAAGTGCATAATGGTGGTTCACTCTACTTCCCTATAAGCCAACCGCCCTCCCCTCCCCTCTTTGATCTCTGCTGGCAGAGGCAATAAAGTCATTGTTGTTTCAAATTCATGCATTCTTTATTACTTCATCACACAAATGGGGGGATAACTGCCAAGGTAGCCGGGAGGGGTGGGGGAGGAGGGAAGCAACGGGTGGGGTTGTGGTATGGGCACCCCCTAGAATGGCATGCAGCTCATCATTTCTGCAGGATGTCTGGGGCTCTAACCCGGAGCGGCCGTTTGCATCTGTGGTTCTTTAGTAGGCTTGCCTGATATTCTAGGCAGCACTGAATATCCATTGGACAAAACTTAAAGAAGAGAATGACCTGGGGAGTCATTCCCATTTTTGTCCAGGCGCCCCCGACCGACCTCACGGAGGCCGGCCAGGAGCACCCATGACAGCAGCAGATGGTACAGTATGTCTGGTAACCGTCTTTGCCAACTTGCAAAGCAGCAGACGGTACAGTATGACTGGTAACCGTCTTTGTTAACTTGCAAAGGCAAGGAGCTGCTGCTGTGTAGCACTGTAGTACCACGTCTGTCAGCAGCATCCAGTAGACATACGGTGACAGTGAAAAAAGGCTGAACAGGCTCCATGCTTGCCGTGCTATGGCGTCTGCTTGGGCAATCCAGGAAAAAGGGCTCAAAATGATTGTCTGCCGTTGCTTTCACGGAGGGAGGGTTGACTGACGACATTTACCCATAACCACCCGTGACAAATTTTTGGCCCTATCAGGCATTGGGAGTTCAACCCAGAATTCCAGTGGGCAGCGGGGACTGCGGGAACTGTGGGATAGCTACCACAGTGCACCGCTCCGAAAGTCGACGCTTGCCACGGTTCTATGGACGCACACCGCCGAAATAATGTGCTTAGTGTGGACGCATGCACTCGACTTTATACAATCTGTTCCCAAAAATCGACTTCTGTAAAATCGGAGTAATTTCGTAGTGTAGACATATCCTCAGTGTACAGAACAAGAGGCTTTGCTCTTTGCTCAAACTGTTTGATACCATTCACATACAGAGTGCTTTATTTAGACCAAAGATTTAATGAAAGAAGCTTGGCTATTTTGACATTGTTTGGATTCGCATATTATTACATAGTATGATCAGAGTTTCTGTAAAGCTTTGGAGCCAGGAAACTTTTAAACTTAAGTTTGAATTTTTATCTGAGCTATAAAACGTACCTATTAGGATACCTTTCTGAGCAGAAAAGCAGAGAAACGCTCTCAAACTGTCTTTTTTATTGTGGCAAAATTTTAAAATATAATTCCTGATAAGATTTCTTTTATAAAAAGGGATAACAAATATACCATAGAATACCTATCAAAACATGGCATTTCAAAAATAGCATTTCATGGACAAAACATTATACAACTATGCTAATATACTATATAAAGAAGGGGGGGGGGGGACCTGACCAGTAAAGCTGGATAAATACTGCAAAAAACAAACAAAAACCACACAATTTAATTCTCATGTTTAAGAAATAATTGTTCTTGTTTGAATTCTGTTTTTGCATGCAAACAAGGGACTTCATGCATCTACAAGAATAGACATTACTTAGTGTTCTGTTTTCAAAAAATGTAGTCATCCATTCAGGAAGTTAGAAATGATACCACGTGGCTTGCATATGATTAGTCATTTTAGGAATAATGAATACTCAAAGTTGAAGAGTCTGTAAACAAAGTCTTGTAAAAGTGGTTCACCCAGATTATTGAGCAAATACTTACAAATGACAAATACCATAGTGGTAATCAGAATACCTTTTGGAAGGGTATGTGAACATATATAAGGGCTAAATTCATTAGGTAATTTATTCACAGTGAATAACTTAACCAGCTCTGCCAGCTATCTAATAGCCAAGTATAAACTGCAGAACTTCACATTTCCAAAAGCACTGTACAAACGTTTATTATTTGTATTGTGTTAGCACCTTGGGGACCGTATCAGAGACCATCATGTGCTAAACATTATGCAAACACATAATAAAAAAAAGTCACTGCTGCCAAAAGCTTACAATCCACAATAGTTATTCTTCACAATTCCTTTGTGAGGTAGATTAAGTAAATATTGTTCCCATTTTTCAGATGGGAAAACTAAGTCACACAATAAGTTATTTGCCCACTGCTACACTGTGGGTTAAATTGAGGCCTGGATAAGCAAGTAGATTGTAGGTGTAGACTGGGACAATGCATTTACCTTGTCCATGAGTCAATTTTATCACCTGTAAAATGTGGACAATGGGGATAATATTTCCTTAATTATCGCATAGGGGATTTGGTTTGGACCTGCTTATATCAGAACTCAACTTGTCCTAATGAGTCCCTGGCAAAACCAAAATTAATCCTACAAGTTTCTGATTCCCAGCTGTGTGTTAATGTACTAGACCACACTGTGTCTCTAAGAAATAAATGCAGTTTTGTAACCAAACAGACTCTGAGGGGACAAACAACAGTAAGAAAAAAAACCATACTTTTTTGTATGTGCTAGATCTTTTACACAAGAATTATACACATTTTGATTTACATTCAAGATTTATTTCATTAGGATACTCCCAAACATCAAAATGATTTCACACTTGCAATTAGTAATGTATATTTTCCTTAAATGTACAGCACCCTGAATTTTATGATCAGAATAAGCATTTATGATTTTCCTTTTCCTCCATAGTTGTTTTTTTTTTTTTAAACGTCATATACAGTAACCCAAACAACATGCATTTTTGGCAGTTCTTTCTGAGGAAAGGTTTGATAGGGTGCGAGAAACAGTATTTCAATAAATTGTTCCAGGGCATAGTTGTGCCTTTGCAGAGCCTACTCTCAGTTGTTATTGGCAGGCATTTTTGTCTGCATGCCTCATCTTCTTCCTAAGCTCTTTAAAGTGCAGATAAAAGTTTGATGTGGCCTGAATGAGATTAGCTACACCTTTGCATTGATATGGAGCTACAATACTAAAAAGTTTGTTTTCCACTAGATTAACTCTATTTTTCCTTAGTGTACAACGATAAAACCTAATCTTCATTCCTCACTCTTCTGTTGGATATGCACAAGGTGAAAAGGCATCTTATCAGTTTTAAATGTACCATATGAGTTTGGCTTAAGAAATCTGAGGCATAAATCTTTTTGAAGTTCAGAGGCCAAAATATTTTGCAGCTGTTGCTAGGACTTGAAAGGTAAACTTTCTTTCTCTTGGAGGGTGTATGTGTGCGTGGGGTGGGACAGGCTCATTGTAAATGAAATATTTTAAAAGTTACATTAACAAGGAAAAGACTTGTAAACGATGAGATTATGCTTGCTAAAAGATAAGCAACTACATCATTTGTGAAAACAGTAATAATTCTGATATTAATGTTCCAAAAAGAAATTCTATTTTATAGGAACTAAAGGACAGATATTAAATTAATAAAACATTCAATGTAGCCATAGTAATTTAAATAGAAACAAACAAACCCCAAAATACTGATTTAAAGTTGGGAAAGAAATGAGTTAAAGGGCTTCCTTTTGAAGCCAGCTTTGTTTGCCTTCATACGGCAAAATGGATTCATAGCAATAACTTGTATAGTTTTAGTCCTGGTTCAGCAAAGCATGGAGGCACATGCTTAAATCCATCACAGTTCAGCAAAGCACTTAAGCATGTGCTTTAAATTAACCACATGCTTGTGTGTTTGGCTGAATTGGGCCTTTAGTCACTAGGGATCTCATTTGCTCTTCATTACTTCTTGTCTGCTTAGGTCCTTAGACTGCATTCATCACCATGGGGTGATCCCAATACAAGCATGTGTGGCCCCATCCACAGTAAAAACCTATGTTCAGAGGCTAAAAGAAAGCAAAGCTCCAGGAACCATCTCCCCACCAATAAGGTGAGGCACACATTTAGACCACAAGTCCTGTGGAGCCCAGGGAAGCCAAAGGAGATAAGCCACCTGCACAGAGGCCCTGTGTATCTGCTCTGCTTCCAGGTCCCGGCAATCCCCAGGCTCTCTGGAAGCATGGCTGTTTAACAGAGCTGTTTACTACTTCTCTCATGAGTTAATAGAAAGAATCAATAAATAGCAAAGTTATTTCACATGGATGCCACCAGTTCTCCTGATGCTGTATTTTGTAGAATAAAGAACATATGGCCCACAGTAGGTGAGAGTGCAATTTCAATGAATTCTTCATGAGATACTGAATACTGCTTTGGTGACACTTATCTTATTGTTTATCTTCCTAGCACTGAACACTTCCATAATTCCAGTGTGGTCACACAAATGCATCATAGATATAGGTTCCTAAACATGTATCGTTCTATATTCTCCTTTTTATGTATAGAAACATTACAACTACTGCAGTCCAGGCACATGTGCCACCAATGCAGTGAATTGATTTAGAAGTCTCCAACATGACATTGGACAGCATGGACATTAGTTTTGTTTTTGTTGCATTTAGGGCATGTTGCAGTGGATTATTTCTGACGTTTGTGGTCTTAGAGAAATCCAAATTAAATAACTGTTGTTCTTTTAAAATTGCCTGCATGGAGCCCCACTATAGATTATATACATGCCCTCAGCACATAAGTTTGCAATTCCTCAGACAGCAGTGTCCATGGGGCTGGGCATGCCCGATTCTCAGGTCTTTGTGCCACCTATGTAAAAATATATAAGGGAGCACAGCCCCAACTTCTACTCAAGTACTTATCTACATTGTAGGCAAAGATCAGGAAATCAGCAATGTCATTCAATATCTCCTGATGTAGTTGTTATTAATGTATGGTACCTCTAAGAGGATCCTAACAGGATTGAAGGCCCACTATGCTGATCATGGCTGAGGCCAAATCTACTGACTTCAAACCCTGCCCCTTCAAGCAATGGCATCTATCTACTTAGGTAATATATAGCCCCTCTCCATAATATCTGAGAACCCACATCAATAACAGATGATAATACTCAGTGTCTTTTCTGCTTAGGACTGGGGCACAGTCAGCCAGTGCTCTGTTTGACAGTCTCTTTAAAAACTATCCACAGTGAGCTTGGGGGAACCGTTGTAAATGCTACCTCTTGGAGATGCCTATAAGGACATCATCCCCCAGAACTGATTGAAAGCATTTACGTCCAGATCCCACTCCCAGTCTGCTGAACCAGGGATGGGCGCCCAGGGCAGTTCCATGTCCAGAGACATGTTTGATATCCTATCATTCCAGGTTGTGTTGTGCCTTTTGTTTTTTGCATAACAAATACAATATGAGAAAATCATACTTGGGACCCAGATAACGGTGTTTACTAAATATACACAACATGCAAGGTCTAGCTCAGGGGTTCTCAAACTTTTTTTGGTAGGCCCCCATTTGAAAATATTTCAGGCTGTGATGAACCCCCCCCAAAATAAAATGATAGTAAATTACTGTAGTTACTCATAGAAGCATACCCATGCTCATGCCACCCTTACATCTGCACTGCTGTTGGCAACGGGGCTGCCTTCAAAGCTGGGGGCCGGAGAGTGGTATTGCATGGTATGGCATTGCCTCCCTTACTTCTGCGCTGCTGCTGCTGGTGGTGGCACTGCCTTCAGAACTGCGTGGCCAGAGAGCAGCAGCTGCTGTAACCCCCTCTTCAGCTTTCCCTTCCCCCAGCAATACTGTTGTGATCGTGCAACCCCCCTACAATAGCCTTGCAACACCCTTTTGGGTCAGGACCTCCAGTTTGAGAAACACTGGTCTAGCTACCCCCACCCACCATGCCAAGTCTAGGTACACAGACGAGCACGCACACCCACACTGCTGCTCTGACTGATTTTCCGGCAACTTCTAGAACACAGTAAGCACCACTAGAAAGCTCAAACAATTTAAAGGGATACTACACTATTCCTATACATTACACAGATGGTAGGCTTCAACATCAAGGGGCAAGCTAAGCCACCTTGAAGAAGCTCTTTGACCTCTTGTCTGCATTCCCAAAAATCTGACACTGTAAATTGGCAGGAGTTTGTTTAATTGGACATCTAATCAAGTTAGATGTCGGGCCACGCTGCAGACCTATAGAGCCTTCAAGCCATCAAGCTACCACACATCTTCCTGTGAGACAAAAAAGAAGAAATGGAATGATGTGTGTCTTATGACTCATCTTAACATAGTTACTGAGATAATCCTGTTATATTTTTGATACCTAAAATTTCCTTGATTTCTGGGCCATTCTGAATTGTAGTGCCAGCTGACTGATGTCATGTGATTATGTGTTTGGGATTTTTTATTTTCTTTTTGCACAGCCACAGCTACTGAGATAAATGTGGGGGAAGGTAGGGCTGAGGGATGAAGAAGAAAGGGAAGGGTTTAGAAAAATAACCTGCAAAACTGTGCACCTATCTATCTAAGGTACTTCTATGGTCCGCATTACTGTAGCATCTAAGTACCTCCCCATCATTAGTGTATTGAGCCTTACCACACCCCTGTGACATAGGGAAGAGCTATTTATCCCCATTTTTACACATGGAAAAATGTGGCAAAGTGACATGCCCAAGGTCTCACATGAAGTCTGTGGCAGAACAGGGAAGTGTTCACAAAACTCTTGAATCCCCGGCTAGCATCCCTACCATTGTACTGTCCTTCCTCTCCTAACATCAGAATGCTCACTTTGGGCTGGATTGATACAGCTATTTCTGACCCACGTAGAGGAATAAGGTCCCCTTTGTTCTCCTGTCAGCTTTGCTCAGATTGGGACTCTGGCCTCGGGGACAGCAAAGACCATTTGACTGATATTCATCCCATCAAGTGAGTGGGTAGAGGGTGAGAGGAAGCATGGCTACACCCTGCCCCCTTTCCAGCCAGACTAGCTAGTCAAGCACTTGGGAAGAATGGGGGAGGGGAGTATGGTGGGGAGGAAGCTGCTGCATGAAAAGGGATGAAATAATTTACAGTCCCTGAGCAAAGAGGTAGCAGGGGAGTAATTCTAACTTTCTAAGTCAAAGTTCATTCTCCGAGCTGTTCCTGAGGAAGTGCAGCTATAAGTCAGCCCTTACGTGAGGCTGATTGTAAAGTTACAGTTTAGTCCTTTGGTTCCTGTCGCATCTCGTCCTCGCAACCTTCTCCTCCCCTCACCAAATCTTTTGCCCCCCCCTCCCACTTTTTTTAAAGATTGAGAGTTCCTTCAGGCACATCTGTAAGATATTCATTTCAATAGGTTCAAATGTACACACGAAAATGCAGTATAAATAGCCTAACTGGAAATTCCATTTGATCCAACACTAATTGTCATTCTTGGCTTTTACTACAGGGCAGCTGCTGGTCTAGTGTATTTTACTATGGTTTTTGGTTTTCACTCTGATTCATATTTAATAACACAGTAAAGACAAAATTGTTTGTCTCTATCTAGTATTTAAACATGTTTCATCATATTAAAATAAATGAAAATGATTCCCTGGGTATAAAAACAAAAATTGAAAAAGTTATAAGTTTGTTTTTAATATGGGGGAGGAACATGCTAAAATATATCATTTGTCAAGATATTTTACAAATTATTATTTTGCATTTTGCTGTTTTGATGTGAATCACTCATCCTTGGGGGAGAGGGAAGCCCCAAACATTCCTATTAATCAAATATGTGGTGCTATGAAAGAAAAGTTTAAGTGTTTAGTCCATATTCTGGAGTGCCTCAACTTCACTAGAAAGACTAGGCCATATTTCTCCCTGGTGTAAGCCCACTGGATACAATAGGCCCCATTCATAAGCTGTGTTATGGCCCCTTTGCCCATATCCCAACTGCAAATGCCCACTATGGAGTTCCCCTGTTGAAGAGGAGCTTGCTTTTGGTGCAGTCCGTGCCTGACCCGCTACCCTCTCCACAAATAAGTGAGTGGGGAAGAGGCATGTTGGAGTCTTGCTCTGTTCAGGCAAAGTCTTCATTATCAAAAAAGATAGATAGCTAATGCATGTTAGATTTTAGTGAAGATAAGGCACTGTGGTTTTTTCCATGAGGTAAACTAGGCATGGTCAATCAAGGCCAGAGGATAGAGTGCTGACCTTGCTACCATGTGGTAAAAACTAGGATTTCACAGTGAGATAACTGTTGTACATTAGCTATTCCACTGTAAAAGACCACTTTTTTTGCACACAGTCATCAGGGCTGTTGAGGATCTTAAACCAATGGTGCAACTTAAAGCTGCCGACAACAGCTTTAAGTTGTGACAGGGCTGCAGCAGGACCAAAGGAGCCAAGATTTACTCAGCACAGGTGAGATTCTAGCCCTATGGATTTTCAACAGGGATTAATTTGTTTCATTTGTATTAAGAATTTTTAATGACACTGATGGGCTTAATTAACCTTTAGGAGTTGTTACATCATAAAGCTGAGCCAGTTTTTTGGGGGAGTAACTAGGTGTGCAGTTATCAATTAAACACAAATATGGAATTTCACAATGTTTTTAAACAAACTATGGAACAGAATCACACTTTAGATAGAACAATAAGTGCTATCGAAGTGGAGAATCTGTTAATGGCAGATGTTGAGCTCTTATGTTTGAGGGACAGTTGCTGAATTCAAATAGTTTTCATTTTATGTTGCAAAACATCAATAGCTGTATAGCTGGCAATATCCATAGATGGTTTTTATATAGACCTGATCAGCTGACTGTGCTGTGAATTTGAGTGATAGTCCAAGCACATTTCACTAACAAATGGACAGATTTTGATACTCTTACATTGTTGTCCCATTGCTGCAGCAGAAATAGAGAATCTGTCTGGTTGAGAATTTGACTATAGAGTTGTTTGCTTGAGGTTACAACTCCCGTGCTACCTCTGAGAATTATCATCTACACCAGTGGTTTTCAACCTTTTTTCATTTGTGGACCCCTAAAAAATGTCGAATAAAGGTGCAGATCCCTTTGGAAATCACAGATATAGTCTGCAGACCCTCAGGGGTCCGTGGACCACAGATTGAAAACCACTCATCTACACTTTGCCTTTTGCCATCTGACATCCCTGTAAAGAATGTACATACTCGTAAATAAGTTAGGATACAGTATCTTTTGTCAATTCATTACTCTCCTAACAAGGAGAGTACCCCCTCCTAGAATCCAAACTTTTCTCAGTGTTCAGAAGTCATGACACTTCTACAGATTAAATAATTTTAAAAGACCTTTGAAATGTTAGTGAATTCTTGTCGTTTGCAAGGTAGATAAAGCTGCCACTCCTAATAACGTGTTACGAATGATGGGAATAGCCAAAAGAAAGATAATACTATTTATTGCTACTCTTGACATTCTGCCTAAAATGCTTAAATGAAAAATAAACAACTATTAGCAGTTTTGACAAAGAATAACATTTTAATTGTCATAAAATACTTAACTATGTATGTATCAGAGGGGTAGCCGTGTTAGTCTGAATCTGTAAAAAGCAACAGAGGGTCCTGTGGCACCTTTAAGACTAACAGAAGTATTGGGAGCATAAGCTTTCGTGGGTAAGAACCTCACTTCTTCAGATGCAAATAATGGAAATCTCCAGAGTCAGGTATAAATCAGTATGGAGATAACAAGGTTAGTTCAATCAGGGAGGGTGAGGTGCTCTGCTAGCAGTTGAGGTGTGAACACCAAGGGAGGAGAAACTGCTTCTGTAGTTGGATAGCCATTCACAGTCTTTGTTTAATCCTGATCTGATGGTGTCAAATTTGCAAATGAACTGGAGCTCAGCAGTTTCTCTTTGGAGTCTGGTCCTGAAGTTTTTTTGCTGTAAGATGGCTACCTTTACATCTGCTATTGTGTGGCCAGGGAGGTTGAAGTGTTCTCCTACAGGTTTTTGTATATTGCCATTCCTGATATCTGACTTGTGTCCATTTATCCTCTTGCGTAGTGACTGTCCAGTTTGGCCAATGTACATAGCAGAGGGGCATTGCTGGCACATGATGGCATATATGACATTGGTGGACGTGCAGGTGAATGAGCCGGTGATGTTGTAGCTGATCTGGTTAGGTCCTGTGATGGTGTTGCTGGTGTAGATATGTGGGCAGAGTTGGCATCGAGGTTTGTTGCATGGGTTGGTTCCTGAGTTAGAGTTGTTATGGTGCGGCTGAAGAAGTGAGGTTCTTACCCACGAAAGCTTATGCTCCCAATACTTCTGTTAGTCTTAAAGGTGCCACAGGACCCTCTGTTGCTTTTAACTATGCATGTAATTGAGACTTCTTAGGAAGTTGTTATGTGGTAATATCAATTACAGTATTCACATCTTTAAAGACAACTTTGCAATTATGTACTCAATAAATTAGGTACTCAATAAATGTTTTTACACTGATTTATACAATTTTATTAAACTTAATTGTTTTGGATAAATGTTGTTATAAATTTGTAACTACTGTTCATTGAGATGTAAAACTTCAATTGTGTGAAATTTTGCTATATTTTAATGGTTTTATTTTGTTTTTCTAAAGTGAGACTAGTGGACGGTGATGACAATTTTTGTGTTTAAACTACTTTATCCATTTTGCAATGAAGCAATATGGGTCTGATTTACCACTTCCTTACTCCAGTTTTACACTGAAACAACTGTATGATTTCATTGGGGTTACATCAGGATAAAATTAGAGTAAAATACTGGTGTATCAGGCCTTGTATGTGCATCAAAAATGAGAGCATACTGTAAAAAACATTGTCAGAAAAAGTTTGTCAGAAATTAGTGATAGGAAATGAGTTTTCTTCAGAACGATTGGTAGGTTAATCTTCCTGATATTTACTTATTATTGAGCAAAAGAAAACCCCAAACTTTCAAAACAGAAAACATGAATATTAACATATATTTATGTATAAATATTCTTTCTGGAGGAAAACAGGAAGAAAAATCTTACAATATTTATTTTTCTTTATAGTCTGGATAGCATTACAGCACTGTTTTGAAATTTGCAGCACCACACATTGCGCAGTATAAGTTTTAAATTACTGTCCAGAATATACTGGTTTATTATCATAATCCAATGGACAGATCATCATGCTATTTGTAATGTGGGCATCAGGAAGATGAGGGAAATAAACACTTACTTTTCTGGGATCTGTGTTCATTTAAATTACCCACCAACAATGGGCAGCTGGATGGCTTCAGCCTCTCTGTTGGAAATAATGCTAGAATGACAGGATACAGATCCCTACAGAAGTTACCAATACCAACAGACTAGGTATTTCTGTACATATTTCTATGCTTGCATGATTCCTAGATAAAAAAAAAACACAACAACAACCAAGGACCATGCATATGTTAGAAATAAAGCAAGGAAAGCCATTCTCATGGTATTTCTTGAAAGCAAATATTGGGAAAGGCATGTTGACTACTTCCACTCATTGCCTTTCCCCCTCACCCTCACATCAGTCCTCAGACACACGATTAATCTAGTGCCCATCCTCCTGGAGAGTTTACAGGTGTTGGCTCACTTACAGTTAGTGGAATGAAATATTGCTACAATGGCAGCAAATTCTGATGGTGTGTGTTGTGGCTTTTTCAGGGCTGTTTTCAACATTTTAAAGAAGTTCTGTTTAGTGTGCAGTGTTGAGAGGGCATTTCAGATTAAATAATACCTAGCTGTTATATAGCATGGTTAATCTGCGAAGATAACACACAGTGCTACGTATCAGGGGGTACCCTTCTGAATTATTTGGTCGACAGCATCACTGTGCTTGAAACTTCACTGAACATACAGTCTCTTTTTCATCAATAGGCAGCAACAGGATTTTCTACTATTGTTACACTAGAATAGTTTCATATTTGACTCTACAACACCAAACCCCACAAAAGGCCAGTTAATCCTTGTGCTAAAAGCAGCATGAGAAATGTGAGTTTCCTAAGATTTCAGGAGGGAATAATTGCTTGTAATGGAGCTATATTTTTCCATCAAAGGTTTAGTGCACCATTTGCTCTAATTATTTCTGACATATCATCCATCATTTAGTGAACTTCTCCAGAAAAGAGGTATAGTAGCATGTCATTCCTAAAAACCAAGAAAGTAAGAAGAAAAAAAAATGTGTAGTCAAATTAGCACTTTAAATGGGGGGAATGTTTAGGTGCTCCCTGGATTATCATTAGTCTTAGTCAGTAAATTGGTTAAACAGCTAGTTACTTTTATAATCTCCACTGCCAAATTTATCCAGCTTTATAAAGTACGTTTGACCTAAGCAATTACCTTACATATCTAACTGATACTGTTCTTTGTTTTATTGCAGCACCATACAGAAGCTGCCAGCCCATCCATGTTACCCCCATCAGCTTTACCATTAGATTTACTAAACAATGCTGTTGCTGGATTTAGTACTGTAGAAGAACTTATCCGATATCTGGAACCAGACAGGTGGCAACTGGACTTGGAAGATCTGTACAGACCAACATGGCAAATCCTTGGAAAGGCATATATTCGTGAGAGAAAATCAAGAGGTAATCCCCTCTTCTGTAATTTATGGCTCTGCATAGATGTTTATCTTGGCAGAGGAACAGTCATTTTGCATATTCTTCACCCTGTCTTACAGCTTTTAACTTTCTATATACTTTGCGGAGTATAGATACTCTCACATGTTTATGATTTGGACAAAGGGCAATAACTAAAAATGTCTCCACAAAAATATGGAGAAATTTAGCAAAATGAAAGAATGAGAGAGTTTTTAATGCAGCCAATGCCAGAGCACCTCTCCATGTTTCATAGCTAGGGCCCTACCAAATTCACAGCCAGGGAAAAAGCATCACGGATCTTGAAATCTGGTCTCCCCCCATGAAATCTGGTCTTTTGTGTACTTTTACCCTATGCTATACAGATTTCATGGGGGAGATCAGTTTTTCTCAAACTGGGGTCGTGGTGGCAGTACCACAACCTTCATACAATAACCTCCCCGCCCCCGCAACTCCTTTTTGGGTCAGGACCCCTACAATTACAACACTGTGAAATTTCAGATTTAAATATCTGAAATCATGAAACTTACGATTTTTAAAATTCTATGACTGTGAAATTGACCAAAATGGACCTTGAATTTGGTAGGGCCCTATTCATAGCACAGGGAATTTGGGAGGCATTTGTGCCAGGCTCAGCCCTGGGAGAGAATAGCCACTCCAGATCCCATTTAAAATAATAATATTATATTGAAATTTCCAAAATATAGAATTCAAAGTGAAGTCCCCCTTCTTCAGAGCAATAGATGGACTTTGATGGAGCGTCTTACCTAATACAGCCCCAGGTCCTGCACTCTTCCCTTGTACCAACCAGCTTGTGCGTGGTGAATTTGATCATAGTTGCAGAGCGTCTTCCCTGCCCCCCATCTGATCAGCCATTAACTCTTTTACATCATGACATTTTTCTTTCTTACCAAAAATATTACAGCACCTGGGAACAAAAAGGGTCATAACACCAGAAAGGGGTTTCTCTGGATGTAGCTAAGCTGCCAGGCTAACTGAGAAGAGGCATAGGCAGGGGATGGGAGTTCCAAGTGGAGATGAGAATGTTCTCATTACAGCAAAATGAGTACGGCACCTTAGGAAATTTACTCTCAGGAAAACGATGATGTGGCCAGGTGTAAAGAATCCAAGCAGCCTTCCAGTAACAATAATGGATGTTTGTTGTAAAGGTGGACTCAGTAGATATCTCTTCAGGCCATGGAACAGAGCTTTACTCATTTGGCTGACAAATAAAGGCTATAGAGTTGTGTTTCCTGAACTGGGTATGTCAAGCCTGGAGGAAGGCCATAAAATGATAGCCTGCCCATTCAAATGGTAAAAGCTAGCATGCACTTGTATAATACTGCTCATGTGCAATCTATGTGTAGTACTCTATGACGTTGTAACTATAGAAAATACTGTATCCTCAGATGGCGATGCAGTATCTCTCTAATCTATCAATCTAATTTATTGATCTAATCTATGGAGGCAATAGAATGTATACACAGAAGAGAGACCAAAGTGGGGTGAAAGGTTGCACCTGGCATTTTCTGCTGACTGGTGCTGTGGGCACATGACTTCTCATTGCCTCCAAATACAAGGATTGTGATTGTCCGTTGTGTGCAAAAAAAGGAGAATCTCTCAGCATCCAGCACACAAGGTCCAATCACAAATTGGCCTATATTCTTTACCACCTACAGTATGGTGTAGTGCTCTCAAACTGTGCATTGGGGTATTCAGGAAGGAATTGTACCTCTCTGATGTGCAGCCCATGCCTGACCTTCCTTTCAGTTGGTGTAGTCTGGATTGTCTCAGAATGTGAATTTAGCAATCTTTATGGCCTCAGAGCAAGTTGTGTCAATGCCCTCTTCCACACTATCCCATGAAACAGTGGTGTCCCTGTCCACCACTTGGTGAGGTAGGCAATTGCTTAATTGAAGGTGTAAAGTATATACCCTGTATTAAGGATTTTACCTTACATAGAGTAAATCAAGGAAAGACATTTCCTTTTGCTTACATTGGAAATTTGTGCATTTTCCGCCAAATCTCCTGGAGATACTGCCACTATTTCATATTTATGGATTCCATGTTGATGAACAGCATGCAGACAACACTCTCCTCCTTCCCTATCACATAGCATGAAAATGAAAATATTCAAGTGTAAATGAAATATCAGTTAGTAGTGCCTATGTTGGCAAATCTAAAGTAGATTATCATTCAGTCAGCAAGGAAGGAGAGAAGGTGAATCCTTTTCATAACTCAGATTTAGTTTTTTGACAGCTGATCCCTGGATCAGAGCTAAAAATTTACCATTCTAGCCATGCTTTTATTGCTACAGCTATGCATAAGTAAATCAAGACTTGGACAGGAGGCAGTTTGTCTTTAAAAGCTTTCAGCTATAAAGCACATCTTTCAAATATTCATTTAGCACTTTCCTAGTTAAAGAGTTTCACCATTTATCAACTGCATTACCATTTTAAGCATACAATAAGTGAGAGAAAAGCAATGTATATTTGTGGAACCTTACATAAACAGAAATGCAGGTGTTGGATAACATCTATATAGACAAAAGCAACTCTCTACGAGACAGTGATCTTCCCAAGAAACTATCAGGGTAAATCTTTTAAAGACTTCTAATTAGACAATGAAATAGATTTTCCTTTGAATAAACATATCAGAGTATTGCCACATTCATCTTAAAAGGACCACCCTCAGACTGCATTACTGAGTGTGTAATGTTATAGCCTGGGGCAGAAAATGTGTCCCATTAAGATGACACAGTATTAACTGTTAGGTGCTTTGAATAGTTAGAGAATGTGAACTTTTTGCTTGTTTTTATGTTTATTATTGTTGTTTTTAATAACATGCTCTACTGCATTAAAAACCTAAATTAAGAAGTATTGTAGAAAATTATCTGGCCTAAAATGTTTATCAGTTAATTAAAACTACATTGTACCCTTCAAATTCTATAATTAGGCTAGTTTTCTTTTTGTTTTATTCATTTTAATTAAAGGCCATATTTATGTCCAGAATTTAGGACCAAACTATGATCTCAATTATATCCATGTAAATCAGGAATACCTCTGTTAGTTCAAAGGAGTTATTCAAAAAGCAAAATTTGGTTCTGTATTCCAAAATATTTTCATATATAAAAACTAAGTTCCTTTTGAATATTATACGTATTTAAAAAGTAAAAAGTGCATTGCAGTGAAAAAAAGTAGTCCAGTCTTACTTCCACAAAAATCAGTGAGTAATCAGTGGGCCACATTCTGCAGCCTAATTACAGCTCTTTTATGCTACATGCATGTTACAAGAAGCAGATAATTATATATATAATTATAATTCTCCTGGTGTGTGGGAACCTCCTGTTCATATATCTGTACTGAGAGCATGTGTCTCTGCTCCTTGCACTTCTGGCAAAGGACAAGAAGAGCCGGGGGCGGGTGTGTTATGCCTATCATTTACTGTTGTAGTGGCCATTAAATCCCCTCTGCCACTGGGAGCATCTCTAGGTGATGTGGAGCCTAGAAGCCATAACCACTTTCCTGATGCGCATACACACACATATACCAACTTTCTGCAGGAGAAAATCTGCTCCCCTCCCCGGCTTTATTTAGACCAGGATCTAGCTGGTAAAATGCTTTGGGAAAGAGGGATTCTTTTTGAGTACACATCTCTGGAGATTTGTTAGAAAGTTATAGCCTCAATTATAAAAAGCAATTAATTTCAGATTGATGTGAACTTAGTATATTTAAATTATATAAACTAATGAAGATACATTATTTTGAAATACAGTTTTATTTTAGACCAACCCACATCACTTCTTTCTTTCTTTCTTTCTTTCTTTCTTTCTTCAGTAATATCTTGGTTCTGCAAAAAAATAAAAATAAAAAAAACCCTGCATTTTTTCTGAGCTAGTGCTAAAAAAGAACTTTTGACTGTTGTGTCAACCATGATAAATGAGTGAAAGCCAAGTTGAAAGTGTGTTTAAATTTTCACATTATAACAGGTATTGTAACTTAGTTCACTTGGGAAATTCATATAACCTTTTATTATGGTTAAGTAAACATTTTAAGGGAATATATACATTCTGTCATCTAGTTTTGTGCCCACAGTATGTTAAAATACATTTTGGACAGACAGATACTCTTTGAAAAAATAAGAGCTTCATTCACACAGTTCAAAGAAATGATTACATAAGCACTGGACAGATTTGCCACAGACCTTTTAATAAGAAGAAAGATATGGCAAGGATGCATGCTGTGATATAAAAGCTATACACCTTAGGTACTTTGTTAGACATGAAGCTGAACATGAAGCTTTTCAACACCTCAGAAGTTCTGTTGTTAAAGCACACTAAATTATACTGAATTGAAAATGTTGGGTCTGGGTTCACATTCAGAACCCTTCCAGAATTGGTGTGTTTGGATCTAGGGTTTTATTCAAACCCATATCCAAATTGTTTCTAAAATGATAATTCATTTAATTTCCATTTTGAACAATCCCCACTAGCCTCCCCCTCCCGTGCCCCATGACATGTGAATAACAGTCATAGGCAAATAGGTATGTAACTCTGCTGTTGGTCAGGCAGAAAGTGTCAGTCAGGAGGATGAGATTTTTTTGTGCCAAGCTATATCCTTTTTGAACTCCCTGCAGGTAGCCTCCCCACATCCTTCCACCTGGCTTGCTTCTGGCCTTGCTAAGAGAAGCATGTGACTTATCTGGTTCAGGTCCCCATCTTAGACGATCTTCAGGGTGCAGAAGAAAGGCAAGCAAAAGAAACGTGCCAGGAAGTCCAAACACTGCCCTTCAGCCCTTATAATAAGTCTGATGTGCCTGTGATTTACAGCCTCTCTCTCTCTCTCCACTTCCAGTTCCCCTTCCTCTGCTCCCTCCTCTGTTTTCTCTCAGAATTTTTTTTCTCCACCCTGGGAAGCAGGTTGGCATCATATCAATGACTTCAGTGGGAGCTGTTGCACACTCGGCACTTTTGAAAATCAGATTGTTCATTTAGGAGCCTAACATAACCTGATATTAATGGAATGAAGTGCCAGTCCAATACATAGATGAAAAGGCAGGTTTTCAGTATATTTGACTGAACAATCCATCACAACACACACAGCTTTTTGCATGCCAGTATGTGGACAGGGCACACAGGAGGAATTTTTGAAAAGCTCTGGAGTGGAATTGCAGCCACAAGACTGGGTCCTGACATGATACTAATATTCATATAAGTGACATGCAAGGCTGCATTGGAAAGACATAGTTGTCAAGGGAGAACTGGACAGCAGACTCAAGTTTTGAGATTCTTGCAGGGAAAGAAAGGCTTTTCTGATCTGCGATACTGATGTCTGTCCTCAGGTGGCTCAGATACTTCAGAGGATCAGGGAACATTTGACCCTGTTTATAATCAGGCTGAAAGTCAGAAATAGCTATAGAGATTTGGTGACTGCTCTGGATGTTTCCTGAAATTACTTTGCCCAATTAATCCAGTGTTTCATTGGAGCATTCACACACAGAGACTTGATTTCTGAAAGTGGCAACTATCATGATCTTTGTTCTGTGATACAGGTGCCAGTTTGAATGGAAGAGCTTTGTAATGGGCATGCAAGTGGCCAGGCATGAATCTTAATTGCCACCGTTGATCAATGCTAGGGGTTGACTACAGGGATTCCATTTGGAATTTTATACTTAGTTATTTCTAAAATGAACCGTACCATCCCTTACATCCCTTTCATGTTTTACTACATTCCCTTTGTCATATCTGTTATGGAGGAACCGGGACTACAGCTTTCTCAGCTCCTTTCAGAGAAAATGATCAAATTTAGAGCGAAGACTCCACATCGGTATCTTGTATTTATGGGAGATCTGACTAGTTCTCCTTCCACTGGGAAGGCCACAGCCTACAACACATCCTTATTAGGTCATATATCACCACTCCCGAGGCTTATTTAAACCATCAAGGGTAGGAACCAAGCGGCAATCCCTGCTGAAAAACACTTGGGTTTCTGAAAACCCTCTATCCTGAGCCATCTGAACATCCATGCTGACTACTCTCAACAGAACCCAGATCCATCCATTATTCATAGGATCTTTGAGGTCCCTCTTCAAAGTGGAAGTCTCATGGATTGGAGGCAACATACAGATTTCATCCATGACTTGTTTGCCTCCAGCATTAGCCACCAGACACCCAAGTTCTGCATCCGATACCCAGACCCAAGATCCAGTGTTCATCTAGCCTATTCCTTACCCCTTCCTTTACTCTCCTGAACTCTAGACCAGGGATTCTCAAGCTGGGGATCGGGACCGCTCAGGGGGTCGCGAAGTTCTTACATGGGGGGGTGAGCTGTCAGCCTCCACCCCAAACCCCGCTTTGCCTCCAGCGTTTATAATGGTGTTAAATATATAAACAAGTGTTTTTAATTTATAGGGGGGGGGGGCGCACTCAGAGGCTTGCTATGTGAAAGGAGTCACCAGTACAATAGTTTGAGAACCATTGCTCTAGACCATTCCACTAGAGCAGTAACCACTTCTTGGGGGGGGGGGGGGGGAATACATCTCCTTGGACAAGCTATGCTCAGTGGCCACATGATAGTATACATACACCTTCACCAAACACATTGGCCCCTGCTGGATTTGAGTACTGAGTGCATAAAGCATTTATCCCTTAGGAACACAAGGGTTGCTATTGCTGAGGAGAGGTTATCCAGTGCCAGCCTTCCCACCTTCCTCTTTAAACCTTTCTTTTCCTGTTTTTGATTCCCTTTCTGGCTGAGTGATTAGTTCTCACTCACTGAAGTTAGGTGTACTGTTCGTCAGAACCATCCCTCTATGACAGTGGCAGTCATGCCAAGGGAAAAAACACATTTTCCTACCTGGTGATTATTTTTATGGGACGACACTGCTTTCTTGGGTGCCAGCTCTGGGATGAGAGGCTAGTGATAAAAAAAAAAAAAAAAAAAAAACCTACTTTGTTCTGAAAGTCATCTAAGTAAGCCTGCCTGCAGCTAGGTTAAAAACAAATCTCTTCGTCCTGCTTGGCACATCCAGGCTGATGGCCAGAAGAGGCAAGTGTACTCCATTTGTCTGCACCTGTAGTGCCATGCCATGGCAAACAATATTACACTTTATTGTATTATTATTACAACATAATTTGTTTACCTTCTCATCTTAGTCACAATGAGTACAAAATCCCATAACTGTATTTTAACCTTTAGATTGCAGGATTGTTATGGCAGGATCTGTGTCTTTCTTCATGTGATGGTAGTGACTACTCCATTGTAGACACTATTGTAGTAATGATAGCAGCTCTATTTTACATTTAACGTGGTGGTTTTGAACATAGAAAATTCCCAGTAGGACATCTTAGAACTGAAATGACTCTTTTAAAGTGGACAAAGGGTTACTTTCTCATACACTTTATCAATTTATCCCTCAGTTGGCCCAACCAGTTTATAGTTGCACTGTAGTACATGTTATTCACATATTTTAAAAGAAAAACAAAGTGTTAAGCCATTTTATCTTGGCATATAGTGAAATAGCTGACTGTGTCCAGAAAACATAATATGGCCATGAGGATAGTGGTGGGGGAATTATATTTAGTCATTTGAAACCAAAGACCATCTTCCACTAAGAATACATGCAGATCAGTGTTTAACAAAAGCAACAGGTAACCATTGATTAATTATACATACATTCTTTCTTCTGTTTTGTTCATTTTCAATTGTTACATTTTTAATTGGAACTGAAGTAATCTGTGATTACTTCATGATTTGAGGTTGTTGTTTTTCCCCCCAGGTTTCTATCATAGGTCCTCTGGAAAAGGGTTATTTTTAAACGTCAGGGCTAGTATGGCTGAGATTTTTATTTCAGTATTTCCAAAAGCCATACTGGCATAGGTGTTTACAAAGAGGAAAATGTAATGCTGCTAACCCAGCAGTGAAAAGCATCGCAGATACCATTACACATTGCATCTATTCCTCAGGGGGGTGGGGGGGAGGAATCAGTCCAAATATCACAGATCATTATAACCTCCTTTTCTGCCAGAAGCCAAATTACAGTGCTTTTCATCAAAGCCTGCACTAATAAAATGTGTTCAATGTTCCACAAAACCAACCCTAGTTTTTTTCAAGAATGGCATTTTCCCCTTTCAAGGCCCATTAATTCTTGTCCATAGAATTAGGGGAACAAGAAGTATACTGCCCTATTTTTGGTATTTCCATACGCTGTTCAGCCCTCAAGATGCTAAAATTTTCATATGCTACAGTGGAACCTGTTTATAAGGAAACTGATATAGTGAAGTTCCATGTATGGTGGAGATGACTTAACTTGTTTTACCAAGTTTTGAACTTACTTAAATGTAACAGATTTAAAAGTTTGATTCAATGAAGGAATATTACTGAGTTCTACTTTGGTGACAGAGGGTGGATAGTGGGAGAAGCAAGAATGAATGAATAAATAAATAAATACAGTGCAAATGGCATGGAGAGAGGCAACAGAGGTTGACACAGACAGACTGATTATAAAAGGGACAAGGAGGGGACAAAAGAAAAATCTTAACTCTCTTCTGATAATTATTTTTTTTATTTTATAAGTCCCTCTCTTTCTCCCTCTGTGTATATATGTATAGTAAATATATATACACACACACACACACTGTATATAGGACATTCACTGATGTAAGCATAGCTTTCCAGAAGTTCCATGATTAGGCCATAGTACAGACTTTCCTTTAGCTAGAAAAATAGATTTTGTTTTCCCTTTCAATTGAATCTTCCTTGTTGCAAGCATGCATTAAAAATATAGTGAAGACAACATTTGCACACTTTAACAAGTTTTACAAACTAAAAAAAAAAATTAAAAAAAAAGATGTTTGCAAGATTCCTTAATTGCAGTGGAGTCCTTAATTAATAATGAAGTAGAATAAAAATCCACAGACAGCTTTAGTGTATTGCAGTTTAATTTAGCGGCTAAATCCTGTGTCAGTACAGGGTTTGAGAGGGAAATTACATTGGGGTTGAGGAGAGGGAGAATTCTGGGAATGTGGCCACACTAAGGCCATTATTGCAGCCTAGGAGCTGAAGTGCACTTTGTGTAAGTTCCACAATGGCAAAGCTCTCAGGCCTAGAACCCTAAAAGTATTTTAGCATCTCACTTCTACTGAAATGAACTCCCATAGAAATCAATGGGAGTTTAGACCCTTAAATACCATTAAGGATCTGGTCCGCAGTGACTCTGGAGGCCTTGGATTTGCACTCCTTAGGGAAGCTACAAGAGCATTCAAGTGTGTTTGTTTATTGATGGCATTTGAAAGACAAGTCACAGAAAGATATGTTTGCTCTTCAGTGGTGGATCTGAACCTTCTAAAGGAGGAGGTGCGACTCTACAGCTGTACTCCTCGCAACTTCTCAGTGTCATTGAGGGAGGAGCTGAAGCGAACTGACACCATTTTCTGGCCACTATGTCTATTGGTTAAGCGTTGCGGTGGAAACTGTGCCTGCTGTCACCATACTTGCAATGAGTGCCAATGCGTCCCAACCAAAGTCACCAAAAAATACCACGAGGTACGTACCTCATTTTGTGTTTTTATATTTGAGACCAGAGAAAATCCATTCAAGGAACAATCTTTATTGTGAATGTGAACGCTGACCAGAATGCAATTCATAGGATAAGGCTAATGTCACTGTACAGTGACACATTTGGAGGACGCTTTCTCTTTTACTAAGAGTTAAAAAAAAATCAGAGCCTGTGCTCTTACTCCATTCTCTGTGGAAAATATTACTGTTCTATTTATGTTGTAAATTATTCCAAATGTTATTTTTTGAATAGAGGTTATTTTTTAGACAAGAAGGGCTTTTACCCTGTGAAGTTACTGTGGACTGAAGAATTTATCTAAGTTGGGCAAAATGAGATGTTCTATTTTTAAAAACAAAAGTGAATTGAAACTGCTGTTTATTCATGCTCAGCTTAACAAGCAACTGGGCCAGTTTGAAAGTTAGCATTTTACAGTTTTGTTGTTAATATGCCAACCCCGAAGATATCCTCTAACATTCTTTTTAGAATGTAAAAGACAATAAACAACCTCTAGGTCATGTAAGATTTTTCCAGTGTCTGTAATTAATTGTAGACCTAAATATATCAGTTTAATATCTCTACCTATATTCTAAACTTGCAGGTGTATGGATTCAGTGACTCAATAGTTTTTTTTTAATTATATATCTATATATAGATATAGATATACACACACACATATATATAGATATACACACATATATTACCTTAATGGTACTGTATGATCCAATTGTAAAGAAACAGATTTGACTAGTGATTATTTTCTAAAGGGAAAGGAAGGGGCATATGTAACACAGTGGCGTGAGTTAATTTACAGGTTATAACAAGTTACAACATCTGTGTTCTCATGTTATCACAGAAATTATAACTTTCTATAGAAAAAAACCACTTGACATAATGTGCAAGTTCATATATATCACTGGACCATCTAAGATCAGATAAATTAGCATATTAGATAAATATACAACAGTATACCTTTTAAAGTATATTGTATAAGGCTTATAATAATTTATCATTTTAAAAAGCTATTAGATATTTTTAACTTCCTATAAAAATGTTCCACAGCTGTGAGTGGAAGAAACCTTTTTTATAAACTTCACATCACTGAATATCTATAGCTAAAGTCAATATTATTTTACCAGTACCATCTAATAATAATTAATTTTTAAGTCAACTATATAAGTAGTCCTTCAAACAAAAAAGAAAAAAAAAAACCACCCAAACCCCACTGCAGTAAGGTTTGCTTTGACCAAAGTAAATGTCTGTCTAGCATATCTTAATGTCTTAATCAAGTTTGTGGAAGGCTTGAGGTAAGGCCAAAAACAAAGCAATATATATTAACGAGCAGAATAAATGAAGAAACTCAGTTGTGGAGTTGATTGAGTTTCCTTTAGTAGTTTCCCTGTCTTCCAGTTTACTACTTCCAGTGTACTGTAGATAATGAACAAGATGTTTAATGATTTACTTAAAAGCCTGGCTCCAATTGTCCTCTTTCAGGTTCTTCAGCTGAAGCCCAGGAGCGGTGTAAAGGGATTGCATAAATCACTGACAGATGTACCCCTGGAACACCATGAGGAGTGTGCCTGTGTCTGCAAAGGGAATACTGAAGGATAAATGTGGCTAAGTGTGCTTCTTTCTTTCAAAGTACATTCAATTAATGGCTGATTCTGTTATGGGGCTTGTGCATTATCTCCTTCCGTAATCTCAGTTGTTTGCTTTGGGGATCTTCCATCTTCAGGATTTACAGTGAGTTCTAAAGAGAGGAGAAACCAAACTGGGATTATATGTTGTGTAAAAGCTCTGTTGCTTGGAGGCCCAGTCAAAGGATGGGAGAAAGGCATCAGTGAGGGATTACTAGAAGTATATATTATCATGTCCAGTTGGCTTGACATTACACGGATTTAAGAATTTAGTGTAAAAAATTGCAGTGTTCACACCACGAAGACTTCATTCTGCTGGCTGCCTTACTTCTACAGCTCCAATACATCTGGCCTGTGATTGACAACATCTGGAATCTGTCTTTCTGTACTCAACCACTCCCACGTGCTCTAAATCAGAGTTCTAGGTCTTACAAACTTGCTTTAAAACAAACTGTCTTGTTCTGAATTAAACTTAATTTGTCTGATACTGGTAGGAAAGACTGGATTTTTCCACACCCACTATTAAAGCTCCTGCCTTTTAGAAAAGCTGACTGGACAATAAGCATGAGCTAAGGAGGCAAACGTTGAAAAGAACAGTGGCTTTACTCTAGTTCCTATGGCCTACGACTTTTTATTTGTTTGTATTTTTTATCGTGTACATTTTTATATTCTCCTTCTGACAATATAACTATTTGCTTTTTCTAATCTTGTTAAATATATCTATTTTTACCAAAGGTATTTAATATTCTCTTTTATTACAACCTAGATCAACTCTATTTTAGTTTTGTAAGACTTTAAAGCCAGAGGTATACAGGGGAAGGAACAGAGATGTGGTTACTATGGCAAAGCATTTATTTCTACATTGTCTGGTGCTAGACAGTGGAACAAATCTGGGTTTACACATTTAAACAGAGTAATGACAAATGCAAAGATTATTAGTGTGGATGAAGCTCCAAGCTTGATGGCTCCAGGATACTGAAAATATGAAAAACAGATGTCACTATAAATGATTTCAGAAATAGCTATCAAAATCCCTCTATATTCTGGCCTTTTGTCAAATAGGAAAAAAATAATCAGGTATATATAGACCCATTCTGGCTTGTTTTATTGTTTAATTTCTTTGAAGTAGAAAGGTCTACAACAGCATGAGAAGAGAAGTTCAATGGCTTGTTGCCTTCATGAAACTGTGTTCATAGAAAGGCAGCCATATTTATTGCTCCAGGTGTATGGTTTTTCTTTTATGGTTATGTCCATTTAAAAGCAGTTGACTCCCAAGATTTTAACTCTATTCAGTACAGTTTTATGAATTATGGTTTTGTTTATGTACAGTATATCATTTAACCAGTACACGTATCCCATCCTATGCAAATTGGAAAGAAAACAGTAAAGTATTTTGCTTGTAAAATGCTTTAACATTATGCCTAGTTTATATTTTGACTATTGGATTTACAGATTGTAACAAAGCACCAAATAAAGTCATAATGCTAATTTTGGGAGAAAAAATGTCTGTGTGGTTATGTATTGGGTGTTTGGTCTATATTAAATAAAAACAAACCTGAAATGTATTTGCCAGAATGAAAATCAATTAGAGAAATGCAAGTCTTCTGTACAGTAACTGTAAGAGAGAAATCCACATTTCCTAGCTTTTGAGATCTTGAATTTGCAAACTTAATGTTCTTTTAACATTTTTGTGTTTAGTTTCCCAGATTTAAAAGAAAAAAAAACTGAAAAAAATCCCATCATATAACATAATACAGACACCACATGGCTTATCAGCAGGGCTGGAACCTTTAGATACACTCCACTGACCTCTGGCACCAAATGCAGTAATAGGTTACCATTCTCTATGTGGACCAGGATATGAATGATGACACTCAGGAATCTCAGGTTCCATTCCAGGTTTGGAGGGGTAGCAGGTTCTAGTGGTCACAAACTGTTTGACCCCTGACCTGATCTTTCCCTGTCCCCTTGAGCCTGACCTTGGCCCAGTTCTGTCTCTCCCTGCAATCATCTCCCTGCCTTATTGTCCCAGTCTATCTCCCTTTTCCAGGAAGAGTCTGCACACTCCTGGCCATCTCATCCCATTCTTCTCCCCAACCTTGACTTCCAGTCCCAATCTCCCTTTTCTGAGCCTTTCCCTCCACCTACCCCCAGCTCATTGAGTCTGTCTCCTTGCCCAGCCAGTCCATCTTCCATCCTCCACCCCCTCAGCTCCGCATCTGCTCTCACTCTGCCAGGCCTCAATAGCTAGGAGAATCAGTTGCAGGAAAATCCTGTTCCATCTCTGCAGGGTCTCTCTTGGGGGGTGGGGGGTTGTGCATGTGCAGTCTAGTTGACACTTAAAGATGTATGAGGGGATGGAGCATGCTCAGTGCAAACTGAATATTCAGAAAAATTAGCTGCCATACTCTAAGTCTTTACTGAGCATGTGTGACCTGAAATTTTTCAAAGACTTATACCTAGGCCAAATTTGGAAAGCATACTACTGTACTGTACTATGAGATATTAAGGATACAGTGGTCAGATTTTCCTAGGTTAGATCTCAACCTCAGTGTTACTAGGGTGTGGGATTATGCATATTAATGTTCTGATAGCATATATCTTGTCTATTAGTTGCATTTATTCCACTTATTTTCAATATATTTGTATTCAGAACTATAAACACTGAAGAAAGATTCTTGGATTAGCTATTAGCTAACTGAAAACCCATTGTAGTAATAATCATCAACCTTTAATTAGATGTGAGTAAGAATGTGATACAGGGAAACATGAGCTTTATTTATAATACTGAATGAGATGCTTAAAGTAAAAAACAGGAAAATCTTAATCATTAGGCACCAAGCATAATGTTAAATAGTTCTAATGGGCTAAATTTTACTCTCATTTCCATCCTGCAACTCTTGTGAAGTCAGTGGTGGGTTGCTTGAGCAGGATTTGGCCCAATAGGTCTGGTTTTTGGGAGCAGGTGCCCACCTAGTAGTAGTGATGCATGGTATTTTGAGCAAAGGCTGTTATCAGCACAAATAGGATTTTCAGGCTCGAAAGGCTTGTTGTAGCCAACAGATCAGAGTTGTTTATACTATAATATATTGCATACAGGATAAGAACTAGTGAGTTTTTGCATTATGCATGTTTTCAAAGTTGCACCAGCCATCTGTTTTAGTGCAAGTAACTTTGAATGGCAGTATTTTGCATCCACTTTGCGCTGATGGGCATTTCTATATCCTGTATTGGACAATAAACAGACTCAAAGAAAACAGGCTGTGCTTGGAAAGCTACAGGAAGAAATATTGTGAGGGTTTTTCAGTTTCATTACAAATATACAAGTTGTAGACATCCATCAGAGAAGTAGTAAGTTTTTATGAGAGATATGAGTAAAATGAAAGCATAGACACAAATACAACGTTTGTAATATGTATAGAATCACTGATTTATTGGGAAACTACAAGTACCAACTCCTGCCTACAGAAATAAGACTGAAGAGCCTACTAACCCTTGCCAAGTCAGATTAACAACAGACAACAATTTAACACTAAAATAAAAATATAGCACCATCTAATAATGGAGGTGCTGTCTCCAAACTACGGGCCGTGGGCCACATCCGGCCCGCAGGACCCTCCTGCCCGGCCCCTGAGCTCCTGCCTCGGGAGGCTCGCCCCCGGCCCCTCTCCTGCTGTCCCCACTCACTTGCAGCCTCAGCTTGCTCGCTCAGCCGCCGGTGCAATCCTCTGGGCAGTGGGGGCTGTGAGCTCCTGGGGCAGCGCAGCAGCAGAGCCCAGCCTGACCTGATCTCTGTGCTGCATGGTGGCAGTGGCGGCGTGGCCTGGCTCCAGCTGGGCGACGCGGCTGTAGCGCCGCCAGCCACCGGAGCTCCAGGCAGCGCAGTAAGGGGTCAGGGAGCAGGGGAGGTTGGATAGAGGGCAGGGAAGTTTGGGGTGGTGGTCAGGGGGGGAAACAGGGGGTTGAATGGGGGCAGGGGTCCCGGGGGGAAGTCAGAAAGGAGGGGGGGTTGGATGGGGCGGCAGGGGGCAGTCAGGGGCAGGGGTTCTGGGGGCAGTCAGGGGACAGGGAGTGGGGGTGTGTGGATGGGGCAGGGGTCCCAGAGGGGCTGTCAGAGAACAGGGGGCGTTGTGGGGGGCAGATAGGAGGTGGGGGCCAGGCCACGACCCCTTACCCTAACCGGCCCTCCATATAATTTACGAAACCTGATGTGGCCCTCAGGCCAACAAGTTTTCCCGCCCCTGGTCAACACTAAACATTACTGTGACGGGTTGGATCACAGAAACCCCCTTGGGAGCTGCCACCCAATGTGCAAAGACTACCCCTGCTTCTGTTTTCCCTGCCAGCTCAGGACTCCAGCACCCTGTCTTGCTGAGCCAGACACTCCAGTCTGCTCTAACAAAGACTCAGGGTCTAAATCACTTGCCCCAAAGCTGCAAGTTTACCTGAAAACAGCGTACAGTAGTGTGCTTGTCTTTAGGACTCAGATGCCCAACTCCCAATGGGGTCTAAACCCAGATAAATCCGTTTTACCCTGCATAAAGCTTATGCAGGGCAAACTCATAAATTGTTCGCCCTCTATAACACTGATAGAGAGATATGCACAGTTGTTTGCTCCCTCAGGTATTAATACACACTCTGAGTAAATTACTAAATAAAAAGTGATTTTATTAAATACAGACAGTAGGATTTAAGTAGTTCCAAGTAGTAACAGACAGAACAAAGTAAGTCACAAGCAAAATAAAATAAAATGCGCAAATCTATGCCTAATCAAACTAAATACAGATAATCTCACCCTCAGAGATGCTTCAGTAAGTTTTTTTCAGACTGGACACCTTCCAGGCCTGGGCACAATTCTTTCCCCTGGTACAGCTCTTGTTCCAGCTTAGGTGTTAGCTAGGGGATTCTCCATGATGGCTCCTCTCCAGTTCCAGAATGCTCCCTTTTACAGGCTAATCTCCTTTTAGCCTGGGTCCAGCAATCTCTCACAACCCCTGTAGTTACTGTCCTTTGTTTCAGTTTCCTCCAAGTATCCTGGGGGGGTGGAGAGGCTCCTTCTTTAGCCAGCTGAAGACAAGATGGAGGGGTCTCCCCCAGGTTTAAATAGACTCTCTCTTGTGGGAGGAGACCCCCCTCCTCCCTCCTATGCAAAGTCCAGCTCCAAGATGGAGTCACCTGGACAAGTCACATGTCCCTGCATGACTCAGTCTTTACAGGCTGAAGCCATTGTCCACATGGTATCTTGCATGTCTCCAGGAAGACTTCTTATGTGGATTGGAGCATTCCAAGATGCATTGTTCCCCAAGTGTTTCCTGATCAGGTACTTAACCTGGCGAATTCCTTCCTAAAGAAGCTGACCAAATGCCTCCCAAAGCTTACTTGGAAACCAAGCAAGCATACAGCCCATATTCTTAACCTCAAGTAGAAAATGATATATATATGTACAAATAGGATGAATAGATATAGTAGACCATAACCTTTACGGAGATATGTTACCTGGCACAGGCAGCACAAAACATATTCCAGTTATGTCACACATACATTTATAAGCACCCCCTCCCCATAAAGCCGTATGGGGTACACTGTCACAATTACAATATTTAGTCACTGGTAAAATGATAGATGGCCAGGTTTCTATGATGTTCCTGCTGGCTTTGTCAAAATTAGGAGTGTGTCTTATCTTGGATTAAAATGCTGGGACATCTGGTCAGTCTAAAATGCTTCCTGTCATCTGCTCTAATCCCTGTGACTGTGTGCAATTCACACAGGAATGGCTTCAGGAGCTATGTCTCAGCCATTTCCCTGCTCCAGATTATGTACTGTTTCTCAGTTGATCAGCACAAGAACAGAAGTCAACCCTGATTTGATTTACAGCCGTGAGATGCAAGTTGCAACACCACCACCACTGCAGCAATGGCTCCTAGCCTGCTACTCAGTAAGCATGGGACTGTGAGCCCTCTGGCTTTGTTATTACGAGAGAGGAGATACAGGCAGGAGTTAGAAATAATGTAGGCTTTGAAACTAGGGGAGGTAAAGAACAGAGGGAGCAGGGCATGTATGGGAGACAGTATTAAAAAAAGGTGAGGGCAGGAGAAAAATAATGCAGGTACGAACATGAGAAGGGTAAATTAATAAACTCTTTGGAGCAGGCTTAGTTTCTGGGTACTTGTACAGTGCTCAGTCCTTATTAGGTCCCCTCAGTGCTATAACTATACAAATAGGAAATGATGAACATGGTGAATGGTAAGAACCACTGAGGGGAAAAAATCAACTAGTACTACTCTTTTTGTTTGGACACATTGTTATTCACTAACATTAGTCTTACTTTAAATATTGTAACTGAGCTGCTTCTAAAGATATTTATTGTAGTGGGTTATGTAATTGTCTTTAAACAAAAAATCCTACTGTACTTTGACAATCACCCATAATGCCCTTCTTGCTTTACTTAATATAAATACCCTCCCCCCCCCCCCGCCATGTAATCCTTTAAACCAAGGGTAGGCAACCTATGGCACGCGTGCCGAAGGCAGCATGCAAGCTGATTTTCATTGGCACTCACACTGCCCGGGTCCTGGCCACTGGTCCGGGGGGCTCTGCATTTTAATTTAATTTTAAATGAAGCTTCTTAAACATTTTAAAAACCGTATTTACTTTACATATAACAATAGTTTAGTTATATATTATAGAAAGAGACCTTCTAAAAACGTTAAAATGTATTATTGGCACGCAAAACTTTATATTAGAGTGAATAAATGAAGACTCGGCACACCACTTCTGAAAGGCTGCCGACCCCTGCTTTAAACCATGGAGTAGTTTATTTATTTCTGAAGACTGTCTCTGTAAAATTAAATGTGACAGTAAGATAACATTAAAAAAATATTTGTTGCTGTCACAAGGCAGACCAACGATTTTTTGTATATCTAAATCAACATCTGACATTCAAGCAATAGTCTTGTGATTGTCATCTAAATAGTATTGCTTGTGCCTTATTTCAAAAGTTAATACTTGTCATAGTGTAATCTAGCTATTAATCTTTAATCAGTAATAATATAAACAGTGTTCTCACTTTTGGTTTTGCAGGACTCCAGTGAAGCTGAATCACTATGTAACAATATGCTATGTGGGCAGAGGTTGAAAACTGGCAAACTGGGTAAAAAGCCTATGAATTATTCATTGAAGTGGCACAAGCTGAGAGTTGCTGAATTACAATATCGTAGGCATTTGCATGAGAGTGAAGTAGGAAGAGGTGGCTAAATAAGTATGTTTCTAATTGGCCAACTAATTGAAACAGCTGAACTAAAGCAGCTACTGTAGGTAGCCAAGGTCAAAACACTGTAGGCAGTACAGGGAGGGTTCTACCATGAATCACTTCAGAAGCCTTCAGATTTCAGAGTAGCAGCCGTGTTAGTCTGTATCCGCAAAAATAACAGGAGTACTTGTGGCACCTTAGAGACTAACAAATTTATTAGAGCATAAGCTTTCGTGGGCTACAACCCACTTCTTCGGATGCATATAGAGTGAACCATATATTGAGGAGATATATATACACACACATACAGAGAGCATGAACAGGTGGGAGTTGTCTTACCAACTCTGAGAGGCCAATTAAGTACAATAAAAGTAAGCCAACCCCATGAGGAAAAAAATGGTGTCTTAGAGCCATGCTGTGCATTGTTCTATGGATACTATGAGCATTTACTTTTCTGGAACTCTTGCATCAGTCACTTCAGTGCATGAGTGATGGGCAGCACAAAAGTATTGTTACTGAGAGCTTTCATTCCTACTCACTCCCAATTGCCCTAGTTCTTGCTTTGCCTTGCTGCAGCTATGGAAGCAAACGTTGGCATTTATTGATTGTTTGGTCCCTCTGGGTATCAATGTATTACAATCAAGTTTTAACTGCAGTGCAAACAACTAGTAAGAGCCCACAGTCTTACAAGATTACACTCTCTCCTTTCCATCTGAAAAGAAGATTTGTGGCTCATGAATCAGAGTGTGGATGAACAAAGAAAGATGGGCAAGAAGTGTTTATCATGCAGAGTCACTATATCTAACACCTACTGAGTCTTTGTTTGGGGTACCCTGAGGACTCTCAACAGTGATGGAGGACCATATCAAAGATAAGTTTTACACTTTGGCATTCAGCCACTAGCTGCTTAAAATCAACTTGTGTTGAATGCACCATGTCTACAGAAAAAGGAAAAAAAAAACCTCAGGATCTTTTGTCGAAGCAAATGCTTCCACCAGCTTTAACTAATGGCTTGGTCTCTCTGCACAAAGGCTTTATATCAGGATTTCAAGCTTCTCCTTCAAAACCAGTCTCTTCCACTTAGGCGTATTAGCTAGTCTAATTATTTTAAGAATACTTGTTACTCCACCACCCAAGAGTCAGTCTGTTTCCATTAGCTCAATCTTCTTCAGATCAGGGAGTTGTTCAGAGTCTGAGAAAGCCACAAAGAGCTGCTCTCCCTTGGAACACTCCCCAGACCTCCTCGTTTCTGTTCCCTCCCCTGAGCACTTCTCCCCCACAGCCCTTCTAGTCCACCAATCCTGTTGATGACACTCCAGAAAAACCCCACCTTGTTCCCACCAAAATCCCAGAGGAAAATTGTAACTCCTCAGATTGGAATAGTTCAGTTTAAATAGGACAAAGCTGTTTAGAGAGAAGCCTGCCTCTTTGCTCATTGCTTCAATAGAACATCCCCTTGCTGCTGAAGAAAAGGCAGCTGATTGTTATATTCCTCCATCTTTCAGTCAATACCTTAACACCTGGGGAGCACTAAATTTGCCTTCTCTGCTTGTTCAGGTAAGCTCTGCCATCTCTCAGCTGTTAAGAAAAAAAAACCTTCAGGCACTGCAGTAGGAATGTCAGTGGCCAGATGTCTGAGCAAGCCTTCTCTCCCCACCAAAAGGGAGAAAGTCTACAACCCCAGAAGTGCAATTACAGTGATCTTCATGAATTTTCCATATATGAGCCTTCACAGCCTCATGTTCACAGAATTGATGCAGTTGTCATGGGTAACTGCTAGCCTTTAACCTAGAGGTACTCAGTGAAATTTCCAAAAGTGCCTAAGGCCACATTTTAAAAGTATTTAGGCATCTAAAGATGCAGACAGGCACTCTTGAAAAATCCCACTAGGTGCCTAGGTACCTAACTCACATTGTTTGGTCTTGACCTGTTTCTGGGTTAGTCATCTTTCCCATCGGCCAGCTTGCTATTTTTTTATAGCAACAATCATGGTTACAATAGCTTTCATTGTATTCATGCCTCCCAGCATGAGTGGAGTCTTTATTTTGTTTATATTCTCTCATTGATATTACCTGCAATAGTGGTAAGCAATATAGAAATGACAAATAAGTTATTTCAATATCTTAAATGAAGGCTATCATAAGCATATAATATCTGCTAAAGGAAGAAAATTGAATTTTGCCAATAAAGCAGGTGAACTAATGGAAAAAATTTTAAATAGCTCAGATTTTCCAAAATATGTGTGGAAAGTCATCATGTTGTCTGCATGTGCTCTGTATTTATGGATATGGAAAATTCTTTTTTGTCACAAGCTGTAACAGATGTGCACTGTATTTGAATGTAAATAAGTCCCTATAATTTACACATACATTCCTGCATGTACCCATTTGTGTACTATGGACTTATTTTCCTTTTAAATAACCCTAGTTATTTAAAAGTAATTTAGCTCTAGGTTTTTTATTTAAAGGGTTATTTTCAATTATGTCTTCAAATTTGCAACAAAGTTGCAAATAAAACCAGCAGACAAAGAGGGTACCACTGAGGTCCTCAACAGTGATGACTATGTTAACAAGGCCAACCCACAACTCCCCAGCACCACCTGCTCTAAAGAACTCCAAAACACCATACCACAATTCATCCAAGATTTTAAGGATATCAAATCCTTCTCCAGACAGCTCCAAGAGAAACCTCTACAACCTCATCCCCACACAAACCCACTCCAGGGACTTCTACATGCTTCCTATGACAAACAAGGGAACCCAGGCAGACCAATCATATCTGCCCATGACATTCCTACAGAAGGAACATCAGTACTCTTAGAAATCATCCTCAAAGCACTCACCACATAAAGGGCTAGTTTCCCTCAGGTCACTGATGACTTCCTCTAGAAACTCTGCAACATTACCAACCTCCCTCAGAACACCATCCTTGCCACCATAGCCTCCCTATACCTCAACATCCCTCCTGAAAATAGTATTGTTGCCTGTCTCATATCTAAAAAACAAGGCATCCACCCCAAACACATTGCCAAACTCATCCATTTCATCCTCACCCTTAAAAACAATTTTACATTTAAACACTTTGTCCAGATCAAGGGCACTAGGATAGCTCCTCAACATGGCAACCTCTTCAGAGGCGACTTTGAAGAAGAATTTCTGGACAAATGCACCACAAAACCCAATGATCTACATCAGTGATATTTTCATCCTCTGGACAGATGACCTAAACTCCCTCATAGATTTCCGCCACAACTTCAACCACCACCATGCATCCATCCATCCAACTCTTTCTAGAACACTCCCACACCAGCATTAACTTCCTGGACACCACCATCAGCTTCAGCAATGGAACCCTACAGATAACTATACACAAGAAAACCACAGATCACCACACTTACTTTCATTGTTCCAAAACTCACCCCAAACATACCAAGAAATCTGTTATCTACAGCCAGGCACTCATACCACAGAACATACTGCAAGGAGAAACTGCGGGATACACACCTTAACACACTTAAAAGTGGCTTCACCAAACAAGGACTTTCCAGAGATCACATCATGGAACAGATGTGATCAATACCTCAAATACCTCAACAGGACATAGTTCAATATGGGTGGGGGGAAGAAACCCTTTGACTGCATATCCCTAGTTGTCACCTACCACCCCCCACTGGAACACATACAGGGTATCATTAAATTACAACCCATACTCAATATCCTGAACAATCTTTCCTGAGTGCCCTCTTCTGGCCTTCAAACCATGCCTCCCCAAAACCTTTAAGTTCTTCTTCAGAAATAAGCTCCCACAGACCAGGACACTCTAACACAAAGCAGCACCAGACCCTGCCAAAACAGATGCAATATCCCCTCCCCCCCCCACCTACCCACACACAAAAACCTTTCAAGATCCATCGGTCCTACACATGCCCATCACAACATGCGATGTACCTCATCCAGTGCACTCAATGCCCCAACATCAATTACACTGATGAAATGAGATAGTTCATTTGAGAGCATATTGACTCACACAGAATAGTGATAAGACAAAAAAAAAAGATATCACCTATGGGTGAACACTTACAAAACGATCACTCCATATCTGACCTCTGTCCTCATCCTTAAAGAAAACCTGCACAACACCTTCCAAAGAAGATACTGGGAGCTTAAGTTCATAGTTTTGCTAGACACTAAAAATCATAGACTTGATACTAGATTTATGGTTTATTAGCCCTTTTTTGGTCCTTTGACTGCAGAGGGATTAATTGGCCACTTTACCTTGAATGGTCTTTAACCATGTGTTAACTGCTTATAAGTTATCTGTTCCATCTTGTATTTAGCTGTGACACGGAGTACCTTTCCCATACCTGAAAAAGAGCTCTGTAAGTTTGAAAGCTTGTCTTGTTCACCAACAAGTTGATCAATAAATAAATAAATAAATAAATAAATAAATTAAAAAAATTACCTCACCCATCTTGATTCTCAATATCCTGGGACAAACATAGCTACAACATAACTGTAGAAGAGACATTCACGTTTAAAATGGGTGGTTAACATTTCTTGCCTTAACAGAAAAATTCTAAACAATCTTACAGCCTTTACTCATGTGAGCAACAATTAGTCCTTCATACAGCACTAGTGCTGTGCTGTTGAAGCCAGTGGAAATGGGGAGCTCTTAATATACAAGCACATGCATAATAATCATAATCAATAATAGAGCAATGCAAAAAGACAAACATACAAGTGACTGAGCCACACACGTGGCTTTGAACTGCTCTGGTGTTTGGGAGATAAGTGGCAAACTTTCAGTGACTTCTTTGTAGGGGGAGGAGAAGCAAATGAAATAAATTTCAACTTTTTTTTTTGTTAACAATAAAGTTAATTCAATAATAACAATACATAAACCCAAGATATTGTCTGCTTGTAGAGACTATCCCAGACTAACTCCTTTCCTCAGACTTTGCTGCTCATAAAGCACTTTTCCTTTAAGGCCAGTCTGTCCAAGACCCTAACTTCCTGTCCCCAAGGGTTTGTTCCCACCTTCCTTATATTCAGGTTGGGGGTCTAATGAGCGACACATGCCCCAGTAAGTCAGCACTGCACTTAGTTACCCTGCAGACATCCAATGCCTATTTAAAGGATGGGGCAGCAGGAAACCCTGCAACCTGGTTTCACTGCACTGTGCTTTGGTGGTGGCCTGAGGTACACTTGGGCCTTGTAAATCTCATAGGCCTGGCATCAAAAACAAACCAACCCTAAGTCAAGCCTTCTGAGAGGGAAGGGCGAAGGAGGTGGTATGGGCTTGTGCCATACATAGCTAAGAGTCTCACCAGGCCCTTCATGTAGATGCTGCATATCTCAATGCTTGTGGGGTGCTCTGATAGGATTATAGTGTGCTGGTGCATACACGATAATAAAATGCACTGCTTATATAAGTGAATTGCCCTGAGGCTGACCAGAAGTTAGTGATTTTAAGCTTTGGTTGCACTCCTCCCCCACAATTTTAGTTGAGGATGATCTGTTTTTACCTCTGATATAATCTATGGGGCTCTTCCTGGCATATGATAAATCAGCTTCACTGGCAGGAGAAAGGTAGGCAAAGGCATCTTTGAGTCCTGGATTTTAAAATGTAGCCAGGATGTACTCCTCCAATTCTATAACATCTTGTGTGTGAGGGTCCTCTTTCACTATGACTAGTGTACTGCCTTCCCCCTGCAGTGAAAACCAGGTGGCAGATCTGCCTGAAATGGACCCTCTCTGCACTTACTTGACCTCCTTAAAATGGTAAGTAGTAAGTCAATGTCTTCATATTTCTGTAAGTGATTCAAGTATATGAAATGCTATTAATGCACTCCAGAGGGGGAAAATGAGGCACAAAGCCTGCAAGTGAGAAGCAACCCTGCCGGTGCCCCTTTTTGTAGTATCTTTGAGCTTTTGTAAATGTCTCAAATCACATGTCTAATATTATAGGCAAACATTAGTGCAATAATACATTTGAGAACTATAGCTCTCTCATGCCTGTTGTTTAAACTGAGTACTGAATTCATCCAAAGATTTATACAGTACACAATGCACAATGCTCTGTGTTGTGTGGTAAAGTTATAGGGTTACATCAGGACAGTTATAGACATGACTGTGGAGAGGACAGCATGGAGACACATCACCCTAGGAAGAGCACAATCTCTTCAGGAAGGCACAATCTCTTCAGGAAGGCACAATCTCTCCATGTTCTGCTTCTTCCACAACTGGTTTCATCCATGGGCTAGAGCAGACGGTACTTCCCCCAGCCCCTTTTACAGCATCCTGCTCCCTTGGGAGGAAGCACTAGTGAGTAGTCCCAGTGCTCCCCAAATCACAGGGAGTGCAGTGACCACAAATGTGAATGGCCCATAACTAGAAAGCCCATTCAGACCTGAGGAAGAGCTCTTTGAAGCTCAAAATCTTGTCCCTTCCACCAAAAGATTACCTCCCTTACCTTGTCTCTCTCACTCTGGATTGGTCAGTTATAATGAGACTCATAGCAACCCCAGAAAGTTTAAGTAGATACAGGGCCAACTGTACAAGTTAGTAGAGATACGATATGGATTAAATGCTCGCCATGTTTAACAGATTAGTGATTTTGATAAAACATATTATTTGTACATTGCATTTCCTCTAATATACCTAAGCACACATCTACGCCTAACCAGATTTACTATTTTACCCAAAGATCAAGAGGAGAGAAATTTGCTGAAGATCAAAGAAATACCTTTAACAGAATGAATGGAGCATTAAAGTATAGCATAAGCAGTTCAGTAAAAGTGATAATGTCCTATATGAGCAGGCTGTTTTATTTACTGGTGTTCAATTATTATAAAAATAATTGATTCTTAAACTGTATCCAAAGCCATATTTTGTGGAAGATTTCTACAAAAATCTACTGTAGCAGACAGATATATGTTTTCCTTCCATAAGTCTAATTCTATAGATGGGTGTAGTTTTCATATGGGTAATACTTCTTTTCCTGCTTCTAATTTATTTAATAGTTGAGACGAGAACCTTAACAATTAGGTTTTTTTTAAACCAATGACAACTATAATCTAGCTAGCAATATTAAAGGACTGCAGTATAAACTTGCAAGTGCAGTCGTATCTAAACAGATGAGCTGTAAAAACCTCAAAGAAAATGAGACAATGATTCTAACCACAATGGAAAACAAGCCTTGGCTGTGAAGAATTCCTTTCAGAAACCTTGGCAATTTTACATTTCCAGTAACTCAGCAACATGTCATGTTAATGCCAAGGTAATCTAGGTCTTTCGGTACTTGTAAAAGTAAGGAATAATAAATGTATTATGGCCTTGTTGATTTATCCCTATTCAGTTTGTGGAGCTGAACCAGAGAGACCAACCCAGCCCAAGAAAAAGCATAAATTCTACAACTTTTTAAACCATGTCAAATAAGATTCTTTAAATAAGATTCCCCCTCTCCCCCAGAAAAGCTGAATTTACATCCTAACTGTGGGAGATAATTCATAATCCTGCTCTAGCTGAAGTTAAGACACAAAAAGTCAAATATTTCCTTATGTCATGAAAATTGTGTTGGAGTGTTAAATTGCCTTGTAATGTGTGTGATCGGATAGTTGACAAACTTTTCAGTTTCACCTGCCCTGGACTTCTGAAGCAGTTCCTATCTGCTTTGTGAATCATTACTTTAGAGTTAAAAAAGTAAAGATAAGAATGTGAAATTATCGGATGTTATGTGATAGGAAAAGGTCTCTATCTGGAACAATATCCTGTGTGAAATCACACCTTTATTTTTCCAAGTAGGATCAAGTTTCTAGTATAAACAATAGCCTTTGAACTGTTGCCAAATAATTAACTTGCTAGTCTCTCCCTCAAGACTCATTTGCTTTAAATGATGCATAAGAATATAATGGGTATCAAAAGAAAATGGTTATTTATGTGCATTTTATTTTGAGATCTTCAGACAAAAGGTGCTAGATACGTGCAAAGAGAGGGAGAGTTGCTACCAGGAAATGGCATCAGTTTAAAACCAGCCAGTTAGATCTTGTGGTTGACTAACATGTTATTTACAGAAGTAGCAGTGCCCAGGAATGGTGCTCCACAGGATGATAACCACCAGTTTAGTATGTGAAATACTCAGTGGTCCAGTGGGGTGGGGTGACCACTACCCATGAGACCCTGTGGTTGAAAGTGTCTACTTTGGGCTGAGTATGATTTATCCATACTAGTCCATTTGAAATGATTTGTAAAGACAAATGACATCACCTGTGTCTCTGCTCAGAAAAAAGAACTAAGCCCACTACACTATCATGACATTTTTGAGTCTCTTTTCAACCCTTGGGAATGTGAAGCAACAAATATAATATTTAAGCTGCACTGCACTCCCCTTTACCAGTGTTTTAGGATGACATTTATGTCAATAGGAGCAGCATTCTTTCCAGTATGAAAGTTATACAGCAGATCTTGTTCATAAATATTTTCCTCTATAGAGTACCTGTAATTAATATATCACTGCTATACTAACACAATTATTTCAAGCCAGTTGGTGTATTGGGGTTAAGGGTATTGTCTTGAATATGGAGGCTCAGTTTTAAACAGTCTTGAAGGGTTGGAGAATTTTGACTCCCTCACAGGTTACTTGGAGGGCACTGCCTTAATGCAAACCTTCATCAGTGTGACCTCTGAGAGAAAGAGTATTAAGAATTGAGGGGATGAAACCCACTTTTATCTGAATGTTAGAGAAAAGGATTTATTCAGAAAGATGGATAGAAGTGTGATTCTATTGGGCAGGGAAGGCAATCCTACCCTTAGCCTTGGATTATTTTGTCCTTGAAACATTTGAATTTGCCCTCCGCCTCACCCCTATCTCCCATCCCTGCCAGATCAAATGTAAGTATCTCATCCCTACAGTTTAGCTATATTTAGTTTGTTATTTAGTGCCTGCCTGCAGTGCCTCCAGAATCTGTTTATTTTACATGAATTGCCTGCCCACCTGAAGCTGTGCTAATGTGCTCCTGAAGGTAAAAACAATCTTTAGGGATGTTTCAGATCAGCAATGGATAGAGCAACCAATGAACATATAAAAGCTCAGGAGCTGCACAGACACAAATCACAGATTCTGAAGAAGTTTTCAAAGCCAAAAATGGTAGTTAGGCTTCAGTCACCTATTAAAAGCCAATAGCAGCTAGGTGTCTAACAGTCACTATTGCCTTTGAAAATCTCCCCCTGCACTGGGTGGGGAAGTGAGGACAGGAGCATTTCATCTTTAAGGAACTGGTGTGGGATGTAGAATAGAATATTCTAAATAGAATATTAAGGCCTGTGCTATTTGGGAGTGTGATTCATTCCAGGAATTGGTGAACACTCATGAGCTGCATATGTTGCCCTTAATTCTAGTGGGACCCATTTTCATTTACACAGAGACTGCTTTACATTACACCCCCTTGGGGGATTAAAGTGGATGCAAGATATGTTTACATCCAGTTAAGGTTCCATTGCATTACATAAGGGGGCCTTATAGTAAATAAAAGTCAGACCCTGATTTAAAAGACATTCAAGGTTGTTGGATGAAGAAACCATGGCTTTCTAGGGTTGTCCTAGGTGCTATGGCTCACCATCATACAATTTTTTAATCCTCTTTGTCTCCTGATGGTCTCTACATCTTTAAAACTTTCCGAATCCAGTATGTTGCACTGCATTTCAGTGAAGCTGCATATACTATACATAGATTCTGAAGTCTTTGGGATGAAAGGTGCTATAAAATGTGCATAGGATATCTATGTACATAGTTGTTTGTATAAGCCTTGAAGTTTGCACTATGCTTGAAGTTGTACCGAAATCCTCTTAACAAGGGACATGTTGTCTGATGTTCTGAGAGACTATTTAAAATAACTTCTTATGTATTTTTAAAATGTTTATCTAAGCTGTGGTATCTTAAGGATTGGTGTGAAGCACAGGTTAGTTTTATTTATTTGGTTTTGGTAAGTTAAAGAATTTTTCAGTTACAGAGTAACAGAATGGCACAACCCATGCCCTGGAACTTTTTAAAAGTTAGCTGTCATTTTTAACTCATTGGATTATAGTAATTGAAAGTAGATTTTCAGTTTCAGTCCTTGGGACTTCCCAAGTGAGATTTGAAGTGCCCAATTGTGCCTTAGTGGAGGGATTATGGTTTTTGTGGCTTGGGCTGCTTTCCACAATTAAGACCCGTAGATCCATGTTACTTGGATCAGAGGGGTAGCCATGTTAGTCTGTATCCACAAAAACAATGAGGAGTCTGGTGGCACTTTAAAGACTAACAGATTTATTTGGGCATAAGCTTTCGTGGGTAAAAAACCCCACTTCTTCAGATGCATGGAGTGAAAATTACAGATGCAGGCATAAATATACTGACATGAACTCCCACGAACATGATACAGTTCTGCGGTGATCTGGCAGCCTACTTTTACCATCTCCGACTCAAGGAATATTTTCAACACACCACTGAACAGTGCACAGACCCACAGGAACCTTCCTACCAACACTACAGGATGAAGAATTCTGCGTGGACTCCTCCTGACAGTCTAAATGACAGACTGGACTTCTACATAAAGTGCTTCCACAGACGTGCAAAGGCTGAAATTGTGAACAAACAGCTTCACTTGCCCCATAACCTCAGCCATAGAAACAACTCTGGCATTATAATCAAAGGGGCTGACAAAGGAGGTGCTGTAGTCATCATGAACAGGTTGGATTATGAACAGGAGGCTGCCAGGCAACTCTCCAACACCACATTCTACAGGCCACTATCCTCCGATCTTACTGAGGAGTACCAAAAGAAACTACACCATCTGCTCAAGAAACTCCCAGCTATAGCACAGGAACAAATCTACACAGACACACCCCTAGAGCCCCGACCAGGAGTATTCTATCTGCTCCCCAAGATCCATAAACCTGGAAACCCTGGATGCCCCATCATCTTCAGGCATTGGCACTCTCACAGCAGAATTATCTGGCTATTTGGACTCTCTCCTCAGTCCCTACGCTACCAGCACTCCTCGCTATCTTCAAGACACCACTGACTTCCTGAGGAAACTACAATGCATTGTTGATCTTCCATGGTGGCCAGGATGGTGTTTTCAGGATGTAGAAGCGCTTTACACCAATATTCCACACGACAAGCTGTCAGGGACAGTATCCCTGATGAGGTCACAGCACACCTGGTGGCTGAACTTTGTGACTTTGTCCACACCCACAACCATTTCTGATTTGGGGACAACTTATACCTTCAAGTCAGTGGCACCGCTATGGGTACCTGCATGGCCCCACAGTGTGCCAACAATTTTATGGCTGACTTAGAACAACGCTTCCTGAGCTCTCATCCCCTAGCACCCCTTCTCTACTTGCACTACATTGATGACGTCTTCATCATATGGACCCACGGGAAGGAAGCCCTTCAAGAATTCCACCTGGATTTTAACAATTTCCACCCCACCATCAACCTCAGCCTGGACCAGTCCACACAAGAGATCCACTTCCTGGACACTACAGTGCAAATAAGTGATGGTCACATAAACACCACCCTATACCGGAAACCTACTGACCACTATACTTACCTACATGCCTCCAGATTCCATCCAAGACACATCAAACGATCCATTGTCTACAACCAAACCCTAAGATACAGTTGAATTTGCTCCAATCCCTCAGACAGAGACAAACACCTACAAGATCTTTATCAAGCATTCTTAAAACTACAATACCAACCTGGGGAAGTGAGGAAACAGATTGACAGAGCGAGATGGGTGCCCAGAAGTCACCTACTACAGGACAGGCCCAACAAAGAAAATAACAGAACACCACTGGCCCTCACGTACAGCCCCCAACTAAAACCTCTCCAGCACATCAACAATGATCTACAACTGATCCTGGAAAAGGATCCCTCACTCTCACAGACCTTGAGAGGCAGGCCAGTCCTCGCTTACAGACAGCTCCACAGCCTGTAGCAAATACTCACCAGCAACTACACACCACACCACACCACAGAAACACTAGCCCAGGAACCAATCCCTGTAACAAACCCGGTTGCCTACTCTTTCCGCATATCTACTCTAGCGACACCATCAGAGGACCCAACCACATGAGCTACACCATTGGGACTCATTCACCTACACATCTACTAATGTGATATATGCCATCATGTGCCAGCAATGCCCCTCTGCCATGTACATTGGTCAAAACAGACAGTCTCTACATAAAAGAATAAATGGACACAAATCAGACATCAGGAATGGTAACATACAAAATCCAGTAGGAGAGCACTTCAATCTCCCTGGACATTTTATAACAGATTTAAAAGTAGCCATACTTCAACAAAAAACTTCAAAAACAGACTTCAAAGAGAAACTGCAGAGCTACAATTCGTTTGCAAATTTAACACCATTAATTTGGGCTTGAATAGGGACTGGGAGTGGCTGGCTCACTACAAAAGCAAGGTTTCCTCTCTTGGTATTGACACTTCCTCATCAATTATTGGGAGTGGACCACATCCACCCTGATTGAATTGGCCCTGTCAACACTGGTTCTCCACTTGTAAGATAACTCCCTTCTCTTCATGTAGCAGTATATTTATGCCTGTATCTGTAATATTCACTCCATGCATCTGAAGAAGTGTGGTTTTTTACCCATGAAAGCTTATGCCCAAATAAATCTGTTAGTCTTTAAGGTGCCACCAGACTCCTCATTGTTTTTATGTTACTTGGAGTTGATACTTCCATTATATAATTTTGAGTAGTGATTAAGCATCAAAAGCACAAGCTAGTCCTACAAGTTTACAGATCAGCAGATTCATAGATGTTGAGGCCAGAAGGGAATATTATGATTATCTAGCCAGACTTGCAACATAACTGAGGGGATACACGGTAACTATTTGTTGTTTGGGTCAATTAACTCACTGATTTAAAATCTGTATAATATATCGATTAAACGTTTACAGATTCTCTAGAGTGCTATCTTTTCAGCTACTTAAAAGACAGCACAACCAATGTACAGGTGCTTTAAAGCCCTAAAGCTCAAACTGATGCAATACCTGGCATAAGAGGGCCCAGCTTCCATATCCATAAGGTTCCCACTTGGGGAACCAAGGCTAGCAATTGGATAAGTGATTTCAGAACAAGCTGGGACACATCCCATAGTAATCTGCTCCCACTGTGGAAATAAGAATTGCTTTATTTTGAAACTGTTGTCCCTACATTTCAATGTTAAGTTTCTTGGCACTGGCTCTACTGGTCTATCAGTTTTACTGTGGGAGTACTATTTTCAGTAATTGAGACATTATATTTAGTTTTCTAGTGTTAAACAGAGACTTAGATTCTGAGGAACATGGTCCTGTACAATTCTCGGATAAATCTGAAAAAAAAAGTCACGTCAAAGAAGTGGGGAAAAGTGAGATGGAGTCACTCACTTGTTCATGACAGTATTTTTTTTTTTTTTTTTAAGATCTTAATCCAAAATAAATCTCTAGGATCCTCATCACATTAACTCAAGTTAGGCAAATGTTGTGACACTCTTTTTAGCCTCATTTATGGTCTTGCCTAATATCTTAATTTCTCCAGGGGGTGTAAATATATAACTTGTTGCCACAGGGGCATGCGCAAGGGGGGGATGGGGCTCCCCCAATAATCATCAGGGCACAGAACTTTTCCAACCCCGGGACGGGAGAAGCCAGAGTGAGCTCCTGCTGGGGTCGGGGGACACAGAATGTGCCTCCCCAAAGGGGTCAAAGTTAAACCTCTGCACACGCCCTTGCCAGTACACTTAAAATTGTTTATATTTATTTCAATGTCTGCCCTAACTGAAGATATGATTAAAAATAATGTATGTACAATGGTAGTGTTTTCATTTTGTCATCTTCCCAAAAGATCAGGTCTCCAGATTCACCTGGCTTCAGGTTTAGTCTGCAGATACCCCCTGTAGGAATTGGGTCATATACCTTTAAGTAGCTTGTGAACCGTTTAGTGACCCTCAATGTCTGTGTTCCTGAGGCCCTCAGAATCTTACCAGAAAAACAGGGTTTATATGAATTTGAACAAACCTTGCATGTTGTGTATGATTAGTAAACAGTTATTTGGGTCCCACTGTGCCCATGTGGTTCCTTCATATGTTGTATGTCGTGCAAGAGATACACACTGAAAGGGAATGGTTTGACACAAAAATAAGTTAAATGAGTACACATTGAACACTAAGATATTACACTATCGAAAAAGGTTAATCAGAAGGAAGAATTTTGAGTGCAAGTTAATAGTAATCTTCAATTAGATATACCATGCATAGCTGCAGCCCTAAGTGTTTTAGGAGCCTCTCGTTTATTGGTTTTTACATAGCACTTTAGCTAAATAAGAGATCAACATTCAGAATCCAGCACTCGTGAATATGTGGATTTTAGATATTCTCCAATTGCTTTTGGATCTACGGACTAATCAATGTTGTGTGTAATTAATATTCCTCTTGTTGTACAACGGGGAACTTTTACTCTGATTGCTTCTGAAATTTCAAAGCACCAAAGGATCACTTCAGTGCATGAAGAAACTGAGACTATGAAATGTAAGTTAATTGGTTTCATCTTTAAAAAAATCTCATACTTCTAGAATCAACAAAGTGATCACAGCATGATTCAGCAGCTAGGCCACTGGACTGGGAATCAGGAGACCTGTGTTCTGTTTGACTCTGCCATTCACCTGCTGTAAGATGTAAAGGAAGTTACTTCATCTCTGTACCACAGTTTTCCCATCTGTAAGATGGAGATGCTGCCATGTTTTATACAGCACTTCGATCTATGGATAAAAACAGTGTAAGATTTAAATATTTCTATTTATTATTATAAGATCATGTGGGGATTAACACAATACAGTGGAAACTGATAACCAAGATGAGATTGCAGCCAGTTTTGGCATGCATTTGCACCGCAAAATTGTGGTGTCATGACACAGCCTAGGTGACTCAGACCTAAAGTGTTGGAACAATATGCCTCTTACTTGATGCAGACAGTGGTGAAGTGAGGGCAGACATATGCATGGAATTAAATAGCAGGTTGCCATTTTTATTAGACTTCAGCATAGGGGAGGGGCTCTACCCAACCATCATCCATACTCTACCAGGCATTTAACTGGTTCGAATGCAGGGGTTACAGGGCTCCTTACAAGATAACCCATAACTTGAGGTAGGCTCTCCTTACTTTCTCCCTTGCAAGGAGGACAGAAGATGCAGAAGGGTGGGGAGCTCAGCCCATGAGGTCTGACCCGATCCTATGAGCCCAAGGCCCATCTCCTTTGGGAACCATTCATTGTTATCCTTTTAATCACACTAGAAACTGGCTGCAAGTAATGATGGAAAAAAATAATTTGCCCATTGGAGAAAATATTACGTCCCTACCCCCAAATGGGTAATCATCTAGATGTGCAGAACCTGTCAGGTTGGATCCCCATTCCTAGTTCAGGGTGGGGCTGCTGGAATGGAGCTGAATGATTCCACATGGCCCCCACTCCAATTTGGATCCTTGTAGCTGAGGTGGTGCCCACACAGCATCCTTCCTCCCAGCTGGCCAATGGGTGCTAGAGACTTCCAGGAGAGACACTACCTTGTGTCCCTCAGCAAGTATTCCCTCCCTTGCTGCTGAGACTGTCCCCCTTCACAGCCAGCCCCATCAAGTTTCCCCACTCATTAAGGCAGGTGGGTAGCATTTTCCTGACATGCTTGACATTCAAAACACTGCAGCCTGTACTGTCTAGCAGAAGGTAAATCCAGGCACACTTTCAGATACATATTAGCAGAACTCTAGTAGCACACTCCATACTCCTACAGCTTTTCCACTAAACTCTAGTATTAGCAGTGCTGGGATTCTTAGTTTAGGAAATTTTGGAGGATTTAAAGAAGTTCACCCTTCCATGCTCTCCCCAATGCTTCACATACCAACGAAGAGCTAACATAGCTCTCAATAGTTTTATCTTCATGAAGAGCCACCATTTCACACCTGTACATTTTCTTCATTGGTCCTGTCCTCCTAACTGTGATCTCTTGTTCACTTTCATCTGAAATGACATCATAGTGGTCTGCTATGATGTGGAGACATTTTGCCATCAGATTGCTTTAATTTGTGCATTTAAAATTGCTTGTTCTTTTATGCAGTATAGTTTTATCAGTCCCAGGATATTAGACAGACATAGTGGGTGAGGTAATATTTTGTTTTATTTTTGTTTCTTTCACAGGTGAAAGACAAAACCCTCATTTTAAGTTCAACCTTCTGACCTATTCCTAGTTGCTTTATTCCCAAATAACCTTCTTTCTGGTCCTACATCATGTAAGTAATTCCAGATGCAAAAGTGAGCTATGTATCAGTAAGTGGACATGAAGCTAAGGAAATTTAGCTGAGTGTAAGGGTATGTCTCCACTTTGAGCTGGAGGCCTAAAGTCCAGCTCCAGGAGACATACCCTTGCTGGCTCTGATGGAACTGGTATTCTCAATATAGAGCAGGGATCGGCAACCTTTGGCACGCGGCTCACCAGGGTAAGCACCCTGGCGGGCCGGGCAGGTTTGTTTACCTGCCCTGTCCGCAGGTTCGGCCGATCGTGGCTCCCACTGGCCATGGTTCGCCGCTCCAGGCCAACGGGGGCTGCGGGAAGCGGCGTGGGCGAGGGTTGTGCTGCAGGTAAACAAACCGGCCTGGCCCTCCGGGGTGCTTACCTTGGCGGACCGCGTGCCAAAGGTTGCCAAACCCTGTTATAGAGTGTAGCCATGGTGGTGGGAGGGGCTAGCCGACCTGAGTACATACCTCTCCAAAACACTATGCAAGTACTCAGGGTGGCTAGCCCCTCATGCAGCTGTGGCTATACTATTTTTTATCATACTAGCTTGATCAGAGCTGGCATGGCTCTGTCTTCTTGAGCTGGAATTTAGACCTCCAGCTCAAAGTATAGCCAAACCAAACCCTAAATTGGTGTCATTCAAACAAAAGAGGCCAGAGTCTGTTATTCATATTTACACAGTTGCCTCGAGAAACTCCTCTGACTTCAGTATAACATGACTTCAGAGTTACTGAAGATTTAAACTGCTACAACTAAAAGCCTTCAGGGCCTAATTCTGTTCTCACATACCTATACCTTCAATACTCCACTGAATTTAATGTATAATATACATTAGCACAATGTTTTTTCTGTGTATACACACACACGCACTGAATTATTGTCAGATTTAAATATTATAGTCATCCCTCATGCTGGCAAGCATCATGAGAGCCAAAAATCACAAATGAAAAACAGTGTTAATTACATGGAAAGTAATTCTCTCCCAGCCTTTTAATATGGTCTGTGTTGCAGTTGTTACAAGTGAAGACAGAAAGATAGTAATTAGATTGGGGGTGGAGTGCTATGATCTTTAGATTTCTTACAGCATCTGGTTTCTTCTCTGCTTTGAGAATCAAGATTTCTGAAGTAAATCCAACAAGTCAAAAGCTCTGAACATTGTTTTGTTCCTGTGTGACATCAGGTTTGTTGTTCTCAGACTGAATAAAGTGTCTTGAAGAGAGATTAGTATGGAATAAAATATGTGAAGGTGTGTGGCCATCTCATGTAATCTGATGTATGTGGGATAATATTGGATGTTTTGTTTTTTCTGCACCTCCCCCCCTTTTTAAAAGGCTGCATTTCCAGTCAAACTTGAAAATCCAATTGTAAATTAATTTCAATAATCTAATAACATCACTGCAACATATGCTACTGAGACAAGTGGTATTTGGGCATTTTCAGAAAGACAGTAGGGCACAGTAGTCTTTATAGAAAGAAGTTGATAAAATCTTAAGATTTTATCATGGAAGTGGTGACAATTCTACTGGCATACATGTTATTCATATTATATTATACCTTATATCCTTTTATAAGCCAAGTGTAGTGTGGAATTACAAGAACCTTCCCCCACTAATTACTTCTTAAAAACTTGCTGTACTATATGTTGTGAGGGATTGTTTCTTTTCCAGGAACTTTAATTGATTCCTTTTCCCCCTTGTTTATGACACTTTGTCCTGTCCCTCCCTTTTTTAATGTAGAGAAAGTTTCCCAATTTTTTTAATACTTTAAATCAGACATGACAAATTTTGGGAAGGCTGCTAAAGCAAATTTGATAAATTAACCATATTATTTCCTTGCAATGAAGGATTGGAAAGTTGCTAATGGGGTACAGATTGCACATTAAAAAAAAAAAAAAAAAAACCAGCCAAGGAAAAATCCTGAGAATTAGACTGGTGAAGAGTAAGTTTTTCAAAGACACCTGGGGGCTAGGTTCACAAAGATATTCAGGCATCTAAATCCAACATTTGGGCTCTGACATTCAAGGATCAGGCCTTGCATAAAATACTGCCATAGGTATGGCTCAGTCTATCCAATAACTCAATGATTAGGGAACTCATGTGGGATGTGGAAGTGAAAGACTCAGGTTTAAATGCTCAATCTGCCTGATTTGGAGCACAGACTTGAATCAGCTCTCCAACATCTCATGTGGGAGCCTTTACCATCAGAATATTGGGTATTCTAGAGTGACTTGTTCTCTCTTATGAAGCTGTTTCACTTTGTATAAGTAGTTAAATATTGATTGGAGCAGAGATTTGACTGTGACTCCCACATTCCAGGTGAGTGCCCTAACCACCAGGCTATAGCATTAGTCATCTTAATTGGTATACCCCAATGAATATTTAATTCCTAGAGAGTAAGACAGCTTCAAGAGGAGAGAGACACTCATACCAGACCATCCAATAGGCCAGTGGTTAGACAGAGTTAGGTGCCCCCTTTGTAAATCTGGGTCCTAAACCCGACCCATTTCCTCTGCATTTCATTGCTGGCTATCTTAGCCTCAAATTGACAGCTGCTGAGACTCTTGTTCTTAGGCATGTAGTTTCTTCCAATACATTGTATGGGGAGCCTGGGCACCTACCTCAGGGCAGACAAGCCCACGATGCAGCAGGGCACCTTGGAGATAGGTATTGGAACTCTGAGCATGGCAACAGTTCAGTACCTTTGAATCTAGCTCTAAGTAAAAGCCCAAGTCCCATTGACTTTTGAAGAGGCTAATTAAAGCTAGGATAGCATAACATTTAAACAAGTATAACTTGCTCTCTTTCACATTGTCATAGTTTCAGTAAGGGAAAAATCATGCCTTTTAACCTGGAAGTAATATCTTTTCCAAAAAGGGGCACCTTTTGCAAACACAAGATTTGAGCCCTGCCACTAGTATTTTATTTATCCAATTCAGCTAGAGAAATTAATGGGTCAGTTCTCCACTGGTATTATTGGGCATAATTCCACAGAAGTTAATGGACTTGCGCCCATGTACACCCTGCAAAGAATTTGGCCCAATACATGGATATGATGGTTTGGGGGATTTGTCTAAGTATGATTTATACAGAGTTTATAAAATCAAGAATCATAACTCCATGCATTTGCTGACAGGAACCATGTCACATATCTCTTCCTCCCCTTCCCCTCTCCAAATGTGGAAGTAACTACATAACAAATCAAAGAAGTCATTAAGTCTTTGCCTTGGCAATAGAATGGATACTAGTGATATTTGCCATTAAAGGAAGCTAGTTTTTCCAGGTTGTCTGCAGGTGGTGATAGTGGTGGTGGGAATCGGGGCAATGGAAATTCCCCAGCAAAACAGAAAAACACGGTTTAAGAACTGGCTTTCAAAAACTCCAGAATCTGGGAGGTTGAAGGAATGAAGAGACAAGTGCTTTCTGACCTAAAAGGTTCCTTTTGACTGACTGATCTGAACAAGCTAGAGATCTTGTTGCAAGGGCAGAGAGCTTAACCTGAAGGCTGACCAAAAACCTAAAGAGTTCTTGGAGTGGGGAGGGCTCTGGAGAGAGAGATTGGGTGGGCCGGTTGTGTTACTTACAGACCCATGCAAAAAATATCTGTTTTCTCTACAATAAGAAGTTCCTTTGCAAAGATTCCAAGTTCCTAGGAGTCCTATGTCCCAGAAGAGTTAAACTGTAAACTGGAATACCCACAAGGGTAGAGCTCTGGAAAGGGTGATCTTAAGCTATTGGGGAGACTTGGGGTTCAGCACTGACCTAGGGGGCATAAGGGACCTGGACCATGGGTTTTACTTCTGAGAAGAGGTACTAGGACAGGAGGTCTGCACATGAGGAGTGAGCCTGAGAATGCCCAAGTCAAATGGTGCCTAGACAATGCTCAGATTCAGTAGGCTTACAAGTCTGCAAGATCCAGTGCTTGGACCCAACCACAACAGCCTGGTGAGTGTCCAACAAGGGGCTCCCCAACCAAGTCTGTAATAACAATATCCAAACACAAGTCAGGCTTAACCATTTAAAATATAAAAGAAGAAAGTCCACATTTGAAAGTAAGGGGGAAACTAGCAGCTGTTAAGAAATATGTCTTTCAGCAACTGATATAATCCTGTACTTGTATGTGTTATGCTGAATCATGTAGGTGAGATAAAGATATATGCATGGAAAAAATTAATTTGGGTTTAAGCATGAAGAATAGACTTAACACAACTAAGCATTGGCCTAACTTTGCTTCCATTGAAGTTATCAGGAAATTTCTGACTTCAGTGGAAGCAGAATTTGGCCAACACTGGAAATCCCACCCAGAGTTATTAATGCTGTCATTGGGACACACGAGGCTAAAATAGAGATTTCAGCAACTAAGTAACTGTATTTGTTTTCAGACCTTATAACTTTTAATCAAAGAAATAAGTTCTCCCCACCTCTTTAACTGAAAAGCCAGTTGGGAGAAGTCTTAGGATTTTCTCCAATTTTGTCAAGACATTCCAGATACCTTGTGAAAGAGTTAGAACTTTAATGACAGGCAGGCTTTGATCTGAATTCTTTGAATTGCATACATGCATCTTCCCCCTCTTGCTCTCATCACTCTCCTTTTGTCTTTCTGCTCTCTGTAATCTTAAATCTCATACCATTATTGAAGCTTCTAGCTTCAGGAATCTTTAATGTTTAAAATGTTATGAATTATGTTTGGATTCTACCTTCTCTACACAAAACAGTGTGGTGCCAGTGCCATTTTAATACCTAAGCAATTATATAGTACCGTATGCATTCCTTCTGTCTGCAGCAGAGAGGTAAAAGCTCACATACAGCAAAGATTTAATAGAAAATCTGACTCATTCATAATGATGAACAGCAGGTAGTAGAAGCTAATGCCTCCCACACAGTTCTATTTTCAGATTTCTTAGGGTTTGAGGAAATTGGTTGAAAACTTCAGTACCTGTACTGTCATTTCTGATTTTTCTTCTACAGCATAATCTATGGATTTAGTCCTTTACCATGTGTGTGACATTTACCCAGGGCACTTGTGACTCATATGTTTTTACTAGTGTGCCAATTTAATAGCGCCAGCATAAAAGTCTAAGTTTTCAATTGCTGTAAGTGTGTAAAACAAAAGGCTTTCGCTAGAGAAGTGATAGATATCTAAAGGGTTTTTTAAAAAAAAAAAAATACACACTCTAGACTTTATATATATATATATATATATATATATATATACACACACACACATATTCAAACAGGGAGACCAAAAGCTTCAGAATGAGAATTGGTAGTTATGCTCAAAACAATTCTCTAAAAAGCCAATACATAAAAAAACACCACCCAAAACCCAAAAACAAACAAACAAACAAACAAAAACTTGGATTATGTGGCCTTGAAAGACATAGTAGCATACTAATTAGTTGCTAATTCATTTTTCTTTAATACAGTTAAACCCAAATTCTCTCTATGGGCAATTCTTTATTGTAGCCACAGGAACTTGTAGCCACAAAAAGGAACTTTATAATTACTTACGTATTTGCTACTTCTTGTTATCTCCTGAAATAAGTATAACTCTCCCTACTTACAAAGCTCTGCATTCTGATTGTAGTATTTGCAATGTTTTCCTGTGTTTCAAGCATTGTTTAATTGGTTCTCTTTATTCATTCATTCAGAATGTTGAATTATTCTCGACAGCTCATTACAGATTTCATTTGAAAAAAATTGTTTTGTTTTATAATACCCTTTAAATACCATTCAAAATAAATTCCAGTTTTCAGGATTTTAAAATGTATAGTGAAAATGTCTACTAAACGCAGCAAAAATTAAGTACTTGTAAATATATTTACATAGGTGAAAGTTTATACACAGGAGTAGAACAAAGAAGGGTAAAAAGGGGCAACTGATTAGAAACTCTTCAGAGAAAAGTTAAATAGCTTTCTCTAATATGGAAGAGTCTTATGGAATGTTCTCTTTAAAGAACTATAGGTTTTGGGAACATTATTGGTTTAATTCCTTTTATATTCAAAAAAAGACTTTTCCAATTACTGTATGCACAGGCTTAAGGACAAACTTAAATCTAACTGTTCCTGGACACCATTGTTCTGACTTTAAAATGATATAGATTTGGGGACTTAACTCTATACTGTTTTGAGGGAATTTGATCCATAAGTGGAACAAAGACCTTTTGGGGCAAGAGGGAAAGTTTTTTGTTTAAACTATCCGCTCTTCTCTAAGTCAAGCAGAGCCAACAGACCTGAGAGGAATCTCTCCTCACTCTGGGCCTGATTTAAAGCAAGCTGAAGTCAATGGGAAAGTTTCCGGTCACTTCAACAGAGGCTGGATCAGGCACTCTGAGCAGGAAGTGATTAAGTGAGATCTATTAATCATTTCTCACTCACTCTTAGGACAAATTTTCACTGCTACCTATATTCACAGATCACATCCTGGGCAGCCCCCTGTCCTATTTACTAATGGAAGGGAACTGTGCAAAGATCCCCACCCCCCAAACCCCAAGTTCTGCTCACTGATCAATGGGGAGGAAGAGGAGAAGGAACAAGAGACCTAGCAGAGAGGGGTGATCAGAAGGTCTGTGAAGTACAAAGAAACAAAAGTAGTAAATAGAAACTGATAACAGTCACAGCCTATTCCACCCTTATATGCCACATGTTATTACAGCATCTATGACAAAAGAACCAAAATTATTGATCCTTATGCTCAGCTCACAGGTGCATGCTGGCCTCTGGGGTGCACCTGTGTTGTTGGAGTATTTGTGCATCTGTGACTCTATCATGGTCAGGAGCTCTGCTGAAGCCTATGACTGTTTTAGCCCCATCCAGACCTACAAAGCCCAAGACAGGTCCTCAACCTCTTTCGTCCCCCAAGCCTTCCAGTCCTCTCCCCTGCTGTTCTCTCTTTTATCTCCACAGTAGCCACAAAGCCCTTCACAACTTGGTCTGTCTGAGGATCAGAATCACTGTCACCCAACCTGTGTGTGTTTGTTTTAGTAGGTTTGGTCAGAAGCTTTTGAAATTTCAACAAAACACAGGGGAAAAGCTGTTAGTTCTCCTCTCTCCCTCTCCAATATTTTGACCCACTTTAATAATTTTGGAGTGATGTTACTGGATGTGTTGTGTGCAGAGCAACTGAGTGGGTCTGGTACCTGTAAACTGCATGGCTTAATCTGGGCCTACAGGCTTGGCAATGTCCCTGACAACAAGTGAGGAGCATAGGGGTGCTTTTAAGCGCTCTTGAAAACCCCAGATGAGCACCCAGTTGTGGAAACACACAGAGAACATGGGAGACTTGGATCTCATAACAAGCTATTCTGAGATATCCTGAGTGCCTAACATGTACTGAACCTTAGATCACACAACTGGACATCTCCACCCGCACAAAATCTGAGAATTCTACTAATAGTGCATGTAGAAGATTATTGCACATCTACCACCTCCACCTGCTATACTGCCTGCATTGGTGGTTTCTTCATTTGCATATTTCCCCCTATATGAAGTTAAATGTTGTTTACCTCCTTTTATGTTGTTAAATAACTTCTGTTTTTTTAATGTTCAGTTTCATTTTCTATTAAAGTAATAGAATCAGTAGCCAACATAGGGTAACAAAAGCAGAAGTTTAGAGTTACGCAAGAACTATTACATAGATATAGAAACTGCCTAATCCTCAATTTTGGATATTTACATAGAGGGCCTTTAAAGCCAATATCAAATCACATACTGACATATTAAGGACTAAATATCACAAAGATATCCTCTCACTTTATAAACTACACAGGTATTTGTTTTCTCTGATTTCTCTTGGAGAATCACTTCGTTGTTCTTTTTACACACCACTCCCAACATTTTTATTGTCTTGAAGAGTTTTCCAAATGTTGGTACTGATCCTTTTCCCACTTAAGTCAATGGCAAAATTCCCATTAGTCAGAATGAAGGATTTTTTCAGGCCCTCTTTCACTTAGATTCTGTAGTCACAGGCCTATCTTTCATTCTCCTTCCTTGCCTGTTTTTTGCAGATTTTTCATTTTGAAACATCCTTGTGAAATTCTTATCCTTGTGAAGCTTTTGATCAATTTTAGAGGTTGGTTTAGAATTCCCTCCTTAGCTCTGAAACTCCAAACTGTCTGCCTTCTCTATTTTAGTCCCTCTACTTTCACATGTTGGTCATCAAGAAGAACTGGATGCAGCTTGCTCCAAAGCACAGAACCCCAAATGCATCTACAAGCCTCATATGCCCCTGTGTGATAGAGTACTGAGAACCAATAGCAGAGGCAGCACTCTGATCACTTAAACACCCCCTAGACACACCTGACTGCCTAATTAGTGAGGATTAGAATGAGGTGGGAAGCTCTAAAGCACTAATTAGCCCATTAACAGAGGGTAGAAAGCAGCATAGGAAGTAAGTGCTTGGGGAGAAAGGCAGGCAGGCAGGCAGGCAAGAAACTAGATCCCAGAAGATCTCTGGGTGGAGAGAGCTCTTCCTTTTCTCTTTAACAGAGGTTTGAGAAGAACTGAAGCTGCAAGTGATGTGGTATATGGATCACTAAGGTGGTGGGGGGGAGAGTTATGTAAATAAGTTACATGGTGGTGGTTGACAACTGAAGGTCTCTGACTAGTCTGTGTAGACAGAGGTGGGACCTTGTCCAGTCACACCATATCTTGCTATTGCAGCACTTATGTGGAAAAAAGCAAACATGGGAGAAAGAGAGAGGAAAAAGCTACTTGATGTCCAAGACCAGCATGGATAAAACAAATCACAAAACCAAGGTTCTTTGGTGCACATTTGTCATATTCTGCATGCAAAAAGGAGAAAGTGGGAGCCTTTTTTATTTATGTATGTACTAACCATGCACATCCAGTAGAGATAAGATAAAAGAAAGGCCTAATCTTTAGAAGCTAGCCTGTATAAAACTTTATATGTTGAATAGCCAAGAAGGTATTGCAAAATAATTACACTAGAGTAGACTAATAGGAATTAGGGTAGCATTATCTTAGAGTTCTGAATAGGTGTTTATATTTATCAGACATGGTACCTAGTGTAGATATCCTTTATAATGTTTGTTAGCTAATCTATATTCTATTGATTTGGAGGCGGGGGTGCTAATAGTGTGCACAATGCAGTTGTGGGCAGTGATCCAGGCAGAGTTTTATATTAATTTGTATGGGGTAAAGTAAATGTTACTAGGTTTTCAGTGCTGCTAGAATACAAACAGAAGTGCTGTCAGGGATAATTCTAATTTAAAAAAAAAAAAAAAAAACTCCATTAGTATCACAGGCAATGGGAATCCAATCAGACTACTTTCAAGCATCATCCCAAACTTAGCTGAAGATTTAGCCAAAAGGTTGTTTCCAGTCAAAGTTGCAGAGCAAAAGCTTGACTGTGAGTCAACTGAGCCAAGGATCAAAACGTAAATCATAATCGTCACATCTTTATCACCAGATTGTGTTCCCAGATTTAAAGAGAACAGAAAGGTCTTTTTCCTCTCATGTAATTCCATTGTAAAAGTAGCTAAGAACCTAGTAAATGGACTATCGTGAAACTTCAGAAACTTGAAAGCATGTTATATGGGAAATGTAGTACTGCATAAACCCTCTGACTTCAGCCAGCAAAATAAAAGTGAGATTTGATACCCCAATAGTATTAACATTGTATTTACAGCTGCTGCTGCCCACATGAAAAAAATGTGATCAAAGGCACTGCCACAGTGTGACATGGTATGGGACTACACTATAACAAGTTTACAGTGTTAACAGATTGTTTCCAATGAAAGTGTATGTGATATAACTGCAGGTGTTCATAAACAGATTGCAGGATCAAAAGATTTTGAAATTCTGGGCTACATTTTAAGTTAGCCCCTTCTGGTGTACAGTAGCTTAATTGTGGGTCTACACGCACCTTTTTGCAAACTATAACTAAATGGACTCTCAATATTTTGGGTAGTAACACTTCTGTTATATGACTGCTAGCATGGCTCTTATATTAAACCAATACGTGTTGTAGATTTTGCTGACAGTGTTCTCAGATGCTTTCAAAATTTAACTGAAGTTACTTGCCATGTATTTTTGCTATTTTATGCAAGTCTGTTATGCATGTGACCATACATTCACCCTCCAACTTTTAAAACAAAAAGCTATTGTTTTGCTTTGCAGAGTCTTTATTTACAAAGGGTGAGCCAGATCCTCAGCTGAACTCCCTCAGCTTCAGTGGAGCTACACACTAGCTGAGGCTCATCTCCCCCCGCCCCCACATTTAGAACTTGCAACAGGCTCTTTGCCAGACCTTTGTGAGTACATTGTTAGAATGGTGCACAGACATTTAACCTCATGACTCCTTGACATTAAAATCTCTATAACCCGTGTGCCAAACATAGCCACTGAAGTCTGACAAACAGCCTCCAAGGCTTCCATGTAAGAGCTTTTGAAATTGCTGCTCTTTTCATGTCAGATTTCTGATTAAAGCTGCCCACTATTCATAGAATTACATGCAGAATCTATATCTGAATACAGGTAAGGCTGAGGTTGTTGCATGCTACTAACGGCAAAGCAGAGTGAGGTAAAGCAGCAGCATAAAAGGGGAGCCCAGTTTTTTTAAAGTTCTGATTTAATTGTCTTGAATGCATCTGGGATTCTGCTCCAGGCATATCTAAATATTATGGGAGCCGTGTTAGGCATCTTAGCAGGCCAAATGCTTAGCCCTAGTGCAGCTTTATTATTCTGAACTGGCAGTGCTAAGTGGCTGTAAAGTCAGTTTCTCTCTCTTCCCCTACACTACTGAAATATTCCATGAATACTCAGGTGGTATAGGACTGGCCCTCTAGAAGTCTCTTCTTGGCCCATGACTTAGGGAACAGGGGTGTTGGCCAGAGTCCTGTTGCATTTCAGTGATCCTCAGCTAGCAGAACACCCCACTGGAAGTTGTTGAAATCAGACAACTTAGAGAAATCCCAGCACTGAACTGGTTTCCAGATGGCCTCAGGACTGGATAGGGAGACAGTGTATAAAGCCACCTTTACTCTCACAACTCAGCTGTGCTGAGAGCAACTAGTGACAGAGCCCCTAGGTTCTAATTCTCCATTGCCTTCTATCCTGTGTAGTAATTTACAACAGCACAAAGTAGAATATGAATATACCATTTACAGCCACATTGTGACTGTACAAGATTCAAGGCACTGAAAAGCCAGGTTTCTAAGAGCCGATTTCTTACTTACACTGCTTTGAGTCAATGGAGCTACACTGGTGTAAAACTACTGTCAGTGGAAGGAGAATCAAACTCCTTATTTGTAAAGATAGTGCGTTGAATTCTAACTGCTCAATTGCAACATCAGAGTTAGATGGCTTCAGGTTAAGCCAATTTTCAATCTCTGCAATGTTCATAGCCAGACTAGAGCCCATTTTCTTCCTTTACATATTGTACTAAGCCAGAGCAATGGAGGGATGCCAATTTACACTAACTGAGATGACACTAAATCTCTCAAAACCAGATAAAGAACCTGAGACCTAGTAGAGGGGGAATAGGGAAATGTGAATGGATAAAACATATCCAATTTTGATCTTCCTAGGGAGAGGTTGCTTAAGCCAAATTGTGATGACCTGGCAGCTTGCAAAACTAAGTGTACAGTGGTTATTTTTCTAACAGTGATTCTTCACTCAAAGTCAATGTGGATTTTACAAAACAAGTTTACAATGTAGCCACATCAGAAGTGGCATTTCTGAAAGTGAAGAGAAAAGAGGTCAGTGCATGAGCCATGCATTTGACATTACGGCTATGTCCCTGCTATGAGCTAGGGGTGTGATTCCCCTACTTGCGTACACATACTTACACTAACTCTCAGCGTTTCACATGGGTTTGTACTTGGCACAGCTCAGTCATTCCTCTACTGATGCTGATACTGGGATATTTCTACTCATTCTAACTCAATGAGAGTAGTGCAAGTATGCATACACGAGCAGGAAAATCACACCCCTGGTTCATAGTGTAGGGATAGCCCAGGAGGCCATTGCAAGCACAAGTGAGTCTGCCTGCTCTAGAGAAATGTGATCAAGATGCAAGCAGCAACCATTCACTATTTTGAGACTCATAAACCTTGCTAAGCCTCAGGAGGTTCGCTCATGCCATGGTGAAGCTCAGAGTTAGAAGAGAATTGTTTTAAAATTAACCATAATAAAAATCACAAAGTTCTCACCTTCCATCCCTTGAAGGATGATCCTGGGTTGCCAGAATACTGCAATAATGACTTATTCTCAGTTGGGCAAGCTGTTTGTTTTTAATTTTGTATGGGTTTGTTTCAAGTCCACATAGTCTATTTTATCCCAACCATCAAAATGTTGGGGGTTCAGATAAAAGGCTCCAGGTGTTGAAAACTACATGTAGATGTCAAAGGATGGACAAGCTCAGCACATGGGTGAGGCTTTTACAGGTCATCCACAAGTGTCACTATCATGTAGTATCCTTTGAGGGCCACATAAAAATGTTTAGCAGATTTAGAGGGTTCTGAAAATACCTAACTGCCCTCTTGAAGAGTAGAAAAAACTGCTTGATACCATAAATCATTGAAAATTCAGACCATCAACTTTCCTGTAGTACACAGACAAAATGGAGCACAAAATGTAAACTAAGCCTTAATTATTGAGCAGAGCAATCTCCAAAGCATGCCTGATAAAAGCTAATTCTTGTCATATTTAAAGGTCCAAGTTGTATTTTTGTAATAAATAATAAGCTATAATAATGACAGTACTCTGCACTTAACTAGAGCCTTATATCTGAAGATCTCAGATCACTTTACAAATACTAGCAGATTAAGACTCAGAGCACCCAGTGAGAGAAGGATTATAATAATTATTATTGCCATTTTATAGGTAGGGAGAATAATTCACAAGGTTTAAGATGTGTGTTAGCTCACACGATGTGTACAGAAGCCTAGGAGTAAAACCCAGGTTTTCCTGCTTCCAGGCTTGCCTACAATATCACACTGGCTATTTAGACACATGGGGTGAGTATGATGGGGCAGCACTCACCTATTGAGTGCCTCCTACGACCTAGGTGTGGTATGCCACTTTTCCCACTCCTGGCACCCCCTGTTGGTTGCTGATCTCCAGGGGTGTGCACAAGAGGGGCAAGCCAGGGCACAGGCCCCCCAATCAGTGGGGGCACAGAACTTATCTAGGGGCCAGGGCAGGGAGAGTGCGAGCCAGCACCTCAAGTGACATGGTGGGCAAGCTAGTGCCTCCAAAAGCAGACAAATTTTTATTCCTGTACATGCTCCTGCTGATCTCACTAGGTGGGTCTTCAATGGCGCAGCCCTTAAGACAAGTCACACTGTCAATATGAGCCCCTCCCAGGGTAGCAATGGGTTCACCAAATTGTCCCCACCAGGGTCTTCAGCTCCATCTTTGGGCCTTTTACTCAGTCCTCTAAAGGAGCCTTGTCCTGTGCTCAAAGTTCAAACCCCTTCACCAATGAACAGTGGCAGAACCCAGGCCTACCCAGTACTCCCTGTTCCAGTCCAGGGACCCTGTAAACGGCAGCCACATACAACTTCCTTTAATTAGTAGTAGTTTGTTGCTGCTGCTTTCCCACTTGAACCCTTTATCTTCATTCATTACCTTGGAGTTACAGTTCTCAGGTCCTCCCTTCCCCCAGTCCAGTAAATACAACTAGTCAACCACTTTTGGCCAGCAAGGAACTGACCTGCTTGGCCCCTGCAACTCCTTTTATCTGAGCCTGCTAGGCGCTGATTGGCTGCTTCCACACCTCTCTAGGCAGGTCTAGAGGACCCACCTCCACTGCTCCTTCCTGGGGCAGGGTGTACTAGGACCGCAGGGTTTCCAGATGGGGGCCTCAAAGGGCCAAGTATGCTCCATCACAATCAGTTTAACATTCAAAAGAAGAAACGTGAACCTGAAGACTGAAACATTTGTTTAATTATGAAAACCAATGCATTTCTTCTGACTGTCAAAGATTGAAAAAGTTCTACAACAAATTCCGGGTGTAACAAATAACATTTTTGTTTGTTTGTTCATTTTAAGCAGCAAGACAGATGCAACCTGAAGTCAGGAATGTTAATTGCCATGACAGTACAGGACCATTCAAAGTACCATACTATCTTACATCATTGGTTTATCCTACTCCAAGTAGTAGTCAATAAGTGATACACCAGAGATAGAAAAACTTATTTCCACCTTTGCATTTTCCAACATACACACAGTAATGCACTTAGCTATTGGTACAATACACTACATGGGATAAAAGGTGAATTCCTTGATATCCCTACAGTGATTACTTCACACTGTGAAGTTTAATTTTCCTAATCCAGACCCATATTTTCTCTATAGGCAATTCAGCATTAATGAGGACAAGCTAAGAAACAGTGAAATACCCCTTAGTGATGACAAGAAGGAAAACTTAACAAATTCTAACAAAAGAAAGGAAAAATTTCCCTGACAAACACTGCATCAAACCCCACTAAATCTGGGTTATTGGGCCAGTACTTGTCTCAGATTCTATTTGTACCTTTTCCTGTCTTACACTAAGAGGGAGGGTGTGCATCAGAGTGACTACACTTTTGGCCAATGGCTGTAACTGGGGCAAATCCACAGCATAGACAAGGCCTAAATTAAAGCAGTCCTCAGATTGCTCTAAAGCTTGTGAATTTGCCTGGCACACAGTCACAGGGTGGAGGAAGTGCAAATAGTAGAGGCCATAGATAAAATCCTGGCTCCATTGAAGAACTGTGTTGTGGGAGTTCAGTCCACTTGATTTTTGGAGGGAAAAGCTTTCAGAAATGCTTATAATGTTTCACGCACAGATCTTTGCATATCCAGATTTATGTTTATTGGGTATCACTCCAGAAAAGTTCAAGATTCTCACAATAAAAAGAAACTTCTGCTACAGTTATTTGCAGTGAGCATGGAAATGCATTTCTAGAGTAAGGAAAGTCTAAAAGACATTGAAAGGTAGAAGACTGAATCAAATAGTTCCATATTCCTAAAATCCTAGCATTTAAAGTAAGAATGTAAAGATGTTGCACACAGTATATTTTCCAGGGTTGTTTTTGTTGTTTGTTTTGGTCAGTCCTCATTTTCAATGATTACTTGTGATGGGGCTTTCACTACTTCCCTAGAGAGATGATTCCACAGTCTAACAGATCTCACTTTTAAAGATTTTTTCTGAAGTTCAGCCCAAATGTTTTGTTTTGTTAATTTAATCCTGATGGAGCAGAAATTTACCATATAAGACTGACAGTATGTCTCACTTTGCCAAAGGGTATGAGTTTACAGCCTTCAGTGAAAAAGAAAATCTGAGTAATTCAGGCTTGAAGCTCCAAAATGATATAGTCTTTAACTATATAGTATCTTCCAAACAGGAAATTGAAATTTACAAAAATAAAGAAAATTATACTCCTGATAATGAACATTCTACCCATATAACACATTTTTCTGGGCACCTGTGAAACAAATAACTAGTAACTCCACATGTCAATTTTAATGTTGAAGCCTGTCTATTTGCATGACAAGCTATAGTTAAAGCTACATGATACAATGGGTCTGATTCTGATCCCCCAAAGGTTGTGGAGTCTATGGCCATAGCAGTCTGATTGAATGGATGACAGTGCATAATAGGGGCCTTACATTGGTGTGATTCCATTGACTACAATGGAATTACTCTTGATTTACACCTTTGTAAGTGTGATCAGAATCAGGCACCATGTTCTGTGGGAGTGGGACTATATAATTCAATTGAAAATGAGGAAGGAAGACATTTGTAGTATTTATTTTTCAAAGAAATTGTCAACATGAAAAACAATGGATGTGTTTGAAATATTTATTTCTCTGTTGTAATAAAATAATTTCTAAACAACATATAAAATTCGCAGTCTAATTAAAGACTGCTGGTTACTTGTTGTTATGGCTTTGCAAAGATATAAGCAAAGGAATAACAAAGTACAAAAACAATGTAGGATTTATTTTAATTCCTTGTGCTGTGAAAAACAAAATCATAGCAGGGAGATGTCAGTTTTTATAAACCATTTTTATAGGCCAGAATATCTGTGTATCCAGTTGAAGCCACGAAGCAATTTTTATATACTTTCCCCCCCTTATTCTTACAATAGGTAGTCAGAAACAGAAAAAAAAAATCAACAAGTTTTCATCATTTTAATTTCTGTTTTGTTGTTGATGTTTGTTTCTGTGGCAAAATCTCATTTTTAGCAATTTTTGTAACCAGCTCTAATTCCTCTTGACTGAAGCAGCATTGATGTACCCTCAAATAATTTTGCCTGGGAAAATCAGAAAATAGCTCATGTGATTATAGTGGTGATGATATATGGAAGCAACCTCTTCCCAATATATTTTCCTTTGTGACTGGTTGGTCCCTACTATTCCTATCTCCAGTATATGGTTGCCCTTTTGTAGGAACTTTTTCCTAGTATTCCTTTCTGAGGACTGTCCCTTTAAATTGGGTAGACATAGGCAGCTGTAGTCCTAAAGTGGCCATGTTGCAATTAGCTGCTTTTTGTTATATCTCCCTCTTAACCAGCTGATAAACATTTATAACACTTGTTAGGTTTTCCCTCAGGCCCTAATCTGATCCTACAATCTGAATCATGTGGGCAAACATCACTGGGGCTCTGTGAAAGCACAAGTTTTACTTGCACAGATCTAGTTGCAAAATTGGAGTCTTTGGTTTCTCTTTTTCTGAAGACATAGCACCTTTTCATCAACCACATAGGTAAGCAGCTGATCCATATTCTTCACAAACACAAAGAAAAGTAAGAATTATTCATTTGATTTTAAATGGATAGAAAAGTATACAAATGAAAATTAAGGATTATATATATATAATGTACCCTCTGAAAGGAAAGTTTGGCATTATTTCACATTCTGGCAGTATGTATGTTTGATATTAAAACATCACAAGTATTCCTACTATATGGACTAATGAACAACGAAGTTCAGATCTCAACTCTAGAACTGAACTTGCCCAGGGTTCAGCAGATGTTTATAGTCAGGATTTTGGTTTGATCTAGTCTTTAGCAGAAATGCCTGGTATGAACTTTAAGAAGAATATCCCAGGGCTGAGTTCTGGAAAAGTACTGGAAGCATATTTGTGATAAAACCTACAGCTGCCATCAGAGAGGTAATATGCCAAGACATAGAAGGTTAGTGTATTGAGCTATTTGCATCCTCCTTAGTTTCACTGAGTTTATTAAACATGCATCAGTGAATATGATAAACTACAGAACTGAATGACTCTGGGACTTGGTAATGGGATACAGAGCTGTTCCTCTTGTGTCATTCATTCTAAACCAGTCCAAACTGACAATGACTAAGAGTGTAATCCACCAAGCAATTTAGGGACCAACAGTCTAGAGTTAAGCACCTAAATCCCCATGTGTAGCATCCACAAAACTCCCACTGGGCTGCTGCCTAATCTGTAGGTGCCAAAAACTCATTCAGCTCCTATCTTTCGATCATCCGAGTTCTCTAAGCACCTACGTTTTAAACCCTGGGCATGCACTCTGCTGCCCCACTTTAGGTATCTGGACACTTGTCTCCTGCCTAAGCAACAGAACAGTTCACAAACTGGGGGAACATATATATTCGCTGTCTACGTTGCATGTGGTACCCGATCCAGTAGGTGGTCTTTGAGCATGCCTTTGAGCATGATTGATCCCATTCAAAATCTGGCCTGTGGTGGTGCCTACTTTATAACTTTTATCCCACGGGCTAGAGAACTTCCTGGGATGTAGGAGACCCAGGTTAAATTCCCCCCTCTACTGGGTGGGGGGGAATGATTTGAACAGCCTCTCTCCCACCTCTCAGGAGAGTGTTCTAACACCTGGGCAATGGGATATTTTGATGTGAGGCTCCCTCTGTCTCTCCTGTTGAAGCTGTTCCACTGTGGATAAGAACATAAGAACATAAGAAAGGCCGTACTGGGTCAGACCAAAGGTCCATCTAGCCCAGTATCTGTCTACCGACAGTGACCAATGCCAGGTGCCCCAGAGGGAGTGAACCTAACAGGCAATGATCAAGTGATCTCTCTCCTGCCATCCATCTCCATCCTCTGACGAACAGAGGCTAGGGACACCATTCTTACCCATCCTGGCTAATAGCCATTTATGGACTTAGCCACCATGAATTTATCCAGTCCCCTTTTAAACATTGTTATAGTCCTAGCCTTCACAACCTCCTCAGGTAAGGAGTTCCACAAGTTGACTGTGCGCTGCGTGAAGAAGAACTTCCTTTTATTTGTTTTAAACCTGCTGCCTATTAATTTCATTTGGTGACCCCTAGTTCTTGTATTATGGGAATAAGTAAATAACTTTTCCTTATCCACTTTCTCAACATCACTCATGATTTTATATACCTCTATCATGTCCCCCCTTAGTCTTCTCTTTTCCAAACTGAAGAGTCCTAGCCTCTTTAATCTTTCCTCATATGGGACCCTCTCTAAACCCTTAATCATTTTAGTTGCTCTTTTCTGAACCTTTTCTAGTGCTAGAATATCTTTTTTGAGGTGAGGAGACCACATCTGTACACAGTATTCGAGATGTGGGCGTACCATGGATTTATATAAGGGCAATAATATATTCTCAGTCTTATTCTCTATCCCCTTTTTAATGATTCCTAACATCCTGTTTGCTTTTTTGACCGCTTCTGCACACTGCGTGGACATCTTTAGAGAACTATCCACGATGACGCCAAGATCTTTTTCCTGACTCGTTGTAGCTAAATTAGCCCCCATCATGTTGTATGTATAGTTGGGGTTATTTTTTCCAATGTGCATTACTTTACATTTATCCACATTAAATTTCATTTGCCATTTTGCTGCCCAATCACTTAGTTTTGTGAGATCTTTTTGAAGTTCTTCACAATCTGCTTTGGTCTTAACTATCTTGAGTAGTTTAGTATCATCTGCAAACTTTGCCACCTCACTGTTTACCCCTTTCTCCAGATCATTTATGAATAAATTGAATAGGATTGGTCCTAGGACTGAGCCTTGGGGAACACCACTAGTTACCCCTCTCCATTCTGAGAATTTACCATTAATTCCTACCCTTTGTTCCCTGTCCTTTAACCAGTTCTCAATCCATGAAAGGACCTTCCCTTTTATCCCATGACAGCTTAATTTACGTAAGAGCCTTTGGTGAGGGACCTTGTCAAAGGCTTTCTGGAAATCTAAGTACACTATGTCCACTGGATCCCCCTTGTCCACATGTTTGTTGACCCCTTCAAAGAACTCTAATAGATTAGTAAGACACGATTTCCCTTTACAGAAACCATGTTGACTATTGCTCAAGAGTTTATGTTTTTCTATGTGTCTGACAATTTTGTTCTTTACTATTGTTTCAACTAATTTGCCCAGTACCGACGTTAGACTTACCGGTCTGTAATTGCCGGGATCACCCCTAGAGCCCTTTTTAAATATTGGCGTTACATTAGCTAACTTCCAGTCATTGGGTACCGAAGCCGATTTAAAGGACAGGTTACAAACCTTAGTTAATAGTTCCGCAACTTCACATTTGAGTTCTTTCAGAACTCTTGGGTGAATGCCATCTGGTCCCGGTGACTTGTTAATGTTGAGTTTATCAATTAATTCCAAAACCTCCTCTAGTGATACTTCAATCTGTGACAGTTCCTCAGATTTGTCACCTACAAAAGCCAGCTCAGGTTTGGGAATCTCCCTAACATCCTCAGCCGTGAAGACTGAAGCAAAGAATCCATTTAGTTTCTCCGCAATGACTTTATCATCTTTAAGTGTTCCTTTTGTATTTTCATCGTCAAGGGGCCCCACTGGTTGTTTAGCAGGCTTCCTGCTTCTGATGTACTTAAAAAACATTTTGTTATTACCTTTGGAGTTTTTGGCTAGCCGTTCTTCAAACTCCTCTTTGGCTTTTCTTATTACACTCTTGCACTTAAGTTGGCAGTGTTTGTGCTCCTTTCTATTTGCCTCACTAGGATTTGACTTCCACTTTTTAAAGGAAGTCTTTTTATCTCTCACTGCTTCTTTTACATGGTTGTTAAGCCACGGTGGCTCTTTTTTAGTTCTTTTACTGTTTTTCTTAATTTGGGGTATACATTGAAGTTGAGCCTCTATTATGGTGTCTTTAAAAAGGGCCCACGCAACTTGCAGGGATTTCACTTTAGTCACTGTACCTTTTAACTTTTGTCTAACTAACCCCCTCATTTTTGTATAGTTCCCCCTTTTGAAATTAAAGGCCACAGTGTTGGGCAGTTAAGGTGTTCTTCCCACCACAGGGATGTTGAATGCTATTGTATTATGGTCACTATTTCCAAGCGGTCCCGCTATAGTTATCTCTTGGACCAGCTCCTGCGCTCCACTCAGGATTAAATCTAGAGTCGCCTCTCCCCTTGTGGGTTCCCGTACCAGCTGCTCCATGAAGCAGTCATTTAAAGTATCGAGAAATTTTATCTCTGCATTTTGTCCTGAAGTGAAATGTTCCCAGTCAATATGGGGATAATTGAAATCCCCCACTATTATTGGGTTCTTAATTTTGATAGCCTCTCTAATTTCCCTTAGCATTTCATCATCACTATTACTGTCCTGGTCAGGTGGTCGATAATAGATCCCTAATGTTATATTTTTACTAGAGCATGAAATTTCTATCCATAGAGACTCTATGGAACCTGTGGATTCGCTTAAGATTTTTACTTCATTTGAATCTACACTTTCTTTAACATATAGTGCCACTCCTCCCCCTGCACGGCCTGTTCTGTCCTTCCGATATATTTTGTACCCCGGAATGATTGTGTCCCATTGATTGCTCTCAGTCCACCAGGTTTCTGTGATGCCTATTATATTTATATCCTCCTTTATCACAAGGCACTCTAGTTCACCCATCTTATTATTTAGACTTCTGGCATTTGTGTACAAGCACTTTAAAAACTTGTCCCTGTTTATTAGCCTGCCTTTTTCTGATGTGCCAGATTCTTTTTTATGTGACTGTTTATCATCTGATCCGGCCCTTACATTATACTTTTCAGTCCTCTGCTCCTGACTATAACCTGGAGATTCTCTATCATCAGACTCTCCCCTAAGAGAAGTCTGTGTCCGATCCACACGCTCCTCTGCAGCAGTCGGCTTTCCCCCATCTCCTAGTTTAAAAACTGCTCTACAACCTTTTTAATGTTTAGTGCCAGCAGTCTGGTTCCACTTTGGTTTAGGTGGAGCCCATCTCTCCTGTATAGGCTCCTCCCATCCCAGAAGTTTCCCCAGTTCCTAATGAACGTGAACCCCTCCTCTCTACACCATCGTCTCATCCACGCATTGAGACTCTGAAGCTCTGCCTGCCTACCTGGCCCTGCGCGTGGAACTGGGAGCATTTCTGAAAATGCCACCATAGAGGTCCTGGATTTCAGTCTCTTACCTAGCAGCCTAAATTTGGCTTCCAGGACATCTCTCCTACCCTTCCCTGTGTCATTGGTACCTACATGTACCACGACCACCGGCTCCTCCCCAGCACTACACATAAGTCTATCTAGATGCCTCGAGAGATCCGCAACCTTCGCACCAGGCAGGCAAGTCACCATACGGTTCTCCCGGTCATCACAGACCCAGCTATCTACATTTCTAATAATCGAATCTCCCATTACTAACACCTGCCTTTTCCTAGAAACTGGAGTTCCCTCCCCCGGAAAGGCAACCTCAGTGCGAGAGGCAACCCCAGAACCATCTGGAAGGAGGGTCCCAACTACGGGAAAGTTTCCCTCTGCTCCCATTGACTGCTCTACTTCCCTGGGCCCTTCTTCCTCCTTAACAGCACAGGTGCTGTCTAAGCGGAGGTGGGACAATTCTACAGTGTCCCGGAAAGCCTCATCAACATACCTCTCTGCCTCTCTCAGCTCCTCCAGTTCCGCCACCCTGGCCTCCAAAGTCCGTACATGGTCTCTGAGGGCCAGGAGCTCCTTGCACCGACTGCACACATACGCCACCCGCCCACAGGGCAGGTAATCATACATGCAACAGTCGGTGCAATAAATTGGATAGCCCCCACTCTGCTGCTGGGCTTCTGCCTGCATTGTATCCTAGTTAGTGAAAGGGTGGTTTACAGAAGGGAGTTTTGGAATGTGGTTTGGTTTATAGGTTTTTAGGATAAATAATGAAAGACTGGTTGGAGCCCAGGGACTGGACCCTGGGTCTCCCATCTGGGTGCCCTAATCACTGAGCGTGTTGTGTGCCTAACTTTTAGGCTTCTAGAAAATCCCACAAACAACACTGTGATCCAAAAAGCCCGAGTTAGGTGCCGAGCTCTGAAAGGGGAGAGATAAGTGCCTTAGACTGCAATCCGCTGAGCCACATGCTAGATGGGAACTGCCTAAGCTAGCTAATGGGCGGTGCCTAAATCTGGGCTGCAGGGAGATGACTAGCTCTGCTAGAGATCCATTAACTGGGGTAACATAGGAAGGAGGAAGTTGCATGCAGAGCCTGAAACAAAATAGCTGGGGGCGGGAGGAGGACTTCTCTTATAACCATTAGAGCAGTGCATAGGGGTCTAACCCCGGATGTGGGAAGTCTCCCCTTCTCCTAGAGAAGAGAAGGGATTTGAACAGGGATCGTCCTCTTGTCAGGTGAGTACCTATAGCCTAGTGGTTAAAGCTCTCACCAGCGAATTGCGGGGAGGACTTGATCCAGAGTTCTCCCACAGCCTGGGTGAGTGCCCTATCCACTAGGCTGAAAGTTATAAGGGAGGCTGTGTTGTGTGAACATGCCTGAGGGGCCTGATCTGGTAGGTTACCTCTGAGCATACTTACCAGATCAGGACCTTGCATGCGATAGGCTGAACACCTATCTTTCCTGCTTTGTGACTCACTTTGGGGCTTAGGCAGGAGATAGATGTACAGATGCCTAGCATGAGGCAGTAGAATGTATGTCCAGGCAGGAGATGGATGCCTAGGCACCTAGAGTGATGCAGCAGCATGCATGCCCAGAGGCAAAAACGTAGGCACTGAGTAAATTTAGATGCCTACAGGGTTAGGTGGCAGCTGGGCTGAAGTTTTGTGGATCACAATGATTCCTAAAAATGGGACTAAAGTGCCTAAGTACCTTTGTGGATTGCACCCTTGGTGACCACAGTGTGGTTCCCACTACACGTGTGTGAACAATACAAAAACATCTTAATAATTGACATTGATAGTGGTCTCAGCAAAGCTGAAGGACTGAATGAGAATGGAAACTAAATTACCAACCTTGCATATAGTTTCTCTAGGGCAGAGATGAGGCACCGTGGTGAGTATGGGTGAATAAGGCCCTGTTATAACGAATATTTACACATGAATTTGACTTTACTACTGTGGGAAGTTCCATTGAAATCAGTGGGGCTACTCATGGGAGGAATTATTCAAGTAGTTTAATAAGTATTCAGTATCTGGGTCTTAGCTTTCATGATTCTCCCAAGATGCACCTGTTCTATGGCAAAAGGACTTTTGCCTCCACTTCAGTTCAGCACTTTTTCATTAGCCTTAAATCCACTGAAAAAGGAGTGTTTGAAAATATCTAGAAGGAAACCACCATTGACAGTTAAAATAGCACAAGCAAAATGAGTGTGTTTTCCAGATTAATCCTTTACAACTCCAACCTTTAGAATTATCTACAGATTCCATGTGTGCTGATTAGCTGTAATAAAACACAACTTTTAACAAGACAGGAATATTAAATATTACAGGCCAGGAAAGTTAATTTCAAAACTGCTTTAATGATTAAAAATGTTTAGATACAAATAAATAACTGGGCAAAATGGTTACATATTTGAAGGTGGAAAGTTTTTGGTTGCATAATATCAGAAGCTAGAGAGAATTGTTTTTTTTCATCTTAATTATCTAAATGAAGTACTAACTTGAAATCAGAACGATTCATACAAAGTAAGACAGTCTCAAGGCAGACAGCACTTTTTGATTTATTTTAGGATAATTGTGATAATTTTTTTGTTTTCTGAGTAAATGCAGAGGTAAATGATTTTTGCTGAATAAACACCTTTCACACAGCTGTCTCTTTGTATGCAGTATCTCAGGCAGTCTTTGTTTAAACACATTTATACATTGTCAGGAATTTAATAGTTTAAGATTTCAACTCCCTTTTCATAAAGGTTTTAAAATTAGGTGCAAAGTGATAGCTTTATCTCTGAATTCTTTAAAACAAGTCAAGCTATTTTGCAGCACATCAGTTTAACACATCTGTATTTTACAAAGGATGGTTTGTTTTGGGTCAGAGTAAAAATGAGTAACTGATCAGTTTTCATTATGCAGTAACCTTAGTGATTTTGTTCATCACTTAGAGAATTTATCCTCCAAGTTATAAATGGTGCCATGTAATGTGCACAAAACTAAAGCATCTCTAATACAGTACAGCCAAGTTAAACCCTCCTTAATGCTGTTACAGATCCTGTGTATGTTTCAGACTCTCTCTTGCTTATATGAAAAGTAGTTTAGCTACATCTTTTTGCTGTCCCAGAAACGTTTTGGGGACAAGAGTCTACCATTTTTAGATGCCAGTTTTGCAAGGTATTTGAGCATGTGCTTAACTTCAAGCATGAGAGTAGTCCTATTGATTATGCATCCATTAAAGTGGGGCCTTAGTTAATACATAGGAAAGTTAAAACCAGTATCTCCCATATCACGTGTAATATAGTAATATGTGCACATAATGTTTTAAATACTCTCAAGTGGCTGTTCTAATTATACAGGTAATTACCTGTTGGATTTCTCTACCCAGAACACCTAACAAGGAGATGGGGTTTAAACCTGAAGAATAAAGCATAGATAGCATCACACCTCGAGGCCTATTGTTTGAACACATGCAAGCTTCTGTAAAATGTACCACCTCACAGTAAGGTACAGTAGTTGTGCCCTAACTTTCAATAATATGTTATGTAAATTCTGGATATTTTGAAGCAGTCGAGTCATTTGTGTAATCCAGTTAAAAAACAGGAGCACTGGGCCTAAATTTCCTTTCATATATATCCATTGTCAGCCCATGTAACTCCATTGACTTCAGCAGTGTTCCCCCTAATTTATGCTGGTATAAGGGGATAATCAGAATTAGTGTTCTTTATTTTTTAAAAGAGAGTTATGAGCTGGCTAGTGTATCTATCACTGCCTTCTACCACATGCAATCAGTACTGTTCAACCATTTGTCACTGATGCTATATTGCTACTAGCTGATTCATAGATTCTAGGACTGGAAGGGACCTCGAGAGGTCATCGAGTCCAGTCCCCTGCCCGCATGGCAGGACCAAATACTGTCTAGACCATCCCTGATAGACATTTATCTAACCTACTCTTAAATATCTCCAGAGATGGAGATTCCACAACCTCCCTAGGCAATTTATTCCAGTGTTTAACCACCCTGACAGTTAGGAACTTTTTCCTAATGTCCAACCTAGACCTCCCTTGCTGCAGTTTAAGCCCATTGCTTCTTGTTCTGTCCTTAGAGGCTAAGGTGAACAAGTTTTCTCCCTCCTCCTTATGACACCCTTTTAGATACCTGAAAACTGCTATCATGTCCCCTCTCAGTCTTCTCTTTTCCAAACTAAACAAACCCAATTCTTTCAGCCTTCCTTCATAGGTCATGTTCTCAAGACCTTTAATCATTCTTGTTGCTCTTCTCTGGACCCTTTCCAATTTCTCCACATCTTTCTTGAAATGCGGTGCCCAGAACTGGACGCAATACTCCAGCTGAGGCCTAACCAGAGCAGAGTAGAGCGGAAGAATGACTTCTCGTGTCTTGCTCACAACACACCTGTTAATACATCCCAGAATCATGTTTGCTTTTTTTGCAACAGCATCACACTGTTGACTCATATTTAGCTTGTGGTCCACTATAACCCCTAGATCCCTTTCTGCCGTACTCCTTCCTAGACAGTCTCTTCCCATTCTGTATGTGTGAAACTGATTTTTTCTTCCTAAGTAGAGCACTTTCATAGAATCATAGAATCATAGAATATCAGGGTTGGAAGGGACCTCAGGAGATCATCTAGTCCAACCCCCTACTCAAAGCAGGACCAATTCCCAACTAAATCATCCCAGCCAGGGCTTTGTCAAGCCGGGCCTTAAAAACCTCCAAGGAAGGAGACTCCACCACCTCCCTAGGTAACGCATTCCAGTGCTTCACCACCCTCCTAGTGAAATAGTGTTTCCTAATATCCAACCTAGACCTCCCCCACTGCAACTTGAGACCATTGCTCCTTGTTCTGTCATCTGCCACCATTGAGAACAGCCGAGTTCCATCCTCTTTGGAACCCCCCTTCAGGTAGTTGAAGGCTGCTATCAAATCCCCCCTCATTCTTCTCTTCTGGAGACTAAACAATCCCAGTTCCCTCAGCCTCTCCTCATAAGTCATGCGCTCCAGACCCCTAATCATTTTTGTTGCCCTCCGCTGGACTCTTTCCAATTTTTCCACATCCTTCTTGTAGTGTGGGGCCCAAAACTGGACACAGTACTCCAGATGAGGCCTCACCAATGTCGAATAAAGGGGAACGATCACGTCCCTCGATCTGCTGGCAATGCCCCTACTTATATAGCCCAAAATGCCATTAGCCTTCTTGGCAACAAGAGCACACTGTTGACTCATATCCAGCTTCTCGTCCACTGTGACCCCTAGGTCCTTTTCTGCAGAACTGATACCTAGCCATTCGGTCCCTAGTCTGTAGCTGTGCATGGGATTCTTCCGTCCTAAGTGCAGGACTCTGCACTTGTCCTTGTTGATCCACATCAGGTTTCTTTTGGCCCAATCCTCTAATTTGTCTAGGTCCCTCTGTATCCGATCCCTACCCTCTAGTGTATCTACCACACCTCCTAGTATGCAACATTTTGCATTTGTCTTTGTTAAACTTCATCCTGTTTAACTCAGACCATTTCTCCAATGGAGAATGGAGATTCTATTTTAACTTGAGTTGTAGGGGGATATATTTTTGAAGCAGGAGAATCTGAATTCTGTCTTTGCTGCTGTGAAGTGTTCAGTGTGCATGTTGTATACAGAATTGTGACAATATGAAGTTCTAGGTACCCAGGGATTTAATGAAATTCACTAACAAAAAAATAGATTTGAGTAGAAATGGAAAAATAGGTCAGTGTCGTCATCAAGAAGAATTTTAAACGTCATGCAATACAGTTTCAACTTTGTACTGAATTCACAGTATCTTTTATAATGATAAATATGATGTTATAATGGAGGGTTAAACTAAGGGGAGTGCTATTTGGTTATTGTTGGATTCAAAGATATGACTGATGTGGCAATGCAGAGATGCTGGTGGTTGCTTCAGTGGGAGGTCAGGTTTGTCACCCAATCTTATCTCTTCTCTTTCTTCCGATCATAACTGGCGGACCCTATGAAACAGTAACAATCCAGGATTCAGTTGGTGGTGGGGATGTCTGGGAAAGGAGTGCAAATTGTCACTTCACAAAATGGTGTCTTTTTAGTTTGGCAAATAATGTGCTTTTGCTTCCGCCCCCCCCCCCCCCCCCGGCTATTGTAAAATGAAACGTATGTCTTCCCTGTAGAAATTTCATTAACATAAAACAAATACTAACCCCTTATCTTCCAGTGAAGTTTGACAAACTGAAAGTGAACAGAGAAATCGTTGCATCAGGCAACTCTATGTAGAAATGAAGACCTATGCATTTTGTAACACATAACATGATCTTCTCCATTGCCAGGTCCCTCCTTGCTCACCTCCATGACAGGGAGGATATCACCTCTGTCCATACTACTCTGGTCAAATGTAATAGGTTATTATAATAATCAGTGAGGGAGAAAAAGGGGAAGGAAGATGGTCATTTGTTGACAGGCAGATTATGGGAAAGGGTGTTCAGGCTACAGAAGAAACAGACTTAATAAAGGAATTACTGGAAAATAGTTTAAAACAATCATGAAATTCTGTGTCTATTTGGAGGTGAGAGAGCAGGGATCTAGCATTCTTTTTTTATAATTAATCTTTTGAATGAGAGCTGCAATCCTACAAATTAAGGTTGGACAAAGTGTACTATATCCATATGAAAAATTTCCAAAATGATTATAATAGGATTGTGCTCCTAAGCAGAGGTAGGTGAAATTTTTTGGATGAAACTTTTTTCCACCAAAAAATGCAGATATGGCAATACTGGAACATTTTGAAAAATCATGTCCATTTCCCTTAATTGTTTTGGTCAACCCATTTTCTTCGCCACCCACAATTTAAAAAAAAACAAAACCAAAACATTTTGTTTCAAAAATTGCAAAAATAATGTTTGGACTATTTGGTTTGAAATTACTTTTTTTTTTTTCTTCAAAACTTCCTTTTGATTTTATTTTTTTAAAAGCAAACATTTAAAAACCGCCCAAATCAAAATGAAGTGTTTTGATTTTTGTTAAAACAAAGCATTTCATTTGATCGCAAACAATTTTTAAATGTTTTTAAAAATTTTGCTTTGAATTGCCAGTGAATGAAAAATATCTGTAATTCATAGTTCTAATCCTAAATAATTTTAAAAGGCTTTTGAAAATTTTCTTTTTTTTGTGTGTGACTTACTCACATTAATGAATTCATCCTTACAATACCACTCTGAGATGAGAAACTATCATTATCCCCATGTTACTTATGGAGAATAGAGGCACAGAAAGATTAAGGCCACATTTTTTTTGAAAGCTTCCACAAATTTTGGGTGCCCCAATTTCTGATTTCCCCCTCCCCCCCAAGATGTTGAACACCTGCAATTTCCATTTACTCTAAATGGGGTTGAAGATGCTCAATACTTCTGAAATGAATGGGACTTGTGCTCTCTAAGCCCCTTTATCACCACTGTGTGGGATTTTCAGAAGGTACCTTTTTCAGATCATGTTGATGTACAGTAATTGGATACACATTGGCTGAGAACTCCTCCTCTGACATTGAAAAGGCTTCCCTGTTAAATATTTTTAGATCATTATACATACTTCAGGCGAAATGATCGGAATAATTGATTATTACCTGAAATATTACCAGTTGCCTATGGTAACTGTGGTACTTACATGAATAATTATATGTATTAGTTGGTTGTCAAATGCCTTCTGACCAAACGGAGGTCTCTTTCTTTAGCAGTATGTTTGTGGTTAGAATGGAAAAGGGAATTTGGTGTATTGTTAATGGTTTCCTCCCTTTTATTCTCTGTGTTTGCAGCTTGGTTTCAAGCTATTCTTTTATGGTACTCTAATTTTTTTAAGTCAAAATTTAGGAGAATGGGACTTTGCCTTCTTCATAAATCTCTGATTCAGCAAATCATTTAGGCATGTGATTTAGGATAATGTCTACACTGCAGTCATGGGGTGTGTCTGCAGCTCATTTAGATATATCCAAGCAAGTTTTAATCTAGCTAACTCAGGTCTTGGATCAATGAAACCATGGCAGTGTGAGCTTCAGCATTGGCTAGCTGCATGGGTAATTACCCAGGTTTCTGGGCAAGCTTATACAGTCCATGCTGAAGTGCATGCTTCAGCCTCACTGCTTTTGTACCCAAGCTATCTAGATTAATGTTAGCTAGGGTATGTATACACAAGCGGAAATCATACCTTGTGATTGCAGTGTCGACAAAGTACTTCACCATGGTCTTAAATGTCACAGAAGTCAATGGAACTCTGCTTAAGTGTTCTCTGATTAGGAATGGACATAAGCACCTCCTCAGATGTTTTGTTGAGAGCACCTCCGTGCTGAAAAACCTCACTTTAATATTTTTTTTGTCTGCATCTTCATCCATATTCTGGTTACTTTCCTGGATACAGCATATCTTACCTGAGGGTTGCATTTGCAGTCTGCTTCCCAGTTTCCTTGGTCTCCTCTTGAAGCTGGTGCCAACCTCTGGCTTTTTATTTCCCCCTAATTTTTTTCAGTTAAACATCTGCATGTCATCACAACCATTCAGCACAAGGACAGGATACATATGTATGCCTACCTGGAATAGTTGCTTCTCATAACTAATTTGGTATCCTGGTTGTCTTGTGGTTTTCTAGCTTCCTGATAACCTGGGGGAAGTTTCAGTAGGAGCCGTTCCAGAGGCTTATACATTTGGCAATGCATATCTGGATTCCCATTTAAGATTTTTTTTTTCCTCCTCTTGCCCAGATTTTTGGCCTTGCAGCAACATCTGCTTAATGCAAATAGCTCCTATCTGATGTGGGTGGATATTTTCACAGCTTGCTGCGTTGGGCACTCACTACATATTGTATAAAATAAATGCTCATTACAAACATGTTCTATGCACAAGATATCAAAAGACCAACATTTTTGATTACTGTCCCCTTGGTGCCAACATTATGCAATATAGGTGCATTGTGAAGATTACACAGTTTAGGTGAGACATACCTTAAAATAATCAATGTAGTGGAACTTTGCATTATCTGGCTTTACAGCTCACACACTCCGTTTCTAATACGTCATAGGGAAACTTATGACCAGATGTTGTTAGCCCTTTAATGCTGATGTGAGGTCAGACCCTCTTGTACCCACACTGCAGGTATAATTTGGCCCAGAAGACATTTTAAACAGATTGGTGGAACACTTCAGTGTACAAAACTGATGTAGGGACTCCTAACTCTCACATATCTCCGCTACCAGCACAACAGGCAAAAGGGAACATGGCTGGACGAAAAGAGGAAGCTGAAAGGCCCTTGCCCCATGCTAATCCTCTGCTGTGGTTACATCTTCTTGAGGTATTTGCAGCTGGAATAAGTTAGAGGCTGCTGTAACTGTACCTAAGAGTACTGGCGATGCACAGGGAGTGGAAAGATAAGATAAGCCACTGTTGCCTTCATACATTCCTTACCTGCTCTCTATTTAAGTCTGCTATATAGTATATTCTGAGGCCTCCGAGGCTATGTCTACACTATAATTAAAGACCCATGGCTGGCCCAGGTCAGATGACTTGGGCTTATGGGGCTCAGACTGCAGGGCTGTAAAATTGTGGTGTAGATGTTCCAGCTTGGGCTGGAGACTGGGCTCTGAGACCCTCCCCTCTCACAAGGCCCAAGCATCTACACCACAATTTTACAGCCCTGAAGCCCAAGCCCCACAAGCCCGAGTCAGCTGACATGGGCTAGCCATGGATGGTTGGGTATGTCTACATGGTAGTTAGTCTCTTGGATACTTCCAGGTGGGGGTGGGGGAAGAACGGGGTGAAGAGGAGGTGGAGTTTATAACCAGTGGGTATACTCTTATTACACAGTATTGAATTTACAGGGATATAATATGGTATTTTCCCCCAATACACAAATCTGTTTCCTGTGTAATGATGATGCTTGCTTTTTTTAATGTATGTGTTCTCTAATCTGTCTAGATATTGATTCAGTACTGTGGTATCTGAATGTCTCCTCTGCTACTGCATATCTGATGTGGTGCTGGTACATGCATGTTCTATATGTAAGCATAAAGAGAAAGAGCCCGGACAGGGTAACATTCAGGCTTTATTCCTTCTTTTATTCATTGCTGTCTCTCATCAAGCCTTTCCTGAAAGTATTTTCTAAGCACCTAGACATAATCACACAAAAGTGCTAGTGGCCCCTACTGGGAAGCTCTGTAATGTAACAACACCCTTGGTTGTGTTGCTGTTAATATATGAGGTACAATATTATGCTTTTAGTCTCCACTGAGAACACTAATTTTTGGCCCGACCATCTATTTTGAAATGGCATCTTCGTGATCAACGAAAGAAAAATCATATAGTATCTTGTTGCCCGGGAGATGATGGAAAAGGATACAAATAGCATAATTAAGGGAAAGCAGTGTGAGACTTTAAATCCTCAACCTCATAGATCTTAATGCTGGTAATTTTTCAGTGTAAGATTTGAACTGGATGAAGCTGTGGTCCTCTTTTTCCTTATGAAATAGTAGGTATAATTTTTCTGCTACCATGTTAGTATGAGTGTGTCTATGCTGATGACAAAAGTAAGCCTCTAAGCATGCCCACTGTGGTTTTCAAAAGCTTGGCCAAGATCAGAAGGAAGTGGATGCTTCTGCAGTTAGACTGACTGCATAGGAGTTGGATTAGGCCTTTAATAAGAGGACCGTATCTTTTCTCTCCTGACAAACCCAGCTCCTGAGTGTTAAGTAAACACTGTCAAAAATGATATCACAGCAAAGATGGAATGCTTATTTCCTCCAAGTCTGCTGGATTTGTAAGAAAAAAAGTATCCATGTAAGCAACAACGATATATTTTTGCAGAAGAATATACTGTATCTGAATAGTTTGCATCCCAGAAGCAGTGTATGCATTTACATTAAGGAGTATTATATAGTGAACTACAACCTGAGAACTTGCTTTGATTTTTTTTTTCTAAAATAAACAATCCCACACCTTCATACACAATTGAAAATAGATCTGTAGGAATTCAAAGTATTTCCACTTTAATGTTATGTATTTGAAATTACAAATGACAGTTTTCGAAAAATTAAAAATAGGGTCCTTTAGCACTTTGCTAGCACTCCAATTAACACTCTTAGTATACTATTACTTAGTGAAATCAGATCATTGGATTACAATTTTCTCCTGACTTGTTTGGTCTCTTGGTAAACTACATAACTTCATGGTAACCAGCAACATGTTAAGCCATTTAGAAGGTTCCTAGCCCTGAAGAATAATGGAAGAAGATTGCTGAATTTCTGAGTTCTTTACTGCTGGCTGAAATCAATTATTTCAGCACTATTAAGAAAGGACTTGTGTCTCAGATAACAATTACAAAGCAGACGCTCTTAAACTCCCAGACCAACCATCTGGATCATGTTGACTTCTTTACCATGGTGAAAGGGGTGAATGAAATACAATTCCTGCTTGCTGATGTCATAAGGATTCCTTCAGTCTAACACCAGCTGGTGCTCCCAATCCTAAAGCATTTATAATTTTTTAAAAAGTTACAGATGCTATGCGTAAAAAATTGCTTTCGTTTGCATTAAAGCTACTGCAGTCTGAAAAAAGATCAATTGATTTACCTTCTATATCTGCAATGTTCTTTGTCAGTCATTGGTTTTGAACAAAACAATTAAAATGATGATGTCTTTGGATAGGAATATATTACATTTGTTACTTCTAGCACTAGTAAATTTCTCTTTAATGTTTATATATACATAAATTTGCTTAACCAGTATCTTTTTTTTTTTTTTACATTTATTCTCATGGTGTATTGAAGTATTTTCTAGTCTTTTTGCTTTATGGTTTTACCACAAAGCAGTGGTAGTTTTCTCATTTCAGGTATCAATGCAAAATGCTCTCTATAAAGTAGTAGTCTCAATAGGGTATAAACTTTGGTGAAAAACTGTAGCAGGCATTTCTGTATGACACAGACAAAACTATGCTAAATTTTAGGTTCTTTGCTAGGTTTTAAAAACAAGGAAGTGCATTCAAAAAATCCAGTTTGACTCTTTTATGTGGTAGATTTTCACAGGTTTAGCTGCTTTGAAATCTGGTAATCAGATAAAGTTCTGCATAAAGCAACTGCAGCTTTTTGCTCTAGTGTTTACAGTATGGGCCAATTTGAGATAATTGATCAAGATGAAGGTACATTTCAAAGAAGAATTCCCTCGAATTAATGCTGAACACTGCTGATTGCTCAAAAGCATTGCTTTTTTACAGTGAATAGAAGCAGATGAGCAGTTACTGTCCTGGGTGTGCATGTGGCCCAATGGCACTCAGGGTGACCAGACAGCATGTATGAAAAATCGGGACGGGGGTGGAATGGGTGCCCATATTAGAGCCCCAAATATCGGGACTGTCCCTATAAAATCGGGACATCTGGTCACCCTACACTCAGTAATCTCTAAAATGTGCAAGGTTATTGGAAAAGTAAAGACGCAAATTCCAGTTTTGATGTTCACGTCAAAAGGCTATATGTTTAATCTTCTGAATCAAAGTTTTTAACCAACTACACCACTTTCATGTCTAGGCAGCTAGGCTCTAATGCTGGTTTAGGTTTCAACAGAGTAAATCCAGCCTACTTTCCTGTGATCATGGGGGGCCCTTTGAAAGCAGAACTGATTCAGTTTTGCTGAGCAAGATGTCTGGATGTCATGGCTACCGTGGAGACCATCTTTGTGCAAGCTCCCTAAGTTACATGTGCAGGAGAAACTGGGGCAGAGGTGGAGCAGGTATACCACTTAAAGATTTACCACAGCACAGAACCCTGCTCCCCTTCCTGCAGGAGGCCATACTAAGGCACGTCACAACTTGTGCTGCCACTCCATAGCTTGGGAGAAGGATTCCCCTCCCTGCCTCTACTCAGCACAGTTCTCTTGGCTGAACTCTGTGCTCTAGATTTGAGCACAGGTGAAAATGGGTGAAGGAAACAGCAGCAGGTCCCAGCACACTACAGAACTTTTAGTGTCTGGTAGCAGGGCCCACATGATAACTTAGTGTACGGAAGGCTAGTGTTCTGTAGATTCACACCCCAGCTTGCCACACACTAACTCTCTATACAGACAAGCCCATGGTCTCTTTATGACCACAGCACAAAATCAGGGCTACTTCAGAGTGGATTGGCTCTTGCTCCCGAGGTGGCAGGCACAAGCCAAAATGCCATAAATGGCTTGATTTTGAGTTTTTCCTGCTCTCCTGAGAGGAGAATCAGGCCTATTGTTCATAACCAAATTCTGAAATGTAAAAAAGAGGCTAGTATATATGCTACTTCCTTCTAATTAATGCAATCAGAGCTACTCATTGTGTGACATAGACCCTTACTCCTACTAGCTAAGGTTGATTCTCAGGTAAGAAATGTTGAATGGGTTACTGATTATGGAGTGGGAGGATCTGAATTCACTATCCTGGCTGCTGCCATGAAGTTCTGAGTGACCATGAAGTGCAGCATAACTCTGCATAGCCCTGCAATTGTTACAAAATACAGGAAGAAGGAATTGTTTCTTTTCATATTAAGTTGTATATCTGAAAATTACAGATATAGGAGTTATTGCTTTTGCCCTCCTAATTAATCCAAAAAATAGTATCCAACTTCTATCTAGTAATTTTACCATATAGTACTGACCCCTTTAATGGATAATCTACAATTAACCATACTTTGCTTTTTAAACCCTTCCCATAGTTCATTTCTTATGGATGTTCCTCTGCTCTATTGAACTTTTTACCTCCGTGCTAAGAACAGTCTGAGTACTGTCCCTTGGACTATATTGATGTGACAAACCACAGCACTGTGCAAGGTGATAGCAGATATCAGTGGTCCAGAAACAGTCTAAAAATCCTCCAAAATGGCAATGAATCATTAAAGAGAAGATGCTGGGTAAAGGATAAGCAGTGTCAGCATTTACTGGCAAGAAGAGTGATTTGAAATAGAGAATACATTACGTTTAAACACTCTGGGATGATTTTATAGAAGCAATTTTCTCCCAATTTACTTTCTATCTGGGTTATAGATGTAGTGGGCCCAAGATAATGGTTAAAAACTATGAATATGTTGAAATGCCTGAAAGAGGTATTCGATCGCTGAACAGCCAGGTGCTTACAAGTTTACAAGAAGTGACGCACACTTTGGGACTATAGCTATTTGTGTGTATTTTAAAGTCTCTCTTAATCAAGCAGGACAGAGAAGGCTTTATGCTGTATATTTTAGTACATCTGTATACTGGTGCCTGGTGTGGTTATAGGATTATTTTGATGTTACTTTGTGCTACATGGCTAGTGCATGTTTTAGGATTATTTTCAGTGGTCTCAAAGTTTTAACTTCTCAATAACCATACACAATATAAACTTACATTTTCTTTGTAGTGTGTAGTTGAAGTAACTTCCAAAATCAATGTTGTCTCTTACACTTCCCTTTAGCTGTGATGGTAATATAAGTTCATGATGACAATGAACTTAACTAGAAAGGGCACAAACAGCACTGTTTCACTGCCCAGGAGTGCTTGCTCTTTACACTGGTTAGGGAGTTTTTTAATTAATATATTATATTTCACATTTTGCTTGAGTGATTCTACAAAGCAACTATGTTTCTTGATAAGAAAAAAATAATTCAATGTGCATTATTTAAAAGCAGAATATGTAAATGGACATGGGCTTCATTGACATTGCATTACAGTATAAACCCCACACACCTTGACTAGTTGCATAGAGGCAAAAACTACAATGCCTTGTCTCCACCAGTGGCACCAATTGGCCATTTAGTAGGGTGAATTTTCTTTCCCCATGCCTTACTCAAAGTTTCATGGGCCGTGGTCGCAACATCATTGAGATTTAAACCAAGCATACTTATGTCCAGAGGGCAGGGTGACGGGGCTAAATTCAGTGAGTGGTGTTGCAACCTGGCCCATTAGGAGTCCATTTCTGTATGATGGAGCACAGAGGAGTCTCTGAGAACTTGACTCCTGGAAGCACTGGATCATGCACTGTGTGGTTCAGAGAAAGGGGAGACTCCCCTGCTGTGGGAGACCAGAGGAAGCAAGGACTGGACTTTTGTACCCCTCCCCCCAAGAAATATCTGCATTGACACCACTAATCTCCAATAGGATTTTTCATTGGGTTAATTGAATCTCAATGTGGTGTTTACTTGTATTATCACAATGACTATTTTTTGTAATGAAGACATTGCTATTGTGAGTTGGATAAGTGGGATAAGGAGGAAAGAGGCTCTACTGAAGGATGACGACACTGCATGAGTAAACATGGAGCCATTTGCAGGAAAATGTTAGTGGCTGTGAGACACCTGCTTCAAAGCAACTATCTCCCAACCCAATGCTTTCAGTGGAAGTGGAAGTACTTGCCACATGGCATATGTCTTTCATGCTTCAGCAGACCCCATCAGTCAGTAATTACAGTCTGTTCTCAGTCTCTTTTGAATTAAGACGCATACGTAACTCTAGTCCTGAGGTGTGACTGCAGCCTTCTCCCTTTTCTCCTCAGGGGCAAGGGTGCTGGGTTCATTTATAAGGATGCTTGATGCCTCCACCCAAAGAACCCCCCTCTAGTGCAGAGAATATGGAGGGCTTATCCCTCAGGAAAAATATTTAACACACAATCTCAAAGGTATCAGAGGGGTAGCCGTGTTAGTCTGAATCTGTAAAAAGCAACAGAGGGTCCTGTGGCACCTTTAAGACTAACAGAAGTATTGGGAGCATAAGCTTTCGTGGGTAAGAACCTCACTTCTTCAGATGCATCTGAAGAAGTGAGGTTCTTACCCACGAAAGCTTATGCTCCCAATACTTCTGTTAGTCTTAAAGGTGCCACAGGACCCTCTGTTGCTAATCTCAAAGGTGTTAGAGCACACATAAATAAAATAGCTATTACAATTCCCAGACCAAGGAAACAGTAATTGGGGCTTCATTAGGTTGGGGAAGTCAGGATAAAGGATAGTGGAAAAGGGGATTAGGATAATAAAAGACAAAAACAATATCTACATGTCCCGATTTTTTTACAGCCATTACAAACCACCCTGTGCTCCCTTCCAGCACCTGTGCAGGCAAATAGTCAGTTCGGGCTCAGTCTTTGATGGATGGTGCAACACTAAAATTGGGGACCATCTTAAAATATAATATTATAATAAAGAAACAGATGTTCTTACAAAGTATCCTCACCAAGGATGGTAAGATTGTCTTTGTGGCTCTCTGGACTGGATTCAAATGTGTAGTTAGGCTGGCTCTTGGGAACCTGACAGTGACTCTCCTCAGCCTCCTGGGTTTCTGGTCTGTCCTGAGATAACACTGTCCAATGTCCTAGAAATCCCAAAGTCTTCGTTCGAGTAGGAATATGGAGGGTAGAAGAGGCCTCCTTATTGTGTCTCGGCTCCACTCCAAAGTCCAAACTCTGCCAAAAGTAAAAACAAATTCTTTGTCTCTGCGTTCTGGCTTCTAACTGGTTCTGGTAGTGTTGCTAGCCGGTTCTATTTCTGCCCCATATCCTAGGCAATCTGGGAAAAAGAGGCTTGAGCCTCTACCACCATTGCTACTAAAGTCTGGGGTATGTCCCTTGGAGGGTCAGTGTGATATTTCAGGAGCACCATCTCCAAAGGGGTTACACATATTATCCTAAATGTTGTTGTTGCTCAATAATTGGAGCAGTGCACTGTTTAGCACACTCGCATAAGCAGATGGCAACACAAGCATAGGCAAATTCTTCTTTGCTTCTGGGATTAGTGGGCCTTTACCTGGAATTCTGTTTTACATTTTATTCCTCCACAAATGAGCAACTTACTCTATTGCTAGATTGGGGGGGGGGGGAGATAACTCCCCAGTTATTTGACCGCTATTAAAATATGATGTCCTTTTTGATGTTTGCAGTCAAGCAGCACAAATGGTAAGCAAAATTTTGTGGGGAAACTACTCCACAAAATTTATTAGTAAATGAATGCTATATCCAGCCAACAAAGTGGTCATCTTTCAGGGAGAAAGACTTTGGTTTTAAGGTACTTTGTGGAGGAAAGGTGTGGGAGTAAACAAATGATTGTTTGACCTTTGAACCATCATTGTAATTACACAAATTAAACCGAAAAGAACAATATTTTGCTTCAAACATTAACAAATTTCCTTCCAAACTCTCCACACTGTCAGCTAGATTCTGATCTCAGCTACAGTGCTATAAATCTGAAGTAACTCAGCTGAATTGAAAAGCTATTCCAGGTTTACAATGGTGTAATTGAGAGACTGGAATCTATTCCTCTACTAAAGAGCACAAGCCTGTTGCAGTTCTGCAAATGTTTCTGTGCTGTGGGATTTTTGACAAGATGGTTGTTTTGATTAGATTTAGAGAGTCAGTTCTGGTTGGATTTGTAACCGCTTTTGTTCATGTCATCTTTTATTTAGTCAGTAGAGAGATAGGAATAATAGTAACTGGAGCAAAGCAGAAAATGAGCTGCTTTTTGTATTCACAAGTGTAACAATTGGGTTTTTTTGGTTATTTGGCAGCAGGTAGGCCATTGCCATGACATACTGGTTTTACATGGCTATTGAGTGGAGACGTCCTGAGAAGTTGCAGGCTCCTCATTAGACACAATTTTACTGAAAAGCAAGCAAGAAGTCTTGAACATCTTTCACAGGTTCAGGCCACCAATGTTCTACATTTTAGAGGCTGACAGTTTTTGGAGTTTAATATATTTAGTTTTTCCTCCTTAGAGGTGGGGAACTCAAAGAGTTTCTTTTTAAAATGAGGGATTTCTTGCCAGGAGTATAATTCAAAGCTCCCACAGCTCTAATGTAGAACAACATTTGGATTTTAGATGTGTAAAGTAAAAGTGAAAAGCTATGATGAAATGAGAGAATGACTTTGGAAGATACGCATTTGATTTACAAGTTGTTTCAGGGATTTTTTTGAGCAATCTGTTGTCAATGTTTCATTATAGAGAATTGCAATCAAGCTCCCCAGGAGAGAAGGAATATCAACAGATGGTTATTATCCTAATTGCACAGAATTCATATTCTTGGAAGTGGAATAACTTTATCCTGCAAGATAGATTTACATGCTCAGTCAAGTTACAAAGTGCTTCTGTTTTTCTCATGTTAAAGATTTCATCTAAAATTGTTAGACATATAAATATAGCACTGAAACTTTACTTGACTACTGTGGGTTTTTTTAAATAAAATTTAATGTCTTGACTGTCTAGGAAACATATACACAGACATTTTGAATCATGTGTGAAAAAGGCCACAAAGTACATATTTTTCAAATATATACATTTTAACAAATGTTTTTGTTTTTTTAAATAGATGATCCTTTAAATTTTAATGAGTAGGTCTTGTGATGACCGACCTTGTTATAACTGCATTTCATACATATGAGCCAGTTTCTGTAAATAAAGACATTCTTTTAACAAAAACTTCAAAAGAACTTGTATCATGTGAACTCAATGAGCATATACAACAGCCGGATTGACATTAAGAACAGAGCCCTAGGGAAAGCAATGGAGAGAGGATGAACTGTTTAAAGGAATGCTGAAGGCAGGAAAGGGGCACAGGGGAGAGGGATTGGGTGAGAAAGTCAAGCCAGAACTATCTTCTCCTTAGAGAAATTAAGGAGATCCTGGGCAGAAGGGAGGAGGAGAAAGGGTTTAAGGCAGAGACAAGGCTACAAGTATTGTGGGTTTATAGATAAGGTAAAAGAAAACACAGATGACCTTTTTAGTAGAGGAAGTCCCTGTGGTCCTTGGATGTCTATAAAAGACAAGATCAACGGAATGCATGGAAATAAGCGCAGAGGAAGTAGCTTGGGATTGGTGGTATAGAGTGAGGGGTGAAAACAGGGCAAAGGATATTGAAAGGGAAGTTGAAGTTGGAGCTGTTGGTATCAGTGAAGACAATAGGGGAAAGAAGGGCACTGAAATCTGACAAATCTGGAGGACAGGATTTGAATTCAAAATGGTCTTGACAAACTGGAGATGGTCTGAAATAAATAGGATGGAATTCAATAAGAAAAAATGCAAAATACTACACTTAGAAAGGAATAACCAACTGCACAAATACAAAATGGGAAATGACTGCCTAAGGAGGAGTTTTGCAGAAAAGGGGGTCAAAGTGGATCACAAACTAAATATGAGTCAACAATGTAATACTGTTGCCAAAAAAAGCGAACACCATTCTCTAGATGCATTAGCAGGAGTGTTGTAATCAAGAGACGAGAAGTAATTCTTCCACTCTACTCAGCACTAATAATGCCTCAGCTGGAGTACTGTGTCCAGTTCTTTGGGAAAGATGTGGACAAACTGGAGAAAGTCCAGGAGGAGAGCAACAAAATTGATTAAAAGTCTAGAAAATATGACCTACAAGGAAAGACTGGGGAAAAAAAATTGGGTTTGTTTAGTCTGGAGAAGAGAAGACTGAGGGGGGATATAATAACAGTCTTCATGTATGGTAAAGTTTGTTATAGAGCGGAGGATGATAAATTGTTCTACTTAATCACTGAGGACAGGACAAGAAATAATGATCTTAAATTGCAGAAAGGGAGATTTAGGTTAGACATTAAGAAAAACTTCCTAACTGTAAGGGTAGTTAAGCAGTGGAACAAATTACTAGGGAGGCTGTCTAATTTGTTTTTAAAAATCTCCAATGACCGAGATTCCACAAACACCTGTCAGCGATGGTCTAGACAATACTCAGTCTTGCCTCAATGCCTGGCACTGGACTAGATGACCTGTTGAGGTCCCTCCCAGTCCTACATTTCCATGATTCTATGAAAAAGTCAGGGACGCTGGAGGGAAGAAGGGAAGATGACTAGTAAAGTCAGAGAATGCAGAAGGAGGAAGTTATATTACAGACAATAAGGTGGTGGCTGGAAAGACTGAAGTGGCACTTTTGTGAAGAGCAGTCAATAGGGTGACCAAAGCAGTAAGTCCATGAACTGACTCAGAGTTGCAGATAAAATGAGGAAGTTAGAAATCAGAAGTGAGCAGGGGCTCTGAGAGCCATTGAACCAAACTGTAAACCCTGTATATGATGGAAACCACTTCAAGCCAGAGGGTGCAGCACCACCCCCAGTATCCCTAGTTCCAGCACCTATGGAAGTGAGAGACAGAAGAGTCAGGTAGATCATCACCGGAGGTTAAAAATCACAGAGTAGGGGGCTGAGATGAAAGCAAGAGGGACAGCCAAATGCTGCTTTATTTGGCTAGGAAGACCTTCAGGGCAGAGACCTTAGCTTGTTATTTGTTTGTAAAGTATATAGCATACTTTGGGTGTTATGACAAATAATAAATTCAGAGGGGGAAGATTATGTAGAGCCAGAGGACAACCAACAGTAGCCATTTAGAGGGAGAAGGAAGAGAAAACCCAGATGCACTTTGCAATTGGAAGCACTTTGGATGAGGAGACAGTGTGGGCGATGGGAGCAGAGAGGTACTGGAAGCATGCAGTAAGGAGATAGGGGAGGGACTGGGAGTGACAAGAATTATAGAGCCTGATTCCAGGACTACCACGAAGACCATTAGAGTGGGAAGTATGATGGAGTGAGAGGCCACCAATGGCCTAATGAGGTCAGCTGGAGATTGATTAAGCCCTAAATGAGCCACAGTCTGAAGAGGAGAGCCAGGTTTTGGTGAGTACAATGGGTTAAATGGATCAGGAATTCCATTTTAATCTGGCAGGTATTTCCTCCCTCCCACTCTCTTCCAGTGCCATGCCCTGGTGATGGCTTCAGAGGAGCAGGGGGATCTGAGTGGCCAGACACCATATTTTTCTGTATTCAACCCCCTACATTTGCTCCAGGGGATCTGCGGAACATGTTGGAGCAGGAGGTTCCAAAACACTCCCTCTCCTTATACTGTTCTATAATGACCACTTCTTTGGCCTAACCCCAATCTCAACCATGGTGCTGTAACTGAATTCTAGTTTTGATTTATTTGGAATTAACCTCTTAATTGTTATTGAACTTTACATACACTCCAGCAACAGTTCCCAGTAGTATTTACACTGAAAGGAATGGAGTATAAACACACACTATGCAAAATATGATTGGTAGTGCATAGATCCGTTAAATTCCTGTATTTTAATCCAAACTCTGTGTGTCGATTTAAAAATATTTATGTAAGCTTGTTTGGTAGTTTCTCTCTATTGTAATATAAATAGTATTTATCCCCCTCTCCCCCCACCACCAATGCTGCTGCTACAGTTGTCCCTATATAAATGTTTCAAATAGATTCAACTTATTGTGACCTTCTTTGTGCATTTTTGGTGCCAGTGTCTTTTATTAGAGGTCTTGCTCAATGAGCCCCTTTGCCTGCAGAACTAAAATTAAATAATTGCTCAGGAAGTGTTCCACTAAAGTTGTTTTATTCCATAGTATTTAATGACAAATCTGTCCAACAAGCTAGCTTTGCAGTTGTAAATACACTCGCAGTGTGCTTAATTTATTGCAGGTTGAAATGAATATATTTATGGCTATTAAAGGGATGGTTAGTGGGTAGATTGCAAAAGTGATTGAGAGGGAGTACTAAATTTTGTGGGAAAGTCGAATATGGGAGGAGTGGTAGATAATTAAACCAGAGTAGAGAGGAAAAGGTTTGGGTTTCAAGAGGCCACCTGGATGGACTAATTATTTTTCCATACTTTTTTATTTTGCTTCGTTTTTTTTTTTAACAGAGTATGGGTTTATACTGAGTCTAGATGCTTAAGAAGTATGATGGTGTAATGCTTACTGACCTAACAATCTCTGATACCTGAAGTAAGTCTTTATATTAAGTTTGCTGTAAGGTTTTGTGGAAAACATTTTAACACTCAGCATATTCAATTTCTTCTGGGTTTTTTCTTTCTTAAAAAACCCTCAGATTAGTCTGGGAATCATTAAGTGCCAAATGCTTTCATCAAACCCATAAACAATAGGAGATTCCAGAGTAAATCCATTTACTTCTCGGGAGGTTTCAACAAAACACATTCTTACTTATTCAAAGCAGGGGGAATAAATCTGGACCTCTTTTTAAAAAGACTAACTTTCGGCCCTGGAGACTGACACTGTACTGGATTTAAAACAAAAGCTGTAACAAAGGAGTCCTTGACGGGCTCAGTAAATTCTGGTGACATTTTGTAGATCTGCAATACATCTGCATGTGAGAGCTATTCTGTTAGTCCTCATTAAATTCTGCTCATCCTAGCAACATAGATATCATATGAGAGAAAAATATGGGCTACAGAGATGCTGAGTTTTGATCAAGCACAATAACAGGGACTGAGTCAGCTTCTGGGCAGAAAGAAAGATGGGCTTTATTTTCAGCAAGGCTTAAAAAGTAATTTAATGTTTTACCTGTATTTAATCACCACATACTTTTCTATGAGTTTTCTTTCCCTTCAGAGCTTCTTTTTATACAAAAATATCCTGGTAATTAACCTTGCATGATTTATTTAGAGATGACACAGTCCCTTCCTTACTAGTGACTGCAGTCTTAAGCACTGGGCTGATATTACTGCTTAAGTAAAGCGCGAGAAGCTGGCTAATTACAAAGGGGAACATTTCTATATGCACATATATATCTTGGGTTGCAGCCAGGTTAGGGTAGACCCATACATCTGGAACCATCTGTCTCTTGTCTTTTACTTAGATTATAATCTTTTTGGGGCAAGGGCTTTCTTTTTGTTCAGTGTTTGTACAACTCCTAGCACAATGGGATCCTGGTGCATGACTAGGGCTCCCAGGGCTGACTCCACAAAGTGCTGCGATTCTAAGTGTTGACTGTAGAGTGATTCTCACATTAAAGGTGTGATCGCAGCTCAGGCAGGCATACCCTGCTTTAACCTAGCTAGCATGGCTAATACTAGTAGTGAAGGCACAGTGGTGTGGGCTTCAGTGTGGACTGCACAAATCCTCTAGCAATGCAAGTACATTCCCAGATTAAAACTAGCGTGGGTAACCAGTTATAATCACACCTCTGACTGCAGTGTAGACATACCCTAAAAGTATAACACATACAGAAGCAATGCAATCAAGAACAAAGTAGAGCAAGTTGGACATTTTTTTCCTCATAGATAATTTAGATGGAAACAAATCATTTTGTTTTACTGAAATTTTGTTATAGAAAATGTCAACTTTTTCATCAGAACCCCCAAAACTGGAAAGTCAAAACTTTTGGCAGAAAGCAGTTTTTTTTACATTGAAAACCCACTTTTCCATCAAACAAACAAATAGCATGAACAGAACTAGCACAGACACAAATGTTGCAAGACTACTATAGCTGGACCCCTTTTTGGATTTCTAGCAAATGCAACCTAGAAGGTGGTGGTTTTTCTTTTTAAACACTTACCTCAATTTGCAGGAGTGGTGCCAACTCTCACGATATTTGGTGTTTTTCTTAAAACCCAATCTCCTGTAATGAGGTGATTACTTGATAATCTGTGTGTGGGTGTGTTAATAATGGAGGGGAAAAGGCAAGGTTCTGGTCCTTATGATTGCAAAGAAAAAGCTGGAAAACCATGGACACTAGGGCCTTTTAATTTTCCTGATTTTTGAGCTCTAATATTTGTTAACTCATAATTTTTAAAACATTCTCATGATGTTGGGGCCTGACTCATGATTTTTGAATGCCTGCAGTTGGCAATACAGCAACAGAGTACTGTGTGCAAAACTGTGGTCCAGGTCAGGTATTGCTGAAGATATGATTGTACTCTGGTGTGCACTGCTCTGAGTCCCTCTGCAATGTTCCTAGTCATAATGGGGGTGGATTATAAGAACACAGAGTCAAATTCTCTGCTGGTGTTCATTGGTGCAACTACATTCAAGTTGATGGCTCATACTCTTGGCTGCTAATAGCAGGCTTAACTTTGAATTTTTCTTTTTATTTTATTTACAGATGAAGTAATGAAAATAACTAGGGAAAGGATTGGAAAAGTAACAGCTGTGTGTAGAAGAGAGGACTTGGCATATATTTTTAAGGGCAACTTTTATTTATTTTTTTCAACACCCATAGCTGAATGGGTGTTGAAATATTGCAATCCTAACAGCTGACTTCCACACCTTGCTATTTTTTTGCTATAATTACATTGGAAAGCTCACAGGCATAAAATGGTAAGGCATGTTGAGGTATCCTACTCATGCATATTGGAGAGGTTTTGAGACTAATATTTTACATTGGTAGGGCACTGTATTCAGGATGAGTGTCCAAAGCAAACCACATATTTGATCCCAAAACATAGAAGACACAATCACAACCCACTAGGGAACAGGATTAATATGTTAGAGATGGGTTGTTTTAGCATCTGCAACCAGAAAGAATTTGGGAGGTTAAAAGAGGGTGGAATGAATGAATCACTGTGTGTGTCATCTCCAAACTGGATACATAAAAAGTAATAATCTGCAGAAGGAATAGAGCACTTTCTTATTGCTAGAATGTATTTAGCCCATAGCACTTGACTTTAATATAAAACCAGTATTACTTTTCAGGAACAGAACTGGGCACCAAAGCCAGTGAATGCATTAATTCCAGTTTGGCTGTGCTTAGTATTGGGGTGGGTATTTTCTAGCGGGAGTTAATGGGGAGAGTCATTGCATCATTCCAGCAGGTGATTTACAGACCCTACAGTACAACTACCATATTCAGGAGTTATTAGGTACTTTCAGCATTTAGACATACACTGACCTTTGCAATGGTACCTGAAAAATATTTGCATAAACATCAACCAAAAATATTTTTATGGTGCAAAGGAACTGAAAGTTGATCTTTGTATTAATGGGATTTCCTTAATGCACAAGTGATACAAAAGTAGTCTTTGGGACTCCCATGGCAATCCTCTAAATACTGTGGACCACATCCTCAGTCCTGTTAGGTCTGGTTTTCACTTGTTAAGCAGCACAAAACATAATTATAGCTGGTTTAAGCAACTGAGGCTAACTGAGGAGTCCTTTATGGAAGAAGAATCCTTCAGTGGTATAGGCCCAGTATAGACACTAACTATGCCACTTCCTCTTTTCTCTCCTTGATATAGCCCACTGATCTGTGGCTATGGCAACTGTCCCTTGGGAGTTGTTACTAACTTACTTGCTCTTTGTTGAGGCCTGGAACAGGCCTAGTATACAGCAGCTTGAGGATCAGGGAGCCACAAAGATGACCTACCACCATTCCATCCCTTTTCATAGATACAATGGGAACCAAATGACCCATCTAAAGAAATAGCCCTTTATGTCTGGGGGTAGAGGGGAAACAATGCTTAAGGGCTATAACAGTAGACTGGTGCATGAGGGAAAAGAAGAGGCATATGTTGAGGCAAGAGAGGTAGTGCCATAATGCAGTGAATAAAAATGTAGAAGTGGATCATAAGGATATGGATATTGTTTTCTAAACTAATTTTTTTTTCTGCCACAGCATCCTCTCAATAGTTGGAATACTCTGCCTCCTCAGAGAAAAGCATCTTATGTAGAATTCCAGAAAAAAACAGATGATTGCCCACTTGCCATTCATGGGGTACAAGTGGTACTAGATGTCTAATTATTATGATTGTTACTCATGTGGACAGAATGAAAATTAACAGGTCTCTTTACATCCCTTACTGTCTCTATTTTCTCATTTAGTTTGCTGAGGAAATCTAGTGTGTTTATTGCCTGGGATTTTCAAAGGCACCTAAGCACCCAACTGCCCTTGAAAGTTAATGGATGTTGGGCATCTATCTCTTTTAGACCCCTTTGAAAAAAAAAAAAAAAAAAACAAAACCCCCCACCTGTAATAGGCACCATGTGCATACCCAGGTTGTCAATAAAAAGGCCAAGGCCAGGATTTTCAAAAGGCACTGAGTACAAGGAAGGCAACACCCATTGTAAAGAGGGACTGAAGGCAGGTGCCAGTTCTATCAGGCCTAATACTACACAAGTCCCAAAGCAAGAAGAAGGTGGGGAAAGCCTGAATTCACATAAGGGAGATGCCATGAGGTACAGAAGTGGCTAGTCAGAGGTAGCAAGGAAAATATTTTTTTTAGGCGTAAAGCTCTGGTTTGGCTTGGATGACAAATACCTTGACTTTGTTCTTACCACTACCATTGTGCAACCGAGCGGCAGAGCAATGCCTGGCTTAGATAACTCAAGTAAGTGGCAGGAGTAGAAGCAAGTTGGATGACCTAACTGTGCACCAGGGTTACAGTGGCAGATCTTCTCCAGGTTGGACCTAAGCAGGAGTTGGAGCAACGGCTGACAGAGGAAAGAAACAACTCAGCCTAGTATACCGAGAAGCAGGACCATACTGAGATGGAGGCCCAAGAGCAGCAGTAAAAGGCCCTCTCACTGGGCAGAGTTTTGGGGGGAAATGCCAAAGTAAACAAACTTCTGTTTCTGAAGGCTTCTTTTTTCCAGTCTCCCACCTCCATCCAAGACTCTTTAGATGGAGAGACTGCCAGCTCTTTATGAATCTGCATCTCTCCTAGGCAGACTTGAAAGAAGAGAGGCAGGCCTCTTTTTATTCCCTCTGACCAATTTCAAGCAGCTGTCTTTTCCCAAGTATGTGTGTGATCTGGTGACACTATCACTAATTAGCAGGCTGAGCAGCTTCTTCAGGGCATGAAAAGTCCTCTGCCTTACTTGCTTTTTGTAGAGAATTAACCCTTTTCCTGCCTGAACAAGTATAGAGTGTGCCCACCCCAGCACAACTCTGCTAAGGTTAGGGACGAGGCATCTTCTATGGTTCTATCTCTATACTGTGTAATTAAACCTTTTTTCAATGCTTACAATTTCAATTTCTAATGAATAGAAGAAACACCATTACTCAGCAGCAACAGACTTGTACTCTATGAGTTAAAGGCCTGGAAGAAGATACTACTTGACAGCACTAGGATTTATTTATATTTTTTTAAATTCAAGTGGAAGAGCAACTGCCTTTGGAACAGTTGGATCCTTGGCTCGACATTCTAGCGGAGAGTGAAAAGGCACGTCTAGATCAAAGAGACTTTCATAATTCTCCCATGGGGGCTGCTGGAGGGCTGCTATTTGACTTCCATGGAGCTTTTGTATACTGTAGGCATTGCATGGCAAGGCACCAGTAGTAGCAGAGGAAATTTTTGTTGGAGTTTTATATTCTTGCTCCTCAACAACCTTCGTTCACATGGTTAGGCACAGGGCTTATTTATGACTAGTGTCAGAGAATGAAACTTTTCCCTTTGGGGCATTATTTCAACTTGGGCTTCTCAAGGGCTGTGCGAGTATGTAGATTATGCTGCAACTGTACTGCTAGAATTCTGAGACACAGGTGAGGGTGGCTATAGAGAGTGGACATGCTGATTCTTCATAGTTATAGAAAATAAATGAACATGATGGAAAACATTCCTGCTTCTTAAAGCACTGTTTAGAACAAAGTCTTGTCTCTGTAGATCTGTGACTTACTGAACTTCAGAAATGCCTTTTTTTAAACTTGTTAGTTACCTCCCATAAGAGTTAAAAACCTTGACTTTTAAATCTTTTCAGTTTTTTGTTTTTTGTTCTGTTTTGTAATGCTTAAAAAGAAATAATTTTCTTTCTCTTGTTAGCCGTAACTTTCTGGCAGATTTCTTTTGAACAGTCCTGCAAATTGAGGCTTCTGGCTCTCTTCCTCGTAATGACTGAATGATGAATGCAGTTTCTCTTGGCTTTCAGAACACACAGTGGAAGTCCCAGCTGGGAGTCATGAACCTCAGGCAATACAGTGCACAACATGGGCTGAGCTGTGAAAATTGGAAATATGCACTTAGAGAGAGCAGGCTTTTATTAAATAGGAGGAGGGAAGGTGAAAACTTCAACTTTAGAAGCCAAACTGTGATCAATTTGTGTCAATCAAGAATATTGCTAAATAAGTCTTCTGAAAAACAGTTAACTAATTAAAGTCTAACCCAAACTATGTATAATTTTACTCAAAAATTAGAAAATGCTACCTTTAACAACTGCAATAAGCATCACTTAGGTACAACAATAATTTACTTATCTGTTTTATATTTATATTTGTAATCTAATTTATGTGTCATACAGCTGGGACTAAATACACTCAGTTCCTCCCTGAAATGGGAGGAAAACTGCCACAGAAATGTATTGGGTACCAGCCATTTGAATCTTCCTAAAGACTTTTCAATCCAGGCATAAGTATCAACAGTGAACGACAATAGATCTCTTGCAGAGTGACGTGATGATAATAGAGTTTCCAAAGAAAAAAAGCTTTGTTAAAGTGAGGTGGTGAGGTTAAAGGTGTAAATATACAATAATTTTAAAGGATATGTGAGGGGGGTAGACATTAATAGAATGTTTAACATTCTAAAAATGCAAACATCCAAATGCCATGAAATTCATAGTTATGGTTACAAGCTGGAAAAAAAATTAAACAAAAGGATAACAAATGAAAGAATGAAAATGCAGCAAAGTGCCCCAAACAGTCCTCAACTCTGATGTCATGTTGCTATCATCCTCTGCCCCTCCCGCCCCATGAAAAGTAGACAACATATGTGACAGATATCACAGCTAGATAATACCTTAAACCCTGGTTAGCTTTCTGGTATGACTTAGAACTGAGGTATCTGGTATATCATAAATATTGGCATTTTGCCCCCAATATAATCCATCTGTATAAGCCATAGTAGATATAGTTAAGATACATCCACTATGAGTGATAAAATGGATTATTTTGAGGCTAATTGTCAGGATTTAAAGGGACCTGCAACCACAGAGAGCTTGAGCTTTGTGAGTATCAAAGGGCTAAACTGGTTGTAAAATATCCATCTCTTGAGGTGAGGGAAGTAAGTCCCTGATTCTGTAGAGTCTTAAACATGTGCTTCACTTTTATGCATTGACCTTAATTTCAGTGGGACTATACACAGTGTATATAATGAAGCACCTGTGTAATTCTTTGCAGGATTAGGGTTTATGTTAGGAAGGTGGAGAGAGAGAATCTCCCCCATTTACTGAGAAAATAGTGTGGTCCTGAGTTCTTGCTCTAATTGGATATTTGCAAAGTTCAAATCCAGAACTACATTGGAATTTACCTGATGTCTGGGGCATTTTGATCTAGTCTTTTTTAGAGATAATGGGTTACCATGAAGTATTTTATGTGATCAGGACTAATTTTTTTACAACATGTGTGTCTCTACAATGCATGCATGATGTGAAAATGCATGCTCCATTTGCATTCACAGTATTCCCTTTCCGAATCTGGAAGTGGACATACTGATAAATATTTATCACCCATTTTAAAAGCAATCATGGGCCTGATCCTGAGAGCTTTTCCTGAGCAAGGTGGCAGGCCTGCAAGATTGGTCTCCAGTTTGATACACCTAGAAAGAAAACCTACTTTTTCCTTCAGAGGGTGATTAAGGTCATGGTCCCAAAACAGCGACACATGTGGACACTTGCTCCCATGCAGAGTCTCACTATAGTCAATGGGACTTCTCTCATGGGGGTAAGGCTACACAAGGGTGGGTCAGTTTGCAGAACTGAACTGTGTTGAAAGGTATCTCCATAATGCTAGCTTTGTTAATGCTCTGAAACCTGGTTTTATTACTGCTCCCCTATACCAGCTCTTTGTGTGGATACATCCCCTCTCCCCAAAAGACTGATTCTTAATACAGGCAGTTCATAAATTGATAACCTCTTCAGTTTCATTTTAGTTCTTCAGGAAAGAGGAAATCCAAAGCAAAATAGGAGAAACAATGAGTTGTGAAAATCAGTCTTGTGACTTGACAGAGTTATCAACAGATAACATGAGAGAAATCTTGGAATTTAGATTTATTGACTGCTGGAGCAGTAGCTCCCTGTGGACTGGAAAGATGCATAAATATTAATAAGATGAGATTCTTCACATTCCTGAGGACTGAGATTTTGAAGACAGTTGGTATGCGGCCCCATTCCAGCTTTTATGTATAAGGGTATGTCTACACTACGAGAGTAGTTCGATTTTACTTAAATCGAATATGTGGAATCGATATTACAAAGTCGAACGTGTGTATCCACACTAAGGGCAGTAATTCGACTTTGTGAGTCCACACTAACGTGGCAAGCATCGACATTGGAAGCGGTGCACTGTGGGCAGCTATCCCACAGTTCCCGCAGTCCCTGCTGCCCATTGGAATTCTGGGTCGAGCCCCCAATGCCTGCTGGGGAAAAAAATGTGTCGAGGGTGGTTTTGGGTAACTGTCGTCATCCAACCGTCACTCCTGCCCTTCCTCCCTGAAAGCGCCGGCGGGCAATCATTTCGCGCGCTTTTCTGGTGAGTGACAGCGCGGACGCCACAGCACTGCGAGCATGGAGCCCGCTGCGACCATCGCTGCAGTTATGGCCGTTGTCAACACCTCGCACCTTATCGTCCACCTTTTCCAGAGGCAGATGCTGAGAAATCGGGCGAGGAGGCTACGGCATCGTGGTGAGGACATGAAGTCTGAGAGTGGCACAGACCTCTCGCAAAGCACGGGACCCCACGCCGTGAACATCATGGTGGCAATGGGTCATGTTGATGCTGTGGAACGGCAATTCTGGGCCCGGAAAACAAGCACGGACTGGTGGGACCGCATAGTGCTGCAGGTCTGGGATGAATCACAGTGGCTCCGAAACTTTCACATGTGTAAGGACACTTTCATGGAACTTTGTGACTTGCTTTCCCCTGCCCTGAAGTGCCAGAATACCAAGATGAGAGCAGCCCTGGGTGTCCAGAAGCGAGTGGCCATAGCTCTCTGGAAGCTTGCAACGCCAGACAGCTACCGGTCAGTCGCGAACCACTTTGGCGTGGGCAAATCTACCGTGGGGGTTGCTGTGATGCAAGTAGCCAACGCAATCGTTGAGCTACTGCTGTCAAAGGTAGCGACCCTTGGAAACGTGCAGGTCATCATAGATGGCTTCGCCGCGATGGGATTCCCAAACTGCGGTGGGGCTATAGATGGAACTCACATCCCTATCCTGGGACCGGACCACCAGGCCAGCCAGTACATTAACCGAAAGGGCTACTTTTCAATGGTGCTGCAAGCACTGGTGGACCATAGGGGACGTTTTACAAACATCAACGTCGGATGGCCGGGCAAGGTTCATGACGCTCGTGTTTTCAGGAACTCTGGTCTGTTTAGACGGCTGCAGGAAGGTATTTACTTCCCGGACCACAAAATAACTGTTGGGGATGTGGAGATGCCTATAGTGATCCTCGGGGACCCAGCCTACCCGCTAATGCCCTGGCTCATGAAGCCCTATACAGGCGCCCTGGACACTGAAAAAGAACTCTTCAACTACCGGCTGAGCATGTGCAGAATGGTGGTGGAGTGTGCTTTTGGATGTCTCAAGGGGAGATGGAGAACCTTACTGACTCGCTGTGATCTCAGCAAAACCAATATCCCCATTGTTATAGCAGCTTGCTGTGTGCTCCACAATCTCTGTGAGAGCAAGGGGGAGACCTTTATGGCGGGGTGGGAGGTTGAGGCAAATAGCCTGGCTGCTGATTACGCCCAGCCAGACAGCCGTGCGATTAGAAGAGCCCAGCGGGACGTGCTGTGCATCCGGGAGGCTTTGAAAGCTAGGTTCCTCAGTGAGCAGGGTAACCTGTGACTATTAACTTTGTTTAAAGAGAAGCTAAACCTGCCCCCGTTTCTTTACCCAGTTTACGTTGACTATCCTCTGCAGCTACATACCCCGTTCACCCCGTCCCCCCCCTTCCAACACACGTTTAAAAATAAAAAAAATGGAACTTTGTTAATGAACACCGTTTTCTTTATTACGGGTTTCGCGGTAAAGGGTTGAAACTGGGATGCAGACTGTGGTGGGGAGCGGGCGTAGTGATGGAAAGAACGCTTATAAACTCGAGGAATGACAGGCTCCTGCTCCTAGAGCGGTCAGCAGTGGTGGACTGGTTGTTTCAACGGAGCCTGTCACCCCTCCTTTTCGGGACTCTGTGTGTGGGGGCTATGTGACTTTGTGGCGGGGGAGGACGCTGCTGCGTGGCTCTGTGATCCAGGATAAGGACCGCTGCATAAGATCTCTAACCGCCCTCCCCAGCCACAAACTCACATAGCCCCCCCACACACACAGAACATGAAAACCACCTCCCAGACTGACCAGGGTGCCTAGTGACTGCAATGTGTGTGTGACCTGCTGCTGAACATGCCCCCCTGTCTGTACCCTGGTAAAGGTGACTGTCCTGTCCAATTACCAACCCCCTTCCCCCCCTTCAAACACACTGTCCTCTAAAAGAACATGATGGAAACAGTAATTAACAGAAACGTATTTTTTATTAGCAACTAAACAGTTAGGGGATGAAACTGGGCCGGGGGCTTGGGTGAGGCGGGAAGGAAAGGACTTATCAAATTTTGGGGAATGAGAGCCTTCTGTTACTTGAGCAGTCTGCAGGGGTGGAGTGACAGTTTTCACGGCCCCTGCCGCCCCTCCTTCTTGGGACTTTGGGTGAGGGGGGTATGGGACTTTGTGGCGGGGGAGGGCGGTTAGAGATAGACTGCAGCGGGGCTCTGTCCTCCTGCCTCCGGTCCTGCAGAACATCCACAAGGCGCCGGAGCGTGTCCGTTTGCTCCCTCATTAGTCCAAGCAGCGTTTGAGTCGCCTGCTGGTCTTCCTGACGCCACCTCTCCTCCCATTCAATGTGTGATCGATGGATTTGCAACATGTTCTCCCTCCACTGGGTCTGCTGGGCTGCCTCGGCTCGGGAGCAGCCCATAAGTTCTGAGAACATGTCGTTCCGTGTCCTTTTCTTTCTCCACCTAATCTGCGCCAGCCTCTGGGAGTGTGATGCCAGGGTAGGTCGGGAGACAGTCGCAGCTGTGGGATGGGAAAAAGGGAGTGAATTCCTCACAAAGATAATTTTTTGTGAACAATGAACATAGTCTTTCTCTGTGAACAAGACCATGCACAGCACCTATCACATGCGCACTCAGGACAAGGTCGAATTTTCGGCCTTCGCATTCAGTGCCTGGGGTCTTGCACTGGAGATCAGACAAGCGGGGCAGGACAGCGGAATTCGGGTAGCAGGCTGACATGGTAAGCCGTAGACTTTTGGCTGCTTAAAACTTAAATTATAGCAGTGCCCTCCTTTCACATTCAAAGCAATGCTCCTAGCGTTGGCCAGTTCCTGCTGCCGGCAATCCGGCAAGCATGAACTCTGCCCCTGTCCCACCCCCTCGCGGCTGTCCCCGGGAAAGATCCCTGTATGCTGCCCCTCTCCCGCCTCCACCGCGTGGCTGTAAACCGCCGGTTACAGTTCTGTAAAGGAACAGGCAAGCAGTCCCAACAGTAACATTCCCCTAATTCTAAGCAGGTCACCATGAGCGACATCACTCTGCTGAGGATTTCTGGGACAGAGAAAGACCGCATGCTGTGTGAAAGCCAGCAAAAACCAGGGCCGTATGCCGCCATGCTCTGCAAGGCAATGATCCCAGAGTACTTGATGATAGCCTGGCGTGGAAAAGTTTCCTACCACTGAGGACACAATAAGGCCGCTCTCCCCAGGAACCTCATGCAAAGGCTTTCCAATTACTTCCAGAAGACCTTCGTGGAGATGTCCCATGAGGATTTCAGCTCTATCCCCGGACATATAGACCTTCTTTTCCAGTAGCTGCACTGGCAAGGACTAAAAAGTAGAGCACCTAGGGCAAAGTAATCATGAAAAACCCATTGTTAATATTGTTAATATTCCTGTTCTGTTCAAAATAAATGTTTACATGTTTTAAACACTTACCGACTGATCCTTCCCCTGATTCTGGGTCCTGGTTAATGCCTGGGGACGGTTGGTAGGGGATCTCTGTGAGGGTGATGAAGAGATCCTGGCTGTCGGGGAAATCAGCGTTGTAAGCGCTGTCGACTGCCTCGTCCTCCTCATCTCCTTCCTCATCTTCCCCGTCCGCTAACATCTCCGAGGAACCGGCCGTCGACAATATCCCATCCTCAGAGTCCACGGTCAGTGGTGGGGTAGTGGTGGTGGCCGCACCTAGAATGGAATGCAGTGCCTCGTAGAAACGGGATGTCTGGGGCTGGGATCCGGAGCGTCCGTTTGCCTCTTTGGTCTTCTGGTAGCCTTGTCTCAGTTCCTTGATTTTCACACGGCACTGCGTTGCATCCCGGGTGTATCCTCTCTCTGTCATGGCTTTTGAGATCTTCTTGTAGATCTTTGCGTTCCGTCTTTTCGAGCGCAGCTCCGAAAGCACGGACTCATCGCCCCACACAGCGATCAGATCCAAGACTTCCTGATCAGTCCATGCTGGGGCCCTCTTTCTATTCTGGGATTGCATGGTCACCTCTGCTGGAGAGCTCTGCATCGTTGCCAGTGCTGATGAGCTCGCCACGATGTCCTAACAGGAAATGAGATTCAAACTGCCCAGACAGGAAAAGGAATTCAAATTTTCCCGGGGTTTTTCCTGTGTGGCTGGTCAGAGCATCTGAGCTCGGACTGCTGTCCAGAGCGTCAACAGAGTGGTGCACTGTGGGATAGCTCCCGGAGCTATTAGCGTCGATTTCCATCCACACCTACCCTAATTCGACATGGCCATGTCGAATTTAGCGCTACTCCCCTCGTTGGGGAGGAGTACAGAAATTGAATTTAAGAGACCTCTATGTCGAACTAAATAGCTTCGTTGTGTGGACGGGTGCAGGGTTAATTCGATTTAACGCTGCTAAATTCAACATAACCTCCTAGTGTAGACCAGGCCTCAGAGACAATTACTTACCACTCATGTATATAAACCTGTAAGCTATTCTCAGCCTTTAACTATTCTGGTTGTACTGCTCCACTGTAATATTTGTATCTGTGTGGATCATTTACTAACAATACATTGCTAAATGAGCTCTATACTACTAAAGGCAAACACTCAGATATCCACTGGGGATAAATAATATCTTAAACTGTCTGAATTTGAGACCTATGAGCATTCTGTATTTGTATAAATACAGTATTTGCATTTTGTAATTAGTGCTCCATATAAAATGCCCCTGCAACTACAGTAGTACTAATATTAATCATCATAATGATTAATTATAGCAACGTCAGACACAATCAAAAACCCCACACAGTTGACAAGATAAGTGCCTAAAGCTTATGATTTCACTCTCAAATGGGAGAGAAAATGTAGCCAATCTGTAATAATTAAATTACATATATAGCCACTATAAAAATAACTTAGCAACACTTCATTCAGATTGTTTGGGTTTGTTTAGCCTGCATCAAGTGCTCTAGCTACAGGCCAAATTCTGTCACTGACATTCTAACCTGGTTTGGGGGCTGTGCAGAGCTCCGATTGAGGGTGGAACATGTGGCACAGCATGGCTTTTCTCTCTGTTTCTTGTGTGGTTCATGGATCACATAGTACTTTTGTAGAGGAGTTGGAGATAATATATACAGATAGAAAATGAAATGTCAGACATTGCCACCTTTCCTTTATAGCTGCCCCCTGGAGGTTTTTTCTTCCCTTTGACAGAGAGCCCCAAATCCTCAGCTGGTGGAAAGAGTCATAGCTCTATCAACTATACTGATTCACAACAGCTGAGGACCTGGCCATGGGACTGTATTTGTTTTTAAAATAATTCAGTCACCTTTTATTTGGCGACACTTCCACATAACTACATCCCATATCAAATTGTTTAAAACTCCCACATTGAGATCTGAACATTCCCTTGGGAGCAACCGTCTACTCTTGAGCAAATGCCTTATATGTGTCCCCTTTCCTCCTCAATCTCATCTTCTTTACCTGATAATTCCAATACACTATCTGTATCACAAGGCTGTTTAGCAAGCAGCCTCCATCCCACATGGGTGAAAAATCCCATAATAATGAGCAAAATGACTGTGTGAAGATTTTCAAAGACCATAACCAATGGAGAGGAATCTAAATGTTCAGGATCCCTTTGGAAGCAAAAGGATACAGAGTGCGCTACATCTGATGCTGCATCTACATAATGAATGATGTAAAATATGTGATATGAATTCTCATCTTTATATCAACCAGTTTTATATCAAATGAAATATGCATGATTGCTTCTCAATTATTCAGAGAAATTAGAGATTGAAAAAGCCTTATTAGGTCACCGCCTTCAGCGGAGGAGGAATAATTATTATTTTGGTGCCCTGTCCATTTGGTGTTGGTAAGGTCTATTGTTTGCTGTATGTAATCCTGAGAGAGATTGCTAGGTAGAGCTATGAAAATTTTGGAATGAAACTGAGACTTATGGGTCTCGGGGACTGCTCAGCCATGCTAGGAGACAAGGCTTCTTGTACAACCTCTGCATATCCATTACAATCTGATCTTGAGGGATAACACAAGTGAAATCTGCACTTCAGTTTGGATTTAGATGAATGCCAAAAGAATTGGGAAGATCTAATGGATTTTTATCTCTAGATCTGACAGCTTCCTTTGGGGCTCATCAAACAAGTAGACAATTTTAGGCTCCATCTGAATAATATAAATTACAGTGTAGGTTCTGGTTTATTTTTTAAACTGTTCATCCAGACTTTTCTTACCATTATTTATATGTTTATAATAGTAGTGTCTAGAGGCCTCTGATGAGATCAGTTGTGCCCTGTTCAAATGGAGTAAGAGTCATTTTCCCCACAAAAGACCTTTTTTTTTAATGGTGCAAGTAGAAATTTGGAGGCAGGGAGAATGTTGTTCTCCTACTTACCTGGTGTGTGATGTGTTTAACAAAGTGCTGCATAATCTGTCATTTAAACAAATGTACCCATAATGATAATATTATTTGAAAGCTATTTTATTGTTTTATAAATATAAGGAAAGTGGCCCAGCATACAAATACAGAACAAAGATAGATGCAGTGTTAACATTTGTGTTATTATCATATCATCAGTAGATAACTATTGTGCAAAAAATGGAAAGGCTACCTAAATGGCTGGACGAGTGGGGTCACTTCTAGGTGACCTAGGGATGGTTCTTCAAGCAGCTCTGGAGCAGGGCCAATTAGAGACAGGAGCAGTTCAAGCACAAGGTTCTGTGTGTGACCTTCTCCCTACTTGCTACTCCAATGTTTTGACAACTGGAGTGGTTCACACCTATAGAGGTTTGTGGTGGAGTAAATAGGCAATGTATGTGTCCAGAAGCGAGGTGAGTTCATTGGCAGAAAGAAGGCTAGATGTAGGTTCTGTGTTCCCTAGGAGGAGGGGAGAACTTAAGACATACCTGGTCTGAGAGAGGCATCATGACTCCACAGGTAGCTCAAGTTATCACCACAGAGCTCTCAGTCACCTTAAAGAAGCACTTACTGAACACTACATGGCACTAGAGCATGAACAGTATTATAGTATTGATGGGTTTTTTGACCCACAGGTACCTGCCTGCAGCTGCAGGTTAGGCATCATTGCTTGAAGTCATATCACTAGCCCCACAGCAACATCTGATCCCTTTGTTTCCATCTCTGTCTCTTGGTTTTTGTGCCTTATTATAAACGGCTTTCAACATCTGCCCCTCCTGACCCAGTAATTGATGCCCCCTTCCTGTTCTTCACGTCTTCCCTTTAAAGTGTGCTTCTTCTATGGGGGTACAAATCCATTGTTAACAGCATCATTATTTTTTTTTTAAGTCCCTACCCCATAATCTGTATGTATTATTAACCAGAGGTATTGTATGGTCATATAGCTGTTATCCTCATTTTCTCTCCTGTTGTCATGTCTTAGGATAGGACCCTATCCTGGAACCCTTTGTTCACTCAGCTAGTTCTTGCTCAGATGAGTAGTCTCACATTCAAGTCAGTATATTGTTACAAGATCAGGCCCTAAGAACCCTTAGGGCCAAGGACAGTGTCTCTCATTTGTCTGTGAAGAACCATGGCACACGAGGAAACTTTTGAAGTTCACAGTGGGCACACTGTATGTTTCTGTTCCCTGATTGGATGAGCATAGCTCTTAGGAAGCCTGATTCTTCAAGGTACTCAAGAATGTTCATGACTTAAGGCACATGAGTAGTCCCACTAAACGTGCATGCTTATATATCTTGCTGGATTGGGGCCAGAATCAGGTTTCTGGTGTGAAGGCTCATGTCTGAATTCAAAATTTGCTTTCCCCAAATATTCTTCAGTATTTGCTCTTAAAATGTGTTGTTCCCACAAACATTCCTCCTAGTTTACTCATTCATTAGAATATTCATGGGAAGCAAACACAAAGGTGTATGGAGAGGAAGGGTGGGGTGGGGTGGTTAAACACTTGGACTGGGAGTCAGGAGACCTGGAATCCTGGCTCTGATTCAGACTCTCCTGTGTGACTTTAGGCATTGTTTCTCAATGCCCCATCTGTAAAATGGGATAAGAATACTTCCCTGTCTCCTTGTGAGGATAAATGTTTGTGAGGTGCTAGGGGATAAAAGCTATATATGGAAAGTGATTAAATAGATTAAACAAAAGTTGAAGCAAACATATTTAAAGTTTTGAAACAGCAATTATAAAGCACTTTCCCAGCTCTATTCAATATACATGCCTACTGTGCCTATTACCAGTGCCTAAAAGTCCAATTTATACCATATATCTGTGATTGTATCAATGAACTAATGTTGAATTTTGAATTAGGTGGGTTTTGCATGTGAACATTTCACACAGCTCAGTGCTAGCAATGGGTAAACTGATCAAAATGGAGTTTTCCCCCTCGCCTATTATTTTTTTTTACTTTTAAACTCAGTTAAGCATTATTCATAAAAATAAGCCCCCCTCTCAAAACTCATTATTCTTTTCTTCCAGTCCCTGGTTTCTAGTTCTAAATCACAGCTAAAATATGTGAAATAGAAAATTACATAGTAGAATTGTTCTTACTTCTACCATGTGGTCTGGTATCCTTTTTTACCCATTTTAACTAACATTCAGTGCTCAGCATCTCAGAGCATTCCCCAAGCACATAAAGGAATCTTTATTTTCATAACCATAAAAAAAGTACTAGGTCATTCTACAATAATGGTCCTTAGGACAGTTGGGCAATTTTGGGAGGGCACTAAAATGATTCACCAATTCAGACTGAATACAGTGAATTATTTCATTAAAAAGAAACCTGAAAACAAAAATGTCAAAATTGTGTCCATTCTACCAGAATTTTTTGTTCATTTTGTAAGGAAAACAGCAGCAGATGGATATATTCTGGTCCCCATTTTTTCTAAATTGGGGCACCACATATGATAGAGGTAATAGGATAACATAACAGGGATTATAGGGTGGTTATACAATAGTCCCTAGTGGTAATTCATTTAGCTCTAACTTTGCAGTGGATTCTCTGCGGGCTGAATTACTGGCTTATACAATAGGGTGACAGTCCCATCTCTTCAATGGAAAATAACTGTAACATTCTGGCTTGAGTTTACCTAGGGAATAAATTATGACTATTTTAAATGTATGTTCTAAATTGTGCTTTGTTACACCTGTGGAAATCCAGAGTAATTCTACCTATAAACTGGTGTAATTGCCAGCAGGATTTGGCCCTAGTAGCCCACTTCCAAACACAGTCAGCAAGGGGACAGCAAAGCTTACACAGAACTAGATCTACTAATGACTAGGAGTGACCCTTCTGGAACAGCTCAGGCGCTTGATGAGACTCCAAAGCTCCAGACACACTGCAATCAGAAAACTAACATTAGCTCAGACAGGATGCATGAGTCAAGGATATTGCAGTGAGATGAAAAACATGGTATTCAGGCATCTGCCGCTCTCCAACTGCCAGGCACTATTTGCGGTTCATGCTGCTGATCGGAGCATACTGGAAAAGAAACAAAAACAGTTTAAATTGGGTTTAGCAGCTAACACCTCTCATGTGACTTACTGAAAAAGAGAAGGTTTTAGCTGCAATGCCATGAACAGGGGGACAGCCTGTGTTTTTACTTTTTTCAAATCTGTCCATCTCAAATGGTAAGGTTTACAAGTCTGAAACTCAGAGTCTACACTGACTAGAAAAAAAGCACATGTGATCATAAAAGCTGAGGTCAAGATTATGCCGTTTATTTTCTTTTATAACAGGTTCCTCTACTGAATTAATACCTGGGGTTCACACACAAACCAAAATAGTGATTTTTATGATATGGCCCATTTATCTGGTTTGGCTTAGAGGCTAAATTAAAAACCAGAGCCTGGTGACCTGGGTCAGATTTAAAAATAGTTATTCCTCTTTCAGACCATACTTCACTTTAGTAGTAACACTTACAGGTATTTGGGTGAATGACTGTAGTCAGCAAATGGTTCAACAACACAGTGCACGACCTTCCATATACAATTTATGCCAACTAATGTGAATTTGCTGTGAGTTTTGGATTGAAAATATTGTGCTAATAAGGGAAAGCATCTTTCCTTTCCCCACAAACCTTTATCTGAAATATGAACTAAATGTGAACTATATCTTGAGGTTTGAAAGAAAAGAAAAAAAAAGTAATTGTATTATTTCATTATTTGTCATTTTTATGCCCTACTTCTTGGATCCAGCCGGACAAGAGACCTGACTTTCTTGCCATATCAGTTTTGCATCTGTGCAACTTCCTCGATTGCAGTGGTTATTCCTGATTTACACCACTGTAAGAGAGTAGAGTCAGACCCAGGAAAAAAAAGCTATTTTCCTGGCATTTCTGGCATTTTCCAGAAGAAAGATGTACTGAAACTCTTGAGAGAGGGTCTGTTTTCATGACATTTCCAGCCTACTTATATTCACCCAAGAGGGGTCTGATTGTTTAGATAATCATTACCTCAGCCTCTGAATATTTTGTTATTGTTATTAAATAGACCTACACAGTTATTAAGATGGTTTTTACTGTAGTCATTCTTCTTTCATCTTTTATACAGATAGTCGATTTCAAAATAGTTTTGTGGGGAAAAAAACTGCACAGCGAAACCCCATCAGTTATTTTTAGACATACTGTAGTAAAAATAAAAATGACCTTGTTTGCTGTTAAATGTTCAGCTCCTTTTCCTAGCTTTGTAAAACTGAAAAATAAGATTGTTATATATTTTTACTTGTAGCATTTCTCCCACTTATTAACCTTCTTTACAATAAATCAAGCAGATTGTACTGGTCAATGGGATTTGACTCAATGAGTGTAGGACTGGTTGCTTGGATATAACTGGGGGCAGAATTTGACTCTGTATGTATGTTTGCCAAGCTCTCAATCTCTAGTTTGTGTCAGTGCATTTTTTGGCCTATTGATTACATAAAAGGGCCCATTTTATTTTATAGAATAATTGATTGCCTCCAAGTATTGATTAACCACCAGAGTTATCTTCAATCAACCCCAACTGACCTAATTCTATCCTGTGAACAAACCCCTCAGCTTTACTGATAAAATCCCCAGTGGGAGAATTGCATTAGGATATGTAGGGATCTGCCTAGATTGTCAATTTGCTTGATTTGTTAAGTGAGGCAGAGGCTCAGAAACTTTGGCTATAAAATTGCTGAGCTTTCAACAATTAGAATCACATCTGCTCTGGCTACTTTATTCCAAAAGCAAAACCTAATAATGGCTTTGCTGCTTTATTGTCTATATCGAAGTGAGGTAGTCTCCTTGCCTTACAAGGTAAACTTTAGTCGATAACTGTCTGTCAGTCAGATACTTTATTTGACTAGATTGGTGAAGCTAGAAGGTCTTGCCAAAGGACAATTAGGACATCTACTGCCTAGAATATTTATTGTAGAACAGCTCAGTTATGTGAAAAACAACTTTTAAATGATGTGATTGTGACTGTTTTATTGTGCTTCTTTAGGTTTGGTAGGAGTAGATTTTCTTTGAAGACTTCTAAGGTTTCCTTTTGATTTCTTCCGAAACATTAACTGAACCCCCCCCCAACCAAAAAAACAACCCACCTTCAAAAGAATAAAGACAAAAAATATGTTGAACATTATCCCAACAAACCTTTCAATAATTTTATAGCTTGTGAGAGCACTTTAAGCTTTCCATAGCTTTAATTTCTGATTTGAATATTTTCTATAAATTTTGTAGTAAGCACTGAAATTATCTGTAGAATCTCAAAAATAGATATGGGGTGGGGGAGGGGGCAGATTCTCAGCTGTACCAGACCTCCACTTTGTACAGATGAGGGGAATGTGAAGGGAAAGGTGTGTCTAATCTGCCTGGGTGCTACTCTAAATTATGCCACTTGTGACAGCCCCTAATGGTCTGTTACACTAGCTGAGGATCCCTGGAATGCAGTAGTGTTTTGTACACCCTTTCATTCTAGCCATGCCCCCAATACATTACCTATGCAGGAGGTTCCTAGGTGGATGGCTCCATGGCACCCAAGGATTCTCTTATGTGAGAGGAATGTCTTGGTAACTGCCATCTGCTTTCACTTCCAGAATGAGGCAAACAGCCAAGGGAGGCAGAAGAGATGAAGGGTGAAGGGTGAAATTCAGCCTCCCCAAACACAACTAAGATAAAGCAGTGTGTAGGGGAGCAAAGCGAGGGAATTAATCAACAACCCCTAAAAATAGCAGCTAGTGCCCCTTTACAGCCCTTATGTATAGGCTTTGAACCCCATGATTAATATACATTTATATCCCATAGTCCTGACCCTGGCCCAAATCCCAACAGGTCACTCTGCACTTTAGAGCAGAGACCTCTTCATGGAAATGATCCTTGCACACACTCTGATACTATAGCATAGCATAAAACTTAAGAGACAGATGCCAATGGCTTCCTCAGATAGAGATTATTCCCACTGCAAGTAGAAGTAGCCTGTGTGGGTAGCTGTGCATGGGGCCAGTGGTCATCAATATGGCTACACAACTGAGCGCTTTTGTTGCCTTGATATATGCCTAATGGGGCAGTTCCAGAATTTGAATCTAATCATTCAGGTGCCCACATGTCAAAAAGGCATTCTCTTACATTGCCGAACTTCTTTACTTTTCACATATAGCCATTACCCACCTACTGTGTAGAAATGGAAGACATCACTACACAAGGCTGTCCTTATAAGCCACTATATGAACAGATCCTGATCTAGAATTCTTTGGGGGGGTAATAAAGTATTATTTTAAATCAGTGTACAGTATTAAGGACTCTGGATGTTTAAAACCCATACACAAGTTATAAACCAGTCTCAAAATCTGATCATTTGGAAGTGTGAAACTATTGTTTCGGTGGTTCTTTTCAGGATTTTGGAAGATCCTCCCCTTAACAGCTATTAATCATCAATGTTTGTTTTACTGTAGTACTGATATGGAATCCTTCTAATATTCCTACAGTCATGTGTTACTAGTTTAAGAATGCATCACACACATTTAGTATTTACTGCTGTAAGAATAAGAAAACGATGAGTTGTAGATTGAATAGGCAAAATGGAAGGGTGAGCATGAGCAAGAAAAAATCAAGTGGACATTAATCCTCTCAGATTTCTATTTGCTACTGCAATTATTACAAAAAATAATTCTAGTCCTGCATTTGATCTGAAACCTGACTATGGGTTAACTTTGAGTTTACAAAGCAGGGAACACTGGCATTCTTCAAACATCATTAGCAAAACAGCCAGTTCAAACTCCTGGAAATAAAGCTTGTGGCAAATGACTTAGAAAATGGTTTTGGACTCCAGACAGAAGAAGGCATTATGCACCAAAATGATACTTATGCTTAGTAAAGGAAACTACAAATTGTGAAATATTTGGCACTTATTTGTTTGAAAGTGTAGCAACTGTTGCATCAATATGCAGAACTCAGAGTATTCTCAACATTGGGATGTTTCATTTTCTGGCCACAAGGATAAATAGAAAAATGGAAATAGTTTTCAAACACCGTAGTCAAACATGCAGCTTGATAAATTGTACTTTGTTCCAAAAAGTCTAACAGATTATCCTGATGAAACTAACAGAAAAACTGCAGCTATGTCTTTGGGAAGTCAAATGTCCCTTTTAGTGCATATTTGATACAATAGGCCTTTTATAATTTTGTGTAAGGTATGTGCAGTCATAAAGCATTATGCAGGCTGTTAAGGAGGAGTGCTTTTACTTTAGACAGATAAGGATCAGGTTTGCATTAGTGGTGCCAGCAATCAGATAAAATTTCACTTCAAAACTGGTGCTATGCTGATCTACCTGTATTCGTTACCACTGTTGTAAGCTATGAATTAGGCCCTGGCCTAATTATAATAGTTTAAAGTCAGCAGTATATCATTACTAACTTTCTAACTATGGAGATGCTGGTGGTGAGCCCACAGGTGATGTTCTACTTAGATCTCCATTTAAAGCAGCACTTAAATTCCACTTTAATGATTTGAAATTCTTCACTAAATTGGACACATTAACTCTTCAAAAGATAACTGATTCCCCCTCCTCCTCCCTGATTTAATTTTAAAGATTTAAAGAGGAATGATTTAAAATGCTCCCCCTTTTAAAAATTGGTTAGGGGAAGAGCTGATATAGTCTTGTCTCTCTAAGACCAAAAATGCCCCCGAACTCTAAGCTGGACATGTGCATGTGCACACACAGCGTGCCCCAACTTCTCAAGCTTAGGCCACATTTCTAACTTATATAAAAATAAAGTTATTCTTATTCATTGACTGAACAGTTTCCACTCACTACTTTCCTTCTTCAGTGCGGTCATCCTGCTTCCCTTACGGTAGATGTGATCAGCATACTGGGCCCTCTGAGCCTGGGAGTTAGGCTGGCTTAGCAGGGGAGGCAATGGGGTATATGGGAAGAGATGGGGCTATTGGGGGAGCAGGCTATTGTGTGGACAGAGAGGGAGAAACCTTAAGCTATTGGTCCTCCCCCTCTCTATGTCCCATCTATGCCCTTTTTTATCTTGCGGCCTGGGAACAAGGAAGCTCAGTGTGTCTCGGGACGTGGCTGTGCTACAGCAGCACAGTGGCAGCTCTGCAACTATGCTGCTGTAGCCCTGTAGTGTACATGCCTCCTGCATCGATGGAAGGGGCTTTTCCATTGATGTAGGTAACCCACTTCCCTCCCCGGCGGTAGGTAGGTCAATGCAAGAATTCTTCTGTCAGCCCAGCCATGTGTAGACAGGAGGTTAGGCCGGCTTCAATATGACACGCTTAGGTGTGAAAAATTCACACTCCTGAGTGACATAGCTAGGTTCCATCTAAATTTTCAGTGTAGACCATGGCTCCACAGCAGAATCATGTACTCACCACTTTTATCTGCAAAAATGTTTTTGAAACACATTCTGTATTAAGCCAGCTCTAAGCCATCCAAAGGGAATAGCTATAAATAAGCATGTATAGTAATAGGAATGATTCTAATAAATCACCTACTACTTTTTTATCACCCTTGAAAACAATTTAATAAGCGACTTAAATGTGCAGAGAGAGAGAGCCAATCTATCATATGCCATCACTGAAATAATTCTTCAGAGTAGCTGTATCAAGATATATATACAACATTATAAGAAAATTGTGCAGTCAATAAACAAGTATAGAATGTCTATAGTTATGACACTTCACATAAACATTTATTTTTTTAATGTTACTCCTCTTGCTTTTTTTATTTAAATATGCTGGCTAGTTTCCAGAAGATGTAACAACTTACTCAGTAAGTAGTGAAAGACAAAACTAAACTACATTTCCTGGGGAAACTATAATAACACATTTCCAGATAATTACAGAGTGCGAGAGAGAGTGAGATTTATTATTCAGACCATTAAATGAAAGGAAATCAACACCTAACATTATCAGAGGGGTAGCCATGTTAGTCTGTATCCACAAAAACGAGGAGGCCGGTGGCACCTTAAAGACTAACAGATTTATTTGGGCATAAGCTTCCCACTTCTTCAGATGCATGGAGTGAAAATTACAGATGCAGGCACAAATATACTGATACATAAAGAGAAGGGAGTTACCTTACAAGTGGAGAACCAGTGTTGACAGGGCCAATTCAGTCAGGGTAGATGTGATCCACTCCCAATAATTGATGAGGAGGTGTCAATACCAAGAGAGGAAAAATTACTTTTGTAGTGAGCTAGCCACTCCCAGTCCCTATTCAAGCCCAAATTAATAGTGTTAAGTTTGCAAATGAATTGTAGCTCAGCAGTTTCTCTTTGAAGTCTGTTTTTGAAGCTTTTTTGTTGAAGTATGGTTACTTTTAAATCTGCTATTGAATATCCAGGGATATTGAAATGTTCTCCTACTGGCTTTTGTATGTTACCATTCCTGATGTCTGATTTGTGTCCATTTATTCTTTTAAGTAGAGACTGTCTGGTTTGGCCAATGTACATGGCAGAGGGGCACTGGTAGCACATGGTGGCATATATCACATTAGAAGATGTGCAGGTGAATGAGCCCCTGATCGTGTGGCTCATGTGGTTGGGTCTTCTGATGGTGTCACTAGAGTAGATATGGGGAAAGAGTAGGCAACTGAGTTTGTTACAGGGATTGGTTCCTGGGTTAGTGTTTCTGTGGTGTGGTGTGTAGTTGCTGTTGAGTATTTGCTTCAGATTTGGGGAGTGTCTGGAGGCAAGGATCAGCCTGTCTCCCAAGGTCTGTGAGAGTGAGGGATTCTTTTCCAGGATAGGTTGTAGATCGTTGATGATGTGCTGGAGAGGTTTTAGCTGGGGGCTGTACGTGATGACCAGTGGTATTCTGTTATTTTCCTTGTTGGGCCTGTCCTGTAGTAGGTGACTTCTGGGTACCCATTTCGCTCTCTCAATCTGTTTCCTAACAGTGTGACTGATAACGAAATTTCCTGCTAAAGAGAAGAACAACGTGACCAGCATGCTGGAGACAACTGTTCCTTGGTTTCCGAACTGGCTGCTTACACTGTTTTATTTGGTCAGAGCCAGAGCTGTGCAGTAGTTCTAATTTTCACTTCACTAAATCTCAGAGATTTAACTGTGCCAGTACTGGACTTCTTCAGATTCACAGCTGTCCTAAAGCGTAATCATCTACTCCTCTGTCATTTCCACCAGTTATCCCTGGAAATGCTTTCATATGGAAAGAAATTAGATAGTGATGATGCAGGTGTGGCTATTTAATGGATTGGAAGGAAGATTTACCATTGTTTTTATAACTCCCCCTACAAACTTCTTAAAAGAAGAAAGCTCTTGGCAGCCTCTCCTCTACATCACTGAAAGTAATGAGAATATGCTCTGTTGCTTTTCGACTAGCAGAATTCATCAGGTCTGGCATATGAAGAAGCATTACTAGAATGTTATCAAAGGCTTGTACACTTCATGGTCATTGAGCAGGGCACTAGACCACCCCCATATACCTTCCTCTTTATATATTTTCTGGGCTTCTCCCACACCCTTGCAATTCCTTGTGTCACCAGATTTATTTATTTATTTTGTACTCCATGGTTAAATAGGGAATCCATAAAGTACTTAGCCACCACTGCAATCCACAAAACTTCCACTTGCCTGCCATGCTCCTAAAGTCACTTGGCACCAACTCTTCTGCAGTAAAAGTTTCCTAGGTGCTTATGTTTCTGTCAGAGTTAGAATGACTCTAGAGACTAGTGGTTAGGGCACCTCCCTGCAGCCTGGACTTAGGAACCTAAACCCCATCAAACCTGAAAATCTGGGCCTTAGTGTATGGCAGACTCAGGTGTGTGTGTGTGTGGGGGGGGGGGTAGATCTATAGCCCAGATTGCCACAAACTAAAGGTACATCTGCATTTGAGCTGTGAAGTGTGATTCCCAGCTTGTATAGATATGAGTGGTAGCTTTGCTCAAGCTAGCACACTAAAAATTGCTAGGCACCCAAGTACATACCAAGGGGGTCTGGGCGGGAATGTACTTGGGTGGCTAGCCTGACCCGCCACCTGCTGTACTCCAACTACATTGCTATTTTGTAACACGCTAGCTTCAGAGTTAGCACTGTACATCTGCGTGAACTCGGAATCACACCTCCCAGCTACGTACCCTAAGTGTTTGTGTAAATGAGCCCTCAGATCATATGGGTATGAGGCTTCTTATCTCTGCATGGCTAGTGTACATGCTCTGATTGTGTCTCTTATACAATGTTCTTCCTCACAGCACTATAGACATAGGAGCTACCACAAACAGACCTCATCACTACAGTAGCAGGGAGGGAGTTTGATAAATGGGCACAAACAGATTTGCAACAATGGACGAGAAGTCACAGATAGGGTGAATTTAAATAAGAGAGCAAATGAGGGTAGAGGTGAGTGTAACGCAGCAAGGGAACAGGAAGTGTGGAAAGGTGAAAGGGGGCTCCTTACAGGAGAAGGGCAGAAATAGTAGAAGGGGAGGAGATGTTTTTGTTTGCTGCAAGTGTTTGATAAAAACCAACCAACCAAAAAAAAACAAAAACAAACCCCTCAGCTTTAGTGGCAACTAGAGTTCAGCACAAGATCCCCAAAGTCACGTTGTTCCCATCTCTTACTCATTTTGTGAGGTTGTTTGTGTAGGTATTTTTATTTTGACTTGTCTGTAATGTAAATCTCTAAGGGAACATTTTTACTCTGTCAACTAATCTTTAATGATTTACATTAATTGTGATGTACAAAATGCATGTGAATTCACTGTACTATAAAATTATATATTGTTTGTAATTCATCTACAGGAGTGTCTGGAATCCCCTGTCTAATATGGGCCCTATTGTAGTAGGCGTTGTACAAACTTACAATAAGGCCCTGTCTGCACACACAAGTTGTATTGTTTTAACTGCATTGGTATAGCAATCCAACCCCTCTAATGTGGATGCAATTATACAAGTATAAAAGTGCTCATAGATTGTTCCTGTACAGGAAGAGGAGTAAGAGATACCAGTTTGGCACCTTTATAGTGGTATAGTTACATTCACTCTAGGGAGTTGAACTAGTATAACTATTTAGATTTAAAAAAATCATACCCCTACCTGAATTATACTGGTACAAAAACAGCATGTAAGCCATGCTTAAGAGGCTGCTCCTGCTTTGAAGAGCTTACAGGTTAAAACCCTGACACTACAATGGACAGCACATGGTTGGACTATTGTACTCATGCAGAACCCTATTGATAGTCCTGTGTGCTATGACTTGCAGGATGAGGGCCTACGTTTAAAACCAGGCACAATAAATGGGTATATTAACAGATAGGAAATGAGCAAAGAAAAAAGAGGAGAACAGACATTGGAATATTTGTATGTAAAATGGCTGCATACAAAAATTGGCAGAAATAGAGAAACAATAAAATAAACACATCAGTAATCCGTGTTGACACCTGCCTACCTAGCAGAAAGTTGTTTCTCTATTTTTCCTTTTGACCTCAGGGTGGTGGGGGGGAAGAGAGAGAGAAGAGGAGATAAATGGTTAACCTTTTGCAAAAGATTATTCAGAGTGAGAATCTAGCTGTAATTTATCTGCTAGTGTCCGATAAGACACTTTTAGTTTCAGCTAAAATTGAAGGGGGTGGGGAAACATTATTAGTTAATAACTGGATATAATATCCTAAGTGCCAATGATGAAATTCTGTGCTATCTGCAATCCATTTCTTAGTGCTATTTTGTGCTAGGCTTGTTAAAAAGTAACCACTGAAGGATTAGAAAAACAAGTTTTAAAAAGTTCCGTTGGTAATTTATTATATTTATTGATTTCTAAGGGATTGTACAGACATTCTTCCTTTATTTGCATGGTCCTTGTGAGAGATTTTTGTCTCATTCCATTAGTGAATAATTAAATTGTCCATTGTTACAGATTCTCTATCTCCCTGCCCTAGAATGCTTACATGGTGGAGGAGCTTTTTAGCTTTACATTCAGCCTTCCCAGACTACACCTGCGTGGCACTTTGGACTCAAAGGGGAAGGTATTAGGGACTGGTTATACCCTCTGGTGACAGGCAGCATAGTCCAAAGTAGAGCTGGAAATTCTCAGACAGAATGTTTTTCTATTTGAGAATACGGATTTGTTAAAATCCAAAGATTTTGTGGAGATGTTCCATTTCAATAAAGTTCCAGTGGAACACAGGCATGGTCTCCTGCCAGCTCACCCGCCCGACTTCTCAGCAGCCTGGGCTTCTAGGTCCCCCGCTCTCTGGCAGCCCAATGTGTGGTCCAATGGGATGCCAGTAGTGTGGAAGCCCTGGGAACTATGGATCCCAAGCTTTGAGGCTCCTAGATCCACCAAGGTTTGCAGACTCCTGGCTGCCTTCAGACCACTAGTCAGGTTAATGGGGAACCAGGAGCCTGCAAACCCCAGCTCCCAGTTCTTCGGCAGCCTGGGCTTCCAGGGTCCATGGTCAAAATATCTAAATCCTCTGCAAAATAGAATCACCTTTCTCTGCACACCTCTAGTCCAGAGTACAGGGCACCTGAGTGGGAGTCAGGAGAAACGAGTTCTTCCTAGCCATGCCATTGGCTTGCTGTGTAACTCTGAGTAAGTCACTCTTGTATTAATTTAGATGGAATAAGTGGGCCAAATGTATTAACATAACCCCATTACTGTTTAACATTAAACAGTTTTAAAGGCAGTCCGGGGTTTGGTATACAGGGACTGCTTAGTACCATGGCAAATATCCTATTTAATCTTTTTGACTTTTTACTAAAAGAAGGGAAAACAGTTAACGCATTTGAAATGGTCTAATTGGAACATTTTTAAGATCCGGATGATGAAGGCCCAGTGTCCCAGGAAATGGGAGGTGCGGGGGAGAAGGGGATTGGTAGCCATGATCGTGAAGCTTCCTTCAGTAGCTTTTTTTGTTCTTTTGTTACTTTCCCACAAAATTTTTCTTTTAAAGACCCAAAGAGGAAGGTGGAATAGCCCATCCCTTCATTACTTTGTTTACCAGTTAGGCCTAATATCTGACATACCAATTTCAGCTTCTTAAAAACAGAAAATGTGAAATGGAAAGTTAACAAGCATAATTACAACACAGTTCTTGAATCATATTCATTTGGTCTTTTTTGTTTAAACTAATTCAATGTTTTGTCTCCCTTTCGCACCTTTTCCCATCACATTTCTTATGATAGCTTATCATAACTCTTTATAAACTTTGACATATGTTTTACAGTTGATCTCACAATTTGGGTAAATTTTCCTGAGTTGAGACCTTAATGACTTTCTGCCTCAGTTGTCCTGCCTGTAATGATGATGATGCCTACCTAAATGCCTAATTGTAAAGGTTTTTGAGATGTACAGCTGAAAAGGGCTAAGTAGCAGCAAATACCCAGTCTTGAACAGCTTTCTCCTCCTATGAGTGAAGAGAATCACAAAGTAATTACATCACAATAGTGATTTGTGTTGTGTCTTATGATGTTGCTTCAATGTGTTGTTATAAAAGTCCTCATCCCCTTTTCTTACTCCTGGGAAAATGGATTTCAATTGATATCATGTGACCAGGTCCTCTAGTTTAACATTCTCCAAGCTGCATGGCATACATATTTGAAGTAACCTGGGGTGGACTCCTGTAATCATCTTTCTGTTTGCCAGATTCTGTATGGCCCTTATAGTGTGGCACAGTGGTGGGTGTGAAGAGGGGGTGAAAGGACATGGTGGGTCATGGTGAACCAGTATTCATGTTGCTCCAATCTCATTATATAGAGCAATGGTTCTCAACCAGGGGCACACGTACCCCTGGGGGTACGCAGAGGTCTTCCAGAGGGTACATCAACTCATCTAGATATTTGCCTAGTTTTATAACAGGCTACATAAAAAGTTAGTACAAACTAAAATTTCATACAGACACAGTAAAAGAACTAAAAAAGAGCCACCATGGCTTAACAAGTAAAAGAAGCAGTGGGAGATAAAAAGGCATCTTTTAAAAAGTGGAAGTCAAATTCTAGTGAGATAAATAGAAAGGAGCATAAACACTGCCAAATTAAGGGTAAAAATGTAATAAGAAAAGCCAAAAAGGAGTTTGAAGAACAGCTAGCCAAAAACTCAAAAGGTAATAAAATGTTTTTTAAGTACATCAGAAGCAGGAAGCCTGCTAAACAACCAGTGGGGCCCCTGGACGATCAAGGTACAAAAGGAGCACTTAAAGATGATAAAGTCATTGTGGAGAAACTAAATGAATTCTTTGCTTCGGTCTTCACTGCTGAGGATGTTAGGGAGATTCCCAAACCTGAGCCGGCTTTTGTAGGTGACAAATCTGAGGAATTGTCACAGATTGAGGTATCACTAGAGGAGGGTTTGGAATTAATTGATAAACTTAACAGTAACAAGTCACCGGGACCAGATAGCATTCACCCAAGAATTCTGAAAGAACTCAAATGTGAAATTGCGGAACTACTAACTATGGTTTGTAACCTGTCCTTTAAAATGGCTTCTGTACCAAATTAGCAAATTCAACTTGGTTTCTGTAAACGGAAATCATGTCTTACTAATCTATTAGAGTTCTTTGAAGGGGTCAACAAACATGTGGACAAGGGGGATCCAGTGGACATAGTGTACTTAAAATTCCAGAAACCCTTTGACAAGGTCCCTCACCAAAGACTCTTTCGTAAATTAAGTTGTCATGGGATAAGAGGGAAGATCCGTTCATGGATTGAGAACTGGTTAAAAGACAGGGAACAAATAGGAATAAATGGTAAATTTTCAGAATGGAGAGGGGTAACTAGTGGTATTCCCCAAGGGTCAGTCCTAGGACCAATCCTATTCAACTTATTCATAAATGATCTGGAGAAAGGGGTAAAAAGTGAGGTGACAAAGTTTGTAGATGATACTAAACTGCTCAAGATAGTTAAGACCAAAGCAGACTGTGAAGAACTTCAAAAAGATCACACAAAACTAAGTGATTGGGCAACAAAATGGCAAATGAAATTTAATGTGGATAAATGTAAAGTAATGCACATTGGGAAAAATAACCCCAACTATATATACAATATGATGGGAGCTAATTTAGCTACAACTAATCAGGAAAAAGATCTTGGAGTCATCGTGGATAGTTCTCTGAAGACGTCCACGCAGCGTGCAGCGCCAGTCAAAAAAGCAAACAGGATGTTAGGAATCATTAAAAAGGGGATAGAGAATAAGACGGAGAATATCTTATTGCCCTTATATAAATTCAAGGTACGCCCACATCTTGAATACTGCGTACAGATGTGGTCTCCACATCTCAAAAAAGATATACTGGCATTAGAAAAGGTTCAGAGAAGGGCAACTAAAATGATTAGGTGTTTGGAACGGGTCCCATATGAGGAGAGATTAAAGAGGCTAGGACTTTTCAGCTTCGAAAAGAGGAGACTGGGGGGATATGATAGAGGCATCACATGGGTGATGTGGAGAAAGTGAATAAGGAAAAATTATTTACTTGTTCCCATAATATAAGAACTAGGGGCCACCAAATGAAATTAATGGACAGCAGGTTTAAAACAAAGAAAAGGAAGTTCTTCTTCACACAGCGCACAGTCAACTTGTGGAACTCCTTGCCTGAGAAGGTTTTGAAGGCTAGGACTATAAGAGGGTTTAAAAGAGAACTGGATAAATTCATGGAGGTTAAGTCCATTAATGGCTATTAGCCAGAATGGGTAAGGAATGGTGTCCCTAGCCTCTGTTTGTCAGAGGGTGGTGATGGACGGCAGGAGAGAGATTACTTGATCATTACCTGTTAGGTTCTCTCCCTCTGGGGCACCTGGCATTGGCCAGTGTCGGTAGACAGGATACTTGGCTGGATGGACCTTAGGTCTGACTCAGTACGACCATTCTTATGTTCTTATGTTACTTCTTCTAACTAAAGATTCTGGCCAGATAGAACATTGGTATTCAGTTTGAATTCAGCATCTTCAGGGCTTTATTCAGTAAACAATTTGGTTTTCTTATTTTTGGGCCTACATAGCCTTCAGGGATTTTCTAGTGACCCCTTTGGTGAGGTTAGTTTTGACTTCAAAACAGACTGCCAGATCCTCAGGGATAGCCCAGAAGAAGCACACAGCACAGGTTGGGGGTTGTATGGATGAATGAAAAGGCAGCATGAAATTCAACTTGCACTCTCCCAGTCCATGGCCAACAATGTGCCATTGTGGCCCCTCAGCAAATAGAGTAGTCAGGAGGTTGCATTGTATTATGCTGGCTGCCAAATACCCCCAAGGTGCCAAAATATCAGCCAGGGTTTTGTGGGTCTTGGGAGAGCCCCAGCTATGCTCAATATATTAATATTTTCAGCAGGCAGCCACCTTGTAGAAACTGCTATACCAGTTTTGTGCCACCAGGGGATCTTCCCATTCCTCCCATTGTTGATAATGCTGCCCCATGGCCAATTTCAGTTGGAGAGATGCAGGAAATCAGCGCTTTGTACTTGAGCAACTGTGTGGGTCAGATTCTGAACTTTGTTCCTGTGGAACTTAAAGTATAGGATTTAGGAACAATTCTTTTCATGTAGCCATTTTGATATGTTCCATTTGACAATAAATCTTTATAAGCCGATAATTTACGTACATACTTTACAGTGAGTGTATGGAATATTTTTATAGGTTGAGTCTGGTTAACGTCTGTCAAATATTTGCCCAATACTTTGTCCCATTGCCTAGTGTTTTCCAATCACATAACCAACAAGGATATAAAATGGTTGAATTAATATTAAAGATTAACATTAACACACACACTGATTAGATCCACAGTGAATATTTCAACAGATAATTTATTATTATTAAAGGCACATAATGCTGGGTCATTTAGGGTTTTAAAGTAATTTTCTACTACATTTTCCCATTCTACCACTTTTCACATTAGAGGTTTGATGTTTTCAAATGCCTGATGGGGCTCTACAGTAGCTAAGTGTATGTACTCTAATGACCAGTAAAAATGTCTACATTTTAATTTATTTTTTCCCCTAATGCTAATGGCTGTAGGCAATATTCAAATGCTTAATAAAATGAACTAGAATGTATGAATGAATGCAATTTCCTAAAAGAAAGTATGCTTAAGAAAGTTTAAGTATGAAATGCTTGAACTGCATATTTAAACAACCCTCACTCATTACAAATAAAGATAAGAGAGAGGATTTATGATCTATGGGTGCACTGAAAATGAGAGTTAGTTTTTCCTGTTGTACTAGTAGAATGCTGATGTTTCAATCACATTTAAATAAGACGTTTTGAGCAATTGCCTTTGTGGAATTTAGGTTATCTTAAGACAATTAAAAATAAGTGCATGGAGAGTAAATCCTATAGTGCTGTAAGTTACACTTGTGTTGCAAGTTAGTGAGAATGTAGTTATAAGCGAAGGGAAAAGTCTTCATTTTTGGTATTTGGCAAATCTATAGGGATGAAATTTGAGGCCCCCAGTGCTCCATGTGGATGACTCAGCTCCCATCTGGAACATCATTCACCTCTGAGTTAGCACACAGTTTCACCCATACAAATCAGCTTGCAGGATGGAACCTAAGACAAAAACTATATGGTAACCCAGGGTGGAAAGGAGTGAGTCATATCTGGCAGAAGCACCATGGCCAGGCAAAAAGTGTTTCCCAGAGAGCACAATGGTTCTGCTATGGCTACCCTGTACCAGGTAAGCAACGAAAAAGCAACTGAAGATAAAATAGGGTAAAGTAGCCTATTCCCCTCTTTACGTTGGCCACACCACACTAGACAACCCCATCACACAGAACTGCATAGGGAGAACCTCATGAAAATGCCCCATGTTGCAGGAAAGCCTGCTGGGAAACTGAACATTATTTCAGCATTTAAAATGTTTTTAAAATTATGAAATTTATCTTTGGATAACACTTAAATATGTTCTGTAAACTGAAAATCTGATGCATATTAATAGATACTGGGTCTGATTCTGATCGTACTTACAACAGTTTAAAGCTGAAGTAGGACTGAAGCCAATGGTGATATTGCAACATAAAATCCATGCAAGTGAGATTAAGAATCATGCCTAGTGTGTATATAAGTGTGTATATATTTTCCTCAAATACATCGATATTGGCTCATTTATATACAGATATGTAAATAGTTAATGCTGACATATTCTGAATATAATTCCGGACACTGTATAATAAAAACGATTCTCCTGCATTGAGTTGAGGTAGTGCCAGGGTCCGGAAAGGTGCAAAGAAATTTCCCCGAAGGCCCCATTTAAGCAATCATCTGTGGTTGGGGTTTCAGGCTTATTTTTTTTACATGGTTTTTGTAAAACCAAATAGACACATCCAATTACAGTTTTCAGCCACATTCTCTTCATGAGTCTTAAATCCTTAAACATCAAAGAACAGAACCTTCTAGAGACACACAACTATATAAACAAAGCAACTTTCTTGCCCGTAGGGCTTCCCGTCTTGGCTTCTAGACAACAACCTCCTTTTCGCCCCTAATTATACCTAATTACTTTCCAGATAGGAGTGTCACCCTGAGCTGATTCTGAAAATCTTTGCTGGAGTTTAACTCTACAAATCTCAAACCGTTGTCTTGCTCAGAGTTTCTTAGGCTAGGTTTATATTACCACTTACTTTGGTATAAATTATGTCGCTCGGGGGTGTGAATAAGCACCCCCCTGAGCGACATAAGTTATAACAACCTACCACCAGTGTGGATAGCACTATGTCAGTGGGAGAGCTTCTCCCACTGACATAGCTACTGCCTCTCGCGGAGGTGGATTTATTATGCTGAGGCACAGAGAGTCTTCACCAGACGTGTGCTACAGCGGTGCAGCTGCACACCGATGTTGTGCTTCTAGTGTAGACTAGCCCTTATAATAATAATATTATCTAGCTCTTACTTAACACTTTTCATCAGTAGATCTCAAAGGTCTAGGTGCCTAGTGGGCTTTTAACTCCCATTGAGAAAGGGATTCTCAGATGCCAACAAGCTGAATGGGGACTTGCCTAATTTGACCTAGTGCAGTTGATAGGCACCTTCCTCCATTCAGGAGCCTCATCCACAATTCCTTGCCTGAAGTTAGGCACCTAAACCAAATCAGCCCCTAGCATCTGAAACAGTCTGTCGCCAGCTTACACTTGATGCATCCCTCACACTTGCCCAAGGTTTCCCTGTGCCACCCAGCTGTCTTTTGTGTGGGTATGCTGCCCTCCCTGCCTATTGGAGCCACTCGCTTTGGGGTTTGACAGCTATCAGGTCTTTAGATGTGCTCTGAGCATGCCTCCAGGAGTGGGCTCCACTAGCGAGAGAGGTGTCCCCCCCCACACCTAATTTGAGAATCCTGCTTCAAGGCCTCCAAGGCCGCAGTGAGGGATCTGAGCTGCTTATTCACTGTGGCATGGCAGGGTTTAGGAGGCTTTGCAAATGCCGACCAACAGACATTAGAGAGGGCAGGGGACCTAAGTGCCTACAGGGGGTGGTAGCAGCTGAGTGACTTTTGAAAAATGTCCTTGGTTCTGAAATGCTGAACCTATGTGCCTAAACAGGCAGCTTTTGAGTATCTGGACTCTGACACTGGGCGGGAGGAGGGTGAAGCTCCCTGAATGGGGTGTGTGGAGGCTTAGGAGGGAGAGTGAAGGAAGGAACTACTTGGGGTGGGGGTGAGGTAGCCAACTCCAGGCTAAGAAGGAGTATCCCAGCTCCTCCAGGTTCTGCTTTCTGCTTCCCAGCCCAGTCCCATGCCCTGTGGCAGCTTCTCCTGCCCCTCTAGGTCCCACTTTCACCTCCATCCTCCACCCCTAGCTGTGTGCAAGTTTATGTGGGGGTGAAGTCCCTACAACATTTCTATTGCAGGGGCACTACCTTAATCCAACCCCTCCACGCCCTCCCACTCCGGTTCTACCACCCTTGTTTGATACTGTTGTGATGAGTGCCATATAAGTACCTTGATAGAATGGAAGAGTGGCTCCCAGCAGGTGTGGCCCATATTGTCATCCTGCTCTCCCTCCCTTCCCCTAGCAGATTTCCTGGTATTCACTTTTTAAAATCCTGCAGCCTAATCTTTCTGCCCACTCCTCCACCTTTCTTACAACTGTCTCATCTTGCACCTCAGAGCTGCTTGTTTTTTTAATTTTTTTTATTACTAATCCTCCAAACTGGATTGTACTGTTAATGTCTTTTACACACCTTCACTTTCTCCTTTTCCTTCATATTCATCATCTCATTTTTCCAATGCCAAGGTTGGGTAAGTCAAAGGTTATGAGCAGATTCCATCATTGTCTATTTTGAGTTGCCAGTGGTGAGTATACCTGTTAGAATACCCTAAAAAGGCATTATGACAGGTGTTCTCACAGTATCGCTTTGACACTGTCCCCCCTTATATTTAAGGCAAGCCCCTGATCCTCTTTGCTTCTGTTTTTCTACCAGGAAACTAGAATGAGAAATCCATACCTATATCACAGAAGGTTATGAGGATCAACCACTTAACATTTGTAAAGCACTTTGAAGATGAAAACTGATGTGCAAGACCTAAATACTGTCATTTTCACCTTACTCTAAAACAACTGGTATACCCCACTGCTGGAAAGACAGTGGATTGGGTGAAATAAAGTGGTCTGATCCAGTATGGTAAGTCCTTTATTTCTGTACATTGGATGAGTAGCTCTTTCCAGGTTAAATTTACTAGAATCTTAATCAGATCTGGTTTTGCCTTAATTCACAGTTCCAGCTTTTCTACATGTGCATTTTGGCTTGATTCACACATTTTAGCGTAAATGAAAACAGAACTCTGGATGTTGGATAAACCACACTGAACATTAGCACAATGATCTCATCAGGTGTGTCTGATCTATTGTCAAAGTATTATGGGAGCCCCATTAAACATAAAAGAAGCTATCATATATATTTTTTGCCATATGTGGTGAGCCTCCCAAAAATGGAAATTGGACTTTAGTCATACCAGCATAATAATTAGAACTTTAGTTCCCAGCAGTTGTTTTGGATTATGTGCTACTGAAAAAGAAAAGAGTAGGAGTTAACAAACTCACGTCATTGGGAAGAACTTTCAGATACTGAATTGCATTTTATGGCCCTTCTTTCTTATCTGAATTCATTAACACCATTTACATATATATGGGGGTTGTGTAGGGCAGTATTCTGCCATTGCACCATAAGCACAATTAGATGAGACTTCAGTTCCAAATTCCACTGATTTACACCCCATGGAATCACAATGTGCAATGTATATAGAATATAGCTCTTAATGTTTTAGAACTATGCAGATACTCAGCATGCAGAATGGCTACAGCTTCAGACCATTTATATAAACCCCATAGGCTATCTGTGGTGATGATGCAGGAGTAGACAAAATGGTGTTAGGATGGCTTCATTGTTTCACCTCTGATGGTGTGATAGAGTGGTGCTCATTTTCTCAGAAAGTTGTCATCTGCAGACTCCCATGGGACTGAGTCTTGTAATTTCTCATCAGCATACATGTAAGGCTGTTTGCAGAGATCATGAGATGCTCAAATAAAAATGACACCAATATGCCAGGACACCTAGCTATGTCCCTCCTCAGCAAGTATGGATACTGCTGTTTCTCCGTTAACCCACTATCTGGAGGAAACTCAATCCTGGGTGAAAAGTAGTAGCTCAAATTCAGTGCAGGTAAGATAGAGGAGATTCTAGCAGGTATGAAAAAAATTGAAGTAGTGGGACCTACAGCTTGCCCACCTATTGTGGACATCTACAGCCTTTTATTGTCAAGGTGAGGCACAATCTGAGGACTCTTTTGAGTTCATTGCTTTTTCTAGACATCCAAAGACCAAGAAAGGCCAGAAATGTCATCTTCCCTAGGTGATTGACTGCCCATTTCTCCTGGCTACAGACCTAGCTACATGCTCTATTTCTATTACTACTACTACTACATGCTCGACCTAGGTCTGACTGTGAAAGTAACATGAAAACTACTCTACAGATGGTCTAGCATGCAGCATCCTATTACTAACCAAGTTTGACTGATGAAATCATATCAAACCAGTGCTTCACTTTTTGAACTGGCTAGCCCTTATCTTTACAGTTTTCAGTGGGCAAAACGCCAAGCTGTTTTGGGTAACCTTTTCCCCATGATCTAATCAGAATAAGCTGCCCAAGTATGGAGAAAAGCTAAGCCTGGGACTAGATATCACCTTCATCTACTCTTCTAGTTACTTCTTACTGCAACCCACGGACATACCTTGGGTTTTGTCTGGATTAAGGCTCATCTTGCTTGCTCCCATTCGCTTTTGTTTTATGAGGATGAGTTATTCATTCCACTGCACAAGCTATTTCTAGTGTGATAGCTATGCAGAACTGGGTCTCTTGAGCTTACTCAATACACCTCAGCCCATATATCCTTAAGACTTCTCCTAACAGCCTTGTAAACACATTGAAAAGAAGGGGATATAAAACTGGCTCCTGCCATATTCCACACAAGAACATTTGGGGCCAAGAAGCAATTGCCCCAAACTAGAACTGGTAGAAATGTTATAAAATTTAAATGATTTTTTTTTCTTTAAAAAATTGAATCCATACAAATGGGTCAATTTTTAATGCAAGCTCTGTCAAAGTTTCATCCCATTTTTTTGACCAGCTCCACCTAAAACTCTTTTAAGAACTCTCAGAGGGAATTAATGGATCCATTAAGAAACAGGTTGACTGGTTGAATATTCTGTCAAAACTTCTGATAATTGGAATTTTGTCTAAACAAAATTTTTCATGAAAAGTTGTCTATGGGAAATTTCAGCTTGGAATTTTAAATCAGGTGTGTCATATCCATTCTCATCTAAGGACCAGGTTCCCTGGCTGTATTTTATCTCCCATCATGCACTACAACCAGGCACTCATATTATTCACTGAAGACGTTTGGCAAGTGGATAGTATATCACGGGAGATGTAGTCTGGTCAGAGAACATGGTCCATACAGGAGAATCAGGACAGAAGGCATGTGAACTAATGCCCCCATGAGTCACCATGGCAACAGTTCTGAATTAAAAATTTTAAGTTTTCAGTTGAAAGTGTTAAATATTTCACCAAAAATGTCCATGGAAAGTTTCAGCAAAAATGAAAATTTCTCATAAATGTTTTCTATGGGTGGAGGACCCTATTTTATGGGCAGTTCAACTGAAAAGCAACTTTTGTCAACCTTTCTAGATATTTTCATCCTGCTAGAATTTAAAGGTGCATTGACAGAGTTACTGTAAGGAAAAATCTGTTCAGTATTTCAGGGAATGGTACTCTACTCACGTGGTAGCTTATTATTCTTATTCTTTAGTACTCTTACACATTTAGGGCCAAATTATGATTTATATAGATAATGGACCTGATTTGCCTCCTGTCCATTTTTACAGCCGTCTCAATCTATTGTCACCTTGCAATTACTGCTGAATTTTCACTGGTGCTGTAAGTGAGAAGAGAGTTAGACCTGTGACTGGCAACTACAGAATACAATACTATGACAGATGTGGTAATTTTCTGGACAAACATTACTGAATTAATATTAATTCAGTAAGGTTTAACTTAAATATTTCATGAGTTCCTTGCATTAAAAATGCCAATGTTTATGTATTATTGTTGGATTATATGCAATGTCTAAAGTGTGTGTGTGGGGGAGACATGACTAATATAAATCTGGGAAGTTTTATGAGTTTCAAAGGATTATTTGAAACAATGTGTCAGACTAGAATGAACTTTTAAAGTTAAGTAGTTTCCCAGGAAACCTCAAGAGGAAAGTGTAGGCAAATGAATGTCTTGCAGAACTCAGCTTTCTGAGGAGGGGATCTTTGTCTGCTGATTACCTGTAACAAGATTAGAGGCCCAAACTGTATAAAGGTCTGACTCTGATTTGTGGCTGTGCTTGTTCTGAGCCAAGGCAGTTATGAACTTGTAGCCACAGGCGAAAACCTGTGGTAGGGTTTGAAGGACTGACTCTTACCAAAGCCTTTGGTGGAGGTGGGGTGATCTCTGATAAGCTTATTAGCATGTGTGCATTATTGTTCTAAAAATGTCTTTTTCTGTAATGCTTTCACCTTAACAAATGTGCTTGCTTAAGAGAAGCTGTGTGGTAACTTATGCCCTTTTTATAGGCTCTGAGGAGAAAGCAAAGTAGGCAGTCTGACTTACTGGGTAGTTCAGTGTAGGCAGAGAACTGTGCAGTCTGGAAAAATCCCCATCGAGAGAGAAACACAAGTCTCCAACCAAGAGAGGTGACAGCTAGGGAGCCAGAAGCCTAAAAGTGGGTGTCCTTGGTAGACCACAAAGAGGAAATATAGGAGCACTTGCCCTAAACTGTGACAAATACAATTTTTATAACTTTATTTTGTACAGTTTTTCATACAAAAGAAAATAGAGAAATTATTCCACAGTGAAATTCATTGTGTGCACAAGTACAAACACAAACACTGCTAAACACCAAGTATCTCAAATGTGATGTGAGCTACAACATGTGAAAATAAGTAAATTTACAAGTAAATTGTAACAAAAGAATACTCAGCTCCTTGGTTTTAAAGCTGCAGTTTCTAAAAGCATATTCTCATTGAAATGGCAATTTAGTGTTCCATATCTTGTTTTATAGGCTGCTAATATTTCATCACATTCCATGGAGGTCACAGGGAGCAATCTTTCCACAGGCAGTGACACAAGGAACGGTTGCTGTCTCTAAGGAGCATTTCCTTGAAGTAAGATTTGTTTCTCAGTGTTACAAAAATGTAATCTACATGAATAAAAAAAGAAATCTCTCTATTTGTAGTTTGCTCTTAAAATAGAAGGTAAAGGCCATGACCCCTTTTACTAGCTGATCTCAAATTATGTTTAGACCTAGCAATTAATCTAAATGTAACAGAACAGATTTTCATTATAGGCCCAATCCTGCTCTCATTGGAACCACTGGGAGCAGTATGCAGACCCTTATTCTCTACCTCTAAACTACATGCAGTTCAAACTAAATTTTTATATATGTACAGAAGAGGCCTGATTTTCAGAAGCACTGAGCACCCTAACTCTAACTGACATCACCAGGAACTGCAAGTGCTCATGAATTAAAACTCAGGGCATAGCCATAGGCTCAGTGGAAGAATTAAGAAATTCTATACAGGTTATACTTGACCTTAAAAATCTATGGAATGAAATTACTGCTTCCACCCAGAAACACAAGACCGGTACCCAAAAGTCTGAAAGTATTGCACTTCCTGACCAGATTTTAAAAGTAGATGTCCAGTATGTTGTGTGAGAGAACATGATTTTCAATGTCGTATCTAAAAACAATATTATTGCATCCTAGGAAGTTAACTTTGTGGTCTAACTTTTCATAACTGACATTCATGGGCAGTTTATTAAAGATCTATACAAACTGTAAAAGAGCACCTGTAAAATTAATTCATATTACTAGTAGACTCATACCAAGAGCCACTCTGTTGGCCATGATGCCCACAATATTTTGATAACTCTCAGCTCTCTGGGTTAGATTCTGAACAGTTTAACATTTTTAACAAAGACGTCATTCAATTAGCCTATTTGTCTTTCAAACTATAACTGTGTCATCAACAGGCCAAAATAAATAAATAAATAAAAAAATAAAAGCGGGGGCAGAGAGCAGAAAATGAAGGACGTATGGTAGTGATGTGAAGAAAGACTTATGGATTGGGGGTGTTGAAATATAAATTTTCTCTTTGGGGAGAAATTAATGAGGATTAAAGGCTATAATACTCCCACAAATTTGGCACCATTACAGAAGGGCTGTTTTCCCCCTTCAACTTCCACCTTTTATAGTCATTTACACATGTGTAAAATGGTAATAACAGAGACTGTTAGCATTTTGCACACATGTAACTGACTAAACAGGACAGTGGAAATTGGGCATGATCTAAGTGCTATCGCTACTGCTGTACAGATTTAAACCATACATCTTAATGAATCTCTATTGTTGATTATTCAATTTGCATTTTTAAAACAACCTAAATATAAATTTATTACAGGTGGCATTGTCTCAGACCAAGGTAACCTGTCTGAGAAGTTCCTAAGTCATATACTAAGACAGTGGTTTTCAACCTTTTTTTCATTTGCTGACCCCTAAAAAATTTCAAATGGAGGTGTGGACCCCTTTAGAAATCTTAGACATAGCCTGCAGACCCCCAAGGGTTAACAGACCACAGGCTGAGAACCACTGCACTAAAGTAATTAGTGTTACTATCTATGGGCCCAGTCCTACTCCTGTTAAAGCCAATGGCAAAACTCCATTTTCCCTTCAAGTGGGGGATTTCAAAGTAAGGTATTAATCTTTCAACTTTTAGCCTAAAAAAACAAAAACAAAACACTACTTACCTCTTTCCCCTCAAAACATAGTAAAGTTTTCCATCAAAACAAAATTTGACTTAAAGCTATAAACCAGAGAGATTCAGAATGAATGCTACCTACTCCAGCTGCCAGTCAAACTGGGTGGCTAGGATAGACAAAACAGGTGGTCCCAGATCCGTGCAGTCCTTAGCCTAGTGTGTGAATTAAACATGTCTCCTGAATTTCCTTGCTTTGTAAATTTATCTCATTAGTTTAATTATAATAGTTTATTGATTTAATTGAAATTTACACTATTATAAAGTTCTGAATCACCTCCATTCGGTCTCGTACCAATGTCAATGTCTGGTTGTTTCATAATAGAGTTATAGCATCAATAGAATCTGAGAACACTTTCCAAGATACTTAGTAACAATGCAGGTGGTTTCAGACACTTTTTTTTTAAGTGGATTTAAAAAAAACCCAAACAATTTAAAGGATGGATTTAATTACAGGGAAAGAAATGTATCAAGTGAAAATTAAGGATCATTCATATACAATCTTATATTCAGCTCAGAGCTAATGAGAGCTGTTGTCCTTATTTACTTGCAGGCAAGACAGAACTGGACTCCATGGGTGAAATCCTGGCCTCACTGAAATCAATGGGAGTTTTTGCCATTGTTTTCAGGGGAGCCAGGATTTCATCCGGAGAGTGGGTTATTTCTTTATTGAAATAGAAAATGAGTGCACAGACTCAGGCTAGTCTTTCCTATTTTATTTTTAATAGGAACACTGTTCCTATTAGTGCTTTGAGAAGGAATCAACTGTAAAAGCAGCAGCAGAACTTACAAAATGCCAGCAGAGAGCTTAAAACTTCAGTCAGCCAGCCAGCATCTTCCATCATTATCTATGTCCTAGCATCTAAGTAACATGCTGGGACAAATTCAGCTGTAGCATGAATGGGTGCAAGTCTCATGGAGTGTCTTAATTCCTCCCTAACCACAAGCCCACTCTCTTAAGAGCATGTGTAATGGGTTTGGGGGGAGGCCATATACTAACAGCAGGTACAGTATTTCTCCTTCCTGTTTCTATGTTTGCCTTTCTGCTGTGGTAAGACCAGCGTTTAGTCTTTTTTCAAGAGGTGTGTGTGTGTGCGTGTGTATATATATAAATATAAATGTTTTCCCTTTGAGAATGTCACTTTCCTCCTATCAGACATTTAACTCTGTATAATTGTGTGTGTGTGTGTGTACACACACACACACACACAATTATACAGAGTTAAATGTCTGATAGGAGGAAAGTGACATTCTCAAAGGGAAAACATTTATTAAAACTCAATTCATAAATACAGATTTAAATTATAACCCTTGAAATAATTGTGACTATTGGTAACTCTTTGAAAGACAACACTTCCAGGGAGTTCTGCCTCAGGTTTTGGTACTTCTTACTATCACAAGATTAAATGCAAAATATAATTATGCACATGCTGGTCTCTTCTCTGAGAAGGGTAAAACCTCCCAGTCTCTGTGGAATGATGTCCAACTCCCCTTAAAGGAGCTTCAATACCCTAAAAGACTGGAAACAAGTCATAGTCCCAGAGTCTCCTTCAAACTTTGTCTGTCTCTTTAATGAGAAGTCTGCAATTTGCATAGGCTGCAGCAATTCTAGTTGTCTTCTCCTGTGGAGTGAGGGGACCTATAATCTGAATCCAATGAAGTGTCAAGGCCCTGGAACACAATCCTTATAGCAGATCCATCCTTCTGGTTCTTGCACTGCTCCACTGCTGAGTTTGTCAGTCTGGCTCCCACTCATATTTATAAACTCCTCCCTGTCTCCCTGATTTCCCATTGGTTCCATTCTCAGAGTGACTCTGTGTCCTGCCAGGCTGCTTGCCCTTAATGGAAATCATCCACGTAGCTTCAAACAGTTCATGGCCATACTTAGTACCCATCACACTCAGTTTCTGGATGTTTCTCGCCCATTTAGAGTCATTCTGTCCAGCTGCATCAAGGCTGCAGGCACACAGAGACTTCCAAACAAAGAACTATGTATCCTCTCCCACTGTTTCTTATTTACACCACTAAATGCTGCAATGCAAACTTGTGGTTACATATGCTCCTGGATTGTCATTCTCCGCTACTGTCCTCATGTAACCTTGGTGATTTTGTTCTAAGACCCTGCCTACAACTGGGAAGTTTTCTAAAGATTTCTCCCCACTGTTGTTAACATTGATGCAGCTCAGCACATTTTAATGTTGGTAGTTCTAGTGTAGATGTTGATAAACTCACTACAACTGCCAACTTTCTATTCCTTGAAGGCACGCCAGAATTGTTCAGACACTGACACAAATCCTCTTCTATGTTTGTGAAGAATTCTCTATTTGTGCAGATGCTGTAAGAGATGATTTGTGATTAAGCCCTGAGTAACTCCAGCAGGCATTATTGCAGTTGAAGTGTAAATCAGATACTTTTGTTGATGTTTAAGTTAGTTCAGGTTAAAAGGACTTTGCAATGGGATATATGGGTCAGAAGAAAATGAAACCCTTAGAAATCTTTAGTATAATGGACAAGATTTTCATCTTTCTTCCCATCTAGCTATTTATTACACTCACTGTTTAAATTTTGTCTAGTTTTTTTGTATGCACAATTGTGCTATACCTGTACTTTTCCAGAAAAGGAAAACTGTTTGATTCCAGCAATGTTTAAAGGTTTAAATGTGCATAAACTGAAAGAAAAATAAATGGGTTTATTTTAAATATAAGGTAGAAAATAAGCTTTAATCCCATTGTTACTGAAACATCTGCTGAGGTCTCAAGCACAAAGAAGCACACTTTAGCACAAATAGGCACAAAAAATTGCTTATGTGCTGTATTTTGTTGTTTACCATCAGCCTGGGGTTAAGGATCACAAAGGAGGATGTATGAACTGCACTTGTTTGTCAATCTGTGTATTGCAGATCTGTCAGGCACTCCTGTTTGCCCTTTCTCATACACAAGCACAAGGGGAGTAAAAACAATACTGCTGTCCTTTTTGGCCTAAACAGTTAACTAATATTCAGGGCCTTGCAGGTTGTTTCTGTTAGGAGGAGAAATTTATGATAGAATTGGGTATCTCTTTAATGCAATCCTGTTTATTTGCAAAGAAATGTACATAAAATCCTCTGTCAGGCAAGAGTTAAAATTTAGCTAACAGCAGGGGTGAAAGTAACTTAAAAGACTTACTGGTACGCCGGAGTCCTGAGTGGGGGCGTGGCCTCAACCGGAAGAGGCGGGGCCTTTCAAGATTTAAAGGCCCTGGGGCGCCGGCTGTGGCTGGGAGCCCCAGGGCCTTTAAATCAATCCAGAGCTACCAGCTGCAGAGGCGGCTGGGAGCTCAGGGGCGAATTAAAGGGCCTGGGGCTCCGGCCGCCACGGAGCTCCGGGCCCTTTAAATCACCGCGGGATCCTGGCTGCCGGAGCTCCGGCAGGGATTTAAAGGGCCCGGGGCTCTCCGCAGCGGCCGGAGCACTGGGCCCTTTAAATCACCGCTGCGGAAGCCGGTCCAGTCCAGCATGGCGTACTGGCTCTTGCCGGTACACCGTACCGGACCATACCAGCTTACTTTCAGCTCTGGCTAACAGCTAAGACAGAAACCACAGCTCAAGCAGGAATGCTTAAGTAGCCCAAGGGCACTGACAACTGTAAACACTTGATAAACTTATATGGTCAAATGTCCGTCCAGTAACTCAGCTCTTAGAACAGAACAAACCCTCCCTTCACAGCCCACCGGATATCTGTAAGCACTCATCTCTCTCCACCCCGCCTCTTTCCCCCGCAAGGTAGCCATAGATATTTGACGCAATCAGGATGACTTCTATATGTACGTACTGTTCCTATTTTTATCTTTGTTCAGGGTTCTCTCTTGACTTGTAACAATGTCTGTCTCTGTATGTACAGGTAAATGCAAATGAATTGATAAGAGAATGTATATAACTTGCCACTGTGGCACCATATTGTGAAAGCTGTTTATCAGTCTTCCCGGTACCGTGAATAAACCCCCTTCAGTATTGTCTGTGCTTGCCTGATTCTTGGGGAAAAGAATCTTTTTGCCTAACACCTCTTTCCCTGAACTCACAGAAACAAACAACAGGAGACTGTTTCCTTACTCACAGTTCCAAGCCTCACTCCAGCCTGCACTTTACCCAAAAAAGTACCCTCTCTTGTCTCTCTCCTCGAACACTGCTAAAAGTGCTTCTTTTGCTGTCTCCTACCTTTTCTGATTGCCTTCCTCCAAGCTTTTGGCTGCTGACCCCACAGACAAACAGCTGCAATTCCATTAATCCCCCTGTTTCTGGTATTACTAAACAGAAGGGCATTTTCATAGATTCTAAGGCCTGACTTCCTGTATAACACAGGCACTAAACTTCCCTAAAATAATTCCTAGAGCATATCATTTAGAAAAACATCCAGTCTTGATTTAAGAATTGTTAATGATGGAGAATCCACCATGACCCTTAGTAAATTGTTCTAATAGTTAATTACTCTCACTGTTAAAAACTTACATCTTATTTCAGGCCTGAATTTGTCTAGTATCAACTTCCAGGTATTGGATCATCTTATATCTTTCTCTACTAGATTGAAGAAAGCATTACCAAATATATGTTCCTGCTTGTAGGTACTTATTATCAAGTCACCCCTTAATCTTCTTGTTAAATTAGAGTGAGCTCCTTGAGCCTTTCACTATAAGGATTTCTAATCCTTAAATCATTATTGGGGTTCTTGTCTGAACCCTCTCCAATTTAACAACCTCTACCATATTGCTCCCTCTACCATTACAATACACTACATAATTAATCAGTGGAACTCAAAGGATTTAAAAGTGGAATAGGATTCAAAAAAGGATTAGACATTTTTGTGTGTGTAGTGAGCACATCCACAGTTCCTCTGGATAGAATAAAATATGCACAAGGGATATAAACCCATATTATTAAGACAGTGTAGGCAAAGGAAAAAAAGCTTCCCTTAAAGACAGGTTATTCCATCACTGTCTATTATGAGAATTTTGCACTTTCCCTTAAAGCATCTGGGGTTGGCTATTGCCAGCGACAAGATATTAGATGAACTATTGGGCTAGCATGGTGACTTCTGTGTTGTTATAGTTGTGCCCATAGCAAGTGGAGCAGTGACAACTGGCCAAAAGTTCCTTTCTGTGTAGTGCAGAGGATTGAAAAATGAAGTGGAAGACCCTTAAAAGAAGGTGAAAGGGGAAATAGAACATACCTGGCATGCTCCCTACAAAGCCACCCACCTATATAATGGATGTGTGTTACATGTGATCTGCTGTGCTTGAGCCACAGAGGACGTGAGTCTTGCTCCTATCCCATTTTACACATGGACTTAATGGGGATCTGCAGGAGAGATGTTGTGCCAAAGGTGGGACAGAGCCTGGGAGAACTTACTCCATGTACTGTAGTACAGTCTGGCAACCCAAATACCACTTGAAAAGCCAGCAAAAGTAAACACATCCACCATTAACTCTTGCTTTGTGTATTCTAACAGCTGGGGGAAGGCTTATGATAAGATGCAGGTTTGGTACAAGAGCTAGTGGTACTAAAGATCCTGAGGGAATCTTGTTGCTGGATGAAGGAATCATCCAGGGAACAGCTACAGCATAGCTGCCCTAAGATCCACGGTGTTGGAATTTGATTTTCCTCTAGCCACTTGAAGGTCATGCACCCTATCCCTTCAGCATGGCCAGAACATACTAACCCTAGAGGGGAGACAGTAGAGGAAATGCTGCAAATCTGAACTCATACCATTTTCAAATCCCTTTCCCACCTCCCACAGATTTGTCTGCAGGAAGGAGTACTAGTTTCTGATCGCATGGCCTTATTTTTCTCTAATGTTCACCATCAACTATGTTTCAAACTACAGGAAAATAGAAGTTTCCTCTTTTTTAGGTGTATCTACCAATGGTGAATGACTTTAGTACTCATGAAAGAGTACTGGTAGCTAGCAACAGCAAGGGGCAGGGTGGGCAGGCAGCTTCATGCAAGCCTCCCCCCACAACTCTGCATCAATCCTGACATCTGTCTCTCTGCTGTACTAGTGCTGAGGTTTTCCTGAGTGACTAAAATGGGCCCCAGTTCTGTAATATATACAAACTATGTTGGGTTCAACCAAATGGCACAAGTAGTCATGCAGCTGGTGCCATGCATTAGTGCTCTGTGATGTCCAGGCCTGACTGCAAGAACCCAATTAACTTGCAAACAGGAAGACATGTTGGACTCAGAACCCTTCTTTGGCTACATTGGAATTCAGATGTTGACTTTTCAAACTAATACAGATATGAATCATGGAAAATATTTCCTTCTTAACCCCTCAAAGCACCCACTACTTGTGGACCCATGCACCATACAGTTGTGTGTTGGCTTGAGGAATTACAACTCCTGTGCCAAAGGTTAATTTATAGTATTCATCCAACTTTAGTTGGATGGTTTTAAAACTGTAAATAAATTCCTGTTTTTAAACAGCACAGGTTTTCAAGCAGGGAGTATAATCCCCAGCCTATAAAAGGAAAAGATTTAAAGCAGAAATAGGACATTTGACTTCTGCATATTTTGAACATTTAATCACTCTCTTGGTAATATGGAGTAAGTTAGACTAGCAGCATTTTTTTCAGCTGCTTCAGGAAAATACCTTTCTTTAATAAAGGCTTAATGGGCTGTAGGCTGATTTAGAGTCTGATCCTGCTTTTGCTGAAGCTAACTGTACAACCATTACTGACTTCAATAGGGAACAGGCCCTTAGGTTGTAAGCTCCTAAAGGCAAGAACCACAATATTTTGCTGTTTTTGCAGTGTCACTTACTCTTACGAAGCTCATTATATGTTAATAAAAGGTTTTATTTTAAAATGCTTTACTAAAATACTTTCAAACTAGATTCAGTGAGGTCAGGGACCGAAGCCCACAGACAAGTATATAAACAAAAGGTGACCTTAAGAGAGGGCTAGATGTTTGGGGGTTGTGGGGAGGAACGTGGAAAATTACAATAGGGTCAAAGGAGCAACAAGAAGGAAATCATTAGGTGAATCTGATCAACAATTTAGATGTCTGTACACAAATGCAAGGTTTATGGGGAATAGTACTGGAAGTATTAGTACATAGGCTAAATTATGATTTAATTGGCAGGAGAGAGACTTGGTGGGATAAGTGCTCATTCAGAAAGGACAGGCAGGGAAAAAGTGAGAAGCAGTTGCATTATACATGAAGGATTATATACACTTGTTCTGAGGTCCAGAGGGAGGAGGTGAGAGTCTTTGGTAAAAATAAATGGGTTAAAAATAGAGGGTGATGTCATGGTGGGGTCTAATATAGACCACCAAATCAGGAGGAGGAGGTGGATGAGGCATTTCTAAAACAAATAATAGAAATATCCAAAACACAGGACCTGGTAGAAATGGGGACTTTAATTACCCAGACATCTAGGAAATTAATACAGCAAAGCCCAAAATTTCCAGTAAGTTCTTGGAATGCATCAGGGACAACTTTTTGTTCCAGAAAGTGGAGGAAATAACCAGGGCAACAGCCATTTTAGACTTGATTCTGACCAATGGGGATGAATGGGTAGCAAATCTGAAGGTAAGACAATTTGGGTGACTGTGATCATGAAATGATAGATTTCATGATTCTAATGAAAGAAAGGAGTGAGAACAGCCACATACATGTATTTCATGGATGGGAATTAAGCCTAGGCTCTTCAGCACTAAAAGCACAAGTCTCTACCACCTGAGCTAAAGGAGAATTCCTTGCGGCCAACCGCTGGAATGGGTGGACACATACTAGGCCAAACTTGGCTCACATGTCTGAAGTCCATATGAGATCAAATCTCATCTGGAGCGTTACTTTGTAATAAACTATGGCTACATACAGACACCATCCTACATAAGACAAAATACCATGGAGACTCCTTGGCTCTAAGAAGTTCATAGTTATCCATTTGCAATTTTTTTTAACCTTCAGAGACAAATCTCACACTCAAATGACCCTAGGAGAACAGCCATGGACTTTCCCTTAGACAGTTGTCTTATACGTCTGCTCAGTAATCAGTAACAGAATTAACAGTTGGTGTATTTATAGACCCATCACGACCACCCCTATCTCCCAGACTCAAATAACCGGACTTCCCCTTTTCTATCAGCTCCAGGATGGTGCCTGTTACTTATTAACATGGCTTTTGGCAAGATGGGGTGGGGGCTCACTGTGATTATCAAGCTAACTTCATCCAAAGTTCATCCCAAGGTCTGAGGTAGTACTAGAACAGTGTACAATCCAAACCAAGGATTCCACTAGCTCTTATTCATAATGGCATACTGAGCTGATCTTTATCAATACACAAATGAAAACATCACTTGATTCCCTTCCTTCCCCTTCCCCTACAGAAAAAACTCCCTATATTAAACATCTGAATCTTTCTACAAGGTAAACTTGAATTTGTTTTTAATTGGAAAAATTAGGCTCAGAGGACATTTTCAAAATCACTTTCCCCTTCATTGAAAGCTACCTTAGGATAACTTACTAATGAGCTATCTCCTGCTTCCTTTCCTCTTGGCTTAATTTACAGTCACTAAGTTGCTACTGAGCAGGCTGCTACACACGCACAACCTTACATACTGCTTACCCCCTCTGTGCCTAAGAAAAGCCACTCTAAAAGGCTAAAAACATGTAAATGTATTGTTCAAGGAATAAAGAGATTTTTCACATGTGGGTGTTCGTTCCCATCAAAATGTTGTTGTCAGGTGAATAAGAGCAGATCTTTTCACCATAAACCTGAGGAGTTTCTAATTAATATTTTATTCAAGCAGGCTTTATTCAAAGTGCTAATTTTCTATCCTCCGCTCCTAAGATCTCTTTCCTACAAGTTTCAGTGGTAGCTGTGTTAAGATGCCACAAGGGCTCCTTGTTTTTGTTTTTTTTCCTACAAATGTTCTCCCAATAGGGCTTAGTCAGTCTCCTTCAGCTCATGTTTCCCCCAAAAGTAAGCCTGAGGTGATACCAGCACAAGGACTTCATAGCCCCGCTGCAATCAGTTAAAGAGAAGATGATGGAAACATTTAAGCTCCCTGACTCCAGGGCCAAAATGTTTGCAGTATTGAATGGGGTGGGCAAGGGATATCTGTGGCAGAAACCTAAGGAGAGTCTTCTCATTTGCTATATGCGCTAGGATGCCTTGACTATCTTTACAGCAAAATCACTACTTTATTAGCAGTGTTGGGTTTCAAAACTGACAGGAATAGACAAGGCCCTGCCAAAATCATTAGATAATTTCAACCTAGAAATTATAATTCTTGGCTAGTATTATAGTGAGATTAAGAGAAATACAGAAATAAATCAATAGATGAGATGGTCACACATGATCTTTGGAGGTGAAAAGGCATAACAGCAGAGTAATGCACTGGTGAATCAGGCATCTGGTTCTCCTGGCCTAGACCTGCTTGTAGGATAATGACATAGTTATATATGCCATAGTTACATTGTGTCCCTGTCAATGAAAAAAATTTCTTAAGGTAAAGAAAATGATTGGTCAAATGAATTTAAGAGCAGCGGAGAGGTCCAGTGCTAATTATTTCAGTAAAGAAAACAAGCCCATTCCAATCTACTTTGCAATAAATATCTTGTAGGGAAAGATGGACAATGTATCTCATTAAACATTTAGTTCTTTTTAGAAACAAACTCTTGAGAGTTTACAAGGCAGTTTAGCACTTTTAGGAATGTTTGAAAAAAATGTGGTTTTGTTTTCTGGGGAAATTAGGCAAGTTCAAAAACAAACATTTCCTGAATCAAATAGATCAGTTGACAACTTGTAGGGAAAACAAGACCAAAAAAATGGAAAATAAACAAACTTCTAGGTTTATAACTGCATCACCTCATGTTCCCCGGAATCTCTGTTCTTGATTTGCTCTCTTCTGCAACCATTCTCTTTACTGCTAGGAAGCTTGCCTTTTCCTTTTCAGGTGCTAGTCCTTCTTCATGTTACTGCTCATCCCTTCTCTGTGCATTTCTCTGTCTTTACCACTAGACTTGCTGTCTGTAGCAAATCACAGCAGCCCTTCTGTCCTCCAACATCCTCTCACTCCTGACTCAATTACTGAAATGGCCATTTGATCAAGCCTCTGTTGTACAATCTGTATGCTTAATTAAAGAATAAATGAGCTGTCATTCCCTCCTCCTCAACCAAGCAATCTGCATGAAAAGAGGGGATGAGGAAAAGTAAACACAGGCCAGACATACAAAATTATATAATCAATGCCTGGGATACCAAGAAAGAATAAGCCATCTGATGCTGCAGAGCTTAAAGCCCTGACATGGCATTGACACAGACAGTGCTGACCACAGACTGATAGTAGCCCAAAATGTTTTAAAATGAAACAAAAGTTAAACTAGCAGCTGGAGCACCAGGAATAAATAAAATGCTCAGAGAACTGCTGAAGCTTGACAAGTCAAAGTCACTCACAAACTATTGGAAGAGCCAGGTGGCACAGCAGCAGCTAGTTTCATTAGAAGTAGCAACCCAAAAGAGCGAGTCCACTGAGCATGAAAAGAAAAGAATTGAGGATGAAAGAATTAGGTTCAACTTGAAAAGCTGAGGTGCCCTATCCACTGCTAGAGCCAGTGATTTTTAACTTTGATCTATGGGGCTTCTCCATCTGTTCTTGTGATAGGCACATGGACTGACAAGTAGAGATTTCTCAGTACTGTCTAGTTGGAGAAAATAGAATACGCTACACAAGGGATTACAGGCCAGGCATATCAAATGACACCTTGTCCTAAATACCAATAGCTAGTTCCTTCTACCCAGTGATCTCAAAACACTTATCAATCCTCACTGTTGCTATAGGTCAAACTCAGCAACGGGGAAAGCAGGCACAGCTTCAAATGACTTAATTAGGAGAAGCTCTTGCTTCAGTCAGGTCTGGCTCCTGGGTCTGTTATCTAGCCACATGATTGCACTCCTATACCAGACACTCCCTCTGACAATTATTTACATATTTTAGCCCAGCCCATAAAAACTTATTCACGTTTGGAACTCACCTTCAAACATTTATTCACCTAGTCCATATGCCCCAAGTGACATTTATGGAAAATCAGAGAGAGCAGCAGCCTGGAAATCTCAAAACTTTCATAAGGGATGAATGGAAAAAACCCAGACTCATTTTTAATGTTGTGGTTTGCTGAATCTTTAATTTCTTGTCATCCAACAAGAATAATGCTAATGGTGTTGAAGTGCACTTTCGGGAATGGATAATTTGGTTATCAAATGCCTTATTTACCCTTCAGCCTTTAATTCAATTTCATACAAACCCATTTATTGTATTACATACTAGTAGTTTACTTTGAAAATTACTTAAATAGACACTGAGTGCTTTACTTTGTAAGCATAATAGTCTTTTAACTTAATTTTTTCATGTATAACTATATAAAATAAAATATAATATAGCCCTGATCCTACAGTTTGCTTTGAGTGGAGAGACTCCTGCACCCACATGGAGTCCCATTGAACAATTCTTTTATAGTGTCTCTAAAAGGTGATACGGTACTTCCAGGATGGTGGTTAAAATAAAATTGTCAGACACAGAGAAAAACAAACTGTTGAGCAATAGTCAACATGGTTTCTGTAAAGGGAAATCGTGTCTTACTAATCTATTAGAATTCTTTGAAGGGGTCAACAAACATGTGGACAAGGGGGATCCAGTGGACATAGTGTACTTAAATTTCCAGAAAGCCTTTGACAAGGTCCCTCACCAAAGGCTCTTAAGTAAAGTAAGTTGTCATGGGATAAAAGGGAAGGTCCTTTCATGGATTGAGAACTGGTTAAAAGACCGGGAACAAAGGGTAGGAATTAATGGTAAATTCTCAGAATGGAGAGGGGTAACTAGTGGTGTTCCCCAAGGGTCAGTCCTCGGACCAATCCTATTCAACTTATTTATAAATGATCTGGAGAAAGGGGTAAACAGTGAGGTGGCAAAGTTTGCAGATGATACTAAACTGCTCAAGATAGTTAAGACCAAAGCAGACTGTGATGAACTTCAAAAAGATCTCACAAAACTAAGTGATTGGGCAACAAAATGGCAAATGAAATTTAATGTGGATAAATGTAAAGTAATGCACATTGGAAAAAATAACCCCAACTATACATACAATATGATGGGGGCTAATTTAGCTACAACAAGTCAGGAAAAAGATCTTGGAGTCATCGTGGATAGTTCTCTGAAGATGTCCGCACAGTGTGCAGAGGCGGTCAAAAAAGCAAACAGGATGTTAGGGATCATTAAAAAGTGGATAGAGAATAAGACTGAGAATATATTATTGCCCTTATATAAATCGATGGTACGCCCACATCTCGAATACTGCGTACAGATGTGGTCTCCTCATCTAAAAAAAGATATACTGGCACTAGAAAAGGTTCAGAAAAGGGCAACTAAAATGATTAGGGGTTTGGAACGGGTCCCATATGAGGAGAGATTAAAGAGGCTAGGACTCTTCAGTTTGGAAAAGAGGAGACTAAGGGGGGATATGATAGAGGTCTATAAAATCATGAGTGATGTGGAGAAAGTGGATAAGGAAAAGTTATTTACTTATTCCCATAATACAAGAACTAGGGGTCACCAAATGAAATTAATAGGCAGCAGGTTTAAAACAAATACAAGGAAGTTCTTCTTCACGCAGCGCACAGTCAACTTGTGGAACTCCTTACCTGAGGAGGTTGTGAAGGCTAGGACTATAACAGCGTTTAAAAGAGAACTGGATAAATTCATGGTGGTTAAGTCCATTAATGGCTATTAGCCAGGATGGGTAAGGAATGGTGTCCCTAGCCTCTGTTTGTCAGAGGATGGAGATGGATGGCAGGAGAGAGATCACTTGATCATTGCCTGTTGGTCCACTCCCTCTGGGGCACCTGGAATTGGCCACTGTCGGTAGACAGGATACTGGGCTAGACGGACCTTTGGTCTGACCCGGTATGGCTGTTCTTATGTTATGTTCTTTGTTCTTATGGTTGCAGAACTAGTAAGTCAACACTGCAAATCTCTGTTCACATGTGGCCAGATCCTCTGATAGTGTAAATTGGTGCATCTCTATTAACTTCAATGGACCTATGCTGCTTTACCCTAACTGAGGAGCTGACCACCACAGAGAACTAGTGATTTGTGTGGTAAGATAGCCATAGGACAACAGATATCCAGAGTGCCGGGATATTCCTGACTATTGGCCATGACATGTTCACACAAGTAATCTACTATTATAATCTAACTGTGGAATCTCACATTCCTTACTTTAGACCTTACAGTTCCTCCTGTGCTGCTGATAAATTGGGCAGTCCAGTTCCTCCTTTGATTAGGTCACTAGCTAGTTGTGATACTTCTTCTCAGGTGATACCTGCACATTCAATATCCTCTGCCACTGTTTTCTGCTAGTTCTTCTTTGGCCTTCCTAGCTTTCTCTTTCCTCCCTCAGGTACCAATTCAATGTCTCCCATCTTCCATATGTTCTGTCCAGTTAGATCATGTTGTGAACAGATGTTCACTCTTCAACAGGTCATCAACCACCTGAGATTTCTTTCTTTGATGATATTTTCTAATATGTCCTGCTCTGTCAGCTTCCTTACTCTCTCCTGTTTTGTCTTTCCATTAAATGTGTAGTACCTTCCTCAGCTACCTGTAATGGGCAGCTTCCAATCTCTCTTTTTGTTAGCCCTTGTCATTGGCCAAGTCCCTGCTCCATATAGTGGTGTGCTCAGTACAGTTGGCAAAGTATAATCTGACCTCTACTTTGATGTGGAGACCTTTGTTTGACCAGAGGTTATTCATCCTTCCAAAAATTTGTTTTTCCTAATCTTCTATGAATATCTTCATCACAGCCACCTTCAAATGTCATCACACTCACCATATAGCAGAACTCTTCTACTGGTTTGATTTCTTTTTAATCGATGTGCACCTTTGCATCTGTCGTCCACTTTCCTAATCTTGGTTTTCTCTGCATTTACCTTCAATCCAATTTTTGCTGCTTCCTGTCTACCTCTGATGTGAGGGCAATCATTCCTTTCCACATCATACTTAGTAAAGCAAAGACAAGGTCATGTAACTCATCTCCACTAACCCATTTTACACTATCCATGATGTCTTTTGTTGACCACTTCCTCACCCAATCTATTGCTAATGCAAAGAAGATTGGTGATAACATATACCAATCAAGTTAAAGAAGCCAGCAGAGGCCTCAGACAGGGAAAAGCTCCTATGGTTGACAGAATTCAAGCACATATACTAAAGGTGGGAGGCAAAATTCTGCTTGTGTAGAAAACCCAACTAAAACATGGGTGAAAAACAAGTGACATAAGACTGGAAAGATGGTATCATCATGGTATTGCCAAAAAAACATGATTGTACTCAGTGGGCAAACCGGAGAGCTGTTGCATGGCTGTCAGACCCATGCAGCATTTTGACTGCCATCATGCTGATCAGAATGAAGGTAGTGGATGAAATAGTATCAGAAGAACAGGCTGGGTTCTGTCCAGTTAGATCATGTTGTGAACAGATGTTCACTCTTCAACAGGTCATGAAAAAGCTACTGTTTGTCAAAAAAGTTGATAAAGTAGATTAAGATGGGTTAAGAAAGTGTTTGACTGTGTCCACAGAGAGACCCTGTGGAAAATGGCTTGACTGTATGTTATACCAGCCAAGTTGATCAACATAATAGGGAGTTTACATGATGGAAGTAGATGCACAGTAAGATCGGATACAGAGCTGGGGGCGTGGTTGGATGCTGTTACTGGAATTAGACAAGGGGTATGTTTACACCAATCGTCTTTGCGTTAGGAATCTTATATTATCAACTTGATTTGTTTTAACAACATTCCATTAACATCTTAAATGATTGCAAGGAACACTTCTGTACTATTTGTATAATAACTTTATCCTGAAGACACTTTGGAATATAGTACACCCTGATTGTAAGTAAAACTGACAAAACACATCAGAAGAATGTTTTAACTAGAATACTCTTGATCTAGATGAAACCCTTTTAATACACACAGAAACCTACAGAACCACAAAAATAAAAACTTTATAACCTGTTCCGCCTTCTCCTCCAAAAGGGGGTGTCAGATGGGATTGCCTGGGCTGGCTTGTGAACAGACCGCTCCTGGCTTTCCCAGAAATTCAGTTATCCAGTTAGTCTACCTCCTCTCCTCTGGGCAGGTGTGGCTTTTCTCTAGCTCCAGGGAGGTTTGGTCTAAATCTTCTATTATTCTGGGTGTATCTGGTCAAGATTTCTGCCACCTCCCCTCCCGCCATACACAGACCTTGTCCTTAGGACAGCATTTACTCTGAGCTAGGTGATGAAAGGGGAGCTGCAACATTAGCCTAAAACCATCTTTGCAGGCTCCCCATTGCAGTTCTGAGCTAAGCATAGATCAGTCAGATGGGAAAACCTGGCCCTAGAGGAGTTCAATTTCCAGTGAATCTTGTCTATTTAACATGTAGAAGGACAGAGGTTGTGGAACTGGTTAATTAAAAGTTATTTTCTGGGGTAGTATAGTACTGTAGTGTGGGGAAAATACATTACTTAGCTGTTTGCGGATTTGCCTTTGTTCTTAAATTCGTATCATAAACCAATGAGTCGAAACATTTTTTAGTGAAATTATGTATTCAAAACTAAGATTTTGCTGAACTGTTATTCATTTGGATGTTATATTCAGCATCAGAGCTCAGTGGACATTCAGCTAATTAAGTGGTTTTGGGGACAGTCTAATAATTTCCATCTTAAGACTTTTTTTGATCTTTTTATTCTGATGAATAGTTTTCTTTTCCAAGAGCTGATTCTGTCACAGAGACCCCCTTGGGACTGTCACCTGACGTGCTGAAATTACCTCTGAGCCTGTTTTCCCTGCCAGCTTGGGACTTCCAGAACCCTGCCTTGTTGAGCCAGACATGCTAGCCTGCTGCAACACAGACCCAGCGTCCAGGCCACGTCCCCAAAGCTGCAGGCTTTAAGTGAAAACAGCTCTGCTGTTACCTGACTCCAGGGCCCAGACACCCAACGGGATCCAAACCCCAAACAAATCCATTTTACTCTGAATAAAGCTTATACAGGGTAAACTCATAAATTGTCTGCCCTCTATAACACTGATAGAGAGATATACACAGCTGTTTGCTCCCCCAGGTATTAATCACTTACTCTGGATTTACTAATAAACAAAGGTGATTTTATTAGAGTATAAAAAGTAGGATTTAAGTGGTTCCAAGTAATAACAGACAGAACAAAGTAAGTTACCAAGCAAAATAAAGCGAAAACATGCAAGTCTAAGCCTAATACATTAAGAAACTGATTACAGGTAATATCTCGCCCTCAGAGATGTTCCAATAAGCTTCTTTCACAGACTAGACTTCTTCCTAGTCTGGGCCCAGTCCTTTCCCCTAGTACAGTCCTTGTTAGTTCCAGCAGACATCTTAGGTAGAAAGCAGGGGTTTTCGCATGACTGGCAGCCCTCTTTGTCCTGCTCTACCCCCTTTTATAGCTTTGGCACAAGGTGGAAATCTTTTGTCTCGCTGGGTCCCCACCCCGCCTTCTAAATGGAAAAGTACCAGATAAAAGAAAGATTCTAGTCTCAGGTAACATGGTCACATGTCCCTGTGAGACCTCATTCTTCATTACCCATGGGCTGGAACACAGGAAGGCTTTTAGGTAAATAAACCATTTACAACCAATTGTTCTAGTCAATGGGAGCCGTCAGGATTCTAAACCATCATTAATGGCTCACACTTTGCATAACTACAATAGGACCTCAGAGTTATACTTCATATTTCTAGCTTCAGATACCAGAATGATACATGCATACAAATAGGATGAACACACTCAGTAGATTATAAGATTTGTAATGATACCTTACAAGAGACCTTTTGCATAAAGCATATTTCAGTTATATCATAAAGCATATGGAGTGCAACATCACACTGACTGTGGAATAACTTTCAATATTCAGCTGTTTAGCTGAAATTCTTTACCTCTGATATTGTCTCCTTATCCTTTCCTATATCCTAGAACTGGAAGGGACCCTGAAAGGTCATCAAGTCCAGCCCCCTGCCTTCACTAGCAGGACCAAGTACTGATTTTTACCCCAGATCCCTAAGTGGCCCCCTCAAGGATTGAACTCACAACCCTAGGTTTAGTAGGCCAATGCTCTTATATTTTAATAGTCTCATTGCAGAGGGAAATCATGAAATACTGACAATATAGATATGGCACTTTTCAGTGGAATATAATCAGTGTACGTAACTTTCAACTTTAATAGTATTGTTGATATGAAATGAATTTGGAATTCTCAGTTCAGTTCCCAATAAGTAAGTAGCCACATCACAACTACTGCCAAAACTGGCGCTCACTGGCCATCTTGTTTGAAGTCTCCACAGAGAGGCCAAAAGGCTGAACAAAAAGATATAGAAAGCGAGATATCCTGTTGCCATCATTTGAGTCTCCTCCAGATCAATATTAAGGTACATTGGTGGTCCATTCGGGTTTAATCCGAATACTTTAAAATGTTTGTACCACTCTATTACTATACATTATTTAATCTTTAGAGATGGATATGTAGGGACCAACCTTGGAGTCCCTACTCAATTCTTATCAGAAAACCTCCTATAGATGTCAGTGGGTGCTGCCTGAGTAATAAGTAAAGGATTGCAGGAATTGGCCCCAAATTAGTAAAAACAAATTTGTTGTTTGTTGTTGTGTGTCACAGATAATATTTGCTTCTTATAAGCTTATTGAATTTTTTTTATAATAGTTATGCTATGATGAAAAGAGAGTACAATATATACAAATATCATAGGCCTGATTCTACCATTTTCACTCAGGCAAGACTGCCATTCAAGCAGTAGCCATGCTTGAGTAAGAACTACACAATCAGGCCCCCAAACATAACTCTGCATGGTAAATTTGTCATTGTCAGGTGTCAGTTTTCTGATCTCGCTCTCACTGGTATTGAGTTCAATTGAATTATTCCTGATTTACAGTGTGACAGGGAATCTATCCTCTCTTTCCGTAAGCAATCTGAGTAAAGAATGCAGACTTGTTCGGAGAGACAAAATTCTGGCATCTTACTCGGGCAAAATTCCTACTGAAGTAAATGGGAAAGCTGCAGGATTTTGCTCCACGAGGCCTGTTCTTACCAGTCTAAGTTGTGTAAGTCATGTGAATCAGATTGACATGATGTATAGGATTATACTCTGTGGTCCTGATTCCACAAATACTTAAGCATGCGTGTAACTTTACTCACAAGGGAAGGATGACAACTCATGTTTGTAACATGCCAGTTATATGTTTGCACAGAATACACATTTAATAGAACTAATAAGAAAATGGGGTTGGGGGGAAACTTGTGAGAATTTTCATCTTTTTTCCAATCAAGGTTTTACAGTCAGCTGCAATTTTTAATAGTAATTTTACAAGAACGTACTGTGAATATGCAGAATCCAGTTTGGAACAATGGAAAACTGCATCTGAAAGAATGCAAATAGACACTTGTGTTGTAATGGACATAAAGGTTCCATCAACCCACCCTACTATTGATCTAAATACACATTGCAATCTGTTTTCTCTGTTAGGCTAAGTCAGACTCCTTATTTTTTACTTTCCTCAGCTTAAAATGAAGAGGTGTCTAATAAAATATATAATGGCTTGTAAGTTTTATAGGCTGTGGCAGAAATCTAGTGTATTCTCAAGAGACAGGAGCTTTTCAAAGCAATACAGTAAGCAGTTTACTCCAAGACTATCCAGACTTATTACTTCTTTTATCAAGGATGAGAAAGTGAATAGAGCAAGAAAGGACTAAAAAAAAAAGTGTAATTCTGAATTACTCAGTTTCGCGCAATAAGGGCTCCTCTGATGCAATCAAACTGATAGTGTTCCATATCTCGGCATTCGTATCCCTCTGGGCAGGGCCTGAGGATGCAGTAACTGCCATCTCGTATAGTTTCTAGAATGTAAATGGAAAAAGAAGAGTAGTTAAGAGTAGAAAGATACTGTACTTTGGTTAATCTTTGGTAGTCTTTATTTATATATACATAGGGTATTCAGCATAATATACAAATGTTTTTCATAGTGTACATACTGTTCCGGGTTCTGCAGTTATCTAATAAGCAGAGAACATATAGTAAGCCAAAGCTATAGTTCCAAAGACACAGTCCAAATAATGGCTCCTTTTGCTCACACACATTAAGAGGAAGGGGGCAAAGTAGCTACTGCCTCATCCAAGGTGCACTCAAGGTAGGTATAATACAGCTACTTGCATTCCCTGCATGCATAGGGAGGCCAAATAGCACTACTGGCAGAAACTCATGTCTCAGGGCATATCTATTGCAGCCAGGTCCTGGTTTTGCTCTTTATTGGCTTGTCCCATGTGACTAGTACTGGGTGGTGTGCATTATGCACCTCTTTTAAATGTGTAGCAGCTGTGCACCCACATAGCATTATACCTGCCTTGGGTCCTATAGAAACATAATGTTTGCAGCTACCACTGCTCTGTTGTTTCATCCCCTCATCCCCTGCTCTCAGTGCACCAGAAGCTGTGAAACAATAAATCCTTTAAGCAGTAAGGGACAGGGAGCAGACCACTGTAAGCACTGAATAAAGGAAAAACAGCATATTATGCTTAATTGAAGAGTGTAATGTAATACATATGCACAAAAGGGCTGAGTTAAGAGTGCAGAACTTTGGCATTTTCTTGTTTGAGTGCTGAGGTTTGCAACTTCAGAGTTCTTTTAACATTATATATTTCCCCTGCAAACACTGAGTGCATAATGTATATATGCCTATAATTATGCAGTGATAAATAATTAAATAAAAACAAACTATTCTGGCAACATTATTATCCACAAGAGAAGAGTTTAAGTGCCAGATATGTATGTTCATTTATTCTGTTTTTTATAACATCTCAGAATGTTTCTCTGTTTTACTGTTTACATTCCTAGTATGTATAATTATTAATGGGATGTCAGAACAATACTCATACTTGGCACTTTTATTGCACCTTTCATCTAAGGAGAGGTGCAAGTTACTATTGCTTTCATGGTACATTCCCTGGTAGCTGTAGATGTTGGCCAAAGTATAAAGATTTTGACATGTGAAAGAGTTAAAAGTCACAGTATGTGGCACTGACATACTCATCCGGTCACAACCCTTGCAGTAACTTTACTGTAGCTCTAGATAGTGTTTCATCAATCAACCAAAATGTGAGGGCTAACACTTATTTTTTATTTGACACGATATGAGGAGACAAGGCTGAAAGATGGTATGCCAGTGTTTGAGATCTCTTCCTTTCCTCTCCAACCTGAGAAAAACGAGTTGTTTACTTTTAGAGCGCATGCGAGAGAGAAAAAACAAAACAAAACCAAAACCCCTAGAATTGCTGTAACTTTCTGACCAGGATATTTTAAATCTTTCTCTGAAAGATTAAGCTCAAAGATTTAGATCCACCCTAATGTTTGAGTGCAAAGTGAAAGTGAAGACTAGGATTTTCAAAGGCTAAGGGAATTAGGTGCCCAGCATCCAATGAAAGCCAATGAGGGTTGGTGCTTAACACTCTTAGGCCCTGCTGAAAATTCTATCCTAGAATTGGTGGAATGCTATTGAATGCTTGACCAAAATACTGGGTGAAGGTTAAGGCAAGTGTTATGCAGGAGATCAGACTAGAAAACCACAATGATCCCTCCTGGTCTTAAAATCTGTAAATTTACTCATGCTGACTTTTGGAGGCATCTAAAACAATAAACTGATTTAGAACAATAGTTCCCATTTGTGGTGTGAAACTGAACATCAAGAGCAAAGATAAATGTTTTCAAACATTGGGGGGGGGGGGAGGTGATGTAAAAATGACATCATACCTGTCTACATGGAGTTGCACTGTTTTGTTTATTAACCAATTGAACTAGGAGAAGCATATTCTGAAATAAAAGAGCTTCACACAATGATTTGCCCAAAAATAACTGAAGGTGTGAAATGAAATCAATTTAGTTATTTCAGTTCCGGTTTGTGGGTAGATGAGCACACTTAGTGTGATTATTTTTTGATAAAATCAAGTTAGTTAAACTGGTGCAAAAGGCTGTGTAGACACTTATTTTAGTTAAAAACTAGACTTATTTTGGTTTAGCTTCACATTAGGAAATGACTTAAGTGAAACTTTGAAATAAACCTTTCAAACTGAAATGAGAGTGTCTGCTGAGGGTTTTGTGCTGGTTTAACTAAAACCATTTAACCTACTGCACAAAGTATGTAAAATTTGCTCTGTTGGATAAGGACCTAAATATAGAATTCCTTCATAATGTTTTATAGAGTGGCTTTTCTAACTATAACCAAGTATTTAACTAGTTATTGGTGGTTGTAATCCATGATTATGAATGAAAATGACACTAGGTCAATCTTATTTCAATTTCTAACTGTCACAAGATTAAAGGTATCACACAAATCTATTGATCTCTTTGTGATTACAGAGTACTCCAGAAACCACAGCACTTTCCTTCCCCTCACCTTGCTGTATTTATACTCATAGAATTCTAAGTAAGCACGAATGCACAAAATGGGGTGTGGTTTCTATCAGATAATCATAACCGTAGGGCATTACATAGCATCAGGCATAATCCTGCGCCTTACATCCCCTGTGGGGGTGATTATTCCATGACAACCACACATTCTGTTTTTTTTTTTTTTTAATTCCTTTACTCTTCTGGAATTTAATTTTGGTTTTGCAAGTGTGTCTGTGTGTGTATATAAAAAGGGTTCTGATGACCACAGATTACTATTTGTATTGTACCGTAAAAAAGTTTTCACATGGTGAGATTCATAAATATTGCTACTGCTTGGCACTGCTAATGGACACAACAAAATGCTTTATCTCATCTCAAATAGCTTTATAGTAGTGACATGTCTGCAGCTATAAGACAAAGGCACATACTTAAGAGACTGCTAACATTTGGGAATTTCCAAATAGCTAAAAGCTAACTCAGTCTCTTTCATTCATTTCTTGTCCTTCTGCTCAACTCTATTACCAGTAGGTCAGGTTAATTTCTCACCTAATGGGAAGTAAGTGGAATGTAAATGAGTTATGCTTTCATAATTTTAGTATATTGACTGTCTCTAAGCCTGATATTTGTATTGTAATTCTAAAGGGAATGTGAAAAATACTGATTTTGTTCCTTTTTATTTAATGCTGATCCAACTGTTTCAGATATCTGTATGCTCCTCTAGAGAAAGCAAAACTAAATGAATTCAACAGCTTGGGTTAATTGAATAACTGGAAAGGTATTGCTAAAGATTAATGGAAGCTGCAAATGAGATTATCTTGAGATGTCGTCATTTAAGCTACCTCAGAAAGGAGTGTGAGCTTCAACATGCCTCTGCATGTAGCTAATAAATATTTCCTAATTGGAAAGTAAATTACTTAATGTGCTTCCTGACAGTGTTTTCATAATGTCAGACTACATCATGATTTTTCTTTGAAGGATCTTTCCTAAAGGGAGTTGGTGCATTCATATCAATTTGAACTAATCCCTACATGTTGTGCTCTGTTTACTGCACTCTTGAGGAACCATAAAATATATAACTTCATACCGATATGGAGCCAACTCCTGGTCACCTTATTCTTGCGAACAGACTCATTGCATTCATTTGTTGAAATAAAGAATTAGTATAAAACAATTATTGAAGGATAATTAATATTCTGTTGTACTGCATATGTTTCTAATTGTGTAAACGCCTTTCTTTCAACTAAAAGATACTATAATTGTAGGGTAGTTGCAAATTTAAAGTACTTTTCAAAATGTTGGCCCAAAGCATCTTGTTCAGACCTAATTCTCTGCTGTATTGTGACTTGATAAACTTCAATTTATTAAAAAAAAAAAGTAGGATTATTTTTTTAAAAACTGATGTCTCTCCCCTCCCTTTAAAAATGTTTTACCAGGAGCACAGGGTAAATAATTAAATAGTCCCGCTATGCACTACAAGGAGAGAGGTGAGTTCTTGAATGGCTCTAGAAGCATCTCCAAGGAATATGTTATATAGCATCTTTAAATTGTGCTAATGGGTGGGGTAGCGGAGAGAGAGCATATTTATAAGAGGTGTTTATCAACTAGGAGTAATGAGATGAAACCAAGCAGGAAAAATGTAGGCTCTCTGGAAAATACTCCTTGCAGTATAGTCTTTTGGTTGTGAAAGTCTCCCAAGGGAAGTGGTGGAAGCCCCACTGAGTATCTTTTAAAACAAAACAGTCAAAGTACTAACGACTATGTTAGAGAGAACGTGTCTGTACTGGCAGGAGGATGGACAACATAACCTAATGAGAATTTTGCATCTCTGCTGTCATTTCTGTAAAGGAGTTAAAAATATTGGCATACTATAGCTAATGCTTTTACCTGTGTCCACACAAGTGTCCCCACCATTCTCAACAGCTGCCACCTGGTATCCTGGTTTGCAAGAACAGATCGCCCATCCATCAATCACATGTTAGCAATTGGTATAGTCAGATTTGATATTCCACAGGGGTTTTACTAGGATGAAAATAAGAACATTTTAGAAAACCACATATTGGCCACAGCAGTGATAGTTCAGCAATCTCTTGGCACTTTCAAACTTAGCTTTGTGGAGTGCGGCATTTGTTTTGTTACTCAGTCCCCTGCTTAGGGCTGTACCTACAGAACCAATCTGTACCTACAGAATTGACTAGTTTGTGAGGATTTATGTCCCTTCTAAAAATAACCCCCCAATTTTGTTTCAGTATATCTGTCCATATAAATGCCTGTTCAGTTTTTGTTTTGGTTTTAAATCTTTCTTAGCTCTTGGCCTCAGTCATGAGGCAGCAAGTACCATGGTTAATTATGCATTATGAGAAATTATTTCTATTGAATCAGTTTTTTAAAGTTCTCAAAAAGATTATAGCAGAAATCAAAGTGGTTCAGAATGTCAAGTGAAGAGACTGGCATGGACAAATTTCCATATACAGAGAGATTGAAAAGACTGGGACTGTTTATCTTAGAGAAGCACATAAAAGAGGACATGATAATGGTATACAAAATGGATGTACAGCGAAGGGATAGCAAACACTGCTATTCACTATTTTCCATAGTATGGGACAGTCAATGAAACTGAAAAGCAATAAACTTAGTCTCCTAGTCAGTTAGTGCACTGCTGCAAGTAAACGCAGTGGGTTGTTGCAATCATCAGAAGACACAGCCTTGAAAAGCTTCTTTGGCTAAGCAAAAGTGGATATAATAAAGAGATTCACTGGGCCAAATTCACCCTGGGGTAACTACAGTGACTTCAGTGTGGAGATAAATTCAGCCAAAGCTCTCTCTGCATCCCTTTAATTGTGAATGACAGCTCCTCATCTAGCTAGTCAGCCTTTCCACAGCATTTTCCTTCGTGCATGTGTTTTCTCTCTGAGCATGCTCAGTTACCCCAGTATAAACTCACCAATCTTGGCTACCTTTCATATAGAAGGATTGGGAGGAGCTCTTATATTTTGGTCCCTGTTAATTGGATGATAGGTTTGTTGCTAAAGTGGTGAGTCAGCAGTCCATTGAAACAATGTGGGAAAACATTTTGCTCTGAAATCCAGATTAGGCTCTCAGCATGTGAACCATAGAAGCCTTCTGATGGTCTGTTTCCAAAACCCCAGAAATCATATATTGTTTGAATTGAAATCTTAGGTAGAAAAGCAACATGTTTCTTTGTAGCCTGCAAGAGATCAACCTAAAGAAATATTTCTAGTCTTGCTGCTAAATAAGTATAGCTAACCTTGTGGATGAGCCACAGAAATATTGCATAGCTTGGCAGCATCTATAAAAGTAGCAGAATTTTTAAGTCTTTTAGAAAATAAGTTAGTGAAACAGTTCACGTCAAACACCAAAGTTTCAAATGAATAGCTTCTGAGTAGATGTCTATGAGGAATTTGAAACAAAGTAACTACTTCGATAAAGTCAGTAAAGAAACTATAAACTATTTTTAAAATCTGTATTCCTGCAGAATTTGTGTTTAAAAGAACACATTTGCATGTTTAGTAAAAGCAGTTTTATATTTTAGAATTTCTAAGAGCAGCTCTTTCACATTTCAATTAACTGTTGAAAGTATGAAAACTGTACTTATCCAATGCAGTTTTACTAAGGATGCTTGAAGATAGCTGTATTGATTAAAAAAGTGAATCAGAAGTGCCTACACTTGTACTTTCCCAGTTCTTTAATACTATCTATTCACAAATATAGTGCAGTGACCTCAGCAGTGTTAAAGCAAAATACATTTCTAAGTGCTTGGAATGTGCAACAGTCAGATGTTATGATCTGTTGATATAAAAAGACTGTTAAACGTTTGTTAGAGTGCAATTTTGATTAAGCTGAGATGTGTATTGCTTTTGGGTCACTTTTTATGATGGAAGTAACAGCCTTATGGAGTGTTAGAGTATGTTATTGATAGGGTCCTATCAAATTCACGGCCGTGAAAAACGCGTCATGGTCACACAGTCAGGGCCGGCTCCAGGCATCAGCCCAGCAAGCAGGTGCTTGGGGCGGCCAAGGGGAAGGGGCGGCACGTCGGGCTGTTTGGCGGCAATTCGGAGGCGGGTCCCTCTCGGAGGGAAGCACCTGCCACCGAATTACCGGCGAAGAAGAAAGTGGCGCGGTGGAGCTGCCACGGGAGTGCTGCCGATCGCAATTGCGATCGCGGCTTGCTTTTTTCCCCCCGCTGCTTGGGGCGGCAAAAACCCTGGAGCCGGTCCTGCACACCGTTGCCAACTTTCATGCAGTAAATAAGCACCCCGACTTTCACAATAAGCCCAAAATCAAGCTAATCCCATTTCAAAACAAGGCCAAAACAAGCCAGTCCCTAAGAACCCCAACCTTCTATGTGACTAGATCCCCCTGGCATGCAGTCTGGGACTGTGGTGGACCTGCTGTGCACCCATGACTCTCTCCCCCTTCCCCTGCTTGCCCCTCCTTCCCCCTGCTTTCCAGGAGCCGATTAAAAAAAAGGAAGCAACAAGTTACAAGCCAAACAAGCAACAAGCTACAAGCCAAAAACTTGCCAACAAGGAACTCACAAGCCAATTAAGCCAAAAACAAGCCCAATTTCTGCATTTTTTTCCGCAGGTTTGGCATGTTTGGTCACGGACCGTGAAACCTGATCTTCCCTGTGAAAACTGCTCTTTTGTGTACTTTTACCCTATACTATACTCCTTTATACTATAGGGTGAAAGTATATACAAGTACACAGCATTTCTCAAACTGGGGGTCCTGACCCATAGCGTAAAGTGGTCGCAGTATTGCCACCCTTACTTCTGTGCTGCCTTCAGAGCTGTCCAGAGAGCAGCAGCTGCTGGCTAGGTGCCCAGGTCTGAATGCAGTGCTGGTGCCAGCAGCAGGACAGTGACAGAAGTAAGGGTGGCATAGTAAGGTATTTCCACCCTTACTTCTGTGCTGCTGCTGCTGCTGTTGGTGGCACTATAGGCGCCAACTTTCCCCGGCACCAGTGGGTGCTTGCGCCCCCCCCCACCCCTGGCCCCACCCCCACTCTTTCCCCGCCCCTGCCTCCATTCCAACCCCTTCCCTAAAGTCCCCGCCCCAACTTTGCCCCCTCCTTACCCCTTTTGGACCCCTTCCCCAAATCCTCACCCCGACCCCCCCCCTCTTCCCCGAGCGCACCACGTTCCCCCTTCTCCCCCCTCCCTCCTAGTGCTTGCCGTGCGAATCAGCTGTTTCACAGCGCAAGCCCTGGGAGCCGGGGGAAAAACCGGGCACACGGTGTGCCCAGGGGAATAGATGGAGGCAGAGCAGAGGCGGAGGTGAGCTGAGCTGGGACGGGGGGGCAGGGCGGGGAGCTGCCGGTGGGTCTAAGCACCCAACAATTGGTGGCACTGCATTCAGATCAGGGTGGCCAGAGAGCAGCGGCTGCAGGCCAGGAATCCAGCTCTGAAGGCTGCGCTGGGCAATTCTGACTGAAGAGTTTTACATGTTTGTATTTTGCCATTGTTCAATAAATATTCATGCTTTGTTACAACTTCATGAAATTTAAGATTTTTAAAAAGAACAGGAGTATTTGTGGCACCTTAGAGACTAACAAATTTATTTGAGAATAAGCTTTCGTGGGCTGCAACCCACTTCATCGGACGAAAGCTTATGCTCAAATAAATTTGTTAGTCTCTAAGGTGCCACAAGTACTCCTGTTCTTTTTACGGATACAGACTAACACGACTGCTACTCTGAAAGATTTTTAAAATGCTGTGGCCATGAAATTTATGAAAATGGACTGTGAATTGGGTAAGGCCCTAGTTATTGACAGTATATAGGCAATATGAAGATGGAAATAAATACACAAGTCTTTCCCCTTGAATTTCTCATTTCCAGATTTTCAAATTTGGGTGTGTCCTTACTCAATATAAACTATCACTAAATGTCATTTTTGTTTGCTAATATATAAAATTGCCATGTTGGCCATCCATTGCATGGGATATAACCCAAATCAATTCTCCAACTAATTAACCGTTTTTAAAATGATCAAACCTTCGAAAGCATTTAGGTTTTAGCTATAGTTCATGTGACCTGAAACTTATCAAAATCAGTGCTGTGGAAACAGTTCTAACTTCTCTCTAAGTTGCAGCTCTTGCCCTTCAGTTACTTCCTTTCTCTGCTCTGTGTCCCACACCAATGGAGAGAGAAACTTCATCTGGTACTGATGTTTATTCCTATTCCTTCCAAGTAAGGATCGGTGGCCACTGGTGCATTCAGGTGTGGTTCATGGTTTGAGAGTTGCTTCCATCTTTTCCTTAGACATATTATCTTGAATGAATAATGCACCTAAGGTCACTACCCAGAATTACTAGTAACAGCCCATCCCAAATAAGAACAGGAACAAGACTTTGTGTTCTACAACTAGATTGAACCATTGAAACAGTGCTTGTTATAGGGGGCTCCTTTATGGAGTGCAGATTGTCCCCACTCCGCATATTGATCTCTGGCCCCATAGAACACACATCATGGGTCTGGGCAGAGGAGGACAGTGCTGTGGGAAGGGGCTAATGCCTCTCTCAGGCTGGTATGTGGAGAGAAGAAATTAATAGAGAATGTCCCTTCCATGCACATATCCTGGCAAAATTATTCCTTGTCTTCCCTTCAATCATGTTAGGACTGAGTCCTATTGGTGGGGTGGGACTAGGTGGCAGTGCAGCTTGCCCTGACACTGCCTAGTTCACATGCACTCAGGACAAATAGCACAGCAGACTTAAATCTCCACGATCCTCACACATCCTCACTTAAAATAATGACATTGGTCCCCCCCACTCCACCCCCACTTTTTAAAAACTAGCTTTTCTTCCTAATTTTAAGTGTTCAACTTTATAAACAAGGCATCTGCTGGTTAAGTCACACTTGGTAACCGTGGTAACCAAATGTACTTTGTCTTAACATGTACCCAACCTAACATTAAAAGGCAAACTCTGTAGCAGCTGGATCATTGTAAGCAGTGATCTGCTAAACCTTTTCAAATATATCTTGTGAGCCTCTCAGTAATTACTGACTCTACGTAACATGTCATTTTTCTGTCCTGTTAAGAACTCAACAGTATAGTTAGGTCACATTTTTATTTATCCCCCCCCACACACCCCCGAAACAGTTTTTATCCCAGCTGTGAAATCAAAAAGTAACACTCGTGCATGCACACACACACAAACTATGTTTCCAACAAAGATACATTTTTTTATATTTTGTGAGAATCCAACAAGCCATATATGGAAAGAACAACTACAATTTACAGTTGAACTTTTACATTCCCCCTCTTTCCCCCATATGCTTGTAAGCCTTAAATTGAAAAAGTTGTGTGTTTTTTTCTTTGCCAACAAATTAGGTTTTAAAGGACTACGTCTTTCTTGATAATCTAGTCAGTTTTTAAAAAGAGCCGAAGTTGTTTCCAGAGGTGATACTTTAACCTCAACCCCTCAACTATTTTTGGTGGGATTTGCAAGTCATATTTTCCTATTTTATGTATGCACATTTCCCCTGTTGTTGTGTCAGACAAATACAAATAGCAGCTATTTAGGAAAAACCATGACACAGATTCACTTTTGTGGATAGCCACAGAATGATATACACTAGTAATCTAACTTGACTTCAGTGGGGCTACTCATATGATATGAGTAACTGTTTCACAGTTGGGCCGATTTTATTGTCAACTGCAAAAGTAAGTAACAATTATAAAATTTATCTTATACCACTTAGGTGATAAGATACTACTCTTGAACCTGAGAGAGGTGGCAGGGTTACAGGCAAATGTACTAAAATGGCTTGAATTTTTGGTGGAGGGGCACACAGCTGTCCCTCTACCACTAGCCCCCTCACTTGTGGAGTCCCACAAGGATCAATTCTAAACAATATCTAGACACAGCCATTGGGGGAACTGCTCAGACCACATGGACTCAACTGCCAGCGATATGCAGATGACTCACAAAACTATCCTTCACCACATATGACAATACTATGACCACCAAGATGGCCCAGTGCTTGGACAAGATCAGCGCATGGATGAAGCTGCACCTGAGAAACACAAAAGTGATGTTGGTGGGCAGATGAAAGCACTTTAGGAGTTTTCAGCTATGGTGTGGTCTCCTTTATTTGAAAATACTCACCCACAATTAGTCAATTAAGCCTCTAGAGAGTGTTCCTGGATTCCTCACTGACACTGAACTATCACATAGCAGCATCCTCAAGTAATATTTTCTGCTGTCTCTTGTTGGCCAGGAGACTGTCCTATACTGGTGGATAATGACCTGTCCTCTGTTATACACATCTTTATCACCTCCTATCTGGACTACAGCAATGCAGTGTACATGGGCATAAAGCAATCAGCTATTAGAAAACTCCAGCTCCAGATGAAGATCATAACAACTTCGGCAGCACATATACTAAAATTGGAACGATACAGAGAAGATTAGCATGGCCCCTGCGCAAGGATGACACGCAAATTCCACTCCTCAGGAGCTTTCAACCATGAGGGTAAAGCTCATCTGTTCAGGACACAGACTGCAACAAGCTCCCACAGGAGGTACAAACGTTGCCACCTTCCTCTCCAAGCGCAAGGTACACTTCAGTCTTGACTTGACTTAAAACACATAGTGGTATTTCAAATAAAAACAGAATTCACTTTAGATGTGGCCAAACAGTGCTGATGTTTGCTTTATAGTAATATTCTAGTAAACACATTTACTGGCAGTAATGCTTCTAGCACATATTAGAGAATAATTGCAGAAAAAGTGATTTTTCCCCCAACTTGCAAATGCAAGTACTTGTCTTGGACATTCTATTTAAAAACTCAACTATATGAGGAACAGAAAAATATGAGGTAACCCATCTGTCTGATCAAAGCCCAACAACGAGGTTTGGATTTCAGTTATTAAAAACACTCACAAATAGTCCTGGAATGATCGACAAATTTAAGATTATTCGTAGCAGTTATTCTCTGAATGATTTCATGTAATGAATTAAATTATAAACTCAAACTACAAAACAGAAGGCTCTTAATTCATAAATGGGGATGGGGGGTGAGGTGCGGGGGCAACCAAACTACTGAATAAACTAATTTGCTCAGATCTAATTAGAAGCATTTGAAACAACAGTGGCCACTGAGTTCTGCATTTGTGCCACAGCTGTTAGTGACATATCCCATATTCTAGTTTAGAAATTATATTTTTGTTGCAAAATAAGGATATTATCTTTAGGAAGGCCTCAAATCTTCAGGGAAATACATTCTCGCTCTCCCTTTTTAGGTGAAATTCACTTTCCCCACTTGGCATGAAGTCTAAATAAGTGCTGGAATCCACCCCTTGTGAATATGGCATACAGCTACCAATCCACTCTAGAACAGCCCATTATATGGGAGCTCTATGTGCTTCCTAAATGCAAGGTCAGTGTTCTCCCTCCATGTCCTACCCCAATGCTTCATTTCACACTAGTATATCTGAGCTGGCTCAGTGCTCATCAACCTGGTGTACAGGGAGTACAAAAACTGTCCTGTATGACTGCTCCATTTATATGTCCCCATCCCATACTATAAGAATATTGCCTTAAAAAAACAACAACAAAAACACCTAGATGCTCACAGACTGATTGCACCAGCAGAGTAAATAGGAGCTAACAATGGAGTTGTCAGTGTTTGTCATTAACACCACAGAAGAGCAAGAATTCCAGGATTAGATTAGTGAGAATTCACAGGTGAAGTATACCAGAAGTGTTGCTTGTTGCCAGTTTTCTAAAATAATTTCCCAGTAATTTGGTAGTGCTATAGTTCTTTCTTTCTTTTTGTATTTCTTATGTAACTATATTCTATCACTTAAGAAAAAATATTTCTCAGATTCAATATGTTTGTATAACACAAAAACCCTCCTCTCCCCTCTTCAATGTATTCAACATGGTGCAGTCAAGGCTTCTTCTTTGCCCAATTTAATCCCAGTGCCCTTCTGCTTCAAGTTCACACTCCCATCTTCACATTCAAAGCTTTGCCCCACCTAGATCTGTCTTCATTTGCTCCATTTCATTAAACCTTTCATCCCCTTCTGCTCGTGTACCTGTTCCTGTAAGGCTCCACAATCCATTTCATCCACCCTATTGTCTTCCTACTTGGAGTCCTACTAACACCTTTCTATAACAGGGACAATGAGAAAAATCAAAGAATCATTCACTGTTATATAGATGCAAGCCACAAGCAGCAGTGCTGTTATGGATTGTGAGTGCATAAATTACATTCGCTTTTTCAGCCAACTTTCTACCACAAACTATTTTCTCAACCCGCTTCTAAATTCTTGCTTTCACTATTTATACATGTGTATGTGCTTTTAACTATAGACCCCTTTTAGAAAGTCATTCCCTGCAGTTACCACCCATGACCTCTCAATCTTTTGTAGTACTTGAAATAAGAAATAACTGCAGTGTATCAGATAAAAATGGTGGCAACTTCACTTTTTAAATGGTATCAGTGTATGTGTGTGTCTCGGAACACTATTTTCTCATGATCAGGATAAGAAACGGGGCAAATACATCAGCACTAATAGGAAGTGGCATCTGCTTTCATCCACCTTTTCTCTGTTCTCAGAGTGCAGTCATTACTACACATGGTGATCGCTTACTGTCTATCATTTCTGAGTTCAGAATTTTTTAATGCAATGAGTTTTCCTATGGGTTGTGGTACAATGCCACCCTGACGGTGTAAATTTGTAAAGTGAGTCTAGATAGGGCCTGAACTACTCTTACCAGTATTCCCAAGAATCAATGTTTGGAGCAGGATGGGGTTAAATTTTTGCTGTTTATCTAACTGTGATTGTGGAGCTTAATCTGTAGCTGAGAGGGTGAGGTGGGGCATGTGAGCAGCTGTTACCAAGAGCAATGAAAGTAGGGCTACCCCTTTAGTATGAAGTTCAGTAAATGAATGGATGTCATCCTCACAGTTATATGAGAGTGCAAAGGTCAGTCCTAAACCAAATTTTCTGTATAGTAGATCACATTGTTACCGCTAAACTACTGGGCTGTCCAGACAGAACAGGGCTGAAAGAAATAATCTGTTAGGGCTGGATCATGCAGTTACCATGGCCCCTGACACAGAGCAGGAACCAAAGCATGACTCGGAAATAGAGTCTCATAATAACTTTACCCCTTACACACCAGGCCAGCTGTGTTGGTTGGTTGCTTAGGGAATGGGGTGGAGGCAAGGCTCCACCCCCTAGTTATCTTTGCCCATCCACTTGCAAGGCAGGGGGATTAGCAGACTCAGAGGTTGTTTTCCTTCCCATGCTATGGCCCACAATCTGTCTGCACAAGCTAACCTATCATGGGGATAAGATCAAACTGATTAAAAACCACACGAGAAAGCTAGATAACAGCCATAATACCCTTTTCCCCCCATCCGGAATTTGACTTCATAAAAATCAAAACGTTCTTCTAAATTTTGAGGTGAAATAAGCTTAACTTGACACTAGCTATACTAGCATGGGCTGGAGATTTGTTTGGCTTGCCTGACAAAGAAACTGCCTAGGCATCTCAAGGCTCTAAGTGCAAGTCTCAGTTGCAATGATATGCACATGCAGAATGAATCTCTCCACTGGATAGCAGCCTAACTGACTTAAGCCAGCTGTTCTCGCCCCCCCCCCCCCCCCGCAGATACAGCATCCCATTCTGCTTTCTGAAAATGGAACATTCACACCAAATTAACCTGGGGCAAGATCAATTGTCATCAGTAAAGGAATTAACGTGTCTGATTTTGCAAGTGTGATGTGTCTATAAAAAGCTAAGCAAGTATTTTATAATGTAAAATCATTTAGGACATCCTCGATTCTTCCACTATTATTCCTTTGGGTTTGAAGAAATGACTACAAGAGAAGGATAGATGGTACAGTAGTTAAGGCACTAGCCTATGACTTGGGTTCAATTCCTTTCTCTGACAGAGACTTCCTGTGTGATTTTGGGCAAAATCATTTAATTTTTCTTTGCCTCAGTTCCTCATCTGGGACTAAAAATAGGGACAGTAGTACTTCCCAATCGCACAGGGGCTGAAAGCCTCAGATACTGTCATAAAGGATGCCATAGAGAGATAGCAATATTACACTTCCTACTCATCCCTTATTGCATAAAACTTTGGTATCGCATTAGTGAAAACACATTTATACAATTGGAAGTTACTACCTGACTCATCCATAGAAGACTAAAATGAAGGGGATTCTTGTACTTTTCCAGTCTTCCTGTACCTTAAATGGAATTGAACAATGTCGTTGCAAATCCAAGATAGTGAATAAAAATGCAGTGTCTAATCTGACCAGTTACTTCAGAAACACACCGTTTAATGCCACACAATACACACTGCTTGATAGATTAGGGTGAGGGATAGCTCAGTGGTTTGAGCATTGGCCAGGGTTGTGAGTTCAATCCTTGAGGGAGCCATTTAGGGATCTGGGGCAAAAATCTGTCTGGGGATTGGTCCTGTTTTGAGCAGGGGTTGGACTAGATGACCTCCTGAGGTCCCTTCCAACCCTGACAGTCTATATAAAGATTGGGCTAATCATTCAGAGCATTCACAGAAAGAGAGCAAGGGACTTTTTAGTTCCTTTAATATTCCACTCCTCCTTCCAGTCATTCAGTCTCTCTAAATAAAGAACATGGTGGTTTCATTGTACATGCCGGAAAGTGCTTTACACGTGTTATTTTTACTGTAAAACCTGCAGCACTTGCTGCCATAGTAATGCTCCTACACTGGTGCAAATGTGCTCGTAGAATGACACCTGGTGGCCAGACAAATGAACAACAAAACATTCCCCTGCCATTCCATTTCCCTCTCTGTTCTCAGGGTGCAGTCATCACTAATTAGAAATACATTACTGTTAAACAGGAGGATCTTTAGAGTACTTATAAAATACAGAAGAGCCTGTGTAGAAAGTCATATCAAAATTATACACTTCAGCTGCAATTTTTCAAAATCTATTTTGGACATTTACATACAATAGTATCTTTAACACAACTGTGTGAATCTGCAGACAATGTTTTCACAATTCCCTGTGTGGAGTGTTTTGCTTCTTTTCTCTTTGCCTCATTTTGACAGCAGCTATCGTTCAATATATAGCAGCATTTCCAGTGTACGGTCTGCCTAGGTTTAGGACCAAGCCATAAACAATTACTCCAAGCTGAGGAATACGAAATTACCACCTTTTAAAATACTATTTTAAAAAGAAAAAAACTAACAGCCAAATGGTTAAGGATGAAAAATAAATTAAGTCTACAGGCTCACAACATTTTCTGCCCTAATAACTCACAAATGTCTTTGAACTAAAAAAACATCTGGCAACTGTTTAGTTAAAAGCAATTAAGAAATATACTGAAATCTAGAAAATAGCTCAGTAACGAAAAACCAATAAATACTTTACCTGAAATGTTATACAAAACATAAAGGCTTGCAGCCTCTTGTTAATCAGATATAACACCAAAAACAGATAGATAGAAGCTTTCTTGTGGAGGGGTTGGAACAATGGTAAACCATGTGGAAAACAACCATGAAAAATATGAACATTGCAGACACTTGCATCAGATAGCTAAAAATTGACTTAAAGACTTGACAGTGCTTTCTGGACAGCTTTGAAATACATTGGCTTTAGAACAGTAGTTCTCAAACTTTTGTACTGGTGACCCCTTTCACTTAGCAAGCCTCTGAGTGTGACCCCCCCCCTTATAAATTAAAAACACTTTTTTATATATTTAACACCATTATAAATGCTGGAGGCAAAGAGGGGTTTGGGGTGGAGGCTGACAGCTCACAACCCCCCATTAAATAACCTCACGATCCCCCGTTTGAGAACCCCTGCTTTAGAAAAAGGGAGTTCTGAGCAGATATTTTCAGAGTTGTTTTTCTTAGGAAAATGTACATGCAGAGGATCTTTATACCTTGTCAGTTCATTTGCCCCCACTGTTTTTCTTCATCACCATGAAGACAATTCTTGGTGATACGATTGGCTGCTGTAGAGAGGATTATGATGTCACAAACAGAGGACTATGGCGCTGATTCCTAGTCATGTGAAGTCTTCTTTGTATTGTTCCCCTAATGCAAAGCAGGCTAAAACCCAGTGAGGACCCAGCAACATGAGGATTTCCCTTGTGTAAGGAGACACTTTGGATAGCAGGCCCTTGTGTGGCTCCTGCACCACTATCCTACCCAGCTGCCAGTGTAGGGGACATGGCTAAGACACATCTCCACTTGACAACTAGGAGGCTTGAAGACACCTTTGTACCTTCCCCACCTCAGCACAGCTGGACATAGTTTAGGATCAAACCTATGACTTAGAGTGAGAAATCAGCAGCTGGTAAAGAAGAATCTAAGTATTCCTGCTAAGAAAAAAAAGGGTTAAATAAAGGTGTTTATAATATATAAGCAAAATTGCCTCTATGCATAAACCCTCTCTGGAGTAGTGGTCATGAATATATTAGTATGCCAAAACTAAAGGAGAATGTTATAGTATATAATGATTCACAAAGGCCAGGATCAGTAAACTATGCCTAGTTGCTTTGTAGTACAAAATCTAGCTGACAGGCAGCAAGTTGTACATATGGGCTTGCTGTTCAACCGAATTTATACATAAAGAATTTAAAGCTTAGGCAGACTCAATAATTTATGGAGGGTTTCCCAAATAAAAAGCATAGCAACAGAAGGCGTGACCTTCCACAGTATCAACTTTAAAGCTGGATATTGCCAAGAGACAAGTAAAGCTGTTAGACTAGGAGTATGCACAGAGCTAATCCTTGAGATACAGTGCAGCCAGATCAAAGATAGCACAGTAAAGGCAGAGGGAGGATTTTTAAACATGGCCATGTAAAATGCTGACAACTGATGGAGCTCAATTAAGGTTTGGAACATCACATTAGAATGGCCAGAGTTTTACATACATAATGCCCAGAGACTAACAATATAAACACCAATTTTAGTCTTATCCCTACATGGATGCAATACATCTGGCGACAACAGAAGATGGACATTTTTAAAAAACAAAACAAACAAACAACCCAACTTTAATTCATTGTAAGTTTTCTTACCGAACTTAAAAAAAAAAAAAAAAAAGTTAAATTCTTGATCAGCGGGCAAGTATTAATACAAATTGCCAAACTGTTTTTCAGAGATCTGTGTTAGACCTCAGAATGACGTTCAGCTAGAGAAGATTACTTTTTTTATGGATCCATGTCAGCCAAACAGTAAGTATTGAAAGGCTCGTTATTACAAACACAGTTGATTTTTGCAGGATAGTACAAAATGTTACCTTTTCTTTATGTGGAGACATAAATAACCTGCAGAGTTTGTGAAACCCTGCTAGGAATCCAGTAAAATCTAAATGATAATATATAGCGGCCTGTCTGCCTTTGTGCTGTGTATGATCAGGTGTCTCTAGTATACCTTTGATTTAAAGACTTATAAGAAACATCTAAGCACTTCAAGTACTGTTGTTAGACACTAATGAGCTTTGCCATGGTACACTAGCTTTGTCTTTCTGATGTCACTGCATTATTTTTACTTTGCATATGCAGTGTGCTATGAAAGGTTGCTTGTTTCACAATCATTTCCTTTTATGACACTGGTTATTTGCACTCTTATAGCACCTTTATCCAAGTCTCTCAAACACATTCCAAATGACAGCATCCTGTAAATAGATAAAGAATTCCCACTTGAAGATGAAGAAATTGAGGCAAAGTAGGTGAAATGACTTGCCCCAAGTCATACAACGATTCAGTGGCAGAGCCAATTATAGGACTCCTAGGTTCTAACTACTTCTAGTCCAACCCTTTTCTGTTCAAGTGATACCATTTCACATTTAGCTTGCTATTGTCTTGCAAGTGTAGCATTTCAGAGAAATGCCTGCATTAATTGCTGTAATAATTTGTTTAAGTTCTTCATGGATCTATCTGTAACTTGGTTGCAAAACTAGCTTGATTTTTGTCTTATATAAACATTCCCCCATTATATTAACATTTTTCCATATTTTTCTCATGATTATGTTATCTAACAAAATACCCCTGTGGAATGTTAAGAGATTAATTGGCCCTGAAGAAATCGTGATGTTTGTGACCTTTTTAAAAAACAGGTAATGTCTAATAAAAATCTCAAAAACTCACTGATATTTGGGAAGATTTTCTCTCCAGCCCAAGGGAAAAATACATAAATGTATTATATGCTACTGTCTCATGCTATGATGATAGGAAAGTTAGATTTGAGAAGGCTGAATTTAAAAGGTTAAAGACAATCTGCTAAATATCTATATCCCTACCTCCTAAGATATTTGGTCTTCTGTTTGGCAGCCTTCGTTACTCCCTTTGTGATACTCTCAACTATATTTTGAGGTATATATTTAAATATAGAAATTAACCTATTTTTCTTGACTATATTTCAGGTTCATCCTATATAGGAGGCCTTGTATTCACTAGGCAATGAATTGTGCCTTTCAGATTGTTAGGGAATAAGAAGCCCTTTCTCCTTCTCGTAAAATGTACTGGGGGGGATTACTTTCACTTTTGTTACCTAGTCCCTCCTTGAACTCATAACTAATGCATTAGTAGGGCTATTAGTATTTTGAGATCAAGAGCTTGTTCATATAGCTTTCAGCTTGAAAAGTAGGTCTTCAGTTAAGAGAAAAATAATAAAAATGTGCTAGAAGATAAGTACCAGTACTAGCTGCATATAAAAAAGTTTATTTTTTGCATTCAGACTAATATCTGCACTGTGTATTTTTCAGCCAAGGGCTACAAATGAGTAGTCTTTCATGCATCACTGCTTCTATTGATCAGAGTAAAATTTCCACCATGATTTTCTAGTGCTATTGTTTTTTTTCTTTAAGTAGTTTCATTAGTATGTAGGATTAAAAGATATTTTTTAAACAAAATCACCTTAAGTTTTTAAAACAAAAGCAAACACATTCTTCCCCTCTCTCTTTGGTCCCCCCCTCAAAAACAACAAAACAACCTACTTTTATGTCTATAATTCTGTTCTTCAGCTGTGGTAGGTGGCTGGTGCCTATGAGTTTGCTATAGTATATTCAGCGTTTTTTACATACCCAAAGGGGAAAAAAAGGCCTCTTTCTACCCATAAGGTGTCCAGCTGACCATTTATTTCTAATGTCCTTTAACATGCTGCACTGATACAGCTTTCATGTTTGACAAACATCTGTCTCACAATGAATTAGCTTGGTTTGACTTAACATACTGTCTAAATGACCTACTAAGAAGTCCTGAGAGGGAAATTTTATTAATAGGGGTTTCTTCCATTTTGACACACTTTCATATGATTGAGCTTGACAGACATGGTAATTATTGATCCTGATGGTCATTGTACTGCATGGCTTTGTGTCATGAGTTCATTGATGTAGTGCTGATTTGAAGAATTCTCTCTGTAGCTGTTGCTCCTCTTCATTGGGCCACTGCTTTTGTTAAGTATTATTTACCATCTTTCACATGATTCTGTTGAGAAATGTATGGGGGTGGTGAGAGCCATTGAACCAAACTGTTAACCCTGTATATGAAGGAAATCACTTCAGGCCAGGGTGTGCAGCAGCACCCCTAGCACCAATGGAAATGTTTTAATTTCATATTCTAATACAGATGCTATGAGAAGTTATATTGATGTCTCAGGACAATTCAGCACATTGCTTGATTATTAGATTTTTTTATATAAAAGGAAATCCTCTAAACAGCAGTGTTTTATTTTTTAGGGGTAGAGGGAACTACATTGGCAGTGTGACTGAGTGAACGAGCCAATTTTTCATTTGGGTTCTGTGTTCACTTGATGCTTATTTGGCAGACAGTTAAGTGGGTTCTTTTTACCCAATTTTATTTTAGTGAGTGTAGAACTGTAACTAGTTTATGAAGGTCAATTCTGACCTCTGGAGAAAATTCACTTGTCCACAGTTCCAGCCTAATCATTAAGTGTACAGTAGAATGTTTAAAGGAAAAATATTTAGGATGATGGTGAGACATACTACCAACAAGGAAGCTGTAGGGGTTGAAAAGATTACTGTAATTTGATATTGCTATGAAAAGAATGAGCTCCTGTTGCAAAGGTGAGGAACTTTGAGGAATTACTACTTAAATATACCAAAGCAGAGCAAGTGACCATGCTCACCCTTCGCCTAAGATCACTTCACTCATGTCTTCCTCATCAGATTCAAGTTCTCTCAGTATTGCATTTAAGGTTCTGCTAAATTCAGCTGCTGCCTACATCTAAGATCATGGTCCCTTTTGTGACAAAGTTCCTCCTCTATCTTGGTGGGTCCTGCGCTTATTGGCGAATTTTCTTGCCGCAGAGATTCACCATGTGGGTTGGGGAACTGCCCAGAGACCTTCCCCTCTGGAAGAACCCACAGTCCAGGTCAAGTGGGAGGTTTGGGGGGAACCCGGGCCCGCCCTCTACTCCGGGTTCCAGCCCAGGGCCCTGTGGACTGCAGCTGTCTATAGTGCCTCCTGTAACAGCTGCATGACAACTACAACTCCCTGGGCTACTTCCCCATGGCCTCCTCCAAACACCTTCCTTATTCTCACCACAGGACCTTCCTCCTGGTGTCTGATAACGCTTGTGCTCCTCAGTCCTCCAGCAGCACACCCTCTCACTCTCAGCTCCTTGCGCCTCTTGCTCCCAGCTCCTCACACTCGCACCACAAACTGAAGTGAGCTCCTTTTAAAATCCAGGTGCCTTGATTAGCCTGCCTTAATTGATTCTAGCAGCTTCTTAATTGGCTCCAGGTGTCCTAATTAGCCTGCCTTAACTGGTTCTAGCAGGTTCCTGATTACTCTAGTGCAGCCCCTTCTCTGGTCACTCAGGCCTGGTCTACACTACGACTTTAATTCGGATTTAGCTGCTTTAATTCGAATTAACGCTTGACCCGTCCACACAACGAAGCCATTTAATTCGAATTAAAGAGCCCTTTAATTCGATTTCTGTACTCCTCCTCGACGAGAGGAGTAGCGTCAAAATCGGTATTGTTAATCCGAATTAAGGTTAGTGTGGCCGCAAATCGATGTTATTGGCAATTAGATGTTATTGGCTACCCACAATGCAACGCTCTGGAAATCGATGCTACTACGGTAGCTTGGACGCACACCACCGAATTAATGGTGCCTAGTGTGGCCGAATACATTCGAATTTATAAAATCGGTTTCCTAAATTCGAATTATATAAATTCGGATTAATCCTGTAGTGTAGACATACCCTCAGGGAACAGAAAACTACTCATCCAGTGACCAGTATATTTGCCCTCTACCAGACTCCTGTACCCCACTGGTCTGGGTCTGTCACACTTTTCTCACTCCCATGTGATCCTCTGCGTTCAGAATCCCTTTCCTGACCTGCCCTATCACCATCTCCTTCTTTAAGTCCCTCCTTAAACTACACTGCTGTCACGAAGCCCATAATTTCATTCAAATCTACTTACATACATTTTTTTTTAAATATGTATACTGTGCTTCCCTGGTCTGATACACACAGGCTGTGGTCCAGCAGGAAGTGTTTTGGGTTATTAGACATGTTTGCTGATATTTCCTCTATTCTGTAGTCCTAAGGACATGGTGTGGGCGTGTGTGTGTGTAATAAAAAAAACCAACCCACACTCTTTACACTGAGCTACACCCTCCCTTGCTAAGTAGTGATGACAAGGACAAAGTTATAATTCATTTCCTTCCATAAATTTCCTCTTCCAGTAGGAAATAGCACATGGCAGACTACCTTCCCATTCAGCATCAATTCCAGACCGTCTTCTCTGATTCAATTATAGCTACTGCAGCGGTAATAAAAAGGAGCTGAGACAGGTGAATGTGGTGGCACTAATAAAAAAAGACAGCTTTATGATAATGACTCGCTTTTAAACAAAAAGCCTCAGAACCCAGGAGTCCAGTGAAGGTGTGATATTAGAGTATGCAAAAGATACGTATATTCTAATACTCTGTTTCACACTGTGCAGGCTGAAGGAGATAAACCAGTAGCTGTGCCAGTAATTGGAGTAAAAGACCTCTCTTTCAGCAAGAGATGGGAGCTGAACAATATAGTTTCAGTGAAAAGATGTAGGTGCATTTATAAAGCACTTCTGGGAAAATAACTGAAGACAAAGGAGAAAGATGCTACAGAAAACTGTGTTCAATCAGAATAAATATATCCAAGATAAAATGCCTACAACAGACTGTACTGTATCGAATGAAAATAGGTGATTCAACAAACTTCCCATTCCTTTGCAGGTTTACTAGGGGCTCTTCTCACCCTTATTTCTTATTGTCCCCTCTGCCTAAGGTAAGAATGCCAACTTTTATATCACTAGATTCTACCAGCCTGATCCATTCCCCGTTAATGCAAATAGTAGTATTAAAGTACATCTTTATGAGGAAAACTAATGGTTTAAAAATAACTTGAAAAAATAATTTGATGTAGGTCTGTACTTAAAATCAGGAAGGATTCTAATATACATAGTATTTTACGCATAGAGCCTTTGAGTTTTACATGCACACAGAATCAAAGATGTCTGGTCCCATAAACATATTAACATCAGAATCATCCAGGTGCCAACACTGCAACTGGATCTATGTAGGCAGAGCCCTATTTATTTCAAGAAGTTTCACTTTGGTAATTTCACTGAAGAACTCAAACCCCGAGCTGTTCTTATTCAGCCATCTTTGTTATTTTAGTAGTATGGTTTTGTCAAACTTTTTGTTGGAGCAGAGTATTAGGTAAATGCAATCATATTTACATAATTAAGTCTTCTTAAGGGACATATACAAGTGAAGGACTAAAACGAAGAACAAAAGTGTCCGTCAACATTACTTAAATGCATTTCATTATAGCTTTTCCTTGGAATCCAAGATTGATTTTGCTGTAAGGAAATTAATGTCAACCTTCTATCTGCATTGATTTCTAAAGGTTGAGCCTGCATGACAAGAGTATTATTTAAAAAACCCACACACTTTCAGAAGGAAGCAATCGAGAAGCAAGTCATAATGGTACAATTTGAAAAGCAATTTCTAAATCCATAAGCCCAAGTTCAATCCTCGTCCACTGACCACAGTGAAAATGAACCTGCAAGTTTTTGTTATTTGACTCATACTTTTTCCCCTTAAGGGAGGGAGGGGAAAACTTTGTTTTTTCAATGAAATGAATAAATAAATATCCTAAAGAAAACAGGTTTCTTCAAAGTTTTCTACCAACTCTCCTTGTTAGGCACCTAAATATGTATACATTGGCCTATAAACTATTCTACTATAAAATACATTTAGGAGCATATTTGTTTTACTACCTAAGTTTTCCGAGTATTTCTAGAGATGTCAACAATGAAGCAAAGGAAAAAAATGGTAATACTGCAAGTGTGCAAAATGAATGCAGTGATAGTATATAAAAAAAGTGATTGAGAAAGAGTAACAAGCCCTTGGTCTTCAGTGGAAGACCACACATGGTGACCATTTATACACCTGAGTGTTGACGAATTGTCCTCACAATTCATTTGTAGTCAGCTGAGCTGCTTGTGCAAAGGCTACAAGTAAATCCATTGACAGCAAAGGAAAAAGTTAAACAAGAACTCCATGTTGAATGAAATAGCGGAGGAAAGTCAAATGGAAAATTAGAAAAGACTAAGATCCTTGAGGCTGATACTTTAGTGTTAGGGTTTGTGTAGAGCTAGAATTCATTATCCATGCAAAAAGAAGAATATGTGTAACATGCTGGCCAGTGCAAGCACTGTCTGATCATTCCAGTCATTATTGCCTGATGGTTTCCCATTAGTTCTCATTGAGTCTATCATCTTCCATGAGCTCAGGTTCTCAGCTCAGAATTGTTCTGAGAAAAGCACTTGAGCATGGGTTTAAATCCCATTGCCTTCAATGGTGAGTAAATGCTTTCCTGAATAGTGATGTTCTCCTGAGTCAGGGCCCAAATGCTCAAAACAACTCCATCACTAAGAAAGTCATTCAGACATAACTTAATAATAATGCATAGGGGGGTGATTGGGACAGTGGTCTGTAAGTAACTGTATCACTTGAAACTATTATAAATCAAGGTTTGGTCTGAGTACAGGTTTCAGCCCTTTCACCCACTGGTCTTCCAGAAGGGGAATAATGTGCTTCATTCAGAAACCATGAAGGAACTCATGGTTGCTGGCATTTGACTGTTAGTCAGAATCTGCTTTGCATGTCTAAACACACTAAGGAAACAATTTCTGGCCACTACCTTCGCTGCTCTGATTTAAAGAAATTAGGCCAAACTCTGTCCTTAATTAAACCTGTACACTGCCAGTACATTTCAGTTATATTTTAGACAGAAAACTTTCTATTAATCTTAAAATCTGATTTGCCTCTATGGAAGGAACTAACCCCACAACTTACAGATTCCTTCTAGCTATGAAGTTACCCCACATTAGACACCATTTTGGTTCTTCACTTGTTTTCGGAGATACATTGCGAGTTCAGGAAGCCCCTGCATGTAGTGTATGTTGATCTTAAGGCTGCATTTGATCCAATAGACTGTCACATTATGGAAGTCCCTACCACTCTGCTGGACTCGATTAGAGAGTTGCATAATGGAACCATTGCCCGTGTTCGTCTGGGGAACCAGATACCAGCGCTTTTTAAATCAGTATTTGGTGTTAGGCAGGGTTGCTCTTTCGTCGTGCAATGGATTTCATAATGCAGCATTCCGTCAGGTCCATAGGCATTGAGATCGGTGATCTCTTACTCACAGAGCTTGACTACACTGATGACGTTGTTCTTTTAGTACGGAGCCCCGACAGATTTTGTGAGGCACTCCAGCATATGGAGGAGGAGTCAGCTAAGATCGTCCATGAAACATGGAGACCAAAGACAAAACTGCAAAATCTAGGACCAGGTCCACCCGCCTCTCCAATCTCTTTGAACAACAAAACTGTCAAATCAGTTTCCAGCTTTTGCTATCTGGGTTCTATACTTACCAGCTCCTCCAATTCTCACATGGAGGGTCTCCATCAGATTGGCATCACAACATCTGCCGTAGGGAGGTTACAATGGATATGGAATCAACATCATCTTAGTATGACAACCAAGTTCAGGATTTATTGAAGCTGTATTCTTCCCATACTGTTGTATGGCTGCGAAACATGGACACTATGCTGCTCAGACTGGACAGAGCTGGAGGCTTTCCACACAAAATGTCAACATCATATATTGGGCATAAAGTGCAATTCAGATGTTTGTGGTCGCTTGGGTCAACAGACTACTGGGGCCATTGACCACAGGTGGCACCTTACGCTTTTCGAACATGTTACAAGGATGCTGCAAGACGTTCCGGCAAACGCTGTTCTCTGAGTGGCTTGTAACATCCGGGATAAAATTTGACCAGCTGAAGGCTGTAGGTGGGCCAGAGGCAGACCTCTTATTACATGGGTTCATCAAGTCTGTTCAGATATTGGACTGTCAGGCCATCAAGTCTTTGCGGATACGCAGGAACAGACCAAATAGCAAACGATCGCTACGGCAAAAAATGGCTAAGCATTGAAGAAGGAGAAGTCAAGAGACACCACTGTTTCCTATGCTCTGGGACTATAGTCACATCGTGACTCTAGTATATAAGGTAGCTATGTTTTATCATTGTTCTAGCTAAGATTTATACATTGAGTTTTCACTACTTTTAACACATCTGGACAGCATTTCCTTGTACTAGCTATCCCAATATAACGGTCAGTTTTGTTAGCAGTCTCATTAAGTGGTAAGAGCCACTTACTTGTGAACTCTTGCTCATTATTTTGGGCTTATTGGCAGTGCATATCCACATACTGATAAATTCTAGAAAAGCCTGGTACTGTCTGAGAGAATTGTACAAGTGATAAACCTCCATAATGAAATTAAGCAAGGGAATGACAACATGACCTGATTCTCCTGGCACCAATCCAAAACTGGCACAAGTGGAACATGGTATACTTTAGTGAAGCTATTAAATTTATATCAGTAAACCCCAAAGAAGAATTAGGAACAACGTTTTGAAAAAAAGATTTGTTCTTCAGGACTACCTTGTGATTCCCCCCCACTCCAAGAATTTTGGAGATAAGACATACTTACAATCATCCAATATCTAAAACCTTTGTGGTAGCAATTGCATCAAGTAAAAAAACAGAAATTTATTTATAGACTGTTTTAGTCATCATATTCAGTGGTATTTTCTGTTCCATTTCCATGGTTTCATGACCTGCTCCCCTTGAGAGGAGAATATGATTAGCTTCCTGAATTCTAACTCATGTGGTTTTCTATTGTTAGCCCAAATTCATCTAACTGGATAGTAAAGTTAAGTACTGCAGGATTTATCCCCATGAGATTAACAGAGACTGGAGTCTAAAGAAAGTTGTAGTAGCCTCATGTAGAGTTTTCATGTAAACCACTAAGGAAAGGATAATTTTAAAGCATTTTACATCTACCTAATGTGTAGACATATATAATGAGAATGGATTTCATACATGCTCTTTACTTGACTGAATAAGTGATTGAAATAAGTTTCAATTTAGAGAAGATACTAGATAATCATGTTTGCTTCACATGTGGTAGACAAATGAACTTTAATTATAGACAACTCTAGTAGTGATGCCTAAGGTTAAGGTTACATAATATTTTCTATTAGAAGACCCAGTACTCAGTTGTGTATTAAAAAACACCTATATTTTGGCAGGTCTCTGTTCTGAATGTGTGGGTTTTTTTGTTTTTGTTTTTGAAAATTCCAGCAAATGTAGGTTAGCAATTTTGGAGAAATAATGTAGGGAAAAATGCATTTTGCCCAGGTGAAATTTCAAATAGTTTTGCTGAGAAGCCCTCCTCCAAAGCAATGAGGCGCAAAAGGCTTGAAATTGCAGAAGGTGCTACCCTGATGCCAGAGAGGTGCATTTTGCAATCCCCATGAAAGTTTGTCCAAATTTGGCCAAGTTAGGAACACCTAAAAAAAAAACAAAAAAAACCCTGCCACTCATACATGTTCAGTAGCGGCTTGTTAGATGATTCCTGAAGACTCTCTCTGCACTGAGCATTCTCCATCCCCTCACAGCTCCTGTTACTGACTGAACTGCACATGCACTGCCCCTACAGAATAACTGAGTGTGTTCCATCCCAGGGCTCCCGGAATGAACAGAACATCCCATATAGGAGGTGACTCCTATTGGGAGTCAGGGGCTGTCATCAGCAAAAGTCTGTGAAACCCACTGTCAAAATGGATAATCTCCCTGTACTGGCTGGTTTTCAGAGTAAGACAATTATCAGTTATCCTTTTAGCTCAAGTGGCAGAGACCTATGTGATTGATCTCAAGGTTCCAGCCCTGCTGGTGACCTATGTGGTTGTATATGATGGGGTTGTTTTTTTTCAATTTATATTAAAAAAAAAAAAAAAATCACATGATCTTAGGAAGTTTCAGTATAACTACATAGAACACATTAAATTTACAAAACTAAATACTCAGAAGTTCGGGGATGTCAGGATTAAGTCTACCCATATAACCCTGATATGACCCCCTTCTATGTGTTATGATAGTCATTAATTTCATAATCATACCATTTTCCCCATAGGACCCTGGCTCATTCAGGGCATGGGATGGCTGGCACTCACTGAGTAGGTGGCTATTAATTTTTTCTCATCCTCATCATTCAAAGTGTGGCCCAGGTCTTATTTATTGAGCCAAATAATTTGACTAAAGTAGATCTTCCTGAAAGGTATCCAGTCTTGATTTGAAGTCATCAAAAGACAGAGAATCCCCCACTTCTCTTGGTAGTTTGTTCCAGTGTTTGAGTACTCTCACGGTTAAAAACTGAGGAACTAAATCTCAGATTAGGATCAAAACACATCCAGTAATTCTGGATGTCCAATTCAAGACACCTAGGTCTATATTTTTCCAAAGTATTTAGCATATATGTTCAGAACAGAACCCTATTGACCAGAGTTGCAGTTGTGAGTGCTCAGTACTTCTGCAAACCAGACCCTAGGTTTCTGAAGTTGGGTACCCAGAAAGTGAGGAACATAGTGGCCAATTATGAAAGTTTTGGTGCAAGTGACTGCCCAGCAACACCAGGAATTCTGTGGTAGAGGCAGGGATAGAATCTAGTTCTCCTTCATGCTATTCATCTGCCTTAACCACAAGGCCATTCTCACTCTTCCTGCAATTCCCTGATTCATTCATTACACATCTTCCAACTTCTGCAACAAATAAGGCATGGGTCATCCAGATAAACCCTAATCCATTACACAACCCTGATTTATTTCCTGAGCATGGTTCATCCTGTGCACTGAATGGGGCAAGAGTCCTGTGGAAAAAGATAACATGATTATGTAATTTAGGACATATTTCCTAGGCAAAAGGTGGCCAAACTAAGGTTTCATTTCCTAATTTTTGAATGCTTGACTTTGCACATTATGTTTGTAAAATCTTTTTGTATGACAATATATAAATTTGTCAATTTGACATTTGACAAATTATTTCATTCACATTGATTTTGACATGGGAACCGATGAGAAATAAAATTTCAGATTTTTTCTGTGAAATAGTCTGACAAAAAACTGATTATGTAAAACCCAAGAGAATTAAAATAGAATGAGATTTCATTTACTCAATCTTGATTTGAAAAATAAAATGATGAATAAGTTATAAAATGCAGTATGTGAACTGGACTTCTATGGATTTTTTTTGTTTACAATTTAACATGATATTACAAAAACAAAGATCTCTCTCTCCGAGACGTATGTTCATCTAGATGCACATACATTAGTTGTGTGGATTCTGGAGTGAAACTTCAATTCAATAAGATATTATTGCCAGAACAACAACAATGGACCTGATCCTTGGCCACTGTTGTGGTCCCTTTATATCAGTGGAACAGATGAAAAAGGACCTTAAACCAGTCCCAACTGGACATTTGAGAAATCTCTCAGCTTGGCTTTGTTACATACTACCTCACCTCCAGCATAGAGGGCATAAGAAAGCAGAGGCTAAGAGCTTGGAGTCAGTGCAATGATCCTTAGTGGATCACTCCAGCTAGTGTAAACTAGAGTATCCCTGAAGCTGTTCTCACTGTACCAGGGGCCAGTTTGGTCCTCCACTGGCCCTGGGATTGGATGAGACAGGTGGCTTAGAGCCACCTATGCTGCATACATAGTGCAAAGGAACTCTGACCCTAATTCAGTTGTGGTGTTCTTCCCCCCCCCCCCCCCCCCACTCACCCACAGCTATACTTTTTGTTTTGTTTTTTAAATGAAGATTTACTTTAGGACTTCAGTATCTTAGGGCTTGCACTTGATATCTACAAAGTCTTTTATTTTTTAAATAAAGAAGCTGATACTCATTGTAAACCACAGAACATGTTGTAAATACAATATTTTAACCATGTGCAGCTTTTCTATTTTTGCAGTGTTAAAAACATGAATGCAGAGCATTTGCAAACATGACTAAACAGCTATTCATCCTACATCTCCTCTTTTCATTATGCTGGCATTATTTTATAAATAAAACCTTCTGGGTTAGTCATTACCAAATTATTAACATTTACAAAGATTTGGCTCTGGATTCTTCTTTGGGTTGTTTCATACTCATTCATTCACTATTAATTATAAACTAATAGTAGTAGTGAATATTCAAAGTTGGTTTGCAAATGGAAATAAAATCTCATTCTGTGAATCAGTTTAAGGGCCTAGAATTTGGCTGTAATTTTTTTTTTTTTAAATTACTAGTCTAAAAATTGCAGAAACCAAAACCACCACCATGTAAAAATCACATTTTGATTCTACAAAGCAAACAAACACAACAGAGAGAACTGTGGTGATGCAAATAATGTATTCCTTATTGTAATAAGTTTGTAGCAGGTTTATTGTCTCTTGCTTTTTATTTCTTGAAAGCTTAAGGTGATCAAACCAATGTTTTCATAACTGATTAAAAAACAGCTTGACAGTCAAAATCCCCAAAGGACATTTTTTCCCCCTTCAAGTTCAACCTTGAGCTTGACAGTTCCCTGCAGCTGGGTGAGAATTGAAATGGCTTACTTGAATATAGTTTATTAATACTACAATGTATTCCATGAGACTGTTTTTCTTTTTGAACACTTGCTCTATACAAAGAGGTGCTGCATTCCAAAGCTAGGCGTGAGATTGAAAGATACAGTTTCATTTAATTGGGTATAACATGAAGTATAGTCTTAGTAGAACCCTTTGAGGCAAATTCTGTCCTGACTTAAGCTGTGCTGACCCTTTGAATAATATCCTGTGAATCACCCCTAAAGTCAATTTTGGTCTGAATGTCTTCATTCTTCTCTCATGCCACTTTTACACCTGATAATTCCCTTGACTTCAGTAGAATAGGTCTGATTTACACCTCTGAGAGCAGAGTTACTGTTATAATCAAGCTTGAAAATTTTAGGCCAGATTCTGATTTAATTTACATGAGTTTAAGTCAGTGGAGATATTCTAGAATTAGACCTGCCTGGCTATGTGTTGCATTAGCTATAACTGCAATCTGGATAAGAATCACATATATTACATTAGGCCCAATGTTGCTCCCATTGAAGTCCATGAGAATAATATTGGCTCCAGTGTCTTACAGAAAGACTAATAATAGAATCAGAGCACTTGGAAGGGACTGAAGAAGTCATTTGGTGCAGTCCCCTGCACTCATGGCAGGACTAAGTACCTAGACTATCCCTTACAGGTATTTGTCTAATAACCACAGATACAAGCCATTCACAATATCCTTAACTAGTGTAAATCAATGCAGATCCATTGACTTCACAGATCTAACCCAATTTAAAGCAATCAAATATCTGGCTGTAAGTTTGTGATCTCTGAATAGATTTAATTTAAGATATTTAAGCTGTGGTTGGCAATTGACAATGTCTTTTGTTTGACACTTTTACCTGAATATTAGTATTAACCAGATATATGTTTCAGAATGAATAAACTCACCACATGCAGGGATCCCTTCAAAGATAACCAGCCATTTTCCATTTCTGCACACTAAACCACGAAACAGAGAAATTAGCTTAATAAGATAAAGTTCAGTGCAGGGTATGCATGCATATATTCAGGAAACAGTATAAGAAAGCTCCATACTGAAATCTCCTACATATATTAAAGGAACAGAAGAGATTACATAATTGCAAAACTTATCCCTAACTGCCCCTCCAGGAGAGACAACAGCTCACACACACAGAGTACTCAACCTCTTTGTGAAAATGGTCAAAGGACACGTTTTTAAGCAGTGCTCCCTAATCTTTAACGTAAGAGTAGATCTATAAGGAATTGATGCCAAAACCCACTGGCTTCCCAATAAGGCTTCAATCATATAATTAGCTCTGTTCAGGTGTACGCTGATGCCATACAGAGTCCCACTGAATGTAAGGTCGTCTGCACAAGTGTAAGTCTGCCCACACAGAGCCATTTGTTGGATCAGGGCCTGAAGCTTCTCTTGGGCTTCCATAAACAAGGCTTTAGGAGTCTAAAGAACATGGTAAAGACATTGAGACAAGACAGAATTCTGTAGAAGTCTAGAATTCAATGTTGTCAGATGGAAAGCGTGCTCACAGTTGCTATTATACTATTTTTTACATTAGTATGGGTAGACTTAAAGTATATTGTAACGGGGGAAATTTTTTTACTGTGTATTCTAAAGAAAGAATAGAATTAAGCTTGATCTAAAGCAACTTCCATAGTCATGCTAACATCCACATAAACTCACATATGCTTTTGGGGCTCTGAAAGAGGGATTATATATTTTTATTTATGTTTTGACTGAATATTGTGGCTCCCACTGGCTGCGGTTCGCCGTTCCAGGCCAATGGGGGCTGCGGGAAGCGGCGCAAGACAAGGGATGTGCTGGCCGCTGTTTCCCGCAGCCCCCATTGGTCTGGAGCGGTGAACCGTGGCCAGTGGGAGCCACGATCGGCCAAACCTGGTATTTATGAATACCTTTCGGCAAACACGGGCCAAATTTTCACACACTCTGGAAAGCATTATTATTTGTATTGTGGTAGTACCTAGGAGCCTCTGGCACAGGCCAGGCACAGACAAGAAACAGGTGGATACAAACAGACAGAAGGAGCAACACAAGGAAATGAGACAATGCTGGTCAGAATGATAAGCCATGGTATCAGCACATTGGCTGCCTGATCTGTGTAAAAAGAAGCATACGTGTACATTTGAAAATGTGTTCCTGTATTGAAAGAATGTGTACCTATTTGTGCCCTCAGAGAAGTCCTCAGAGATAGGGACTTTATCCTTCATCACTACTCATACTGAATTGAACATATTGATTAACAAATAAAATATAAGCTATCACTACTCTTCATTTTTAATCAAGCTCAAAATAACATCTTTTATAGCTCTCAGGTGAAGCAACTGAGCTACACATTATCATGGAAGATGCAAGGTCCCTACATTTTTTAGTTGCTTGTTGTATGGGTTTCCTTTTCGTTTGATGGGCAGAAATACAATATATTCTGAAATGATGATCGATATCTGGAGCAAACAGAGCACATTCTATGTTTATAAACAGAACCAAGACAATGAGGCTCAGACCCAGGGCCACCTGGGGGGGGAGAGGGGGGGGGTCAGTGGGGCAATTTGCCCCAGGCCCCGGGCCCCACAGGGGCCCCCACGAGAATATAGTATTCTATAGTATTGCAAACTTTTTTTTAATGGAAGGGGCCCCTGAAATTGCTTTGCCCCAGGCCCCCTGAATCCTCTGGGCGGCCCTGCTCAGACCAATATTGCTTCCTTGGAGTTCTAGTATTAATTATTGGGTATTGCTCTTGCTAATTAGATTTTCAGCTTCTTTCCTCAAATCTTTGGAAAAAACAACATCCTCTCTCAACATCCCCTTTCTCCAGTGAGAATGTAAGCTCTTAAAGGCTGTGCAGACGGTGTGAAATATTTTGAGAGAGACGCTAATGGATTAGAATTTGGCAGAAATATACAAGGGTGAAGAGTCCATGAGAACAGTGATGATAAGAAGTAGGCGCTATGGTCTTTTCTCTATAAAAAGACTTACAGAACCATTCAACCTGAATAATTCAGAATTAAAATAAATGCACACAAGTGGTACATTGATAAACAGAACCAGCTCATGCATAGGACTTGAGCTCTGGTTCTCCTGGTAAGCAAGGGCTGAGATGCTGCCAGGTGCAGTATATAGCTTAACAGTGGAAAATCGCTATATGCTAAAAACCTGACAATTGCTCTTTAACTACACAGAACTTGATCTCCTCCTCTCACTCAGTGCTTCTCCTTTAGCTTCAAACAGGAGGTTAAGAGTAAGTGACACAAAGTACAGTTTGAGATGGGCACAGACCACTCCAATTAGCAGAGAGCTGATAAGGTGTGCATTATAAAAACATGTCTTTTCATTCAAAGGAATGGAGAAGTCACCAGGGACACAGTGCAGGGAATATAGTACCTGTAATTGGAGTTGCTGAAAGTTTAGCACAAGTCATCTCTAGAGCAATCCCTATATAACAATTATATATGTTTTATAGAGAATTGCTAATTATAACAAAAGCAATATTACTCTGACATCAATTATGGTACCTGCAACATGAAATATTTTAGACTGAGTTCTAGAATTTTAGTCTTCATTACTTTGAGTTCCCATAAATGCTATAAAGTGTTGCTATATTAAGCCGTGCAATATTGACCAATGGCCCTTGCTTCAGGCCTGTGAGCTAATACTTAGAGAAACACATCACACAGATGAATGCACAGGAAGAATACTTAGATAATATCTACTCCTGGGATGTCAAAGATATTCCTCTAATGCCTTCAGGGAAAAGATATTGCAAGGGTGCCCACAATGAGCAAAACTGTCAAACTTGCTGAAAATATGCATTGTCGTAGTGAATGATGGCAAAAAAAATCAGCCAATTTCTTCTTCTTAGTTTTGAAAATATAATTTTGCTTATTAGTAAAATGATTTAGTGCAGTCTATGGTGCCATGGGTAGTATGGTATATGCAGAGTAACTTTAGCGTCTTGTTGTATAGCTACAAACCAATGGAGATGTATTTATCGCAGACAAAAAATAACCTTATGAGAGCTTGCATCACAAGAGGAGGTCAGGATATTCCCAATATCTGAAGTCTGTCTTTTGTGCAATATCAACTGGAAAAAAATTATGAAATACTTCATTATCTGAGTCGCCTTGCCAAGAGCTTTACTTGAATGCAGGCTAATTATTTGTTTCTCTGATTGAACAGCATTAAGAGTTTTATAAAGGCCCTCATGGTTACTGAGAAGGAATGGAGTAAGATTAGGGGCTCTGCCCCCAAATTAAAAATACCTTAATGAAGTGAAGCATGTTAATACATCTATCCTGAACATTGCTACTTTCATGGGTTAAGTAGTGTCCTCTCCTAAGTTAGGGTTCAGAAGAAAGCCACTGATATACACCTCTACCCCTATATAATGCTGTCCTTGAGAGCCAAAAAAAAAAAATAAAAAAAAAAAATCTTACTGCGTTGTAGGTGAAACTGCGTTATATCGAACTTACTTTGATCCACCCCCCCCCAGAGTGCTGCTTTACCACATTATATCTGAATTCATGTTATATCAGGGTAGAGGTCTAGATTCAGTCAAAACAAATAAAAATATATAATCCCTCTTTCAGAGCCCCAAAAGATGAACTGTTGATAGTTTACAGAATTAAAGTAGAGTTCATCTGTCCTAGCACATAACTCAGAAATTCAATGCATTCTGCATCTCCAGCACCATAACAAACTTTTTTTCAAATTAAACAAAAAGACAAATTTAAATATTCAGTCATAAAATAGCCTCAATAGGATGCTTTAGCCACCAGTCCAGACATTTCACTGTTTGATAAAGGTGCCATTACACTACAACCCTACTCAGATTGGCCATATCCCATCTAAAAATGCCTTGAGCAGGGTTGGATGATACTGTGGTAAAATCTTCAGCAGCCTACCTTCAGTAGCACACCTACCATGACTAGTGCACCGCTAGTGGGACTCCAATAGTGGCAATTTACAACAGCAGAAGATTTCCCCTCACACTTGTGGGGATTCAAGGGGAGAGTACATGGCCTGGATGGGCCTCCACTTATGAATTAATAGAGCCAATGACCACAACAACTCCCTTGTGGATTTCCTGCAGCATTGGAAGGGGAGGATGCATATTTCTCTCCCATCTGCACCCCACTCACAGTTCGCTAGACATGACAAGCTCCTCAAGGAACTTGAAAGGGGGGGAGGGGTACAGTGCCACCGAGGCGGCTTTCATACATTTGGAGTGAGCAGGGCCTCCCACCCCCCTTCCACTCCCTACACAATCATTAGGGCAGAAGCTGGTAAAACGTAAGGAAAACAGGAATGAGCCAATGAGAGATCCAGTATATGGTAAGGCTAAACCAATTCACTCACAAAAGATGTGTAGTATAATCACCTGGGAGAATGGAATTGCTAAGCCTTTTATGCAGATTCTTCAGGCAGTGACAGAGCATTGTTGCTACTTAATACAAGTCCATAATCAACAACAAAAAGGAGCTGTTGGACAGTCTGTCTAAATACATTCACCTAGCTAGTGCTCACAATGACAATGAGAAGTCTTGTGTCAGCAAAAGGTAACATCTTCAGTATGTTAGGGAGGGATCCAGCCACTGCCCAGAACAGTTAAGCAGCTCTAAATAGCATTAATAGAAATTATAGTTAAAATCTTAGGCATAGATTTTAACACAGAAAGGAACTAGAGAGGAGCTTTGCTTTTAGTAGAAAATTTAAGTAATTTTTTAGTATCCCATCATTTCATTCTGTTATGGCTTAGCTGAAAGCTGTCTCTTTCAGGAGATAGGGAATACAGAAACAGACAGAATAGCAGGTAGATAAGACAGAGGGGACATGAGTGGGTAGCACACCCTGGACAATTATACATGAAACGGCATAGAAGGGAAGAATGAAGGAATATGGTGCTGAACAAGGAGTGAGGTGCATTATCCTGTGGAAATGGAGGACATAGGAATGATAAGGATGTCCCTGTTCAGTGGAACAATTTTGTTATATTGAGATTTATTTCAGACCATTCCACAAATATCTATCTGTACTAGACATCAGTAAGAATGTGCTCTCCCCTCAGGAATGAGAAAGAAAAAGCAAAGAGATAACATTTTAACTCCTGTTCTGTTAACTAGAAGGAAAGAATGACCAACCTGTGTAAGTCAGCTGTCATGGATCGTCTCTCAGGTTGAATGGACCAGTGCCAGAGGAGAGACAGACAGATGGGAAAGGCCTGCATAAAAGTTTGAGCCCCAAATGTAGAGTTTGATGGAAAATTCCCCAGCCAGCTCTTGTCACCACACCCTCTCAGTATCTCTCATCAGTTGCTTCAGTCAGATGACTTTGTTAGAATGTATTAAAGAGAAAGTCCATCATCACCTGCACCCATCAACTTGCCTCCTTTTTGTCCTGAGGTTTATCCTTTATGTTCACTGGATTGTAGCCCATGACAACTGATCTCCTGGGAAAGGATTTCTCAATCCATTCCTCTGACTGAAACCTTGAGTGTATTTAAGACTCGACACTTTTTTACACCCACAGGATAGGTCGAGGAATTCTCATCTCCTTTGGGGAATACCACATGAAGTTACAGATAACAGCATTCTTCTTTAATATAAGGCTTATTCAAAATAGTTTCCTACATCTTCAAAAGATTTTATTTGCACAACAGATCCAGATTTATACTCCTCACAAGCCTAGAAGCAATAAAGGTACTCTTAACTTTTCATTCTTCTGTCATAAGACAATTTCTAGAATGCAGTGTTCATTCTCTCTCAGATCTCTCTCCTTGTTTTTTCAACACCTTGATCCACTTTGTCTCCATGGTAGAGCTCATCATCATTTCAGGATGAGGGTCATGCCAGTGTTTTCACAAAGTAGTGTTTGATTAGCTGAATCATCAGGAGGAAGTGAAATAGTTTCTGTTCCCCATACAAAGATTACCATCCCCTCATTAAGCGATCATTTCTTCCCCAACACTACCCAGCTCTGGAAGGCTTGCAGATTCCTTTCTCCAAGTCCAGCAGTTCAGAGATCACTGATCATTCCCACCTTAGCCATCTTTCCCAGTCAAGGTGGCTGAATTCTGATATTCATGTCCATTACTCTTGGCTATTTGTATTAATCTGAATATGTGGCTTATCTGTATCCCCGTACTATATTGGCCCTTCAGAGAGGCAGAATGGACTTAAGTGATAAAAACATTTACACTTTCTTATATAGAGATATAAATAGATATAAGATTAAAACCTGCCAGCATGTCCAGCAGACTAAAACATGCATCTCATGTTGCTCTGTTTTTACATTTTCCCCTCCCTATTGTTTTTCCCATCCTTCCGGTTGTATAGTGGTCATTGAGAAGTTGTTTCATCTTGTCACATTCCCATGAGATATCACAGGATCTTGCAGATCACTTGGTATTTCTCATTGAAACAAATATGTGAATTTATGATAAATCTTGCTCAGATCAGGAGAACCTGCTGCTTTAGTGCAGTTGGCAGTGTGATTTTCGTTCGCACTTCTAAACAGACTTCCTTAGCCCCCAGGTCTCACACAGCTTTAGCTAAAATATAGATTTATGCAGTTTATAGTTAAAATTGTAATTTTATTTAAAAACATTAAATTATTTCCCCTGAATCAGACCTTAACTGATAAGCTAAAACTACAAATCACTTAGTAAAACTAAGCAAATATTTTTAAATATGGGGAAACAGTTATTTTAACATAAAGGAAATTGTAAAAATGCAATTTATTAAATACATAGGTGATTTAGATTCCTGAAGACAAAGTCTGCATTTATTTATTTCAATATGAATCCAGATTAATTCTACTGATTTCTGGGTTTACACTTGTAAAAAATTACAACAAAATAATTTATATTGTTCACCCTTTGCAAAAAACAAACAAACAAAAGCCACATATCCATCTGTGGAGGAATTCAAGGATAGTACATAGGAATGAATAACTAGATTTAATAGCAAAAATATATGCACAATTTTTAATTGCAAACAATTTCAGACATCTGTCATCTCACAGGGATTAGCACACTCTCTCTCATAAATTTAAAGTAGAGAACTGCAAAGTAAGTTAACCATGTACCCCATGATGCCAACACAATATTTAAGTTACAAATTATTGCAAATAGCCCCAAGCTACAAAACTGAAATTGAAGTTTGGAGTGGATCCCACCTCAGACTCCAAAGATTAGAGGTGTTTAGGTTTAGGATTCTGCACTGATATGGTATGTATAAAAAGATTTCATGATCACCCTTTGTATTTGGAAACCCCCTCTCCCATGCCAGAGGGATTTTTTCCCCCTGTAATTATATTAAAAGCTTAATTTCTATTCAAGCATAGGTGAACAAGAAAGATTACAGAGGAGAAAAATATGCACATGAAATTAACAAATTCAAATCTCATCTTTTGTCACTAGTGAAAATGAGTAGTCTTAGTCAATTCCTTATTAATTGTGCACAACGCCAGAACTGCCACAAAGTTTGTTACAATTGGCATCTTTTGCTTAAGAAAAAAGCCTGGGAGTAGAGTGGTAGGGGAGTTGCAGGTCAAGATTGTGGTGCACTGGCACAGTTACATGGAACACTTCAAAAAACCTTTGTGACCATGGAGGGTCTAAACCAATGCCTATTGAAGTCAGAGTAAAAACACTCAGTGAATTTATTGGGATTGGATCAGGCCCAGAACATCTGGTGAATTAGCTCCTCCTTTACAAGTGCAAAACACGTGGAAATTCAGCCCCAAGCCTTGCCCTAGTAACTCATCATGGTTTGGGGAAGCTACAAAAATCTGAATAATCTCCCATCTTCTGTCCAGCAAAGCCCATAATCATTAAATGGCAAAAGAATGGTTTCAAACACTACTTCAGCATTAGGGCTAGAGCAGCCTGCACAGCCACTTCTTTCTCCCCTCCATCACCCATACCACCAGCATAGCCTCTGGCTATTTCCCTCCGAGAGAGCCATTGCACATAGCTGCAGTGGGAACCTCCATGAAGAACTCCCTATAAAAAGAGTCCAGACTTTCCTGCTCCATGCAGCAGAACCACAGCAGTTGTGATAGGTCAGGGGCCCTCCTCACTGGGGAAGTGGAGGAAGATTTGGGTCTAAGAACTACATCTTGTTCCCATTGGAGTGAAAGGAAATTTTGACTTTGACTTCAGTGAGAGATGTTTTTGTTAAATTCTGGTACACAGCTTGACCACACCCAGAAATTAAAATAAATACAATGTAAAAAACAAACACCTATCTTGCATGGAAGTGTAAATTGATCTATAAGGGATATGAATTGACAGAATAAGGTGACTTTGTTAGAGAACCATTAGACAGTCAACATTACCAAGTCACAATATTCAGATTTCAGTCATTTTGTATTTCATAATGTAGAGAAATACTGCAATATTCTTAACAGCATGGTAGCGATCAGTAAATGCTGGCTTTTTAAATGATGAACACTGTATAATTGTTACTATCTACAAGACAAACTGTCACTCTACAGAAAATAAATCTAAAGATTTTTTTCTGAGTAACAGAGATCAAGATTGAGAATTAAAAGAAAAACAGACTTGGGCTGAGGAACTTTTTTATATACTTCACTGTATTTGTTTGGTATGCTTTTGAATTTCCTCCCTCCCATAAGGGCACAGTGCTGCATTGTCCTGCATTGCCTTTTAGATTTTTTCCTTTTTCAGATCTTTCATAGATGTATTTTTACATCACACTGTATGAACTGAAGCCCTTTCATGATGAAAGGGCTTTCCCTGTGAAAGTTACAGTGTGAACATTGTAAATGTGACCACATCCAGACACTGTAAGATAGCAGCATGCTGCAACTTTAGCTACTGTATAGAAGTCATTCAGAAAGTCTTTCTAGCAAAAGTACATGCACCTTGTCTTCAGCTTCCAGACAAGCTATCATATAGCACTCAACGCAGCCAGGGCCTTTATGGGAAACACATGGTGGCGGGGGGGGGGGAGGAGGGGGGAGGACCTGATTGGCAACAGGAATGTAGAGTATTTTTTTTTTAAATGGCCCTGATTCTCCTCTCAGTTCCACCCTTGTAAAATCAGAAGTAATGTCACTGAAGCCAATGGAGTTACACAAGTATAGAGGAGAGGAGAATCAGGCCCTGGATTAGCATTACTATGCATTCCATTATTAGATCATATCTACCAGGAAACATTTTAAAATAATTATTTAATATCCATGTGAAGGAACTAAAGGGACTTCTTCGCAATAATTCCATCTGCAGGACATCACTTGCCCCCTCCCTTACAGGGCAAGCTATGGGACAGAATCCCAGGTGATCCACAGTGTTTGGATCTACACAGATACGGAGGATCTTCAGTTGGATAGAACAGGCTATCCTATCTGTATGGAAACCCTATGTTTCTCTGACCCCCCTTCCCAGGCTTCAGACTGCTAACCACAATGTCCACATTGTTATTTTTAGCATGCTAGCGTGAGCCCCACTAAGACAAGCCTATCAACCCAGGCTGACAGACTTGATCCCAGAAGCCGTGTAGACAAACCCTTTTGAGCTTCTGACCCTTCAGTGGCAGCATGGCCCCACTGGAGCATCACTGTGCTGGCTGCCCCCAACACCCCCTTCTAAGGAATAGGGCTGTAGAAATGCCAACACAGCCATCTCTATACTAATCCAGTGCATGGCTCCACTCCCCCACCCATTTCCCAGCCCCCTGTAGAGAGCTCTTCATGACTGGGGGACACAAAGCAAACTTGTTGAGCTGGGGTCAGGGAGGCCCCACATTGTTTGGGGCAGCGATGGTGGAAGGTGTGTGTGTGTGTGGGGGGGGAAATAGAGTAGAACCTCAGAGTTACGAACACCAGAGCTATGAACTGACCAGTCAACCACAGACCTCATTTGGAACCTGAAGTACGCAATCAGGCAACAACAGAGACACACACACACCCCACACAAATACAGCACAGTTCTGTGTTAAATGTAAACTACTAAAAAAAGGGAAAGCAGAATTTTTCTTCTGCATAGTAAAGTTTCAAAGGTGTATTAAGTCAATGTTCAGTTATAAACTTTTGAAGGAATAATGTTTTTTACAGTTATGAACAACCTCCACTCCCGAGGTGTTTGTATCTCTGAGGTTCTACTGTATTATCATCCTTTGAATTATCAAGTCCAACTGGCTGAAGACACAGGATATTAGGCTGGAATTTGCCCAAGGGAGTTAGGTGCCTAACTCCCATAGACTTTTGAAAATCTCAGCCTTAATTTTTTAGCAGCATACTTCTGATTCCCAGTCTGACCAACATCAGAGGAACTCACACTAAGCTGCATTCTAAGGTAGGATTGCCACAGCCACTGCAAAAGTTATCCAGATTGAAAACGTGCTACCAGCAAGTTCAAAAATCCAAAGCACAAAAGTAGACAGAGGTACAGTATGTAAATCAAAATTACTAAAAGTGAAATGCAAAGCATATAGGAGAACTGAGTGAAGAAGAAGTTTCTGTGTGGAAACTCCTATTAGCCAGGTTATGAGAGACATGTAGCACAGAAATACATTTTAACTAACCTTAAAAAAAATCCTCTTGGTACTTCCTAGTTCTTTGAGTGTATCGCAGAAGTCAACATCTCAAATAGCATAAGTCAGTTATTATTGGTCATGTGCCAACTATGTACTATATGCAAGATGAATGAATAGTCCCTGGCCTGCAAAGCTTGCATTTTAGGAGTTCACAAATACCCTGGTTTGCCGGAGTTATGGAAGGGGTAACTAACCAAGTACCTCCAGGATGATCTCAGAAGAAAGGATTTAAGATGCTAAAGCAAAACAAATAATGGAAACACTTTGGTTTGAATTTGACTGAAAGATTGTTTGTTCCAAACATTTGGATACTCGAGCCCAGGATCTCTGGTACAGCATGGTGTTACTGCATTGCACTATTATCCTGCTGTAAGTTTTGTCCTAAAGACAGCTCAGCCAGTCATGAGAACATCCATCCCAAGGTAGTGAGATCCTCCAGTTAGTATAATTGCTCCTGTGTCACCCCTCATCCTTGCAGTCAGCATAGGGAATGTTTTTGGAGGAAGGGCTGTAGCAGATTCTCTGCTAATCCTTTGGGGTCATTAGTAAACAGCTTAATTTAGTACAGTCTAAAGGAAGTTTTAAATTACTCCAGAGAACCTGGGTGCATAGCCCCTTTGCAGCTTCCACCTGTGCTACTCTACGTACTATTCACCCACAACCATGGATCTATATATTTAGGTTTCCACTCTGAAAGATTGCAATCTGTTATTAAGGTCATCTGTGGAGTAACAAGCACACTCGTGAGTGTATTTAAAAAGTTAGTTTTAAGCCTGAATGCTCAAATATTTTATTCTGCATAGGTCGTTATACCACCTTCCTCACAGTCATGCATTAAGCAGCATGACTAATATCTATCATGTGTTTGTTCTCTCATCCTCTCACCAGGAGAAGTATGTGCAGCAGAATGACTTGTTTAGGTAGGTGGTGTGTTGTTAATATATGTCGCTATGTATTTATGCTACCTAAGACAAGGTCAGAGTATCCACTGAATACTATTTTCGTGCCAAATTCTAATATGCTGCATACCTGATGCCTTATGGAAGTCAATGGAACTGCATAGAGTGGATTATAGCTGAAAATTTGGCCCTAGAATTCTCTTTGGAGGAGATACAACATGACATATGATATGGCAACACAGGATTACACACAAAGATACATACTGTAGGGTACAAGTGTGCTTTGTGACTGGTGGTTAAGATGTTCCAGGAATAAAATTTGCAGTCAACCTGAGATCACTGGATGAGGATTTTTTTAGACTAATTGCTAAAAATCTACCCCATACAGTGGAGCTATTTTATAGTGAACTCCAATTAGTGAAACTTAATACCAATGAAGAAGTTATTTCAATGAATTTCAGCATGCCAACTGCAATTCCAATTTAAGCAAGCCTCATGCTACATGAATGTTTTTCTACAGAAAGAAGACTCCAGTGTAACAAAGGGATGAACAACATTTTATCTGATTAATAAAGGGTCTAGAACAGGGGTTCTCAAACTGGGGTACAGGACCCCTCACGGGGTCCCGAGGTTATGGGGGTCACGAGCTGTCAACCTCCACCCTGAACCCCGCTTTGCCTCCAGCATTTATAATGGTGTTAAATATATTAAAATGTGTTTGAGAGCCAGTGGTCTAGAAAGACTGAACCAATGATGGAGGCAGGGGATATGATGAATAGATCTTACCTAACATAGAAGTTCTGTTTTATCACGTGCCAGGTTTTAGTTGGTTCTGTAGTGCAGTCAGAGCTTTTAAACATGCCTGGAATTTAGCCTACCAGTATTCACAGAAACAAGAAGAAATACCTAGGAGTCGGCTGACAAAGGTCTCATCCTTTACCATGGAAATGTCTTTTTGTGACATCTTTATTTGATAGATGATCAAGTTAGTCTTTAAAGCATCTACATCATGCCACCTTACATCAGCAGCTGTTTTCCGAGGGTGATTGGTTTCAGGTAGTTGTCAGAGGAAGTGTTAGATAATGGGATAAGCTGACTGTTCAAAGTATGCGGGTCATCAGGATGCAGCAGGAGAAGACAGCCTATCCGTAACCAGAAGTGATTTCAGTTATTGGCTTTGTCCTAGGGGTCAGACAATCCTGGTCTGCATTTCTGTTAGATGTCGATGAGCTTGGTAAGGAGGGGAACATTGCCTTTTCTCAATCTATTGAAGAGTTAAATAATGAGAGACAATTAAAATAACTTCTCAAGCATCTTTTTGTCCCAGACATGAATTACCTCCTTTGCTCTCAGTGGAGGTGGGAGCAGTCTGGCATCTCTACACAACAGTAACACTATCACTCCAGTGAGACTAATTCATGATTTGTCAGAAAAACAAAAATTTAGACTCAGTTCAGACTTATGTGAGTTTATTTTAACCACCCATTGTTAAGTTACATTGAATATGAGGGGGGCGGTCTAACCACACAAGTATAGTAGGAGCAGCTGTTGGGGAGCATTGCTCCCCCAAGCTAAGGAGGAGTGATATTCTACTCATACTATTAGCATAGGAGGAATTCTCCTTCTAGCTCCCTCCTCCCCACCACCTCACCTTCCCTCCTGACTCTCACCCTTAGGGTACCAAGAATGAACATACTCTTTCCCGAGAGACTGATGCATCACAAATCGCTCTCATTTCTCTTTCTGGGATGGGGGAGTGAAGAATGGAATACTACCTTTCTATCCGTCTTGCTCAATCCACAAGTGAAGGTTTCCCTGCCACTGTGACATCCCCTTGCAACCCACTCCTGCTGAATACCATCTCTATGTCTGAGCTGACAATCTTACATTCCCTGCTTGCTTTCACATGCAGCATGTTTCCAGTCCCACTTTGAGGATGGAGGGAAAGGTGGGAAGAAAACAGTCTCAGCACCTGATGTGACATGTTTCCTTTTGCTGGTTCCTGGCCCAATAGAGGGGTTGGAAGAATGGTCATACTGTGTGTATAGGTTGGGGTGGAGAGGGTATTTTATGGCAGGTCTGGTCATGGATTGGGTTTCTTCTAAGTTTCCAACAGTCAGAAAAAGAAAAGAAGAAGAGTAGTCTGTACAGGAGAGCACCCCCTCCAAAAAACATTGGGTATTGACCACTGCAGGGTCAGTATGCTTGTCCATTGCCCAAAGGGTTAATATAGAACTTTCAGTGTGATGCATTTGAAAATGCACAAAGCTCAAAACAAAAATCTATTCATCTTTAATTTTTTAAATTTATTTGCTCTTCATTATCTAATTATTGAAGATTTGGGTTCAACCAAGAGCTTGTTCCTTCCCAGCAGTGAAGTCTTAATGCTGAATTTGCAACCACATCAATTTCCACAGCAACAGACAGATGACAAAGGATTATGACAACTGCAGTGCAGATTCTAGCAATGAATAAGGCTACATCTACACTACAGGGGGGGGGGGTCGATTTAAGATACGCAAATTCAGCTACGCGAATAGCGTAGCTGAATTCGACGTATCGCAGCCGACTTACCCCGCTGTGAGGACGGCGGCAAAATCGACCTCCGCGGCTTCCCGTCGACGGCTCTTACTCCCACCTTCGCTGGTGGAGTAAGAGCGTCGATTCGGGGATCGATTGTCGCGTCCTGACGGGACGCGATAAATCGATCCCCGAGAGGTCGATTTCTACCCGCCGATTCAGGCCGGTAGTGTAGACCAGGCCTAAGATCTTTTTACAACAACTATGCACTACAATATTGGAGCAGCACAAGACCAGGCTATGTGGGAATTTTTAGTATTTCATAAAGCATTGCATTATCTGAGACACCACGAAGATGCCATGGACAACATTGGAGCTGGGCCGCCAAGAAAGTACAGTTAACACTTTGAGAAAAAAAAAATCTTTTCTTTGAACATATGACTGTTGAGCTTAGTGACCTTTCATATCTGTTGGAGCTGAATATTGTGTGTTTGTACTGCAATACATTTCCATTTCCAGCAATCACTTAAGTCCTGTGGTAGTTCAGCAAATGCAGGTTCCCACTGAGACAATTTCTCAATGGTTTTATAAAACAAACTCTATTGTTCCAGGACACCATTATAACTTCACTAAAGGGAATCACTGGCAAGCATTAGTTCTATTTGGGAAGCTGCTACAAACCTGCTCCTTAGAACACATGATTCTCCTGGAATGTTTTCAGAGCAAATGGAGAGTTAAAGAAAGGAGGAAAGATCTTAAAATATTGTTTAACAGTTGGAGAGAAGAGAGTTCGCCCCCACGTGGGGGTTAAGAAGTCTTTATATGTTCTCATGTTGCTGCTTTTTCAGACTCAAGAGCCATTTCTGGTGCAAACAACGTCAGATTTGGTCTGTGTGTAATATTTATGTTACTGGATTATGGAAAAAAACTAGATAGACTAGACCCTATATTAAGCCCCTTAAAATAGAGGCAAAAGAAGCCAGTGGAAAATAAAGAATACAGATACCAAACAACTTTGATTTATTAGCATTTGCCATTATACTTAGAGGTTCATTTGGCTTTCTACAGAAAGCAGATGCACAGTCTTACTTACTAAACTATGTTTAATTATAATTAAGATTATTTTTGTAGTGCCCACAAATGAAACAGCCACTTCAAAGAAGAGTGATGACATCTGTCAAGCTGTCCTGCAGTGGCTCAAGAGCCTGGGCACCAACCTCAGGACAGACTGTTAAGAGGCAACTTGGCTCTGAGTTCTATACTTAGATTTCATCAACCAAGTATCAACTTGTACCCCTCAGTCATCATAATACCCTAACCAGGGAATCAAACAGTCGCTTGGGTACTCTGATCTTGACACATAGACAATCTGGCCTTTGTGATAGTCCCTTACACCAAACCAACCCACAATAATATTAAGGTTACTCTCAGTCCCAAAGGGCCAGTCACTTACCCCAGGTCAATTGCACCTTAGATCTCACACCAAAGACAACTCTTGTAGCCAATCCTATAATAAACTAACTAAAGATGTATTAACTAGAAAAAGGAAAGGAGTTATTTACAATGTTAAATCAGGCAAACACACACACAAAGCTTCAAAGGGGATAGAAGCATCTGTAATAAGGAGCAAAATCTATAAATCTTTTAGGCCAGCCCAGGCAAAACCCTGGGGCACTTTTGCTTATGCCTTGAAAACCTTGCCCTCAGAGTCCAATCAACTTAGAGATTCAGTTTCTCCTTGTCAGGGATTCTTATCCCCTTTCCCTCTTCTCTGTGCTGCCAACTTAGATGATGGGAGGTATTGCACATTTCCTCTTCTTAGGGGGAGAAGGGAGAGCAATCAAAATCTTTTGTCCTCTGATATTCCACAATAGTTTGTCTAGTGTCGATGGACCTTTTCTGTTGGGCAGGACCCAACACCTTTGGTTGGAAGCCAACATTTCACACCAATTCATGTCTTTCCAGTCTGATGATTTATACAGTTAGAGGCTTATAGGGCAAATGATCAAATGTTACTGTACAATATAGGATACAGATGTTATAAGTGCAACTTACAAACGTTCAATAAAGTCTAAACAAAGCATATTTTTATAACTAATATTGTTAAAACAATACTAACACAAAGGTGAACCCGACTGGTTCCAGTTGTGTACAAATCAGTGTTCATTTGAGGCATGGGGGACTTGGCATGAGCTGGCACCTAATATGCCAGAATAACAAATATGAGAAAGATACAGGGGGAAGGAAAGATGAGCTGCTGTACAGACAAAACCGTATTTCAATAGTGTCTTATGCAAGGACCATCAGATATTGTAGAAGTGTTTTATTTCTTCCACTTCCTCCATTAAGTAGTGCCTCGACATTTTCAAGCAGTCAACAAAAGTAGAGGATGTGCACACGATGCTACCTGACAATGACTTTTTATGTGGCAGCCAGTGGGTATGCTCTGCTCCCACTAGTGTCAAGTGACCGTTTTACCACTGACTTCAATAGAAGCAGCATGGGTCTCATTTTTGGAAACAATGGAATGGCTCAGCCACTTTGCTCAAACCTGTATCTCTTTTGAGCTCGTCCAAGATGCTGAATGAGATGTGATGCATAGAGAAGCAATGTGTGTAGAAAAGGATGCCAATTTCAGGGCATTTTCATCTGCACATGCAAGTGACCCGATGTGTTAAGGATATAAAGGCTTCTAACAGCCACTGACAACTGAACTGGCTGTCTATCAAGTGCTACACCAGTAACTGAGTATTTTTTTCCTGCATCTTGAGATACAATGCCACATATAGAACATTTAGGAGACAGTTATGCATAAAAGTAATTACTGGATTATGATCACAGAATATCAAATAGTTTAAAATCCTCCTGTTTGCTGTTTGTGAAAGCAGCTATCAATCCCCCCCTCATTCTTCTCTTCTGCAGACTAAACAATCCCAGTTCCTTCAGCCTCTCCTCATAAGTCATGTGCTCCAGCCCCCCTAATCATTTTTGTTGCCCTCTGCTGGACTCTTTCCACATCCTTCTTGTAGTGTGGGGCCCAAAACTGGACACAGTACTCCAGATGAGGCCTCACCAATGCTGAATAGAGGGGAATGATCATGTCCCTCGATCTGCTGGCAATGCTCCTACTTATACAGCCCAAAATGCCGTTTTGCTTTCTTGGCAACAAGGGCACACTGTTGACTCATATCCAGCTTCTCGTCCACTGTTACCCCTAGGTCCTTTTCTGCAGAACTGCTGCCTAGCCATTTGGTCCCTAGTTTGTAGCAATGCATGGGATTCTTCCGTCCTAAGTACAGGACTCTGCTCTTGAACTTCATCAGGTTTATTTTGGCCCAATCCTCTAATTTGTCTAGGTCCCTCTGTATCCTATCCCTACCCTCCAGTGTATCTACAACTCCTCCCAGTTTAGTGTCATCTGCAAACCTGAGATACTTCTCGTTCTCATAATGTACTGTAAATGAATGCTCCAAATAAAAAACTACTGGAGGAATCCAGGAGTATCAGGTTTTTTCTTTTTACATTTTTCCTTCTGTTTTAAGACTTCTCTCCTTTTGATTTATACTATTTATAGTAAAGAAGTGATCAAAGAATGCCCTTGAAAAAAAATCTTTAATATACATTAAAATGAATAGACTGCTCAGCCTCCCAGATCACAATATCAGAAAATAATAAAAATCTCAACTCAGAATAATCTTGACCCAAATCCATTCCAGATTATTGTTCCATCCATCTCCTTATGATGGAAATGCATGCTTATGCTTGTAACATTAGGCAATAACACCAAATTATACGTAAGGCCCATTATTATTATGTAATGCATGACTCCCCACTGCCTTAGCAAGAGCCAAGATGAACCACAAAATGTAAGGCTATGTAGTGCTGCTCTGGCAGCATAAAGCACTTTTAAACCCAATTTAGAGGGCCAATGGAAGATGCACCTAGAGCAGATGATGCTTCTGGTGCCATCAAGCTGACATAGTAATTCCTGCACCACCCCCACTTTCAGCCACTGCAAGAGAAAGATTGAACAAGGGTGCATAACATGCCCTGGCAACCCGGCCATGAGGTTTGAGGTCCAAACCTCTGAGGTCCAGGGCAGCCTGTATAGCATAGAAGGGTATGCAGACTTATGCTATGGCACTAGAAGAGGTGCATATATCTTGCGGCTTGGGCTGGAGCTTGGGCTCTGAAACCCACCCCTACCACACAGGCTTCAGAGCCCAAGCTCCAGCCTGAGCCTGACCATCTACACAGCTGTTTTTAGCACCATAATGCAACCCTGAATCTGCAGACCCAGGTTCTGCGACTTGCTGACCCAGGTTTTAAAACATCAGGGGACTGCATTAGGACACAGCCAGCTTAGGATCAGGAGACTGTAAAGGCTGCCTAAAGCCACTTTTGAACCCCAGCCTAGATTCCTATGCATTCCTCAACACCAGCTGATGACTGGGGCCTCCTTCTTGGTTTTACATTCAGAAGTTTGTTAGCAAACTCATCAGACGTAGTTCTTTCACCACACCTGTCCACACCCATGTTTAAGAATGTCTGAGTTAAATCTGAATTCAACTGAATGAGTGGTTGAAGGGACCATCAAACACTTGAGATATCTTTGGAAAGCTATATTTAATGGGACACTGGCAGAGAGACCATAACTCCTCAGCTGCTCAAACTGTTTCCAAACTCTGTGGTAATAAGAAGTGATTAGAAAGGGGACAGTAAAACAAGAACACCTTTCTCCCTACTCTATTCCCTGTGGTATTTGAAGCAGCTAGTGTGACATACTCACTCATACACGGTACATCCCTCCCATTCTTTGGATGTCTCTTAGGAGACATTTCAAGGGATTTTTTAAAATGGAAATTGTAGAAGTAGTCACTAAAGAAACATGACTTACTTTTGAACTTCGCTTTATTTCTACTGAAAACAGTCACAGATGTTGCACTGCTTTTGGCTGAATGAGCGGTGTCACAAATTAAATATTTCATAGATGAACAAAGTCTGGTCCAACAAGCAGATACACTTCATTCATTGCTGAAGACTTATTGAGGGCAACAAAGAGCTTACCAAATACTAAAACCCACAATTGAGCATATGACTTACCCCATAAAAGAAAATAAGTGACTGCATTCTTTTGTTGGAGGGATATCAGTTTGCAAAGATTTTTCTCTATCCTTCCCTATCAGCCATTGTTTCTAATCTTCACATCTCAAGTAAAACTAATGGACCTGATTCTTTTCTTATTTACACCAGAGATTTCATTAGCAATGGAGTTGCTCCTGGAAAATGCAAGGTGTAAGGGGGAAAAGGGAATTAAGCACAATACTTATTAACATTAGTCCAGTGGGAAACTACTAGACAAGCTGCTCATAGTGCAGTGCTTTCATTATATAGGATGTGGATAACAACCATTTTATTCTTCCTATCCTCCTGAGCAGGATGAAGTTGTATATCACTGATTCAGCTATAAGCCTGGAACAATATGTCTGGCCAGCACACTTATGACAATTTTTTAAAAAGAAAAATAAAGGGTGTTTGCCAGGCTTAACCTAGACAAACATTAATAAAGTGTCGGGATGACTGTAGAGGCCCACAAGGGCTGGTATGTTGGAGCCAAAAAAAGCTAGTGTGATTAGAGAGGCCCAGAACAGCTGAACAAAGCAGCAAGAATGGTAAAGAAACTAGGCACTGTTGCAGCGTTAGCATGGACAAACTTGAGATGGGAGTCGGGGAAACAAATAGGTCAGGAGAGATTTGGAAAGCTCACAGATTGAGAGGAAATTGAGAAGGCTGTGCATCAGGATGACAATTTTGCACATATATAGCAGATAAATGTTGGAAGCTTTACAAACTTAAGCTCAAGAATATTAAGGGGCTTTTTCATCTCTCTCACTGGCAGGGCAAACAGCTCACTGCCACTCTGTGCAGTAAGAATAAATTCACTGCAGTAATCAGTCTCCTATTGAAATCAGTACATTGCATTCACCTTTATAGGGCTTTGAAAGTTCATGCTGAAATAACAGAGATTACTTCCTGAGTGACTCACAATATTTTAAGCACAAGAAGATATCAGAACCAGTGCTGTTTCCTCAATCTCCCCTCTATCTCTTATCTCTGAGCACTGGCTGTCTCTTGGCTTCTGAAGTCTCTGAACAGTTTCCTTTGACTCCCCAACAGATGCACCGGAGAGGGACCGGATTTGAGGAGCACACACTTTTCACCTGCACTCAGAGCTCCTTGGGGCTTTCTAATGATAGCACAAAGGGGAGTTTAGGAACAATATTGGGGCTGACCAGAAAAGGTGTTGGTGGTCATTTTTAAAAAAAAGAGATTTAACAAATACAAAGGAGACAGTCTAATCTAGGTGGCAAAGTTTTGAAGATAGCAGATTTTACAGAAGGGGTGTGTGTGGGGGGGTGCAGGGTCGCCGTCGCCCCTCCCGCCCCAATTTGCTGCTTGGCTTGTACTGAGCATGCTCAGTAACACTGCTGAAGCTGGCTGCCCTCAGTCCATGCCCCCACTATCGGCAGACACTGGTCATCCCAGTCTGTTTAAACAGACAAACCACTACAAGATCAGAATGCTGTAAGTTTTCATGTCTCTTACTAGCCCCTAGTAAACAAGAATAAGTCAAAGTTACCCTAAATACTGGGATTAGCAAACTTCATTCACCCTTGAAAATAGAAAGAGGGATGAGGGGAAACCAAGTAGTATGCACTACTGTTAGTTCACTTCTAGAAAAAAAAAAAGCAAGCTTTGAAAAAGTTAGGTCTCAAAGAGACACAGAAGGCAGTTCTTGGTGACGTAGTAAATACGCATATAATGCTCTCTCTCTCTCTGTAGTGCATGCATGAGCAGAGTTGAATTTTTTGTTTGTAAAATTCATGGGGACAGCTTAAGTATGCAAGGCTTTATGTTAACCATGTTCCATTCTAATCTGTTTCTTAAATAATAGAACATACCTTGGCTTTGCTCATAACAGAAAAATCTGCAAGCCTATGCTCTGTGTTACTGCAGCTCCACCATTGTCACAGAGCAGTCGTCTAGACAGGACACAGTCATGGTTCCAACAATATTGTCTAACATTCTTCTGAGCATAAGACTCCCCGCACTCTCAAACCAGATGGAGAGAAAGGAAAAGACTCTAATGCATTAGAGACACTCAGAGAGAAAAGAGCTCATATGTAAGTAAGCCCCCATATCCCATGTACATTTTCCTAGTCTAGCCTCTTCCTCTCTTCCCCACCCCCACCATGGGATAGGAGCCTTTAGGAGCAAGAATCCTGGTTAATTGTAGGTATTGGAGATAAAGGAGGAGATTCCCAATCCGCATGAGCAGCTTTTGCCATGACCTTGATGAAAATATCATTGACCGTTATCTAGGACTTTTGCTATTGTTTGATATATGTGTGCTGGATACTCTACTCTGGTATGCAAGTGTTCATGCAGCATCTAGCTTCCATTAATCCAGATAATGCTTTCCAAGCTGAAATGTGATGTTGCGTTAGAAACTCATCATGATTACAAAACAAAGCAACACAAGACTAACTTGAGTAGTAGCTTGATAAAGTGTTTTCATGTCTCTGCCAGGAAGGATTATGATCCCCCTATCTCCTCTTTCATGTGCACAGTATTGGTGCCAAAACCAATAGACAACCTACAAAATTTATTTGTTAAGTAAAGAAGCCATACATATTGGAAAGCGTTTAGTGAGGATTAGCATTGTTGTAGCTGGCCTCTTGTCTTTTTCCTCTACCGATTAACTCTTGTTCTTATGAGGCTGTGACATTGCTTTAGAGTCTAATGAGGCATCAGCCTGCAGAGGGACAGACTTCTCCTTCTGAGCATCATCACCCTTCTTTGAACAGCTGCCTTTGTGGTGGTGATATAAGGGGCGCTAGGAGAACCAGAAACATGAATAGTGTTTCTTTCTTTCATATATAAAAACTATGGAATTCTGCAAGGGTGGGTTATTTTTTTTTGTGGGGGGGGGGAGGAGGGAAAGGGGGACGGTAGGGAGAGGAGAGGAGAGGAGGGAAAAGGAGGAAAAGTCAATAGAAAGCTTGCCAAAAAGGAAGAAGTTGCAGATACTGTTTGGCAAATTAACTGAGTAGTACAGTTCTAATGGTGGAGATTAAAAGTTTAAGATATACATTTATAGGAGAGGAATTTCTATACAGTAAAAGATGAGTTAGCTTATAACTCCACAGAGAAGTGGTCACATTTTAAAGTCAAACAACATGATCTGTCATACAGAAAGTCCTTCAAAATTTAGCAGTTTAGTCACAGCCTTACTCTGAGTTTTGGTTGAATTCAGGTGAGGGAAATATGAACCCATTAAAATCACAAAACCAAGCATAATTATAGCGAGGACACCTAGGTTATATCCCAAACTCTGTCACAGACTATCTGATTGCCTATTACTGCCATATTTATACACTAAAATCTCAACCAGAAAAGCAGCCTTGACCAAACAGAGAATACATACCGAATATAACCCAAACTTACCCTTTTCCCAGGTTTGGCTTGTTTGATAACAGAGCTAACCATAACAAAATATAAACCTCACCTTAAACTTGCTTCCCCATATCGTGGTGATGGTTTTTTCCTACTGCTTCCCTACAGCAAACCCCTCTGATACAAGAGCCCCTATTTTTCCTCCATTCTTCTATCCAGATTGGCACTAAAAAGATCCACCTGTCAGACTGAGTCAGCAGTAATTACTCTTCACCTTTATGCAGAGTTATGACACATGGGCTAAGAGTGACCTTAACAGAACAGCCTTTCATCCACCCCACTCCACCCCCAGGTTTCTAGAATCTGCAATCCTTTCACAATAGCATAGTCTGTGCCTTCCTCAACTGTGAGAACTATGGAGAAGTCCTGTCACCTTTGTGTACCTCAGTTTACCTATCTGAAAAATGAATCTAATAATAGTTATGTATCTGATAGGGACATTATACAGTTTAATAATATTTGTAAATATTTTGAGTTTCTTGGATGAAAATAGCTCGTACATTAAATGCAAGGTATTATTATTGACATAGTTTAAAATATATACATTAATTTATTAGTAAATGTTTTGGATATTTTGAAAATAAGCACCTACACTGAGAAGTAAATAACATCCAGTACCTAATCTCTGTGACATATAAACTCATGTATAGGGGAGTTTTCATGATAATTAAAAATGTCAGGAAAAGCCTTCACTATTCTAGATTTAATAAGTAGAACATCCTAAACGCTAAAGATGTTTTGATTCAGTTTTATTCTTACTCATTACACTTTTTTCCTTTAAGGGTAAATTATATCACTCTAAATTGTATAAATATGTTGCCTGATTATTATCTTCATTTTATTTCCCATATTTTGAGTTTATATTCACAAATGAAATACCTTTTGCTTTCCCTGTTTAAGAAGCAAACACAATGCTATGGACAAATTATTAAACAGCAAAATCCATGTGATAGTAAACACAGTGGTGATACTGTAATAAAAATGGTGAAGATGCTAAATGAAATCAAGAGTTTTTTTTATAATAAATTAGATTTAGACAGACAAATATTTCAGTGGAAAGGTCCAACAAGCACAGTGGATTGGCAGGTACTTAAGGGAGGAACTGAGGCAACAGACACTAAAAGGACTTACCTGAAAGGGAGGTTACAACACCTCTGCTCTCAATGGCAGAGGGTACTTTGAAAAGTAGTGTTAGAGTGTTTACTCTTTGTAGTAGTCAGACCAGGGGAGACACACAACCACCAGCCACATAACTGACATTTCTGTCACCTAGCAGGATTTATAGTTTAACACTATAATCCGGATTATAGCCCCGAGGCTGTTTCTTGCATGGGTGTAAAGGGGAGGGACTGGCTACTGTTTCAGTTCTTGAGCTGTCCCAAAGGGATGTGTAATGAACCCACACAGAGTTAATCAGCAGGCTTTCAACCCAGGATCTTCAAGCACTGTAGAACAAGCCATTCTCACTCAAGCCCTTTGCTGGTTTGTCAGGCATGCACTGCTCCTCACAAGCACAAAATGGGTGAGGAGGAATTGGGGCCATGGCCCCACCTCCTTCAGCCGAGAGCACATTCTATAGCTTTTTGAGGTGTGCAGCAACTGGCATGTTTCCCTTGTCTGTCCACTGTGCCTCCCACTGCTCCTGGTGGTGTAGTGTGGTTGTTATGAAATCTATAGGTGACATATTGCAATATGCTCTCAGCTCTTTTATTCTTCAGTTCACGTATCTGTCCAGTATTATAACTGTCTCTACAATACACAGTAGGTTTTTTTCTTTTCCTTTGGAAGACCCCTTGTTTAGCAGGGTACCTCTTGGAAATCACATTATACCAGTTCTCTATTACCACCCACACACTGTACCCAACAAACTCCTCACAATCTTTAACATATTTATCCTCACAACACCTCTGTGAGGTAGGGAAGTTCTATTGTCACCATTTTTACAGTTAGGAAACTGAGGCACAGAAAGGCTAATGGCTGTCTCCAGGTCACACAGGAAGTTTGGTAGAGCATGGAATTGAACCTAGGACCCCTAACTTAGTGTCCTAACTAGTGGCTCATCCTGCTTGTCCTCTGGCTGGAGTTTACGGTGCTAGGTTTTAAATTGTAAAAAGTAGGGCTGTCAGTTAATCACAGCTAACTCAAAAATATTAACCGCGATTTATAAAATTAATCATGATTAATCGCAGTTTTAATCGCACTGTTAAACAATAGAATCCCAATTGAAATTTATTAAATATTTTTGGATGCCTTGTGGGAGGAATTGTGCAGCCTGCATGATTAGGTGACACATGTAAAAATCTGCAGGACTGAGCTCTGAGCTTCACAACAGTCTAACCAATAGTGAGGCAAATACATTTTCTTTACCAGTTAAGTGTCAGAGTTTCAGAACCAATTACGTTGTTACGTGATAGATCTGCCTTCCAGTTCAGATCTTCAGCAATTAATTTAGCTTAAAGATTTATGGAAAACTCACTGCTGTTAATTACTTTAGTCTGATTCTGCTGCCACTGAAATCACTGTGCATTTTGCTATTGATTTCAGTGAGAGTAGGATCAAGCCCTTTGTGAGTGATATATTTATCTGCTGCATTCTCTTGCATTATAATTTAGGACATTTTCTTGGTTTCTATAATTGTGTTTGGAGGAAATGGTCTGAGTGTTGGTTTCAGTGTTGGATAGATCTAAATTAAGTTATTGGATATAATTAAAAATAGTTCTCAGTAATCCCACGCCCATACTCTTGTATAAAAGGTACCTCAAAGAACTAGTCCCTTTGTCTTTACTTAGGCAAAGCTTGTATTGAGGCTAGTAGGAATTTGGGAGATGAAGAACTAAGTATAGACTTCAGGGTCAAGCCCATAGTGCTACAGTGTAGCATGGCATAAAAATAGATATTGGGCCCAGTTCTCCTCTCATTTACTGTGGTATAAATCTAGACTGATTCCACAGATGTCAATTGATTTACAACAGTTTCTATTTAAGTTGCTTATGGCCCCTTTATTGTAGTATCTGAGCACCTCACAATCTGTAATGTATTTTATCCTCACAACATCCGTGTGAGACAGGGACGCGCTATTATTGCCATTTTATGGACGGGGAATTGAGGCACAGACAGCTTAAGGCCCAGATCCATCAATGTGTTTAGGAACCTAAGTCCCAGTTTTGGATACCACTGCAACCCCCCAAATCCCCACTTGGCTGCCACCTAAACCTGTAGGTGCCTAAACTCTCTTGGTGCCTAAATTTTCAGGGTAAAAGTTCCCTTGGTTCCTAAGTTTCTGTCTCTGAACATGTGTACTGCTATGTCACTCTGTGCATCTAGATGCCTATCTCATGCCTAACCTCCCAGGTGAATGCTCTAACCACTGGGTTGAAAGTTTTAAGAAAGGTAGTGCCACTGCCACTGTCACCACCACCACCTTCTCCTCTAGCTGTTTTGGGTGGAGTGAGGCAGGTGCCTAACTTGTTCTCACAGGAAATGACTTAGACACCTCAGCCTCCTGACTTTAGGAGAAGGGTTCCCGGTTATGGATCACAAGCAGTGATAGGCGCCTCTCTGCAGCAGAGACTTAGGTGGTGAACTTCGTGAGAGGGGCAGGGCTTAGGATATGCCTTCATCAGCATCTCCCATTGGCTTGCTTAGGTGGCTGAAAGCCTAGCATACTGGCTTTTGTAGATAGCACTCCTAGGTGTCTATCTCTCCCTTTTCATATCTTAGGGGCCTGACTCAGGCATTGTGAATCTCATTGTTGTTCCAATGATTTCCTAGGAGCCTAAAAGTTAGGCATTGCAGCACTTAAGTTCCTTTGTGGATCTGGACCTAAGTGACGTCCCCAAGGTCATGTTGGGAGTCAGTGGAGAAGCAGAGACTTGAACCCAAATCTCCTAAATCCTAGATTAGTGCACTAATCACTGAACAGAGAGCACAATTTGATCCATTATATATATTGCATCCATGATTTGCTAAGTACTATATGGGGTCAATTTAGTAATTTATGCACAGCCCTGTCTAGCATTGCTTTAGCCCAGGGAGTACATAGGAAGAGATCTTGGATTCCAGTTCCCATTTTTAAAACACATTTTTAATGATTTTTAAAAACACTCCTGTACCTCACCTGCCTTTAACAGCATAACAACTTGCAAATTTGTTTTAAAAAAATTGAAATGTCCTTTCTGTCTGCTACTTTGGCATGTTTAAAACCTAATAAACTTTTCCAGGGAGCAGAAGCTTCATTGTGTGATGTCCTGATTCCCACATTAAGACTTATCCATTTGTCCTACAAACAGAGGTGAAAGTAAGCCAGTACGCCCCGGTACAGCGTACAGGCAAGAGCCAGTATGCTGTACTGGACCGGCTTCCCTAGGCAGCAATTTAAAGGGCCTGGGGCTCCCAGCAGCAGCTGGAGCCCCGGGCCCTTTAAATTGCTGCCAGAGCCCCGCTGCCGGAGCCCCTGGGTAGCGGAGGTGGCTGGGACCCCCGGGGCTCCGGCGGCGATTTAAAGAGCCTGGGGCTCCACTGCGGTAGCGGCGGCTGGGAGCCCCTGGCCCTTTAAATCACCACAGGAGCCCCGCCACCGCTACTCCAGGGCTCTGGCAGCAGGGCTCAGGCGGCAATTTAAAAGGCCTGGGGCGGTAGCGGCGGCCGGAGCCCCGGGCCCTTTAAATCGCCGCCTGGGCCCCACTGCCAGAACCCTGGGATAGAGGCAGCAGGGCTCTGGCGGCGATTTAAAGGGCCCTGGGCTCCAACCGCCACTACCACCGTGGGCCGTTTAAATCGCCGCCTGAGCCCTGCTGCCAGAGCCCCGGGGTAGTGGCGGCAGCTGGGACCCCCCGGGCTCCGTCGGCAATTTAAAGGGCCCAGGTCTCTGCTGTGGTAGCGGTGGCTGGGTGCCCCGGGCCCTTTAAATCACCGCTGGAGCCCCCAGCCGCCACTGCTACCCCGGGGCTCCAGCAGCAGGGCTCAGGCTGTGATTTAACGGGCCTGGGGCTCTGCTGCAGTAGCGGCAGCCAGAGCACCGGGCCCTTTAAATGGCCCCCAAGCCCCAAGGCTCCCAGCCACCTCTACAGCTGGTAGCTCCAGCAGTGATTTAAAGGGCCTGGGGCTCCCAGCCGCCACTACTGCAGCTGGAGCCAGGGCCCTTTAAATCTCGATTTAAAGGGCCCGGGGCTCTAAAGGCCCACCTCGTCTGGTTGAGGCCACACCCCTTCTGGTTAAGGCCCTTCCCCCTGCTCAGGACTCCGGAGTACCGGTAAATTCTTCACCCCGCCTACAAACCCTTTTATTCGCAGTTGATCAGCCATAAACTTTCATCCAGTCCCAGCACCTGCTCACTAGAAATTCCAGTTACTTCTAAATCTATGAGTTTAGCCAAATCCTACGAATGGTAGAGTTTTAAAATCTGGGAATTATCTATGTGCAGTGGTGAGACCATATCAAACAATGCCATTTTATATTTTTGGGTTTTGACTTCCACTTCTGCATTTTTTTTGAGCGGTTGGCTGGCCAGTATAAGTTTTTCTGCCTGTCTCTTATATATATTGTATGTTACTATTCAGGATGGGTCAGAGAAAGTAATTGCTTTTGAATATTTTTGGAAAAAGAGCATTTTATGACAAAATTAAAACTCACACAACGTTCTAAGGAACAAGTTTCACCATAACAAGCAAACCACTATGCGCACTTAATTTTCAAAAGCTTTGTGCAGAAACCAGAAGGGACCTGAACATCAGGCAGACAGATCATTTGACTGAAATCAAAACAGAGACGGCAAATTCACAACTAAGCAAACATGTAATCACTCTGGCTATAAAGTCATCTAGGAGACTGCCAAAACCATTGGCAGAAAAAATAGGAAAATGTAAGTAAACTAAAAGAGGCTCTGTTTAAAAAAGAAAAAGAAAAGCAGGAAGGGGATAGCTTGGTGCAACATGCTTAGACTCCCTGGCACCATAGGTTCAAATGTTGTTATGGCTGATTCAGCCCTTCAAACCATCATCATTTCGAGGTGGATTCACTGAGTGTCATGCAGTCTACTGTGTAGGGATTTTAAGATTCCTGTTTTCTCTTAATGGACATTAAAAATCCCCTTTCACTGTTTTGAAGTAGTAGCTTGTCTTTTGTCCATGTCCAAAATTTCTATGATTGTGCAGCTTATAGCTGACTTCTGTCATTATTCCGAGGGTTGGCTGCATTGGACTGGTGATGTAAGATGAAATTTAATGTATACATGTTAAGTGTTTTCATCATCATTATTCTATAACCCATCAATCAGAAAAATAATTCCTCACACAGAATGGTTTTTGCACAGAAGAAAATACAAGAAAGATTACAATGGTAGAAAAATCACACATAATACCTGAAAGTGAAAACAGAGGAGCCCCACTCTCCAGAGAACAAGAAGATAAAAACAAGGTCACAAAGTATCTTGTCACTTCAACTGACTCCCGGTAAACAATTTTTGATTGAATCACCTCTTCTTCTTCAGGTGCAAACACCCATCTCAGGGCAACATATTTCACACCCTTGAAGGGGATGCACAATTAACAGCCATGTTGTTTGGAATAAAACACAATGGTTGAGTCAGAAATAACCAGAGCAAACACACTGAATAGTTATTTAAAAAAAAGTTAAAGATGACTCAAGAGATATCAAAATGTACAGAGAAAAAAATACATGATTGAAGGCAAGAAAAACTAAGGTAAAAAATGCAAAACCACCTAAGTGTCTTAGGAATCCTACGTCCCAACGCACAATTTTATCAGTCACCACTTTTTCTTTGTTCTGCACACACAAAGTAATAAGAGAGTCTTCCCTCTGTAATGAAATCTAATCATTGTCAGGCAAATCAGATCCCCTTCAAGTATTCATTCTCCCATCACACAATCAGAAGCAAGCCATTATTTTTCCTATGGTGTGTCAGCTTACTACAAAACCATTATGCATAGCCTTTTGGAACTTGCAGAGTTTATAAAGTCATATATGCATTGTACTGAGTTTAGACCCTTGACCAGTCACTGCTGTGAGTTTTATAAATATATACCTCTCTTCATGACAGAAATGGTCATCATGGTTTGGTGTGGCATGAAGGCTTTATTGGTATAAATCTGGGATGGCCACATGACTTTGCCAGCTGTGAGTAATACAGGTCACTCCAAATGAGTGCTAATAAAATCTTTATATTACTCACAGCTTGGAATCTCTCTCTGACACATAACATATTGAAAATATAATTTATAAATACTTTAGGGAGTTTTAGAAGATACTAGTCCACATCCCCTGGATCACCTGGGATGTGGTTTAATGAAAATCTGGGGTGAAGGGTGTGAAATGATTTTCTTACCCTTATTTGTGGCTACTCCATCTTGGGGCCAGTGGGTGCAAGCCTAAAGATTGATCCCAGCTGCTAACATCTGTTCCAGCAGCCGAGGATCTGTCACTTTCATTTATGTCATGTATTGGTTTTGCCACTAACATTAGGAAACATTTTGTTTTGTATTAAATATTGTTGTATTTAGCAATACAGTAGTTCAAAAGTGTCAGATTCTCAGCTTCTGAAACAGATGTTACCAATGCACTGGGACTCCTACACTGATGGCTGGGAAGGGGATGTTATAGAAACTTTTATGGGGGACGTACACTAAAGTAGGATCCCACATGCACACACCAGAGGAACTCTGAGGGCTGGATCAACATGGTGAAATCCTGGCCATTGATTTAAACAGGGGCAAGATTGCACACAGTGTGTTTAAATTCACTTTTCTTCAGGGGATATCATGTCCATACAAAAGCTGTGAAAGTTCTGGAGGGCAAGAGAGTCAGCTGAGCCTCTCCCCTGCTCCACTATTGGTGTCACCAACTGTTATAGGGAATCTCTGCTAGTTTCAAGGGCTACTCCATTCTTGGAAGCTCCTATTTATTTTCCATAGCTCATGAAACTGGGGAAAAGGGAAGGCAATGGGGGCTATTTTCCCAGGAAAAAGTGTTTTTGTTTTGTTTTAACTTTTATAGAATACTTGCTGTTGTTTACAAAGGAGAGGAAAACAAACATATGCAATGTCATCTGCTAAAAAAATATGGGGAAAAATGGAATTTTGTACGTTTTCTATTTAAGATAGGCCTGCGGTCTGAAAGGTGGTTTGCAAGCAAATAAATATTTCTGAATAAGCCTCTTTTTGACTTACAATAATATGAGGAATTCAAATATAGGGGAGGGTTCAAAACAGAATACAAAACAGAAATATAATCCCATGCAGAAATCCTGCCTATGTGGGAAATATTTCTATTGTCCCTGATTGTGAATATGAATTATGCAGAAACAAGACATCATGGACCAAACTCTTCTCTCACTTAAATCAGTGTAAATTAGGAATAACTCCACAAAATTTAATGGAGATGTTTTTGATTTATACCCATTTAACTGAGAGCAGAAAAATGACCCTCTTTTTTTACTTCAGTCCATATTCTGCTAAAACTGTGAACATGTGAAATACTATCATTCCTTTTTTCACCAGATAGTCACTTTAAGTAGGGCAAAGATATTGGAAAATGAAAACAGATAAAAATAGTGAACTTCTTATGCTGTTGGCATCATTAAAAGGTACGACCAGCCAAGAACAGCTATTCAGCAAGCACTATGTCTCTCTCTATTTTTTAAAGTCATGGTAGTTTTCTTTCTTTCTCCATCTTCAAAACCAAAATCTTTTGCATTTTCAAATAAGTGCCCCCATTTAAAGAAATCTGTCTATATCCCAACAGGTTGAGTTAAGAATTATGATGAGTTATGATTAGCATAAATATTTTCATTCCACATATTGTTCATCTCCTTAACTCAACATACTGATGATTGCCCTATTTGACTATTACCATTGTTAGATTTTCATGCAAACTCTACCTCTGTATAAGGTATATTCATATGTAACAGGCAAGGATATATCTGAGACAGCATAGTATTCATTTTAGGCCAATTCCTGTTCTGTTTATTAAAATGAATTGATCCATTGAAATAAATAAGAGTACATTTATGAATAAGGCAAGCAGGGCTTTACACTAATGTTAGGATGGAGTGGAAATTCATTTAGTTTAAATACACCTCTACCCCGATATAACGCGACCCAATATAACATGAATTCAGATATAACGCGGTAAAGCAGCGCTCCAGGGGGGCGGGGCTGCGCGCTCTGGCGGATCAAAGCAAGTTCAATATAATGCGGTTTCACCTATAACGCGGTAAGATTTTTTGGCTCCCGAGGACAGCGTTATATCGCAGTAGAGGTGTATTATCAAAACAGTAGTTCAAAAGTGACATTCATCTAAAGTACACTCCTGCTTATCTGAAAGGCCACAGGGATAAGTGGAAGTGCTATTAACTAACACAGGGCTAAATGGGGGACAACTAGGATTTTCATATAGAGTAAATTCAAATAACTGGAATTATACTATAATCAATGTATAGTTTCGGAAACTATACTAAGTGAACCAAATCCTCTGCTGGTGTAAATACGCATAGCTCCACTGATGTCAATGGAACTTCTCCAATTTACACCATAGGAGGATCTGGTCCAAAACAGGGAGGGGGATCCTATAATCCTTATTCCTGAAAATAATCCTTATTCACTTGAGTAGTCCCATTAAATTAAATGAAATTACTTTTGTGAGTAAGGATTAATCACACAAATAATATTCATAGGATTGAGCTCTTGGTGATGAGTCTTTAAATACAAGTTTGTAGTTGAATATAAAACTGTCCATAAGTTAAGAAACTGCAAGCTTTTCTTCTAAAAAAATCACCAAAATTACCACATAGTCCTACAAATCTGGATAAAAAAGTAGTTTTACTAGTCGCTAGTCATAAGTATGAATGACAATTGTAGCAGTAGACATATATCACCAGAATCCTTGGAGGAGGACTGAGAAGAAGACACTCTTTGAAGCCCTGTGCACAATGAGAAGTCATGTAAGTTTTAAAAGCAGGAAACTACAAAATGTACTAGAATGAATAAAACCAAATGACTGCAACCTGTCTCATTTCATTTTGCTGCCCTGGTGGCAGATCTCTCTCACATCTATTTTCTTTAGAAGGATAATTCTTTTAGAAAGCATATGGGATAGTGAAGAATTACAACAATAAAACAACAGGATATATCCTATTTAGGAGAATGGTAAAGATGAAGAAATGAAATTGTGATTTATTTCTTTTTCATCATGATGAGTAATAAGCTCATGCCTCCGTCAAGTCATAAAATAACTCATTTTCTCTCATGTCAATAATACAGATTTATTTAATGAATGCAATCATGTATCATTTCCAAGTGATTGTGTCAACTGGAACCTTGATTTGGTTGATGGAATCCCCAGTAAAAATAAATATGGAAATTTCTTGGCAACAAGTTAGTAATTTATTTATAGAATAGATATGAGGTCAGGGTTTTTCTTTAGTTTAGTTTTAAAACCAAATTTATGTTCACTTTACTCAAAAAAGTACTCCCATTGATATCTTGTTATATTTAGAAAATTCACTACATAAATAACAAGGAAGTTCACATTAACTGGAGATCTTATTCCGTTGTTGGATATCCATTGACACTTTCAGATCTGGTTGCACGATCTGAGCTTTAGAGAATGCATGAGAATAATAATATAAAAAAGCATATTTGGTTTTATATACATTAGCTGGATTACTAATAGGGATGGGAGAACCTCAAGTGGTCCAGAGTTAAGTATAGATTTAGGTAAACTTCCAGAAGTTCAGGTACTTATCTGAAGTATCAGTTTGATCTGCAAACTTACCAGGTAATCCTACTCCCATTGACTTCATTAAAGTTCTTTTTACAATTTTCTCAAATCCATCAGGAAGAAAAATAACCTGTTCTTTTAGTAGGGGAAAATCATATAGTAAACACTATTTATTTTTATTATTTGTATCAGGAGTAGCACCTATAGGTTCCACCCTGGACGAGGGCCCCATTTTGCTAAGCACGGTATAAACACAGGGATAGTAAGAATGTAAGCCCTGAGGAGCTTACAGTCTAAATAACTGTAGAGGAGGTACCTGCTGCAAAGGACAAGCATAGTAAACACCTAAAATATCATGACACAAGGGTCAAAGGTAAATTTGAACGCCAAAATTTTCAAACCCAGGAGCCTAAGATTTGGCCTTGGAATCCATATTTAGGTTCATAAAAATATGGTCTGAGTTTCAGGCGCTCTGATTAGATGTGGTCAAACACCGGGAAAATATTGCAAAAATTTCATCAACACTTTCTCCTAGTTTTTTCCACTGAAATTTGAAATCTTGACAGCAGCTCCCATTGATTTAGGTTCTAATAATAATATTCTCTTTGAAGGCTTTGAAACATCTCGTTTTACAGAGTTAGATCATGCTCTGTACTAATTCTATGTACTCTTGTTATGCTGCACTGTAAGCATAGGCATTTTCCTGATAATATCCCCAAATAAAGCTGTTGTCTTCTCTCTGGTGCCCATTTGAAGAAAAAACATGTCTGTTAAAATGATTTGACTGCAGTAGTGCAATTTATTTCCCATGTAAATTATGTTTTACAGAGTTTTGAGACACAAAAAATTAAACATTTAAGGCTGTTTCCAAGTGTTTTTGATTTGTTTAAGGTGAAATGTTAATCAGTTTTTAGTCTTTTATTCTGCAATATGTCAGTTTCTGCAGTAGCACATTTTCCCTCTATGTTGGATTTTTAAGTTACTAAACTGCTTCAGATCTAATGAAATGTCTTAATTAGGCATGTTAGAGTAGGCATTCAGGCACATTATTTTTCATTTGTATGAGCATTTCTACATTAGTGACAGATCTTCATTTCTGTGAGTATTTAGCTGTTCTTTTATATAGGATCTCACTTGAATAGACTTAACTGGCCATAATAATCTAATTATTTCAGGGAGTTTTTACTCTAGTCTGCTTCTCATATGTTCTGTGTCACTAGAGCATAGTTAATGGAAATATATCAGACCAAATCCTATTATCGTTACCCAGCCAAAACTTTCTATGGTAGGAGCTGTCCCATTATTTGTTTCTCTATACATTATCTACATAATGTTACATCTATTTTCCTTAAAATATTAATAAAATGCTGGATTTAAAATGTAAGTTAATTATCAGTTACCCTATTATTTTTATCATTAACATAATACAAGGTAATGGCTAAATTAGTCTTGTAGTTAGTAAACTTTGAAAAATTTAGATTAATGTTTTAGAGATGTACTCTTAAAGTACTCATTCCTGACTTCCGTCCCCCCCCCCCCATTTATATACTTTCCAGAAGAAACTGTAGCAAAGACCTAGCCCAATATTCATTCTCTTAATTTTAAGTTTAATTTTAATATGGCATATTGGATTTATGGTCAATATAACTATATGTTATATCAAACTAATCTCCATCAAAGAAACATAGGACAAGGTCCTGCAAGAGTTTTGTGTGTCTTCTGCAAGGTGCCCTTGACACCTATGGACTTCAGTGAGAATTGAGAACTCACCTCATCTCACAGGATAGGAAATACAGTGCAATCCATAAAGGTACTAAAGTGCCTAAGTCGTATTTTTAGGCATCAGTGCAATCCACAAAACTCACGCTTGGCTGCCGCCTAAACTTGTAGTGCCTAAACTCACTTGGTGCCTAAGTTGTTTCCTCTGGGCATGTACACTGCAGCCTCACTCTAGGTACCTGTGCACCTATCTCCTACCTGAGCATGCACAGTACTGCTTCATGATAGGTGTCCAGATGCCCATCTCCTGCCAAAGCCACAGAGTGATTCACAAACCAGGACAGTTAGGTGTCCGCCTGTGGAAGCTTCTGGGCATGCCAACTGGATCAGGGTCCTCAGGTGAGTTCACACAAAAGAGGGGGAGGAGGAGGAGGAGGAAGAGTTCCCTTATAACCTTAAGCCCACTAGTAGGGTATTACTCACCCAAGATGTAAGAGAACCCCAGTTCAAGTTCTCCCATTCTACTAAAAGGGGAAGGGATTTGAATAGGGATCTGCCACTTCTCAGGTGAGTGACCTAAGCACTAGGCCATGGAATATTCTGTTATGAATTTCCCTCAGTCTCTCCTATTGAAGTTGTTCCATTTTAATTAAATAATTCAATAATTAATATTAATTGGGCCAGAGAAAGACTCTTAGAAAGTTAGGCTCTGATTCTCAGCATTGCAATACCTATTGATCTGGGCCACCTTGCTTACGAACTGGAACAAAGAGTTTATACAGGGAAGTCCTCAAACTGGAAATTAAATTCAGGAGAAAAAGGGAAGTCTCTAAAATATTAATTTAATTAATATTATTATAGAAACCAATGGCTTGACTTGCAACTGATCAAGGGAAATAAAAACACTCTCACAAGGTTATGTGTTTGAGGACTATGTTGGAATTGCAAGCTAGCACATTAAGAGCACAGGAGTTTCCTGGTCCTGCTTTCAGGCTAGAGATCTTTAGAGCAGTGTTTGGTCATCAGAATAAATCAATCTGGAAAGAGGCTAGAAAAAGGTGGGATGAGTTGAACCTCTCTGCCTTAGGGAGTTTCCTTCTTTTTCTCTCTCTGTTTTGGGATTTTTGTGTATGAGTCTTAATTCTAAGAAATAAAGTAACATTACATTGCAACCTTCCAGGAAAGAGTATTTTATGTTTCTATCTAGCTTGTGTGTGTGTATTCCATCAACACAGCAGAGGTCTTCTTCCTTCATTTGTGGAAGTACTTGAAATCTTGCGTGTGTGAGCACTGTGACTGCAGTGGACTTGGGAGCAATGAGTACCCCCAGAATCAATTTTGAGTCTAAGATTCCTACATCACTAGGTTGTTGTTTTTTCCAGGCTAAACAACAGCGGTAGCTTAATGAAGCAAATATTAAAGGTAACTGAATGTGCTACTAGATGCGTATTCTAGTTTTAATCTCTCCTTTGGGATCACACATTCAGAGTTTCTAGTTGTGTGGTAATTTCTTCTGACAGCTAGGCAGTGACTATCTCTTTCTCTTTCCACGTGCAGGAACACTGCAGTAGCTCCTGACCATAAATCTGGCTACATGGACTTTCTGTCAAATGAAAAGGAGATCTCAACATGATATGAAAACAAATATAATAAAAGACAGAGTTCTGTAGAATGGTATTTTCCAGCCAGCCAAGCCTATTCAGTACATAGGCATGCTATTGTTTGTTTGTTCAGGTTCTCCCCTTTATTTCTTAAGGAGACTGTGGGTACCAGGGTAAAATTTTGAAAAGGTGCCTAAGACACTTAGGTACCTAAGTCCCATTGATTTAAAAGGCAGTTAGCCATGTTTAAAAATGTTACACTTCATAATGAGTAATTTGTGTATTGAATAGGATTTTGTGTGGAAACTATAGGACTGCAAAATTCAGATTTTAAGTGACAAGAGTTTTAAAGGATTTGGAAACACATCCTGTAAAATTCTTGTCTGTATCTAGGCCATTCTCAGAAAAAACTTGCATGGAACTTCAAATTGTTTTTACCTGTATAAAGACTGAAAATCATCTGCAGCACTGGGCCATTGAGGATGTTTGGAAATATTAGGAAGAAGTTTTTTAGAAGTTTTTTTCAAACATGGACTTACTACAATTATTCTTTATGATTAAAGCTGCAACCAATAAGTCTGAGTTGAACAGGAAAATGATAAAGTAGCATTGAAAACATTCTGTGGCTCCATCCGAGTTGCACAGAACGTTTTGTGCAGCTAATTAAAATCTTCCTATCTTGGGTGACATAGCAAATTAGCTCCCCATGTTCCTAAATTGTTACTCATGTTGATAAAGATCACCATGAGTATCATGCTGTCCAAGGCTGAGAGAAGTTGGGACAGATGTGGCCTATCTTTTACAATCTGGCAATCACAGATCCGCTTTTTGTGTCTTTCTTCTTTACATCCCAGTTACTGCTGAATTTCAATCATGATTATATTGTAAGTCCTTTAATATAGCTCAGCTGGGCATCCAGCTCAAATGAATCTGGCAATGATATCAGAAATTAATTTGGGCAGGACACATATTGTATAAGACAAACTATATTCTTGATGACACTTGAAAATATGCTTATTCCCATTCTGGGGCTGCATCCAGCCAAAGCACACTACTACTGCTCTCTTCAGATGTGTCCTTTGCTCCTGGGAGTAGGATTTGAGAATGAGGCATGTTCTTTGAGAATACCTCAGTATTAGGTTCAGCCACCAAAAAAAAAAAAGGGGGGGGGGGGGTTAATTCATATATGCTGAAACTCTATTTAAAAATTATACTCCTGAATTTAAAATATGCAGTTTTTCCCTCTAGGACTCACTTTGAGAGTCTCCTGTTCTGATGTGTTTCTGTGTGTGTCCAGGCACAATGAGCATATGTTAAAGTGGCAAGTGCAAAGAGCCTTCTAAATGCAATCATTATCTTGAGGATTGAATTTAATACTCTACAGCTGCAATACTCTACAGCGGCTAATCTTTCTCCATAAGTCTCTCTCAATAAATTATCCTAAATCCCATAGTCTGCTCTCTAGAAAAGTAATCCCTTGAGGGAACATCAGAGTGGGAATGTGGGCTGGATGAAGAGCTACAATGCATGCTGGTATATTTTAAAGAGAAACACAAAGCAACCCTTGTTTTTTTCATGCCATCCCAGGGGATTTATTCTCCAGAGTTCCAATCCATTTTGAACAAATCACTGCTGGTCTAATATTTAGCTTTCCGTGGATGAATGCTGAAATTTCGTATAAAAGCTCATATGAGCTTTGGTTCACATTTTGATAGGACATTAATGCAAAAAAGCACCTTACTCACATTACCACTACTTAAGCCTCCTGTAAACGATATGTTGCATCCCTAATTTACATATAGCACAGTGATATAAGCTCTGCAAAGGCTGTATGTTTCCCACATAAATATAAACTATTATTTGTTGCTTTTCAGTGAAATATTGATTCCTTGATTTTCACAAATTTTACTGAGAAACTTAAATTTCCCTTCCTGGGACTAAAATTCACTGATGTGCACACACAAAAAATTAAAAAATAATTAAAAGCCAGATTCTCAGGATTGTTTGGTGCCTGCCACAGCTCTGGGAGAGGAGAAGAGGTGTCTATGTCACCACTGTGGCTCTTTGTCCCTCAGGCCACCAGGTACTGGTCTAGTTCCAAAGAACAGTTGAGAGCAACCTCAGAACTAATATCAGTTGTTCTGACTGTAGTAACCCCATGGGGCTATTCCTGCGGCTAGGGATCTCCAGCTACAGCAATACTAGAGCCATGCTCCCTTTCCCATGGTCGCCCAGCCTATGCAGGGCAGTCTACAGATAGATGGTTAATATGGCTTTAACACCAATGACACAAAGCAGCCTTAGTGAGGGCCACAATCTGGCCCAAATTCAACAATTAAAGAGAGAGAGAGAGAGCGAGAGAGAGAGCAGAGTTATTTGCATACAAAGGTCTAGAGATGTATTTTACATATCTTAGTTTTCAATTAAATATAATTGTATAAGGTACAATGTTATTTTTAAAGTAATTACTTCTTTTGTTATTACATACTATATACACAATAGGCTTGACCCTGCTCCCAGTGAAGTTGATGGCAAACTACAATATATATCAGTGAGACCAGAATCAGGCTCAATAAGAAAAAAAATCATTAAAGTGACCATTCATTCCAAATGTTGTTCAAATGAATTGAGCAGGCAGAAAGCTACCAAATACCCTCATTTCCCTCCTTTGACTATTTGGCCTGGCTGTGAAAGAGAGCTATGAGCTGAAGCCAGCTGAAGTCATTCAGAGAGGTGGGTGCTCCGCATTTTGCAAGACCAGGACCTTGGAGAATTGATGTTTGATTACTATGTTTCATTTTGTTTTATGTACTATAAAACATACCATGGCAAATGGACATAAGGCTGACACCTTGACTTAGTTGGAAAAGGGGAGTTTTCAAATAATCTTATAATGCAAAGTCATTATACCTATATTACGGGTCATTCAACCCCTTGAATCTGAAGCACTGAAACAAATTTGCTGTCACAGCTGAGATTCTTATGGACCTAGCAATTAGCTGTTGGTGTTATCTACAATTATGGAAACAGGTCTTTTCACTTTGGAAAACAAGAGTGGAACTTCAAGACACATTTTGAAAAGCAATATTTTCAAAGATTAATTCTCAAAATATATCCCCACCCCACCCCTTGGAGACAGTTTCTTTTAGAGAAAATAAAACAACTGAATCAGTTATCAGTAGGGAATTTGAATCAACCATATTCATTTTAGTTAACTGGGAAAACATCTTTTATGAGTTTTACTGCAACAGTTATAAGAAGTTCACATCCTGAGAACTCAAGCTTAGAGGTACAATCCCCACTTTATGTGGGTTGAAATAATTTCTATGTCATATTTGTGGTGTGATTCTGGGCTATAATTAGTAGAAAACAGGCTAAGCTGAATAGTAGACATGGGACCAAGTTTGTTCTTAAGTGGCTCTGTTTTTTAAAAACCCACTGGTTTATCTAATATACTGAAAAAGAAAGAAAGAATTCATTAGCAAGAACCCACATTTCTGATCCTAGTCTATCAACCATAGTATTTTAATATAAATTTTAGCTTACAAAGAAAGGGACGTTATGTAGGGACAAATCTGACACAGGGATGAGTAACTGCAATCACAGCAGATCCCCTAAAGTAGGCCCACTGATTATTACTTTCTGATCAGAGACAATTTTGCATAAAGACAACTCAACATTCACTTCATGCTTATGCATCCCCCAAGGCAATTCATACATAGCAGTGAGCTATGCCTCAAGGAAGAGAGGGTAGGTACAGGGAGGGTCTGGGCAGACCCTGGTTCCAGAGCTAGCTTTAGCATTGTTGGATGCACCTGCTGATGTGCTTTTCCTGAAAAGGGATGATTTCCTGAATTGAGGCCTAAATACTTTTGTTAGATTGGGGTTTTAGACAGCATGTCAGCAAGCGACTGTTCATTTTTCTGATAAATATACTTATTGGCATATTTCAGTAATTTCTTTGAATGATAGAAAAGCATTTTTCTAGAGATGTGACTCTGGTTGGTTATAATGTCCCTGAGTGGTGAGATGACCCACAATATTAACAAGAATACCAGTGTAAATGGAATATATTTATATTGATGATACAGAAGGCAAGAGATAAATAGAAACAGATCTGTGAGGAATCCTAAGATATACTTTCAACTTCTTCTGCAGAGGATTTATCCATCTTTTGAGATTTCTCCAGAGGATTTATCTGTTTATAATTTAGAACTGAATATTTTTCACATATCTTCCTGTGATACTTTATGTTCTGTACCTTCTTGATTTATGTTATAGATCTGTTCATTCTTCCACTGAAACCAAATGGGAAAAGCAATTTGGCCTTTTAATTGCTTTAAGAAGTAAAGTCCTTTAATTTTATTTGGAAAGGTGCAATAAAACTGAATGCAACACTTCAGAATGATTCACCATACAATCTAGTGGTTTTAACAGTAACATTGCTATAAGAGCAGAGTATCTAAGGATAATAAGTGTATTTTCTTTACACAGATATGAAATATGCTAATAGCTCACAGAAGTCTATTTTGAAATATTCCGATAAAATATTTTTTCTGTCCAGTGAAAGAGTGCTGGTGATGATTTTCAGATGATTGGAACTGAATTGGAAAAAGTTAACAAGGACTTTACTTAGAAATCCTGAAGCAACAGCTGAAAGTGCTTGGCCAATTTAGTACTGTATATACTGCTTCTGCCACTTCAAGTGAAGTGAATGTAACCCTGGTGGCTGATGGCAGCAAAAAGGGCTGGGTTCAATATATTTAAGGTCCCCCTTGACAAATAACTAAACCAGCTTGAGCTAAACACACTCTTCCTGGCTTCCCTTAACAAGCAGAACTTCCCGACTTGCAGCACTCTGTACAAACAAGGAAATCTTTATTAGGGGAAAGAGAATACAGTCATAATCTTGGGAAAACACAGTAGCAGAATAACACACATATATATATTCAAATAAAGAGTAAAATACTCCCTCTTCCAGAAACTTTGGCAGCAGTCTAACTCCTCTCCTGTCCACCAATGAGAATGTCCCACAGGTCCAGTACCTGCACCAATTCAGCCATCTATTAAACCAACTCATAGTTTGGGTTAGCAAATACAGTAGTCCAAGTGTTTCTTTGCAGGTCTGTCTCCAGGCCCAAAAGAGCTGCTTTCCTGATTCAGCCTAGTGATTTCACTCTATTAAGGGACTGTGTAGCTAGGACCTTAGTAGAATCCACTCAGATCTGTTGCTGTCCTCTGCACTATCCCTCACAACAAAGTCTTTGATCTGTGTTATTAAGTTCCCACAGATAGGGAGCCAAGATCACTTAGAACACTTGAGCAGTCTTAACTGCTTGAAAATGAGCCCTTTACTACAGAATAAGAGCTCTTTCCTGATCTGTGAATCACTCAGAGCCTACTACCTCAAAAAATTCAAGTTCATGTATAGTTATGGTGACTTCCCAAGTGTCAATAGAGGAATTGTGGGTAGGTAATCTATGCAAATAAAGATCCTGATGGTAGCATTTTCTCTTTTCACCAATAGAGGAAGTGAGAGCTCTTTCCCCTCTGGAGGCTTCTGGCCATAGAGCTTACATGACTATATGTGAAGACACAGTAAAATATAATATAATAGATGAATAAAACTGCTTTAAAATTTTGATTTGTGAGCTTGACTTTAAATATTTTAAAGTTCTTTGTGAGGTCATATCACCACATGTAACTGATGTACTATATACCAAGGCAGAATATGATCTAGTTATTAGATGGCATGGTGATGGGCATAACAGAAATCTGTAACACAGATCTGGAACACTTATTGTCCATGGCTGTTAATTAAACTATCAAGGTGAATAACATCCTTTCCCTAAACTTATATCTCTGAAGTGTTATAGTGAGAGCATCCACAAAAATGCTCATTTTGTCACATTTGTCTCTCCAAAATCCCCCAGAGATTGACTAGAACTTTTCTATCTTTTTAACTAGCCCTCTGCCAATATAGGATTGCCCTCTATGGTATTTTCACAAGTGTTTTGTCCATATTTTTCAGTTCAGTTTTAAATTACTGTAGTAATGGCTCGGGCTTCTTTCACTATTCTTGAGAGACTAGCCCCCAATTGAATAGATGTCAATCTTGTAACATTTTCCAGAAATTCTACATGTCTGAAATGATTTCCAGATTTGGAAGTTAAAAAAATATAATTTCAGGAAACAGACACACTCAGTGCTTTCCATGAGGATTAGCAAACTTTACCAATAATAAAGATGTTTTAATACTAAGTATACAGAGAGTATCAGTGCTTATATTGGGGAGTCAAGCAAGGAATTTAGATGCATCATGTCACATTCATCTGTGATTGAAAGTCACTGACTTCAGTAACATTAATTGAAATCTGGTCCATAACCTTCACCTTCAACATAAAAGGATGGGCTCAATCTTCATCATGTTAAGTTAACTGGGACAAGCATGATACTCACCTTATCAGGGCACAAGGGATATGCATATTCACAGATTCCTAGTTTTTAAGGCCAGAAGAGTCCATTAGATCATCTAGTCTGACCTAGATAGGCCATTAAATTTCACCCAGTTGCCCCTGTATCAGGCTCAATAACTTGTGTTTGATTAAAGCATACTTTCCACAATGGTATCCAGTCCTGATTTGAAGACATCAAGAGGTGGAGCATCCACAATATCCCTTGCTACTTCATTCCAGTAGCTAATCACCCTCACTGTCAAAAATGTGTGCCTAATTTCTAATATGAATTTGTCTGGCCTCAGCTTCCAGCCATTGGTTCTTGTTCTACCTTTCTTCACTAGATGAAAGAGCCCATTACTACCTAGCATTTTCTCCCCTTGAAGGTAATACACTGTAATCAAGTCACCTCTGAATCATCTTTTTGATAAACTAAGCAGATTGAGCTCTGTCAGTCTCTCATTTAAGGCATTTTCTGCAGGTCTCAAATAATTTTTGTGGCCCTTTTCTGCACTCTCTCCAGGTTTTCAACATATATTTTAAAATGTGGACACCAGAATTGTATGCAGTAGTCCACTCTTGGTTTCACAAATACCATATACAGAAATAAAATCACCTCCCTACTCCTATATTCTACTCCCCTGTTTATACATTGAAGGACAGCATTTTGTCCTTTTGTCACAGCATTGCACGTTCTCCCCTAACATGTCCCACTCATGCACAGCATTGTAGGAAGCGATGAAAAGCAAATTGTGACGTGGGACTGCCCTCAGGTAACACCTCATGGAATTTTACACTTAAATATGTCAAGAATTATTACAAAAGTAATTTTAGTTACTTACTTATGAGGTGGTTCCTCCTGGTTGAAGAACTGAAGAAATACTTCAGTTAATATTCTCCTTCATAAACATATAAGAAATAACCCCCAACCCCCTCCCTCCCCCCGACCCCACAACATACCTTTCAAGAGCCCTGGCATATAGGACGTAATATATGAGATGGCAAAATTGATACAATGACTTCCATATTCATAGATTCAGAGGCCAGAAGGGACCATTATGGTCAGATGAATTATTGTAAATGTCTATCATCATTAAGCCTTCCTCACCCCTCCCCTCACCAGGAATGTTCGGTTTCTCTTATATTTTATATTCATAGCAAAACACCGTTGTTCTGAGTCAATTAGAGCTGCTACACACATAATATAACTGACACTAAACTACAATTGTAGAGCAATACAAAGTTAAACCAACGTCACTACATACCTACTATTCAACCCACAAACACAAACCTTAACACTGCCACACCTATTGAACACCTTAATATTTGTTAAGCTCAGTATGTTTCACTTAGTGTACTTATATACTGGTGTGTACATTTACATGCTGTTCATAAATATCACTTAAGAAAAACATCACATACACTGAGCCACATAACTTGAAATGATAACACTGCTCTACAGCCAAAATGCTTCTGAAATAAATGTAGTCAAACTTTACTAATTCTGGGTCACTGAGAACAAAAATGATGCTTAAAATTGTTGATTGGCTCTAGTTTTCAAGATATGCTATTGGGTCAGTATATATGACCCTTGACTTGGGAATGGCGGAGAATAAGTGAGTTATAAAGGGAAGGGATCTCAATTTAAACCAGAAATGACTAAAATACATCTTTGACTGGATCTATGAATAAATCTATGACTGGGTTTGGACAGTACTTGCTTTTTAGGCAAAACAATGAATGATGCAATCTGAAGCTGGTATTGCGTCATACATAATATGAATTGCATCATGTTATTCCTAGAAGTCATGGATGATGCAATCATAATGAAGCTTACATCACTCTGCTGAACAAATTGTCCTATATCAGCTCTAGAAATCATACAGTGTCGTGCTCTCTTATTTGTCAGTGTTTGATTTTGCAAAGGGACACATTTCTGTTTAGCCAAAGTGAGCAGAGATGCCTCGTATTTGTGTGAACAGTGCAGATAACTTCTGCTATGTTTGTGGTGAAGTGACTTTTGCATCACAAAAGCGCAGTATAACCACTATGGTTAAGAAAGCCTATCACCTTTATTTTGGCTGCAAAATTGGAGATCAGGACAAGAGGTGGGCCCCACACATATGCTGCAACACTTGTGCAACAAATCTTCGCCAGTGGTTGAACAGGAAAAGGAAATCTATGCCTTTTGCAGTGCCAATGATTTGGAGAGAGCCAACAGATCATACCAGCAATTGTTACTTCTGCATGGTGCCTCCAGTTGGGAAAGGTGTGTCAAAGAAGAAAAAGTGGACTGTGCATTATCCAAACATTCCATCAGCTGTACGCCCAGTACCCCACGGAGAAGGACTGCCGGTTCCTGATGCACCAGAATCATTCTCACTTGAGTCAGACGAGGAAGAGGAAGAAACTTCTGGTCCTGAACCATCAATGTCACAGGACCCACATTTTCTCCCATCCTCCTCCTCTGAACCACACCTCATAACACAAGGTGAACTGAATGACCTTGTCAGGGATTTGGAACTACCCAAGAGTAAGGCAGAGCTGTTGGGCTCCGGACTACAGCAGTGGAAACTCCTGGCAGGTGATGTTAGGGTTTCCATGTTCCGTGACCGTCAAAAGGATCTTGTCCCATTCTTCTTCATGGAAGGTGATCTTGTAGCCTGCAACAACATCGATGGTGTGATGGCAGCCCTCAACATCGTTCACGATCCAGATGAGTGGAGACTGTTCATTGATTCATCGAAGACGAGTCTTAAAGCTGTTTTACTGCATAATGGCAATGTTTTGCCATCAATTCCAGTTGGTCATGCAGTCCATATGAAGGAAACCTATGACAACATGAAACAACTTTTGAGGTGCATAAACTATGACCAACATCAGTGGCAGCTTTGTGGCGATTTGAAGGTTGTTGCTCTCTTGCTTGGTCTGCAGACTGGATACACAAAGTACTGCTGTTTTCTCTGCGAATGGGATAGTCGTGCAAGAGATTCCCACTACATCAAGAAAGATTGGCCACTCCGACAGTCATTGGAGTCTGTGAGGAAAAGTGTTCAGCATCCACCACTTGTTGAATCAAGGAAGATTTTGTTACCACCCTTACACATCAAGCTGGGTCTGATGAAGAACTTTGTCAAGGCCATTGACAAAACACAAGCAGCTTTCAAGTACCTCCGTGGAAAATTTCCAAGGTTAAGTGAAGCTAAGATAAAGGAAGGTGTCTTTGTTGGTCCTCAGATTCGTGAACTTCTTCGAGATGATGCATTTGACCATGCACTGCGTGGCAAGGAAAAGACGGCATGGAAAGCCTTCCAGTTAGTGGCAATAAATTTTCTCTGAAACAACAAGGCAGACAACTACAGGTTGTTGGTGGAAAACCTCCTCAAGGCATACAAAAGCCTTGGTTGCAACATGTCACTAAAGATACATTTTTTGCACTCTCATCTAGATTTTTTTCCACCGAACTGCGGAGCAGTGAGCGACGAGCACGGTGAGCGATTTCACCAGGACATTGCAACAATAGAAACGCTATCAGGGCAAATGGAGCCCATCAATGCTTGCAGACTATTGCTGGACAGTGACAAGAGATGCTCCATTTAATGAATACAAGAGACAAGCCAAGAAGCGCCGAGTAGACACTGAATAGGACTAAACTATGTACAGAATAGTTTTTTGCCTTTTGTTTCATAATACATTTTATTTCTATAACCCTTTTGCTGATTTTTAAAGTGTTACATAAACAGGACAGGTGAAAGATTATCATGTAAAGCAACCATAAACACATGAAAAGACCTAGGTTTACAATTTATGATTAAAACTCTACTATCTACACAATATACATAGACATAAAATGTAAAAACTTAAATATCTTAGAAACAGTAGCCAATCAGTTGTTTTAATTGTCATATTTGAATTCAGCACATCAAAATACATAATAAATAGCACATTTTATCTCTGAAGCAGACGACTTCTCAAAAATTGTAGACCAGTGTAATGGAAGCTCTGCTTTTTATTTAAATAGTGTGGTTCCACTTACTGACATGGCTTCTTATAAAATGAGGAGGAGGGAAGAACACATTCCTCACAGAGGATCTGAAGCAGCTTACGGAAACCTCAGGAGAACACACCCCACATCCAAGAGAGCCAACAGTGGACAAAGATAGCTATTTTGCCTCCCTCCCTAACAGAATCTGGGGCAGCCTGGAGGAACCCTTCTCAAAGATGACTGGGCTGGGGGTAAATGAGGGCACTGTGAGGAAGCTGAGCAGGAAGATTACTGTGAATGTCCTCCCATAGCTTGCCTGTGAGCCCTTTCCTGTGGACCTTTCATTTGCCACTGGGAGGAAAGGGGGGTGTCTATCTATTCCCTCACCCCCAGGACCTGTCTTTTGCCAGATTCTTTGCTGCCACACACTCAAATTGATCCATTCAGGCTTTTCATCCAAAAGTATCAGCCTATTGACTTCAGGCAGCCCCAGGGAATGGTGCGTCTCACCCTGGTCTATGCTGCTGATGTTCCCTGAATGAGAGGTGGTACTTGGAGCTATGAAAAGGAGGTGATCAGTCTGGTGCCAAAAGTGTCAATAGAAACAGAATAATAATTAATAAAGAACAATAGTAACCCTTTGCCCTACCCAACTCGCAAATTTTAAAAAAGTGATGGGTAGTAAAACATGAGAGCACCTGCAAAACATCACAGTTGTGAAGAACTCATTTAAGGTGAAACTCAGTGTTAGAGTAAAGGGTTTTGATGGGGGAACCTATCCTATGTGAGCCCTGAGAGGGGTACAGAACACCTATGCAATCTGACTGGAGCCACTACTTCTCACTACCTACTGATGGTTCTTCCCATCAGCTACTTAGAGCACAATCCTGCAGCTTTGCAATCAATGGACATTATACCACCAAACTAAATGGGAGCAGTATTGATCCTATAGTGCCTCATAGCCCATGGTGACAATCCTTATGTAGAGTGGTGATCAAGAAGAGCTACAGTTCATGGACTTACAGGCCACACTCTTGCTTCTCTTCTCAACAGTCCTGCTGTAGACTTTAGCTGTATAGTGCACAGAATGATCCTGCGTGCCAGACACAGCTGCTGTAGAGCTCGGCTTTGTCATAAACAGAGTGATCCTGCATGCCAGAAATGTTGTTTCTATGTTTTGGGTCTTCACTGGCCACCCAGGGCCTACAGGATTTGGTCTTATAATATGATTCCATTGCAAATGAAGTATTTAGAAAAGAGTGTAATAAGATGCGAAAGAACCAATAAATAACTATACAAATTATTTACATTTTATTCCTGGAGGGGAACAGCAGTGGCTGGGTTGTTTGGGCTCTCAGTTACAATCCTGAAGCTTGTTACTTCGAATCTCATTCATTCTCCCACTGGAACACCACCTCCAATGTAGTTGGACATGGTGCTGGCTACATCACTCCTGTGTGTACTGCTGGCCATGAAAATTGATTTTCCTTTACCTGATGAGCCCTGGGCTCAGAGAGGATTTTGGCTTTGACATTTTATTCTCTTTCTATAATTAAATGTCTTTGATGCAGGAGGATATGAAGTATATTTAAGTATTAAATAAGGGTGACGGAGGGAAATAAAACTGGAGGTAAATTCAATGGAAACATTTCTTGTGTCATATATGGAAAAACATACAGTATGTATAATATTTTGGTGGTATTTACTGTTCTCTTCTCATAAGAACATAATATCCATTTCCCTTATTCCTGGGAGTCATCCCACTAAAGCCTTATCTCAGTTGTGTTTAGCGAAGTGAAAACAGCTAGAATTGACACAAACTGAGCATAGCTCAGACTTATTCTGTGTAGATTCCTCCTCCAACTCAGCCAGTACTCCTCATTCCTGACATCCATTTCAAATGCGCCATGTCTCACTGATAGTCATAAGACTACTCACCGGAGTAAGAGGTACAGGATCTGGCCCATACTGTAACTTCTATTAGCATTAAAAAGGGTTGCATCAACTATGTCTTTTGTAGCAAGAGCAAACTAGACTCCCTTTCTCCTTGTGTTCTAATGTGTTTAAAGCAGTTTGACTTAAGTAACGAAGAACCTTATGGCCATAAAAGTTTCCAATGAAAATATTTAAGTTCAAAAGGTACTGATTTATTTCTGCCTTTCACTCAAAGACTCACTTTAAGTGTTGGATTATCTGGGAGGAATTTTATTGCAAGAACATACACATCATCAGCCAGTTAATTAGACCTTTCCCTGCAAACCTGAAACTGAAAATTTCATAGGTTTTTATTTTCTATTTATTTATTTAAAGGAAATGCTTTGATAGTCTGCACACACAAGTTTTATAATGGACATTTTTGAACATTCTGAAACTTCAAAAGGATTGTGTCCTATTTTAGACATTTATTATTTTTCAAATATCCATTAATGTGTGGAATACGAGTGTTGCAAAAAGAGAACTACTTGTTTATTCTTCCAGATCTGTACAACCTGCTTTTCCCATTCCTACTGTGAACTTCTTTGAACACCATTTCCATTGGGTATGCCAACTTTTTAGATTTTGTGAGCCAAAGCCTCCTAATTTCAAAGCCAGCTTGCATCACCATGCAAGTTCAATTTCTATTTTATACTTTAAGGATTACATTGATGAAATCTGATTCAGTTACCTTAGGGCTAAAAAGATTGAGGTTTTGATCAATGATCACTGTCAGCTTTAGCACACATTTACTTTAATCCTGCTAGAGTGTTGGAGCCATTAGGATTGTTTTTGCTGTAGTTAATTCAGGGTTTTGGACTGGAAACAATCCCTTAATTTTAAACATAAAAATTTATTCATGTCAGCTACATTTTTGGATCTATGAAAATTTCGATTAAATGTATAATATGTCATCTGCTCAGCTGTGCTTTGAGACATGGGCAATTCTGTGTAACTTTTATAAAGTAATTGCTTATGACTCAGTCAATTTTCGGTAAAACTACTTGCGCGCACACACACACACCTGCCTTTGCATGTACAAAATATAGGACACTGACTTTAGAAGTTATGCTAAATGACTACAGTGCAGGAAACAATCAAAAATGTAGAAAAATGGGAAGACACCCGAAATGAGGTGAAAAAGGATACAGGTTCTCTGTGCTACTCACATTCCAGCATTCTCAAAATATTCATAGGTTGTTGTGTTTTGTCCCCGCCCCACACAAACACACAAAAGCAATTGGAACTTTATAAAAGAAGAAACAAATACTGTATCTGGTCAGTTCTTGTCCTTAGGAAAGTGCAGGATAACTGACATTATCTTGGGCCGTACATAGCTCAGATTTATTCTGTACAAAACACAGTCATTCCACCTCATCCTGACTACAATACACCACTGAACTGCATCTTGGACCTCTCTAGAGTACAGGCCTGAACATACCAAGTGGCAACAAATTGTGCAGCGGTTTGGTGATGTGAAGTAATGGCCTTTGTGGACTAGGAAAAAATCACCAATCTATTTTTTCACTTGAAATTTATGCCCCATTTGAGTCCAGGTCTCCAAAAGTTAAGTGTACCTATTCACACATTTGTATGGTCACAGGCAAACCTCTTTTTACTACATTATTCATTGTAGAGGATAATATGTGAAGATGAAAAATTTAAAAATACGTGCAATAATATTCCAAATGCCTGCTATTTATTGTTTCCAAATTGTACATAAATATTTACTAGAATTCTGTATTTGCTTATCACTGAATAAAGAATACTAATACAATATTATGTTTCTCTTTCTGCAGTAATATTTGTATTTCCATGACATACACTGTAAGACATCATTTATTGTGACATGGGTCTTTATTCTCTTAAGGGAACACTACAGATTTTCCTCCTACATTAACTTACCAAGCACAGTAAGTAATTATTTTGGGGTGAAATTTACCGAGATGCAGCGGCCTATGCAAAGCACTCTATACTGTAAGGCTGCACGTGGCTGGCTGTTGGCAGAGCAGATACACAAAGCGCCTCAAGCAGCTTGTATATATTGTGAAGAGAGTCTGCATGATGACCTCATAGAGACCATAGTGGAGGGAGGAGTGGGGAAGGTGCCATAATAACTGGTATTATGTCGATTCCGTGATCCTATCACCCTGTACAAGTAGCGTGGAGGGTATGTGGCTGCTTTAAAAGTTGCAGCCACAGTGGGGGAGACTAAAGTGCAGTTCTACGCCATGGGCTTGGGTTCAGGTTGGTTGATATCCCCTCTCCAGTCCCTTCCACACACAAACTTCACATATTTAAAACTCATTTATTTGGGTTTTATGAAGATGAACTGATCTTTATTATACAAACAGAGGATTTTTGCCCATAACTTAATGTTTCAGTGTTGTTGTTTTTCTAAAAACAATCCCAGCTCATAAATTACAATACAGTCCTGCAGACACACATGTTAGTAACTAACTTTTTGATCTCATGATCATTGATCTCATGTACATAAAGTTACTTGCATGTGTAAGTATTTGCAGGATTTGGTATTATTGGCCAGATTTGCAAAGGTATTTAGATGCCTAAAGATGCAGATATGTGCCTACTGTGCACCTAAGCATGCTCATCAATCAGCACTCAGCTGGCATAACTTCTCAATGTGCAGCCAGATGCACAGAATTCTATTGTGTATAGAAAAAAATCCTGAGTTGAATGCATAATATTACATAATACGTGCACAAACCAAAATCCTTGTTTAAGGGCCCCAAGTTAACCTGTGAGATTTATGGAACATGAAATCACACCTTCCCACATGTCTGTCTTTGGAAATCTGCAGGCAACTGTGATATCAAATAGATGCCACTGTCTACATGGAAATTAGTAATCTGAAGGTCCTTAGCATCAGCCCTAGGGCTGAACAGGCACACACAAATAACTAATAGAGTTCTTACTTCACCATTTCCACCTAAGCAGGAAATACTACAGGTCATTTCAGCCAATGAGGAACAGGCACCTAGTTTGTGCAGGATCCCCAATGAAAATGTCAGTAGCCTAGAGGTGAAGGAAATTGGGTTAAAAAAAAATTACCACCACTTACAGAGGTGTAAGGATAGAGGACATTGGTTATAAAAAAATTCTATTCTCCATTCGATAACCAGGCGCACGCTTCCATATTAAAATTGGGTTACGTGACCACATCAAGTTTTGCTGTCACACAAGGGAAGTAATAGGTTTAAAAAATGGAGAAGTTCTTCTACACTGGGGAAAACTCTAAAATATTATCACAGCTAAGAAGAACTTCATTCAGCTCATCAGTTATTCATACATTTCTTCTGTTGTTTTACTTATAACCAAATTGTTTAAACATGCTCCCACACAACACCTCTTCCCTTCTTTTCAGGCTTAGCCTGCAGCCATGATGACAGTGGGTGAGGAGCAATCCAGTAAGGAAAAATGGTGGAAGGGGGAGAAAGGGAATGGCTGAGGGGAAAAGGGGAGTTAATAAGGTAATGAGAAGAGACACAAGGGAAATGACAATAAAAGGGAAGAAAAGAAAAAGCAAGAAAGAAAGAAAGAAAAAAGAAAGAAAAGCAGAACACTAAGAAGAGAAATCTACCTAAAAAAAAGTTAGAATATTTTACCTTTTTTCTTTGTTTGAAAGAAGGACTGGGATAATGACTGATTATTACAATCCAGTTTAATCTACCTAAATGTCATAGGAATTAACAATAAAAATCCAGCAAAGCAAATTACCCAATGGAAGTATTGGCTACTCGGTTGCCATAGGCTAATTGATATCTCTTTTAAAAGTGAGACCCTGGATATAAATAGGGGTGTAGAGCACAAGGGTTAAGATTCAGTTCCAGTATCATGTCAAGTGTATCACAGCTATGTTGTGAGTTTCTGAAATACAGGACCAGAATTTGATTTACCATTTCAAAGAACAAAGGCAGAAATAAAAAAAATATTGTTTTGCGAATATAATCGCAAAGATATTGAAAATTAAATTAATGCATCTTTAAGAAACTAATTTTAACCAGCTGAATTCTGATATTCTTCCAGTGGGTTGGAACTGTGTCCTTAAAATTAGTACACAGGGTTTTCATTTTCAATAGCAGTTGCTAGGAACCACTTCTGTTTCCTAGCAACCTAATTTTAACCTACTTTCTAAATACATCTCTTAAATGTGCAGGAATTAGTTTTAGATTTTTCTAGGGAAATTATTTAGCTCTTTCATCAGTACAAGAATACACATACAGTAGTACATTAAGTATCTTTTCTATAGGAGCTTATTTAAAATGTGCTATTTTTTCCTAAACTTAAGTGCAGTGAATGGGAACAGGGTTATCAAAAAACCCTGTAGCAAAGTAGCTACTCCCTGTTTGCTGTCTTTTTGGTGCTAGCCTAATTATTCACTCCTTTTGTACATAAAATTATGTTTACTGGTCAAAGAAAAAAAATTGTTTCAGTGGGAAAGATTCTTGGATAATGGAGAAAGTTACCTGAGAACACTATGGCTTTTTAAGGGTTCAGTCTTCAGGGAGATATATATATATAATTGCAACTCTCAGAGGGATCTTCAGGGTGTCATATACTGAATATTAAAGTCCCTGGCACGCACTTAGGCATGCTTTGAACTCCTAAGAAAACACATCTTATTGCTTTCCCCTATGAAGCCAAAACTTTTTTATTTAAATTCATGACAAATGGATGGTGTATCAAGGGAACAAACTACTCCCCATAGCAGTACCATTCTCACATGCGCTGTTTAGGTATCATCTTGGTAAAATTGGAATCCTTTGTTCTTTTCAGAACCAGAGCACTGGCTTCCCTCTAAAGATTAAGAATGAGTAACTAATTAAGGTGACAGTTTTAATAAATGTAAAGTGAGATACTGTTTGCATGGTCATACTGTTTTAATCCCTCCCCACCCCACACACATAAAACAAATGAAATGAAGTAACATAGACTTGTTCGTCTCCCATAGTAAGCCTCCTGGGGGCAGGCAGTCTCCATGAGGATCCCCGCATGGAGTTCCTCTGCTACCACTATGTCAGAAGAGATGGGTAGGGTTTGCCTTCCTGGGGCAAACTTGACATATCCCAGGGAATCTGAAGGATGCCTGGACTATCCATGTGGTGGCACTATTTCTCTGTCCCAATGATCACCCCCAATCCTTGGCAGTAGGGCACAGAATCTAAATCCAGAATGACTTCAGTAGAATTACAGTGGTATTATTGAGATCAAAATCTGGCTCTGAATACTTGAGTGAACTGTGCAAACCTACAGAGGTCCCCACCAAGTCTTACAGCTTTCTGTTCTCACACAGTTCACCCTCCAATAGGACCTAGAGACAGATCCTTCCTACCAACAACCATGTATCTCCCGTCCTGGTATAATTTACCTGGGGGGAAATGTTCTTTGATGGAACCCAAGCCATATTCCCCCTTGGTATATTGTGGGATTGTTTCTCCTCCCACATACCAGGTCTAAGAATATCAGACAAAATACCTTTCCCTGACTGTCACTTGTACATGTGGTAGGCTCAGTCAATCAGGGATCCAAAAGAAATACCACATGGCTGCAATCATATAATAAAAATCAACCAGTCAAGCTTGCAGCTCAAAAATGCACTGTGGAAAACTGACTCTGACCAGACAGTTGCCAGAGAAAAACAATGGGGATATGCTCAATTTCAATGACACTTTTACTGACATTTTTGTGAAAGTTCCATGAAATCAATATTGGCAAATCCTCCCTTATGGGGTCCCAGAACTCAGGCTCCAGCCCAGCCCTGAACATCCACACAGTAATTTTACAGCCTTGCAGCCTGAGCCCCGCAAGCCTGAAGTCAACTGACTTGGGCCAGCTCTGAATGTTTAATTGCTGTGTAGATGTGCCCTCTGAGTCCCCTTTTCCAGACCCGAAGAAGAGCTCTGTGTAAGCTTGAAAGTTTGTCTTTCTCACCCATAGAAGTTGGTCAAATAAATGGTACTAAGTCACCCACCTTGTTGGACTCACTAGAGAGGGACACATTAACATATGTGAAAAACCACTGACTTCCTATTACTGAGCTTTAAATACACTTAATGAATGTGGGACAGGAACAAACAGATGTAAGAGTAGAGAAACACAGCAAACATTCACAGATATCTTTGGCTACACTGCTAGAAAGCTGCTGCTCAAAGTGACAAGCTCTATGTAGTTTAGTAGGGACCTGATCTAAATCTCACTGAAGTCAATGGAAAGACTCTTATGGACATCATTGTACTTTGGACCAGTCCTTAAATACACAAATAATATACTTACTGTACCACTGCTGATACAGAAAAGAAGGTATGGCTTGCAAGGAGAAGGAGAGAGTTAAGCAACGAGGATACTTAGAATCCATTGAGCCATGAGAGATAAAGAGATATTCTAAAAGGCTTCTGGACATATGTGAAGACATTTGAGGATAGTAAGAAAACATGAAAATGGGCATAAGATGGAATCACAATATTTCCTTCATTTCAAGCTGCTGATTCCTTTTCAAGATGACGCCTGTTGTGAAGGGTCACACAAAGGCCTATGAAGCCTTATTTGGTCATTGTAAGAGTATAATAGCTAGTGAATCCCCTTCCTCTGATTTAAAGACTTTTAAAAATACAATTCTAAAATTAAAACCAGACTGGGAATGTGTGATTCTCATAGGGGCACTAATATTCTAAAGGCATAATTTGATACACAATTTGATCCACTAGATTCAAAATCCAGGTCCAACAATAGAGAATAAAAAACAACAGTACCTAGCTCTTATATAGCACTTTTGATCAGTAAATCTCAAAACACTTTACAAAAGAGGCCAGTATCATTATCCCCTTTTTACAGATGGGAAAACTGAGGCTCAGAGAGGTTGAGTCAGAAAATAGCTTTATGAAAACAACCCAGAATAACACTGTTTTTATTGGCTTAACAGAAAACTGGTTCCTTTAATCTTTTCCTGTCTATTTGTGATAAGGAAGACATAGACACAGTCTCTATTTTTGAAAGCTTGACCAAACTCTGAAGACATACATTTAAATTAATTAAGCATGCCAAGAGCATTCATATATTCATATTTTACTCTGCAAACTATGAGTCTTAATACAGAGCACTATATATATGGGGCCATGTGATTCCTTCAACTATGAACTCAACTCCCTGGAAAGAAGGAAAAAGGGGATGAAATTCAGAGTGATTTTGTAGTTGCAGATACTTCCAAAATTTCCTATTTGCCAGAATGAGTAAATTTGTCTCTCTCAGATTAAATATTATATGATTTCCATATGTACGAAATATGTATTATGTTAACAGCTAGTATCCTGGGATTCGATATTTTGGCCCATATCCTCTTTTCACTTACAGTGGTTTCAGACCTATATAACTCACTTGGCTGTAGTGAAGTTACTCCTGCTTTAAACTGGCATACATTAGAAGAACCTATGTCTTGGTTCAGACTATTAGTGAAATATTTCTTCTCTGTTCAGGTGCAATCTGAGAACCCTTGCTCATTCTCTTGCTGGTCTGAATATGCCTACTTAAGTCAATGGGACTACTGGCATGGGAGTAAAAAGATTATTTTACTATCAAATATAACTATAGTATGACCACATATCCATTTAACATTTCTAGCAGGATGCATGGAAATACATTGAGCAGCAGATAGTCTTTTTGATGATGAAACTGCATGAGTAATAACCTTATCATAGGATTTAACACGATCCTGATACTCTGACATTCTTATTTCCATGGCAACACTTGCAACATTTTATTGCTGTAAGGTCTTTCACTGAAGAAATAAGACTACACAAAGATAATTTGAAGAAAAATACACATACGCACACGAACAGACAAAACCAGCCTGTACAAAGATCCTTTGGGCTTTAATTCAATCAAGCATGCTCAGATTCGTAGTCATGAAAACATATCTCTTCAGACCTCCTAGAGAGATTTTGCATGGGCATTGTCATTCATCTATTATGCTCAGGATGAAAGCTTGAAAAAGACACATGAAAGCTGTCTATGTTTCTAAATTTCAAAAACCACAAAACCAAAGTGCACAAGTTACTCACATGTGTGGGTGTTTGCAGGATCATGGCCTCAGACAGCAACGCTAGGGTAAGGTGTGGAACTGAATGGAGTACTTCTGCACCTCTGTGTTTCCCAGCTGGCAGAGTGGATCCTTGGGGCTGGTACCAGTCACCACAATTTAGAGTTATCCTGAAGCTGCTCTGAGTTATACTAGGAGAAAATTGGCTTCCAGCTGGCCCCAAGATCAGGGGAATACCCGGAATGGTAGCATACAGCCAAATGCACATGCTATATATATATTTGTATCCAGTGTTGACAACTCTCATGATTATATCATAAGTCTTGTGTATTTGTAGTTTTCCTTAAAGCTCCAGTTCCTGGAGCCCTGGGGTTACATGAGTCTCTTAGGGTTTTTACAATAAATAAATAATCAAGTTTCTATCACTCATGGTTGTGGAGAAAAGCTTGACCACACAAGCCCTAAAGGCTCAAAATTCAAAGGGCAAATCAAAAGAAACCAGAATTTATTCTTTTTTTTTTTTAATATTATGCTATTTTGTGGCCTGACTCATGATTTCTGAATGTTCAATGTTGGCAGTTGAGTGCCTGTTTTCCCCTCTCCTCCACAGTTTAAATATCATTTGTCTTCTTGGACCCTGATCCTGCAAACACTCATGCATGTGAGTAATTTTATACACAAAGTAGTCCCAAGGACACGACACGTGTAAAAGCCAGATTCTTTGAAGATTAAACCTGAGACTGTAAAGTCCTCAGAGCAGAAATGTTTGCAAAGTTCCTAGCACAATATGGCCCCAATCCTTTTTGGGGCTGCTGGACAGTAATACAATAAAAATGTTAAAAAATATAGTAATATGAACCAAAGGCTAAAACATAGGGACATAAACTGTGAAATAATGTATCATGAATAATTGTTATTAGATATGTATTCAGCTCCATATCAAAGTTCATGGTTATTCTGTAGCAATTCTCTCTGTCTAGGATTGGAGCCTAAAATGCTGTAAATTTCTTTTGCCTACTGAGCTTCACAAATTATTTTTCCTTTCATTACAGGCAGCGTAGCTGGTTAAGCAGTGAAAATTTTTGCCTAGTGGGAGACATTTTGTACCTCCTGGCAGCTGAAATACCGTGTTCACCTGATGATTTGTGGGATGTTATTAATGTACTGAAGAATTCTGCAATAGAAAATGAATCCACATTTCCAGCTGAGGTTATAGATGCTGGGCAAATGACAGAAACACTGTATGCATTGAGATACCCCTTCAGTTTTCTTGCATTTATGATCTGGAGGCTTTTCTGGGGTAAAAATTTAAAAAAAAAAATCTAGTTATATGTCCTGAGAATGAATAACAAACTATAATTCAATCTTACATGGTCTATTCATATTTCTTGGTCTTAATAATGATGTATATGCACCAGGTATTAGTAATATTAATCTCCCTGTTATAGGGTATATGTATGTTGTATGTGTTGCTTAAACTGAGTCTAACACATATACATCAGAAGCAGAAAGCCTGCCAAACAGTCTGTGGGGCCATTGGATGACTGAGGTGCTAAAAGAGCACTCAAGGAAGACAAGACCATTGCAGAGAAGCTAAATGAATTTTTTGCATCAGTCTTCACTGCAGAGGATGTAAGGGAGATTCCCACACCTGGGACATTCTTTTTAGGTGACAAATCTGAGAAACTGTCTCAAATTGAGGTGTCAGTAGAGGAGGTTTTGGAACAAGTTGATAAATTAAACAGTAATAAGTCACCAGGAACAGAAATACTAACTGTGGGATGTAACCTATTACTTAAATCAGCCTCTGTACCGGATGTCTGGTGGATAGATAATGTAACGCTGATTTTTTTAAAACAAAAGGCTCTAGCGGTGATCCTAGCAATTACAGGCCAGCAAGCCTAACTTCAGTACCATGCAAACTGGTTGAAACTATAGTAAAGAACAGAATTAGCAGATACGCTGTATGTTGGAGAAGAGTCAACATAGCTTTTGTAAAGGCAAATCATGTCTCACAGATATATTAGAATTCTTTGAGGGGGTCAACAAGCATGTGGACAAGGCTGATCCAGTGTATCTAGGTACTTGGACTTTCAAAAAGTCTTTGATAATGTCCCTCACCAAAGGCTCTTAAGCAAAATAAGGCATCATGTGATAAGAGTGAAGGTCCTCTCATGGATCAGTAGCTGGTTAAAAAATAGGAAACAAAGAGCAGGAATAAATGGCCAGTATTTGCATTGCAGAGAGGTAAATGGCAGCTTTTCCCAAAACTTTATACTGGCACCTGTGCTGTTCAACTTATTGATAAATGATCTTGAAAATAGGGTGAATAGTCAGGTGGCAAAATTTGCATACTATACAAAATTCTTCAAGATAGTTAAGTCCAAAGCTCACTGCAAAGAGTTACAAAGAGATCTCACAAAACTGGATGACTGGGCAACAAAATGGCAGATGAAATTCTACGTTGAGAAGTGCAAAGTAATCCCAACTATAAATACCAAATGATGGAGTCTACATTAGCTGTTACCACTCAAGAAAGAGAACTTGGAGTCATCAATGACAGTTGTCTGAAAACATCTGTTCAGTGTTCAGCAGCTGTCAAAGAAGCTAACAGAATGTTAGGACCTATCAGAAAATGGGTAGATATTAAGACAAAAACTATCAAAATGCCACTATTCAAAATCTATGGTACGCCCACACCTTTAATACTGAGTGCAGTTCCAGTCACCTCATGTCAAAAAAGATACATTAGAATTGAAAAAAGTACAAAGAAGGGCAAAGAAAATTATTAGGGGGATGGATCATCTTCCATATGGCACATAACTCAAGAACTAGGGGTCACCAATGAAATTCTTAGGCAGCAAGTTTAAAACAAACAAAAGGAAATACTTCTTCACATAACACACTGTCAATCTGTTGGAACTTGTTGCCATGAGATGTTGTAAAGACCAAAAGTATAAGTGGGTTCAAAACAGAACTAGATAAGTTCATGGAGAATAGGCTTATCAATAGCTATTTGCCAAAATGGTCAGGGATGTGCCATTCCCGAGATGTCTGTAACTCTGAGATTGTACTGTAATATAATCTTGTGATTACTAATAGAACCTTTTATTATGTATCTACTTTTGATGTTTAATACAGAGATAATACCTTTGCTTATCAAAATTCTCTCATCAGCCTCATTTTAAAGTACTGGGTGCTGTTATCTTGAATGCTCATTCTTGGAAATAACCCCCAGACCTCAAAAATAATATTTCAGTTGACCTGACTGGCTGCTAATCCAATACAATCCCCAGAATTACTGAATTTCATAAGAGAAACTTGTAATTAGGAATCCAACAGAAACCATGATGCCCTTTCCAGTGTGAAGTACGTATAGGAGAGAATATATGATGAGTAGCCACAATCAGTCCGATTTCTAATGAAACTGACCTGTTAATGTATACATACTGGATATTTCAAACAGTCTTAATTTTTGAATCTTTGCCAAAAGTATACTTCAGTGATAGATTGGAGGATCTTAAGCTGGGACTTTTGGGTTCTTTTCCTAGTTCTACCACTGACTTACAGTATGACTTTGTGCAAATCACTTAACTTCTCAGTGTTTGATGTATGGATGTAATAAAACTTACTTACATCACAGGGAAGTTATGAGGATTCATAAATTAAGGTAACATTCAAGCTTCATATATCCATGTACAACATCCACTAGAGTGATTGGGAACCCCACATAATTTTCTCTGAAATCCCTTAATATTTGTACAGAATTTTCAGATAAACAGACTCCACTCCAAATGGGCTTTTCCATAGGTTTCTTTTTCTAAGGAAATAACAACAACAATAATAAAAATACATAGGACATTTCACTCATAAATTTCAACTGCTTTACACAGGATTATCTCCGTTTTAATGATGGGAGTAATCATTACATTATTATTTCTCATAATTTTAGGAATATCTTTGATTTGTTAATATTCAGTAACTAAAAATATCTCCCTTTTATCTCTTAGCCAAATAGAGCCCAATATACTGCATATTTCCAATCAGGCTCCTCTGCTGGAGAAAAAGGATTCCCCATCAGAACTGTCTCCCATCATGGGCCTGAATCATGCACCAACCAGTTGGACTTTATTCCAATCCCCAGACAAAATGTCACCTCCCATCATTGTCTATGAACTGTTCATCAATCAGTGGGTCCAACAGTACCAAAGGGTTAGAAAAGGCCCCTTTATAACCAGACTGTGTTCCTGTCCTTCCTTCTCTCCACTGGGGCTGGAGAACTACGTGTGTGTGTGTGTGTGTGTGTGTGTGTTTCAGAGGCTTTTCTTTTGCCTTTAAGCGGAGAAATGAAAACCATTTCAGGATTGACTCATTTTTTATTTTATTTAAATGACCTGTCATAGCCAATCCGTTGTTTTGAAATTGCCAGCAATTACTACCTCACTGTTTAATTCCAACCCTTGCTTATTTACGACTTCCATATTGATTATCTTTCCAGGAGTCATGGTCTGGCACACCTTTTTATTGTCTGTGCTGTGTTGATGGGTGATCTCTGTTGGTAGCCAGCTTAACTCAAAAGTTTATGCTCTGTCTTACATTCACTAACAACATGATATTTTCTAAAAACGTTTTCAGAGCTGGCACTGGCACTGAATACAACAGATATGACAGAAGAACTGACTGCAGCAATATTTCTTTACTTCTCCAAACCACAGCTCTGGAGGGAAGCTGTATCAGTAAGCCCTTTCTAGCCATTTGGGGTATCTTTATCTAATTCAGAACAGAGAGCATGCCCTGTGCAATCTGCAGATGCTGCCTGTCATACAAATAAAGGAGGCAAAGCCTTATGCTAACAGTGAATAAACTAAAATATAAACATTTACATCAGAAAAGTAGAAAACTTTCATTCTGATTTTCAGACTTTCCATAACAATCACCAGTGTCACTCTCCTGGAAAGCAAAGGAGGACACTGGTTTTCTATTATAGGTGGGGCAGGTAGCACCACCTACTATTAAGGTTGCTGGATATATATCCCATTATAAGACCCCCATTTTCAGTTGCTTATTTACTAGAAAATTTCAGCCAAATTTGTTAAGCCATTTCTGGGGCTAGAGAAAAAGACATCCTTTTGATCATGTTAAATTTTTTAGGAACCTTCTCTTAGAGAATCTCTAACACCTGCATGCTTTGGAGCAGGGACTTGAATTTTGGGAGGGAGGTGGCTTTTGAATCAGGGATGGGCCTTTTGCTGTTATGTGAAAATCCTCTTAAAATTTGGCCAAATTATAAGTCTTTAAACTTATAACTATAGGTCAGTTCATACCTACTCAGTAGAGACTTGTTAGAGATTCACAGCATCCACACTGAACATGGTCTCTAGCCCAAAGACTGCAGAGCCATAGGCAAGACAACCTGCAATTGCAGCTCTGAGCTGCTGCAGGGCAGAGTCAGAGATGGGGTCAAGGCTAGAACTTGGAACCAAGAGCAGGAAGCTTTCCTCTCCTGTGTTCTCAATGATCTCCCAACTGGGACTAGGCAGTGTATTAGAGGAAGCTGCTAATTTGAATACATAGAGGACAACAGCAAGACCTGAAGGGCAGGAAGGGGAGTAGATTGAGACAAGGAGTCTGGAGTGGGGTGGGAGACTGGGACTGAAGACCTTCCAGAAGAGGGAGGGGAAACTGAGACTGGGAGTTGGACAGAGTAGGGGAAGAGGGCAGATCTGAGAGTAATTGGGCAAGGAGACTGGGAGATAGGGGACAGAGGAGACTTGGGTTTGGGGAGGGAAATGATGAGACAGAGATGCAATGCATGGGAGAACAAGACCACACAAGGATACTGGAACTGAGCAACAGTGGGGCAGGAGGAGTGGGGACGATAGATACAGATGGAGAAGTGTGAGTGACTGGTCAAAGAACCTTGGGCAAGGAGCCAATGAGGGGATGGGACATTGATATTGGGCAATAAACCCAAGGAGGAAGACTGGGATTAGAACCAATGGGGAGTGACTTGACGGAGGGGAGGGACAAAGACACATCAGATACAGAGTTGGGAGGCGGGGAGCTGGGACTGGATGAGCAAGAAAACTGGGGACAAGGAGCAAGGGGGATTAAGAGGGAACTGGAGTAGCTGGGCACTGGGAATGGGGGGGGGGGGGGGAGACTGGGACTGGGTTGTAGAGACCAGACGAGGATACTAGAACTAGCTAGGCAAGGGAAATGGAACATAAGAATGGCCATACTAGGTCAAACCAATGGTCCATCTAGCCTATCCTGTCTTCAGGCAGTGTCCAGTGCCAGATGCTTCAGAGGAAATGAACAGTACAGGGCAATTTATCGAGTGATCTATGCCTGTCTTCCAGTCCCAGGTTCTGGCAGTCAGAGGTTTAGGGATGCCCAGAGCATGGGGTTGTGATAAGATGAAAAGCCTGAGAAGCAGAGACAGAGACTGGGTAGGTGAGGACAGTGGGTCTGGTAAGAGACAGGACTGGGCCAGGGATAGGGTGGAGGGGATGGGGGCAGCAGGGGACAAGCTTGGGGGGAAAACAGGCAGAAGAGTCTGTGCCCACTTGAGCACACTCCCCTCCAGAGCTTTGACTGATGCCACATTCCTGAGTCTCACTATTCCTCTGCTGTCAGCAAATTGTGAAACCCATTGGCAAAGTGTCTCATCCTCCTCTGGTGCTAGTCCACACAAAGGATGACAACCTACTACTGCTCTTAGTTACTCCTTTAACTCAAGTAGCAGAGTCTGTGTGGTGAATCTCAAGGTTCCCACCTGCTAACAACCTGTGTCAGTGTCAATATAGTTTTACATGATGAAATTTTGTTGTTCAGTTTGCTTTTTTAAATACCTAGGAAATTACACTAAAAAAACTACATTAAAAACATTAAAGTTGCAAAGTGAAGTTTTCATACATTAGGAAATGCCAGAATTAAGGTGTTGGTGTTACCATAATTTGTCCCCCTTGTGCATATGCACTATGGTGCAAGGGTCCTGTGGGGGGGGAAAGTATATGTTCATTTTAAATTAAAAACTGTGTCATAATGCACAGGCAACTTTGAAACGTCCTATTTTTTGAGTATTTAACTTTTCAACCTTAAAATTAATATAGGTAGAGGTGTGTGTGTGTGTGTGTGTGTGAGAGAGAGAGAGAATATATTTAGTTTCAGTTTGTTCATCATCAGCTGGGAAACCCTTGTCTTCAACACAGGATCACGTTGTGTTGTGCTTCAGTATTTGGGGCATGATCCAAAGCCCAAGTGAAGTTAATGGGGATCTTCCATTTACATCAATGGGTTTTGGATTAGGCAAACATACAGACAGTCTGAAAGGCAGACTGTCTGCACCCAAAATGAAAAGGGAATATAAAGGGGTTGTATCCAGAGATGCCAAAATTTTCATATCTGGGAGCCTACTTGGTGGTGTACATTTCCTCCTTTATATTATGTGTATTTCATTCTATTCACCATTCTAAGATTATAGAATATTTATTACTGCAGCAGCAAAAACAAAATACCATCTTTTAAAATAAATAAATTAAGGGAATATGTAGTTTGTAGGAATAAAACTTCAAGTAGGAATTATAATGTATTATGATTTATTTGCACATTGTTGATATTGCATTGATTTTCCATAAGATATTGGGGGGAAAAAAACCCATGTCCTCTAAGGCAAAGGGCATGCAATTGTTTATTAATAAGCAAAAACTATCCTCACTTGTAAGAGGAAAACAAAAGGTAACCTGTTGAAACCTGTGGAGGATAAGTATCAGTTTGACTGTGTATGTGTGTAAAGCAGCTGCCATCTATATCTTATGCTTACAGTATGCCAAATAGTGCGTGTCTATCCTATAATATGCCAAAAACAGCGTCTAATGCGCTTGCTGTTTTATGGCAATAGAAATATTCTTTCAAAGATCATTAACTCAAATTCTGATCACTGAATTCCTGTAATTACAAGCTGAAATTAAGTTTTATACATTGCTTCTGCATTGCCTCTTATTACTTGATGCAAAACCTTCTGAGAGACTCATCGACCTTAGTCACAGTGGACTTTGAATCAGACCCTAGATATGTTGGTTTTAGCCATGAAATTAACATAACTGCAGAAGTCAATGATGAATGGATGGGAAACCAGATACCTAGTTTACTAATACCTGTATATACATTCAATCTGCTCAGCCCTACAATCTTTATTTTTTAAATAAAATTGACATTGAATTGATGATGGAGAGCATCCAAATACATTGTGGCTTCAGTTCATGAGTAGCATGTATGTTATAAAAAGGGGAAAATTAAATTACTTGGTCTGATCTTACTTAGAATTCGCTCTTGTGCAGGATGTTGTTCACTGTTACTATGCAACTGTGTAATTCTGCCCACACACTATGATGATTGTTGCAGCATTATGACTTATGTTGAATGTTTAGGTCGTTACAGCTACATAGTTCAAAATAGTAATTAATTGGAGCCACTCAGCATTTTTTAAATCAAATACTTTTTTCTGCAATATTTGGCTTTAAAAAAGAAAAGAAAAAGAGAATTTGTTTCTGAAACATTTCAGGCTTTATAAAATTCTGTTTTTCAAAAATGTTAGCAGGGAAAAACAAAAACGAACAAAGAATAGCCTTATGTTTGTTATGCTGTTCTTTTGGCTTCAGGTTTTATTTGTTTTTTACATTTATTTAATTTTGATTGGTCAGCTTAGTCATGTGGCAGGACTTTTTCAAATTTTCCCCATAACCCACATATTCTTCAAAAACTGGAGTTGTCCCTAGCCTGTCTTTGAGGCATTTTCAGCTCTGCACATAAAAATACATTAGAGATGGGCTTGCTTCTTGTCTCCATCCAAATACATATTACACTGCTTCTTGTTTTACATAACCTCTACAAGAGCAGCTCTCTGCATCTGTCTTTGTTTCCAGCTGCTTTTACAGGTGTCCAGGCTCTTCCCAGAGAGGCTGGATGCCTATGACAACAGGAGGCAATGACCTAGATCAATCCACTAAGAGTTGCTAATACTTAAAAAAAAGGATAAGGGGGAAAGGGAATAGGAGCCACACTCAGGGACTGAGTTGCCAACTGAGTTGCCAACCACCAGTGGGAGAAGGACGTACAGGGGAGTAGAGAATGAATGAGTGATGCAGTTTGTTCAATGGAGCCAGGAGAGAGGAGGGATAGGTGACATGTCCAGAGGAGGAGCCAAGTGACAGGGCAGTATGTGCAGGGGAAGAGGAGGATGAATGGTGCAGGTGGCAGAGAAGGCTGTACAAGGGGATCAGTGAGGAAAGGAAGGTAGAGGAAGGGGGAGATGAAATGTAATGCACCAATTGTCTGCCTTTAATTGGTGCTTTAATTGTAATCTACTTCAAAAGAATACCACAGTAGCTTCTCTGTAATGCTCTCCCCACTCCCTGCCTAAGAGCCCTGGGTTTGATTCCATGACTTGAGGCCTGTGTTAGGTAATTGCTGACAACTTTGGAGAGGTAGTTTACTCTGACTGACATAGGTATAAAATGGGGAGAAAGAGGCAATATCTTGATATTACTCAACAGGGGCCTTATATGCCAATGAAGGGGTAGGATAGATAAGCTTCAAAGGGTAATTCAGACCAGTTCTCAGACACATACATAGCTGATATAAGGGCTCAAAGAAGAATAATTTAAAAAGATTTTAGGAAGTGGGAGGTGTAAATAATGGAGCAACTCTGGTTCAGTGAATTTTTAAATCCACGCCAGATTTCATTAGCGACTTGGGTCAAATTCACCTATTATTCTAAGGGAGTCTAAATAAGAGGAATTACACTCTGAGGAAAACGGATGAAGGTGCAAAATTATATCATCTTAGAATCACCTCTGAATTTAGCCTTGTGGGTAGACTGTGTTAGCAACCAAGAAATGGACACAATGTGCATTGTCTGTGACCCTGATAACAGCTCTCTGTATATGTTAGTTATAAATTAAGGTTCAGAATTGCATGATTCCTACTAACACTAGAACATTATAGGTGGACGTACGAAGGACGTACGTACCTGTGGAGAAATCTGCATAAGCAAGCACATATAGTTCCCTATGTTTAGAAGGATTTATATAAACAGCAGCATGATGCTTTAGGGCCACCTCAAAAAGACAGCAATTGCTGACATGTTCAGAGCTGTTCTGCCAAGAGCTGCATTTTTACTGAACTTCATCATGACCTTGAATGCAAATCAAAGTGGGATGGATCTATCCCAAAGATTTATTGCTGTGGTTTGCTCCAGTCTTTTCTTAATAAACTGAGTTAAAAATAAGTTAGACAGCTTGTTAGTTATACTACAATCCATTTCCCCCATAATTTTGGGGATGGCAAATGACCTTGTTATTCTTAAAGCAACATTACTCTGCTGTGCAATACCCACCATACCATGAAAATCAGGCTAGTCCTCTCTACACTGGCTGCTTAAAGAGCACTAATCACCCCATGGATTATTTATCTCTCTCCTTCCAAACTGCATCAACTACTTTCTGTTCAGTGCCACCCTCCATTTTAATGAGGATTGCCTACTTCTTCAATTTGTCTTACTTCTCCTCCTCCAATGTTTCTTTCAGAGCTCTTAATCAAATCCAAATAGCCTTCCTTCTCCGTATTTGGATAGACTGCAATATAATAGAAAGGAAATATTTTAGAAAGTTACCTCACTGGAAACACCACAGAAAAAAGAATTCTTGTGACATTTCCATTATATGTGCTATGTGAAGGAATAGTTTTTCCTTCAAGGAATTTTCCACTAAATTGCTATGAGAATACTATTTCTCTTGACACTTTCATTTTACAGTAGCATATTTTTATTCAGCTTTTCTAAAGAACATTATAAAGAACAAAACGACTATTTCCTCTCTCTTTTACTTCTCTGTTTGCTCAGCCAACTACAACCATCACTAACTGGTTATTTTTTACATTTGATCTACAGCTATGCATTTTAAAAGCAAAATTATCTCTCTGTGGAGGACTGTAATTATTTCCTTTATCACTAGGCTCTTCATTTGCTTTGGTCACTACAACTGTGCACTCATCACTGCTTACTCACCACTTGCCTCCCATCCCCAATTGAATGGTCTTGGAAACCAAACAAAAGCAGGGAGGAGAACATTTCAAATACAGCCATTTCACACTAATATAATGAACTCTGCACCCAAAATGAAAAGGGAATATAAAGGGGTTGTATCCAGAGATGCCAAAATTTTCATATCTGGGAGCCTACAGTTAAGTACCTCAATCCATACTTAGGTACCTAAATAGTGGCCTGATATTCAAAGATGCAGAACACCCTCAACTCTCAGACGCCAGTGGGATTTAGGAGTGCTCAGTACTTCTGAAAATCAGGCCTGTTATATTAGACGCCTAATTTTAGGCCTCCAGGTTTGAACATTTTGACCATACTTACAGGAGAAAATACATAAATGCTTTGCAGGTGTCTAAGAACACAAAGTGACAAATTTAGCCCAAAGACAGTGGAGTTGCAGCCACTTACACTACTGCTGAAGTTGGTGTGATATTTGTTTTTTAGCTGAATTTTGTAAGGCCTCCAGGAATATTTAAGAATGGGGCACCATATAAATAAAAACACATTAATTGTCATCACTATAGTATCTTAAGAAGCTAAGTATCCCCCAGTGATGTTAACTTTCAAAAAGAGAGTCCCTGAATTTTCTCAAGTGTCTGGAGAATTTAAATAATTAATAATTCTCTGAAGTGGGAAACACTTAAGCCAATGAATTCATGAGTCTTCAGAATTCTAGTTCCAGCTGAACCAATGATTTGCTGTTTAACCTTAGAAATGTCATTTCCCCTCTTATAAAATGGTGATGATGATGCTGAGTGGGATTTGAAAATTGCTCAACAGGACTTGCGCTTCTAAGTCACTTAGGTACTTTTCAAAATCCCACTCACTGACCTTACAACACAGGATATTTGTGGGGATTTATTACATAGACATTATAAGACACCATGGGAACCCAAAGTGCTAAGTATTGTTACTATTTAAATTAAAAATATTACAAGTGAAATCTCGCTCAGAAACATAGACTTTCTAGACCAGTCACTTTCAGAAACAGAAGTTTGTCTGAGCGGAAGAGAGGATTGAAATATGTCATGAAATTAAGTCCTTTTTTGAAAGATTGAACATGGCATAAAAACTTGATTGATTAGTAAAGAATATTCCTCAATGTTTTAAAAAGGAAATGTCTAATTATTAAAATGGCTCTTTTACAATTATGAACAGGCCTATGCCAGCTCTAATTGTGGTCAATACAGAAACAGAACCAAGAAAGGATTTTTTTTTTAAATTGTTGTTTTTAAAGATAGCATGGTTAGCAGCAGAATTTGCAAAACAATAATGAAAACTCTTAATAAAGAAATCCTTCTTTATATTATTCTCATATCTAGTCAGTTTAATTGCTTATGTTTATTTTGACTTAAAGAAATAGAAGGATCCAATGAATAATACAGATGGTAAAAATGCAACGTTTGCACAGCCCTGAGACTGCTCTCCGCCAGGGTCTGCCAAGACCACATTTTGATAAAATGCAAGGTATGCATCCTTTCTTGGCAAAGGAAAGACATATTGTTAGAGTTGGAGACAATCCAAAAATGTATGATCCACTCACTGTACCAGCTACTTCCCTAGCATATGAAATAGAGAAGTACTGAACCAACTGATAATTCAGTGGGAAGCATGCAGTGTTGGCAGGCATGCAGTTGTGTATCCCATTCTCCCTACTACAGTTCTTATTACTTGCCTCTAAGCACTGGGCTTGCAATGAAAAATGGTTAACATAGTGTACTGTATCATGACAGTGATACTTAAGAAGTATTGATGTATTATATCATGTCATATTATGCAGTGTAACATGTAACCTGCTGTGATTATGCGACACATCAAAACATAAAATCACACATTCTTCACATAACTTTGGCCAACAATCCAGATAAAGACTCTTCTTTATTGTTTAGTCTTCTACATAAACAAAAGCGGGGATGTAAAGGGGGCTAGATATGCTGCTTTAACTTCTGAACTGCTTTGTTTTAATTAACTCCTGCACAGTAACAGATGTGTGGAAACAGAGCATCTTATGTCAAAATGAAATTATATATTCTTCCTTAAGTCAGTCCTTCGTCTTTGATGACAATCATTAATTTTAAACAGTCATCTAGTTAATATTTTAATTAGTATCCCCAGTTTCATATTCCCAGGCAGAATTATTTCTATATAATTGCTATGTACTTTAATTTATTGCTCTTACAGTACATTAAAATTTATTATGCAATTTTACTTTAATTATTCCTGCCTTACTTTCTGTCTTTCAACCTTCTAATATTTATTTCCATTAAAAATAAGAATGATATTTAAGATGATTTCAAACCCACCCACACAATATTGCCACTAATCCATCCTGGTGGAGTTAAAGTGGCATTTAACACTATCCCTTAATAAATGTTTAGAGAAGAACTGCAAAAGAATTAGAGAATAGGTGATACATGTATAAAATCATCTATTCTCTAGTCAAGCAGTAGCCATTGAACAATATTCCATAATCTATCCCCTCCTAATCCTATACTGACTTCAGCAATGCAGATCTTAGTTCCTTTGGCCCTATTTTCCCCCTCTCAGGGTACAAATAATTGTCATTATCTTCAGTGGAATTACTCATGTCCTATCTCTGGAGAAAGTACATTGTCTGTTTGGAGCCCTTGGCAGAAATCATAAAGTGATGTTGGAAGATGAGAACGTAAGAAGTAGGAAATAACCATGTCAGGCAATTTAGTTAGAGGTAACATAGCTGAGTGATGCTAGTCAATAGAGAAGATAGTGTTCAGAGTAGAAGTTGTGGAGAGAAGGCCTATTTAAGGTGCTCACATCCTCCATAGAGGAAAAGAGAAAGAAAGAGAGATTGTAATGCAGATTTGTGTGTGTTAAATGCAGATTTAACCAAATTGTTTTGGTTAAAAGAAAACAAAATCCCCAAAAGTCAAAACCTTTTCTTTCAACCTTTTCTTTTTTTTAAAAAAAGATTATTTTTTTCATTCAAAATCTTTTAAAATAAAAATACTTCAATTTTATCAAAAAATAGTTAGAAAAAGTTGAAAATGAAACAAAACATTTAGGGTTGAATGAAACGTTTTGATCAACCAACCCTAAATGATTTCCCCCCCAGTTTTCTGAAAAAATTAATTTCTGAAGGACCCAAACAATTTTTTCCCCAATTTTCCAGATTGGCTAGTGAACCAAAAAATCTATTATCCACACAGCTCTAATCTTTACGTGTTTGCCAACTTGGCATCATAGTATCTATTTTCATGTCATTTATTGTATAGCCAGAAAATCAGCCATATTCCTTCATTGTTTTAACTACTTTTGAGGTTAGTTGTGAAAGGTACATACATGGAGGGAAATTTCATGTAAGACAGTCCCTACTTTTATTCCATTTATATTTTTCATTTTCTGCCAGAGTTGCCATTAAAATGGCAAACCAGGAAAGTGAAAGAGGCCTGGCATACCCACCTCTCTTTACTATGAGTATTTTGAATTATATTTATTACCCAGTTCTTTTTCAATTATAGATATTTCATTAGCAATAAGTGATGTGGAAAGCATATAGAATTGTAACAAACAGAGCTTTATTAAACATTCTAGGCAGTCGGTATTACTGGGTGAGGGTCTGCTGTTTGTCTCACAGTTCCCACTGAATTTCCCATTCCAAAAATAGAAGTAAAACCTCTGTGTTGTAATTTTGTCAAATGCTGATTTTTAATGGGGACTACTCTACCATATGTTTAGATACTTACCAGAGGTTCCAACTTCGTGATTTCCCCGAAGGTTCTGGACCCCCTCTGCACCAGGCCCTGCCCCCACTCTGCCCCTTTCCCCAAGCCCACACCCCCGCCCCGTCTCTTCCCACCCCAGCTCCCCCCCGCTCCTCCTCTTCCCACCCTGTTCTGCCCCCTCCCCCTGCCTCTTCCTGCCCTCACTCCTCCCCTTCCCCCCAGTGCCTTCTGCACACTGCTGAATCGCTGATCAGGGAGGTACTGGGGGAGGGGGAGAGGAAGGAGCTGCTTGGTGGGGCCTGCCGGCAGATGGGAGGCACTGTGGAGAGTGGGAGGAGCTGATCAGCGGGGCCTGCCAGTGGGTGCTGAGCACCCACTATTTTTCTTCCATGGATGCTCTAACCCCAGAGCACCCACGGAGTCGGTGCCTATGATACTGACAATGGATTGAATTCTATCATCAGATTGTGATGTACAACACCCACTGACTTCCAATTAGTCAACACATTTATAATTTGCCTTCAGGAAAAATGCATATTAAATATTTGCAAAGATGGCTTGCACGTTATTGGAAAACATTTAAATGTTCTCTCTCTCTCTCTCCATTTTCTGCAGGTTCTCACAGCGCTCTGCTGAAACACAATATAATGAATGAGTGTGTTAATCTGTCAGAAGTGAAAAGCTTTTACATGTAATGTTTAGCAGATAGCTCTGTGCTAATGAAGGTTTCAAAGAAACACAATAAGGGACTGAACAAATTATTTATTATTGTTCTTATTAAATCTGAGCACCTTTATTGGAATATATCTGTTTCAAACATTCCAATTTGTTTAAATGTTTGAACTTGTCAGAACCAACATAGAATCATGAAATAATTTTTGCCATTCTCTAAGAAGAAAGTTTAACTGAAAGACCATTTTCTTGTTGACATTTCATCCCAGGCTCATATTATCCTCATTTTAGATAAATACTGCTGTGCACAAAGGAATCTGAACAATTTGTTCATATACAGAATGACTATGTTGACTTTAACTAGGAGCCTGTCACCACCCTGTAACAGAATTGCATGACTGTTTTTGAAAGCTGACAAAGACCATTCCTTTTCACATACATATTCCAGGCACTCCCTTCAGAAGTACCTGAAAACCACATTTTTGGCAAGAGAAAACATTTAATTTGGCTCATCCTTCTTCTAACCTTATCAAAATTTATATTAGAACAATAAACAGATGACATGTCTATGTTTTGCCCCCAGGTATTTTAATGATTTGCAGGGAGTCCGGGCCCCCCCAAAAGCCCAACTGTGATTAATGTGCTAGCACGGTCCTAACATTCTGGCAAAATATGTACCCTGCTAAAAGGGCATAAGGTACACTTTTCCAACTGTGAACTGCGACCTTGCCAAAGGGAATTCAGTTGTTTAAAATACTAACTATGTGCCAAATAATGCCCTCGCTTTCACGTGTGTACCTCCACGATCCCATACAAGGTTGAAGAGTTGTAAATCTGGGCAGAATATGGCTTTCTGAAAACAATCCCATCTCTTTGTCTCTCATGTTATCAAGTCTAAATTAGTTACATAATAATAGCACCAAATGAATGGGTTGGTGGCTGAATCCAAACAATGGGCCTGATATTACAAGGTGCTGAGCGCCCTTAAGTCCCTGTAACCTCCTTAATTGAAATATAATCGACTGCAAAGAGAGAAGGGCACTGAGTCCCTCTCAGGACTTGGTTCTTAATCCTTGGACAGTTGTTTTTTGTTCCTTTAGAGGGGCCAGTTTCTCTGCATCATTTGCCCCAAACAATCCCCCTGTCCCCTTTGAGAAAGTGTTGAGAAATGGTTGGCAGGCCTGGTAACTTTCTCAGAACAAAAAACCTGCAGCAATTAGAAGTTCTAAAAGATTTTCTTTACATTTACTAAGTGTGCAGTAGGCAGCCCTGAGCAGAAGGCCAACGCTGAAGGCATACATGGGACTTAGATGATACACAAGACTTATGTGGGCCCCCAGAATAAGGATAAAACTTACCCCCCAATGGATAAACTGGATAGACAGTACAATATCACAGTGGTGGGTGCGGCATCAGAACTCAAATAGAATAGAAGCTTGGATTTGTATCTGGCAGCTTTCTAAATTCTAGGCCTAGCTCTGTCACTGGTGCATTATGTGGCCTTTGGCAAGTCACTTGTAAGTTTCAGGTTATGTCTTCACTGCATAGTTAACTTGAGTTATCCTAGCTCAAGTGAGAGCAGCCATACTGTGAATTAACTATTGAAGCTAAAGGAATGAAGAGCAGCTCTGTGGGTACTCTAAATCATGTTGGGGTTTGAATTGGTCTCCTCAGCATGGAGTTTTCTATTTAAAGTTGTGCACATCTCTAATAAAGAAATAATTGCTCCTCTTGCACTTTCCACAAAGCTAAGGACAGCTTTTAAAAACTGAAATCAAAATTGAAAAGGAACAAGTGTTTCACCCCACTCACCCATGGGTAAGCAAAAATGTGTAGTGTCAACCACTATACACATTCTGACCTTCATATTCACCCATCCTATTAGATGCATAATTTCCACTTGGCACAATAAAAACAGTTATTTTTGTAAACTTGTTCTTGTCTAAAGGAGATCAGAAATGAAATTGGTTTTTATTGCAGTTAAGTCTTTTTCATGCACGCCTCTTCACCGCTGAGTGTGTGACCTTTCAGTATAAGATTTTCTTTTTCTAACCTTGTTATTATTGTTGAGTCAATCTCACCTAACTGTAGTAAATCTTAATATTTCCCTTTTAAAAATCACTACTTTTAGAACTTTAGAATTCAGCTACAATCATTCCAGCTATACATAGTCCTTTGCTCAAAAACATAATTTAGATTAGAACATTTTGGAAAAAGAAGAGACACACACATTCTTTTTCACTGTTTACACATGGGATGGCAAAATGCTGCCCAAGAAGTTCTGCAATGAGTTTGACAGCTAACTTCATCTTTTACATAGAGCCACTGCTTGCAGTGAACACAGTTCCTAGCATGCTATCCTCAATCTTGCTTCAAATATTTATGCTTAACTCCTCAGAACAAGATGGAATTTTGTATGCTTGGATAAACCGTCTCCACAGGTGAGAGCTGGATATTAATGAGGACAGATACAACCTAATTTATGCAAATGGCTTTTAGCATCCAAGTGTGTTGCTGATCTTGGCCCTGGTTCAGCAAGTTATTTAAGCATGTGCGTAACTAAATACATGAATAGTCTCATTGATTTGAAATGGACTACTGACATGCAAAGACCACAGTTAAGTACATTGATTCTGAGCCAGACAGTTTGAGCACTCCTGATTTAGACTTTCTCAAATTTGCCAGACCCCCAAAAAGTGAATAACTTCTGAAGATTGTGTGATTTTATCTAAATACTTTGATTTCAGATTTGTAATTTATGGAGATACTTGCCTATTATAATGTGATTGTCATTAAAAACATTACACTTTTGCCTTTTAGTCTGATGACATCACCACAGTAATCATGACATTCTCTAACCTTACATACTGTGGTTACTTTTAGAATACAATTGCAAAGACTTTCGTGGGGATCACTGTATGGTCTACTGGCTGCTTTTAGTATTTTGAGAACTAGAACAAATTTGACTACTCTGCACTGCGTAGTTGCTTTTTCAGTAATGTTTCAGAAAAAAATGTGTAACAATGAAAGTCAGTATCACAAATATGATGACATGTTGGGCTAAATATTCAAAACAGCACAACATGTTTTCAACACATGCTTTCAATGTGTGTGTCTTCCAATAGCTCCAAAGTAGCACACAGGAATACAAATATTTAAAACAATTTATGTTGGATAATTATGTGAACAATGCTCACATCCCCCAAAGGGTGGCATTTCCAATCATATCTTTCATATCATTTTTAAGGGTGAAACTTTGATTGCTCTATCCTGACATTTTTGTCATTTTGAGATTGAGGCAGTTACCTACTGAATATGGTTCATTCTATAGCTCCCAGAAGATTATTTTCATGTCTTTTGAATAACATTCCTGGCACAGTCTTGCAGCTGTATGTCAAAAGGAAACAATATAAAGATTTGTTCTCTCGGGATTATTATTTGAGTTGATGGTGTGTTCAATGCTTAAGAAGGTTATAAATTATGTGATTTCTGCCATTACAAATGCTCTTTGGCTTCTGTGAGTTCAGCTTGTCAAATTTTCCGAGAGATCAAATGCGTTCTGTTTGTCATACTTTTTTTGAAAACTTAATAATTTGTGCAGTGTCCAAAGTGGAATGGATGCTGTTTCTATGTATCATTTTGTCCCCATAAGATAGTGCCTCCTGAGTCTTTCTTCCTCTAATCCAATCTCCTACAAATATTTTTTTGCAGCTAACATAGATGGCTACAGGAATTTTTGCTGTAATGTAGAGAACAATTTTAAAGAAAATTCTTACTCAGATTTCATGCAGTCTTCTGAAACTGCCCACTCAAAATGGGAATCAGATACTTAGGAAGATGTCTGTAATGCACCTAAATTCACATTGCCTAATTTCCATCAGATTTTAAGTTGCTGATTTGTGGGACATTGTGTACATAGTGAATTGTGTGACAATGCACTGAAAATACCTATAAACTTAAAAACACCAAATGTACCAATGGCTGTTTTTAGGCATGTAGCTGGGGAGAGCATTAGGGTATGTCTACACTACAATGTAAGACCATGCTTGAGCCCATGATCAAGCCTAACCCCTTGCATCTACACTGGGTCCCAAAACCCTGCAGGGTTGGATCCAAGTTCGAGTAAAGCAGGGACCCAAGGTCCAAGCCCTGGGGAGTCAGCTGGAAGTATCCCACAATTCATGGGATAACTTCCTTAGGCCTATCCCAACAATCTGCAATCCACTCTATTGAAAACAGAAGCCAATGCCCCCTCCCCCGTTGAAAACAGCAGCAGCTCAAGTCAGCGTTAACCCATTCTCTTCTGACTACTGATCTGCAAGAACACTATCAGAGAACCTTCTGGGTTTGCAATGGAGAGTGAACCGATCAATTCTTTTGCAAAGTGAGCTGCTTCCTGGTAACATCCTGGACAGACAGTAAAGTTTTCCCACAGTACATCATAGCCCTAGGGCTAGATCAGCCACATTTCAGGGGGAGAAGGGTGCTAGGGACCCTGGAATATGGCTACTTTAACTCGGGTCTGCACACTGCAGTGTGGATGCCAGAGCCCTAGGTTCGAGCATGGGTTAGAAAAGTCTTAACATAGGGTTAAGATTCATTGTAAACACTCAAGCCCAGTGTTCCCTAAAATGAGGCAACTGACTCAAGTCCCACTAACCCTGGGTTTACATTGTAGTGTGAACATACTCTTAATGTTTAGCTTACAATGACCATGGATGAATAGTCACTCCAGCCTCATTTCTCTCTTTGGACTTAACTAGAATCCTTGTTTAAGGCTCAATATTTGTTCACGTCAGAAGAAATTCATAATTATTTTCTTACTTCTTCTCTATAACTAACCTTCTTTATCCCTTCACCTAGCTGGCCAGCAAGATCTCCAACTCTCCTCACATCATTAGGCCCAGATGAGTTTCTTCTGTAGATTCATTCTCATTCATTTCTCATGAACTCTGGTGCTTCATATGCCTCTGACTGTAATGTGTGCCACTATATATACACATCGTTCAGGGCCCAGCAAAAATTGTTATTTGTGTCATAGTAGCACAAAAGAGCTATTGAGAACATTTCATTGTGATAGGCACTGTACAAAAATAGACAGATAGATCTGTTGGAAGCCCAGAGGCAGGAAATGATTAAATAAGACTGTTGAACTGGTACTGATCAAAGAAACTGAATAAAACCTTTTGGTGAGTTCAGAAAGTTCACTTAACATTTTCTGCTCTTACTTGCATATGCTTCTGAACCTCTTGGTCTCAGCAAAGAACAGAAGCAAGGGTACCAAAATGCAATGAGAAAAAATGCTGTTCTTATAAAGGCATTTATTTCCAGTTGATGGTTAGCCTCCCTCCCCACCACTGCCACACATACACACTTTTTAAAAGAATAATTATTCATAGGGGCTAATATTTTGGGGGTCTTCTTTAGTTAAAAAAACATCTTGATGTTAAAATTTGAACTTCATATTCATTTAAGTATCAAGGGCACAATTAAAAAGAAAAATCACTGCTTAATAGAAATTTGTGCAAGATGAAGAGAAAAATGTGAACCCTGCAGTTCAATATTAAACTCCATAAAGCAGTGTGAGACATGGAAGGCTAAAGTATGGGAAACCTGTGGTGCTCCACAGCTCTGCAGGGCAGGGAGAACCAGGGACTTGATGAAGTTACAGTTTCTAAGGTGATGTTTATCAGTTAATCTGTACCAGTAACATAGAGGAGACAAGCTCCATATCCCAAAAATCAGTCCTCAGCCATCCAATCTTCCTTACCTGTGATATATTTTAAGATATAACTCCTTATAGCCATCTACATGACTGACAGACAGCACACACATGAGCTTAACCAGCTGACACTACTAAGCGATACATATGTTTGCTTTTAAAATGATCATTTATCTAAGAGGCTGATATTCAGATTTCACAAACATATAAGATGCATGCCAAAACTATACCTAATGATCTTTTTACTCCAGAGAGGAGAAATTTTAGTCTCTCTGGTAAATAATACTTTAATAGGTTGCCCAAATTACTGTATGTATTTAACAGAGAAGTTGGAACCACTCCAAAGCCACAAGTCTAGTCTTTGGTATAAATAATACACTATATACGTTCCAGCTGTCCATGATGGGTTTTGGGGAAAGAAATCACAATCAATCAATAAAAGTTAAAAATTACTGAATGTCTGAGTTAAACAACTAAAATCAAGAGCTAACATTTAGAATGCCGTATTTTCCAGATTGCCTGCCAAATAAATGGTAAACTGCGACATATATATGTACATGCACACACACCGAGTATGCATAGCCTCCTAAGTGCTAAGGTTGATACTATGAACTAACGATCTGACACTCATGCCTGTTGTCCTTTAGCACCGCTATACATGCAAGATGTAAAATTATGTAATATTGCAAAACTCCAAGAACTGAGGACAGTGTGTCCCAAATAAGAAATCAGGCTGAAACAAAAATTTTATTCCTATTAGCATCTTAGAGACATTTCCACAATTGAGTCCCACAAGCTTTGGGCAGAGGATTTACAATAGCCTTAGAAAGTTCACTGTTAACAATTGCCTTGTCTTAATTATACAACCCAAACTCCCTCACCATACTTCTCCTGGTGACAAGGTACTCTCTGGGTTATTATAGCCTGCAATATCGAGGTAGGAGGTAAAGATTAATAGTCCGCCTGGATTATCTATAATAACCCTGACTTGTCTCACTGTATCTCTTAGTCTGACCATCATTATTCATTTGTATTCAATTGCTAAGAATAGCTGGAAATATGCACATTTTATATCATGTATTACAAAGAACTTGTTTTCAGAAACCAATATGTTCAGCTGACATCCTCTTGGAGGACAGGCAAGGACCTGAAAGCCTGAAGAAACTAGCTTCAGCATCACAAAAACCCAAATTCATAAGTCCTTACTGAGTTTTCCTTCAATCCTTACTCAGGCAAACTTCTGGTGAAGACAATCAGACTTCACGAGAATATGGAATGAGGACCGGTCCTTGACTGCATTGTCGGGAGTTATGCCACTTTTGTGACACCATTGTCTGAGTCCTGAACCCTTTGTTGGGAATTCCATGAGTCCAATTACCTTGTGTTTGGATCAGGCAGAATAGGAGGATGACTGTGAAAGGTAGCATGAATACCCCTGGTCAAAACTTTTAAGTCAGTGGAAGTTAATTGCAGAAACTTTTGCCCAGAGAGCCTCACTGCTGAAGAATCTTTCCTAAAGAAGATTCAGAAATAGGAGTGCTAGGGAGCCTGTGGGTTGAAAGGCAGGGTTGGAGAAAGCACAAAGGAATAAGGCCTCTTTACATGTAGGCCCATGATACCACTAGATTCTCTAAGATCCATATGAGTCTTGGGAATCTATGGGATTTAAGGTAACACCTAGTACATTTAGTAGGGGAAACCTCCTCTTTCCCCTTTGAGGTTATAATTTATGGAAAATTCCCAAACAGAATCTTCACCAAGTTTCCCCACCATTCTGAAGCACCCGTCCATGAATTTTTCCACAGGAAAGGTGGAGAAAGGCTGTCCCTGCCTAATGACTTCAAAATATAGATTAAAGTATTTTGTAAATGGGAAGCAAATAAGTGAATAGAAGGTGGAGAGGATTAGTTTATAATTAATAACCACAAGGTGTATTTGAGTTACTCTTTGTAACAACATATCAGAGGGTTAGACTTAATACAGTAGGTAATATAAATTATACTTGTACCTCTTTATAGATCACTCTCTGTAGATATCTGTTGGCATTAATTTGTGATAAATATTTTAGGCTCTTAATCTTCCTGAAACAATAGAAACTGAATTCTGTATGCCAATGTAATAAAAATGAATTAGCCAAAAGAAAGTTGTATGTTACCATAATGGTGTCTTTATTTTACAGTTTGATGCTAAGGGGCAGATTTTCAGTTGGTACATTGGAGCTTCAATGGAACTATGTCAATTTATACAGCTGAAGATTTTCCCCATAGGTCTCATCTTGCCAGGTGTTGCATGCCCTTTATCCCCACTGAAGTAAACAGGAACGGAGCGCCCTCAAATGCTCAGAACCATGCAGGATTGGAGTTTAGATTTGAACAATACAAAGGATTCTCTTCTCCAGCTGAGGCCGACCTTTGGTTCATAAGACTTGTAACATTTACACAAAAACCCTAATACAAAGTCCATTAAAGTCAACAGTGTCTTTCCATTGAGTTCAATGGGCTTTGGAGCAGAGGCTTACTGTGGATAAGATGCTCACAGTTAAAGTCTCAAATGGTTGACTAACTTCCTGTGTCATTCTTTTGGGTTAAAATTCCTAGATATTTTGACTGTACTATCAAGTGTCTGAACTCAATATTTCAGTCAGAAATCTGATGGACCTCTTACAGATTATTTAATTATAAGGGATCTGATTTTGTTTCATTATGTCCTATTATAAGACAATTACCAGCAAACACTGTTAAACGCACTAATGATTTGAAATTTTATTACTGACTTTTTTATTTGCCCATTTCAAATCATTATACAGGGAATGGGTGAAATGAAAAGATAATTTGCACAAGGTATAGGTGACATTGGCTGTAGCTTGACAAGATCTGCAGCACTCTGATCAGTATGCTGATATACAACATTTTGAAGTCAATGTGATAAGCGGGAGTTTCTTGCAACCTTTGAGACCAGGATTTGAGTCAATACCCTGCATATAAAAAGGGTGGGAAAATATTTGAAGAAAAGTTGTCACCAAGGAAATGAGGAAAACAAAATACAAAGAGTTTCTTATTCCCAGGATTGTTCCCAGGCCACCACAAGTTATTCATTTCTGCTGGCAGTCACTAAGCACTAAGAAAAGTTTCGGTCTGCATAAAACATTAAAATTCTAATGAGCTTTGCACCGTTTACAAAATCCCAGAAAATTAAGCACAGTGGGGATACGATTTGTCATTAACTGCATGAACAGAATACTACACAGTAGCAAGAATGTCTGTTGCTTTCAAGTTACCATATTTTTATGGCAAAGTACCATGTGGTATTTTCCCATTACTCCATAAATGACACATTCTATGTCAGAGCTACTCTAATAACTTATTCTCAAAAAGTGAATACACTAAACAGATGTTGGGACTGAATGAAATTTTTACTACATAAACAAGTCAGATAGGAAATCAAGTTTTTAGAATGTTCTCCTGTTGATTACAGTGTAATATAAAATAAAATAAAAGGGAAGTAGAACTGACTATAGCTGCAAAAATTCAGATCCAGATTTGAAATTAAATTTTTTTTAAACCATCTCTATTAAGTTTGAGAGTGTTTGTATGGAAGGCTGTGTTTTCACACAGGAAAGCATTAAAATATGGATTATTCACAAAGAGTTCTGAGTGAGAATTTGCTATTTCATCTGTGTTGTTTAACGGTGTCAAGCCAGATAAGCCACAGGGTATTGATTCTGTTCCCTGACTAGATGAACACAAGCTGTCCACCACAAAATACTTGAGCCTGCCTATATATAATTTGATATCAGTGAATACGCCAAGCGTCTTTGAAATGTTTTTTATACAAAATTGGAATGATCATGACTTAAGAGAAATAATTTTAAAAAATCATGCAAATATCTACAGGATTTTTTGTGTTTGTTTGTTTGGTTGGTTGTTAAAAGGTATTTGCCAATTCTAATTACAACATTAGAGATGGGCCCCATCCAGCAAAGTTTGCATCCGGGGCCAAACTTGGGGGATTTCTTAGATACCAGGCATTGGTAGGGGTCTAAAGTTCAGCTATATATATATATAGTCATGTATAAAAATGTGCAATGTACTTTTCAGATACCTAAAAGTAAGCATAGTCTATTGTTAAAATGTACTGGACAGTCCTGGAGACTTTAAAACACCACCTGTGGAATAGGGATGAATTCTACTGAACAACATTAGGTTCCTCTGGAGAGAAGGGAATTCTCCCTTCTTGCAAGACAGCTGAAATTTTAAAGCTCCACATCTAAATGGCCATTTTATAATGCTAAATAACCAATGTACATCCTTAAATGTATATACACTATGTATCTATCTAGTATTGCATGCCTTTCTAGTCTGGTTTTGCAAGTTCTGTTTAATTTTGCTGCTATTTTAGGACCAGATTGGTCAAATTTCTTGTTTAAAAAGAGCCCGCATCTACAGCATTTACACTGAATAATACTTACTCATATAAAGTAGTCCCACTGAGCTCATTGAGAAGCAGATAGATCTAGTGGATGGGGCACTTGATTGGGAATTAGCAGACTTGGGTCCTTGGCTGTACTACTGGTGATAGGACCTGGGCTCAATGTGCTAGGAAGTGCCTTCCCGTCCTATATTCTTAAGTACTGCTTAACATAAGTGTTGAAAAATTGGATCCTTTTAAAAAGAAATTTGCAGAATCTGCCCCCAAAAAATGAAATGAACAAACAGAATTTGCAATGCCATACTACTAAGGCACAGAAAAACACCTGCGTACATGACATGCTTATAGTTCAGTGATGTACATTAAAGTTCTTTTGTGCTGACTGAATTAACAATGTGTCGATATGACAGCCTCCTTTAATGACAGCTGGATAAGAGAAGTGATTTTTGCTGCCTCAATTAAGATGTCCATTGTTGTGGATAATGCGAACAATTAAATGAAGTTTACATCTAAGTAATAATTTCATCCAAAAATTACAGCATTGGTTCTCTTGTGTTTTTGTAACAATGTCTATCCACTGAAGTGCAACCCATCCCTCTGGGATGGAAAAGCAACTATTTGTCACTGACACAAATTCACAACAGCTTCCATTTACTTTGCTATTGGCAATTTTAATGATTTGAAACTAACACCCCAACTAGGTGATGACTATGAAAATTAAGATGATTCCACAAACAATTACATTGCTGGAAAAAAGTACATTTGTGATTTCTGTATTCATTTTTACAAATGCATAATCAGAGATAATTATTTCATATACTTCAATCTAATTTACATGAAAAGTATGCATAAATTTATAGCAGGTCAAGTCCCGTAATCACTACTCAGTTTTAAAGCCAATGGTGTTTGCCTGAGACAGAACGGAGTAATGTTTAAGAACGAACTTCAGGGTTTATCAATCAGGCTTCTTCCTGTAAACAGCATAAAACTAGTCTAAGGTATTGTTGTACACAACAAAAGCATTTGAGGTTTATGTTTGTACTTATAAGTAAATCAAAACCTTTTAATTGCCTTGTATTTCACTTTGAATGTTATTCATAGTAGTTGAGTAATGTATGTGTGAAGCTGTCATTCTCTTGATCATCAACCATAGTTCAGCCAGGCTAATATATTAATCTCTTAATCTTTCCTTCATGCTCTATCCCTGCAGTGTTAGTCAGTGTGGTTGCTTTTCCCTGAACTTCATGCAATTTGTCCACCTCCTTGTGGTAGAGAGATACAGAGTTATAGGTGCATTTCTAGTTAGTTTCACCAATTCCATATAGCAGGGGACTTTTATTCCAATGGTGCATGCGTAGAGAGCCCAAAATTGCATTTGCTCCCTCCCCATCATATGGCAAACTCATATATAATTTACTGTCCTCTATATCTTTTAGCTCTTTTTCATTTTTACTGATTTTCACTTTATTGAGGTGTTTGGACAGTTAATTTCAAATTTCTTCCTCTCCTGAATATCAGGATTTCTGGTCACTTTTCCCTAAACAGTTACTCACAAACTGATTCCTATTGAAGTCAGGGGAACTCCACATGTGAATAACAATTTGCAGAGTCTTATTAATTTATATCTCTTTTTTAATGCTCTGCCCACACTTCTAACTAATCCACTTCCTGTTTTATTATTTGACTGTGATTTGCATCACCTTCTAATTTAGTTAGCATTTCAGAATTAAGGCCCTGCTTCAGCAAGATATAAGCCAATGCCCAACTTTCAGCATGGTAGTAGTCTCTCTCACCTTAGTGAACTGGGATTTTTATTTATTTTTACCCCCAGATCATTAATAAAGAGGTGAAATACAATTGCTGTTTGGCCTAATGCCACCCCACAAGACACCTCTCCCAAGCTCAATAAATCATAAGTCATTATCACCTTTTATTTGTGATCAGGTTTCAGTCTATGTGACAGTGCTCATATCTAAAGGTAACCTGAGTAAATTTTCCAAGAAATCATTTCTCTGGCATTTCTAAGATGCAAATATCTACTGCAAAACATATTCTCTTCCTCCAATAATTTTATAATTAGCTTTAAGAGAGTGATCACATTTATCTGGCATGATTTGATTTTTCAAACCTACGTTCTTTATTACTTACTGTTCATTTTCTCTAGGTGCTTATGTAACCGGGATAGCAGAGCAAATTAGGCATACTCCTTTTCCTTCCACTTAACACTCTGCTGAAATACAGGCCAGAGTTCTATCTTTCCAGGATTTTTCAGAAAGCATCACACAGAGTCAAGCTCAGGGCCATTGTATTAGGCCCTAGAGTTAGGGTTCATTAGTAGCTCTCAAGCACCTTCAAAGTAAGAATGCCACATCATTGCTTAGTAAACTACAATTTGAGATTTAATGCAAGCAAACAAATGAACCAAGATTTTGAAAGAGCCCGTAAATCACTTTTACATTTTTTTTAAAACATGTATTAGGAAACAAACAATTAGTGTACCTTTCTAGTACAGACTTCCCTTTCAGTGACATACTTCTTGGTGATTGCACCCACTGGTTAAAGGGTAACATGAGGAGGGGAGAGCTAGACTTCACTACCATGGTTGCTACTTGGACCAAGGCTCCTTTTGGTGGTTCGCCTGTGTTTCCCCTGCCCACCTCCACACCCCCCAATGGAACTGCTTCTACTACTTTGTCCTGGGATACCCTGCATCTCCACACACACCTAAGGTACCTTAACTCCAGGGAAGGCGGATGGAATGTTTATGGCATGTGCCCGGGATGGTGAGGTAAATGGGTATTTGAGGCAGGTAGGTGCTGGGCAGCTCAGGGAATGCTAAAGTTGTTTGTGTGTGCATAGGGGTTGCTGGGGTCACTGGAAGATGGGCTGCATGGTGGGAATGAAAGAGCTGGGAGGTGCTCAGAGCAGACTCTCTTCCCGCCTTCTATCCTGTACCACTGCCCTGGTCTGCCTCCTGGTTAATTCTCCATGGTGGCTGAGATTCATCAGGGACCAATGAGAGAGAGACAGGGAGGGAGAGATGCTGCCTGAAGAATAGGTGCCACATCACTGCAGTATCTGCTCCCAGCCCACCCATTTTCTGGGACTGCCTGCAGAGTGGAGTCGCTTTCCAGTCAGCCCCAGTAAGAGGGGACAAAAGGGCAATGTTACCTTTTCATTCAGCAAAGGAAAGGGAGTTCCACTTCCCCTTCCTTTTTTCATGCACAGTGCACACTCGTGAGAATGGATAGGAACATTTGATTTGGCCAGATTGTTTAAGAAAGTCAATCTATTCCCAAGGAGTAGAAGAAAAAGCTTTCAACATCCTCGGGGAGTCCTTACCTCAACTCCTATTCTACTTTAAATCTGGCCTGTCATTAAAGCTATCAACCAACTCCCACTTTAAGGAATTTATCTTCAAAGCAGATAGACTCCCATACTTTGCTGACCAATGTTACTAAATGTCATCTGTTGCTCATCCTCTTTTTTCAATCCACAAAAAATTGTAATGAACTTGAAATCTCCCAGGAGAGCACCGCTTGGGTGAAGATGAAGATGCATTGTACCAGATCCATTTCTAAACCAAGTCTAATCCAAAATAAAATGATGAAGAGATTCTATTAGATGTCAGTATATTATAATCTGTGGGAGATACAGCCATTTGCATGCCTTCTTTGATCCAACCACATGGTTGTCCATATGGGGGCAAGCATCTGCTCCTACATCTCAGAAGTATTAGCCCTTCTGAGAAATTCTGCCTCCTCACCCCTGATGAGGATATCTCCATGATATATACACAGCTCTTACCTGTACCGAATTTTGTACTGAAACACTGGAAGTAGCTGTATCCTCCTCCAATGTCGGAATGAAAGTCCAACAGCAGTTTCTCCCTTGGGGCATGATTCCAAGCCCATTGAAACCAACAGATGTCTTTCTGTTAAATTCAATTGACTTTATATCCAATAGTTAATGGGGAAAATAATAATAATAATAATAAACACCCTCTCAGATGAAACAGTATCTTGCTTTTCCAGTGAGGGGAGAAGCTTCAAGCCATTTTAACACCATAAGGATATGGTCACATTTTATTGTGGGGCCCTCATTGCACAGGATAGTAGGGTTGTGACTTGGAAACTCTTCCATTTTTCTGTTCTGAGCCTTGCTTCATGTCTCTCTGATCCTTCTTCCTTCTCACTTTTAGTTTCAGTTGGATTGGGAATGCTCTTCTGCGGGGGTTGATTGATTACCTATATCTGGATGCCTCTTAGTAATTAGACTGGCAAAAATGAGATATTTAGTGGACTTTATGAAATATTTTGCTCTGCTGAAGAGGTAGTATTTCTTGTTTCATTGGTTTGTTTAGAGGGGGTTGTAAATCTCATTCTGTATCCCACCAAATAAGGTTCACATCGTCCCAGCTTCATTTTCTGCATCCTAAAATCTCAAGTATTGTGCTTGTAATTGGTTTACAAGCTCTCAGAAATCTCGTGAGGCATGCAATATTTGTATTATATGATAAATGTATAAATTAAAAGTCTTGCTCATTTTTGTATTAACACTGATCTCCCATAATGCTCAAAAACTAAGCACAATTATTGTGGCTTACACATTAATGGCTAGGTTTTTGTTTGTTTTTAAAGGTACCTCAATTTGACCTGCAATTTTGCATCTACTATTAAAGGTGAAAATACTAGTAGTTTGACATTTAACTACCTAATTTGAGAGTGCAATCAGTAATTAAATACCTAATGCTAGTATTTGTACCCACAGCTAATTGCACTGAAGGCTTTTGGGGGGGGGGGGGTTGAGAGGGGGGAAGCAAGGGGGCAGTGTTTTTTTTTTTTTAAAGCAGGCTGCTTTGAGGACATCCCCATTCTCTATTATGGACAAACAAGTCAGTTCCCCATTATTATTATTTTGTCACATGCTCTGTATGTTGTACATCCTTTGTTTGCTTGAGCTGGTAATTCCCCTAAATAAATTACAGAGAGTGGTTGGCACCTATAAACCCCTTCATTAAAAACTCGGAATTAAAAAAATCGGCAAGACTGAGTAACTCCTTATTTATCCTTATCCTATTTATTATTAAAAATAAAACTATTAATTGTTTTTCATGAATATGCCAGATAATTCCTATGGAAGTGACCAAGGAACACTTAATTGGTCATAAGGTTTTTTCTAAGTTCTTCCCAAGCTATTTTATTTAAGCTGTAACTTTAACATTTCTTTTTGTGAAATGTGCTGGATGACACATCACACTGGAACATTACTTGGATTGAGTCAGTCAAACCATGTATCACCACTTCATATATCGTGCATATAGTGTCCTGGCACTGCTTGACATGACACGTCACATCTCTGACAGCTTAAACAAATTTCTTGGCTGTCAGTTAAAAAGGACAGATCAGATGGGCACACAACACAAACACACAGGGACAAAGAAAGCCCTGCAAAGAGATTCTGATCATTTTTTCAATATCTGATTTCCTTTTCCCACCCCCACCACATGAATAGTAAAGGATTGGTTTAGGAAAATATTCATCCAGGCCAAGGGATGCAACTTTCCTGGCTACCTTAACTAATGGGGGGGAAAGCTATTCTAAGATAAATACAGTAAATAACTAACAGTGATTAATGGAGAATAACTCAAAACCCTGACATTTTTGGGCAAGATGCAGAGGAATTAGAAGTATAAAATGTATAAACCATGGAAATGAGTTTTATGAGAATTCACCTCTAAATGTAAAGCTCACTGCTTGCAAAAACTGACTTACAATCACTACAATTTTGAGATTAATTTTTTGGTCTTCATTTTTGCTGACCTATGAAACACAGCTCAATTTTCCTGCTGTTGGGCTTCTCAGCTTTTAATATCCCTCCTTGTAGTCAGAGTTAGTAACAGCAGCCTTGCCTCAACTTCCCTTTGTATCAGTTTAGAAATAGGGCCTGCAGTGTTCAGCCTCTGTTACAAATTCAACCCTCTGGCTGGGTCATTTGAGTCCCTCCCCTCTTGGAGTAGTAGGAGTCTTAGTCCCCAGGGGCCTAAGTGTTCTGTGACGGGCCTTCAATCACTAGCCCTGGGCCTGATATCTCCCTCTCTCCTTTGTGTGAGAGGAACAAGGAAGGTTGAACGAGGGACAAAAATAAAGTCCAAAAAGTTTTGTGGGGACTGTCACAAGTCTGAAGCCTCAGCAGTTTCTGCCACCTTTCCTTGTGGAGGATTGTAGGGGGACCCAAGTCCACCTCCTACTCTGAATCCCAGCCCAGGGACCCTCTGTTAGGCAGTCAAGGACTGCTTGCTTCGGTCACCTGCTACTTCCCTGTTTTCCACCTATGGCCTTTGCAGGGATCTTCTTCTCATAATCCTTCTGCTAGAGCATTGGTCTGTTTGGGCGGCTTTCCTCCATCTGATGGTGTGGAGTTTTTCCACAGTGACTCTCAGCCCCTCCAGCAGCTGCCCTGCTGTGTCTGAGTTGCAGCTTTTTATCCCAGTAGCCGCTAACCAGCCATTTAGCTCCAATTTGGAGAGTGATTGCTCTCTTCACTAACTCTTTACTCTTCACTGCCATGTGGAGTCTATACACCCCATCACGTCCCAATGCCTACCTTCCAATGTAAAACCCAATGTGACAAAAATCCAGAGTGAAGGAAACAAAATAAAATAGTCATCCAGGAAACTCAATCATGGGAATCATTCCTCTAATGCAAACAGCTCTATAACAACACTGGCATGGGTCTTTATTCTGATCTAAATAGTTTTCAATAATAAGTAAAGGAACACCAAATTTGTAGGAATGTAGGTAACTTTGGGACAAAAGTAAGTGACATAGCTTGACAGGAGGTATTGCTAAGAGACGCAATGAAAACATAAGTTTATGATTGTTTTTCAGCAATAATAAGTTGTTGAACAAGATGTCACCTTTTTGCCTCACTGCTGGTGATAGTTTATGGCTGCTAATAGCCTCTATATGGAGAAGTGGCCATATCTAATATTTTGAGCTTAAGCTTTGTTGGGAAAGGACTGTGTCTTTGCTATCTTCTGTGCAGCGGCTAGCTTATATTTGGGCACTATTCAATAATAATTAAAATATTACTATTGATACTGATATTAATTTGATATCCTACATCAGAAGGTCTCTAAGGCCTGGTCTACACTAGGCTTTTATGTCGAATTTAGCGCCGTTACATCGAATTAACCCCGCACCCGTCCACACCACGAAGCTATTTAGTTCGACATAGAGCTCTCTTAAATTCGACTTCTGTACTCCTCCAAAACGAGAGGAGTAGCGCTAAATTCGAAATGGCCATATCGAATTAGGCTAGGTGTGGATGGAAATCGACGGTAATAGCTCCGGGAGCTATCCCACAGTGCACCACTCTGTTGACGCTCTGGACAGCAGTCCGAGCTCGGATGCTCTGATCAGCCACACAGGAAAAGCCCCGGGAAAATTTGAATTCCTTTTCCTGTCTGGGCAGTTTGAATCTCATTCCCTGTTTGGACAGCGTGGCGAGCTCAGCAGCACTGGCAACGATGCAGAGCTCTCCAGCAGAGATGGCCGTGCAATCTAATAGAAGGAGGGCCCCAGCATGGACTGATCGGGAAGTCTTGGATCTCATCGCTGTGTGGGGCGATGAGTCCGTGCTTTCAGAGCTGCACTCCAAAAGACGGAATGCAAAGATCTACGAGAAGATCTCTAAAGCCATGGCAGAGAGAGGATACAGCCGGGATGCAACGCAGTGCCGCGTGAAAATCAAGGAGCTGAGACAAGGCTACCAAAAAACCAAAGAGGCAAACGGACGCTCCGGATCCCAGCCCCACACATCCCGTTTCTACGAGGCACTGCATTCCATCCTAGGTGCGTCCACCACCACTACCCCACCACTGACCGTGGACTCTGAGGATGGGATATTGTCCGCGGCAGGTTCCTCGTCGGACATGTTAGCGGACGGGGAAGATGAAGAAGGAGATGAGGAGGACGAGGCAGTCGACAGCGCTGGCACCGCTGATTTCCCCGACAGCCAGGATCTCTTCATCACCCTTACCGAGATCCCCTACCAACTGTCCCCATCCCTTACCCCGGAGACAGAATCAGGGGAAGGATCAAGCAGTAAGTGCTTTAAATATCTAAACATTTATTTTTACAAGAACTGAAATATTTATAATATTAACAATGGCTGTTTCTTAAAGTGCTTAAACATGTAAACAATTATCTGCAAAAAAACTGGAATATTTACAATAGTAACAAAGGGTTTTTCATGATTTGTCTGCCTTAGGCTCTTCACAATTTAGTCCCAAGTGTTTAAAATTTTTTTTACAATGTCCGGTAAGTCATGATTATGCTGCCCAAGACGCTCCACTCTTTAGTCCCAGTGCACCTACGCGAAAATCCGGTCAATATGGCCGGGGATGGAGGCGAAATCCTCATAGGAGAACTCCTTGTAGGTCTCATGAAGGAACATTTCCAGCCTGTTCATCAGGTTCCTGGGTAGGGCGATATTGGGCCCTCCGTGGTAGGACACGTTACCGCGCCACGACACCATTATGGGGGGAGGGATAGCTCAGTGGTTTGAGCATTGGCCTGCTAAACCCAGGGTTGTGAGTTCAATCCTTGAGGGGGCCACTTAGGGATCTGGGGCAAAAATCAGTACTTGGTCCTGCTAGTGAAGGCAGGGGGCTGGACTCGATGACCTTTCAAGGTCCCTTCCAGTTCTAGGAGATGGGATATCTCCATTAATTTATTTATTTTATTTTATTTTACCATCAGATACTCTGGTATCATTGCCCTGCAGAGCATAGCGGCAAACGGCCCTGGTTTCTGAAGGCTTTCTCGAAACATCCTTTCCCTCTGGGACTCCGAGATCCTCAGCAGGGTGATGTCGCTCATTACGCCCTGCTTTGAATTAGGGAGGGGAATGTTAGTATTGGGACTGCTTTACAGCCACGCGGTGGAGGGAGAGGGGCAGCATACAGGGATCTTTCCCTGGAACAGCCGCGAGGGGGTGGGACAGGGGCATAGTTCATGCTGTCCTGATTGCTGGCAGCAGAGACTGGCATTGCTTTCAATGTGAAAGGAGGCCAGTGCTACTAGTACAGTTTTAAGCAGCCAGAAGTCTACGGCTTACCATGATTGCACGCTACAGAAGTTCAGGTGTCCTGCCACGCTTCTCAGATAACTGCAAGACCACTGCAGGACCCCAGGCACTGAAGGCGAGGGCCGAAAATTCGACCTTGTCCTGAGTGCGCATGTGAGAGGTGCAGTGCATGGTCTTGTTCACAGAGAAAGACTAGGTTCTTTGTACACAACTTCATTTATCTGTCTCAGGAATACACTCCATTTTTCCCATTCACACAGACACATCTGCGACTGTCTCCCAACCCAGCCTGTCAGCACACTCCCAGAGGCTAGCGCAGATTAGGAGGAGGAAGAAGAAGACGCGGGAGGACATGTTCTCAGAACTAATGAGCTGCTCCCGAGCCCAGGCAGCCCAGCAGACACAGTGGAGGGAGAACTTGTCCCAAATGCACCGAGCAGTCATGGAACGGGAGGAGAGGTGGCGTCAGGAGGACCAGCAGGCTACTGAAAAGCTGCTTGGACTTCTGAGGGAGCAAACGGACACGCTCCGGCGCCTTGTGGATGTTCTGCAAGACCGGAGGCAGGAGGACAGAGCCCCGCTGCAGTCTATCTCTAACCGCCCTCCCCCGCCACCAAGTCCCACACCCCCCTCACCCAAAGTACAAAGAAGGAGGGGCGGCAAGGGCCGTTAAAACTTTCAGTCAACCCCTGCAGACTGCTCTAGCACTAGAAGGCTCTCATTCCCCAAAATTTTAAAAGTCCTTTCCTACACACCTCACAGAAGCCCCCGTGCAAGTTTCAACCCCCACGTTTCATGTCTGGTTCATAATAAAATATTTGTTTCTGTTAATTACTGTTTCCATGATTTTATTTTGGAGGAGAGTCTGTCTGAACGAGGGGAAGGGGCATGGTAATTGGACAGGACAGTCACCTTTACCAGGGTACAGAGGCGGGGTCAGGTCCAGGATCAGGACACATACCCAGTGCAGTGACTAGTGACCCTGTTCAATCTGGGAGGTGGTTTTCATGTTCTGTGGGGGGGGGGGTTGCTCTGTGACTTTGTGACGGGGGAGGGCAATTACAGATCTAATGCATCACAGAGCCCCGCAGCAGGGGAGCTGTAACCCTCCTCCCCCTGCCAGACAGTCACATAGCCGACACATACACGCTGTCCCGCCCAGGAGGGCTGGCAGGCTCTGTTGAAACAACCAGTCCACCACTGCGGAACCCATCATTCCTGGAGTTTAGAAGCACCATTTGCATCACAACACTAAACCCGCACCCCGCCACAGTCTGCGTCCCAGGTTTAAAACATTCCCGCGAAAACAGTAATAAAGACAACGGTGTTCATTAACAAAACAGAACAGATTTTATTTTTTGGGAAGGGGGTGAAGGGGGTATGTAACTGGAGAGGATAGTCAATGGTAACTGGGTAAAGAAACGGTGGCAAGTTCAGGTTCTGAGTCCACAAACTTAAAATTCACTGGTGACCCTGCTCAGTCTGGAAACTGTCTTTCAAAGCCTCCCGGATGCACAGTGCGTCCCGCTGGGCTCTTCTAATCTCCCGGCTGTCTGGCTGGGAGTAATCAGCAGCCAGGCGATTTGCCTCAACCTCCCACCCCACCATAAAGGTCTCCCCCTTGCTCTCACAGAGATTGTGGAGCACACAGCAAGCTGCAATAACAATGGGGATATTGGTTTCGCTGAGATCACAGCGAGTCAGTAAGCTTCTCCATCTCCCCTTGAGACGGCCAAAAGCACACTCCACCACCATTCTGCACTTGCTGAGCCGGCAGTTGAAGAGTTCTTTTTCTGTGTCCAGGGCGCCAGTATAGGGCTTCATGAGCCAGGGCATTAGCGGGTATGCTGGGTCCCCGAGGATCACTGTAGGCATCTCCACATCCCCAAGAGTTATTTTGTGGTCCGGGAAGTAAATACCTTCCTGCAGCCGTCTAAACAGACCAGAGTTCCTGAACACGCGAGCGTCATGAACCTTGCCCGGCCATCCAACGTTGATGTTAGTAAAACGTCTCTTATGGTCCACCAGTGCTTGCAGCACCATTGAAAAGTAGCCCTTTCGGTTGATGTACTGGCTGGCCTGGTGGTCCGGTCCCAGGATAGGGATGTGAGTCCCATCTATAGCCCCACCGCAGTTTGGGAATCCCATCGCGGCGAAGCCATCTATGATGGCCTGCGCGTTTCCCAGGGTCACTACCTTTGACAGCAGTACCTTCACGATTGCCTTGGCTACTTGCATGACAACAACCCCGACGGTAGATTTGCCCATGCCAAACTGGTTCGCGACTGACCGGTAGCTGTCCGGCGTTGCAAGCTTCCAGAGGGCTATGGCCACTCGCTTCTGGACAGTCAGGGCTGCTCGCATCCGGGTGTCCTTGCGCTTCAGGGCAGGGGACAGCAACTCACAAAGTTCCAGGAAAGTCCCCTTCCGCATGCGAAAGTTTCGCAGCCACTGGGATTCATCCCAGATCTGAAGCACTATGCGGTCCCACCAGTCCGTGCTTGTTTCACGGGCCCAGAATCGCCGTTCCACAGTATCCACAAGACCCATTGCCACCGTGATGTCCTCGGCACTGGGTGTTGTGGTTTCAGACAGGCGTGTGCTACTCTCAGAGTTCAGGTCCTCACCCCGGTGCCGTAGCCTCCTCGCCTGATTTCTCTCTATCTGCCTCAGTGAAAGGTCGATGATGAGCTGCGATGCGTTGACAACGGCCACAACTGCAGCGATGGTCGCAGCGGGATCCATGTTCGCAGTGCTGTGGCGTCCGCGCTGTCACTGACCAGAAAAGTGCGCGAACTGATTTCCCGCCGGCGCTTTCAGGGAGGGAGGGCGGGAGTGACGGTTGGATGATGACAGTTACCCAAAACCACCCTCGACACATTTTTTTACCCAGAAGGCAATGGCAGCTCGACCCAGAATTCCAATGGGCAGCGGGGACTGCGGGAACTGTGGGATAGCTGCCCACAGTGCACCGCTTCCAATGTCGACGCTTGCCCCGTTAATGTGGACTGATAAAGTCGAATTACTGTCCTTAGTGTGGACACACACGTTCGACTTTGTAATATCGATTCCACATATTCGATTTAACTAAAATCGAACTACTCTCGTAGTGTAGACATACCCTAAGAATACCTCCTTCAGGAGGTGCCAATTCCATAAATGAGGACATTCAAGTTGACAGCACCAATAGTTTGAATGTAATTAGGAGAGGAAAAATGTTAGCACTGAACAGGACTTGAATTTTGCTTTCAGAAATTCTTATACAAGAACAAATGTAAATGAACAACAAAGTCTAGTGAAATTATCCCCACTTTTATAATACAAGAACATCTTAGTAAAACTAAAATATTTTCTGAATCTAATAAACGATGGCTTTTTATTGTCAATCACTGTGCACACTACCCAACATGCTATGTCATACACAGACTTGAACAGTGATCTGTGTCTGCTTCTCCAGTAAAAAATAAGTGGTTATCAGGTATGTGCTTTTCTCTCAGTGAAGCAGGGGAAGGTAGGGAATAGGAGACAAAAACAAAATTAAGTGAAAAACTGAAAGCTAGAAGTAAAGGAATGAAATAAAAGAAACCATATATAAATAAACAGACAGAGGATGAGAGAATTTAAAATACAGGATTTAAAAAGAGGGAACAAATAACTAAGTAAAACAAAAAGTGCATGGAATTAAAAAAAAGGGAAGTGTAGGTTAAGCTTGGAAAGAGAATTGCAAAAGCACCAACAGGAAAATTAACTAAATGGACAGGATAGTTTTAGCATAAACTGCACACTGAGTAAAATACTACTCAACATGCCTACGGGTTGCACCACCAACCCCTAAACAATGGAGTGTAATGAAAGATACAATCAGAAATTTAATATAATATACATTTATTTTTAGTTTTGGTTTTGTTTCATAGGAAATAGTTGCACACCGTTTTACATGCCATCATTACTTTCTTATGTTATGGTAATTATTTTGATTCATTTGGAACTAATCATAACCTTAGTCTCAGTCTGGGTCCTAAAAGTAAGTATCAATAACATCATGCCCTTCTCCTGCAACTGAGGAACCTACTAGTTTCTCATTATACTAGTGGTGGTACCAGACCTACTTTCCCACATATCTCCATCAAATTTCCAAGATTCCACCATACACAAAAAATGTTCTTAGGAACATTTAAGTTATTAAAAAAAAAAGCTCCACAGCAATTATTTCCAAGAAGTGTCCCAGCAACCCTTTTCCAGAGATGATTTGTATATTTGTTTATAAAGCCATTTATTCCAAGCACCAGCATCTACTGGAAAGCTTTTCATACTATTACCAACATTAAAACCACTTGGATTTTCATTTTAGCACTAATCATGAAGCTCACATTCTTCCCCAGGTCAGTATTATGTGTACTACTCTTTGCCACTGCTAGACACAAAATACAAAGAAAACATTCTCCATTATAATCTGCCTAAAGTAATAAAAATCCAGAAGTATTTACATTCAAATGTTACTATATTGCTTAGTATATGCAGTTTAGGGTCAGGGTCTTTTAGGAAGGGCATAGGAAAAATAAATTTCTAAGACATTAAAAATCTATAGTTATGGAACTAAATAATTCTTTGGCTTTTTTAAAAGAAAATAATTGGTGGGCTAGGTTATTGCAATGCAATGAATTAATGTGCTAGCCTTACATAGATACGCTTAGACTAGGAGTTCAAAATATGTTTGACTTCTATAGGTTACATCTGCAATAAGTTTAAGGAGAGGAGCAAATTACACTACACTAGCTGGAACTCTTGAAGTCAGTGGGTTTGCAATAGTGCAAATGAAAAGAGAATTAGGCCCTAAATATCAACCTTGGATTAAATCCCAACCCCATTGAAGTCAATGGGAGTTTTGTGATTAATTTCAGTGTGGCCAGAATTTTTGAATATCCCCACTACCTGTGTTAAGGTTCCCCAAATCAGTATTGGTGCTAGTAATAAAAAAGTGTGTTGAAAATTGCCCCCCTCCCCTTTTTTAAATTTATCTTTAAATCATCCATGTTTTCAAAGTTTTCAGTATTTTTTCCCTTCCTCCTGCCTTTGTTTGCCACTGGGAAAAAAAGGAAAGACGGGAAAGGCAAATACAGAAAAAAGGGAGAGAAAAGGGAAGAAAGAAGAGGAAAATACTCAAACCCTCAATTTTTCCACAGTTTACATTTTCAATAAAAAAAATTCAAATAAATGAAAAAAAAATCATTCATTTTCAAAACATGTGGAATAAAAATTAGTTAGAAATGTGTGAAGTTTTTCATAAAAAATCTTGACCTGTCTTGATTAGCTGTAGTCAAAAAATAAGCCAGCTGTGTCTGGTTAGAACAAAGAGATCATACAACTTTCACAGCTGTAACCAATATATTGTGTTAACAATTAGCGCAACCTTTTCAGACATCAGGTTTACAAACTGCTTCCTATGAGGAAATCTCAGAAGTTTTGGAATATTAGTTTTGATAAACAAATAACCAGACATTTGGATTTAACAGTGAGAACCTCCATCAGGAACTGATACTGTCCCTTCACAGGCAACTGTTTTCCCTCTCAATGATAAAGTCATATATCTTGTGAGAATGCAAAAAGGGAGATTATCATATACACTGCAGTTTTTCATGAATATAATGTTTAGAGATCTTTGGGGCAAGATCTGCAGTTGGAGTAAATTTGTAAAATTCCATTGATTTCAATTGAGTTACAGAAAACAACTGAGGAGAGTTGGCAGTTTTTCAAAGGGACACTATTAAGGGCCCAAAAGCAAGCTATTCCTCTGGTTAGGAAAGATAGAAAATGTGGCAAAAGACCACCTTGGCTTAACCACGAGATCTTGCATGATCTAAAAAATAAAAAGGAGTCATATAAAAAATGGAAACTAGGACAGATTACAAAGGATGAATATAGGCAAACAACACAGGAATGCAGGTGCAAGATTAGAAAGGCAAAGGCACAAAATGAGCTCAAACTAGCTACAGGAATAAAGGGGAACAAGAAGACTTTTTATCAATACACTAGAAGCAAGAGGAAGACCAAAGACAGGGTAGGCCCACTGCTCAGTGAAGAGGGAGAAACAGTAACAGGAAACTTGGAAATGGCAGAGATGCTTAATGACTTCTTTGTTTCGGTCTTCACCGAGAAGTCTGAAGGAATGCCTAACATAGTGAATGCTAATGGGAAGGGGGTAGGTTTAGCAGATAAAATAAAAAAACGAACAAGTTAAAAATCACTTAGAAAAGTTAGATGCCTGCAAGTCACCAGGGCCTGATGAAATGCATCCTAGAATACTCAAGGAGCTAATAGAGGAGGTATCTGAGCCTCTAGCTATTATCTTTGGAAAATCATGGGAGACGGGAGAGATTCCAGAAGACTGGAAAAGGGCAAATATAGTGCCCATCTATAAAAAGGGAAATAAAAACAACCCAGGAAACTACAGACCAGTTAGTTTAACTTCTGTGCCAGGGAAGATAATGGAGCAAGTAATTAAGGAAATAATCTGCAAACACTTGGAAGGTGGTAAGGTGATAGGGAATAGCCAGCATGGATTTGTAAAGAACAAATCATGTCAAACCAATCTGATAGCTTTCTTTGATAGGATAACGAGTCTTGTGGATAAGGGAGAAGCTGTGGATGTGGTATACCTAGACTTTAGTAAGGCATTTGATACGGTCTCGCATTATATTCTTATCGATAAACTAGGCAAATACAATTTAGATGGGGCTACTATAAGGTGGGTGCATAACTGGCTGGATAACCGTACTCAGAGAGTTGTTATTAATGGTTCCCAATCCTGCTGGAAAGGCATAACAAGTGGGGTTCCGCAGGGGTCTGTTTTGGGACCGGCTCTGTTCAATATCTTCATTAACGACTTAGATATTGGCATAGAAAGTACGCTTATTAAGTTTGTGGATGATACCAAACTGGGAGGGATTGCAACTGCTTTGGAGGACAGGGTCATAATTTAAAATGATCTGGACAAATTGGAGAAATGGTCTGAATTAAACAGGATGAAGTTTAACAAAGACAAATGCAAAGTGCTCCACTTAGGAAGGAAAAATCAGTTTCACACATACAGAATGGGAAGAGACTGTCTAGGAAGGAGTACGACAGAAAGGGATCTAGGGGTTATAGTGGACCACAAGCTAAATATGAGTCAACAGTGTGATGCTGTTGCAAAAAAAGCAAACATGATTCTGGGATGTATTAACAGGTGTGTTGTGAGCAAGACACGAGAAGTCATTCTTCCGCTCTACTCTGCTCTGGTTAGGCCTCAGCTGGAGTATTGTGTCCAGTTCTGGGCACTGCATTTCAAGAAAGATGTGGAGAAATTGGAGAGGGTCCAGAGAAGAGCAACAAGAATGATTAAAGGTCTTGAGAACATGACCTATGAAGGAAGGCTGAAAGAATTGGGTTTGTTTAGTTTGGAAAAGAGAAAACTGAGAGGGGACATGATAGCAGTTTTCAGGTATCTAAAAGGGTGTCATAAGGAGGAGGGAGAAAACTTGTTCACCTTAGCCTCTAACGATAGAACAAGAAGCAGTGGGCTTAAACTGAAGCAAGGGAGGTCTAGGTTGGACATTAGGAAAAAGTTCCTAACTGTCAGGGTGGTTAAACACTGGAATAAACTGCCTAGGGAGGTTGTGGAATCTCCATCTCTGGAGATATTTAATAGTAGGTTAGATAAATGTCTATCAGGGATGGTCTAGACAGTATTTGGTCCTGCCATGCGGGCAGGGGACTGGACTCGATGACCTCTCGAGGTCCCTTCCTGTCCTAGAATCTATGAATCTATGAATTTACAATAGTTGAGGGTCTGGCCCTTTAAATCCAAGAGATACCTTTTTCTGGGTCCTGAGGTAGGTGAGCATAAAAAACTCATCTTTTCTAACACTCCAACAAAAGAGCCAGATCCTGCACATGGGAAAACACAAGAACTGCTCTCGCCATGAACCCCAAGGGCAAAAGTCACACCAAAAGACCAGGGGTATTTAACCATTATCTATGCATATAGGGTCCTGGAAGGGATAATTCCTTCTGCAGCTCTGCACTGCCCCAAATACAGGGACATAGATAATTTGTACAATCTGGCCATAAATGCAACAGTAGCAGAGGATTTACGAAGCCCTGGTGCCTTATATTGTAGGAGAAACTACTTTTAAGTCCCCAGAAGATGAGACTTACCAGATTGGATCACTGATCCATACAGGAAATTTTCAGTGTGGTACATTCTTTTAAAATGTACTATATAAATAAAAAGCTGGAAAATGCAGAGATAGGAGAAGGTTAAGTTGTGCATGGTCATAGATTCCTTTACTGTATTCTGTTACCATGGCATCCACAGTGGAGCCCAAAATAGACAAAGCCATTTAATCTTCTCTTCAGATAATCAACATTTTATTTTGTGTGCAACAATCAGAACATGGAACATTAAACCCTTAGATAAAGTGTACTGTTCAATTCAATAAGAAATGCTAAACTGTTATTCAAATTGTGGCACAGAAAATGTATTTAAATGCATTTTAAAAAAGCATATTGGACTATAATATTTGAGACTTGAGTCTTCTGATTGAAATAAGCCTGTAAGATTTGTTTCTAAAAGAGAATGTTAAACACATTTCAACGTGCTTTGTCATTAGGGACATTATTTACTTATTATGTATACCCAAAATATGGTGCTTATCTCCATAATTACTAATAGGAAAATGGTAAGTTTGCAACTCATTTAAAACTTTAGCTTTAGCAAAACAGAGTATGAGGTTAATATATGAGTAATAAAAATATCACTAATATGACTAATAAAATAATACTAATACCAATAATAGTATGATCCTAAAACCCATGGGATCTGCTGTTTTCAGTGGGATTCCATGACAGCATAAGGCTCTGTTATAGAAGATCCAGCTGAAGGATCAGGTGTATGTGTATGTTAATACCTTGGGCGAAATTCTGGCCCTATTTAATTTAGTGACATAACAATCATTGACTTCAATAGGACTGTCACCCCTCCTATACTTTCTAAGTTTGTATCCATCTATTTAAAATCTTTCAGAAATAACTGTTTGTGTGAGACTTTGGCCATTTCTAAACTGGAACTGAAAAACAGGCCTCTTCTGTTTTTGGAGCCAACTCAGAACGAAACCATAAGAAAGGATTATGGACATGATTCAATTCTGAACCCCTTCCACAAAATCTGAAGGAGTTTAGCTTCAGTGTCCTTCCACACTGATCTAGCTATAACACATATAACAAACATGTAACCACTTTTTTAAGTTTACTTACCAGCTATCATACCAACCTATTAGAAAGCACTTAAAAGTTTGGAATACATACAAGTAAAAATGTGTCATATGCAGCAATTTTCATGCATTAATTATTACTTACTAACAAAAGGCCAAATCCTAAAATCCTTTCTCAGTTTTTAATAAGGCCTTCAGGATTTGGTGCATTGTAATTACGGATGTTACCTTAATATAAAGTATTACCACCTGATCTTTCAGCAAGTGTTCTAGTTGTAATCATTGTATTACATCTCTAATTCTTGCCAATATAATCCATTCCGCAGGTAAAGAAAATACTGAGGACTCTTGTGGAAGGCAGCAAGTATGCAATTGCTTAGTCACCAAGCAAGCAATCTACAGTGTATGTATCATGTTCAAAGATAATTATGTGTACAACCACTTTAATGCACATTAAGTCAAACCAGTACAAGCTGAAGAAACTCTCACTCAATGACAAAATATTAAGTGCTACAACATAGCTTAAATTCCTATAACATTTTCATTTTTAGAAAAGTAATAAAAGCTAATTAAAGAGTTTCATTTGTATTTTCCATTTTGCTGCAGCCCTAGAGCCAGCACTTATTGTGTGTGGATGCAGCATCAGAACATTTTGGTATCTATTGGTCATTTTTATCATGCTCAAACTGGTCATAGAACAACATTCTAGCAATGAAACAGTCTTCATTAAGAGCACTTATCTGAGCAGAGTGGGAATTTCTCAAGAGCTCAACATTTGACTAGATCTGCTTCCGGTTATGTCAATAGTAAAAAAAATCCCATTTACTTCAACAGGAGTAGCATTAGGCCACTGTTGAGCAGTTTTGCAAATACCATCCTAGTGTATCTAATAAACAAAAATTAGAGAACAAATGCTTGCATTTCATTTGTGGTCCCTAGCAGAGAATTTTTACTCAAGTGCTTTATAAACATGAAGGGATTTAGCCTTAACTCCCTCTGAGGCACTACATGTATTATTCCCAATTTACAGATGATGAAAGTAAATCAAGGAGAAGATGGTTTTCCCAAAGTTATGCAGGCAATCTGGTGAAGAGCTGGGAAGAGAAGATGAGTCTCCAAATTCACAGTCTTATGTGTAGCTTTCTGAGCATAAAGAATAATAATAATCTTACCAATCGCTGAAGACTTGTTCAACGTAATAAATCAAAACTGTAATTTATCTAACTGCCAAGGACAGATAATTCTTCCAACCATGTTGGTACCAGCCTGGTCATAGAAAAACAATACAAAGTACCCATCCGGATCCTGCTGAGCTCATGATCTCAGGTCTCCAGTCACCGGACTATATTCATCTCAAATCCCAAAGCCTGGCATCTTGTAACATATAAATGTATTTAGAACCCTCTCCAGTCCTTATGCCAAAAAGACTGAGCCCTCCAGAGTAATCCAGTTAGTCAAAGGAGTAGAGTGGAAGAGGACTTCGTTTGGCCCTGCTATCCCTTTTAAACCCACCAGAATTATCTTCTTGACTAGCCCTTGCCTTCTAGAGACCAAGTGCCCCAGCCAACAGCCAGTCCAGATCCGAAAAGGTGTTATGTCATTGGTTATTGATGACAATAAAATTGAATCTATGTGGCCCCACCAAGTGTGCGCCAGCTTCAGGTTGAAGCAAAACACTGAACAAAAAGTAAAAATTGCACTATTTTAATTAGCTTTTGTTATTTTTTAAGAAATGGAAACAATTAAAGACACTGTGGGAACTAAGGTGTGGAGCCATTTGTCATCATCATTTTGGCATTGAGAGAGAATTTCTTCAACTTACATTGTTTTGACTTACTATATACATGGCTCAGGACAAAGGAAAATAAAGAAGTGGCCTAGAGATGCCAATTAAATGTTGCCATATGAGATTAATTTAAGAACTAGAATAAAACAGATTTAAGGAAGACCAGACCCAAAGTGGAAGAACAGAGCTTAATGGACTAAAAATGCCAGAAAAGAGGCTTGATGTAGTCTGGATAGCTGACAAAAAATAAGGCCGAATGTGGAAGTTGGAGGAACAGATGCTGAATGAAAAGGTAAAATGTTGGAATATTTAACACGTATTTATACTTATAAAATGTGTGATTAGTAAACACATAATAGCAAAAATCCATTAAAAAACCCATAGCTTATGTAGTCATTAAATCATTATTGGATTGTTGTAATCCCTCAGCCTTTACCTTGTAACCCGACAATATATCTGAGGTATGTATTAATAGTCCACTAAAGCATGTCCTCATGTGTCTTCTTGATTAATTAATTTATAAGTTGACAAGTTGAAAAACATTAGATAAAGCAATAACCATGACTATTACAAATGATTAGCTACAGGAAAATTAAAATGTTTGTTTTGATCAATTTTTCAAGAGGATTAGAAAAAGAAGATCTTTACTGAGCTTTCAAATTCCAGTTGCCATAGCAACTAGATTCATTTTTAGTTGCCATAACAACAGCTCGGTTTTCAATAATACTGTTACCTCTCCCTCCTCCCCCCTAGAATTCAATATATTCCTGTGGCCAAGGAAGAATTAAGTATTTTGCACGTAAAGAGGAAATAGTGAATCTATATCTTGTGTCAGTTTCACATAATGGCAGACTGTAGGTTTGGTCTTGTTATGTGAGGAGACTGGAAACCAAGAGAAAAATATGTACGAGACTTACAATCTTCATCCATTTATCTTCTTTCTTTCTAATTGAACGAGTCTTACATTCCATCATCAAAATCATCATCAGAACCTTATAGTCTTCTGATTTTGTCAGGATTTCTCTAATACCTGGATTGCTACGGTTTGATTCATCTGGAGCATTCCACAAACCTTTCCCCTCCCTCCCCCCCCCCCCTCCCCACACCAGTTTTGTCCTTCTGGCTAATGTGGCCTTTAATCCCATGTAAACATGAGCTACAAATTGGCCTCTTCTTAGGGTTACAATTTGTTGACTCTCAAGCAAAATACATACACCAACATATCCCCACACTATGTTTATTTTCTGGACATTTCAGGACAGGAATATAATTTCACTACAGTAATAAAAGCTTCACCTTGTAATTGTGTCTCCCTGAGTACACTGTCTGCATCCCATTCTTTCAAGTTACTAATTGGAAGCCAGCATCAGGAACCAAAATAAATCCCAAATTAAAACATGATGAATAAAAAAAGAAAAAAAATCACCAAAGAGAATAACGCTAGGTATTGATTAACCAAAATTTAATGGTATGAGATATGATGGTGCTTTTACTTCCGTAGCTGCTATTTCTCTCTTTATAACTGGAAAACATTCCATTAAAAAAAATCTGAAACATGGCATGCTGCCAAAGTTGAATGCAGAGAACGCAAATGACAGGACTGAATAGTACCGGGGCAGGCACTCCCTTCGTCCATTTCAATGGGGTGTTAAGAAAATTGTCTATAGTAGACATAACAAGAACTAAAAGTGTTGTGTGGATGTACTATATATCAGAGCCTGTCTAGCTCCCACCAGAATAATTTCCTATCCTGTTGCACAGAAGTGTAGGCAATTTTCTAGTGGCTTTGAGCCAGGGAGTGGGAATAGGCAGTGTTTGTGACTCAAGTCCTGTGCATATTGCAAAGGAAGATCAGTGCCAGTGCATTTTTCATTTTCCATGTTCTATCTGCACCTATTCAAAATGAAATTTTTCAAGGACAAGTTTGCATTGATAGCTTGTGATTCAGTAAAACAAAAAGTATCCATTGGGCCTAGAAATAGATAGTTGTGGGATTTGATATCTTATCTTAGTTTATTTAGGGTAACAGGAGATGTGACATTCAGTTCTTTCTCCAAAGAATGAGTTAATAAATATATTGGTCACCTTACCTCCATCCTTTATGTCCAGTCTAATATTTTTTGAGCTGTGTAGGATAATACTAGTCCAGGGTTAGTCAATAAGCAGATTGCAGGACAAATCCAGACCACCAGACGCTTTTGAAGGGACTCCGAAATCTTTACTTATTATCATCATTGTTTTTTTATTATTCTTTTCTCTGAAGTTTGGACCTTGATTATACCTTGACCAAGAAATTTGGACTTTGACAAAAAATAAATAACCCTGTCCTAGGCAAACGTGCATAATGCTTTATCACTCTCTTCATGGACACTATATCTCTATACAGAAGTTTGTACTATATTTCTCATCCTTACAGCTGAGACACAAAGCCTTTTGGAAATAAACATGGGGAGGGAATTAGAAGGCTAATTGTACCCCAAATAAAAATAATGTAAATAATTTAAATAAGTATAATTGAGATTTATGTGGAAAATGAATACTCTATAAAACATTTGTTTACTGGTTACAGTTACTATGACCTGAAGAAGAGTTCTGGGTAGCTTGAATGCTTGTCTCTCTCACCAACAGAAGTTGGCCCAATAAAAAAATATATTACCTCACCTTGTCTCTCTAATGAGGTAAGAGGATATTCAAAAGAGAATAAACTGTATGAAAGAAAGGCCTAGAAGTGCTGGAAAAAAATTCTGTGATCCCGAGCTCTTTCCCAAACTCACATTTATCAGCACAGTATGAAGTCAAACAGGTTGTTTTGTCTTGTATGTTCTGACGTTTGCGTCCATTGAATTTTGGTTACGATTTTATTTCTTCCCTCAGTTGTCATGGAAACATGCACACAGCAAATTATAACAGATAAAGCACTGCTGACAAAAAATAAACTGACCCTATTCAGACTGTGCTGTCTAACACCTGCAGTGGCCATCTTTCACTGTTTCCAATAGATCTGAAGCAGGCTGACCTCAGGGAAGAGCATGGCCCTTTGGTCACCTCATGTGGGCCACAGATGGGCCAGGATATGAGACTATGGAGACAAAAAAAAATTGCAGTGTGGGCAAGGAAATCCTAGATGCAGCAGAGAGAGATAAAATATGGACAAAGGAACATTGGGTGAGGCAGGGAAACGGAATGTGGGGAGAATGTGAAAAAGAATGTGATGAGACAGAGAGACTGGAGGGCAAAAAGGGTGACTATGGGGACAGAGGAATATTGTGGGCCAGGCAGGGAGATTGTGTAGTGCAGGAAAATAATTCTTGTTTACACGGGAAGATTTTAACTTTATTTTTTGGGCATAGTTTGTCCTTTTCTATGCTTTCAGAGAAGTTGCAGTGTGCACCAGTTTGGCTGCACCCATTCTCAGCAACTGGCAGTTTGACAGTACAGAGAAGACTTGAGAAAAAGGAAGGGAAAATGTGCAGGGCTGGAAAGGAGAGAAGCAGACAGGAGACTCAGGGGTACGAGCTAGATGAATGGAAAAAGTGGCAGGAGAGGGATGGGGAATGGAATGGAGAGGGATGGAATACTAGCTTCCTTACCTCAGAAGTTGAGAGAGGACATGGAGGGAGTCCCACTCCAAGCAGCTAGGGAGGAGACTTGTATTTGTGTATGCATTGAAGAGTGAATTTTGTATCATTAACGGTCACATACAGATTGGGGGTGGGCGCTTCTCCCTAAACATTAAAGTCAGGCATTAGACCAAAATTAACTACTTGTTATGTTTTAAAAACCCATGATGATTAAGCCAAATCTCACAATTTTTTAAACTCAAAGTTGGCAATACTGAGTATGTAATCATGTAATTAAAATCTATCTACACAAGGTTGAATTGGCAACCTTATTTTTCTTTTCTGATTTCTGAGTGCCCCATTTTACAGTCTGAACATTCCCTTTACACAGATCTTGTTATTAAATTAATACAATTTTTATTAATTTTAGATGGTCTGAGAAAATTTACATTTTTCTCTGTAATCAGCAGTCCCCAATGTATAAGTATCAAAATGTGAGATTGTAGCTCAAAAGAGCACTTGAACAGTTGAAATCAGAGAAGAATGGGTATTCTATCTTAGGTCACCAGTCTAAATTCAATATGGAAATATTTTTCAATATACTCAGTGTCTACAATGAATGAATGTACCAAATGTCAGGATTCTAGCTCAGTAGGCATAATTAATTTCCATGTTACTATCAGATTATTATAAGCCTTTGTATTGCACCAGAATAGATAGATGGATACTATTGGATTAGATATAATTAAAAATGAAAACTATGGCCTCAGTCCACAAAGGGATTTAGGCATTGCAACGCTCAGCATTGTGGTGCCTAACTTTTAGGTGCTTTGTCACCCAGTAGAATTTGGAGCCCTGAGTTAGGCATGTAGGCTCTCTCTGCAATGCATGGGAAGAGAAAGGCACTTCAGAATGGGTTCCATAAAAGTCAGCATGCTTAGCAGGAGCTGCCTGAGTTAGCCCATAAGAAATGCTGAGGTGAATGGTATGGTCTAAGCCCTGGGTCGACAGACGTGCCTATCTCCACTTAGGATTCACAGCCATGAATTTTCTCTTGTAGTCAGGCACCTAAGCAGTTTCCTTCAAGAAAGGTGGCAGTACTCACTTAAACACACATATGTTTAAAAAAAAACCTGTAAACTGAAAGTTTGCTGCCTAAGTAAGGCTCTCTACACAAAGTTCTCACCAGGAGAGAATTTTCATGTGGTGAAAATAGTGGATAATGACAGAAATTCTAAGAATCATAATTATAGCAGCACTAACCATTGCCATTTTAATTATCTGAATTTAATCTAGAAGATAAAGGGAATTTGAATGCTGAACTGAATAACTGCAACAGTGATGTAAACAATTTTAACTTTAAACCCAGCACGTAATCTTTTCATTGAGAATACTGGATTGTGCTCCCCCCACCCCAAATCTGTTAAAAGCATCACAAGCTGGCAATGCACATCACTTATCACAAGTGTGCTTTTCTGATTTGAAAACTATATACAAGTTTATAAGACTGGCTTTAAGTTTAAATTTCTATAAGTATTAGCGCTCATGAAAGTAAGAGACTATCTTGAGCCAGGAATAAAATTAATACAGAAAGAGAAACTGAGATACAGAGAAAGTAAATAATCACAAAATCACAGTGAGTCATTACTAAGACAGGTGTAGGTCCCAGATCATCTGATTCCCAGCTCTGTGCCCAATCCAGTAGACCATGCTGCCTCTTATGGAGTGGAGGCAAACTATACAAGTGTTCCTATACAGCTCTGATAATGCCCTTCACTCCTGACCAGAAACACCATATGTAGAGTTCTCTGGGGTTTTGAGCTGTGGACGAATGTCCACCAAGCTCTTCTCTATTTATAATTTCAGATTTTAAACCTCCCCTTCCCATAAGAACACCACATACTATATCACATGATGTGTGGATGAGGGAAGTGTCCAGAAACTAAATATTGATCTGAATTTGGTGGCTAAGTCTTCGGCTGAACTAAAATCTAGACACAAATATCTCCAAACTGCATGGAGTTTAAAAGCCAGACCAATCGCTTCTATCTAGCTGAAGTCTCTCTGTACAATGAATGCCATGCTAGGTGTAGGTACAGAGACAAACCAGCCATGTGGACTGCTTCTGAAGTTATTGTACCGTAAAGAGCCTCAAGGAGCATAGAGTAGGCCTGGCCTATACACCACCCTGAAAATGCCCCTCTCATGTGCTGAATTAGTTCTTCTTGTTGGCTCAAAAGAAAGGATGGGGCTATGGGCCTACTGTGAATTCTAGCATTGGCCATAGTACTAGACCTGAGCAGCCTTTATGCTTGGAGAAACAAAAGGATTGCTATTATAGTCGCCCTAAGTCACATTTTGAGGCATGTTAGTGGGATAGATATCAGCATTTCTACAGTCCATGCTGTCACTGGCATGTAGACAAATGGAGGATTTAATGCTCCAGAACTGTCAGCATGAGGGACTAAATTCACTTTCAAATTTTAATATTCTTAGCAATCCCTGTCTGTGTCAAGTAATCACTCGTAATAACACTTTTTGAAATGAAGGATAGATTCGTCTCAGGAAATGAGTGCAGAATTAGACATTTCAGATAATGTTATAAATATAATGGAGCAAAAATGGTGAGGCAGAAGGTTCTCTGACAAAAGGTGTCTAGAGAATTAATCAGAATCAGTTACAGATGTGTTAGTCAGGAAAGTTCCTCTTCTGAAAAGGCCCCAGAAAGAGAGCCAGTTTTCTGAGCCAGTTTTCTAGTGTACAGTAGGTTTAGAGCCCAGTTGTTTGTGATTAATGAATATGCCAATACAGTTGATAATAAAGTCTGGTGTTTTCATTTTTAGCTTATTTTTATGACCCAAGAATCTTTCTGTTTTAGCTGAGTCTACTCCATTCTTTAGCAACAGAGAAAATTCTTTTACCACATGTGTGAATAAAGATTAGGAGCACATTAAGCTTTTAATTGATGGAATAAATACACTAGGTCTTGAGAGCATAATAACAACCAAGCCAGTGCTGCATCTGAACTTTAATCAAGTCTGCTGTTTTCCATGCCCTTCAGCAGAAGGGCTTTGAAATTCTACTTACACAGTAAAATTACAAGCAGTTTTTTTAATGTTAAATTTAAAACATACTATATGTACCGATATGTACCTTATCCTCAAACACTTAGTATTCCCTGGACATTTCAAGTTAGGTTGTGTGCATTTTCACACATCAACAATTTTATATAAACCATATTGCCAACTCACCTAATTTTACCACATTTCAGTTACAGTATTTGGTGTTTTGATTAAACCCCCCGCTGCTGAACTCCTGAGATAACATGAGAATCTCAGTTTCATTAAAAAAAAAATCAACATTATGTTTCTAGTACTCATGGTTGCAAAGAAAAACCATCTACCTTACAGACTCAAAAACCACAAGACAAATAAAGACCCCATTTTTAAAAATAACATTTTTAAGCCAATCTCATGATTTTGTGGGGACTTAATAGACTTTTTTTGATTGCTCATGGCTGGCAATACTGAATATTTGTGGTGGAGTGAGGCCCACCTGAAACTCCAACTTCATTCCCTCCTCCAGCCCCCTAAAAGATTTTTTTTTCTGTGGGATTAATGATCTGGAGGATGGCATGGACTGCGCCCTCATCAAGTTTGCAGATGACGCTAAACTGGGAGGAGTGGTAGATATGCTGGAAGATAAGGATAGGATACAGAGGGACCTAAACAAATTAGAGGATTGGGCCAAAATAAATCTGATGAGGTTCAACAAGGACAAGTGCAAAGTCCTGCACTTAGGATGGAAGAATCCCATGCACTGCTACTGACTAGGGACCAAAAGGCTAGGCAGCAGTTCTGCAGAAAAGGACCTAGGGGTTACAGTGGACAAGAAGCTGGATATGAGTCAACAATGTGCCCTTGTTGCCAAGAAGGCTAACGGCATTTTGGGCTGTATAAGTAGGGGCATTGCCAGCAGATCAAGGGACATGATCATTCCCCTCTATTCGACATTGGTGAGGCCTCATCTGGAGTACTATGTCCAGTTTCAGGCTCCACACGACGAGAGGGATGTGGAAAAATTGGAAAGAGTCCAGCGGAGGGCAACAAAAATGATTAGGGGGCTGGAACACATGACTTATGAGGAGAGGCTGAGGGAACTGGGATTGTTTAGTCTGCAGAAGAGAAGAATGAGGGGGGATTTGATAGCTGCTTTCAACTACCTGAAAGGGGGTTCCAAAGAGGATGGGTCTAGACTGTTCTCGGTTGTAGCAGATGACAGAACAAGGAGTAATGGTCTCAAGTTGCAGCGGGGGAGGTTTAGGTTGGATATGAGGAAAAACTTTTTCACTAGGAGGGTGGTGAAGCACTGGAATGGGTTAGCTAGGGAGGTGGTGGAATCTCCTTCCTTAGAGATTTTTAAGGTCAGGCTTGACAAAGCCCTGGCTGGGATGATTTAGTTGGGGATTGGTCCTGCTTTGAGCAGGGGGTTGGACTAGATGACCTCTTGAGGTCCCTTCCAACCCTGATATTCTATGATTCTATGAGGGATTGAGTCAGAATTCAAACTAGGATTGAGATCTGAATTTTGAAACTAGCACAGTTCTAGATCTGAATGGCCCTCACATTTCAGGGGAGAGGGGATTAATATCTCGATCTGGGTACAAATTATATGTCTTGACTCTCTATTTAAATTAAACACAGGAGATGATCTAGCTTATTAATACATTAAAACTGTGATGTCATAATTAAAATTAGCTGGTCTCATAACTACTTTTTACCCACTGGACAACTGGAAAGGAAATGATCAAATACAATTTGTCGTCATCTTAATATTTATCTTTTCAATATAATATCTGCTAAACATTTAATACTCAATGTGAACTATTTCTTTCTATTAAAATGAAGCAAGGAAGGCCGCTCTTTTGAAAGACTGATAAAGCCCTTTTAAGAGGCTTTTCAGCCTTTCTTTTCGCTGCTAAATTAAAAAAATAAGTAAATTACTCTCTGGCCAAAGTACAAATTACAGCAAACTCATTTGAAGAGGAAATGAAAGCCAGGATTTTGTAGGAACAAAGTCACCTTTATAGAAAGGGTTATAAAATGTTATGAATTGCAAGTCATTCAGGTTTTACATGTAATGTCACCCTCAAACGGTCATTAATGCAAAATATGTGACCACTGTACGTATCTCAGATGCTGGATCTTGTAAACAAACTGAACCATTTGGATTAACCGTATCAGGAATACAAAAGGAAACAGACAAAGCAGGAAAATAATACTTAAAAAGTTAAAAACACACAAACTATTTAAGACATATTACACCATTTTTTAAAATATAAGATTAATTATCTTGCATTCTAGAATAAATTAGAATACAAGTTTCCTCTAAGCTTCTAAAATCATTCAAATCATGAGTCAAGTTACTCTGAAAAACTTCTGGGACAGATAAGGACCAAAATTGTATAAACATATGGCAGAAAGGGTAACTAATATCCTCCTAGATGTTTATAATGCCTCATTCCAAGAAAGATATATTCCAGAGACATTAACAGTTTGCTTTTGGAAGGCTGATTTTTAGAAAGGCTAAGATCTGGATGAGCATGATTCATATCAATTCATTTTCCTTGTGAAATTCTGGCACTTCAAAGCCAGACTGATATCTGGCCCAGAATTATTCCAGCGCTCAACTGAGAACTTATTGGCAGTCCACCATAATGAAACATACCAGCACCGAGCTGAAGCTCTGAGGAGTACACCTCTGTCCTTCTCTGCTAAATGAAGAGGCTATATTTCAGTTGCTCTCCCTCCCTGTTGCCCAGAAGCAGCGCTTCCTGTGAGCAGACAGATGTGTATGTCTACTTGGCTGAGTAATGGACTTTACAAACCCCATACTAAGGAAAGACAGAAGGGAAGAATCTTTTCTACTTACAGGCAAGCAGCTCCCTCACAACCCCACACAGCTGCCAGACCTGCCTATCATGGAGATAGACATTCACAACTGTGACCAGCAGAGAAAACAAGATCTGCTATAAAAGGGTGAGAAAGGTGTAAGATAGCCTCACACCAGGCTGCTTCTGAGAAAGCAGCTAGGAGGTAGAAGGAGACTGTGACTGCTGGAATTGAAGGGCCGATAGACTCAAGTTAAGGTGAGGGTCCATGAGCTGACCGAAAACAAACAGAGGAGGGCTAGTTAGGAGAAGCTGGGAGATCACACCAAGAGGCAATGACAATCTGCTTGAGTTAAGACACTAGAAATAAAGGGCTTGAGTTTGCTCTCAGTTATACCCATGTAAATCAGGAGCAACTCCACTTGTCAATCAATTATATCCTGGTATAAAATCAGTATATGTGAGATCAGTGCCAGGAGCAAAGACTGTTACAGCTGCAGAAGTTTTTTGCCCTGCTGCTGTTCTTGGTCTGCCCCACATGTAACTTCAGAGGCTTCCCCCCAACCTAGTTAAAGTGAAGAACTTTTTAAACACTCAGGACTGCAGTATGGTCTCAAGTGAGTCCCTCATTGGTCTAGTTAGTATATGTGCATGCAAGATGATTCTACCAGCATTAGATTTTTTGCAAAAGAATCACCCAGGCAATGGGAATCCAGGGGAGTTAGGTACCTAGGTGCCTACTGGGATTTTCAAAAGACCTAACTGTAACTTTAGGCACCTAAATATCTTTTTATAGTTGGCCCTAAGTCCATTTCTCTGTTCTGAAGGTGACCACAATAATGCAGTGGTTAGTTTGTGTTCAGTGTCACAGACCTAGGACTTTGAATATACAATTGGGTGAACAATGTTACTAGTCTGCACTTGCATCAACTACAGTTAATCAATAATTTCTTCAATAGACACACTACAGGACAGTCATCAGGGCCATCTAGCACTCCCACCCTCCATCCTGGTCACTATCATTGCTTTCATTTCGTTGAGTAGAGGTGGGGCCCTGTTTGGGATTGTGGGTGGAGATCATTCTCCCATCCTGAACACACCCAAACAAGACACTCACTGGATTGCCATGAGGGTTTAATGGGCAGGTCCAAGAGTCCAAAGCAGGGCCAGCTCCAGGGTTTTGGCCGCCCCAAGCAGCCAAAACAAAACAAAACAAAAAAAAGCCGCGATCGCCATCTGCGGCGGCAATTCGGCAGGAGGTCCTTCGCTCCCAGGCGGAATGAGGGACCGTCCGCCGAATTGCAGCCGAATACCTGGACATGCCGCCCCTCTCCGGAGCCGCCGCCCCAAGCACCTGCTTGAGAAGCTGGTGCCTGGAGCCGGCCCTGGTCCAAAGAGGAGCTGCCACTCTCTGCAGCACACTCCCTGTTCATGGCAGAATGTATTTCAGCTGCTGGCCATCCCTAAATTAATACTAGAAGGGGGATTTTCTACAGCCAAGAAAGAGCTGCCAGGGAAGTCGACAAATGAGCTATCAGAGGTTTGAAGAGTAAAGTGTCTTCTTTGCTGATTCCTAGGAGCTGCAGGGTTGGGAAAATTTCCTCATCTCTCTGCTGTAGCCCTTCGGAGGGGTCTATTTGAAGGAAAATCTACAAGGTTGCTCTTTCAGTGTTTCCTGGTCTCTGCTATCCTTTGTATATGCATTTCTGCGGAGCGGAACAGTTTAGTTCATGATTTCTTGCATTTCCTTTTGCAGCACTAGCTACCACGCTGAGGGAATATGTTCTTCAGGGATAACCATATAAGGAAGGGAACAAAAATGAGCCAGTTATGGTGGTAATATACTGCTCTATGTATCACATCCAGCTGGTTCTAGGCATTATTGTTTATAGAGCAGCCTCTAGGACGGCATCTGGCTTAAAATGTCATGTTGAGAGAGGAGCTGTGTCCCAATGTTGTCCTTGGCCATTTCTTCTTATATGGATATGAACAAGATTTATCAATTTACAACTGAGTCCTCCTACCATGTCTAAGTAGTGTACATCACAGTAAACACCACAAGATTCTTCCTACTATTACAGTAGCAAGCCTAGGCACAACAACATTATTCATGTACAAGAACTGATACATGCTACAGATATTTCATCTAGTGTCTCATAAATCTTAATATTACATACATTAACATCTAATAGCCCCTGCATTTTCAGTGAGATGCAGGATAATTTACTCACACACATACCATTAAATCTATAGGTATTTAGATGGGTAAATCATCCCCATATAATATTATACTGTGTTCAAAGTTTTGAGGAAAGCTATCTAGAAATTCTCCAGTGGAATTTAATGAAGTATGGTCACTATTTATTTGATCTTTCATCCTAATAGTAGAGCATATGAGTTCAGAATTTTATCTTTTGGAATGCAAGGTATGATCATTCATCCTTGAACTTTAAATGTGACTGTGTATAGTAGCGTGTGCGCTCTAGGCAACAAAGCCATGTTTTACACATTTATAGGCTTATCACCTATTTGCTTTTTTATGTGTATGGGGGTATGTATGTGTTAGAAAATAGAGACTGTGGCTAATTATCATATACATAATGACCAAATGCCACCTTGTATATCTTGTTTGACACCACTGTGTTAAAAAGTAATTTATACTCATGCTGCAATATAGAAATTGAGCAAGTAACTGTGAAACAGTTGACACAAATGTATGTTTTTTGATAAATTAACTTTCTTACCCTTAGTCTCTAATCCGAGAGGGTCTTAACATTGATAGTAGTTTCTCTGCTAAACAGAACACCTTTCTGTGATCCTTTTATATCTTTGATCCACTCCATCAGCTCTCAGGGACACGCTAGCAGGCATGCACCTTAACCACTTTACAATTAATTCTGAAACACAGCAAGAAATAAACAATATGTGACAAGCTGCCATAAGTGGATACACTGAAATGACTCTTTGCCCCTTACCAGAGGGCAGCAAATGTCACTGAAACACTCAGAAATATATTTCAGCAATACCTACAACTATTGCTCACAAAAGCTATGACTAATAAAGGCCCAGAATAAAGAACAATCTTTATCTGGCATCTAGCTAGAGACTTGAAAAAGGTTGTGAAAAATCCAGTCAATTTGGTAATTTAGAGCATATGCTAACCTCTGAAGGTTTTTGATATGCTAAAGCCAGACCTACTTTTATTGAATCTGACACTGAAAAAGAAGAACACCTCTCTCCTTGTAAGATGCCAAAATGACGACACAATCAATAGCAGGGCAAAGGTTGCTTACAGAACACACACCCTTGAAAAGGAAAAAAAATAAAGATCTTTTTTGGATAAGCTAAAGCATTTTTCCAGACATCTGGTATGGACCTTGTTCACTCCCACAGATTTGTTGTCATGCAGAAAAGGAAAAATGGCATTATTTCAAAACAGCAATTTATTAAACAGGGTTTTATATCTTTAATTTTAAAGAATATTGAATAATTGTCACTGAAAATATTTTTAGAGACAGAATTCTAACAGACAGCTACATTTATTATTTTAATCAATTATTTTAACAAATAGGGACTCCTTTTTACTGGCACTGTGAGCGTCCATTATTTAATGCAGCTCATTTTGGAAGACCTTTGTTCTAGGTTCTTTTCAGCTCTGAGTTATTATTAAGAGCCAAGAGTTTTGGCAGCTGTTGCCAGCTCTGTGTGATTTGTTTAAAACAAGGGGGGAAGTTGCTTAGCAACATCACATCACACTTTTGGTACCCTACTGTATCTCACATTCCAAAATATTCTGCACATCTTCAGAATTTAAAGAGACACAGTCTAATTAAGAATCATATTTTTAAAAGTGATTTTCCCTCCCTATGTTACCAATGGTTAGAAATATGAGGGGAAGGGAAAAATGGAATCTATTATCAAATCTCACTTGAATGTTGCTGATTGTGGATTTAAAAAAAATAGAACTCCTGCTCTCTGCTGCAGAGCTTCATCGAAGTCCCAATAGTCTGTGGCATCATGCAGTGGAGATGGCCCTAGATGGGAGCAAGGCAAAAAACAGTTGCTGATTTCTAAGTGCCATTATCAAGGGGCTTGATTGGGGAATGAGTAGATAGAAAAAGGGTAATATAGTTTATGCAGGTATGTGACTTATGATCTTGTTTTCTCTGTACTGCTGCAACTTTAAAAGTTTAGGAGGCTGCTGTTTGAATGGGAATTAAATATTTTCATGATGGAAGTCTCCAGAGGGCCATATCAGAATTGGGGCCTCATTTCTGTATGAATACACAGTGGACTTTGGCCCTGTCTGAGGAGTTTCCAATCTGTTGCCAACTCATGAGGCTGACTGAGTGTGTTAGAGGGCAGACATATGCAGAAATTTGCTAGTCCTTGTTTTGCTGTTTTTCCTTAATCTAACGTAAGTAAGACTGGAAGTAGGGGTTTGCTCTCTGTATTTGAACAAATGTAACAGTGGAGGGTGGGAGAGAAAAGGAAAATGAGATTGGAGAGTGACACAGTTAGAATGGAGGCTGGAAAGCACACCATAAGGAACAAGGAAGAGAAGGGCACAGAGGAGAATCAAAAATGGAAAGCAGAGACACAAGTGGGGAGAACTGTAAAGACAAGAGTGAAGAGTAAGGAGGCAGGGAGTAAAGGAAAAAAAGAGTCATTGGGATCGGAGGGAATCTCCTAGAAGGGAGAGATATAATAAAGTAAGTGAAAGAGAAAATGATCGGACAGAAAAAGTGGTAATGCCAATAGGAGAATTTTTTTTAAGATTATAAAGAGAAAAAGGACTATATGTTAATTTATTTATTGCTGCTGAAACACTAAAATATATGGCAAGAATTCACACAATACCGTTCAGTAAATCTATTCTCTTGGGAGGTTTTGTTAAAAGAGTTTCCTTTTCTTCTTCCAGTTATCTTTACAAAGGTGATCACTCCTAATTCACTAATGATTTATTTACATCCAATGGGGAATACAAATGTATACACCAGTAATGCAAAATTTTGTAGATGTACATGCAAATGGGTTATAGCCTATAAGCTTCTGGCAAATTGCTTATTACTGTTACTACTTGAGAAAGTCACTTTAAAAAAAACAACAACAACAATTGCACACTGTAATCAGAAACACACATACATTTCCATATTTGTAAAGTGGGTGCTTGTTAGCTGGGTATTTCACCATATAAAGCAGGGATGTGCACTATTTGGTTGCAAAGGAGTACTAGGTTTGGGGGTCAGACAAGGCTAGGTATCACAGTTGGGTCTCTCAAGATTTCTACCATTCTAATTTAAAATAACACAGTGTCATGGAGTGCAGCCCTTATTGCCAGACTAGCACCTTCTCCTGGTCACTCTGGGGACTACTTAAGGCAGACTCCCCCATCTGTGTTCTGCACACCATCACTCCATTTCTGCTTCCTCAGCTTCCATAACTGCAACTCAGCCCTCTGGGTAGGCCACCATCCACATTTCCCCTTCCAGAGATGCATACCATGATCCTATTGTCCAGCCACTTCCCCAGTGGCAGCGACACAGGCCTGCCCACCACTACCCGTTCCAACCCAGGGACCCTGTAAAAGCAGCCTCCTGTTGTGTCTCTAACTTCTCTCAATACTGCTATATTTCCCTGGGCCGCTTCCTCACGGCCCCAGCACTTTCTTTGCTCTAATCTCAGGGCCCTCAGCTGCTCAGACACAGCAGCCAGCCAGTCGATCCATCTTGATCCCCCAGCCCCTGCCAGCAGCTGCTCTATCCAAGGTGCTTACAGTTCTCTCAGTCTTCCAGTGATATAGTCCTTACCCCCTGAGCTCCCAGCAGCAACTGACCCTACTCTGCCCTGCAGTTCTCTTTTATCTGAGTCTGCCGGTCCTGGATTGGTTGCTCCCTGCAACTCCTCCCTGATTGGCTAAGCTTCATGCAGCCTTTCTAGGCTGCTTGGAGGACTCACCTCCATTGCTCCTTTTGGGACAGGGCATGGTAGCCCATCACACATAGGAAGAGCTCTTCTCACAAGACTTCAGCTACCTCAAACCAAAACATTGTTCCATTTTTCAGATCTGACCCAGAACTAAAACTGTAGGGGGATGTAAAATACCCAGTTATTAGGATCCACACTGCCAAGTTCCAATTTAGAAAGAAGATAAAATTTGATGTTCCGTTTCAAGAATAAGTCAATAAGTAATTTTAGTCTAGACATTACTAATATGCACGCATATTTGCACAGTACCTGCTTAAAGAAATACCTTGCATAGGAACAGCCTTGCTAAAATAAACAAAATTAAAAATTACTTACAGCACACCAGACCACAAACATATAACATGAAGATTTTCAAAATAAATACTCGCTATAGAAATAAACTTTTAAAAAGAAAAACCTCCTTGCTCACTGAAAGGCACCATTAAAAAAGCAATAAAAAATTCTGACAATTCTGTATAAGGAAGAAAGAAATCTGTATAGCTCTCCACTCTACAAATACTGGAGTAAGGTTTGGAACAATAGATGACATTCATTAAAGACATCTGGTAATAACTGTACACCCATCCTATATCTCTGGGCCTTCATCCTTCAATTCAGCATATGTCAGTCGAGAACTGCTGGGGGCAGCAGTACACCTGTGAATAGTGAATTGCAGGACTGGAGCCTTGATTTCTAATAGTTCTTAAACTGCTTTTGAATAATAAAATTGGAGGGGTACTGAGCAATGGAAAATGCTAAGAGTTCTTATTCCAATAATTGTCATTAACACTTGAGCCAGTATTCTGAATCCTGTGGAGAAAACCTAATTTTAAAATAACTTAAAAAATCAGTGTATTTACCTGCATCAATGTTTCTGGCTAGATTCTAAGGTCAGTTCTGTGTGTGTGTGTGTGTGTGTAATCTATCAAAAACGCTGTATGAATCATCTCAAGCTGGTTGTCCTGCATCCCAGCATATAAAATAGAAGGCTAGTCAGAAGCCCTTGGGATGTAATATAGATCTTGGTCATCCAAAGTAATGAGCCCCTCTTGTCTTGTGCTAGCCAACATATTGCTGAGGAACACATAACTAATAGGTTTCATTAACCTACATTAAGACCTCTTTAGATAATGTCAATGTGAGGAAAGTTTCAATGTTCAAAAATAACTCCATACTATCACATGGAATGCATGGAGAATAAATTGTGTGGGACTAAGATTCACTCCTAATTCAAGTACTATGTTGTTCAAACCATGGGCCATGTCAGTGGCATTGGAACAATTTGTAGAATAGGGGTGCTGAAAGCCATTGAACAAAACTGTAACCCCCGAATATGATGGAAAGCACGTCAAGCACTGCCGCATCCCCAGCACTCCTAGTTCCAGAACCCCTGGGTCATGTCCTACGTTTCGCCAGTAAAACCTGCAGCAGTGCTATTTTTTTCAAAATGCCATGAAATCCACTAGTCTAGGCAATTTTAATTATAGACATAATACTTTTTTAGTGTGTATGTGTGTGGGGAGGGAGGGGGGAGGAAGATAGCGAGAAACAACCACCCTCACATTATCCAGTGTTTTAGAAAACAGACCAAGAGAAACCAAAAGGTTTTTCTGCTCAGTAGACCATGCTGAGATATGCTAATGTCTAAGGTAGGGAATGTTACCTAGGAAATAAAGTGACAGGAAAGAGAGGGTGTACTAGTACCCTAACAAGAGGATGACTGCAAGTGAAGCTTGGTATACTTGCTACAGGCTGAAAAGCATTGTCCTGTAACAGTTATGTGGCTCCTTTTTTTGAGTTTTCCTGTCCTTAGCTTAAAATAGTAATCTTTTTTCCAAAAGAAAAAATAATACTGGAAGAGACCAAAACAATCTATTCAATCGGTGGTAAAAGAAAAGAAAAATGTTTGCTAAGAAATATCTACCAAGCATGTTTTTTTGTTTTTTGTTTTTGCCAGTTATCTTCCAGTCAGGACTGTCAAGGCTCTTAAGTGCTGCCATGGTGTTATGGGATTGCTATTCTGAAGATCCTTTTATATTATTCTTACAGCTTCTTATCTTGCACTCACATTGTGCAACACTCATCACTCTGAGTCAGAAGCTAGTTCAGTACCTGCTGCAGCAGCATGTTATGGATGAAAATTCTGTTTAAATTTCAAGTACTTTACTTATGTTAATGAATCATCTGAGTCATTTACTTAGTCACAGTGTAGGATAACAGCAGGTCTTTACCATGGCAGAGATAATTGCACAATCTATATAACAACTCCTGAAAAACTACAGAAGTCATTTTTTATTTTGCCATATATAAAAGGAAAGAAAGCTAAAGTTTCAGAAGCCATTCCAAGTGTCTTGTGGAAATGTAGTTCTGCATTTGAATGCAATTCTTATAAACTGATACTTCATTACAAAACAAAATCCCTTCAGTCAAGAATGAATAACTATGAAAGAATTACTAAGGAAGCTAAACATAGTATAACAGAAGGTAATATATGTCCTATGGTCTGAAAATCATTGTACAAAAACTAAGACAGCAACAAGCCACCATGGGAGTTTTCTCTGGGCTCTGAAGAAGATAATTTTCAGAGATTTTCATGCACACTTTTGACCCCTCTCAAGGGAATGGGGCTCTCTTGTACAAATCGTCAGCTTCTGGAACATACCTAATATGATAAGGAAGTCCTGTAGCAAACAGAACAGCAAAAATTATAAAAATTCAGATCTTAAGCTAAGAGAAAAGGTAAAGTGAGGTTGAATGATATCTTCTCTATGGACTGAAAACCACAAAATATTTAATTTCAAATTTCCATTAAAACTAAACAGAAATATAAAGAGATGGGCATGAATGACAAAATTTCAGATTTGCATCTGAATTTCAAATCTCTAGTGCTCTAGAGGTGATGAGACTCTGGGATTTGGTTCAACACATTTTAAAAGCGGAAGCCAAATGGAACATTTGGGTTGTCTTGGGCTTCAGATCTGAACTTTACTGAGTGGAAGTTTGGGTCTGGTGATTTGGTTCCAGCCAATCTCAGGTTTAAACACATATGTTCATTAAACAACTCATAAAAAAAATAGTAATTTGCAGGTGCCAAATATGGGGAATAGGGAATTTAGGAATATTCCTTCGTTTTATACACTTCATCCTCCAAAGCATTCCTACCTTTGAATATTTTCTTTTCCTGAACAAAAAATTTATTTCAGATGATCACAAAAAATTGAGGATGAATTTATTTTACCCATGTATCAAAGACAATTATGCAACCTCTAGAAAATAGGATGATGCAAAGGAATGCACAAAGAAAAAAGTCTGAAAGGAAATGCAAAGCAACTGAAAATATTTCTGGCTGATATTCAAGAGTAAATGACAATTATGAAAGAAGGTTGTACAAAAGGTTTCCTGACCTCACAAATGACATTATAAGCAATGATGACAAATGTGTGGAAACCATAATCATGAAAATTCAAGGATAAAACTAGAATTACAGACAGATGCAGGGGCAGAAAATACCCGCTGAGTTATCTAGTCTGATCCACCACATTTTGCAGGACTAAATAAGATGGGGAAATTGTGACGTAAAGGCCCATTGGTGGTTCACTAGTCTGTCAGCAACTTTTGTCAGGCCTGACACACTCATTACACCTAACACACTGCTGTCATGATATATCTCCAAAATATGGCATGTAATATATCATTGGAAAACTCATAACTCACTGATCACTAATATTTTTGTGAGCTGTATGTACAGGTAACATATGCAAGCTTACAAAACATATGCTAAAATCATATAAAATGTGTGCCAGGTGGGACATAAAGTACCCCACCCCAGACAAAGGAATGTGGTTCCATCTGCTTGAATGTGTCTCTGATATAAATTAGGTGATATGTGACCAAGGACAAAGAAGAGCACATTTACATGCAAGGTAAGCAAAGCCATCATGAGAGCAAGTGGGGAAAGACAAATACTTAACAATATCAACAGAGGATAGAGTCCGCGTGCTTCAGGAGCCTGAGTCTTGAAGCGGGGTCAATGAACTTTGGGAAGACAGCATGGCTTCTACAGCCCAGTAGGAAAGAGATGGTCGGGCTGGGCTTACTTGTCAAAGTCTACATTTCAAAGGTTTATTGGACTATAAAACAAAAGGCGAGAGAACCCCATAGTTATCCATCACCTGGGGGATTTGAGGGGCCACAGCTCTTGGAATCACAGAACATTGGATCCTTCAGCCAACGGGGTGGAAGTCTCTGGGAATTGGAGATGTGTGAGAAACCTGCTTAGGCAAAGATTGTACTTGCTGAAATTAAGTTGTAGTCTCAGAAGCATATTTTTACTTTTGCTTGTTTGTAACCATTTCTATTTTTATTCATTATATTTGGTATCACTTCAATCTATAGCTTTTTGTTTAATAAACTTGTTTTACTTTTACTATAACCCAGTTCAGTTCTGTGATTGAAATAAGAGTGTTAGTCAAGGCCCAGTCAAGTTAATGAGCTGCAGTGTATTATCTTTTTAAAGGAGCAATGAACTTAATGACTTCTGCGAGTGCTCCTGGAGAGGGCTGGACGCTGCAGGGAGACATCTTTGGGGAACTTGGGAGTTGGGGTTCACTGTTAGCTGCAAGGCAAGGTTTGGATTGGCAGAATACTGAAGAATTTGCTGACAAGGCAGACAAGCTGGTGTGCCAAAGTTGTCACAGTTTAGCAGTAGCTAAACTCTCACTTGCTGAGGGGCCTCACAGTAATAGGAATCCCAGCAGAAGGTTTTGGGGAAATACTGGACTGAAAGGGTGTTGGGGTCACTGCAAAAAGTAATTGGGTGGTAGAAGCCAGGGTATGATCTGCATGCTTGTATGATGGCTGTTGGCCTCAAGGCTGTGAGCCACAGCAACATAACATTTAAGGCACCCAGAATTGCAGGGCAGATGGTGATTGTCCTGGGTTGAAAGACAAAGTGTCACACTTATCAGTCTGTTCTTGAACTTCAATAGTAATTATACCTCCACAACTTCTTGAGTCTATTCTGTTGTCTAGTCACTCTTTCTGTCAAGAATTGTTCCCAACCAAATCTTTGCTTTGGGCAATTACTCCTCATCCTGACATCTCTTGAGATTCTGAATAATTCAGACAGTTTACTCTCTGTAAGTTTCAAATGCTCAGTGTTAAAGTAGATTAAACATTTAGTTGGAAAGTGTACTCCCATTCCTCCTAGTGTGAAATGAGTTTGGTGATTTTAGTCCAGTTCCCAGTGCACAGAGGCCTGCATCACAAAACATGACTCTCCAAAATACAGCAACAACAAAAACAGCTAACACTAACTATTTGATTGTTACCCCTTTCCAAGGGGATAAGCACTGAATGAAGATTGAACTATCCTCTCAATCCTAAAAATTTGTCCCAGAAATCTGGAGAAAGACAACAGGAGAATCCTCATCTTCATAAACTAGAAAGGAAAATAACCCTTATGGTAGCTTAATTTGGGTTCACCAGAAATTAGGTTGCAGTTTGCTAACTCCTCAAGGAGTGCTCCAGCAATTTATTACAGCTATATATTTCTTTCTAAAGAAATTGGGATCAGCCACTTTAGAAAAATTAGTAATTTCCTGAAAAATATGCATTTTTCACCACAAATAGATAAAAACATTTCTTTTTATAATACAGTGATGTAATGTAGTCTGGACTCTGTCTCCATGTCTTTAGAAAAGGCTTATATTTTATTAGAATACAATAGTTGAAAGGAAATTGTGTACTTCAGAGCAAAGAGTAATAATATTTAAAAGGTTTTTTTAATTTTCATTTTCCTTACTTGAATTTTTTCAGAAAGCCCCATAGACAGCAACTAGAAAATGACAAAGAAAATTTAAAACCATATTTCATTCATTCCAAAGCCATAAACAGGATGCAATTTAAGATTTGAATGTTAGTGTCAGCTCAAATGCCTCAGTAGATTTATGCAAACAGCACTAAAGTGTTCAAATTAATAAAACATTTTTAAGGAGAGAGGTGTATTCTAGTCTAGTCATATGGCAGGGAGCCAGAAGCTCAGGAGTGCTGATCCAACGATAGCATTGACTCCTTCAGTGACATTGGCCAAGTCCCATAACCTCTCTAACTTTGTTTCTCCATCTCACAAACTGTAAAATGGGGTTAATGGGCCATATTCAGCTCACAACTACATCAATATAAATCTGGAGTAACTTCACTGAAGCAAATAATTGAACCAAATCATTATCTACCTTATGAATGTGTTGTGGTGATTAGTTTTTCTTTAAATTATTTAATGATTTAATTCATTTTCAAGGCACAGTACAGCAAGACATGTCAAAGATACAATATGTAAGACAAAACACTGAGATGGAATTCTAATAAAAACAGACACTTCCTTACAACCTGTGAGATCCGTAGAAGATCTATCACATTATGGGAAGAATTGGACCACAAAATGACATGTAACGGAAATTGAGCAGTTAATATTTGTATACATCTTTCAAGGTGAAAAACGCTATACAAAATGCAAAATTGTTAATTCCTTTAGTGGTTTTAAAAATTGCTAGAGTGCTGCCGTGGGTGACTGGACTTACTACTGGTAATAGAAGTCCCAAGATGAACTGGAATGCTGAAGTGTACAACTGATTAGTGCTGGAGAGTGAGGAATTGCTATTAGTTCATCTCGCTATTGATTACAGTAGTTTCTCTATACAATACTTAGAAATAGCAAAGGACTTGCCTTTCATAGTGCAAGATAGCTGATCTACTTTTTAAATGCAGAGTTCTGTTGCTGATTACTGACATCAGCATGTCAGGATTGCTATTAGCTAACAGGAATCATGGGACCCATGGAAGCACTTAGTGCTCTTCAAAACAACAACTATAGAGGTAAAAATCATTTATTATTTTTGTATATTTCATATATTCATTATGGCAACACAAGATTGGAAAAATATTCAGATAAATAAATGTATTACCTTTAAATGCTATTTAGAACAGTATAATATCAATGACATCATTAACCCCATAGTTTCACAAATTAGAATGTCTAGGCATAAATAAAAAGACTTAGGGTTCCATTCAACAGATACTGATTGTGTTAATGCAGTCACCCTATGGTTGAGGGTCATTGATAAATATTATGAAGTACCATGTTAACACTTCATAGATTCATAGATTCTAGGACTGGAAGGGACCTCGAGAGGTCATCGAGTCCAGTCCCCTGCCCTCATGGCAGGACCAAATACTGTTTAGACCATCCCTGATAGACATTTATCTAACCTACTCTTAAATATCTCCAGAGATGGAGATTCCACAACCTCCCTAGGCAGTTTATTCCAGTGTTTAACCACCCTGACAGTTAGGAACTTTTTCCTAATGTCCAACCTAAACCTCCCTTGCTGCAGTTTAAGCCCATTGCTTCTTGTTCTATCCTTAGAGGCTAAGGTGAACAAGTTTTCTCCCTTCTCCTTATGACACTCTTTTAGATACCTGAAAACTGCTATCATGTCCCCTCTCAGTCTTCTCTTTTCCAAACTAAACAAACCCAGTTCTTTCAGCCTTCCTTCATAGGTCATGTTCTCAAGACCTTTAATCATTCTTGTTGCTCTTCTCTGGACCCTCTCCAATTACTCCACATCTTTCTTGAAATGCGGCACCAAGAACTGGACACAATACTCCAGTTGAGGCCTAACCAGTGCAGAGTAGAACGGAAGAATGACTTCTCGTGTCTTGCTCACAACACATCTGTTAATGCATACTTCCATAATAGAGATGGGATTTTCAAAATTGTTCAGTTCTTGCCTAACTCTGCTCCAACTGAAGTCAATGGTAAAATTCCTATTGACTGCAAGGGGAGCAAGGTTAACCCATTGCACTTAGCACTTATGCAAAAATCAGTTAATAAGGAGGGAAGAGTGAAACCTCTGTCAATGAGCGGTGGGAAAGACCTTCAGATGACATAAATGTCATAGCTCCACCCCCTGAGGTCCTGCTCTAGGGACTATAAATTATACTTTAAATATACCACATTTCTCTAACCTTCCCTGGAAGTTCCTGAATGTATGAACCATAACTATAAAAGTTAAACAAATGATTCCATTTTCTGATCATCTGTCCTGACAGAAAATTTTACCTAATATCCCGATTTTTTTTTGCATATTCAATTATTTTTCACCTAGTGTTAGTACTGTTGTCCAATCTTTATCCTCACTTGAAATCTTTATCTCCACTTGTTGCTGTAAAAGTATTTAAATGTATGACTCCTGTTGTTTATAAGGTAGTATCTCTTTACATAATTTGTGAACCCTCTAAGGCTGCTCACTGTGTTCTATGATGTAGAAGCTGAGAGAAATCAGCCAGAGCAGTAGTATGTATGTAGCTAGTTCTTGCATGTTTATGTACATTTATTAAACACAGTTATTTGGGCCCTAACTGTGTCTTTGTTGTTTCTTCATATTATTTTTGTTTTTTAAAAGGAAGACACATCAGACCCTTACAGTTTTGACAAATGTAAAAGAATTCAGTTAACCTTTCTTCCTAGGGCATATTCAGATCTCTTTGTCAGTTTTGTTGCCTTTTTTGATCTTTCTTAATCTCTCAGCCTCTTTTTTTAAAGTGGGAAGATTGATGGCCTGACTGACTTCCATTGGACTATGTACCTTGGTAGGTAGGCATTACATTAGGAAGGCCTTGAGGGACTGAGCTTTAGAATTTACTGTACACAGTATTCCAGGTGCTCTCTCATCACCTTACAACTAGGGCCCAGAGGATGAGAATTCTGCTTTGTGGAAATTTTCAAGGTTTCCAAATTTGTTTTTATTCCACATTGGAACAAAATAAAAACCTTTTAAATATTTCAGCAAAAATGAAATGGGTTTGAAATGTCCATTTTCAGATCAAATCCTGAGAGACAGAGTGTGTGTGTGTGGGGGGGGGGGAGTAGTGCATTTATCTGGGATATTGAGGACCCATGGTCAAGTCCCTACTCCATTAGATTCACAGAAGACTATTTGATCACAGATCACTCTGGAGCAAGGACTTAAACCTAGGTCTCCTCAGTGACTTAACCATGAGGCTCTATAGTCTCTCTTTCCCCTGCCCAATGAAACCTTTGACAAAACAGCATATCTCAGTAAAATTTCATGTTTTGACCAGCTACTAATAATATATAAGCTCCATTGTCTCCAAGAGACATGGCTTTATATTAAATACACATCACAGAAATGAATGATCATTTTTATTAATACAACATACTATAAACTCATTTTTGATGTATCATTACTTTCCTGAGGTTTCCAGTCAAAAATAGTTAAAACTAACTAGAATCTTTCTTCACATAACACATCTGTAGGAAAGACAAAGACTATGGGTCTAGTCCCCTCTTACTGACATTAATTTTACAGTATAACTGCACTGGCTTCAGTGGAGACACTTTTGAATTACATCAGCATATTACTAGTTCACCATAAGCATTCAATAGCTATCATTACAACTGATTTATTTTCAAACTTTAATTAAGAGGAACCCAATTTACTTGTCAAATTCAAAAGACTGAAAAAATATGTATCACTTATGTCTGATTAAGTTTGTTCACACACTCTTTTTCTTTCAGTGTGTGTAGTTTTGCAATTAGTTGGCGCTGCTTTATACCAGTATATTTATTACACAGAAACTCTGAAAGTTACTTCATGCAGGACTTGGTCATGAATATGAGATTATTAATGGATGCATCTTTTTGGATATACCTCTTTAATTATTAATGTAGCACCAAAAGTGTGCAATATACTTCACATCCAGTTAAGACAAGGTTCCTGCCACACATATTTTACAGTCTCATCAAACACATAGGTAGCAAGAAGGGGAGGAGATGCAACAAAAAGTGACTGAACAAGGTTCCTCAGCTGTTTAGATTCTTCTATTTAGTCTATTTTGCAAACACTTTGAAGGGACAACTAGGTTTGGGGGAGGAAGGATCATCCTTGAGTTGGCAGCAGGATATCTAGGATGAGATGTTGGATGTGCACATCTGAATAGACAGAGATTGGGGTGGAAAAGAAGATCTGTCAGGTATCCGCATAATGGTACTAGCTAGAACAGTTTAGGTTCCAAGAAATAAGTTATAGAGGAAGAAAAGGAGATGGCCCAGTATAGAGTTCTGAAAGATTCTGGGGTATTGGGAGGAGAACTGACAATGCAGCGAGAGGGATAAGATAAGGGGCAAGAGGACTGTAGGATCAGCAAAAGAGAATACACATCTTGGACCATGTAATTTCCAGGGCCGCCCAGAGGATTCTGGGGCCTGGGGCAAAGCAATTTCAGGGGCCCCTTCCATAAAAAAAAGTTGCAATACTATAGATCATGAATCAATGAAATTAGCTGAAAGAGCTCTACAATCCTCAACTTCCTGAATTATCAAAACACATTAAATAAGAGTTCATAGAGTAGTCTCTTTAGTATTGAGAGAAACAATACATACTTTCACTCAAGATATCAAAGTATCTTTATTTATTCCTCCTACTGTACCTCTGACTGCACCACTTCCTCGCAGGCTAGCCAGGATTGCATTTACTTCAGTGTATGACAAAAACTAGAGACGTGAAAGTCCTATTAGGTAATTTGGTCATTGTCCAGCCTCCCACCCCAACCTGCACTGCATGATTGTTTAGTGCTCCCAGAAGCATATGAAGTGGCAGAGGCAGCACTGCTTATTTTAGGGCATATTTGAAAAGATCACTGCAAACATGCCTTTCAGGGAGATTGGAGAAGAGGAGTGCACACACAATTTCGCCCAATATTTTTGTTCTTCTATATAGACGTTCCTCTATAAGGAGGACAAGATACCACTAATTTTACTGTATAGATTAACAATAAACAAAGAAAAGGCATAGCAAGCTTGAAATAGCTTATACCCCCTCTCTGACCTTTCCTAATCTCTAACTGCATAGAATCTGAACCCATTCTCCCCACAAGCCAATGTGATGTAGTGCCACCTGGCAGGCAGTGAAGTCTTTTTTCATCTGAGTTTTTCATCTCAGGTAAGGTTTCCTGCTGCTGCTGGCTTTGGCAGAAACCTATGGATTTCCTCCTTGATATTTCTGTTCAATATTATACTTCCAGTGGTTTAGCTTTGCATATCATTGGAATTTAAAGAAGCAGAAGGAAAGACATACATCTTTTTATTAAAGGTTGACCCTGTGCTTTTTTAGCTCTTTTCTGTATTTTTTTAAAAATACTCCTTCACATCATTTTATAAATTAACACAAATTGTTAAACAACAAAGAGATAGATTGGAACAAAATGCTCGCTTTTATAGGGGACTGTAGCTCAGAGCCTACTATATGTAGCTCTGGCTTTTAAAAGAATATAGTCAACACTAAAATTTGATCCCCAAAGCTTAGTTCAGAGATTTGGTTTATTTGAGTGTTTTAGCCAGAGCTTTTAAGAAATGGGTTTTGTATATCTGAGTTAACTGTACTGATTACCAGCTATTAATTCTTAGGCTCCCATCCTCCAAAGTACATCATGCGAGTAGACCCTTGCACCCACATGTAGCCCCACTTAGTTTTACTGCTCAAATCCACAGAAGTCCAACCATGAAGATCACACCTTACAAGATCGGGAGCCTTACATGTTTCATTCCTCAATGTGATCATCTCCCTTTTCAGTCTAGAATACTCAGGAAGATTGATCAAGCTCTCTGCAGTCAGAGACACCAATGAGAGAGGAGTTTTGAGGCCTGGTTCATGTTCATTTGAACTTTTAGAAATAATAAAGGCAAGAGTAGGAAAAAGAGAAAACTGTACATAAGTAAAGTCTATTCAAATGTCCAAGGGTGATTCTTACTCCCTACATAGCCTGTGATATTTGTGAAGAATTTTCTATTATTGAACTTTAGTATTCAGGTCAGTTTAGTCCTTTAGGGCCAAATTTTGATACTTCACCCATACTGACTGATACCTTACTCCATAGTTTGTGAGCACCAAAGAGACGGGGCAGTCCTTCATAAGTGTTTGGCAATCACTCAGTATACCATGGGCCATGCTGTAAATAAATAACAAATGATAATATTAGACTCTGTTCATAGTGAACAGAAACTGTCAAAGAGCTGCCATTCTTACAAAGTTATATTTAACAGCAACAAGACAGATATCTTCATCATTTGTTCCTCTGGGAATTTTCTGAAGGTTAAGCTTATTGGATGAGAATAATACAAGCTATTCTAGGTCTTTGATAGACCTGCAATTTTGAGATGCAGCCAGCATGTGACATTTGAGGCTGTTTTATTGTGATAAAGTACATTTATTCAGAAGCTATTATTTGTTTCCAGTGGTGCCAAGAATGTGTTAGATTCTGTAATCCGAGTTACCACCACAAAAGATAACACTCCTGACAGACTTAAATGAATTCTGGGCCATAGAGGTATCTTTTGTGCTTTGCCTACAAAACTCCACCTTCTTAATAATTAGAGCTAACTACAGAGGCAATTGTCCTTCTCACAGAAACTGTGACCATCAGAATATTGTAGGGTTGCATGTGTTTTGTTTTTTAATTATCTTGAAACAATTTAACCTGGAGAATGACATAGTTAAAGTAGCCCTGTGCACATGAACAGATGAGTCTCTCATCGATAGAAAGCATACTACTCTAATTTGGAGTCTGTCCTCTGAAGTTTTGAGTATCTCCTGCAAGGCTTTCAGTACACTCAATTTCAAGAGAAGCTGAAGAAAGTCAAGGTTGTTCCACCCCTCCCAGAACTGGACTGAAAATATTGTCATTTTGGTAGGATTTCTTCTCCGGTGAGTTAATGCCTATGGGACATGAAGTCTGATTCACTGCCACAATTAGTATATTTGCTACTATTTCATGACAGGAAACCATTAGGAGCATAGCCTTTATTTTATATGACAATTTGAGAATCACACTAAGATCACCTCTGGCCATTCCAGCTGTTCTAAGAACAATAAAACTGTGTAAAAATGGACTGAGAGTGTAAGTTTTCTTTGATAACTCAAGCATAGCAGCCCTCTCTTATGAAACATAGTCCTAAATAGCTCTGAGAAGCAATATCACTCCAATGTTTCACTTATGGTTATAGTCACCAAGTTTAATTAGCTACTACTCTGAGCAAAGTTGGAAAAAAACCCTCTCAATTTAATTTACCACATTAAACCAACTGACTGAGTTCTACATATTGTTCAACTCATGAGCAAACCTGCTGTCCTACCAGTGACATATACTGTATTTATGATTAAATTCAGCATGAAACAGGCATACTATAACGGTTAGCAGGATTTAATGTTTTAAATTCCCTTCCTTTCACACTCACTACTGAAAATAGTATTGATCATAAAGTTGTAAAACAACCGTTCATCAATAAAAATCACAATTTGTCTTACTGAATTGAGCATAGTAAAAAAGAAACCGCTCTATCAGCAAGCATTCAGTTTGTAATTGCACGATGCAGTGTTGTCTTAATTAGTGTCATTTAATCATTTTTGGTTCAGCACATTTGTTTCTCAATGTGTTTGATTCATATTACTACAAGAGAATTCATTATCACCTCCCTTAACTTTATTTTAATTTATTTCTTTAATTACAGTACATTGCTGTGGCAAGTATGCAACTTCAAGTTAACTAATTCTCATATTCTAGTTTACATTAAAATAAAGTATACACTTAAGATGCATTGATCATTTTGCTTATGTTTTCCTCTACAGCTAAATCATGTTATGTGCTGATACATCTAGCCAAAAGGTTGCCATTAAATAAACAGCAATAAAAATATACTCTGTTAAATACCACTTGTAGGTGATAGGCATAATAATGATTAAACATTTGCTTACCTTTGGTTTATTGTGTCTGCTAAATGTAAGTGAGATTGTCTGGGTATACCGCAAGAAGGACAGGAGACTTGTTATGGGTTTAATCAGGCCACAACTTTATTATATAGATGTCTGGGGCTACCCGGCAGATAAAGTGTACAGTTCAGGCAAATCCATGCTTATTCAAATCAATTCTCTGGGGCTTCCACCAGCCCCCCTTTGTTTCCATCCAGGTCCCCCAGCTGACCCATGGCTTGGACCTTACCATCCACCAGCCTCGTAAGAGGGTTAAGGAGGGCTATGAGAATGGTGGGGGGTTGGCTTCCTGCCGTACCAATCATAGGAGTCCCCAATCCCCTCCCCGATTCTGCTCCTTTATCCAGTACCTCATTTTAAGTCCTTTACCAGGCCATTTATCTGGTCACTGACTGCCCTCCCTATGGAGTACCTGCACTGAACATCCGCCACAAGGAGGCACAATAAAAATATACTCTGTTAAATACCACTTGTAGGTGATAGGCAAAATAATGATTAAACATTTGCTTACCTTTCGTTTATTGTGGCTGCTAAACGTAAGTGAGATTGTTAAGTTGCTCACGTGCAAAAAAAAAATTGTATTGATTACAGGGACTGGTGCATAGGTGAACAGTGCCCTAAATAACCAATACTGATGGTGAAGAGTAAGTTTATTCAGGTATATGTTGATTCAAGTGATCAAGCTTTATATTCATTTGCTTCTAAGGCACGGTTTCATATGTGAGGCTTTTGGTGGTCATGGATCTTTTACCACACTGCATCCACAGGAAAAAATATCACTACCTATACATCAATTATGTATTGGAAGTGTAAATAGCTCATTCAGGGCCTGATCTACTGTCTATTTAAGTCAATGAGAATCCTTTTATTGACTTCAGTAGGTTTTGGGTCAAGCTCCTAAGGGGTAGGAGGAAAGGAAGTAATGTATTTTACATTTCCATTCAGTTTCAGGTACAGATGGATTTTTGAAGGAGCTGGGGAAGTGACCTTAATCAATGCCATTCCTTAGATCCTACTTGATGCACAAGCCCAGTGAAAGGATGTGTCCTTATGACTGAAAGAAAGGGAAAGTCAGTGTAGAGATATGTTTATGAAAGATTGTGATTTGGAGATGCTCCCTCATAAGGGACAGTGTTGTGAGTGTGGGAATTTGGAGATATGCCCTGAAGGAGAGGGTTTGGGAATACTGCATGGTTCTGTGTAGCAGCTCACTACAGAAGCTCTCCAGTTTGTTTTATTAAAGTTTTACTCCTTTCTCATTCACTGGTTTGTTATTTAATGAACCTCTAAATTATTACAGTTTGGGAAAAAACAAGAGTCAAAATACTTAATTGCCAGAAGAGAGGAAGAACTGTAGAACAACCTGAGCCCATCAGTAGCAAAATGGTCACTTTAGGACTACAGCTTTCTACCTCTTCTGGATTTAAAAAGCCAACTGCCAGAGGAAAACATGCTGAGCTAGGTCCCTGAAGGCATCATTATTTATGTGGATATGCATTTTCAGTGAGAAAGAAAGAATTTTGAGTTTGCTATAATCTTTTGGAGCAATGATCTTGGCCCATCTCCTAGCCAAAGAAAAAATTCTGCAAATCAAATCTAGCAGGAGTACTAGTGCCATGTGATTCACTGATTAATGAATATTTTTTTATCTAAAATATATAATTTGTTGTTCTTATGTACTGGAGGACATCTACTACAATATACATTATCAAGAAAAATAAGCAGCTCTTACTATGGTAACACTACTTAATACCACTTCTTACACTAAACAAACTTCTTCAATTGATAGGATTGTGAAATTTTGCTTATGTAGATCTTCATTTATAACAATGTCTCTTTTATTAAAAGTACTTTAAATAATTTGCTCATTTACAAATGGATATGTAGATTGGTACCTAGTAAAGAGTAAGGAACCAGCACAACAATGTGGTAGCAAATACTTAAATAGAAAAAAAAAAGGATGGCATTTACAATTGTAATGAAATATGCCCATCTCCCGCTTAGTGCCCAATCAAAACTCATTTATTTATATCAACAGGAGTTAGATTGAAAATTGTTTGTTACTAGAGCTTGTTGAAAAACAGACACAAATGTTTTGTACATTTGTTGCAGATTTGTATTCCCTTCTTTGTAAATTTTGTTGAAATGCAAAAAAAATTGAACAGCTCTATGTGTTATATAGAGGCAAACTTCATGCTTTTTGAGGTCATTCAGTGTCAGTGTGCATCCTGCAGTTCACATTATTTACACTATACATTATTTTGATTTTATTTTATTGCAGGGTACCCCCCCCCCAAGTCTTTTAGGTACTTCAGATAAGAACTAGAAAGGAAAAACACCAGACCCAAATGTGTAGTTTTATGTTCAAGTAATCCATTAGTCTTATTAATAATTCATTGCTAGTAATTTAACAAGAGGGTTTATTAGGTACATAGTTAACTTATATACAGAGCATCTTCATTCAGGTCAATCTATCAGTCTAACCTAAAATCAACTACCTCCTCCCACTGTCAGCTTCCTCACCCTGGATAGTCTATTCATTCTTTTAAAGCTACAGGACCACATCTCCTTTCTTTTATTTATTTAAAACACAAATTTATTCATATATACACACACACCAGAATTATATTAACAGCTTTCTATAAGTCTTAATGGGTTCATTTGACTTTATGAACATCTACCTTCTATATTTGCTGTATTATTGAAGTTATTACTTAGAGGAATGATGTCATTTTAATGCTCTTGCTACTCTTATTGCTGTACTATATCATTTCTTCTTTGAATAAAAGATATATAATCTACATACATTATTAGTCATGATAACATAAGATTGAGGTGCTACCTCTTTTGTATAGTGACTATCTGAGCCTAATTCTACCAATGTAGATACATATTGTATCATTTGGTTTCAAGTAGAGTAGTTTATGTGATCCTCTCTTATAATTCTTTTGTTATAAACTTGACTGATATTTATATTTATTCCTTTTCTTATACCCTTCTTCAGAAAACATAGGTAATCTGTTTCTAAGCTTTTTTTAAATAACTCTGCAGGTGATAAATCTTTTTGTAATGGTGATGTTCTATAATTTAATAATGCCAAATATAAATCAGTATGTATTTCTTCAGCTGTTGTAGTAATCTTTTTATTATTTTAACACCATTGTCTACTAGCCCATTAGATTGTGAGTAACATAGACCTGATGTGATATGATTGAAATCATATGCTATGGCAAAACTTTTAAACTCCTGACTGTGAAATTGATGTCCATTATCAATCATTACATATTGGGTTTGCCATGCCTTGCAAAAATTGATTTAATTTTATTAATGACTTCTTTGGCACACGTGTTTTCTAGTATAGATATTTCAGGAAAATGTGAAAAATAATCAGGAAATGCATGTCCTTTATATTCAAATAGATCTAAACCTAATTTAGACCAAGGTCTTAAATTTTTCTTAAATAAATATCATAAGTTGTTTAGACTGAGCATTTCTAAATTTTGACATGTCACATTCTTTTATATAATTCTCTATCTTTTGGTTTACGTGTGGCCAATACAGGACCTCTCTTGCTCTACATTTACATTTTTCTATGCCTAAATGTTCCTCGTGTATGTGTTTCAATCTCTGCTGTTACTCTAAAAAAAATTACTACTCTATTACCTTTAAACAGAATTCCTTCAATTACTGATAAGTCTTGAATAAATTGAGTATGTGGCTCTGGTATTTTTTTTATTATATTATTTTTCAATAGCTGTAATAACCCTTTGTAAATTCTTATCCTGTCTAGTTGCTTGTACCATTTTTTCCCATACTCGGTCTGATATAGGAAACTTTTAAAGTACATCTATATGTACCACATCATCATTGTGACGTTGTGCAGTCTATATGGTTTTATAAAAACTTGATAATGAGTCAATATAATGTAACTGGGATAGTTTTAGAAAATTTGACAATAAGTGATTATAATGCAACTGGGGTATGCTTTGTGCAAAAGGTCTCTTGTAAGGTATCATTACAAAGCTCATAATCTACTCAGTGTGATCATCCTATTTGTAGAAATGTACCACTCTTGTATCTAAAACTAGAAATATAAAACATAACTCTGAGGGCCTATTGTAATTATGTAAAGTGTGGGCCATTAATGATGGTTTGGAATCTTGATGACTCCCATTAACAAGAACCATTGTCTGCAGATGACTGTGTTTACCTGTGAGTCTTCCTGTATATGTGTGTGCTGGCAAGTGAGTAATGAAGTCTTGCAGTGACATGTGATCATGTCACCTGAACTGGAATCCATCTTTAACCTGGTGCTTTTCCAGTGAGGGGGGGTGGAAACCCAGAGGGACAAAGGGTTCCCGCCTTATGCAAAAGATATATAAAGGGGTGGAAGAGAACAAAGGAGGGAGAGGAGCCATCATGAAGAATCCCCTAGCTATCACCTGAGCTGCAACAAGAGCTGTACCAGGGGAAAGAATTGTGCCCAGGCCTGGAAGGTGTCCAGTCTGAGAAAAAATTTACTGAAGCATCTCTGAGGGTGAGATTATCTGTATTTAGTTTGATTAGACATAGATTTGCGCATTTTATTTTATTTTGCTTGGTGACTTACTTTGTTCTGTCTGTTACTACTTGGAACCACTTAAATCCTACTGTCTGTATTTAATAAAATCCCTTTTTATTTAGTAATTTACTCAGAGTATGTATTAATACCTGGGGGAGCAAACAACTGTGCATATCTCTTTATCAGTGTTATGGAGGGCGAACAATTTATGAGTTTACTCTGCATTAGCTTTATGCAGGGTAGAACGGATTTATCTGGGTTTGGACCCCATTGGGAGTTGGGCATCTGAGTGTTAAAGACAAGCACACTTCTGGGAGCTGTTTTCAGGTAAACTAGCAGCTTTGGGACAAGTGATTCAGACCCTGGGTTTGTGTCTGGAGCCAGACGGGAGTGTCTGGTTCAGCAAGACAGGGTGCTGGAGTCCTGAGCTGGCAGGGAAAACAGAAGCAGGGGTAGTCTTTGCTTCTTCACGCAGCGCACAGTCAACTTGTGGAACTCCTTACCTGAGGAGGTTGTGAAGGCTAGGACTATAACAGCGTTTAAAAGAGAACTGGATAAATTCATGGTGGTTAAGTCCATTAATGGCTATTAGCCAGGATGGGTAAGGAATGGTGTCCCTAGCCTCTGTTTGTCAGAGGATGGAGATGGATGGCAGGAGAGAGATCACTTGATCATTGCCTGTTGGTCCACTCCCTCTGGGGCACCTGGCATTGGCCACTGTCGGTAGACAGGATACTGGGCTAGATGGACCTTTGGTCTGACCCAGTACGGCCGTTCTTATGTTCTTATGCTTTGCTGGCTCTATCTCAGGGATTCCCCTGGAGGAGCCTAACCTGCTCCAGAGGTGTTCTTCCTCTGCTATGGCCTCTCTTTAAACCCTTTTCCAGAACTTCTCTCCTCCACAAAGACCTTTCTCCTCTGCGGTCTCTTCCCAGCTGAGCTCCCTCCATCTACTCATAAGGCCTACCTCCTCCACCTCTGGCCAGAAGGCAATTAATCAAATTAATCAATCACCTCCAAGGTACAGGGCATAACTAATTTGTTTTTTCCCATTCCAAAGATAAGCCCCATCACAAGGTTACTCATTTTAAGCATGTTTACATCTTAGTGTCTGATGAAGTTTTTTTTAATTTTAATAATTCAGGAAGACAAATGTACAAGTTAGTGAATATTATTGACTCACTTATGGGCATTGTAGAGTAAGTGCATTTTCAGAATTTAAATGAGAGAATTAATTTGGTGAATTAGAGCACAGAGAGCATTTCATGTATATTGGCAGCATAGAAAGATGCTTGTGGAAGAAATGGTTGAATGCAATCAAGGCTGGCATCATACAGTGGACAAAAAGTTTTACCATTTGATGGTATCATAGCACCTAGGAGCCCTGGTCATGGGCCAGGACCCCATTTTGCTAGGCACTGTACAAACAGAAGAAAAACTGAAAGTTTTTACTGGTTCTAGCCATAGTCCCATTCTGGGATGAATTCTGCTTTCCTTATTCACATTGAATAGCACCTTATTCAGCAAGTTTCCCTATTGATTTCAAGTAAAATGCTATGTAACATGAATAAAGAGTGGCAGAATCTGAACTGTGTGCATAGGGAATGTCTCTCCAGCTGGTAATATTTTCCAAATAAATAAAAATATCGAAGTGCTCCCAGTGTAGTAAATCCTTTAAAAGAATTTGCAAGATATGCAATATCTAATTCTACTTCTGTGTAAACTTAATACAAATAAATAAATCACAAGTACAGTGAGTGGAAAGTTGTGTAAGCAGTGATTGCAGTTGGAATTGACAGTGACTATGATTCACTCAGAAAATAAGCTTTCTTGGAAATAAGCCATACCTGGGGCACTGCACACAAGATACACTTTTGTTTCTTTAGAACTGTACAGTGCATTATGCTGGACCAAATTATAACATAAGATGATGCAATGAATGAGTTATTCAGGAAATAAGTTCCAAAGTGTTTATTCTCTCCTGTGAGCATAGCAGACAGTTAAATGTTTGCCCAGCTTACAAATGGACTAACAGCTCCAGTTCTTCATTACCATAAAGTATCTGGCTTTTCTTCCAGTGTTGTTTTTTATCATATTCTTCTTGCTGCCCTTCAGAGCAAGTGACACTGATTAACAGCCTGCTTGGAGATGAAAAAGCTACTGTCAGAACTTTTTTCCAACCTTTGTGTTTTAATGAGAGATGGGCCTGAGCCAAAATCCTATACCTGAATTTTGGGAATGTACAGTTTTGGATGCAAACCTCATAACTCTGGTCTATCTATCAAAAGGGTCAACTCCAGATCCCCAGATCTGAACATCTCAAACATATTGAAAAGTTCAGATTAACAGCTGGATGCAAATCAAAACTTTTGAGACTCAGACTCAACTCTGCTTCAGACAAGTTTCCACCTTTTTCCTAAATCACATTATGTGAGAAGAAAGGGCTTTCATCACATGCCTGTGCTCCTGTTTGTATTTGCCAATAAAGCAGGGAACCCAAACAGGTACCAAAGAGACTAGGCAAATCATATCAAGGCAGAGGTGAACCCTTCAAGAGCAAGAATCCATGCGTTCATTAGGTTACCGGCAAGCGGAACAGCTTGGTTTTCTGTTTGGTTTTGACATGTGTTATCCTGTCCATTTCCTGGTATTGGTCCTGCACACATGTGCTTTCGTATGTTTGTGATGCTTCCCTGGGGTTATCCAGGCTCGTGAGACATCTTACTACCACCTGACCTTAGCATGAGAAAGCCTTGTCTGTGCCTGCTATGGATCATTTCCACAATACCACCAGCTTCTGGCAACACAAGCATTGCCTTCCAGGCCTCCATAGGCCCTGTTCTCTACTTATAGTTTAACAATAGGCACGCTCCAACTCTCATGTCCTCCAAGAATCTCCCTGGAATGCCCACCCGTGATCCACTGAACACAGACTTCCTAGATGCTCTTCTCATAAAGGAACAGTACACCCAGCTTACTAGTTACACTGTAGAACACAGCACTGCTCACCACACAGCCCTTAAATTTGTTTATAGAGAAAGCAAGTGTAAGTTCATTTGACACCAAACAGAAATACAAATGATAGCAAACAGAAATATTGGAAACAAAGGGTAATCTCTAAAACTAAATCATAATGTGCATACTTAAACCTAAACTTAACTAACACCACATTGTCAGGTCATATAGAGCAAAAGCTCTCCCAAAATTCTTCTCCATATTCATCAAGGTTGGCTGTGATCTTCTGTTCATGATTCAAACACACTGTCCTCTTGGCTCAATAGAAAGAAGCAATTTGTCTCTGTACTACAGTGATAGTCCAAAACACCATTGTCTTCACTTGCAAACAGGATAACCCTCCCTGTTTGTGTTTTCCTATCTAGGATCTCCCCTGGAATCACTAGATTAGCATTTTGCTCAGATAGTAAATAGGTGTTCACTGTGAGATATAGAATACTGAATTAACATGTAGACAGACCAAGGGATAAACAGGACTTTTCCCCTGCAGATGTTTGTCAATTTCTGGTGACTAGCACCAACTCACAGATTTTAAGAACCTAATTTTTAGTATATATACATAACTCCTTACATATTTTCTGTATTATTACGATCAGCACAATACAGACTTTCAGTAGAGATCTTACATGACACATTTTGGTGAACTAGTATGTAGATACCAGACCCAGGGGATCCCTGCAAACCTCATGCACCCGTGTGCCCTCTGCCACTTGGAACCAAGAGGTCCCAAAGTTATATCTCCCCTCTTACATTGACTGAATAGAGTCAGCCACTGGCATCAGTTCAGGCCTCTCCTGTCTGGACAGGGCATCAGCTACCACATTTTCTCTACCCTTAATGTATAGAATTTCCATATCAGATTCTTGGAGGACTATACTCCAGTGCAGCAGTTTGGAGTTGCTACCTTTTGCTCTGTGTAGCCATACCAATGGAAAGTGACCTGTTAGAACCCTGAACCCCCCCTGTTAAATAGGTAGGGTCTTAACTGCTTAACCACCCACACATATGCATAACAATCTCATTCTATAACAGAGTACTTTTGTTTAGTGGGGTTTCATTTTTTACTCAAAATCAATGGGATGCTTTTTGTTACCTTGCCCTGTTTGCATTAGTATCACTCCTACACGTGCACAGATCAAACATCTTGTCAAAATCTGGTCTGGCCAGAACAGGCTTTCCTGCAGGGCCAGTGCAAACACTAGGCAAACTAGGCGGCCGCCTAGGGCGCCTAGTGGTTGAGGGTGCCTAAAAGCCCGCTCAGCCGAGGAGGTGGAGTGGAGGTGAGCTGGGGCGTGGGGGGCGCGGGGAGGGCCTCCCGCAGTAATTGGGGGGGGCACACAGGGGAACTGCTCCCCGCCCCAGATCACCTCCACTCTGCCTCCTCCACTGAGCACACAGCCCCCACTCCAATCGGCGCCGCAAGCCTGGGAGGGGAGGAGAATTAGAGCAGCGCTGGCGTGCTCAGCGGAGGAGGCGGAGCGGAGGTGAGCTGGAGCGGGCTCCCTGGGTGGGGTTAGCTGCCATGGAGGGGGGCTCCCCGGGTGGGGTGGGCATGGTTAGCTGCCACAGGGGGCGGGGGGTGTGGTTAGCTGGGTGGGGGGGTGGCGCAAGGTGGTGCACCGACCCTGCTTTCCTGACATAATTATCTTTACCTCACCAAAGCCTTTTTGACAGACTGCTGTCCGCATCACCATGTTATATATGTACAAAAAATCAAAACCTGCGCGAATGGACACAAGGTCACTGAACTCCCCCCACAAACCTGTGGTAATAAATAGTCATAAAAGACTGCACTTGCTTTTTGGTTCTGGGTAGAGGCCAGTTAACAATGGAGTCAACTTTCAAGGGATCCAGGCAAATTTGGCCCCCTACCACCTAATGACCCGAGTAAGTGACTTTAGCTGTCCCTGGCACTTTCACTGTCAGACCTCCATCTTTGAGTCTTTCCAGAACAATTCCCAAGCATTTTTTATGATCCGGCAGGAATTGCTAGAGACTGCAATATCAGCTATCTAGGCCCGTTCAAAGTCCTGCAACCCATTTAACACCTGGTTAACAAGCCTCTGAAAGGTGTCTCCTGCATCAATTAGCCCAACAGACAACACTTTGAACTCAAAAAGTTCCAAATCAGTAATGATGGTTGGTTTTTTTTCTTCTTCTGGGCTTCACTGTCTAAGGGAATTTGTCAATATCCATTTGTTAAATCCAGGGCGTTCAGGAATTTTGCCTGGACTAAAGTGTCTAGCATGTCATAAATTTTGGGCATAAATGTATACATTAGGAACTGTTACAGCATTAAGCTTTCTGTAATCAACATAAAACCGCATGATCCTATCCTTTTGGGGGGATCATAACAACTGTAGCAGCCCAGGGACTCTCACTCAGTAATTATTCCCACAGCAGGCATGCTTTTTATCTCCTTAAGAATTTGCTCCTGCATTTTACTAGTTATCTGGTATACTCTGCTGGGTGCAGGTTGTGATCCCACACAGGTGGTGTCTTAGAATGCTCCTCTGTTCAGCATATCATGTTTACAATGGCTTCTTAGTTGTGATACCTTTTAAACCTGTTTATATGCACAGTCTGAGGTGCAGTCCTGCTGTAGGGCTTTCATACGTTCTAAGTAACCTTGTTAACCCTTTCTACCACCCCAAAAGTTCCCTCCCAGGCATTCTCCATTTTGTACTTTGTTTTTTAAATAGGGATTAATACCAGCACCAGAGCACCCACATCAAATGGTTGTTCACAAGTATTGTAATCGTACTGTTCTTTTTTTGAGCTGTTTGGCTTTTTGTGAGGTTTTCCTGTACCATTCCCACTATAGTTTTTAAATCCCCTCTAAACCTTTGCACATATTCAGCCACTGGTTCCCCTTCCACCTCAGTGCTACCCTCCCAGGAGTCCCTGATGAGATGATCCAGGGGGCCTCTGACTTCTCCCATATAGAAAGTCAAATGGGGGCAAACCCTATGCAGTCTTGGGGCACCTCCGAGTAAGCAAATAACAGATTGGGATGTAATGTTACCCTATCACTGGCCATCTTGTTTGCATATTTTCCCATCCCAGCATAGAGTCTAGAGTCCCACTCAACCTCTCAACCAAATTGTTTGGCTGTGTATGGTATAAGACAGATTTTAATTGCTATACCTCCATGCACATTCCATATGTCACTAAATAGCTGGAACATGAAATATGACCCACAATCTGATATTTTTTCTTTTGGAAAATGCACTCTGCTGAATACAGAAAACAATTCCTTAATAATTGTTTTAGCTTCCACATTAGACAGAGCAACTACTTCTGGGTACCTGGCAGCAAATCCACCATGACTAATCGGTATTTCTTTCCCCTCTGGATTGGCTGGGATAATGGCCTTATGCTATCCATAGCCACCCTGCAAAATGCTACACCTCTACCCCGATATAACGCGACCCGATATAACATGAATTCGGATATAATGCGGCAAAGCAGGGGGCGGGCTGCGCACTCCGGTGGATCAAAGCAAGTTCAATATAACGCGGTTTCACCTATAACGCGGTAAGATTTTTTGGCTCCCGAGGACAGCGTTATATCGAGGTAGAGGTGTATTTTGATTACTGGTAGTGTGTGCAAGTATCCTACAGGGATCTTCTGATTCTGACATGAGTCACAAGTCCTGCAGTAATTAATTTTCTTTATCCTTTCATATGTCCTTTCTGTTGCCAAGTGACCAGCAAAGGACAATGATAGGCTAGTAACGTTAATGCCACATGATGCCTTAATGGAACCATCAATTGTTTGTAGGGCTCCCCAGGACTTCTATTTTTGCCCACCAAGGACTCCCTGTACATCCTTCCCGCTTCTATTAAGAATCCCTTGCCCCATTCTCTCTACCTAGGGCATTACTGTAGAGGGCCTCCCTTATGCTTTCCAGTGAGGGGTCTGAACTTTGTTCTGCAGCAAACTCCATTTGGCTTTTGTTTTCACTGCAGGCTATCTCAGGTATGGGGGTTGACTCCTCCTTCACCTGCCCACGAGATACATTGCTACTTTCCACTGATAAGGGCTCAGATGCATCTTACCTGCCTCCTCACTGCTATCCCTGTCTCCTCAGAATTTACCTCTGGGAACTCAGAGACATATTCCCCTCTTCTACAGGTCATAATATTAACAACTTTAGAGAGTGAGATAGCGTCATTCCAACTAATGCATCAGCTGGTAAATTCTTAAGAACTCCCACATTCAAAGTACCCTTTAATTCCCACTCTAATGTATTGGGAACTAAAGCCATCATGGTTTTAAACTACCCTAGGATTATATCAGCCTCCCTACTCACATCTCTCCTTACTAAAGAAATCTGTGCTCCAGTGTCTTTCCATCCCTCGCACACTTTACCATTTACCTTGGCCTAGTTAATGAACTTTTTGTCTACTTCCAGGCTGTCAGACTTGACAAAATTCACAATAACTGCCACCTCTGAAATCTCTGACTGGAGGGTAGCTGTATTAACCTGGACAGACCACAGCGTGGGCCCCCATATTTAGGGCATTGCTTCATGTGTTTAAGGGATTCACATAAATAAAGCTTTCTTGGATCTTCCTCTTAGCCTGGGTCTGATAGATATTAGTAGGCAGCCATGGAGGTGTGAGTTTAGTCCCCCCTCCACCTTCCTTTTCTGCCCAGAAACAACACCCCCTTTCTACTTTACTATGGGCTTTTGCCTTTTCCTTTGGGAGCTGTGCTTGTACAAACAAGTCAGCTGCATCCACAGATGTTAGGGATTTCTCCCACATTGCAGCCCTCACCTCTTGAGAGCAGACATCAAAGTACTGCTCTTGAAGAAATAAATCTATGAAGTAGTTTTAAGTTCCTGCCCCTTTTTATCCATTTTTTCATATAATCCACCATTTTTATGAACATATTCCCCGTGATCGAACACGTCAGCCTTTTTAAGGGTTCTAAATTTTAAGTGATATGTCCCATTTTTTACCTAGCTGCCTAAACCTCTGGCTTTTCACCACTCAATGACTTCTAAAATGCACATGTGTGTTGTCAATGCAAAAATCTGCCTCAATAAACATTTGGGTGAATGTCAAATTGAATTTTAACATCATAAATAACAGGAAGAATATACTGATTGAATATACATAATTCAATTTTTAAAAACCATTTTTTTCTTAAATGTGACTTAATCTGTTACAGAATGTTCAGTTTGCTGCACCAGAGTGTTATAAAAACCATAGTGCCTTTCTGCAGAATTTGGGCCAGATCTTCAGATGGTGTAAATCAGCATTGTTTCCCTGAAGTCAGTGGAGCTACTCCAATTAACAGTAGTGGAGACCCCTTTAATCCAAATTGCTGCAGAACAGAAAGGGTCTTATAAATAAGAGGGAAAAGGACTATTAAGGCTTATTTGTGCTGTCTTCGAGATGTTATACCAAAGGAAAAGGCATAAGTCAGAATCAGAGAGACACACTAAGAACTGAGATTAAACAAAGAGCTGTTGGCAATATAACAAATTCATAACAAAACCTTCAAACACATTTTGTCACTATAGATCCAGTACCTGTCAGAGATGCCCGAGAATAATCTTGATAAATGAGAGCAATGGGTTGAAATCAATAAAATGTGGTTCAATAAAGACAAATGCAAGGTAGTTCACACAGGAAGGAATAATCAGTTATTTAAATATATAGTTGATGAATACAGGTTAGGCAATAGTACTGCAGAGAAGGACATGGGGGTTTTAGAGTATGATAAATTGTATGCAACAATTCTGTGCATTCTCAGAAAACGTAAATACTGTAGGACCCATACTGGAGAACTTGGGTCCATGGAAGGAAGGAAGATCAGTCTCTGAAACATGCTTCTATTCCCTGACCCTGTAGAAACCCATCCAACAGATAGGATATAGCTTCTGCCTACCTTGAGGGGCTTGAGAGGCTTCTGCTGAAGGTAGGGTGACCATAGGGAGAAGCTGGCTATGCTGATTTGTGTTTTCCACCCTCCAGAAAATGCCTGGGGAAAAGCAGCACAAGTTAACAGAGCCTGGAGCGGTGCTAACTTAAGTTGCTTCACTCTGTGAAGCAGAACCTCTACTTTAGAAACAGTTCCGAGGGCAACGGTAACAGGGGAAGTCCCTGCAAATATGGTTCCTCCAGGCCTGAATTGGAGCTGGTGAGGCTGGTCAGCAGAGTAGCAAGGCAAGGGGCAACTGTTTGGATGTCCCTTATGTTCTGTGGTTTCCCCTCTTCTACCTCCTTCTTCTCCTCACCCCCATGTCCTCTGTGGAAGAATTAATAGGAAGCTATGGGGTGAAATCATCAAAATTAACAGCAAAACTTTGTTGACTTCAGTGGAGTCAGGATTTCATATCTACAGCTGAAATCTGCAGCATTTCCTTTGCTCTGCATGAGTTCTCTGCAAAAGCAAACTGTGCCCTAGAAAAACAACGAGAAGTCCGGTGGCACCTTAAAGACTAACAGTTTTATTTGGGCATAAGCTTTTGTGGATACAAAAAACACTTTTTCAGATGCATGGAGTGAAAATTACAGATGCAGGCATTATTATACTGACACATGAAGAGAAGCGAGTTACCTAACAAGTGGAGAACCAGTGTTAACAGGGTCAATTCAATCAGGGTGGATGTGGTCCACTCCCAATAACTGATGAGGAGGTATCAATGCCAGGAGAGGGAAAGTTGTTTTTGTAGTGAGTCAGCCACTCCCAGTCCCTATTCAAGCCCAAATTAATGGTGTTAAATTTGCAAATGAATTTTAGTTCTGCAGTTTCTCTTTGAAGTCTGTTTTTTGAAGTTTTTTTGTTCAAGTATGGCTACTTTTAAATCTGTTATAGATTGTCCAGGGAGATTGAAGTGTTTTCCTACTGGCTTTTGTATGCTACTATTCCTGATGTCTGATTTGTTTCCATTTATTCTTTTGCCCTAGGAGATTCCCATCTCAGTTATATGGGTTTAACATGGGAGAAATTTAACTGATCTCAGTAATTACTTGTGATTTACACCACAGTAAGTAATGTCAGAATCAGGTCCTAGATAGGCTTATGCAATATTAATAAGCGCATACAGGCTTTTTCTATTCAGTACTGATAAGTCCTCAAAGCACTGGATGCATCACATTTTGATAAGGCACATTAGAAAAGGTGTAAAGGAAAGCAATATGATACAAGCTTTGAAAAATATAACCTGTAAGGGACAGTTCAAGAGAACCAGCCATGTTTTGTCTAGAGAAAAGAACCTACCTACAAATATATTCAGGGTGTTATAAAGACAGCTCAATTACAATCATTAGTCAAAATGAATCGGACTTGAAGTAATGGACTTAATGCCAATGGTGAAAAAGTGGGTAAAGCTTTAGAACTAAAGGAAAATTTATTTTGAACTATCGAAGAAGCTACCAATGGAGGATGTGGAATTACCTTCACTGAAGGTATTCAAGGCTAAACATGTCATTCATCTATCAGAAATGGCTTAGGGATAATTAGATTTGCCCTGCCACAGTGCAGGGATGAAAACAGTAAGTTAAATATTCCTTCCAACCCTATGATTCTATGCTAGTTGTAACTACTGATATGTAATAAATTCTACATTTGAAATTCATACCTTAATAATGAATATTTACCTCTGATAGTGCTTTCCATCAGAGCACTTTTAATAGGTCTCTGTGTATCATAATGATCCTTTTATAAATAGGAAAACTGAAGCACAGAAAGGTGAAGTGACTTGTTCAAGGTTACACAGCAATTGAATAGCACAGCTACATATAAAATCCATTTCTTTGGACTCCCTTGACCCCTCTCCCACAAAGGGCAACCTTATAGAGAAATTTCACTTTGTCATAACTAAAGGACTTAATCCAAAACAAAGCCATACCAACATGTTGCAAATAAATATTTGTGTGCATACTGAGCACTGAAACCATTTATTTGTCTCAGCAAGACAAATTGTTTCATGACAGGTTAAATTTTATTTTGGAATATCTGCTAACACCTTTGCCAGAATTTTGCAAGAGTGCCATTTTTTCCAGTTGTGCAAAAATATAGTGCATTCTCCTGAGATCAGGAGATGAAGCAGAAGTGAATCTCTTTCTTGGAGTAAAACCTTTAAAATAATCACCATAGTTGTGTCATGGTATAGAATACTCTATCGTTCTAGAAAAGGCACAATTTTCTAACCATCAATAGCTGATCAGCTTTATCTATAAGTTCTGTGCAGTGTGTCAAAGTGAGGTCCTACAAGACATGCAAAGTTAATGGAGAGTAGGGTTCAAGACAATGACCACACCGCACCTTATCTCTAAGGGGTAGAGAGGCATGGACATTGCTGCAGACTCAGAACAGGTCAGCATGGGGATGCTGACTCATCCCTCAGGTGACCAGAGAAGGGGCAGATTATATAGGTGCAAGCCAGGGAGAGCAGCAAGGACTCCAGCTCTCCAATCTGCATGGCGCTGCATGGGAACAGGACTGTAGCAGGCAGGTTGTGGGAGAAGGTGAGAGAGATCAGGTTTCAGGCTTTGCTTCAAATCATAGCAAGTGGGTGAGATTGGGAGCGGGGGCTTCCCCCTGTCAGCTAGGCATAGCAGCAGTGCTAGAACGGGGATGGAGTCCTTGCCTCTTAGACAAGGGGCTGGAAACTTGACTGGGGCTGGCAGATCTCAGGGTAGTCTGTCTGTTTATCAAAGGATAAACTGAAGTGGATCAACTGAGGTGGATCCAGGGAAAACAAATGCCTGTGGGTGAGCTGGCTGCATTTGCAGGTGGGCAGGAGAGAATTGATTCAAGTGGCCTGGAGCTGGGTAACCATTCAGCCTACTGACAAACATAAGGACAGATAGGCGATTGGAGATGGTTGAGGATGCCAGTCATCGGGGTACGAAAGACACCATGTACTGCAGCACACATTCCTCTGTAACATGTGTTGGTGACCAGCCTTCCAGAGCCTGAAATTGCACAAAAATCAGTAAAATCTCTCATAGCTCTGCAATGCCCGCAAAGCCACTGACCTCTATGCTCCAGTGAAAACCATCATACCCCAAGGTTCCATAGTGCTAGAACTTAGAAGCATCCACTTGGGTTACTTGCTGGCTTCTGGTGTCAGCTCCCAAAATCCATCCATCTGAAAACAAGACAATGCATCTGCATCAAAGCATGTTCCCGGGGTTGATAATAGCATTTTAGAATTGGAAAAGGTACGGAAAAGGTACAGAAAATAGCAACCAAAATGATTATGATATCCATATGAGGAGAGATTAAAAAGACTGGGACTTTTCAGCTTGGAAAAGAGACGACTAGGAGGGGGTATGATCGAGGTCTAGAAAATTGTTAATGGTGTGGAGATAAAAGTGTTATTTACTCCTTCACATAATGCAAGAACTAGGGGTCACCCAATGAAATTAATAGGCAGCAGGTTTAAAACAAACAAAAGGAAGTACTATTTCATACAACACAGTGAACCTGTGGAACCCATTGTCAGGAGATGTTGTGAAGGCCAAAACTATAATGGAGTTCAAAAAATTTTAGATAAATTCATGGAAGATAGGTCCATCAATGGCTATTAGCCAAGATGGTCAGGCATGCAACCCCTAGCCTCTTTTGGCCAGAAGCTGGGAGTGGACAACAGGGGATGTATCATTCGATGATTGCCTGTTCTGTTCATTCTCTCTGAATCACCCGGCATTGGCCACTGTCGGAAGACAGGATACTGGGCTAGATGGACCATTGGTCTTACCCACTATGGCCATTCTTATGTTCTTGGTACCTAAGTCCTATAATGATTCTTCTGGAAGGGCTTTGGAATTGCGGGATATACCCTGGGAGGGGCCAGCAGTTATTTTAACTTTGTGCACATCAAAGACTGATCAAGGAGGCTGCGGTAAATCTATACACCTACAGGAAGGTGGCAAGCCTGGGGTCTGCCCAGTGGAGGCTTTCAGGGCATGCATGGCAATAAGACCAGGGAAGAATGGGCCCCTCCCTATGCACAGTGACAGGAGTCCTCTCACAGCATATCAGTTGGTTACATGTTGAGATGGGGACTGACAAGGTTGGGGCTCCCAGCACATGAACTTGATTCCTACTCATTCAGGACTGCTGCAGCAATGGCAGAGCTGGTTATGGGGGCTAGGGCAATTCAGGCAACTGACTGTTGGCATTCTGAAGTGTACAGACCATAAATGAGACCTCCACATGGGGAAACCAGTGTTAATTTTCCATTGTGTTTTCATTCCAGGTGCAGGAAGATGGGCCAGGCAGATGGTGGTGTAAATCTGTGGGCACAGTATTGTTTACTGGGCATATAGGCAGGCTTCCAGATTGTCTGAGGGTTCACAACTGGGGCTTGGTGATGAAGCAGTCCTGAGATGGCATGTTATGGGACCAGCTGATGCCCCTTCTGTACATCGTGGGGGCCCATGAGTGGGCATCAGATATAATTGTGGTGGACCTTGGGGAAAATAATTTGGGAAGGTGTAAAGGGGTAGCCTTAATGCATAGTCCCTCTTAGTTCTTGGAACTTTTCCCAGGTATAAAAATTGTATTCACATGCTGAAAGGTGAGGTGAGAGCTGTGAAGACCTCTCTGGTTGACAAAGCTAGGAGGTATGTGAAGAAGGAGGTGGCCAAATTCATAGGGGGTCATAGAAAGGTCGGTAATTTCACAACCAACATAGCATACGGGGCACCATAATTATTCAGGGAGGATGAGGTTCATCCTTGGAGGCTGACATGTTTTTGGTTGATATTAAAGGGGGCATTAGGAAGTGTCTGGGAACCCAGCTGGGTATGGTAGGGTTACCATCCTTCCGTATTTCCCCGGCTTTTTTGTCTTTAAATAGCCGTCCGGGAGGAATTGGTAATAAGGTTAAAAGGTCTGGGATGTTTCCCCCTACCCACCTTCCCTCCCTTCCATGCAGAGTGCGGCGTGGCTGATTGGGCAGCTGGGCCTGATTGAGCCGTTCCCATTGGCCTCCAGCAGCCAGCGCCCCTCCCCTGCTCCCCCTCTGCTGCCTGCAGCCTGGCAGAGTGTTTTGCCTCCACGTGGAGCCAGCATCTGACCGGCATGGGCATGGTAGGTTGAGGGTTGGATGGGTCGGGAGTTCTGGCGGGGGGGCCCTGTCAGGGGGCGGGGGTATGGAGAGGGATCGGAGCAGTCGGGACAGGGAGCAGGGGGGAAGGTTGGATGGGTCGGGTGTTCTGGGGGTCCTGTCAGGGGGCGGGGAGTGGTTGGATGGGGCGTGGGAGTCCCAGGGGTCTGTTTGGGGGTGGAGGTGTGAATATGGGGTGGGGGTGTGGATAAGGGTCGGGGCAGTCAGGGGACAGGTAAGATCCTGGGGGGCAGTTAGGGTGGGGGGTTCTCAGGAGGGGGCAGTCAGGGGACAAGAAGCAGGGGGAGTTGGAGGTTCTGAGGGGGGCAGTCAGGGGACAAGAAGCAGGGGGGGTTGGAGGTTCTGAGGGGGGCAGTCAGGGGGTGGGAAGTGGGAGGGAGAGGATGGGGCGGGGCGGGGTGGGGGTGGGGCTAGAGTGGGCCCCCCCCCCCCCCCAGTGTCCTCTTTTTTGATTGTGGAAATATGGTAACCCTAGGGTACGGGGAAGGGTGGGAGAGGGAGCCAAGCTAATTGCTGGTTCCTTCTTGAGGTGGATGTCCAATGCAGGTGCTCCATAGGAAAGGGATACAGTTATTAGATAAATGGTGTGTTAAAGGAATGGAAAACATGCACTGTACGCTTATCCGCCACGTACTCCCAGACTGTTAGTAATAAAGTTGTGGCCTAATCCAGAGCCAGTGTCTCCTATACTACTTCCGGTTTAGCTGGACAATTACTGTGTACTTCCATTCACCTGAATAGCATAAAATCATAGAACTGGAAGGGACCTTGAGAGGTCATCTAGTCCAGTCCCCTAGGGGGACATGGCGGGGGTCATTTTATTTGGATAAATTCAGAGTTCTGATAATCAAGAGGGCATTGAATAAGCAGCAGGGGGTAGGGGAGTAAATTGTCAGATTACCACTTTAATAAAATACATTAAGGAATGCACATTTATTGAAAAGTAGATGACAAAATAATCAGGTTGCCAGGGAATGCTAGCTCACACAAAGCACACTGAATACAGAATCATAGGCAGTCCCAGTAGTCAGCTACAATACAGCAAAGAGCTCTGTTATAGCAGCCTGCTTTTTAGTGAATGTAATTTTTCTACTGCCACTATGTGTAACTTTCAGAGGAGCAAGATGTGCAGGTAATCACTATGTTGACTCTCCATCCAGAGTAAACACTTGCTAAATGCAGCATCTGCTTCAGAGGTAGCAGGTGCCTGATCCAAAGGTGCTTCTACCTTTGACTCCTCATTGTCCTCTTCAACTGTGTCCATGAGCTTCATCTTTTTCTGGGCAATGGTAACAATATCTTTGTCCAACAGCTCACCACAACCCTCATTCTGAGCCTCACAATTCATCCATTCCCAGCTGGCCTCAGGTTCCAAATCTGTCTGCTCAGAAGTTGCATGCAGCTCATTTGTTGCCTCAGTTTCCTGGGATACTGTATCTGGCTCAGGTTTGGATTTATGTAGGACCTCTGATTTTTCCAGAAAACCTGGCTATTGTTTCCTGCCAAATCTTAGACCACAATTCAGCCAATAAGTAAGAGGCACCTTTTATAGATAGCTTCTTAATTGAACCCATCAAAGTCAGCTGCTCATTTTCCTTGTCAAGGACATTAGTCAACAGTTTAGCAGTGTACATGCATTTAAGAGTTGATAGAATTCCCTGTTCCCATAGGATGGAATTTTGAGGTTGTGTTGGCAGGCAAAAAATGAACACCGGACACCACCACTGATGGAAGTGGTCTGATAAGAATCAGGGTAGGTATCTGCATTGTCTTTAATGAGACTAGCATGCTGCATGAGGTTTAATGACCACAAATGCATTTGGACAGCTGGCACACATTTTGAAATGTAGTTTCAATTACAATCAATGGAAAGATAAGCTTAATGGCAGGTTAACAAACAATGACAACTTTCTTTCAGTCAGCCACACAGACATGTCTCAATCACAGCTGGAGAAAGTATTCTCCATTGCTTGTTTCCAACTGTTACACAGGGTTGCTAGGCACTATTGAAGAGTTGTTTCATTTCACACAGAGATGAAATAGTGATGGGTCAAACAAGCTCCAGTCACAGACCAAGACTCCATTGTGCTAGGTGCTCTACAAACACACAAAGAGATAGCCCCCACGCTTAGGAGCTTATAGTCCAAGTATAAGACAAGAAACAAGTGGATAAACAGACAGGGGAGCACAAAGAAACAATTAGACAATACTAGTGCCTCTCAACACAGGAGATCACAAAATACTATGCGCTGATTCCTACATTGCTCAGTTATAATTCCCATTAATGAAAGCTATGATAGGAGCTTTCCCTGAGTAAGGATTTTGTCCATAACAAATACATGTTATTACCTTATCTTCAGTGCCCAATTCAACAGGAACCAGAAATAAAGACAACTAAAATGATTAGCAATTTTACAACACTAACAAATACTTGTTTTGTGAACTTTATTTAAATGTCATATCCATTTCAATTAATCAAATTCTGATAGCCCAAAAAAAAAAAAAAAAAAATGAAGGGATTTGGATTCCATGCATTGAATGATTTATCCAAATGGCATCCCCTCGCCTTTCCTGACCTTTGGGGTTTTGAGAAAGATGGGACTTGAATCTGAACCAGAACCAAAACCAAAACCAGCCCTGTTTTTCCTCTACCTGACATATAATGCATACAACAGTTCACCTTATGTGATCAATAAATTCTCTATGTCTGGGTAACCTGAGTAATATGAAAAAGTTGAGTCTTCAACTTGAGAGTGGTTAGACAGACATTTAGAAATGTTTCTCACCAATTACTGTATCCTCCCAGATCAGTCGACTTCAGTAGGAACAGATCGCTCACCCATGTTCATGTAATGCAGTATGCTATATAACCTAATTTATGATTTCTATTGTAACTGGGGAAATGGTTGTGTGTACTCTAATTATATGGCTACTTGTGTAATCAGAGTAATTTTTTCAATAGTTACTGTCAACCAGGCCCTTGTTCATTTGTTTTAAACAAATGAATATCATGCTTATTTTAATCACCTTTTTTTATAATTGTTCAGTTGGTTTTAAATAGCTGTACAAGAGAAAAATGTTTAAATAGTACTAATTAATAATAATGTTATGTTGTTGTAGTATCTAGAAGCCAACATTTGTACCAGTTTGGTACAAACATAGTAAATGTGCTGTTAACGAGATAAGTATCTGAATAATCCAACAGAGATGGCATCTAGAAAACCTTTATTGCTCAGGGTTGAGATATATCTGTAACTTGAGCTCTATGGCAATGATTGCATTGTTCTCAAAATATAAAAACAGTGTTATAAATTCCCAAAATAAGGATGCATGATGGAACTCAGCACTACTATAGCTGTAAAAGCAAATAATAAATTATCAGAGAGACAAGCATATTATTTCCATTTTGGTATGGATTTCGTTGCATGTGAAAACAAAGGTCATTTAGCTAATGCTTCTGTAATAGAACCATTTCTCAGAGTGTTTGCCTATGGATCCACCTTTCTCCCACATGAGAACATGTTTTTTGACTAATAGAAATAGCTACATTTGCTGACTTAGTCTGTTACTGCTTTACCTTATAACAGCAAAAATGCATAATTATTTTTTATTTATCCAGCACTTGTCCTGGGCTGTACACATGCCATATAATTTAAAACATGAAATAACTAGTCAAAAAAGAAAGCCATTTGTGTGAAAAATGTCTTTTTCATGCCAATCAAAAAGCGTTTTAAGTTCCAATATTTTCAACCTGCAGTAAAGCTGGTCAAAATTTTTTTGTAAAAATGTTTGCAAAACACATTAGCTCTTTCTTGCCAAAGTATTAAAAATTCAAATTATTTTTTAGCCAGATGCAATAAGAACTGTTCTAAAATTAAAAAGTCAGTCCACTGCTTCAGTTATAACAGTAAACCACCAGATGCCAAAACTCCACTCATTCAAAACCAGGGCATAGAACTCCAGTGAAAGGTTTGAAGTCCCACTAGCCCAAAAGCCCATGAACAAAGGTGAGCTTTGAAGCCTGTCCAGAAAGTTAAATACAGGCTTTGGCTGATGAAGAAAGGGGACGTGAATTACTGAGAACAGGTCCCCCCACAGAAAACATCCTGCCAATAGTTCTCTCTCAAGTTGGCTTCTGATCAGGTGCGTCCTCTGATCACAATTTGCAACAGAATCATATATAGTGAAGACAATGAACAGAATGATGAGTTCATTTTTAAGAGTACTGGAAACATGCCAGTATGAGTTCTGTGCAGAATAATCACAGGGAACTCAAAGACACATAAAACTTGCTTGGTTTAGAGTTTCATTACAAACTGGGAATTCAACCCACATTAATTGGACGACTCACACAATTTGTGTGAACCTGGACCATGCAGAAATTGCATGGCTTTGGTGTGAAACTGGGCAAAATTTACATTTTGCTTTGAGTTCAATTGAATCCAAACTCAAAAGTGTAATTCAGTGAACAGAAAGCTAAGTAGGTCAAAGATAACGAAAATGTGTAAAACTACAGACTTTTTCACAGCCACAATAGCACCTCTTTTACAGCTAAACTGAGATTTGAGAAGAAGCTGTCTGAGGCCTTGTCTATGAGGAAATTGTACTAATTTAATTAAATTGGTTTATAAATGGATTTGGTTAAATTGTCACAACCCCATTGTGTGGACAATCTTATTTCAGTTTCAGAAAGAGTGTCTTATATGGACTTCATAGATGCTGAAATTAGGGGTGCTGCTGCACTCCCTGGTTTGAAGTAGTAATAACAACCCAAATACATGGTTTCCACCTTCAGCACTCCCACTATAAAAATTATTCCAGCACCGCTGACTGATTTAGCTAAAGTTGGTAAAGAATCAATTTAAACAAAATTCATATGAGAAACTTAAATTGCAACGGAAGTGTCTATATAAGAGGATTGCACAGATTTAACATCAGTTTCTAAACTGATTTAGTTAATTGATACAATTTTCTCATGTAGACAAGGCCTGAGTAACAAGCAACAGTGAAACTGGAGTGTATTTGTTATGCTATACAAAGCACATGGGATCTTTTATAGAGGAGAAGGCAAATACGCCGCATTTATTGAAAATACAACAGTTAGCATATGCTTTTCAGTCACACACACATACACACACACACACAGAGTCCTGCCAGTTGATGTTTATAGTTACCAGTCTGTTGTAGCTCGAGTCATTCTAATGGCCAGTTAGATTGAGCACGAGTGAGGAGCTGGGCTCTGTCAGTCGTGATCCGATGCTCCGAGGCTTTGCAGGACTGAACCCAGAGTTCCATGGCAAAACACCCCAGCTTTATAGTTGTAAATTCCCACTTGCGTCCATGCATTTTGCAATGTCATCCTGTAATCATTAGTCCTTATGTGGTGTTAATCTTGGGGTTTTCTGCTGTTATCATTTGATGGTTATTGTTGGGCTTCCCATCATTATCTCCTATTTGTTGTCTCGCCTTCAGGGGTGCCTGCCTCACCTCTGAGGTCATCAATGCTGCTAACATGTTTAGCATTGGATACAATGATGTTTTCTGATTGTCTCCTGGGCTTTCCAAGTCTTACTTTTTCTTGACCATCTGGACATTTGTGATGGCTTTCACACCTTATCTTTTCCTGATGCATGCATTCCTCATTCACACAAACAATCTCTTATAGAAACCTTCAAAGGTATACAGACAGCAGTATTTTATATTCAGCAGAATGCATTGTAAATCAAGCCTTGCTAAATCTTATAACGAAAACAATTCACATTGGGGCTTCAGGTCCTCAACATTCCTCTAATTTCCTTAACATAGATACAATACAAGATCCTGTCTCTTACTTAATAAACCTTAAAACAAAGAAATGTATATTTAACTAGAGTTCCTAATTTGCAATACATTTAGGAAACCATAGTATACATTATAACTTATCCTAAAACAAAAGGGTGACCATAATCAGTCATAAGGATTGTTCTGGTCTGTCATTCCTTTCTGCTATTCAAAAAGGGAGGCTGGCAGGATGAAATTAAATCATACATTAATTCTCATAGTACAATTATAAAATCCTGCTCCTACATATTTTTCCATATAAAACAAAGAAATATATGGATCCAGATTCTTCTGTGTCTGGCATTTTGCGCAGTCACCTCAGCAAAGTGCATACAATATGGCAGTCAAATCCTATGAAATCAAAATGGCAAGATTTTACACACACTTTGAACTTACTTTTCACAGGTGGAAAAGAAGAGACAAGGTACAAGATAGCATGACTCTGATTCTCTGCTATCAAGAAATAAATATCAAATTCCCAGTTATGGTAAAAAGACTTTCTAAAATAACTACCTAGACACAGGAAGAGGATGATTTACTTGCCAAACAGAGAGCTTCAACAGATTAGAACAATCCACAATATCAGAACTGCAGAGAAAACAAAGGAACAAATAGTAAGTTAACAGAGCTGAGGGTGTCAGCTAAAGCTATCCTGGAGAAGCCCTAAGTGAAACAGCAGAGAGACTAAAGGAATGAGTATTTGTATACAGTGCTTTAGGTTGATATGGATTCAGTTTCTTGCTTTTCACCAGGATACTTTGTATCGTATTGTGAACTCATCAAGTTGGGGAAGGATATATTGAGCTCTACCAACCAGTAGTTACAATAATCAGCATATGTGATGACAAAGGCATTAATGAATTTTGCAGATCGATCAAGTTATTACAGTGTCTTAATCCAAGATATTTATGCCTGTATCTGTAATTTTCACTCCATGTATCTGAAGAAGTGTTTTTTTTAACCCATGAAAGCTTATGCCCAAATAAATCCGTTAGTCTTTAAAGTATTTAAAAACTCCTTGTTGTTTTATTCCAAGATGATTTTCAGATAAATTACCAAAATGGAAAGAAGTGTTACTGTACTCATTTGCCTGGAGTGATAGTTTAAAGGTAGAGCAGAATCAAGTATATCCCTAAGGTTTAGAGGACCCTGTTTGTATTGGTTATAACCCTCTAAGAAAAGGGGACTCCAAACAATTTTTCAAGGCTGATACAATGCCAACCCACTAATTTGCATTAAGGTCAAGCTATCATCCATTCTTGAACACTTTGCTTAATCCCATATTGACTCTAAGAGAGTGTCTGCCTGCCAAAGAAACGTTTAAAAAAACACTAAGAGTGTATTGTCTGCATGCTAATGGTATCTAAGACCTTAAGGGGACATAATATCTGCTAATGCAATTGTGCAGACACAGAACACTACAAGGTCAAGAATTTATTTGCAGTCTTTGGAAGATAAAGCAACAGTTAACTAACAATAATAGGATTTGTTAAAGGGCAACTGATCTGCTGTAGAAACATTATAATATGAATAAATGCAGTAAGTGAAGCCTAATGAATAAGCAAATTATTCCAGTGAAATCAGTAGCATTAAATGCAGAAGGAACTTCAGAAAATAATGTGGAAATATCACTTCAGAACATCTGAAAGTGCCATCAACAATATATAATGATGTAATTGCAAAGTGATTTAAACTTGGATGCATATTTAAGAAGACAAGTATTATTCAAAGCTGAGATCAAGAAGTGCAACTTGTTCACAGATCTTGGATATAAATACTTCTAGAGAGGAGTTTGGAGAGGCTCAGTTAACACAGCAAAAGGTTCTTTTAAAATAGACAAAATAGCAGATTTAAAGGTCAAGGATACAACCTACAACAGTCAGAGAAGTAATATTTATGTTAATGAAAACAGAAAGCTCAAGGAGACACACTCAGATATGATGGTGACAAGCATGATATAGCTACCTAGACAGATATATAAACATTTCAGCTTTATTTTTAAAGAGTGTTGCATCAGAGGTGACTTTTTTATTGTAAAACTTGAGGTGTAGAAAAGATTGCAGCCCAGCATGTTTATATTTCCTTCATTAATAAACCAGAAACTTTAACTCACCTTTTGTGTTTCAGATTAATGGTCATGCACTCCCCCATTAACATGCTAGCTATGTCTTCATGTGGAGCTAGCAGTGGGATTCCCAGCTTGAATAAACTTACTGGTGTTAGGTCTCATCAAGCTAGCATGCTAAAAATAGTACTGTAGCGTGAGCAGCAGTGAGAACCAGCACAGGCTAGCCACCTTATGTAAATTCATTTTTTTATGATGCATTATAAAATGCATTTGAAAAAAGGAGCAATCTTTTATAACTATCTCACCAGAGTTTGCTGCCTACTCATGCGTGGCCTTGAGATGAAATGAGTTGTTAAAGAAAAATCCATTCTGCCCATCTCTGGTGGCTGTCCTGGTGAAATCTAAAGATTCCATAACACCTTTATAAAAGAATAAAGAACAAAGTCTGGCCAGCAGTCCCTCTCAGTAAAACAGGTGCTAAGGTCCAAAGGCGCATATATAATGTATACCGTTGAGTGCATGATACACATTTACAGGCATGGGGCCTGATCAGGGCCGGCTCCAGGCACCAGCTTGTCAAGCAGGTGCTTGGGGCGGCCACTCCGGAGAGGGGCGGCAGGTCCAGCGATTTGGCGGCAATTTGGCGGACGGTCCCTCGCTCCCGCTCGGAGAGAAGGACCTTCCGCCAAATTGCTGCTGCAGATCGCGATCGCGGCTTTTTTGGGGGGGGGTGGGGGGGGTGGCTGCTTGGGGCGGCCAAAACCCTGGAGCCGGCCCTGGGCCTGATCCAGCTCCCTCTGAGATATATGCAAAGACTCCAGCTAGCTTAAACAGGTATGGAGCTGACTAATAGTCGCTGCAAAGTACTGAGCTGCACTGTAGTTACTGCACTGTACTTTTGTACTGGGATTCTGTCTACAGTACTACTCATGGTACAGCAACATGATACTATAAACAAAAAAGCTCCTAAGTTAAATGAAAGTTTTCTCCCAGAGAGGGAGCACCAATTTCCCTATCTCACTACTCCACTCTACAGCCTTTGTATCTTGACATGTCTCATTCCAGCTGAGGATGGTCACATGACTTCCTGCAAATGCCATCAGTGTCAGATAAATTGTTTGAAATCAAATGAGGCAAATTCTCCTTACCCAGTAATTGAACATGCTAGACCACATTCATCCCTGGTATTATACTAGACATACAATTTTAATGTCCACTGATTCCAGTGGGCTTACACCAGTAAATGGGTTTCTACCAGGCCTGAGTTTGCCTTTGTCTCAGCGGTAGTTCCAGCACCTGCATACCTGAGAGTGTGTGACATTTCATGGATATGGTGATATAACCACAAAGATGTGACATCACATATTTGCAGGGACTGTTAAAGGCTACTAGCCGTAGCTGGCTCATTTTTCCAAGATGAGGGGTTATTATTCCCATTTTACAGCTGGGAAAATGAGGCACAGAGACATTACTGCCAAAAATTTACAGTTTTTGGGTGCCCAATTTGTGACTGCTGGGATCTGATTGTATCATAATTCATATGCACAAACCCTGACTGAGCTCTCATAAGCCTTTTTTAGGCCCAGGTGCTCCTTACTTAACTAACAGCAGCCCAACTATTTAGGCAATTAACTATCCACAAGTGGATAGTTGTCTCATTCTCCTTAGCAGACCCTGTCACAGGTAGGCTGGGTGCCTGACCCTCTCAGGGGCCATCCAGCCCCCTCTGACAAGGTGCTTCCATTTCCTGGTTGGTGCAGTGGGGGAGGGCATGGCAATGGTTCCTCCTTCACACTGCCCTTCCTCCTCCCCATTGGTGACATTAGTATGGAGCAGCTGGCCCCTATGCAGGGGTGCAAAGAGGATAAAAGGCTCCTTGTGCCCTCCTCCCTCAAAATATGTTCCCCCATGCAAGACACAATAAGTGGGCCTAAGGAGTTGGGAGGCCAAAGGAAGTGCTGTAAAGGAAACTGGCTTCACAGGCGCACCCAGAGGAATGGCTTTCCACATCACATACAACAATGTGGGAGGGGAAGCAAGCTCTGCAGAGTCCCTATATTCATCCATCATGCAGCTGGGCATCAGGGGTGGGGACTCAGCAGAGCCAAGCCCTCTGCCCCCCTCAATGCACTAACCAATGTACCTGTGCTGGCACACCAGCACCACGTTTGGTATAGACCTGGTGCAACTTGCTCCCTCCTTGGAGCAATGGGCAGAAACTGTGACTCAGTTACAGTCTCATTCACAGGCTTCTCCAGGGACAGCACACCACCATGCTGCCCCTGGTTTGGGTCTTGTAGCAAAGCCATGATTCAGCTTTATATTATTTCCACTTTCTGACACTGTTGTTTAAAGTGCAATGGTGCCTCAACCACCTTGCCCATGGTTCTGGATAAGTCATCTTTTAGATGAGTCCTCCTGACTGTAAGGTTCAGATCACTTCTGGTCATTAAAAGTTCCCTGGCCCTTTTGGAAAGAGTAGAAGTGTTATTTCCCCTAATATTCTGGTCATACTCTAGCTTGGGTAATTATACTGTACTCAACTAAGCTTCCTCCTGTGATTTCAATTGGACACCCGAGCCTTCTTTACTTTGAAAATGTTGGGTAGTGCTTCTGTGTTCCATTAAGCATCCATTCTTTAAACAAACATATGGCTCTTCTGACATTTTGCAAATTCTTCCTGGGACTGAGACTTTGTGCAGTATGTTATGTTTCAGTTAAGACGTTTGGAAAGTAGGAGAAAACTGAAAGTGGGCATCAACACCGCAATATATAATTATTACACCTTTATCTGAATAATAATTAGACCAGCTGTTGGTACCAAATAATGCATGTAATATAAATTCACTGATGTTAGCATTTATTTATAAGTGTTTCATCAGCATAAGTGCCACCAGTTAAGAGTTCTTAAAGAAAATTCAAAGCAGTCATCGATTTAGTTAGGGTGAGCATTGATCAGGTCAAAACTAAACTGAATGTATTATAATGTGTTATCAGGACATTGACTACGATTAAATCTGTATCTTATAAGCCTTTGTGCCAGGGACAACATGAGAAACTGTAGCCTGTCCATTATGGAGGTATGGTAATTCCCTGGAGAAAAAACATATATAGGAGGTAAAAAAAAAATTATATGTTGAATGAAAAAACATGAGTTAAAAGGCCTTCTGTTATTGAATTCTAAGTTTGGATTGATGGCTATGCAGGACTCAGATACTGCAGAAAATACTTACTGCCAGATTTTGCTGCCCACATATGTTCTGAGCAGTAACTTACTCCATGAGAGGTCTCACTGATTTGAATGGGATGATTTCTCAGAGCAAGATACTACTCAATGTGAGCAGGGTGTCAGAATCAGATTCTAAGTGCAGGAGATCATAAGACAGACTTTAAACAATGTATCTTACACCAATTACGTTTATCTTGGATACCAAGTGACATTTCTGCATATCGATTTCCACACTATTAGAGAGAATTTCTACAGATTTTTGCCTATTGAGAATCTGGCCCACTGATTTTTGCTCAGAGAAACATTGAGAAAATCATATTCAATCATTTTCCTTGGGAAGGATATGGAAGAATTGGCAGACAAATTGTGCTTACTGAATATCACTTGCTGCAGTCTATGGCTTTCTTAAGGCAACACCCTCAGCGAGTTGCACAAAGTACTGAAACAATCTTGCTGGTAAGACAGCGTTTTTCCTGTTTCCATGTCAGTTGGTCACCATTAAAAAAAATATCCACATTTGACATCTATAGAGCATAAAATTTTGACTAGGGAATATAGGATGTCACAATCAGTCCAGCAGGAAATTGATGGAAAACAAGCCAGGATTTTATTATATAAATGGTATTGTACCATATTACAGTGCAGTTCAGCTTTCACAGTTGCACTTGAATGTTGTCAGAGAAGGAGAATAAAACGAGAGAAGAAATAAGGGTAGGTTTCACACTTGGGGGGAAATCCACCACCCCCCAGCATCCAACCCTGTAGCTGCAGAGATCCGGGGCGGGGGGGGGGGGGGAAGAGAGAGAGGGAGGACACCTCCCTCCTACAACAAGGAAAGAATGACAGTAGAGCTTCTTTCTTAAGGCTTAAGTAGCCCATCAAAGTGTATTTCTAATGTGAGTGTTTTAAAATGACTTCTTACTCAGTGAACTTTCTCCCTATAATAGAATGTAAATAGAGCTAGGCAGAAAACTTCTTATCCATCCTGAGACAACTTGTTTCAATAATTTCAAAACATTTAATTTCAATTTCAACCTTTTTTTAAATCTGTTTTTTTAGTTTAAATTTACTCAAGTTTTGAAACAGAAAGTCATTGTTGGGAGGGAAGCCATGTTTAGGCCTGATACAAGGCTGCTGTGAATTTTAAGAATCTGTGCTGATAAAGTTTAGCAGCATAAGCATAAGTAGAACTGCACATCTGTAAGAAACTGCAGAAAAATCATGTTTGTGAGGAAAATAAAAGCTGAAGCGGCCACAGAGCCTGAAGAAACTGGTCTGATCTAACACAAAATATGCACTGATGGAGGTGGAGAATTGAGATGGAAATGAGAGACTAAGGACATGTCTACACTAGCAATTATGTCAGCAAAACTCAGGGGTGTGGGGAAAAAACAACACATCCCTGAGCAACATGAATGCTTATACCAGCAACACTTATGTGCACAGCGCTATGTCAGCAGGAGATGCTCCCCTGCTGACATAGCTACCGCCGCTCATTGAGCTGGTTTTATTATGTCAATGGGAGAGCTCTCTCCCGTCAGCATAGAGCGGCTACACGAGTGCTCTTACAGTGGCACAAATGTATCAGTGCCGTTGTAAGCTTGTAAGTGTAGACATGGCCAAATACAGATGTATAAGAAAAGATGATAAATTATAAATAAGTCCTGTGTAACAAAGGGAAGCTGAAGCGGTGAATTGTCCAACCCTGGAGGCAACTACATGGTGAGACTGTCCTGATGAACTTTCCACTTGGGAGTAATTGATGTTAGTCTCATTGGCTGAATAAGTGAATCCGTCTATCCAAGAACAAAAAAACTGCTTTTGTTTCCATTTTGAAAATGCCAAACAATCCCAATTTTGAAACTTTTGTCCAATATTTTTTTGGGATCAGGAGATTCAAAGCCAACTCTGTTTTGCAAACAAAAAACGGTTAAAATATTTGTTTGCTATCTGTTTGAATGTCCTTGATTAATTAGCTCAAACAGAAGATTCATGCAACACAGTGTACAACTCCCTTGTTTCTATTCATGGACATTCAAATTGCCTCTGCCTCATTATCAGAGCTGATGAAACTGAGCAAGGAAGAAGAAAATATCATCTTTGGTATGTTTGCTGCAGTGGGGGATTTTTGTTTTGTGACTCTGAATGGTCAGAGGATGTGGAGAGCAAGAGCCTCTCTCAAAGGATTGAAACAAACATATGCCCATAGTATTTTTTATATGCTTGTAATCATATTATAATGATTAACCATACCTCAGAGATAAAGTTGTGTTTTTCGGCCCGGACCCTCTGAAAACTTTGTATAATTGCTGCTAACTCAGTTGCATTGTGGTGAAAAAGTAAATTCTGCTGGGTATTTGCCACTTTAGTGCTTCAGTAGCATGAATTCTCTTAAATGCTGATTTGTAAAATGAAAGCTTCTGCAAGTGAACTGTAAGTATTTAGCCACACATTTTACATAATATACAGACTGCAGGCTGGTTTCTGCTCTATTTTTATACTGTATCACTTCATGTGATTATCCACAATAAGAGATTGTACCATCTGGTGGGCAGTTTGCCTAATTGTGCTATCGAGCCTGTGGTACTCATGTGTCGTGTTGTGTGATAAGAGTGTTTACCACTGGATTTTATCTCCCTGGGTGCTAAGAGGATTGTTTTAGGTTTATATAATTTCCTTGGATTCATAAGGGCTATTGGAACGAAGACAATTATGGTGAATTCTAAATTCCTTAAGTAAAGTGGCTTATTTTCCACGTCTTTAAATCTCCAAATAAATGCTCCATAAAACTGGGTAAAGGGTGCATGTGCTACATCACTGCTTTTGGAAATCCTAGTGTCACTACAGAACTTACACACAAACATTGATGGTTTCCATCTCCCTGCTTTTTCTTCTTTGTTGAACTACTCTTGGAGGAAAAAAGATTCTCCCTCTTATTACAACACCACTGTCATCTCTAAGATCTCCGTATTCATTGTTTGGGAAAGCTCCCTCAATTTCACTGCATTTATGCTACATTTGGCTCTAACCACTGCTACTATTCATTCACTTCCATGAGCACTAAGTTTACCAAAACATTTTGAGACTGAGCTATTTACAACCAGGACACTGGAAAGAATCCAACCCACATAAGTAACGATTACAAGTTACCAGTACCACCGGATGTCTGTTCAGTAATATGCAGTCTGTGAAGTGAGATGGTCTTAGTTTTGTGCCATTTGGACAAGTGCCTACCCCACAAAACCACTATTCAAAAAATCCAATAATTGGCACCCATATTGGCAGAGTCAGCAGAGAGGGCAAAACTTAAATAGGCAGAAAGACTATCTTCTAACCTCAGTGGTTCATCTAGGTCAAGGTTGTGCTCTGGGTACATATACATGCTTTGATTGTCAATGGGGATCAAATGCAGCACCAAACACACTAGCCTCTTAACACCTGAATTAAGGGAGACCTTCTTTAGCCCGGGGAAGTAGAGGGCTGTATAGCCACCGGGATAGGAGTCATGATCACATGCACTAAGCTAGCGTACTATTACATATTGCTGTGGGATGCTTGTAATGCAGCTGCTGCTGCCTATACGGTACCCGTTCAGATGATCAGAGGGCTTTGATTTCCTGTTTCACTGGTAACTTACATTTTTAAGACAGAAAATTAAAGGGACACATAAAATGTACTGTTAGGCCTCGCTTTAATTTGCAAGCATATTCGTTGGTATTATTAGAGCTGACTGGAGAAATGCTGAAGAAACATTTTTTTCTCCAGAATTTGCTGATTCATCAGAATCAGAATATTTTGTGGAAACTGATTTTGGTGAAGTTCTTTCAGACACCAGGTATTATTCTAATGGAACCCTGCCTGCTGGGATGTTTCTGATGGAGATCTCCTGGTTTTCTGCCAGCTTGCTGTCCGCCCAGCTCCTCAGCAGCCAGGGCTTCCAGGTCCACAGCTCTGCGGCAGTCTGCCTGGTAGGCTCCATTCCCTTTCATGGAGAATTTCAAAATTGTGGGTTTTCATTCCAAATATGAAAATTTGAATTTTGATTTTGAAATATCAAAGTGCTCTGTGAAACAGAATGATCCTTCTTTGCCCAGCTCTATTTTATATTTATATCATGGCAGTAACCAGAGGCTCCTATCAGGATCAGGTCTTATAGCATTGGTTGCTGTACAAACATATAGTAAGAGACAATACCTGCCCCAAAGAACTTGAAATCTAAAGGTACAATTGGGGCCAGTGGTGCATACCTATACAGCAGTGTAAAGGAGCATAAGCCCCTCATGAGCTACCTATGTTGCAGGGTTGCAGTCCAAGTGAGGACAACAGCCTAGGGTGGGGATGGAGAGAGCAGACCCTTGATTCTCTACACCCCTCCCCCCAATGCACTGGTCAACACGTCTATGCCATTGCAAAGCAGGAAGTAATCTCTGCCAGGTATAGGGTAGTGCAAATTACTCTAGGAGCCAAGGGAAACCAGAGAACAGCTAGTGACTCTGGGTTAATCCACACTACAATAAGAGGCATGGCTGCAGCTCAAGTAGGTATACATGCTAATTTAATCTAGCTAGCACAGTAAAAATAGCAGTGAAGATAATGACCTAGGCACAGCCTAGGTATGCAAATACATTTCAAGGGTTTTCCAGGCAGGCTTGTATAGTCCAGACTGAAGCCTATGCATGCCACCACATCTTCACTACTATTTTTTGTAGCCACACTAGCTAGATTAAAGCCAGTGTGAATATGCCTACAAATGCTGAATCATACCTCTAGTTGCAGTGTAGACAGCCTCTGAGGCAGTCTGGTCTCCAGTCTGCTCTTGGTGAGCCAAAACTATGTCCTGGCCCTTATTTAAGTCTTGTAGTAAAGGCCACAGCATTACCCTGGGAAGCATTTATGAGTGCATGTTCCTGCATTTTGTCTGACTGCTTTAGTCCAGACAGAAGGATCATTATAACTTTATGTATCCTGCCTATTCACAGGAACAGAATGGGCAGAGAGAGTAAAAGAATAATACAATCAGCAAGTATACACCTGAAATAGCAAAGAATCCTCATGCCTTAAGCTTCTTATGAACTGGTCACCTTTCTGAAAAGATGAGATTTAACATCTATTACAGACATGGCTTTGGAAACCTGACATTTGTCTGGGTCTAGAGAAGTGAAAATAAAAATAGGATACCTTTAGGGTGGGTGGAATGTAGGCATCAAAGTTAAAAATACAAAGTTATTTGGACATTTTAAAAGAATAAGAAAAACAGAAGGATGGCTGTTCAAAGTCAACTCCTTCAAAACCAGAAAAGTCCTGAACTGAAATTGACAGCCAGCCTTATTATCGGTTGCATTAAGGAAAACTAAAATATAGAACAAAAATTGTAACATAAAAAAAACAAAAACAAAAAAACCCAGTAAGCTTGCCCATTGCTCACTGCCCATCTCCCTTCTCCCTACTTCAAGGCCCTTTACTTAAATTTCATATCAAACTAAAACTTTTTGTCTTGCTTTCAAGGTCCTAAACATCATTCCACCCCTCTTTGTACCTCTGACCCTGTTTTCTTTTGCATGCCCTCATTCCTCCTCCATTTCATTGAGGGGCATCAAAGAAACTATGTCATTTGTTTCTCCCACTTCCCTCCTTCATGCAGCTCCCTGTGCATGGAACAACCCACCCTACATGTATATCTGAGAGTGACAAAAAGTAACGTTTTATAGGCTACTTCTAAGAAACTGGTATACTTGGCATTTCTGCCCATTTCTAGATCTAATTGAAAACTTCTGCAAAGGGACTAATAAAAAACAAACTTAAATTCTAACATCTTCATAAATCCCACCATGTTCAATGTTTTAATCCTTTTAGTCTAATTGGTATGGAGCTTACCTTGAATCTGGCATTTATACCCTTAGGCTTTTTTGGTGCCCCAGGCAAACTTTCTTTGAACACTCCCCCTTGCATGTGAGTGTTATGACTTAATGACTAAGTACTTTCAATTCTACCAGTTTTAGGCAGCATAAAAGAAACAAACAGATGGCTGGGCCTGAAGCTCACTGTGATAGAATCAGCCAACCCTGCTGCAATACCGTAAAACTTTGTAACAAATCATGTCTATCTGGTAACTTCACAGTTGTCTCTCTGGTGCACATTATGGCAATGAATTTCATGGACATGGTGGAAACAGAACTCAGTTTTCCAGCTTCAAAAACACCCACCATTATCACTATGATTAGAGAATGTATATTAGCCGTTAGCAATATGGGGCCTATGACACATAATTAAGAAGTTCTGCTTGTCTCTACTATACACATAATATACATCCACAATAAGAAGTTTGCTACAGTTTTACCAAAAACTCTTGGAACACAAGAACCCCAAACCTCATGGACTGGGAATAACCCAATGTAAACATGTTGAAATGTATCCTCTCCTAAAATCTGTCTACTAGAAGAAGAAAACAGCAGGGCTCTTGTCTTAGTTTTGAAGGCTTATAAGGTCAACCATTGGCTTTTCCTTCCTCCTGCAGCAATTGGCACAACTTTGGAAGCACAATTTGGACAGTTAAGCCACTATTAGACATTTATTTGATCAACTGCCAGTCTCCCCACCCAGGAATGAGGACTTCATTCATTCATTTTGCTCTAAAATTATTCCACAAAAACATTGCTACAAGAAAACTTCAACACAAAAGATGTATCCAATGTACTGTAACAACCTTTAGAACGTATAAACAGTCAAACTTGAGACCCACAGCAGTCTGAAATTGGATAATCCTTCAATATAGATTTACAGGAGAGAGAGGGAATAGCAGCATATTGTAAAATGTTTGGTGGGGAACAATAATTTGGCTCAATTCACTTCTGCAGGCTGCACACAATTTAAAGCTGCATATCCACTCAGCTTAGGGTGACCATATAGCAAGTATAAAAAAAAAAATCGGGACAGGGGGTGGGGGGTAATAGGTGCCTATATAAGAAAAAGCCCCCAAAATTGGGACATCTGGTCACCCTAACTCTGCTATTAAGCCTACACCATGAGAAGATAATGTATTGTGAGTACTTATTACTTATTTGTATCACAGTAGCACCTAGAGGACCCAATCAGGATCAAGACCTCCTTGTACTAAGTGCTATAACAAACCCACAATAATAGACACTCCCTGTCCAAAAGAGCTTACACAACAATGAAGACAATCTAGAGAAAGAGAAAGCAACATGCGAGGAGACCGAAGAGTGTGAGGATTGGTAAAACATTATATTAGTGTGGATTTTTTCCTTGGAAAGGGATATAGTTTTGTTTTGTTTTTTAAAGTGGGTTCTGTGCCTTTTCAGCCAACTATGTTTTTTTCACATAAGATTAATCTGCAGACATGGAAAGGTTAGCAGGGGGTGATTAGTTCCATAAATATTAATATATTTTCCACTCTTTTCTCATTGAGGGATGTTATACCGTATTTAGAAATTTGCCTTGTGTATTTAGTTAATTTTACAATTTATTTTTAAAAGCTGCTATTGTCTTTATAGACAGACTATACTCAAATTTAAAAAAAAATTCTCACCTGTTATGGAAGGGTTTACAGCCATTCTCTTGCAGTAGATCTGTATATCAGAATACACTAAGGAAAGCAAAAAAAGCAATTATGTTCTGATTTCCTCCAAAGGATTATGATCACAAGTTGCAAGATTGCATACAATTTTTAGTCTTTATGCTATTTTCCTCACAGACTTCCTCCAGTCTGTTTTATTTTATTGGTTTCTGACTGATGCTCACAAGGACTCATGATCACTGGGTCTGTCTCTGATCTTAGGAGGGTGACACATCAAATAGGCCAAATGGGGAGCACCTTTTCTGGAACAAGAGGACTGGGCTTGCTTCATTAACAGAGGTCAGCCACCCTGTGACAGCTGGACTCCCCAGTTGGACTTCATATTCCATTATGAACCATGCCCATGTGATACCACCTCCTCTCACCAAGAGGGGAGACTGTGGTACACCATGCCCAACCAGGGAACCTAGCCTATAGAGGTAATGGGAGTACAATAAACCCAAACTATCACCCCCATGAGGCACTGTGGCAACATTTCACAATAAAAATATTTCAGTTTTCAGCCAAAATATTTTAGGTTTTGGCTGAAATATTCCACCCTAAAACCAGTGTCTACTGAATGGGCTTCTTTATAAATCCTAGTCATCTTATCTGAGATCACTCTGTCTTCAGTGACGATGTTCCCTGCCCCACAGGGATTCTTATAGGCAAACCTGGAACAGGAGATACTGGCTTAGGAGGGTTCCCCTGATGAGTCTTAGAGACCCTCTTTAGCATTGGAGTCAGAGGAGAATTGGGCAGCACACTGTTATTGGCAATGCATTGTAGCTGTCTTCAAGTCTAAATACAGTATTTATATTTTGACATAACTAAGAAAGCATTGAAATAAACATTTTATTTCTTCCTAAACTTCTTATAAGGTTCAGAGGTACTATTTTTAGTGTGTAAAATATTTTATAGTAGTTCTGTTACAGCTAGGGCAACAAAATGTGAATTATGAGTCTCTCGCTCCGTATATATCGTAGTAATGGTTGGAGGTTAGATGCTGAGAATAGTCTGTCATTTGGGTCCAGCATGCAAGGTAGAAAATATCATTGCAAGACTCCCCTTGAAACAGTGGCCCTACAGGTTGTGTTTTCATAAACATCTATGATTTTCAGTAGGCTTATTAGTGCTGGGCACTTCATGAATGTGTGGTCATGAATAATATTTTAAGGGCGAGTACCTTTCATCATGAAGAAATACAAATAACCTTGCTTCTTCGGCAGTTATAACAAATGACTCTCAATGGGGCAGAAAAGGGAAAAAGAAAATCTAGGGTATAAGTGGCCTTTCAAGTAATTATAGCATCTGAACATTCTATATTTTGGGACTTGATAGCAAGGAGATATTCAAGGACAGGGTCTTTCTTTATTCCCCATTATGGGAAAGTTAAAATCCCAAAGCAGGACAAAGCACTCACAAATTGCAGAAGTGTGAATATGACAAGACAAACCTCCCTCCCCCCCAAAAAGACAAGCGCAAGTCCTCCAGCCAATAAAAATGTAGAGGGTTTTTCTTGATAATCTTCCAAAGGTCTGTAAAAAAAACCAACTCATTACATTAGAATCCTTTTATCATTATTTGCCATTACTTGTCCTCTATACACTCTATATTGACAGCCAAGAGTTAAATAAATGACTCATTTATTTCCTGGAGTGTCTCTCTGATTTTTACTATATAATGTGAATTCTGAGGGTTTGTTAAAAGTTCTTTGCATTCCACAATAGATTCCAGCAGCTTTCTCAAACGCCTAAAGCTATTGCTAAAACATGTGAATTTAGACTACAAAAATTAAATAGGTGCTTTTTATATATGGAAAAGCATCATTTTGGACAAAGTTGCGAAGGTTGTGGTGGAATGGTTCATATTTTATCCAAACCAGTTTATTCATCCCTAGCACAAATTAAGTGGACAATTTTTTAAGGAAGATTCACCACATTATTTTATACGGAATGGTGGCAAAGTTCAGAGAATATAAGAAACAGCTACTCATAGGGGCTGATCCATAGCCCACTGAAGTCAATGAAAAGATTCCCATTGACTTCTGTGGCCTTTGGATCTGGCCCTATGGATCTGATTCTACAAGGTAATAAACATCTCCTGTCACATGCTGAGCATCCTAAACTTCCAAACTCTCAGGTGGTGCTCACCACAAAAGGCAGGTGATGGGTCATACAACTAGAGAGAAAGAACTGGGTCCATAATGATTACCTTTTCTTGTGGCATTACTAATAAAAAAAATGTACAGGTCCTGAACATTAAAGCAACATAACATTAGCAGGTATCCATGAGAAGGGTTCAAGAACCATTCAAGACACACCTTTGTTAGCTACTAATCCATTAAAATGTCTTAAAACACTTAAAACATCCAAGCAGATTGTATAGAGTACAGGCTTGATAAAGAAAGCAACACCAATTGAAGGGGAAAAAAACTCAGACGACATTTTTGCAAGCTCTATAAGTTTAGGAGACATCTGGCTGGAATAGAAAGTAGTTAATCTATTATTTAAGAAAGAATAGGTATGCACTCAGACTTTACAAGTTAGTTTGTTGAATGCAATAGTCTGGTTTAGATTATCATGTGCCATATTTTAAATGTGTCCCAGCCCAAAACACATGGAATATTTGACCCTGTGACCACAAACTGGAACCAAATCCTGCAAGTCCCATTGAAGGAAGAGTAGATAAATTCTCTTACTCATTCAGACCACATGGTGAACCCCTTACATTGGTGAGGAGTTACTTGTTCAAGTAGTCTCATGGAAGTCAGTGCGAGTAAGGGAGTCACAATTTGGCCCTCAATTAGATGACAGTTTGGATAATGCCACCTTTTTAAAAGGTTAAATAATGTTTCAACCCACTGCACAAAGAGCATTTTATATATATTTCCCCAATGCAGGTGGTGTATTTGTGTGTACTCCACATACTATTGTCTTTTCCATGTAAAGATTGCATGTTTTAAAATGACCAAAGCACAGAAGATTAAGGAAAAGTTAAGAGAAACATCACATATCTTAAAAAAAAAAATTCAGCCATTATTTATAAATGTTATAAGCACGTATGCTTTGTTAACTAAGTCACGTTTAAAGGCAAAAAACCCAAGAAGCTCTCATTGCAAAATTAAAAATTGTGCTTTTAAATAAAGACAAGTAGGAATTGTATGTGTATTGTGGTAAATTCCACCCCAGAAGTAGCTCTCATTCAGACCTGTGAAACTTTAGTATGTAACATGTAAAAATCTTTTGGGATCCTTCAGAAAATCATAATCATAGGACTGGAAGGGACCTCGAGAGGTCATCTAGTCCAGTCTCCTGCATTCATGGCAGGGCTAAGTATTATCTTGACCATTCTTGACAGATGTTTGTCTAACCTACTCTTAAAAATCTCCAATGACGGAGATTCCACAACCTCCTAGGCAATTTATTCCAGTATTTAATTACCGGTCAGGAAGTTTTTCCTAATGTCCAACCTAAACCACCCTTGCTGCAATTTAAGCCCATTGCTTCTTGTCCTCTCCTCAAAGGTTACAGAGAACAATTTTACTCACTCCTCCTTGTAACAATCTTTTATGTACTTGAAAACTGTTATCAAGTCCCCCCTCAGTCTTCTCTTCTCCAGCCTAAACAAACCCAATTTTTTCAATCTTCCCTCATAGGTCATGTTTTTTAGACCTTTAATCATTTTTGTTGCTCTTTTCTGGACTTTCTCCAATTTGTCCACCTCTTTCCTGAAACATGGCACCCAGAACTGGACACAATACTCCAACTGAGGACTAATCAGTGCAGAGTAGAGAGGAAGAATTACTTCTCCTGTCTTGCTTACAACACTCCTGCTAATACATCCCCAAATGATGGGTTTTGGGGGGGGGGGGGTTTGCAACAGTATAATACTGTTTGCAACAGTATATTATACTGTTGACTCATATTTAGATTGTGATCCACTATGACCTCCAGATCCCTTTCTGAAGTACTCCTTCCTAGGCAGTCGTTTCCCATTTCGTATGTGTGCAACTGATTGTTCCTTCCTAAGTGGAGTACTTTGAATTTGTCCTTATTGAATTCCATCATTTTTACTTCAGACCATTTCTTCGGTTTGTCCAGATCATTTTTAATTTTAATTCTATCCTCCAAAGCACTTGCAACCCCTACCAGCTTGGTATCATCCACATTTTATATGCCATTATCTAAATCTTTGATGAAGATATTGAACAGAACCGGATCCAGAACTGATGCCTGTGGGACACCATTTGATATGCCCTTCCAGCTTGACAGCATATTATTTGCTGCTCTGACTTGGGGTTGCAGGTAGATGCATCCAGGGAGACCAATATATATGAAATGAGTAGTCTTCTTCCAATAAAAAAAAAAAAAAAGGTTACCAGTATCCTGCAAATCTGGTTATAATTATATGCTTCATTTTCAAAGGCTGCTATATGTCAGTTCTGATTGCTTTAATGAAAGTTACTTAACAGATTTTACCATATTCTGTTTGCACTGATCAGTTTAAAAAGTTACCACCATTATGAGTCACCATGCAACCTGCTGGAGTCCATGTAAAGAAATATACTGTAATTTATTGTCTTAGCTTCGCTGAAAGATCATAAAATAAATTAGATTTTCCAATTACCTTCAGACAAAGCAGAGACATTTTATGTTATCCTTAGAGTAGATGAAGAATAGAAAAGTCAATAATCATTAGTAACCATGTTATCCAATATCTAATCACTAGTGCAGTATTTAGACGTACAGTTCCCTCTCTGTTTGCTAAATTGTCTGCCTAACCATAGACACTTTATAGCCTTCTATATTTTAGGATTTGGACACTAAAAGAAAGTTACTATCAGGAATGTAAATGAGACTTTGCATATTTTTACAGTGCCTAGAAACTGACTTTTGCCACTGCTTTCAGGCCTCAATTCAAAGCACTTGAGCACATGCTTAATTTTAAGCATGTGAGTAATTCCATTCCAGTTCAGACTCTGAATCAGCAAAGCTCTTAAGTGTGTGCTTAACTTTGATCATAAGTTTAGGTGCTTTGCTGAATTGAGGCCATAAACAGGAAAAGAGGGTTGCCAAGTTTTTCATTTGTACAACCTTGTGATCTGTAGATGAGCAGCATCCTAAACACTCAGCACTACTAAATATTTCTGCAGAAGAGATTACTCCAAACTAACAACTGGGAGTGGGGGTATTGGTCTGAACCAACTTGAACTTTGCCCTTCCCTGACATCCAGTCCACATCTGAAATCTTGCAATGTAAAATATGTGTTTTATGTACATAGAGTTTATGTGCCAGATCTTCAGCTGGTGCAAAGTAGTGTAGCTCCATTCAGTTCAATGGGCTATGCTGATTTATTGCAGCTGAGGATCTAGCCCATAACTTTTTTAATATACAGTATATTACATGCAAGAACTGTAATATATGAAAGTGCCTGCTTTCAAGTATAAATAATATATGCTCCGATACATTAAATCTTCTATACAAAACATATGCTTTATACATATTTTTAAATATTTGTTATAGCATTGTTTTAGCATACCATCCTACCATACAAAATTCTTAGCCAAAACTCAGATCCTCCAGCTGAAAAGCCTCAAAGCCATCTGCCTCAAATCATCTCAAAACCAATTTCATTCCTTATAGGTTTTTATACCACGCTCAACACAGTAGTATCTGAGCCCCTTTCAGTAGTGCATTAGGCAACGTGAATACACATGTCATGGTTGTTCTCAGATCCTTTCCCCATAGAAAGAAGCATGTGCAATGGAATGTCTTGTTGTTGTTTTAAGTAAGTGCACCTGTTGCTACGTGTTTATATTTGAGAAGGCTAGGGTCTTACATTTGGAGGGGAAAGTCGTGAAGATGCTTAGTTCTTGGTAGAGTTCATCACAGTCGGGAATCAGCTTCAGGAGAAAGTTCTGTCTCCCTGTCACCGGGTGCTCTACTCACCACAGGATAGGGTTACCAGATGTCCCGATTTTATAGGGACAGTCCCGATATTCGGCACTTTGTCTTAAATAGGTGCCTATTACCCCCCACCCCCGTCCCGATTTTTCACACTTGTTATCTGGTCACCCTACCACAGGATGGCACCTCCTCCTGGTCATTCTGGGGGTTGACTCTGCCAGGCCAATGCCCTTTCCAGTGGTTACACTCCCCCATTCTCTCAGCCTGCAGCCCCTCTCTCGCTCCGGGAACCTCTGCATCATCTTTGTGACTCGGCCCTCCAGCCAGGTCACTGCGTAGTTTCCCCTTCCAGGCAGGGCAGAAAAGAGAAGAGGGAGGAATATGTATCAAAGTCCATACTCACCAGCAGTTGCAGGCAGTCCTCCCATTCACTGCCCCAGGTTCCACTCCCTCAGTAGCTGGTAGGGGAACCCAGGCCTACCCTCTACTCTGGGTTCCAGCTCAGGGACTCTCTAAACAGCAGCCAAGGTTTGGTTCTTTGATGCCTTTCCCTGAACCTCTTCCTTACCTCCTGGCCTTCCCCATTCTTCTGGGTTTACCAGTCTCTCAACTCAATCCTCCCCGGGGGTAACCATAGGCTACTTTTCTCTATAATCTCCAAACACATTTCCCTTCTCCCAGGGAGTGACTGCAGATTACCTCACAGGTGCCTCCTTTGCTTCCAATATCCTGTCTTCATACAAGCAGCACCTGTTCCCATACAGGTGAGCCTCCCCTAATTAGGGCTTTCCTCCCAGGCTTAATTCTTCCAGATTGCAGTCTAACTGGCTGATTGGGCCCACTTGACCCAATTCAACTCTTGGAGGGCCAGTGTGGGGAGTTGACCTCATCACGGGCCCCCCACAGACAAGCTTTACTCTGGTTTGAGTTTTTTTCTTCCATCCTATATCCAATGACCCTAGCCCAAATATGTGATGATATGTTTATTTCTATACTGCCTTATAGCGGAGAGAGTGAATGAGAAGTGGTAAAATAAAGATGGCTGTGTGACTATCCAGGCCTGTGTGTGCTTGTGTTGTAAATATATTACATATCACAGGTAAAGCTAAGGATTTTGCCATCAAATAGGTACATTTCACCCTCAAAGGCATCTAGGCTTTGAAATGAATACATCAGAAAACTGCAGACGGAGGATACAACCACTCAAAATAAATGTAAATGCAACAGAGAAATTTGGAATTATTTCAGTCATAATACTGTTTCATTACATGGGAGGCATACAAGATATTCCTATTTGAAAATGGTATCACGAACAAAAAATATCAATATATCATCAATATATTTGAAGATTACTTCCCTCCTACCAAATCCATATTGACACAGAAATAAATTAAAGTAAATAGGAATCATTACTTTTATTTAAATGTACTTTGGATCAGGCTCATATGGCGAGACAGAAAGAAAAAAGGGGAGGGGATATTGTAAAAATACATTTTTGTTAAGGGCTTGATGAAAATAGGATGTTATTATTGTGTGGAATAGCAGAGGCACAAGAGAAATGCTGTCAAATTCTGAGTGAGGCTGCACAGCTTAGCTCTGGTGTCTAGATACCTATTTGGCAGTTGTATCAGAATCACTTCTTAGATTTCCCAAAGTATTTTCTGAAGCTGAAGTACAGTGCACTGGATGTTCTTCCTGCCCTTAAGCAAGATTGGATGCGACTTCTTGGATCATCTTCAACTCCCTTCTGTAGAGTTTTCCAATTTTTCCCTGGACCTCTCTAATGACTGTGCTATAATTAAGGCTGCTGGTTTGTCAACATGGGAAAATGTCATGGATTCCATGATTTTAAAAAACTCACCCTGCAGCATTGGTTCCTGTCCCACGAGGCTGGGCCAACCTTCCCCCTTCAGGCATTGTGCCTTAGTGCAAGAGGTCACAGCACCACTCAATTTGGCCCAACTGCCCCTCCATCATACTGAGGTGGTAGGGGTGGATGGAGCAGATCTGAGTGGATGGCCGTGCAACCTGGTGCATAGCATTGCAGTGCCGACCAGGTTTGGCCTGGCATCATGATGGAGGTGCAGCCAGGCCAAACCTGAAAGGTGCTGGAACCCCTTGTGCCAGATCACAAAGCCCAGAGTGGGGAGTTGGGCCCTGCCATGTGGGACAGGAGCCACATGAGTTGCCATTGCAGGATGAGTGTTGGGCAGGCTTGCTCTCCAGACCCCACTCACACAGGATTTATCAAAAATCATGAAAAATGTGACTTTTACTAAATTTACTGTGACTGTAGGGGGGAGGGATAGCTCAATGGTTTGAACATTAGCCTGCTAAATCCAGGGTTGTGAGTTCAATCCTTGAGGGGACCACTTAGGGATCTGGGGCAAAAATCAGTACTTGGTCCTGCTAGTGAAGGCAGGGGGCTGGACTCGATGACCTTTCAGGGTCCCTTCCAGTTCTATGAGATAGGTATATCTCCATATATTTTTGTTTTTGTTTTTTTGCTCCACAAAATACTGGGACAAATCTGCAGCCTTAGCGATAATTAACTCACTCTGAAAATCTTAGTCTTTATAGTAAAAGAAAAAATCAAACATTTCAAAATCAAACATCAGAAAAGAGATATAACGATATATACACAGGGACAAATCCCAAATAAACAACTACATTGGAAGTACACATTCTTGAAAGCTTAATCTATAAAAGACAGTAAATGACAAAGAAAACAAAGAATAGTAACACCCCCCCCCCCCCCCCCAGTCCCCAACTAACCAGAAACTGCACTACAGTGATCATATGTCGGAGATGTGAGAAGAAATAAATCTATTGGGTCACCACAGGTTTGTTTTTTACTGGCAACTTCCAATATTTTAATTTAGAAATCGAACTCGGGGTAAATTAAGGTCTCATTTTATCCAACCCCCTAAGCTTATTCATTTATTTCGTTTGAGAGGTGTTTAATAATTTCCAATTATTTATCTCAACCAGTAGGGCATTTATTCAAAATGATTTTTTAATCATTTATAATTTTTAATTTAGGTCAAATACAGGAGGGTATTTAAGTACATGCTTATCTTTACTCACATGCCTAAAGTCAGACATATGGTTAAACACCTTGCTTAGTTATTACAGTATATATTATGCCAATTTTAGAAAGGATAGGCACCTGTGGGTAAATCCAAGGGGTTTCTGGTTTGGCTTTCCCCACCCAACCCACTTTTTTTTGGCCAATTTTGCAAGCACTTTGCTGATATGATGGTGTAATGCTACAATATTTATTTTTGGAAATATTACCTTCTGGGGGCAATTTGGGTATAATCTGGTGATGTACACAGTTTCAGACAGTCATGACTCTTAGATAGCTACAGTCACTAGGACACTGGGTATTTTCATGATGTCATAATGTATTTATTATCATGTCCTACAAAGTGATAATGCAACATTATGATTTGTTATTTATATAGAATGGACCGTGCATAACAAATTTAAATAGAGGTTGCAAATTGTGAAAGTTATTGATCACTCAGTAGACAGGCGTAATAGGTGAAACAATGGGAATGCTTAGTTCTCAGATTGCACTTTTCATTTCTTTTCATTTTTTTAGCACTTTACAAATATTAACTAATTAATCCTCAGAACATTCCTGTGAAAGTAGGGAAGATTCTCACTAATAATTCACATAACAAGTGGAAGGGTTTTTCACATCCAATAGTGTAAACAGAACAGCTTGTGGTTGAGTTAAGTTTGGACATTTATCTCTTGATGACTGTCAGAGTTCACAATTTACTCTCTGATTAATCAATTGGATATCCTTCCTCTCTCTAATACCCCTCCCCCTTATCCCCCTGTGTAAGAGCACTCTCCCCGTTTGAAATATATATAAAATAATGAAGTTGCAGCAGAATTAGAACAGAGTCCAAAAAATCAGATAGCATGCTCCTGGCATTTGCACAGCGTAAGCCCTAATGCTTCTTACAATCATTCCTTTGGAATGGTGCAGGCCTTTGTCTTTCCATCAGCCCATTAATCACAAATGTTTTAAGCATGTTTTAAAAATCAAAGGCTGGATCCTAACCTGTTGGTCTGCTTGCAGCAGGCATCCTCTATGCATAGACCTCTCTCTGCCACTGCAGAGAGATTTCATCAATGTTCTCCCCCCAGTCCTTCTCCTCCCTTCCCCCCCTCCACCTCAGTCTAGATGGGAATCTACAGGGAAGTTTTTTTAAAAAGTCTTGTAATTTCGAGTGTGTGGGGACTGAAGCCACTTACAAAAATTCTTCTCCTAACCCCAGGGAAACATAATGGAGTATACTCCACAAGGCAAACCTTGAAGGGGCCCTCCTGTGAGTTTTCACATGGAAGGGGATAATCCTGAACCAACGTTTTGATGCGAGAGCATAATATTACTTATTTTGCAATCTCCCAACAAACCTACCTGCTGTAACCCAATAGTATTTATACCAGAATGACAAAGAATAGATGCCCAGAATTGGTTATTAGATCACAAGGGCAATAGTTTAATTTGAATGATCTTGGCTAGGAAGTGTACGTCGTTTGTGCTTCGAATATTATTTCCATTTGTAGTTTGTAATGATTGTACCACAAGCTATAGATGGATGCCTGGCAAACTGAATTATGTAGCTGGCAAAAGTGAAGGTTTCCACTATGTCTGTCTGTTCACATCTCTCTGAACGATCATATATTAGAACAATGAAGGAAGGATTAATTTAGCTGTAAGTAATCCATATACAGTGAACATCAGTAGCAGAATCATACTGCTATGACCAAGTTATCTGCTAAGGATTATAGCACTGTATATCCTGTATAATTAAACATCACAAATAAATCCTAATGCTGATTAAAGAAATATGCCTTCAGACTCAGAATTCTCTCCTTTTCTATCCACTGAGTTTTTTCAGACTGTCTTAAATGAAGATGTATGTAGCAGCTCTTTGATCTGCCAAGGCCTGTTTGATTCTCCGAATGACTAATGCACCTGAGAATGACAAGGAAAGAGTGCCATCATTTGACAGCTACATCTTACAGCTTTTAGTTCACACTGCAGACTGTTTGACCTACTTACACAGAGAAGAATTACAACAAAAGCTTGAGAAAACACAAAGAATATCATTCCACAAATGGATCTTGTTTTTTTCCCCAAAAACTGATAATTCATAACAAAGCTACCATAGTATCTATTCAAAAAAGCATTAGGGACAATGTGATTTTGACAGCTATATAAGTGTCACTAATGGAACTGTAAGCTTTTAAAAAAAAATCATTATTGCATGCAATTAAATGCTGCCAGCTATAGGCTAGTGTGCCCTTGGCATTCTCAGGCATACTGGATGGGGTGTGAATGAGCCATGCTGTAGCCAGAATCCCAGAAGGAACTCTGGCTGGCTCATGTAGAATTGCTCCCTAATTGCTCCCTGGAAATATATGCTAACAAAGCAGCTACACAATCATTTCTCAAGGTACAGTGTGTTTCTCCATCCAGACCTGACTAATGCCTGCTCACTCTCCACATTTTGGGAAGCTTGTGTCTGCAGAAGAATAAAGAGGAAGGTAGGCCTCCAGTCCACAGCTACATTGTGGCTGAGGACTGCACAAGGGTGAAAGAGAGAGATGAGACTCTCTTTATAGGTTTTGTGCATCTGTACAGAGTCTAGACAACTGCCATCTTGGCCAACACACTGGAGATTGACTAGGGGCTTTCCAGAGCCAAAAGCATGAGGTGCTACAGCTTGAGCTAAAGGGACAATGCTCTAGTGTTAGGGTCTGTAAAAACTTGTATTCTCTGTGGATTGACACAGAGGGGAACCTGCAACATATATTCGCCAGTGGGTTATCCAGGTGCAGTCTGACCCTGTGCCTTTAAAAGGCTTTAAGTGTACGAAGCTGTACTGCATAGAATTGGGTGAATTTTTCATCCAAAACATTTTTGCTGCAAAAAAATGCAGATTTGGTGTGACCAGAACATTTTGTGATTTTTTTTTGGTAACATTAGCTCAATTGTTTTAGGCCAAAAGCCCCTAAAAAATTCCAGACACAAAAATATTCCAAACTCAAAACATTTCAGTATGATATTTTTAAATCAATAGTTGAGAAGGGGGAGGGTGGGAACCCAGAGGGACAAAGGATTCCCACCTTATGCAAAAGATACATAAATGGGTGGAACAGAACAAAGGGGGTGGCCATCATGAGGAATCCCCTAGCTACCACCTGAACTGGAACAAGGGCTGTACCAGGGGAAAAGATTGTGCCCAGACTAGGAAGGCATCCAATCTGTGAAAGAGACTTATTGAAACATCTCTCAGGGTGAGATTTTATCTGTACTCAGTTTTATTACTGTATTAGACTTAGATTTGCCTGTTTTATTTAATTTTACTTGGTAATTCACTTTGTTCTGTCTGTTACTACTTGGAACCACTTAAATCCTACTTTCTGTAATTAATAAAATCACTTTTTACTTATTAATTAACCCAGAGTATGCCTTAATACCTGGGGTGGGGGGGAAACAGCTGTGCATATCTCTCTATCAGTGTTATAGAGGGCGAACAATTTATGAGTTTACCCTGTGTTATACTTATAAGAAGCACACGAGATCTTTGTAGGGGAGAAGGCAAAAATGCCGCATTTATTGAGAATACAGCTGTTAGCATATGCTTTTCAAACACACACACACACACACACACACACATACACACACACACACACAAAACATGCACCCAGTCCTGCCCGTTGATGTTTATAGTTACCAGTCCAGAGTCTGGATCAATCTAGTGGCCAGCCAGATTGGTCACAGAGGGGAGCCGGGCTCTGTTGGTCGCAATCCGATGCTCCTGGAGTGTGGCAAGATGAACCCAAAGTCCCATGGCAAAGCACCATGTTCTTATATGCCTTTTTCTCTGTTGAAGTATATGGATTTTGCTGTGTCAGTTTATGACCTGTTACTCCTTAATTAGTGGTATCTTTTGATGTAAACATTCCAAAACATCTCCGAGGGGGTCATTCTGTCCTGGTTTCGATTTAATCAATTGTCCAGTCCTTAGGGGTGCTAGCCTTCACCTAGGGTCATCAATTTGCCCTTCCTTAATTATGGATGTGCAGTGATGGTTCTCTGGTGTCATTAAGTCTCTTCACTCCTTCTTCCTTGATCATCTGGCTATAACAATGGCCTTCATACCTTATCTTTTCCTCATGCATACATTCCTCATCACACAAACAATCTTTTACAGAGACCTTCAAAGGTATACATCAGTTTTTATGTTGAGCAAGAAAAGACATTGTAAACTAAACCTTGCTAAGTTTCATAACCAAAACAATTCACATTGAGGCCCAGTCCTTCAACATTCCTCTAATCTCCTTAACATAGACACAATACAAGATCCTGTCTCTTACTTAATAAACCTTAAAACAAAGAAATGTATATTTAACTAGAGTGCCTAATTTATAATACATATAGGAAACCATAGTAGACATTATAACTTATCCTAAAACAAAAGGGTGACCATAATCAGTCATAAGGATTGTTCTAGTCTGTCCCTGCCCTGGGTCAGTACAGACACTGGTATAATCTGTCAGATGCATTTCTACCAATGTCCCAGAGGGTCATTCCTTTCTGCTATCAAAAAGGGTGGCTGGTAGGATGAAATCAAATCATACATTAATTCTCATAGTACAATTATAAAATCCTGCTCCTACACCTGTATAAGCTTTATACAGGGTAAAACGGATTTATTTGGGGTTTGGACCCCATTGGGAGTTGGACATCTGAGTGTTAAAGACAGGAACACTTCTGTAAGTTGCTTTCAGTTAAACCTACAGCTGTTAGGGGATGTGGTTCAGACCCTGGGTCTGGGTTTGCAGCAGGCTAGTGGGTCTGGCTCAAACCAGGCAGGGGACTGAAGTCCTAAGCTGCCAGGGAAGGAAAGCAGGGGCAAAAGTAGTCTTGGCACATCAGTTGGCAGTTCCCAAGGGGGTTTCTGTGATCCAACCCATCACAATCTCCAGTTAAAGGACCATTTTACATCCCAGTCTCATCTTGCTGGCTCTAAGTCTACAACAGAGAACGGTTTCACATTACAGAAATATTCTACAAATATTTATCAGTCTGCCATGAAATCATATACAGAACTTTGTTCCTGTCTACATAGCTTTCAATCAGCCTCTTAAGCACAACATTATTAAAATAAATTGTGAGCCATTGTAAATACTCTCTCAAAGAGAAAAATCATTTATTCGACCTTGCCTAGTTCCTTTCCTAAAGCTCCATTTTCCTACCCACTTATAAGGAGGAGTGAAACTGAAGTTGTTAGTCAAGTGGCTAAGATGAGTGTGCAGGAGGAACAGCTGCAATCAGAAGCTATATAGCCTTTGGTGATTCACAGCTTCTCTGAATTTGCACAATGACACCTACGGGTCTGATTACACCCTCTCATATTGAACAGATGGCTGCTTTTCCTGCCCACCAAACCCTTTCCCAGAGCAGTACTGAAACTGAGAACATTGTAAAGGATAAAACGATGAGATACTTTTCCTATAGTGCTAGTACTTTCTATTCAAAAGTCTGAGTATAACTAAGAAAAACAAATAGAGGTAGATTCTCTCCTGTGACAGAGCTCTGCTTAGTGCAGAAGAGAGATGGGAACATCATGGAGCTTGTTATAGTGCAGGGGTCGGGAACGTTTGGCACACGGCTCGCCAGGGTAAGCACCCTGGCGGGCCGGGCCAGTCTATTTACCTGCTGACACAGCAGGTTCGGCCGATCGCGGCCCCCACTCGCAGCGATTTGCCATCCCGGGCCAATGGGGGCAGCGAGAAGCGGCCGAACCTGCCGCGTCAGCAGGTAAATAAACTGGCCCGGCCCGCCAGGGTGCTTACCCTGGCGAGCCGCGTGCCAAACGTTCCCCACCCCTGTTATAGTGTCTTGATTCACAGTGTTGGGCCCAGGTCAGATGCAACTTAGAACAGCTACTCAAATGCTCTGAGTTGTGCCACTTGAGTAGAGTCTTTAGTGGACCCTACACTAGTGAAGGATTGGAGTAGAAGAGCTCTGCTTTGCTACATCCCCTTCCTGCCGCCTATGCCAGATGTGGGTACCACAGCCCTGAGGCCTAAGTATAGCACACTTGTACTAGCAAGGAGCTCTCCTGCAACAGGGAACCCTCTGCTGAGGATTCGTGGCCAGACTGTGGTCCGTTTGCACCACCTGGGTACTGCAAAAGGGCCTTATAATGCAATAGAAAATCTGGCCCATGTTCCTGAGTCCAAGCCACCTATGAATAACCTTGGAAGTGCAAATCACACAGTGTAGGTGTATATATGAAGGCCAGCATAATCAATTGCTGCTAGTAGACATTATAGTGAGATTTATACCACACTTTGAATAAAGTTAGTAAATGGAACTGACCCACATTGTTGCATATCCTTCTCCTGAAAGGCTATTTCATATTTTTAATCAAACTGTAAAAAGGAAAGCATGAGCAAAAAGAAGCAGAGATACTGAGGGAGATGATGTTTGAATTGAAGGATAAGTATCTGTTATGTTGCAAAGTTTGTCCTAGATGGCTTGTTCTCAAATATTTCTAAGACGTTTAATTTTGGGATCCTCCTGTTCTAATCAAAAGTTAAAATTATACTGAACAAACCCTTTGTATTCTCACATTGCTGGTCTATGAACTACCTTAATTAAGGGGAATCATATTCACAACACTGCAGACATGAATCATGTGCCAGTGTTGCGATCATTATGGCTAAATATAAATAATCTCTCAGTTACATTAGGGCAAATCTAGAGTAACTCCACTGAAGTTGAAATTTATTCATTTACTTTTTAGACTGATGAATACTACTAGTGATAATTAACAAGTGTCCGTATTTATAGAATAATACTCTCTTAAACACCATATTTTATATTAGCAGTATAGGCCAGTTTTCTGTTATACAAATGCATCTTCATCTGCTCTATCCTTGAATCACAGGCCTGTTATAATATTAAAAAAGCATTATAAAAATACCAAATGTAGATAGATGAACTCTCTCTTCATATGCCATGTAGTGTGTTTGAATGCTGATTTTGCTATCAACACACAATATCTCATACTTTTGATTCCTACCCACTTAATATCTGATTTCCCTTAAGAACTGTATCCACCCTGGACAGTGATATTATTTATTCTAGTGTAACGACATCATTGAAATTAAAAGACACTGCCATTTGATCAGGGAAAGAAATGGCTATAAGTAAATATATTTTCTGCACTAAAAATAATTCTTATAAAAGAAAGTAGTTTAGTTCTTTCTTTAGCATTACTTTTTAGGAGCAACAAAACAGAATAGTACAATGAAACCTATGATTATACCATTCAATCAAGCCATTAAACCAGAAAAGCCCTTCGAATGGAAGCCTATCTATAGAAAGCAGGTAGAAGAGTAACCACTGCAGTGCTGATCCATATGATGGGTGCTGCTATGGGTCTTATCCAGATGTTCTGCTCTTTCCTGCCATCAGTGCTCTAACCCTGGAAGACAGGCTGTACTAAGTGTGGTGCTAAAGCCTGATCTACACTAGGAAATGAGGTCAGTATAACTACGTTGCTCAGGGGTGTGAAAAATCCCCTCCCCTGAACAATGCAGTTAAACCTGACCTAACCCCCCAGTATAGACAGCACAGGGTCGAGGGAGAATCCTCCACTCATCCTAGCTACCATCTTTCAAGGAGGTGGAGTACCTGCACTGATGGGAGAAGACCGTCCATTGGCGTAGGTAGCATCTTCACTGAAGTACTGCAGCTGCACCACTGCAGTGTTTTAAATGTAGTCAAGCCTGGAGATACAATGATTATGGGCACCATATAAGAATCTGGACAGCTGAAGTGAGGAATGAATGAGCTATGTGTATTATTTTTATAAATATCATATGCATCTCAGTTTACCTGACTGCATAGAGCTAAATCAAATTAGGCTTTTAGGTAGGGAAGCAAACAGGAAATGAAATGTGACAGAGATAAGGCTCCTCCAAGGAAAAATGGGGATCACTATTAACAGGGGGATGCCCCTGCCTGGCTCCATCCAAGCCAGCAAGATTTACCCTTCACAGGCTGGAGCCTATTCAATATCCCCTGTTCAAAGAGGGATATGAATCTACTAAAGGATCCTGGGCCTAGAAAAAGAAGTGAGTGGGTTGTCAGAAGCAGCTGGATAGGAGTCTGACAAAGAAAGAGCCATAGAAACCACAGCAGGGCAGGACAGGCTGTGTCTCCCAATGCAGAGATGGAGATAACTGGGCTGCAGTGAATTCACCAAAGCTGGCAAAGAAAGGTTAAGGTTTTTGTAAGGGGACATATGCATATCAACCCTTATCATTTTTAGCCTTTGCTTTGTGTACTTTGTACCTTTGGGGGAATGAATAAACAGTGCTTGTTTTGAAGAAGCTGCTTTTGAGTCACTTTAATCAGCTTGCTGGTTGCAGGTCTGTCAAAGCTCCTTCCCCACTCTGAACTTTAGGGTACAGATGTGGGGGCCTGCATGAAAACTTCTAAGCTTAACTACCAGCTTAGATCTGGTCTGCTGCCACCACTCCCAATGGGCTAACTCCCTTCCCTGGGTAGCCTTGAGAGACTCTTCCACCAACTCCCTGGTGAACACAGATACAACCCCTTGGATCTTAAAACAAGGAGAAATTAACCATCCCCCCTCCTTTCTCCCACCAACTCCTGGTGGATCCAGATCCAATCCCCTTGGATCTAAAAACAAGGAAAAATCAATCAGGTTATTAAAAAAGGCTTTTAATTAAAGAAAAAGGTAAAAATCATCTCTGTAAAATCAGGATGGAAAATAACTTTACAGGGTAATCAAACTTAAAGAGCCCAGAGGAACCCCCTCTAGCTTTAGGTGCAAAGTTACAGCAAACAGAGGTAAACACCCTAGCAAAAGGTACATTTACAAGTTGAGAAAACAAAGATAAAACTAACACACCTTGCCTGGCTGTACTTACAAGTTTGAAATATGAGAGACTTGTTCAGAAAGATTTGGAGAGCATGGATTGATGTCTGGTCCCTCTTAGTCCCAAGAGCGAACTCCCCGCAAAACAAAGAGCACAAACAAAAGCCTTCCCCCCACCAAGATTTGAAAGTATCTTGTCCCCTTATTGGTCCTTTGGGTCAGGTGTCAGCCAGGTTACTGGAGCTTCTTAACCCTTTACAGGTAAAAGGATTTTGGAGTCTCTGGCCAGGAGGGATTTTATAGTATTGTACACAGGAGGGCTGTTACCCTTCCCTTTATAGTTATGACAAAGTCTCTGGAGGAAAAGGTCCCAAATGCAGTTGGTCCTGTCATGTTAACACAATTGGAAAACAGGGAAGCTTCCATCCAATGATCCATTCCTAGAGTGGATGGACCATAGGCTCCCCCGCAAGAGAAGTGCAGGAAGCCATTCCTGCCACTGCAGGGGTACAACCAAAGAAGGACTAAAAGGGATCTAAAGAACAACTTCCCCTGTAACCACGAGAGATACATAGTTGAAATCATAGATGATGGATACCATAACACAGTAACAATGTTGCAGTGTGATAAATTCAGTTTGTGGTTCAAAGTATTTATCAGCTAAACTCCAAAGTAGAGCCAAAAATTCACCAATCTCTAATTAGACTAATTTTAATAAGAAAAGAAATATTGTCCCTGTGACGTTGTGCAGTCTATATGGTTTTATAAAAACATGATAATAAGTGAACATAATGTAACTGGGATAGTTTTAGAAAAAATATGGTAATAAGTGAATATGACGTAACTGGGATATGCTTCATGCAAAAGGTCTCTTGTAAGGTATCATTACAAAGCTTATAATCTACTGAGTATGATCATCTGATTTGTATAAATGTACCACTCTTGTATCTAAAACTAGAAATATAAAATGTAACTCTGAGGGCCTATTGTAATTATGTAAAGTGTGGGCCATTAATGATGGTTTGGAATCTTGATGACTCCCATTAACAAGGACCATTATCCGCAGATGGCTGTGTTTACCTGTGAGTCTTCCTGTATATGTGTGTGCTGGCAAGTGGGCAATGAAGTCTTGCAGTGACATGTGATCATGTCACCTGAACTGGAATCCATCTTTAACCTGGTGCTTTTCCAGTGGGGGGGGGGGTGGAAACCCAGAGGGACAAAGGGTTCCCGCCTTATGCAAAAGATATATAAAGGGGTGGAAGAGAACAGAGGAGGGAGGAGCCATCATGAAGAATCCCCTAGCTATCACCTGAGCTGGAACAAGAGCTGTACCAGGGGAAAGAATTGTGCCCAGGCCTGGAAGGTGTCCAGTCTGAGAAAAAACTTACTGAAGCATCTCTGAGGGTGAGATTATCTGTATTCAGTTTGATTAGACATAGATTTGCGCATTTTATTTTATTTTGCTTGGTGACTTACTTTGTTCTGTCTGTTACTACTTGGAACCACTTAAATCCTACTGTCTGTATTTAATAAAATCACTTTTTATTTAGTAATTTACTCAGGGTATGTATTAATACCTGGGGGAGCAAACAGCTGTGCATATCTCTCTATCAGTGTTATAGAGGACAAACAATTTATGAGTTTACTCTGCATAAGCTTTATGCAGGGTAAAACGGATTTATCTGGGTTTAGACCCCATTGGGAGTTGGGCATCTGAGTGCTAAAGACAAGCACACTTCTGTGAGCTGTTTTCAGGTAAACTTGCAGCTCTGGGACAAGTGATTCAGACCCTGGGTCTGTGTTGGAGCAGACTGGAGTGTCTGGCTCGGCAAGACAGGGTGCTGGAGTCCTGAGCTGGCAGGGAAAACAGGAACAGGGGTAGTCTTGGTACATTGGGTGGCAGCTCCCAAGGGGGTTTCTGTGATCCAACCCGTCACAGTCCCACATACAGAAGATAGGCCTATTCATCTCAAAATTACCATAAGATCTTTAATTTCCACCTAGACAGTCACCAGACATGGGCACCAGCAGACTCAGTTTTACTCTTCACTTTATGAATAGAAACTGTAAAAGAGTAGCAGCTACATTGCCAAGTTAGCCCTGGATATGGGCCCTGCTTACGCTAGGACTAGAATTCCTCCACAACCTTCTGCTTTTCATCATCTGACAGTTGCTCTTGGGACAATTGCTACTGGACTGTTAGACAAATCTATTCCATATTCTTGATTTAAAATTATGATTCAGAATATGATTTAAACATGAATCTTCTAATATATAAACTGACCTTATTAAAGAGACTTTTAAATTTCCATATAAAATGAGGTTTTCCCCCCTTGTTTGTTTCCTAATTACAGCATTATGCAAAATAAAAATTATACACAATTCAGCAAACATGGTCCATAAATAAATTAGCATAGACTGTTAGTACTGGGTCATTATGGAATCATGATATATTAAGTCTAACGTGCATCATTATTCCCATAAGAAAATGTTTGCTTAATATGCAAAAGTATGTAAAGCACTCGTACATTAGAAGATTTTTTTGTGCTGTTTGTTTTAGTTAGAAATATGCTGATTACCTAAAACTGATTTAGCCAGCAAATCGGTATGCCTGCAAGTTTGCAGATAGTTTAGAGATTTCACTTTTGTCATGTGAGTAGAATGTTTTACACTATAGAGTTTGCTTTTATCGAACTAAATAGAGCTATTGGCTTTTGTTGTATACAACATCTGTGTGAATGCACACAGGATTGGAATGGTGAACTTGGAAGAAGCATTAAAGTGTTTTACTCCTTCTCTGAACACCAAACCTTTACCTATTTAACAAATATTTAATATCAGAAAAGAACCTTTTCTCCTTCAGTCTTTTTGTCTCTGAAAAAATATTACCACTATGACTGTAAGTTATAACTTATACTGTGTGCCTCATTTCTCTTTCCCTTTCAAATGGCATTCTAATAGACTCACTGAATAGACAAATGGATTCTTAGATTCTGCACCTTCCTTTTTATAGCATGCCACTTCAAACCAAAACAGGAAACTGTTAAATAGAATTTGAATAAGTTGAAGTGTGTGAGTGAGTGCATGATGTGGAGGCTCGTGGGTTTCTCCCTTTGTTTATCTGTACTCTTGTGAACGGATCCAGGTCCATAAAAATCCGTATTTCCTCCCCTTCAGACATGTTTTTCCCCTATTTACACTCCTATTGTTCAGAACACTCAAATTCTTTGTCTCCTTGAAAACTTAGAAGTGGGTGGCAGTGCTAAAAGCTTTTGTCAAGGAGATGACTCACATTTTGTTTTCCCTACTCTAAACTGAATTTAGTACCATATGAAAGAAGGCTGTATAGGCAGTGTTGAAGTCTAAATTCCTCTCTCCACAAAATAAACAGCAGTGTCCCCCGTCAGAACACTCTACCAATGTGCTATACGCCTGAGCTAGAGAAAATATTTCTCAGAAAGAGAGGGTAATTTGGTCTACATGCTTATTCAGTCTGCAGCCAATTGTAAATAGAAATGGGAAAACTGTTTCAGGCAAAATAAAGACCTTCCTCAAGCTGAACTGATCATGACTTTAAAAAAAGAGAGAGAGAGAGAGTCCACAACAGTAGCATGGACTAAATGATATTCTAATAATCACATTTAGTTACAAAGCTGCGTGAATCACTCAGAACTTTAACAGTGTTTGAAATATAATAAAAAATGAAAGTATAATTACCGACTGAAGATAAAACCATGGGCTGACTATGTTATTAGGACAAAGATAATGTAAAGTAGTTACTTCCTTAAACATATTTTGGTTAATTTAACAGTGGTATTTTTTTTAATTACAAAATAACCAAATAAAAGTGTACCTCACTAGAATTAGGAAATCTCCTAAGGAGTTTAGGGCCTGACTCAGCAAGATACTTAAAGCATGTGCATTACTTAAAGCAGGTGAATAGCTCTGTTACCTTGCTAAATCAAGGTTTTGATTGAAGAACTCTCTGTGTCCTGCTCTAAATCATCAAACTAGTGCTCCTGCTGGGAAATAAAAGTAAAGAGGCAACCTTCAATTGAGAAAGACACCAGCACCATTCACAGTTTTGGAAGTCGTTTTTTTTTTTTAAGGGTGTTTATATATGTGGGGGGGAGGGATAGCTCAGTGGTTTGAGCGTTGGCCTGCTAAACCCAAGGTTGTGAGTTCAATCCTTGAGGGGGCCATTTGGGGATTTAGTTGGGGATTGATCCTGCTTTGAGCAGGGGGTTGGACTAGATGATCTCCTGAGGTCCCTTCCAACCCTAATAATCTATGATTCTATTCTTATCTAGTAAGTTTTATTTATGCTGAGGTATGATCACTGATCATTGCAATTTCACTTTCCAGAGACCTCACCATCTCTCTTTGCCAGACTGTTAAGGCAACTCTCCCCAGCACCAAAGGTGGGAGAGCAGGGAGATATGGTCATATAATGCTTACATAATGCTATACGTCATCAAGACGCTATCCAAACAATGGACTAGGTTTACCATAGCCAACCTAAGGGAGGATGAATGGACCAGATTGTGCTCCACTGCAGCCCTGTTGGTGAAGTCTGCCTGGGGGATGTAGCGACTATCCCTCTCTGGCTAGTGCTGCCTACTTCGGGGGCTTCACTAGCTTTTCCAGGCCCCTGGCAAGGGGCTGCTTCCTCCTTCCGCTGCTGCTGCTACAACCCCCTTCAGGGTCGACTTTCTACAACTAGGGCCCTCATCCCTTGTTCATAGCTGGTGAAACTGATATGGGCCCTACAATTAAGTCAGTTTTAACTTAAATAGTATTTTCAGTAATCCCCATGCACATCCCTATGATATGGATAAGTACTAATGGTGGCAATGTGTTTCAATTGGCCATATGCCCATTTACAACTGGTGGAGATCATCAATTTCAAATCAAACAAGCCACCAAAGAGATAATGGTTTGGCAGGTGTCTTGTCATTGTCACCAATGTGCTGGATTTTATCTGTTCCCACCCAATTTACCATTGCTCCTGTGCCAGTGAGCAGAGAGGGCTCATAGATATTCTTCCCAATATTGCACCCACAGTGCTGCTGCTTCCACTTCCTAGTGAAATGACTGGGTGCCAATAGGATGCCAAGGAATATTGCACATGTCACAGAGAGCATGGCTAGGTAGCCTATGGGGTATGATCTCCTTTCCCCAATACACGCACGCAGGATAGTGTCGAGAAAGTGCATTTTATACCTTTTGACTAGCTTTAGCAAGTGATACTGCACACCAAGACATGATACACTTCTGGGGGCATTGTGTCTGCCCCTGCCTTACACAGATGTGTGGCATTTATTGAAATAAATGGGAGCCTGATTTTCAGAGGTGCTGAGAAAGAAAGTCAGGCCACTTTAGGCACAGAGTTTGAAGCTTTGGCCAGCATCTCTAATTGGTGTTTTATGTGCTGCTCATTATAACCATCTCTACTTCCCCACCTTAGTGTTTTTCTTAGCTTCAAGAGCCATAATTTAGCCTTTGATTTAGACTTGAAAGCTTCCATATTCCATTTTCAATCCCCTAAGCTATCTGTTCTCCCTCACATTTTTCAACTTCTCTATTGTTATTTTGTAAATCTATTTAATTTGATCATCTTAATTATATGATTATATTCCAGTAGCATTTACGGACACTATCCAAAACAAGATCCCATCAGCAGTGTGAGTGGTCCCAGTGAACACTGCTGGCCAAAAGAATCCGATCTTGCATACATGGTGCACCAAGAGAGCAGCCATGTGGACAATCACTCAAAGAAAAACTTAGACTTCATATATTTGTAATACATATTTATATTAATTGAGTCAAATGCCATAACAGAAAATGTACTCAATAAAGCTACTCTTCTTGGTGCTGAAAACTTGTGTGAAGAATTTATCTAGACTTTGACTACTAGAACAAAAGACTCAATGTTCAACTGTACAGTCTACAAAGACTAATATTGTAATTACTGAAAGGCAATAGATGCAAACTAGACACTCTTAATTTTATGTACCATAGTGCCATCAATATAAACACACCTGAAAGATGCTCTGTATTAATTTGTGTAAACCTGAGTGTGAATTTAATTTGTTTTTAATGCACTGGAAGGAAAAATGATAACGGTATTTTCGTTATAGTACTAGGAATGAAACAAGCAGGTTTCCCACAGTTAGGATGGTTTTCAGTGGACCTTACTGCCATAGTTTTATGATCCCTGACTTCTGCTTTATTTTTGCAAATGTCTTTAGGTATATGGAAAAGTATATGGAAGATTCTCTGAAGATAGTGGAAAATGAAATTCTGTCCCGGCCTATTCTAAATGAAACAAGATGAAATTTGGCTGGATTACAGGCCTACCTCTAAGACATTTGTACAAAGAGGTATCTAACCTAAGGAAATCTGAAATCAAGTGACTTTCACCTGGGTTTAGATTATGAAAAGTTCTCACAGTGCCAAACAGCATAAGGAATTGACTATCTTCTATAGCATTTACTTTCCTAAAAGTCTATAATATCTCAGCTTTCAGCCACACATTTTCTGTGGGTCAAAATCATGAAGTTCTTATTTGGGGAAAAACTATTAGTTAAATGAAATAGGTATGCTTGAGTAAGAACAGAGTGAAAACTGAGCAAGGACTTCAGGATTTCATCCATTTTTTTTTTTAATTTAGAGAACCCAGTAATGTACTATCAACATTCCAACAGCCTCACTGTGTGTGCTGTATATTTAAATATATCAATTTAGCACAAGTAATGAAGAGGAAAAAAGGCAGAGAAATATTTAATGAATCATAGCATTTCCAATAAATGTTGTAATGCCTATAATAGATATGTGTGCTTTAAAAATACTGTTTAACTTTCTTTTAAGTCATGGCACATAAAGTTTAATGCCTTTGTTAAAAAAGGAAAAAAATTGATCCTGCATTAGACAGATTACAGAAGAGCAATAATTACAGATTATTATATTATCTTGTAATAGTAAAATGGAATAATACCATTATTCAATAGCCTATAGTTAAGCATACCTGCTCAGTTTAAATTAGCACACATTTTACAATGACACAGGACCTTTATAAATATGTAATTTTATAGTTATTAAACTCCATAAAGCCTACATCAATTATTCACAATACAATAACCATTGGTAGAAAAAGTGAATAAATACATCCACTTTTCTCTTTTTATTTTTTGAAGTGCCGCAATGCCCTGGAAGAAATAGGCTGGAGTTTTAGGAGTCCTGGACTGTAAAATTCTCCTTTAAGATTTTTCTACAGTCTGTCACAGTAGCCATTTCCAAGCAGAAAATAATTATGTTGGCAACAATGTTACTCTCCATTTTAGGGAACAGGAATGAACATTTCTTAAGGGAAAGTTGGAACAGTACTTTTAAGTTTTAGCATGTCTGATTACGTATCAAATTTTTAAAGGAACTTGAAATTATCCATGAATACACTTTAAAATAAAAATGTACATTGGTGCTGGAAATACCTTGCAAGTGACTTTTCATGGTCCTTTTATACTTTACAATCATGTAAATAGTGTATCTTCAAATGTCCTAGACGGTGAATCTACATTTCCTGCCCCAAACAAGTAAACCATGTTGCAAATATTTTCCCTTCCTTGGGAATAAAGACAGGAGTAAGCACATATCGGAAACAGGCAAAATAATCTGACTACCAAACTTCTTTTAAAACATTTTTAAAATAGGCTTTATCAGTGATCAGTAAACCATTGGAGAAATACACTGAAAAATATGCTAATTATTTAACCACAGTACCAAATGACATCAGAATATAATGGTCCTTGCTTGTTCCCAGTGTCTGAGCTATGATCAAGCCTAATATCAGTTTAGTATTGATATGACACATATTGGAGGATCGTATCCTATTCTGGGAGTGGGATGCAGTCATATCTAATACCATTTATCCATTTCAAACTAATATGATCCTGTAAAATATTTGTTATAGGAAAAAACTAGGGATAGAGTATGCCTGGCTTTGTACAGGTGTGTAACGTGGTTGGTGGAGAGGTTGCATGAAGCATCCCCACACAAGGGTCATACACCATCATAGGGATTGCACTAATGGGTGTTGCACTATCCTACTGTGGCATTAGTTTTTCCAAAGGGCGAAAATCCATGCCTACATATAGTAGATCTGGTTAAATGCAGCTGAAAGGTACAATAAAGCCTTTAGCTGCCCCATGGAGTTCTAAGAGACACTGATATGTGCCTGATAAAGGCACAATGTCTTTAGAATTTCCCACTGGGATGGTACACCTCTGTACCACACACAATGCAATTCTAACTCACAAGGAGCTGCACAGTTTGATTTTGGAATGTATGCTTTATATTGCCCTACAGTTATTGGGGGGGGAAATCTCATACACAAATATCTCCTTTTCACTTGTCTCAGGGAAGCTGGAAACAACACTTGAATATTTATGCAATGATAGGTCAACATAAATTCTGATCTTTCCTGGTGTATGCAAACATTAGTTTTTAATTCTAGTCTGACAGCAATGAATCATTGTTTAGCTGCATAATAAACTCTTCTTCCCCCAGCTAGGAATTTAACTTTCACACTTCTCCCTTTGATCTGTTGTTGACTCAGATAAGCTAGCACCATCACAATTTAAGTTTAATTAATATGCAGAAGACTTGACTGGAAACAAACCAACACTTCCGTTACTTAGTAACAATGTTCACAAATCATCATAAGTAAAATGAGTGTTTCAATAATTAGTATATTGAACTCAATGTATAGACAAGAATGACCAATGACATTGCAGATACAAACTTACCAATTAATTTAACAGTGCTTGTTTTAGGTTCTCTTTTCAGGCCAGCCACAAGACCCACTGGAATTAATAAAAGGAGACCAGTTACTTTCAATGAGCTTGTATAAGGCCCTACATATGTCTAAAGTAAAGATATACTACACTTCCTAAAACAAATTCAAAAGGGAAGTAAAACCCACACTGATGATTCAAAAAAAATAATGCAACATTTACTGCAAATATTTCTATTTTCCTCTGTAATATATTATACAGGGATACACAAGCATCATGTAGTGAGGCAGGCTAATTGTAAATACTGTAACCAAGTGGTTCTCAAACTGTGGGTTTGAGACCCCATTGGGTCACGACCCAATTTTTAATGGGGTCACCAGGGTTGGCGTTTGACTTGCTGGGGCTTGGGGCCAAAGCCGAAGCCCGAGCCCCACTGCTTGGAGCCAAAGCCCGAGGGCTTCAGCCCTGGGTGGCGGTGCTCAGGTTACAGGCCCTGCCACCTGGGACTGAAGCTCTTGAGCTTCGGCTTTGGCCCCCCAGCCTAGGGCAGTGGGGCTGGGGCTTGGGCTTTGCCTCCCCCAGGACGGTCGGACTCAGGCGAGCTCAGGTTTTGTTCCCCCATCCTGGGGTCATGTAGTAATTTTTTTTGTCAAAAGGGGGTCACGGTGCAATGAAGTTTGAGAACCCCTGCGGTAACCCAAAGTATTCCAAGGTTAATTTTGTTGCTTGTAAAAAAAAAAAGATCAGAAATGAGACGGAATATATGCAATGTCTCTTTCATATAGTCATACACCCACTTGGTACTTGCATAGAGCTGTTCAAATTCTTCAGGGTTTGTTTCAGGATTTAAAATGGTCCAGTACCCACACATCTGGTTGGAGGTTTGAGTTTATAGACCTTTAAGTTGTATTAAGTTTACTGAATTCAAATCTCTAAGGGTATGTATACACTGCAGCTTGGAACAAGTCTTCCAGCCCAGTTAGATAGACTTGCGCTAGCTTGGCTTGAGCTAGGTGCTAAAAATAGCAGCGTGGATGTTGCAGCTCCAGCAGAGACTCAGGTTAGTAACCTGAACCCAGACCAAGAGAGTTGAGTGGGTTTAAGACCCCGAGCTTCTGCCCAAGCCACAACATCCACACTGGTATTTTTTGTGCACTAGCTTGAGCTGAGCTAGTGAGAGTTTGTGTACGAGAGCTGGGAGGCACGCTCCCTGCTACAGTGCAGATATACCCTAAGGGCCTGACATAGTTGGACCCTCCCTACTCTTATTCTTAACAAACCCTGGGACCATTGTCTAGTCTTAGATAACTTTATGGGTTCTAGGGGATTACTGGAAAAAGGAATGAAGGTTGGGAGGCTGGCTTATGGGAACCAGTGTTTGCCAGCTTCATATCTCTACCAACAACCTTAGCTCATGATTACTGATATTTTGTTCATCTGGGCTGAGGTCCATGAACACATCAAACTTGAGGCTTGTTTTGAGTCAGCTGGAGGTTTGATATGAATATATCATGCCTCTCTAGTATCTTCATTCTTAACTGTGCATTATAGAACATGTCATCTATTTTCCTTTAAAGAATGCTCCCACAACCTCCGCTCTGCCCCAGGCCATGCCTCCACTCCATTCCTCCAAGCCCCCATGTCACCTCTTTCCACTCCTGCTCCTTCCCCTCCCCCCAGCTCCTCCTGCACACCACTGAACAGCTGATCGGAGTGGTGGGAGGCACTGAGAGGGAAGGGGAGGAGCTGATCCCTGGGGCTGCTGGTGGGTGCTAAGCACCCACTATTTTTTTTTCCATGGGTGCTCCATCCACGGAGTTGGTGCCTATACATGCTCCTATGGTTGAGCCAATCAATGTTGTGTCCTAAGGGACTGTGACGTTGTGCAGTCTATATGGTTTTATAAAAACATAATAAGAAGTGAATATAATGTAACTGGAATAGTTTTATAAAAATATAAGTGAATATAATGTAACTGGAATATGCTTCATGCAAAAGTTCTCTTGTAAGGTATCATTACAAAGCTTATAATCTACTGAGTATGATCATCTGATTTGTATAAATGTACCACTCTTGTATCTAAAACTAGAAATATAAAATGTAACTCTGAGGGCCTATTGTAATTATGTAAAATGTGGGCCATTAATGATGGTTTGGAATCTTGATGACTCCCATTAACAAGGACCATTATCTGCAGATGGCTGTGTTTACCTGTGAGTCTTCCTGTATATGTGTGTGCTGGCAAGTGGGCAATGAAGTCTTGCAGTGACATGTGATCATGTCACCTGACCTGGAATCCATCTTTAACCTGGGTGCTTTTCCAGTGAGGGGGGGATGGAAACCCAGAGGGACAAAGGGTTCCCGCCTTATGCAAAAGATATATAAAGGAGTGGAAGAGAACAGAGGGAGAGAGGAGCCATCATGAAGAATCCCCTAGCTATCACCTGAGCTGGAACAAGAGTTGTACCAGGGGAAAGAATTGTGCCCAGGCCTGGAAGGTGTCCAGTCTGAGAAAAAGCTTACTGAAACATCTCTGAGGGTGCGATTATCTGTATTTAGTTTGATTAGACATAGATTTGCGCATTTTATTTTATTTGGCTTGGTGACTTACTTTGTTCTGTCTGTTACTACTTGGAACCACTTAAATCCTACTTTCTGTATTTAATAAAATCACTTTTTATTCATTAACTCAGAGTATGTATTAATACCTGGGGGAGCAAACAACTGTGCATATCTCTCTATCAGTGTTATAGAGGGCAAACAATTTATGAGTTTACTCTGCATAAGCTTTATGCAGGGTAAAACGGATTTATTTGGGTTTAGACCCCATTGGGAGTTGGGCATCTGAGTGCTAAAGACAAGCACACTTCTGTGAGCTGTTTTCAGGTAAACTTGCAGCTTTGGGGCAAGTTATTCAGACCCTGGGTCTGTGTTGGAGCAGACGGGAGTGTCTGGCTCGGCAAGACAGGGTGCTGGAGTCCTGAGCTGGCAGGGAAAACAGAAGCAGGGGTAGTCTTTGCACATCGGGTGGCAGCTCCCAAGGGGGTTTCTGTGATCCAACCCGTCACAGGGACTACCTACTAAGACAGGTAGATCTTTTAGTCTATCACTTCCTATTGTCATAGGTACTCACATTATCCAGGCAATAGTATTTTTTCTCTCTTTAAAATAATTTTGTTTATGTGAAATTATTTTACTCTCTCTACTGGAAAACATCAGATAAATTGAACTGGTGTGTTTCACTGGTAGCAATGAATTTTTTTTTCAAGATATAGTTTGAGTCCACTGAGTACTTTTCATATGGAGTGATCCTGGAAAGAAATGAGAGTTGTAGATTATCATCTTTTATTGTGGTACTCAAAACCCTATCCTTTGCTGTTGACTTCTGTGGAGTGAATTGATACTTTTCCCCCCAAGTTACTGTGTCTTACAACAGTAGAACACTTAACTCATTTGCACTCTGGCAACGTGAAGGAGCTTTAAAGCAGGTATAAATGTAATTTACCTCTAGACTACCACTTCAGCAAAAAGTCACTATGGAGCTTTTATGACATGGTGTCAAGCTAAATATGGATATATGATACGTATAGCTGTGATAAATAGGGCTTCTTTAGGGCCTATAAGCTGTTAGAGAGAATTTTATTAATAATTATTTACTATTAAATATCAATATTAAAAAGTGAGCTGCCTCATCAAGTTGATTTCCTCAAACTTTCACAGCACTACTCTAAAATTCAGTTTTGACATAGCTTGATATTTGCTTACTTCAGTTGTTCAGCAATTGGAAGTTACTGTGTGATATCCTTGTCAGCTACTACAATTTCTTGAATGTGTCTGGTGGAGTTTAAGGAAGTGAAAATGTTCATGTTTACTTTGGGGGATGTGACCTTTCCTACCTGTGGGCCTCTTTACATTGTTATAGCCTTTCATTTTAAATCAGATTCACTTCAGGTGCCTAAAACTGAATCTATCAGAATAAAGCATAATGTTTTCTGTAAATAGCCATTCAAATTTTCCATGAATTTATATGCACACTGGAAGTGCCTGAGCAATCATCCAGTCAAAGAATAGAAACAAGGCAAATTACTTATTTAACCAGTGACAACTAAGCAATAAGCTCTGAAATGCACATATTTAGTGTTAATCTATAGCAGTGATGGGCAACCTGTGGCACATGGGCCACATGCAGCCCATCAGAGTGATCTGATTGCGGGCCATGAGACATTTTGCAGATGTTGAGCATCCGCAGGCATGGTCCCCCACAGCTCCCAGTGGCCGTGGTTCACCACTCCCGCCTAATGGGAGCTGCAGGAAGCGGTGGGCTGCAGGGACGTGCTGGCCGCTGCTTCCCACAGCTCCCATTAGCCAGGAACGGTGAACCGCAGCCAGAGGGAGCTGTGGGGGAGCCGTGCCCGTGGACAGTCAATGTCAGCAAAATGTTTCATGGCCCACAATCAGATTACCCTGATGGGCCGCATGAGGCCTGCGGGCTGCAGGTTGCCCACCACTGATCTATAGAGTTTATATTCAAAGACATTAATCAAATACATTAAAAATAATGAATAAGAAAGAAGAATCCAGGGTCTGCTTGCAGCTATTCCATGGGCAGAAAGAGGGTATGTTGACACTGCAATTAGACACTACAACTGGCCTCTGTCAGCTGACTCAGGCTCACGGGTTCAGGATAAGAGGTTTGTTTAATTGTGGAGTAGACATTCAGGCTTGGGGTAGAGCCTGAGCTCTGGGACCCTCCCCCTTCACAGGGTCCTAGAGCCTTGGCTCCAGCCCAAGCCTGAAAGTCACACAGTAGTTAAAGAGCCCCTTTGTCTGATCCCCGTGAGCCCTAGTCAGCTGGCACAGGCCAGCCATGGGTTTTTAATTGCAGTAAAGATATAGCCAGAGATGCTAAGGTCATCAAATAAATTATTTTTTTGCAAATGATTGTCAGTTGTACTAGAAACGAAAGCATATCTGTCATTAGCATTCATTGAAGTCACATATATGGGTCAAGTGGAAAATGAGCATAGTTCACCATGTAAGTACTTCCACTTACTTTACTAATGAATTTGGCCCCAGTTATTTTTCTGTCATAGATCTTTTCTCAAAATCTGATGGCAGAGTTTGCTAAACTCAGTAAAAGCTAATAGTACAGGTTATTAATAGATTTTCATCATGCACATGCATAAAGAGTGGTGCACAGGCAGTGGGAATGGATAGAATTGTGCAATCAGGGCCAAAGTGAAGGCTCTTGAAAAAGGTCTACTAACATAACATTTTCCTCTCATTTTATTCAGGATCAGGATCACTTTAGGAAAAACTATAAGTCATGTACACGCAACCTGTGTTTGTTCCGTTGTGTTAATAATTTATCGTAAAGATACTGTTAGCAAAGGGAAACAGGGAAATTGGTTGGAAAGTATTTGTTCATTGAGGCACATGAACTGCAAATCTGTGGAAAAACAGGAAAATGTCTCCTCATCTGTGGATGTAACCATAGTTTTCACTTCACTGGCTGTGGAAAGAGCACCCAGGGGACCCCCACACCCCCAGCTCTCTCTGTTTTGTATTGTAACCCTTCTGCCAGGCGGAGCCAGCAGAAACTAGGGCTGGGTTCAATATCTAGGGGTTCCTTTCCACCGATACAACACAGAACTGGCTCAAGCTCCCACTCAGTAACCTGGGAAAATTACACCCCACCCCTGGGCACCTCTGAGATGCAATACTTCCCCATTTGCAAGCACAGAGTCTGAGTGTAGAAAAAAACTTTTAATAAAAGGAGGGAAGTAACTCCGCATTAATTTGGGAAAACACCACAAACAGGGTTCATAAACATAAACCATGAGCAAAAGACCCACCCCCAAGTAAGTTGGGCAGTGTCCTTTTCCCCTCAGGTTCTTAAGTCCAGCAACCCAAAAGTCCCTTTAATGTGTGTGTCCCTTTCTCTGCACCCCACTCACAGTTGCTGTCCTTGGTCAGTGTAGATCCAGAGTTCAGAGGTGCATCTACAGAGTTTGCCTCCCACTTTGGGTAGAGGTAAGGAGGCACCTTACCTTCTCTGCTGCTCGGGCACTCACCCGCTGCCCCTTTCCGCCAGCTGCCCTGATGGCCGCTCGCTCTGCTCACCGTCTCACCAGCCACTCATTCGCCAGCCGACTGTCAGTCACCTTCTGCTGCCACCTGCCTCTCTTCTGTGACCTCTGCACATCAGTCTCCTAGTGATTTTCAGCTCTTTGCCATATGGGCAGAAACTCTGCCCCCTCTCAAGTGACTTCAGCTTTCAGTGATTGAGCATTTAAAATAACAAAAGAGGCTCCTAATGAAGCCTATTCAGCTCTTTCTTTGAACAGTGGGGAGGAACAGGTTAAACCAGTCTAGGGAGGACACTTGGGGAGGTTTCGCAACCTCCTAGCTTGGACACCTGTTCCCATCTCTCTTACCCTTCACAGGCCTCCGGCATTCAAGCCCCTGGCTTAATGAGGTCCTTTCAGCTGAGCGTGACCCCCTCATTTGGGACAGGTTAAGCACAGTTCTGCTCCCCTTTAATAATGCCAACACTGGTAACAACATTTCACTACCCCTGCATTCAGTACTAAGGTGATTTGTAACCCAACATCAGCCGAAGTTGATCACTTTGAGCAGAACACTGCTTTATCTGCTGAATATCTAAGCACAGTAGGGTGTGTTCAGGTAAATACAGATTGCTCTTGAAGTCTCTCTCCCTCCGAGCTAACTGTTGGGTAAGAATTCAGCAGACCCTGCTTACAGTATCAATGCACAAAAACATTTGGGGAATTCAGAGGGGCAAGGAAGCAGCTCTTAGATACATACCTAAATGGATCCATTGGCCAAATATCCTCTCACCGGGAGAGAGGGACAGAGAGAGAGAGTACACAGGACACAGGCCCATATGCTGCAGTAGCAGCCATGGAATAGCTCCACTGGTGTTTTACATCCTAAGGGTATGTCTACACTATGGCCAGGTCTACACTAACCCCCCCACTTCGGACTAAGGTACGCAAATTCAGCTACGTTAATAACGTAGCTGAATTCAAAGTACCTTAGTCCGAAGTTACCGCGGTCCAGACGCGGCAGGAAGGGTCCCCCGTCGATGCTGTGTACTCCGCTCGCCGAGCTGGAGTACCAGCGTCGAAGGCGAGCACTTCCGGGATCGATCCGGGGCACTTCCGGGATCGATCCGGGATCGATTTATCGCGTCTTAACCAGACGCGATAAATCGAACTCAGAAAGCCGATTGCTTACATCCGGACCCGGATGTAAGTGAAGACGTACCCTATGGGATTAATCCGAATTTATATAATTCGAATTTTGGAAACAGATTGTATAAAGTCGAATGTATGCGGCCACACTAAGCACATTAATTCGGTGGTGTGCGTCCATGTACCGGGGCTAGCGTTGATTTCTGGAGCATTGCACTGTGGGTAGCTATCCCATAGCTATCCCATAGTTCCCGCAGTCTCCTCCGCCCATTGGAATTCTGGGTTGAGATCCCAATGCCTGATGGGGCCAAAAACATTGTCGCGGGTGGTTCTGGGTATATCCTCCTCCCTCTCCCGGGAAGCAACGGCAGACAACCGTTTCACACCTTTTTCCTGGGTGAACAGTGCAGACGCCATACCACGGCAAGCATGGAGCCCGCTCAGCTCAAGACAGCAGTCATTAACATTGTAAACACCTCGCGCGTTATCGTGCAGTTTATGCTGAACCAGAATCTGCAAAACCAGGCGGCGAGGAGTAGGCTACGGCAGCACGGCGGCGAGAGTGATGAGGATATGGACATGGAATTCTATCAAACCGTGGGACCCGGTGCTTTGGAGATCATGCTGTTAATGGGGCAGGTTATAGCCGTGGAATGCCGATTCTGGGCCCGGGAAACAAGCACAGACTGGTGGGACCGCATAGTGTTGCAGGTGTGGGATGATTCCCAGTGGCTGCGAAACTTTTGCATGCGTAAGGGCACTTTCTTGGAACTTTGTGACTTGCTTTCCCCTGCCCTGAAGTGCCAGAATACCAAGATGAGAGCAGCCCTCACAGTTGAGAAGCGAGTGGTGATAGCCCTGTGGAAGCTTGCAACACCAGACAGCTACCTGTCAGTCGGGAATCAATTTGGAGTGGGTAAATCTACTGTGGGGGCTGCTGTGATCCAAGTAGCCAACGCAATCAAAGAGCTGCTGGTATCAAGGGTAGTGACTCTGGGAAACGTGAAGGTCATAGTGGATGGCTTTGCTGCAATGGGATTCCCTAACTGTGGTGGGGCGATAGATGGAACCCATATCCCTATCTTGGCACCGGAGCACCAGGGTACCCAGTACATAAACCGCAAGGGGTACTTTTCAATGGTCACATATATGGAGATATACCTATCTCATAGAGCTGGAAGGGACCCTGAAAGGTCATCAAGTCCAGCCCCCTGCCTTCACTAGCAGGACCAAGTACCGATTTTGGCTCCAGATCCCTAAGTGGCCCCCTCAAGGATTGAACTCACAACCCTGGGTTTAGCAGGCCAATGCTCAAACCACTGAGCTATCCTTCCAAGCACTTGTGGATCACAAGGGACGTTTCACCAACATCAACGTGGGCTGGCCGGGAAGGGTTCATGACGCTCGCGTCTTCAGGAACACTAATCTGTTTAAACGGCTGCAACAAGGGACTTACTTCCCGGACCAGAAAATAACTGTTGGGGATGTTGAAATGCCAATAGTTATTCTTGGGGACCCAGCCTACCCCTTAGTGCCATGGCTCATGAAGCCATACACAGGCAGCCTGGACAGGAGTCAGGAGCTGTTCAACTACAGGCTGAGCAAGTGCAGAATGGTGGTAGAATGTGCATTTGGCCGTTTAAAAGGTCGCTGGCGATTGTTACTGACTCGCTCAGACCTCAGCCAAACCAATATCCCCATTGTTTTTTCTGCTGGCTGTGTGCTCCACAATCTCTGTGAAAGTAAGGGGGAGACCTTTATGGTGGGGTGGGAGGCTGAGGCAAATCGCCTGGCTGCTGATTACGCGCAGCCAGACACCAGGGCGATTAGAAGAGCACACCAGGAAGCGCTGTGCATCAGAGAAGCTTTGAAAACCAGTTTCATGACTGGCCAGGCTACAGTGTGAAATTTCTGTTTGTTTCTCCTTCATGAAAACCCGCCCCCTTTATTGACTCATTCTCTGTAAGGAACCCACCCTCCCCCTTCCCCCAGCTTGCTTTCAAAGGAAATAAAGTCACTATGGTTTAAAAATCATGTATTCTTTATTAATTGATTATAAACATAGGGAGAGAACTGACAAGGTAATCTGGGTGAGGTTTGGGAGGAGGATAGGAGGGAAGTAAAAGGCCACTGAAAAAATTCAATATAATGACAGCCTTTTGGTTGGGCTGTCCACTGGGGTGGAGTGGGAGGGTGCACGCAGCCTCCCCCCGCCCCCGCGTTCTTACACATCTGGGTGAGGAGGATATGGAACATGGTGAGGGGGGAGGGAGGTTATACAGCGGCTGCAGCGGCACTCTGTTATCCTGCTGCCGTTCCTGAAGCTCCACCAGACGCCGGAGCATGTCCGTTTGATCACGCAGCAGCCCCAGCGTTGCAGCCTGCCACCTCTCATCTCGAGCGTCCCTCATGACCTCACGTTCACTGGCATCTTTCCTAAATTTAGATACCGTGTCTTTCCACTCATTCAAATGAGCTCTTTCATTGCGGGTGCATTCCATTATTTCCGTGAACATCTTGTCTCGCGTCCTCTTTCTCCGCCGCCTTATCTGAGATAGCCTTCGTGATGGAGGAGGGAGGCTTGAAAAATTTGCAGCTGCTGGAGGGAGGGTTGAAAAAAAGGAGAGAAGTTTTTAAAATGATACATTTTATAGAACAATGCTTATACTCTTTCATGGTGAACAACACTATTCACATTACACAGCACATGTGATTTCAGTACAAGGTTGCATTTACCATCTTAATATTGAGTGCCTGTGGCTTTGGTGTTAGAGATCACAGACGCAGGTCCGGGCAACAGAATTCAGCTTGCATACGGCCATGGTAAGCCATTGTCTTTCGGCTTCTGCGCCCTCCTTTCCCACATACCAAGCAAAGCCCATTGACTGCTGCGGTTTTCCTGTTAACCTTCAGCAGCAGAAAAAAAACTAACCCCCCCCCCATCCAATTCTCTGGGCTGATCGCTTTATCCCTCCCCCCACCGCGTGGCTGGTAACAGGGAAGATCCCTGCTAGCCAAACGTGAAAAGCTCAGGGCCAATTCCCCCCCCCCCCCCACGCTTGGCTAACTGCAGGGAAGGATTTCTTTTCAGCCACAGGCAAACAGCTCAGTAGGAACAGCCACCTCTGTCCCCTTAATTAAATTCCCGTATTTCAACCAGGTTACCATGAGCAATATCACTCTCCTGAGGATTACACAGCGAGATAAAGAACGGATGTTGCTTGAATGCCAGCAAACACCGGGACCATACGCTGCCAGGCTTTGTCATGCAATGATACCAGATTACTTGCTGCAAGCATGGCATGGTCAAGTGTCCTACCATGGAGGACGGAATAAGGCTGCACTGCCCAGAAACCTTGTGGCAAGGCTTTTGGAGTACCTCCAGGAGAGCTTCATGGAGATGTCCCTGGAGGATTTCTGCTCCATCCCCAGACACGTTAACAGACTTTTCCAGTAGCTGTACTGGCCGCGAATGCATCCCAAGTCCTCAGGGCAAAGTAATCATTAAAAAACGCTTGCTTTTAAACCATGTTTTATATTTTAAAAGGTAAACTCACCTGAGGTCCCTTCCATGAGGTCATGGTCTTGGGTACTGGCTTGGGAGGGTACTTCAGTCAGGCTGAGAAAAAGATCCTGGCTGTTGGGGAGAACGGAGTGCTGTGTGCTCTCCACAAGCTTGTCCTCCTCCTCCTCCTTCTCCTCTTCCCCGTCCGCAGAATCCTCAGGTGTAGCTGATGAGATTATCCCTGCCTCGGAATCCACGGTCAGAGGTGGGGTAGTGGTGGCGGCCCCCCCTAGAACTGCATGCAGCTCGGCGTAGAAGCGGCATGTCCGCGGCTCTGACCCGGAGCGACCGTTTGCCTCCTTTGTTTTTTGATAGGCTTGTCTGAGCTCCTTGACTTTCACGCGGCACTGATCTGAGTCCCTATTGTGGCCTCTCTCCATCATGCCCTTGGAGATTTTTTCAAAAGTTTTGGCATTTCGTCTTTTTGAACGAAGTTCTGCTAGCACTGAATCCTCTCCCCCTATAGCGATCAGATCCAGTACCTCCCGTACGGTCCATGCTGGTGCTCTTTTTCGATTATCGGCCTGCATGGTTACCTGTGCTGATGAGCTGAGCTATCTGTGGTCACCTGTGCTCTCCACGCTGGGCAAACAGGAAATGAAATTCAAATGTTTGCAGGGCTTTTCCTGTCTACCTGGCCAGTGCATCCGAGTTCAGATTGCTGTCCAGAGCGGTCACAATGGTGCACTGTGGGACAGCTCCCGGAGGCCAATACCATCGAATTGCGGCCACACTAACCCTAATTCGAAATGACAATATCGATTTTGGCGCTACTCCGCTCGTCGGGGAGGAGTACAGAAATCGATTTTAAGAGCCCTTTATTTCGAAATAAATGGCTTCGTTGTGTGGACGGGTGCAGGGTTAATTGGATTTAATGCTGCTAAATCCGAATTAAAGTCATAGTGTAGACCAGGCCTAAGAAAGGTGAAAATTCTATTCCAACAACTCCCACCAAGAACACGTGCATAAATCCCATTTTCTTGGGAGGTGCACAAGGATCAAAGATCTAGCACACAGAGAGATATCAAGTTTATCAGAGAAAGTACTCCTGCTGTTCATGAAAGCAGTAGATATTGTGTCGGGAGCAGTTGAGTTATTTTACTGTGTCTTTTGCCTCACAATCAGTTTTCTTTCAACATTATAAAATTGGAAACAAATCTCCAGCTTCATCTCTCAGAAATTGATAGCATCATTTTCTATTTTCCTCCTTGTTTCATTCTCTCCACAGCTTTGTGTTCTCTCTAGTGTTCACCTGCAAAACCATTCTAACATGCTGTTGGTATTGTATCTTAGGAGAATACAGATTGTTTTTGGTTACACTAAAACATTCAGATATTTAGGAGTTATAGATTTGTTTAACAAGTAGAAAATATTTGTTTCATTAGACATGGTAAAATATGAATTCATATTTTTGTATCAGCAAAATAAATTATATGCATAACCTGACCAGTACTCCTGGCCAAATAGTTCCAGTATTTGTCTTATGGCAATTCCTATTTCTAGCATAGCTCCTCACTTCAGAAATGTCAGGGTTACACTTCTGCTTATGGATGCATTTCAGATGCAAGTATTTGGGCATCGGTAAACAGTTCTCTTCCTGCATGAATAGCTGTTACATTAGCATGCATTCTCTTCTCCTTTTGACTCATTTTCCCACACTGCGGCCTTGTCTACACTACAGGGGAAATTCGATCTAAGCTACGCAATTTGAGTTACGTGAATAGTGTAATTCAAATCAATGTAGCTTAGACCTACTTAGTGCTGGGTCAAGACTAGGCAAAGTCAACGGGAGACGCTCTCCGGTCGACTCCCCATACTCTTCTTGATCCGGTGGAGTACAGGAGTCGACGGGAGAGTGATCTGCAGTCGATTAGACTCGATAAATCGACCACCAATGAATTGATCACCGCTCGTCGATCCCCCGGTTAATGTAGACAAGCCCTGAGTCACTTTAGTGGTTGTTCAGCATGTGCATGCCTAATCTAAGATATTACAATAATTGATGTTTCAGAAGGTAAAGTGTTCCACCAGCACATGTTGGTGAAATATGTCCTATTCTAGCACACTACTGAAAGCTTTGTATTTACAGAAGGCTGCTTTCTATATATGCAATCATAAGGTGAGTGGACACTTCCTACTGAGATCAAAGAATACAGTTAGGAAAATTAAGTGGTTGAGTGTCATAAATCTGTAAGTAAAAGTATGATTGTGACAAGTTCGGTCACAGAGACTCCTCTCGAGACTGTCACTCGATGAGCTGGGATACCACTGAGAACAACCCTCCGGCCAGAACAGGTGCCCTTCCACTCCTGTCTTGCTGAGTTGGACAATTCAGTCAGCTCTAGCACTGACCCAGAGGTCAGGCCACGCCTCTTTGCAGTTCACTGAAACTGAGATTCACTCAGCCCAGGGGCTTCTCAGTTAACAGGGATTTTCCCAGTGTTCTGCATTTATCAGAGCCTGACCCCAAATAGATCAATTTTACTCTGTATAAATGTTCACCCTCTATATCACTGATAGAGAGATATGCACAGCTGTTTGCTCCCCCAGGTATTAATCACTTACTCTGGGTTTATTAATAAATGAAAGTGATTTTATTAAGTATAAAAAGTAGGATTTAAGTGGTTTCAAGTAATAACAGACAGGACAAAGTAAATCACCAAGCAAAATAAAGCAAAAACATGCAAGTCTAAGCCTAATACATTAAGAAACTGATTACAGGTAATATCTCACCCTCCAAGATGTTCCAATAAGCTTCTTTCACAGACTAGATTCCTTCCTAGTGTGGGCCCAATCCATTCCCCTGGTACCATCTTTGTTAGATTCAGCAGACATCTCAGGTGGTAAGCAGGGGTTTTCTCATGACTGGCAGCCCCATTTGTTCTGCTCTTCCCCCCCACACACCTCCTTTTATAGCTTTGGCACATGGTGGGAATCTTTTGCCTGTGTTTGTCCCCATCCCTGCCTCATCAATGGAAAAGTACAAGGATTAAGATGGATTCCAGTATCATGTGATATGGTCACATGTCACTGTAAGACCCCTAATCTCCATTCTTCTTGGGTTGGCCCACACATACACAGGAAGGTTTGCAGGTAAATAAACCATTTACAACCAATTGTCCTAGTCAATGGGAGCCATCAAGATTCTAAACCACCATTAATGGCCCACACTTTGCATAATTACAATAGGACCTCAGAGTTATACTTCATATTTCTAGCTTCAGATACAAGAACGATACATGCATACAAATAGGAGGAATATATTCAGTAGGTTATAACCTTTGTTATGATACCTTACAGGAGACCTTTTGCATAAAGCATATCCCAGTTACATCATATTCACACTCATAAGCATATTTCCATAAAATATATGGAGTGCAACATCACAATGATTTTAAAATGTCTTTTTTATTAAGACTACTACTTAAATCAGGGATAGGAACACATCAGTCCATAGTCTGTCTTCTGTTCAAATATGTTTAATTTCTTGTCTCGTAAGTAACCTGTTTCAGCAGACACTGTGCTATTAAAATCGGTCTATAAAACTAGGTACTTTTATTTTCTTATTTTATAGTAGTAGCAAGAAAATTCAGAGCTATAACTAGCACTTTTTTCATAATTTACTCCATTGCATTTTTTTTTATTTGAAGACCCATGAGGTAATGCTGGGGTGCTAATCCCAGAAACTCTGAATTCTAAGTTTAAGTCTGAAATTGATTTGTTTTGTGGATAGTTAACGGATATTTACTGTTATATGGAGTAAATATAAATTAGGGTTGTTGTTCATAAATACCAATATGAAAAGATTTCAGCTGAGTTGACTGTAATATTTCAGATGCTTGTATCAAAACCATTCAGAATAAATACAATACGTTACTCAACGCACATTTTCAGCTACTAAAACTTTTATGATTTGGCAATTCCGATGAGTAAAGTTGCTGAGACAAATTCTGCCCTTGGTGATTCTCTGGCCCCTAAATTACAATGGTGCATTTGTCAACGGGGTCACAACTGAGGGTAAAATCCAGCAGACTGGGTTTTTGTTCAAACCCAAGAAAATGAATAATGCTTTTGATAAAAAATGAAAAAAATCATAAAGAGATATTCTGCAAATGTCTTCTATAACATGCAAAAAAGTAATACTAAAAGCTGAAGCCTAGTGTACAGGTTATCAAAATATCAATCAATTATTTGAGTTGGCAAACACTTCTTTTCCTCATCTGCTCTGTTCCTCTGATCATCAGAAAAGTAAGCAATACATAATTCATGATGTTTTTGCAGTGGAAATATTTTGGGGAAGTTAAAAAGGTGAGATGTTTTAAATCAAAGTCATAAAACTTTGCTTTTGTTTATTTTTTTTTACTTAACACTTCTCAGTTTGTTTCCCCCTTTCTTTCTCTGCTCCCTTTTAAGTCACTCAAGTTTTTGGTTTTAAAAGTCTAAACTATATGATTCCGTTTTTATATTTGCAATGGTTTGTTTACTTTACAGATGAGTAGTAATTTTTAAGGGTTCTATTCATCAGTAATTATCCTGAGGTCAATGATTTTGGCCCCAAAGTAAGATAATTAATGCACTAGGTCAGCTGCTCCAGAAAAGCCATTTCCCCCCGTTTACATGAGTCTGAAGCAGAGGGAGTAAGGAAGGAAAGCTAATCATATTACCAGTTGGTCGACCTGACTGCGTCATATGGTGATCCACCATCATGAATGGACCTCTTAAAAAGATTAAATTAACTCAGCAGTGCAGCTACATAATTTATATTGAACTCATTCTAGTTTCTTACCCCTCCCTCATTACTCCCCACAATCTCTTGTCCAGACAACCCGCCGGATTGGCAGGTAGCGATCGATATATCAATCCCCGAACGCGCTCCCGTCGACTCCGGAACTTCACCAGGGCGAGCGGAGGTAGCAGAGTTGACGGGGGAGCCGCGGCCGTCGATCCCGCGCCGTGAGGACGGGAGGTAAGTCGAAATAAGATATGTCGACTTCAGCTACGCTATTCCCATAGCTGAAGTTGCGTATCTTACATCGACCCCTCCCCCCCAGCATAGACCAGGTCTTGTAGTAAGATGAGGCCCTGAAACATAAACTCTTGTGTCAGAGGCCCAGTCTGAGGCCTGAAGCCTGAACCAAAGAACTTCCAGGCATTGCTAAGCAAAAGCTGGGCTGTGAGCCAGACGCAGGCCCCACTCACAGAAGTTGGCGAGACGAGGGTTGCTAGAAGCAAGTGCATCCGCACATAAGTGCTAATAAGAGGAACTTGTGCCAAGATGGCATCAGAACACTTCACAGAGATAATGAGGAACAGGCAGGTGCATCTTAAAGACAGGGTCAAAAGGACAACATGATGGATAGATTTGTTTGAACCAACATGTAATGGGAGAAGCAGCACCCTAATGAGTAAAGGGGCTGTACCTCAATACGTCAGGAGGGATGAGTAATCTGTTCTGCACCTGTATAAGAATAGGTCTGGAAGTGCACATCATCGTCCAGCCTAGTGGGCAGTGGAGTGTCCCACCACTGACTGAGCTGTGTCCATTGCCAGAGGGCACATATTCGTAATATGTCCTGTAGAGTCTATAGGAAACTATTACTGTGCTTCGTTTGACAATAAACCTGGCCAGGTGCCTTCGTACCTTACTAGAGTCTGTAGTCTTTGGGGGTTCTCTCGGGGTCTGCAGTGTCAGCTATCTGCGCAGAGCTGGGGCAGCACACAGAGGGAACACGCACGCAGCCGACTGTTATCATCACTGAACAAGAGCAGAGCACCACACCGGTAGCTACTGACAACACCTCTCATCCCATTAAAAATAATCAAATATCACCAGCTCTCCTATAACTTGGAATCCTACCCAGGCTCTCCTCATTCCAAGGAAGAGTAACTACTTTTTAATACACTGTCGCTACCTACCTACCCGTGCACCCAACCACCCCCGCCACACAGACACACTTTCTCCCTTCCCAACATGCTTGGACCCAAAACACACAAAATCTCATCAACTCTGGCAACTACAAATCCCTGAATTCTTTGGTTCTGGCCTGAAATCAGGACAAGTTCTGGACAAGGAAACTGTCCAAAAGGCTGTCCTTTCTGCTGCACAGAGTTAAGATATACATAGCTCAGAAACATATGTGGGAAAAGAATAGGTAGCTTTGTGGTGATAATACATATTTTTGGCAACTGAATATTCAGCTTTATGGCCTAGATCAGGATTTGCCTCCATGTGTACCATGCTATTGAAGCCAGCAAGATGTTCAATAGCATGAGAGCCCAGGGCCTTTAAATTAAGGTATGGCCTATCAGTGGCCCATCTAGCAATAGGAGAACAGTGAAATGATTGCATAACCCTGAAGCCTGTTCATAACCTTTTTGGGCTGAGAACCCCCGACTGATCAACCTGGAATTAAGTAAATAGCCCATCTTTGGATGGAAGGAGAGGCACAAAAAGGGCATGCTTGTACCCGTTTATTGTAGTGTTTGGACTTGGTTTTACTGTGGTTAGTTTTTGGTTTGGGAGTGAGAAGCAGCTCCTGGCCATATTTTTAGCATAAGTGCCAAGAGGGAAAGTACTTTTTTGATAAATGTTTATTATATAGCTAAGTAAATAGAGAAATATTAATGTGAAGAGAACTATAGAAATGCCTAACTTAAAAATAAACTGAGGGCATTCAATCTCTTTTCCATAGTTATGTGTTAAGAGTTGGCTTAAAAAAAAAAAAACCCTGTGGAAAATTTTGAATTTTCAGTTACAACAAAACAAAAATGAAAAAAAAAGGTTGACTGAAAACTGAAATTTTCAGCTAGGAAATACTGCCATAGTCCCTCATGCAGTTGTTGTTCAGGTGGCTCGTGGTACCATTTTCTTCTATGGATCAGGCTACATCTTCTATGATCCACCAGAGTCTCTCCTCTTACTGACCCTTTGCAGTGCATGTTGGGAGTCTCTGGCCTCAGTGCAACATGGGAGGTGAAGTCCAACCAGTGACCCATCCTGTACAAGAGAATGGGGCCATAAGGCATCTGAATTACAACTGCCCTGAGGCAATGCAGTGGCATTTCCTACTCCAATTTTTTTTGGATTATGGCTGAAATATTTCAGTTTTTATGTTTGTTTTAAAAGTCAAAGTCAAAATTTTCCATGGAAAGCAGTCACTTTTCACAAAAAAATAAAATAAAATTTGCTTAGTTGAAAACCTAATTGTCCATTGAAAAGAGTTTTGATTGAAAATCTTTAAACAGCCCTAATGAGTACCTTTAAAATGCTTCATCTACTTGTGATTTACTTCATGACAATAATCATTTTAATGATCTAGAACAAAATCTGTTAATCTTCTGATCCTGCAGATCCTAAATTGAATGTGGAAAAAAATCAATAATACTGTGCACTAAAAAAAAAAAAATGAATAAAATGCTGTTACCCCTCTGTTAGTAGGCAAAATGGGTAACCGAAACCCCAGTTTTCTTTAAACTAACACAAATTTTCCACCTGTCTCAAATGACATCTGTGGCACCCAGGGCCAATTTAGATGAGTTGCTGAACCTACAGTCATACAGTCAAGTGGCCAAGGTAAAAGCATCTTCAAGTGTCCTGAATATGTTACCTAGGGAGAGAATGATTCTGCAGCCTTTACTAATTCTGAATAGTACTTACTAACATGAGGAGGCCAACTCACTTCAGAATAGCACCCAGAATTTGAGAGTTCATGGCCTGGACACTGAGCCTAGCCTTATGCCCAAGAAAGAAGGGCTTCTGGCATAAAAAACTCTCTGCTCCCTTAAGGATGGTTGGCCTAGATAAAACATTATATGGAAGAAACATCAGGGCGTAGTGATGCCCATACTGAAGAACACTGTCTCACTATTACCAGGGCTGAGGTGGAATAATTGCGCCTTCAAGATCTAGTCCCCTTCCACGTGTGAAAGATGTAGGAGGAAAAATTGTCTGGAAGCTGTGGAGGTGGGACCTCTGATCATAGTGCATCCCATTACGTATAATGCAGTGGAAGGAATGCAGTGATCACATAGTTAAACCAATTTTACACCATTAAAATCAGGGGGGTACCACTGATATTGTCTTTAATATTAACATCCCAGTGTGAAATATATTATGAATCTGATACTTCTGGGTGTTAGGTCTATGTTATAATCATTCATAAATAGGCTTTTGGTGCAAAAGTTTTTGTTAACAAGTCAATGACTGCTTATGAATTATAAAAAGATTTTTTTTTTCCCCACTGACTAGAGCTCTGTGTTAACTGAAAACCCAGGCACTGGCTATAGCCCTGAAAAAACATCCTAACCCAAACAAATCAGAATTAATGCTTGAAATAGAAACATGTGTGCACTCTGCTGCAGCCAGGTCCTGTTATATGAATTTAAGAGTGTACATTACCGACAGATTAAACTAAATTATCAAATGCAAGAGGCTGTCTCTTTAAAAAAAATGAAAAAAGAAAACCCACACAATCAGATTATTGTGAAACAAAGCAAGGAAACTCAACTCTGAGGCTGATGTTTCACCCTTAGATTGTACTGTTTGCTTAGGTGTAACAGAACATGTGTAGCTAACATCACACATTGATGGAGATTCTTTCAGCTTTTATAAACTCAATGTAATGCTCAGGAATACTGCCAGATTGACAGTACTCAGTAACGGAACCCTTATGTTTATTATCCACAGAACATGAAAATAGTGGCAGTCCAGCCTTCCACATACTGCTCTGCCAATGTGCCTCAACTCTTTTTCAGAGCAATGGCTGCTGGGAATATAAGTTTATTTTTAGCATATTCTTGGCCTCTTCACTGCAAATGCCAGCAAGAGTGCCACATTATTGTGATGGATCACCAGTCTTAGGCTATGTCTGTATTACAAACTAGGCATGTGATTTCCCCTACCTACCTATATTCATGCTAGCTCTTATCACACTAGCATGAGTATGAATAGCAGCATAGCTGGTATAGCACGGGCATTGGCTGCGGAGGGATGGATGACCCGTGCCAAGCACATACCCTCCAGGATATGAGTTAGGATGAGTATGTGCACATGAGTAGGGGAATCATAGCTCTAGCTCATAGTGTAGACATAGCTCAAAAGGAAACAGACTGTGACCATGAATGGAACTGACATAGGCCAGTCAACCAGTTGTCATGCTTTGGGTCACACCCACTAGGAACAATGGATCAACTTCCAGCTGGTAAATTAATGAAAACAAAGCAATGTCATTGAGTAGGGAAAGGTGTATGTGTAGAGGGAGAGGGAAAAACATATTTTTCTTAATTATTCTTATGGGAACAAAATGAACAGTTTTCAAATGATGTTTTAAGGGCCTGATTTTCAGCTGCTCTTACTTGGACCTCCTTTTTTGCAGATGTAACTTTATCTCCCCCATTATTTCCATATGGATATGTAAATTCTTGTGGTTGTAATAAAGTAATTGGATAAGTAGGTGTAATAAGGTAAATGGGTAAATGATTTAATGTCCACAAACTGTAGGCACAAAAAGGAAGGCCAAGTTTTGTACATGACCCTATATGCAGATTATTATTATTGCAGTAGCAATATGATCACCAAAACCAACTATTTATATAAAGCAATAATTTGCAGTTGGATAGCTTTCATCCAAGAATCTCAAAGCAACTTTACAAATGACATTTAAGCATCCTATAACAAGCCTATGAAGAAACTACTAGCATACTCCTTTGTCCCTTTGGACTAATCACATATGTAAAGTAAGTGTATTTCTCAACTGGGCCTGACCTATCTTAACCAGATTCATGAACCAACATTTCACTAAATGACTTCATCATTTAAATCTATTTTAGTTTCTGTGCTATCCTGTATGACTAAAACCGCATTTTTGATCAAAAGATGTAGAAATTAGGTATTTAGCAAGAGATCCTTATGGCCCTGGGTAATCTACATTGTGCTGTTCCTGAAGCCTGTTGGGCCACTTAAGGTTTATAGTGCCATAGCTGTTTAAACAACCACATCAAGTGATCAGGAGGCTATAGATTGAGCTGTTTAAATAAAAAAATGAATCCAAAAGAAACTGGCCATTCTTGAAGCCATGTCAAATAGAGGAAGAAGTTAGAAGGATTTCCACTTTGAAGATCAATTACACAAGTAAAGTGGCCAGGCATGATTCAAAGAACACTGCCATATCCCTACCTGGGATCTGCTAGTTTTTAATCCCGTGCCAATTTATAACAGGGTGTTGTGGCCCTTTAATGTTGGCCAACCATGTTGCAAACTCTTGGAATTTTATCACCAGTTTCACGCTAGATGGTGTTTTCTTAAAGCACCAATTGCTGGAATCAGATTATTGCCAGAGAATCTCAGATAAGTAAATTTCTAGTCCTCCTGGCTGCAAAACTTGGAAATGCTCTAAACGCCAGAAGGAATATAAAAAGATCTCAACATTTATTATGTTTTAAATGTCACAATTTTTAAGCCAATCCATGATTTTGGGGACCTGACTCTTGATTCTTGAGCTCTCAGAGTTGGCGGCATTTGATTCATCACTATCCCATTGCAAGGTTTTACTCAGAAGACAGACAGATGGCATCGTGGATGCAGTCACAGAAGAGAAGTCACTGCATACAGTCACAGCTTGTACTTTGTAGAGGAAATCCCAGATTGCTAATTTTGTTTACAGCACGAGACTAGAATTTTAAAAGGAGGGCATGCCCAAATGTCCTCTACCTGCAGGGCTCAAGGAAATGTAATTCCCAAGCACTCAGGGTGTTTTGTTGGACTAGAGCAAGACAAGCCTGGAGAAGCCCTTCACCCCAGATTGCCTAGAAGAACAGACAAGCAATCCATTGCTTATTTTGGTATTTCATTTTGGAAAGACTTAGCATCTTCACCCTTTTAAAAAAAATCAGTTCAAAAATTGAAAAAGTTCATTTTTGGACAACTCATAAGAAAAATATTTTTCATTGAACCAACAAGCAAAAAATTAATTAGTTATTCACACAGCTCTGCTCAAGAGTGCCAGTATGCACAGTGCCTTGCTAAACCATGTGATCCTCACTCAGGTAAATCTCTCACTGAAATCCAGACTCCATTTTTCCTAGTTAAGGACAGCAGAATTGGGCCCATTATTGCTGAACCAAGTTTAGTCAGATGTGTTGAAGGTACCTATCCCCATTGGAAGGGATTTTTTAAAAAATAAGGAGGCATCTGATCACAAAAATAGCTTAAGGAATTTCTTAAAAACAAGCAAAACAATGTTTGTTTGGAGCTGGTTTACTACCAATCCAATGGAAATTAACACGACTCTCAAAACAAGTTCACCTTTCAGTGGAAAACAAGAATAAGCAATTTAAATCAAAGGGGCAGTTTCCTTCCCCCCCCCCCCCCGCAAAAAAAAGTAATAAGCACCAGAAGGAAAGTTTATTCTCGTCCATAATATCCCAGTAGCAAAATTAGGCTAGTGATTATTATTGGACAACCTTGAAACAAAGATTTAAACTGCATCCAGCAATGCATGAAATTATTGCTGACAGATTTTGTGTCATAGACTGTGCCATGTCTTGTCTGGAACCTGAGAAACAATTCATATCCCACTATGATTGGGGTGGTATCACTTCTGCATTCTGATTGCATTTGGATTATTTCCAGCAAGGAGCACATCAATCTTCCCAACGCTGGTAGATAAGATGCTTCACCAGCACTGATTTATTAAGGGCAAACTAGTCAACAAACTCTTTCTTTCTTTCCTGCTGCATGTTGACTGCCACACAGTGTTTTCTTAAAGTGCTTAATACAGGATCCTGTATTTCTACTATCTTACACCTGTGTTATGCTAATGTGACTCCAATGAAGTCAATGGAATCACATCAGGGTAAAACTGGCATAATGCAGAGTAGTATTTGCTACATGTTACAGGTAAGAAAGGACACAGTTAAAAAATATGCAGAAGCTCACACCAAGTACTTAACTATCAAAGTCATAAGATGCTCATTATTAATGATGCAAACTGTTCCCAGAAAAAGGGAGGTCAGCTTTTGAAATCTGGTCTATAATACATTATACTTTTTTCAGTTACAAAAGCTGACAATTTCTATTAATAAATGTTCATAGCCTTTCAAACCCTTCAAGGAAATGCTAATTCAGTTCATTTGTGTTTTAGGGGAAATATTTATAGTTTAAATTAAAAAGAAGAAGAAATCAAAATGTGAAGGACCAAATTCAGAGGAGGACCTAAAGGAATCCAAATGTGTGTATTAATTGCACTTTCTAAATCTACACTAACTTACACTTCCTTTGACTCCCATCCACTTATCTCCATTTGGTCCTCTGAATACTAAAAGAGGACATTGCTGTATCACAATAGGGCACATTTACTTTATCTTACGCACTCATAATGGTTGCTTTTTCTGCTACATAACTCTCTTACTTCTCCCAATTTACAACCAGTGTTAAATTGAGAGGTGATGGGTAATGGGTTTCGATTATTATGTTGGTAAGTGGATAGTGTCCAAGTCTGATACTAATTGGCCTAATTTACATAATGAGGGAATATGAAGATGTAAATGACACCAACTTAGACTCTTCTCTGAATTTAGACCAAAAGGTATGCAATGTACTACTTTTTTTTTTGGAGCTAGTGAAGTCACTTTCACTTCTTAGAGGGAAATATGAATGATTTTTAATGAAGGTATGTCTTTTAACTGTTACTGAATTCCAATCTAAAAAAACCCCACAATCGGCTACATTCTGCTCTCAGGGTACGTCTATACTACCCGCCGGATCGGTGGGTAGTGTTCGATGTATCGGGGATCGATTTATCGCGTCTCGTCTAGATGTGATAAATCGATCCCAGAATCAACGCCTGTACTCCACCTCGGCAGGAAGAGTAAGCGGAGTTGACGGGGGAGTCGCAGCAGTCGACTCACCGCCGTGAGGACGACCAGGTAAGTCGAACTAAGATACTTCGACTTCAGCTACGCGAATAGCTGATTAGACTGCACTGGAAAAAAGAATAACCAATAGTGGTCACCATCCCTAAAAAAATTAAATTACTCTTGACATGATTTAGTACAAGATTTAGGATAATTAGACTGAGGAAAAAGATCAATCTCACATTGGAACACAGGGATGATTTACAGTAATTATTTATTTAAAAGTTACGCTGATGCCATTTTTGGTCAAGCATATGGTAAAAGGGCACAGATTCTTCTGTGACAAATCTGGAGGTGCAGATTATGAAGGAACAGTGCTCACTGTTTTTTTCTGTTATTTTAAATCAAGTGTGTTGCAGTATCTTGCTGCTATTGCTCTGAAGTTTATTCAAATAGTAGCATTTGAACGTTGTCCCACAAGGATACTAATGGAAATGAAGCTTGTTTCTCATGATGAGGGTGTCCCAGGGAGCAAAATTAAAATAATAAAATTAAACAACTGATCCAGTAAAAATATCTTTACAATTTCAAAGCAGGACACTAAAGTAATGTTTTCTCTGGATTGGAAATTAAGAATTAAATATAGTGAATACTCAAGCAATGAAGTCAAACTGAGAAGTACAGCTATACAATCTCATAAGGGGTGGTTTCTGGTGCAGAGTGAAACAGCAGCATGGTAAATTGATAAAAATTAGGAAGAAACATTTAGCTGCGCTAGAGCAACGTTGGATTTAATAATGGAATTTTCAAAAGAAAAAGAAATGGTGTGCATAGGAACAGTTGTACCACATGGATATGCTATAATGCATAACTTATATTGAAAAATGGCAGTCTCTCAGAAATCCTATGAAGGTCATAATTCATTATCAAAAACTAGAAACAGATGGTAGGGCTCTAACCAAACTGAGATGATATCCATGTCTTCACAAATTTTACTGGTGAACTTTCATGAATAGGGTTCGGACATTCAGCAAAATTCAGAAGAAAGCTCTCACTCTAAGTGCACAAGACTGATTAAAAGTAGAGATGACTAGTAAGAAGCAAAACATTTTCTTTATCATTGTACAATACCGTAGCAAACAAAATATTAACCAAGTGAGAAGAAATCTGGCCGAGCTGTATGCTGCAGCAACATACGTATTCTTTCACCATGTTCTACAAGTAACTTCTATTGACTGAACTGCTGGGAAGAGGTGGCATGGTATTTTTGGTAGAAAGCACTGAAGCTTGGAACATCATTTCCTGTTGCATTCTTGCCCAAGTTTAAGACTGGCAACTTTTAGAATATGATGCTAAACAATCTGGCTGTGTAGCTAGCAGGGAACTTACTGTCAGTAGACATCAGGTGGTAAGTGTGACAGATTCGGTCACAGAGACCCCCTTGGGACTGTCACCTGATGTGCTGAAACTACCTCTGAGCCTGTTTGCTTTGTTAGCTTGGAACTCCAGAACCCTGTCTTGTTGAGCCAGACATGCTAGCCTGCTGCAACACAGACCCAGGGTCTGAACCACGCCCCCAAAGCTGCAGACTTAACTGAAAACAGCTCAGCAAGTAGTCCTGTCTCCTGCACCCAGACACCCAGCTCCCAATGGGATCCAAATCCCAAATAAATCCATTTTACTCTGTAAAAAGCATATACAGGGTAAACTCATAATTTTTCCGCCCTCTATAACACTAATAGAGAGATATGCACAGCTGTTTGCTCCCCCGGGTATTAATCATTACTCTGGGTTTACTAATAAACAAAAGTGATTTTATTAAGAATAAAAAGTAGGATTTAAGTGGTTTCAAGTAATAACAGACAGAACAAAGTAAGTTACCAAGCAAAATAAAACAAAATGTGCAAGTCTAAGCCTAATACATTTAAGAAACTCAATACAGGTAAATCTCACCCTCAGAGATGTTCCAATAGGCTTCTTTCGCAGACTAGACTCCTTCTTAGTCTAGGCCCAATCCTTTCCCCTGGTACAGTCCTTGTTAATTCCAGCTCAGGTAGTAACTAGGGGATTTCTCATGACTGGCAGCCTCCTTTTTTCTGTTCCACTCCCTTTTATAGCTTTGGCACAAGGTGGGAACCTTTTGTCTCTCTGGAACCCCACCTCTCCTTCTAAATGGAAAAGCATCAGGTTTAAGATGGATTCCAGTTCAGGTGACATGATCACATGTCACTGTAAGACCTTCTTCTTCATTACCTAGTAGCTGGCAGACATGGACATAGGAAGGTTTGCAGGTAAACAAACCCATTCACAGTTCATTGATTCTGAAGCACCCTTAATGGCTTCCATTTAACATGTTTACATCAGTAACACAAGTTTATATCTTATTTTCCTAACTCCAGACATAGAAATAATACATGCAAACAAATAGGATGAACACACTTGGTAGATCATAAGCTTTGTAATGATACCTTACATGAGACCTTTTGCATATTCCAGTACATCATATTCACACTTATTAACATATTTCCATAAAACATATGGAGTGCAACATCACAGTAAGGATGAAAAAAGGAGAGCAATTTGATGTGGTGACAATATTGTTTGGGCATTGATTCTATTTATTTCTCTTTTTTATGTGTGCCCAGATAATATTTATGTGCCCATCATGTACTAAGTACCATATCATTACCACATAAATAGCTACATGATCACAACTTTCCTTGTAAATTATTTGGGCCTGATTCTGCTGTCACTTGCATGGGTGAAAATAAAAACTAACCATTATACTCACTGGAGTAAAGGAGAAGAGAATTAGAGCACAAGTTCCAGGAGGCCTGATTTTCAGAGATACTGAGTACCCACAACGTTAGTTAGAATCAGTTGGAGCTATGGGTTCTCAACATCTCTGAAAATAAGGGCAATAGGGTTTAATTTTGTATGTGAAATTGCCCAGCATATGTTTTAAATCAGTTAAGTTCCTACATAATTAAAGAGCAGTTAGTTTGGGTATTACAGAATTTTTTAAACACCATGTTTAATTAAAAATATTTTAGGGAAAAACATTAGCAAGGTAGTCTATGTTTCAGGTTTATTCACACATAAATTTAATTCCCACCTGCCCCATGCAACAGGGCCTTCTATTGGATTTATTTTTTATACACATAGTAACAAATTAAGAATAATTGACAGCATGAAGTGATGCAACTAAATTATTCTATCATAAATGTATGGCAAATCTAGAGGCAATAATATATAAGCAAATACTCATTTTTATGATGCTTTTGATGTTATTACTCAAGACTTGAAATATACCATAACTGGGTCACTCATTACTGTCTAGAAAACAATGCTAGTATTTTCCATTATGCCAGCTAAATGAATGTGCTGAAGTATATATCTGTAGGCTGCAAAGGGTTAAAGGAACACAAACTTTTTTCTGATGGCAGGTGGTCACGAAGCAGCCCCTTTTCACTAGCTAGAGGAAAATGTGTCTGTAGGTATTATGCTAACACCATTATATTTGCCATAGCAACAAAAACACCCCAGGAGTTTCATGTTACACAGAAATGCTGGGAACAAAGGAATGCATAGAAAGAGCATTTAATAAAAAGTCTTTTCTTTTGGTTCTCATCACCAGATTTACTGTAAAAGTAACAGTGTTTTATGTAGAGTTGTCAGGGCTCAGGTAAAAGCACCTGGTGACCAGTATGCTCACAGTTTTATTAGAAATACTCTACCAATTTTTAATCCAAAAAGTGGTAACAACTTTTCAGCCTAATTCAGAGACTGGAATCCTTCCCCTCAAAAATAAATATATAAAGTGAACTCATATTACTGTACCAGTTTTGTACTAGATTCATACAAAGTCTTTCAAAGAAAACAAAATTATGGGATCTCCATAAAGACTTATATATAATACATCAACCACATTATTCTTAGGGATACAAATATCTTAAGCTTCCCAGCCTCTAACTAATGTCATGTGTACTGCAATAAAACAATATAATTCTCCAAGAAATGTTTGATTTTTTTTTCAAGTGCTCAAGCACACTTCACTCAAACTATATATGGTTTCTGCAGGAGAAGTCCTTCAGCGATGGCAATTGAGTCAATGAAATAGCAGCATCACAAGACTGAAACAGCATGCTCAGGAGTTAGAAAGGAATTGGAAAGGCCTCTGCTCCTCACTATAACACTAGAGACTGAGAAATGAACACGGTTGGGCCTCACTGGGGTTGTGACAAGCCCCCACACAATGCCAACAACCCACAGGCTCCCACAGCCTCCCAACACCCTCGCTAGGAGTTTATTTCCACCGAAGAAGCGAGTTGAGTTTAATTGTGGGTGCATTAACTAACCTCGAGCTAACCACCTGTGGACATGTTGCAACACCTTTTATTTTGATTGAGCCAGTCGATGGGAAGCCTTGGGTATGTTAGGAAAAATTTGTGGTTAGGTCAAGATTAGTTAACACATTGCAACCTAACCTCAACCCCTTTTTTCCAAGTGTAAGCACAACTCTAGGATCCCGACTGGCCCACCAGTTTTCTCAGTGTGCCAGGCTCTTCCACTGCCTCAAAAAAATATCCTCTCTCTCCTCTCAGCAACCCCTCTTTCAGAAGCTTCACTGTTTTTTGCACATGGATTTACTTTTAAACAGAGTTGCCCAGGCATAAGTGAAGGCAGAAATTTGTCCTTAAATTGCTCCATCAGCTGAACTTTATTTTAGTTCTTTATAAAGATATATGTTGAAAAAATACAATATAATAAAAGGCTTGAGATGATGGAGAGTTCCCTTTGTTAACTGTTTCCTAGTGAGCCCAGTCATTAGTGTTTTTCTACACTAGTATAAAAGAAGCACACCAGCACTACCTGTTCCATCAGAACACAGTACTTTCTCAGAACCCACTCTGTTATTTTACCCCATCCACGTCAACATACAACCAGGCCTAAAGCCATGTCAGCAATAATCACCTTGGCAACCCTGTCATACAGGAAGGGGAAAAAAGCATGAAAACAAATAATTAAATTTTATTTCTCAGTGATGTCAAATGTTTCCACAGTCCCACTGCTGCATTAGTCATCTATTTCCCTAGGCTACTGGTCTATAAAAGATCAGTCTCAAGTAATCCAAGACAAAATGAAACTGGAGAAATCACAAGAGAAACTCAATGGATACAGCCACTACCTCTGGGCTTGCTTCTGACAGTATATTACCTCCTTTGCTACTGGTGCTCTTGCCAGTGTCTTCAGGGCACTGAGTGCCAAACAAATGCCTCCTTGAAGAATAGCCTGCCACCAGGAATATTTTTTGAAGTATGTTATCATCCAGCAATAGAATTCTGATACTGTTTCCACTAACAGAGTGTGTTGTGGTAAGCAAGTACTTCTATAAAAAGGTATCCAAACCTTTTGAATAAAATAATGCATTTCAATTCTCTGCATTTTCCAAAAGTCATTACCATAACTACTAAAATCCTGCCTGCCAGGCAGCTTCATTCGATTTTCTTTTCTTCTGTTGGAAATATATGCAGCTCCACTTCTTCATAAATTCTCCATAAGTAACTCTTGTTATGCCTCAATACAGTTCATGAGCCCGTTATTCCCCATGTGTTTTATAGCACAGATTTTTGTCAGATGGGTCTACATAAAAACACTCTTAAGGAAATTAGAGTAAAGCTATTATCATAAATCCAATTTCTGTCAACCTTTATGTTTGTACCAACTAAAAAAATATTGTTGTTTTTCAACAGATTAATTGAGTGACATGATGCAATCTTGCCAAAGACAAAAACTAATTCCACATGTCCTAACATGTAAATAAAACCCAACAGTTTCAACAGGAATTGGATAGACAAGTAAATAATTTGGTGGTGGGCAGGGTAAAAACCTCAATAAAATAGGATATCCTAATGCTTAATCAAGAGTATCCTAGTTATGAATGGACCATTTTCATATCTTGGAGATTTTGTGAGGAAATCCTGCAGGATATGCTGGCTGATGGGTAAACATTAAAAGGAAAAATTGATTTGTTGGTTTTATTATTTTTTTTTAAGAATTATTTTACTAAGTTGCAACTGGAACATGAGTTCTTAGCTCTTTATATTTATTGTGTGCAAGAAACACCATAAAATGAGTATTGACTTTTTAATTGATTTTTTAAAAATGGGTTACATGCATTTTCTGTAGACTTTCCCCTCTTTGCACTAGTATAATAGACGTTTATTCTGTTGGTGAGAGAGACAAGCTTTCAAGCTTACACAGAGCTCTTCGTCCGGTCTGGGAAATGTACTCAGTGGATACAAGGTGGGTCAGGATTGTTTAGCATAAGGAGATAATACATGTTTCAAGGGACCATTCAAGATGTAGTGACCCATTAACATTTCTCCACTCACAGGAAAGGAAAAGAAAAAAAGCTGGGGGAGGTGTTAAGTGGGTCATAGATTGTTGGACCAACAGAAGTTGGTCCAGTAAGAGAGATTACCTCACCCACCTAGTCTCCCTAATATCCTAGGTCCAACATGGTTACAACAACACTGATATTTATTCTGGAATATTAATTCAGACTTCAGTAGAGCATTGATGTCAGCTTGTTGTTATTATCAAATTATTTTCTAGTGGGAATTTAATGGAGTATCACAAAGTTTCCATGACAACAGCATGTAACAAGGTGCTCCGTTAATACCAGAGTTGTTGTAATAAGATAAGCTGTTGGCATTTACATGAGAGCAATTAAATCAAATTTATCTATCAACATTTTGTCCATTTCATTCATTATGTTCTTTACACTTATAAAATGGCTGAAATGTCTGAGAAATGCTAACAAGCCCATATGACCAATGTGATTTAAACTCCACAGTTCATAAATCTGAGGGATTCTTTCCTTATGGAATTTCTTTACTGGAGGAAGTGGAGCGACGTCTTTGTGAAGATGTGTCACCCAGCTATATAATTCTGACAGGAAAGCAGGGCAATTCAGCCAGCTCCTCTCAGAAAATTTGAGAATTAGCATGCTCTTTATCAGATATTCAAATCCTGCTGGGTTTGTGACCTCACTGCTATTAACCTGTTAGAAGCTTATTCATCTCACCTTGCTCCTTTGTGCCATGGTTTTCTGATTGCTTTGGCTGAGTGCATCAGAAAGGCTGCTGCTGACATCATCACCAGGCACTCTGATCTGATCCATACTGAAACCGTCAGATGAAACTGGTACAGAGAAACAGTAGTTGGCTTATAAAATAAGGGTTGAAGCTGGCTGTTTATTTTGCACCTGAAAGCTTTATGAAAACTTTAGAGAAAACCAGAGAACACAAGTGGGGTTCTTCAGCAAGGACAGTGGGGGAAAAGATGGAATACATTTGTTTAAAGTTACTTTTTATTTACTTTGCAGATAGATCAATCTTGTGAACATTGACGCCTTTGGAGCCCTGGCAGTTCAAGTCTTCTGTTTACCCACAGAAAATATATAGTACATCATGGGGCACATCAATGCAAGTTTCCCCAAACTATCCCACCAATGTGCCTCATCTCTGACCCAGAATGTGAGAGGTAATTTGAAGGTTAAGTCTCAATGTGTATTCTATCCTTGGCCTCTGCTGAGACAGTCAAACAATGTGCCCATGTTCATTTTAAGTCAGTTTGAGATGGGCTGACAAGATAGCTCATGAAACACTATTTTGAACCCAAACTACCTCCACTCAGCCCCAGCCAATACCTCATCCTGCAAAGAATTATCGTATTTCTCAGAAAAGATCACCCATATCCAGAATGACTTCAGAAGCCACTAAGAGTGACAAGGGACAGTGGGACCTACACTCACCTCCCAAGCCTCAATGCACAATGTAGAAATCACAGAAACATCAATGCCAATCAAGGCCATCTGACCCCTGCTCTTTCTGTACAGTAAAAAATTAGAGCACAGCTGGGACTCCTAGTAACAGAAACATTTCAACATCTTTTTTGGTGAGGGGAATTAGGCATCCACCCTAGGTAGTTTGACCAGTACCAAACAGTCCAACAAATTCCAAAGAAACCATCACTCAACAGGAGAGACCCTGCAAACTACTCCCCTATGTCTAACTCATCTTATACTGAGAAAGCTAATTGAGAAGCTAGTGACAAGAAGACTAAAGTATCACCAGTCATCTCAGATCACTGTCAGTCAGGCTTCAAGATCAGGCAGGGTACAAGAGACAGTACTTGTTACTCTGGTGGACAACATCTGTTTGTCAACCAGCAGGGGGAAGTTTGAGTGCAGGAAGTCTGAGTGACAGAACTGGACCTTGATGATTGAACTTAACTCCTGCAAAATATAAGAATGATCACAGGTCTCAGTAACTTCTTCACACACACAGACACGCAAAAACATATAAATGAATAAAGCTACTTCTCCTAAAGAAGGAAGAAGAGAGTATTCTATATTAACAGTATTTGTGAGACACTCAAATACTACGATGGGGACCAGATACCTCAGATACTAAAGTGATAAGTGTAGTATTAGAATCTATATAGAACAGAGCATGTGAGTACTCAGACAGAACATGAAATTATTAAATGGAAGAGGAAAATTTGCTATTCCAATTTTGACCTGGATTTATTTTAAAGTTATTAACTATAACTTGAATTACATTCTTGCTGGTACAGTATCTTCAGGACTGATATCACAACAGCTAATAGTGACTAGGTAAAAATCTATGTTTTCACTCTGGAGAAGTATTTCCAGGCAGAGACTGAGGTTTCATGGGCGACATAAAATAATTCATTTAATGTACTGTGCATACTGGTAAGGAAGATGATTTATAGACAAAATTTTAAATACTCAAACATGACTAAATGAATCCTGGCCCATCTCTAAAATACATTAGCATAGTAACTTGCATCTGGGTGAACGTTTCCATATGTGAGAAGAGCGAGAAGAAAAGTCAATCATGCTGGTTTTAATTGCTCTATTAATTAAATCATATAGGCTGACATTCACTCCTCTTGCTCAAAGTGTGAATTCAAATCTCACACACATTCCAACATGCAACACCAGGGTCTCTGAAGTACAACCCTTCTATAGCTCCAACTATAGGCCATAGATGGGAATAGCAATAACTGCTTCTCTGCAACTAAGTATGAAAGCTTTGAATTATTCTGATACCTTGGTCCATCCTCAGTCAGTCTTCAGATCTCTCCTATGCAGCTGCCTTTCTAAGGCCAGCACAGAGGTCCCTGTCACAGTATAGGGGCTGGGTGTGCAGAGCCCTCTGCATTCATGCTGATCCCACAATACAGTCCCACTGCAGAACTGAAGGGCTTTAGAGGATCTTACATAGGTTATCTACATCTCTGGTGAATTTCTTCCTCAGTTTATTCATCTGGCAGCACAATGGAATTTTTTGTATATGGAGGAGTGCACCTGTTAAAGATATGCCTGACCAGCTCCCAGTTGGACATTCCCTGGGAGCAAGAATTTTTTGCAGTGTATAGTATAGAAGCAGGTATGTTTTAAAGTAACAGGATTGAATACTTATACTCAGAAGCAATGCACATTTAAACAAACAAAAAACAAAGGGTGAGACATTCCAGACTCTCACAACCTCACTTATGATATATCCACAAGTACACAGTAGTATTACAATTAAGAATCTGAGCTAAAATAAGCAATAAGATAACTAGCATGTAATTAATAAGAAGTTTTCTTTATTGTCATTAAATGACATTTACTTAAAATATTCCTATTTAATTGAACTTCCCCATACCCTGACTTTGTTCATCCATGAGCTCTATGTATTTCTTCATGCTGAAATCACCTCACATCATTATTGTATATTTACTGATAAGAAGGGTCTCATTCCAGCAATAAAGCCATGTGGAATGTATTACCCAAAGGTCTATTAAGCACATAACAGTCAGCATTTATTTACAGCATTGAAAGAAAGGAGTCCTTAAAAGGTTATTTAAGCTATGGCTCACTGACTAAAATATATCCAGTGTCCTATTGATTTGACAACCAGCCATAACTGTCTAGAATAGTTCTAAGTAGCACACAATACACACTCAAAATATCTCCTGGAAAAATGTTACCAATTAAAAAACCCACAACAAAAATAGTTCTGCTTTTGAAAGCTATTATGCATATAATCCTGTTGGATACCTATTGTAACTGAAAGGTATGCGTCTTCCTCACCCTATGAAAGGTAATATTGGCATGAATTAAAAAAAAATCAGTGTCTAAGCTCCTCCACCCATGTGACACATTGCCTGCTTTCATTGAACTTTACATCTTGAAAAGAAGAGGAGGGGATGGGCAAGTAGCTTGCCATTTCTCATTACCAGCACAACCCATACATTTATTCAAGATCAGAAATAGAACTCTGGGGAATGAAGAAATGTTTTCATTCCTTCCACTCCACTGAAAATATAATAGCTCCACCTTGAGGAAAAGTAGGCAAACACCAGTCAAGTGGCATAAGCTGGAGTAGAACTGAAGATGTATTTCAAGATGCTGTCAAGCAACCTCAATTAATAAAAATGAGCTTCTTCCACCTTCCCTTTCTGCCTCTTTTCTAAGCACAAAAAATTGTGGGTGTATTCAGGCAGGATTTATCACGCATCTATACTGATTGTATAGTGAGAAGATTTTACAATTCAAATTTGGAATAAGTTGACAACAGTCCTACTTGTGAGGCTTTACATTTGAATTCTCTCTTTTGTTATATATTCATGCACTTAAATCAGCTATTCCCATGAGTATTCCTGCTAATTCAAAGACTATGGCAATGAAAGAGTGTAAGTGAATACTAAAACGGTGTCATCAGAGCTGAAACATCCTTATTTCATTTGACTCAGTATTTACAAAAACATTGAGAGATTTGCTTAACACTAATTTATAAGCCAAGCCACAAATTTTATCTTTTCATAATGATCCCATATGCAATGTTTAGGTTCATGTCTTTTCTGTATAACAAGATTCTGGGATTGTCACTGTAGATGTCACTCTGAAGCCTAGAATGTCTGTTGAGTTAGTGCGATGCAACAGAAACTGCTACAAGCATGGTTGATAGCTCTTTTTGTGCAAAGTATCACCAGGTTTAATAATCACTGGAATCTGTGGTCTGTTCCCATACATATTGGTAAACAGAGGCACACAATTTTATGAATTTACACCCATCTGACAAAAGAGGTTTTTAGTTAGTAAAACCTCAGGTGGTATAAACTGGCTTAGCTCTATTAACCTCCTGTGGCAAAATATGTCACCATGAAAATAATGACTGCATTAATATCATATATACATATGGGGCCAAAATGAAGTAAATCAACATTTACTATGGGCTTTTTTACACTTGAAATGCTACAGTGGTGCAGTGGCACTGCTGTAACACCTCAGTGCAGACGCTACCTAGGCCAATGGGAGCGGTTCTCCTGTCAGAGTAGGTAATCCACCTCCCGAAGAGGCAGTAGCTAGGTCAACGGAAGAATTCTTCTGGAGACCTAGTACTGGCTATACTGGGGGTTAGGCTGGCTCAACTATGCTGCTCAGAGGGTGTGGATTTTTCACTCCTGAACAATGAAATTAAGCCTGATTAATTTTCTAGTGTACACCAGTGTCACTTACTACCTTTTGAATGTCTGACTTTATAATCTTACTTTTTTTTTTAACACCGGCTTTAATTGCATGTAAAAAAGTACAGAGGTACAAACTGAACAATTATAATGGCAAGAAATTTCATAGAAAGAACTTTTTTACTGACTACTATGGGAAATTTACAGACAGCAAATTTGAAAAATGTAAACAAACATTTGCCCTGGAAACCAGTTTTTAAGAACCATGCTCACATATTAGATAACAGATACATGTGTCCATTCAGCATTTACCAGGATTATTAAATGTGTGTACAAAAGCACCAATCAGAATTGTGCTGGGCACTGTACAAATCCAAATTAAAATACATTTCCTGTCCTGAAGTGATTATAATCTAAAATCTTGATCCTGCAGTGTGCCCCTTGCAGACAGATGGAATGCTGCATTTGGTTGACTTCACTGGGGTGCTACATGGCTACAGAGGTCCACAACACTGCCTGGAAGGGACTCCTGTCCGAGGGCATGTGACCAGGGATAGCTGCTTGTGAGCCTCGTGCCTCCCCCCAACAGGCAGGGCTGGGGGCAGTACAGCCATGCGGGAGGAGCTGCCTATAGATTCATAGATTCTAGGACTGGAAGGGACCTCGAGAGGTCATCGAGTCCAGTCCCCTGCCCGCCTGGCAGGACCAAATACTGTCCTAGACCATCCTGGATAGACATTTATCTAACCTACTCTTAAATATCTCCAGAGATGGAGATTCCACAACCTCCCTAGGCAGTTTATTCCAGTGTTTAACCACCCTGACAGTTAGGAACTTTTTCCTAATGTCCAACCTAAACCTTCCTTGCTGCAGTTTAAGCCCATTGCTTTTTGTTCTATCCTTAGAGGCTAAGGTGAACAAGTTTTCTCCCTCCTCCTTATGACACCCTTTAGATACCTGAAAACTGCTATCATGTCCCCTCTCAGTCTTCCCTTTTCCAAACTAAACAAACCCAATTCTTTCAGCCTTCCTTCATAGGTCATGTTCTCAAGACCTTTAATCATTCTTGTTGCTCTTCTCTGGACCCTCTCCAATTTCTCCACATCTTTCTTGAAATGAGATGCCCAGAACTGGACACAATACTCCAGTTGAGGCCTAACCAGCGCAGAGTAGAGCGGAAGAATGACTTCTCGTGTCTTGCTCACAACACATCTGTTAATGCATCCCAGAATCATATTTGCTTTTTTTGCAACAGCATCACACTGTTGACTCATATTTAGCTTGTGGTCCACTATAACCCCTAGATCCCTTTCTGCAGTACTCCTTCCTAGACAGTCTCTTCCCATTCTGTATGTGTGAAACTGATTGTTCCTTCCTAAGTGGAGCACTTTGCATTTGTCTTTGTTAAACTTCATCCTGTTTAACTCAGACCATTTCTCCAATTTGTCCAGATCATTTTGAATTATGACCCTATCCTCCAAAGCAGTTGCAATCCCTCCCAGTTTGGTATCATCTGCAAACTTAATAAGCATACTTTCTATGCCAATATCTAAGTCGTTGATGAAGATATTGAACAGAGCTGGTCCCAAAACAGACCACTGCAGAACCCCACTTGTTATACCTTTCCAGCAGGATTGGGAACCATTAATAACTACTCTCTGAGTACAGTTATCCAGCCAGTTATGGACCCATCTTATAGTAGCCCCAGGGCCGCCCAGAGGGGGGAGCAAGTGGGGCAATTTGCCCCAGGCCCCGGGTCCCACAGGGCCCCCACGAGAATATAGTATTCTATAGTATTGCAACTTTTTTTTGTGGAATGGGCCTCTGAAATTGCTTTGCCCCGGGCCCCCTGAATCCTCTGGGCAGCCCTGAGTAGCCCCATCTAAGTTGTATTTGCCTAGTTTATTGATAAGAATATCATGCGAGACCGTATCAAATGCCTTACTAAAGTCTAGGTATACCACATCCACCGCTTCTCCCTTATCCACAAGACTCGTTATCCTATCAAAGAAAGCTATCAGATTGGTTTGACATGATTTGTTCTTTACAATCCATGCTGGCTATTACCTATCACCTTACCACCTTCCAAGTGTTTGCAGATGATTTCCTTAATTACTTGCTCCATTATCTTCCCTGGCACAGAAGTTAAACTAACTGGTCTGTAGTTTCCTGGGTCGTTTTTATTTCCCTTTTTATAGATGGGCACTATATTTGCCCTTTTCCAGTCTTCTGGAATCTCTCCTGTCTCCCATGATTTTCCAGAGATAATAGCTAGAGGCTCAGATACCTCCCTCTATTAGCTCCTTGAGTATTCTAGCATGCATTTCATCAGGACCTGGTGACTTGCAGGCATCTAACTTTTCTAAGTGATTTTTAATTTGTTCTTTTTTTATTTTATCTTCTAAACCTACCCCCTTTCCCATTAGCATTCACTATGTTAGTCATTCCTTCAGACTTCTCGGTGAAGACCGAAACAAAGAAGTCATTAAGCATCTCTGCCATTTCCAAGTTTCCTGTTACTATATCTCCCTCCTCACTGAGCAGTGGGCCTACCCTGTCCTTGGTCTCTCTCTTGCTTCTAATGTATTGATAAAAAGTCGTCTTGTTTCCCTTTATTCCTGTAGCCAGTTTGAGCTCATTTTGTGCCTTTGCCTTTCTAATCTTGCCCCTGCATTCCTGTGTTGTTTGCCTATATTCATCCTTTGTAATCTGTCCTAGTTTCCATTTTTTATATGACTCCTTTTTATTTTTTAGATCATACAAGATCTCGTGGTTAAGCCAAGGAGGTCTTTTGCCACATTTCCTATCTTTCCTACTCAGCGGAATAGCTTGCTTTTGGGCCCTTAATAATGTCCCTTTGAAAAACTGCCAAGTCTCCTCAGTAGTTTTTCCCCTCAGTTTTGATTCCTATGGTACCTTACCTATCAGCTCTCTGAGCTTACCAAAATCCGCCTTCCTGAAATCCATTGTCTCTATTTTGCTGTACTCCCTTCTACCCTTCCTTAGAATTGTGAACTCTATGATTTCATGATCACTTTCACCCAAGCTGCCTTCTACTTTCAAATTCTCAACGAGTTCCTCCCTATTTGTTAAAATCAAGTCTAGAACTGCTTCCCCCCTAGTAGCTTTTTCAACCTTCTGAAATAAAAAGTTGTCTGCAATGCAGTCCAAGAACTTATTGGATGGTCTGTGCCCCGCTGCGTTATTTTCCCAACATATATCTGGATAGTTGAAGTCCCCCATCACCACCAAATCTTGGGCTTTGGATGATTTTGTTAGTTGTTTAAAAAAAGCCTCACCACCTCTTCCACCTGGTTAGGTGGCCTATAGTAAACTCCTAGCATCACCCTTGTTTTTTACCCCTTTTAGCCTAACCCAGAGACTCAACACTTCCGTCTCCTATGTCCATCTCCACCTCAGTCCAAGTGTGTATATTTTTAATATATAAGGCAACACCTCCTCCCTTTCCCCCCGTCTATCCTTCCTGATCAAGCTGTACCCATCCACACCAACATTTGAATCATGTGTATTATCCCACCAAGTTTCGGTGATGCCAACAATGTCATAGTTGTATTTATTTATGCACTCCTATCAGTGGCAGCCCGACATGCTGCTGCTTTTCACCACTGTGGTTCCCGGTAGAGCCCTGCAGTTCCGTGGATATCTGCTTTATATCCGCGGATATACATTTTGTATCCATGCAGGGCTCTAGTTGTGAACCTGTCCAGGAAGTTTTGAACTGAGGGGGTGGAGAGATTTTGCCACGTATTGTTGTCGGGTGGGAGGGGGCAGAGGCAGAACACAAAGGATCAGAGAGAAACACAGACAGCCTGAAGGACCAACTGAAAGCATGACGTCCCACTTTGACAAGAGGTTTCTGGGCCAAGGATGCAGGCTGAAAAGAGTGTTCTTGGTGCTGTGAGCAAAAGCAGCTGTGTTCTGCTAGGTGATTCCTTCTGCATTCAGACACTGAGAACTTTGTACATTCATTGTAAATAAACAAGACTGTATCACAAATTTCTCTTCCTCACTTTAACCTCCTCAGGGTTCCAAACTTTGACTAGATATTAGGGTCAAAAGGGGCAACAGTAATGATCTCAGTATTCCCTACTGACTACTTGCAGCTGCTTCTTAATTGTCAGTACTGAGTAGTTGCAATGAATTGCTAGTGAATGACCAATAATTTTTTATGGAAAATTTTCCACAAATAGTGAAACATTTAAAGAAAATTATAAACGTCTCATAGACAATTTGCAAACAGAAAACAGATTTAATATTTTCTCAGCTTTATTTTACAATTGTATTTTATAGATGTACCTTGGACACATAATCTGTCCAAATGATGTCTATTAGATAAATTAGATTAATTAGTTTAGACAGACAAAAGCAACAACATTTTGGACAGATTAGAGAGCTGCAAGTTGAGTCAGTACCCCACAGAGGACATGTCTATACAGCCCATGGAAGCAAAACTCACAACCTAGGTCACCAGCTTTCACAGCTTTCAAAATACCTGTGTAGATAGTGCTTTGAAGTTGCAGCTCAGGCTGGACCGCAATCCTCTCCCTAGGCTTCAGAGAAGATATTTGCAGTTGGCTATGTGGTAGACTACCAAGGAATGGATAAAGGGCTAGGCAATAGGGAAGAAGTGGAAGACAAATTTTTGAGATGTTACATATGAAGAATCAACAGGGTTTAGTATCGGACTAGATATTGGGTACAGAGGGAGGTGACACTGACGTATTAGGCCTGAGAAATGAGGAGGTTGATGGAGATACTAACATGCTGAAAAATTGAGAGGAGAAAAGTGTGGAGTTTGTATTGGCAATGGAACATCCAGGAAGAGAGACTAGAAATACAGTTGTAGATAGTAGACTAGAGGGAGGGAGACAGCAGGGGAGAAAATCTTGGGTCCATTTAAATCAATGGAATTTTTGCCATTCACTCTAAAGGAGCCCAGATTTCACCCTTAGGGTGAAATGTATATAGGTCTCATATTGGTATATATGCACACCCCTAGTTTCTCCCTCTACATAGTCTCATATGTGTTACGTTTGCTTTCTAAGAACATTTTATTACTGTTAATTGATAAACAGGAATAATCTAAATCCACTGAATCCAATGCCCATTGAAGTCAATGGGGGACTTTCTACTGACTTCAATGGTCATTGGGCGAAGACCTTGATACATGGACAGGAGTATGAATGAAACTTCCAAAGATGTGGTATCAAACTAGCTTTCATATTTAAATACCAATGGCTCTTAGAGTTTAAGTGATTTTTCACTACTTATAAGTATGATTCATACACAAAATGTACTTCCAGTCTCCCAAACTGTGGCTTCTTTCAAAGCTTACAGGCAGGCCTATTAACTTTAACTAAATTTCTAATTTTATTAAAGGAAATGCAGTGTTATGATAGATGTAGAAATGCAGTGCTTCAACTTAAAAAACTAAGTATTTAACTTGATTTCAAAACTCAGACAGCATCTATAATTTGCAATGCAATCCCTTTTATGGTTTATTAAAATAAGCATTAGTGAAACATTATTTTAATTCTATACAGCTGAACAGTCATATAAATTTATGAGTGCAACAGATGTTTCTACTGGCTCATTTAGGCTGCTTATCCTTACATTCCCCTCAGCTGATGAGGTGCCCTTCTATATTACAAGGAATTCCTTTTACATCACAATGCTACAGCTGGTTCAAAACACCATCTGCACTCATAAATGCCTGGGTTGTATGTAGCTACACTGTACAGAATTTAAAGTTGCTTTCTGAAACTGGTGATGGAGTTTCATATTAGATTGGGTGAAATTTACCATGTGAAAAGGGCTAGTGCAGAAGGCCTGTGTACCAGTTAAATTCTACTTAAGACCTATTTTGAGGGGGTATGTGGCACTTCAGCTTTGTGATGGCCATTTGTGTTGGGGGAAGTTTCACTCAGGTTTTTTTCCCCCTTCAGTTAATTTAGTTAGGGTTTTTAAAAAAAATAGTGGCATATCACTAGAGTACCTACCTATAAGTACAGAGAGGGAGAGAATCACACTCTTGAAATTCAAAATGAATTTCAAAACAGTGCTAAGACTTCAGTCACTATCTCCTAGCCATACCTGTTCAATAAAAAGCTTTAAAAGATATATTTACAAAATACTAAAACATTATTATTAGTAGTATAATAGCACCCACAAACCCTAGTTATGGACCACAACCCCATTGTGCTAGTACATACAACTCATAATTTACTCTAGAAATAGATTTTAAGGGCTAAATTTTAAATCAGCAAAGCTTCAGTGATATCAATGACCTGCAACTCACCTGGTGATATAAGGTGATGAGTCATCTCTGAACTAGAGCCTGATTAAGCCACATGTGGTGATAAGTCATTTCTGTGGTAGGCTTCAGCCAATCCACAAGTCAGAAGCTGGTCTGGTGACTCTCAGGGCAAGCATATAAGCCTCACCTGAGAAACAGCAGCTCAGTCTGCCCAGTGTCACTTCATGACTTAGAATTCTCTTGCCTGGTAGTGGTGACAGATTCCACAGGGCTGCTCTTGCTCCTGCTCTAACTTCAGCCTTGTTCCCAGTCCTGCTCTAGCAATGCCTTTGCTCCAGCCCTACTCTTACTTTGTTCTGAACCTGCTCTTGACTCATGATTCCAGCTCCAACCTTTGGCTCCAGTTCCTGGCATGGCTGCCACTACTTGAACCACTAGGCCTGACCCTCCATATCTTGGTTTCTGACAGCTATTTCAGTACAACTGCTAATTTTAGGCAAATATATTTCCATATATGACGTGTTCAAACTACTTGAGCTGTTTTGATTCAACACATAGGTCCAGGTTTCCATTCCCTGACGGGATGAGCTTGATATTGTCAATGAGAATATTCACACAAGAAAACAGACAACTTTTGGAATTTGCTTTTCAACAAATATTCTCCAATATTTACTTAAAGTGTATTATTCTGGCAATCTTTCTTGCCAGTGAGCTTGTTTTCTGGAACACTCACAAAAAGCAAATGGAGAAGAGGCACAAATACAGGTAAAGTGGATACATTTAATGTTGGGAACAAATATTTACAAGTAATTTTTCAGCACCTGTCCCATTCTAGTCTTGAGTGAAGTTTCAAACATGAGAAGTTGTGTTATGGTTTCTAATACACAATAGTCCTAGGATGATCCCATCAAACTCACTTTGAATTCTGACAGGAGACAGAATTTCAGCACAGATTTACCGAAGTTGACAACTTGTGCACTAACCCACTGATATGGCAAGTTCTTGGCTCTGTTTTACTTACACATTGCCATCTTCTATGACTAGATAATAGCAGTCTCTTCAGAGGAGGATTTGTGAATGTCTGCAGAAAATTTGCATTTCAAAATACAGAACTCAGAAATTCTCATAAAGATTATAGCATATTCCTGCCATCATCTCTGGACTGTGTAATTTAACTTTCAAAATCTAAACAAATTATCTTGCTGAGCAAAGTGTGTGAAAATTGGGCCTCCAATCCTGTTTGTAGGGCACTCCCTGAGAGTTTGAGATGGCTCTTGTTACTGAGTGACTCATATCCACTGTGATTTCTTATTAAGACTTTATATTATTCTTTCCTTATTGTTCCCTTTAAAATAAAAATCCAGACTGAAAGTCCATTATTGCTCTTTGTCTATGAAAAAAACAAAATAGTGCACATTTTTTACCAGATGGGACAATGCAAGAAGAATTAAGCTATCAGAGCTGAAATATAAACAATTACTGCAACTAGCAGATAAGCAGGTTTAACTCTTGAGACATATTTTTTATAACTGTTAAGAGTCCAAATTTAAGGCTCTACTGCTAGTTTCTTCAGCCTGGTATCTTTTTGTTATAAGCCCACAGGTAAACTTTTAAAGTGGCTAATGGGAGCAGTGAGGAGTTAGCCATGCGACTCCCATTTCCCTTTCACAGTAAAAGGGACATGAAGGGCTTGGAAAACGTACCCCTAACATTAACCCCTTGATTCTCCCTACTCTCTTCTTGTTCCTTTTTGGTTCCAGGTACGTAGCTGGATTCCCTACCTCACTCCAAAGAAAACTACACACCCTGGTTCCAATTCTGCAATGTACTGAATCAGGTGCCTTTAGCCTCCTATGAACAGTCCCATTGAAAACAAATTCAAGTCAGTGGGGTATAATATTCCAGGAAACATTGGCAATCAGCTACATCCCATTTTTGTTATTACAGCAACACTAAAGAATGTAATCAGAATTGGGGGTCCAATTTGTGCTAGGACTGTACAAACCATGTGAAAATTTCCTGCCCCAAAGAGTTTATGATCAAAGAAGGTCCCATTTTCCTGATGTACTTTATGCCACCAATCCTCCCCTTCCCCCCCCCCCCCCAAAAAAAAAAAACCAAAGCAAAACAAATACTTTCAGAGCATGACCACTGGATCCCTTTCTTGAAAAACATTGTTTCCTCATGGCCAGATGCTCCAGTTTTATGGCCAAATTTTCCAACAGAGTACCTGATCTTTATTAATGCAGGTACAGCAGTGTTTCCATAATCACTCATGGAGTGCATTTGCTTGGGTGCTCTCAATTGAACACTTAAGTGATGGAATTTATATGCACAAAGTCCATCATTTGACTCCATCACAATGGAGTTATACTGGATTTACACCAGCTAAGGATCTGGGCCCATATATTGAAAATTTGGCCTTAAATGTATTCCTTGGGTTGATCTTTGTAGCAAAACAGAGCATGAATTCAGGCTTACAATTAAAAAAAAGTGGCTTCCAGGCAAATACTGTAAATCTAGACGTAGGGGACCCTCTATCTGAACTTTCTTTTGTGGTTATTTATGTGAAAATTGGATTGAAAATCCTTATAAAGAGTAATAAATTTTCCTGTCTTTCCCTTTATCCCATACATTTGAAATTAGAATTTTATGACTAGGGCGTGGGTACTTTATTACTGATCTTTTGGGCAATAGCTATCAGTTGAATATTATAAGGCACTTGAATGCTGCTTCACTCACCACCTTCTCAGCAGAAGACAAATCTCATAGTGAAATGACTCAGTTTGCCAGATATAATTTCATCATTATGCTTGCAAACAGACTATTTAAGCAATTGCCTGCATGAAACATTCAGACCATTATTTTAGAGCTAAAGGCAAAGAAGGTTATAGTCTTTGCCAGTTATTAAAACTGCTGTGGAAGGACTGTGTGTGATAGTATTATCACTTTACACATCAGCCCTAAGAGAAACAGTAACTAAAGTGAGAATGCTGATTGGTTTTCACAGAATTGGCTTTTGCTTGCCAATTAAAAAAAAAAAAGATTTTTCATGTCACAAAAATGTTACTATGTTTAGTAGTGTTATAGAGTCATGTACCTTTTTTTCTGAATCCTGCTATTCACCTTGCATCTTTCACAATCAAGAAAAGAAAAACGTATATAATTGTAGAAGTATTTAAAATGAAGCATCTGTTCAACTACCATGAAGCACATCTCTATTTTTCAGTGAGATTAGCTGGGTCAGAAATACAGTTTTCCTGCCTGAGCCCATTTCCATGTACAGAAATGCTCCATTTGTGGGAGATTAGATACTCTAACACTCTCCTCACAAAGGCTTTCATGATATTTTCAGTGCCATTGGATGGCAAACACTACGTGGAAGGCCTTATAAAGCCATATTAATGGTCCCCCACTGAACATCATATGCTTAAGGACTGAAAAGAATGATTAATTATACACAAAATAATTGACATGGGGCAGATTTTGATTCCCTTACTCACTCAGGTAGCACCTTACTCCACAAGTAGCCCCACTGTAGCCAAGGGTATCACAAGCTGTCCCTTAAGAAAGAATGTTCATTTTCAAACAGGAAAATGGTTAAATGACTTACTGTAAACAGTATCTGAATGGTGTATTAGAAACAAGGGCTTGAAAGAGCTGCTGGAACATCTTTCCCATAACTAATACAGAAATGTCCTTACAGTAAATCCCTCTATACCTTTTGTCTAGTCTATTCCTGAATAGTTCTAGTGGTGGTGCACCAATGACCACCCTTAGCAATTTATTCCATTATCTAACCAGACCAACTCTCCGAACTTTTTTTCAAAGTTAATAGAAGACTGCATTTTTAACTGCACTGATGTTCACAGGCATTTCAAAGAATAAATGAAAAGCCCTCTACAAAGCTCATGAGCCAACTAGACCCAGAGCCACATTGGTGATATCCCCACAGGACCAGTTTTTCGAAGATATTTAGGTGACTAAAGATGCAGATAGGCACGTAGTGGGATTTTCAAAAGCAACTTCTACATCCGTAGGACTCTAAATAACTTTAAAATCTGGCCCATAGGCAAGTGACATCTGAGCACAGTATAAGCAGTACATCTGGAAAAAGTACTTAAAGACACTAAATTTAATATTTTTATAAGTAGCTGGTAGGTGGATAAGCTAATGAATATTGCTCCGATTTAGTGATGCCAGGAGCACCATTAATGCCCAGTTGGATAGCAACAGGGTTGGATGGAAATATGCCATGGAGAATGTCAGCTTACTGACTCTATTCTCACTTTGCCCTGTCTCTAAACACTTTGGGTGAAATCTGAGTCCACTGAAACTCCCATTGACTTCAGTGGAACTAAGATTTCTCCTGCAGACTCTAAATCGGGGTAGTCCAGCAGAGGGCAACAAAAATGATTAGGGGGCTGGAGCACATGACTTATGAGGAGAGGCTGAGGGAACTGGGATTGTTTAGTCTGCAGAAGAGAAGAATGAGGGGGGATTTGATAACTGCTTTCAACTACCTGAAAGGGGGTTCCAAAGAGGATGGATCTAGACTGTTCTCAGTGGTATCAGATGACAGAACACGGAGTAATGGTCTCAAGTTGCAGTGGGGGAGGTTTAGGTTGGATATTAGCAAAAACTTTTTCACTAGGAGGGTGGTGAAGCACTGGAATGGGTTACCTAGGGAGGTGGTGAAATCTCCTTCCTTAGAGGTTTTTAAGGTCAGGCTTGACAAAGCCCTGGCTGGGATGATTTAGTTGGGAATTGGTCCAGCTTTGAGCAGGGGGTTGGACAAGATGACCTCCTGAGGTCCCTTCCAACCCTGATATTCTATGATTCTAGTCAAGTATTTTTTGTCAAGGTCCAAATTTCTTAGTCAAGGTATAGTCAAGGTCCAGACTCCAGAGAAAATAATAAAAACAATAATGATAATAAGTAAATTAAAATATTTTAGGGTCCGTTCAAAAGTGTCTGGTGGTCTGGATTTGGCCTGCAGTCTGGCCCCCTGCTCTAAATCCTTTAGATCACAAGATGAAGAAACAATCTATAGAACAACTACTAATGCCAGCATATTACTAATGCCAGCATATTTCGGATTGCTTAGTTTAGTAGATAAATTCCTATTAAATGGAATTCAATTAACTTGACAGCACTTGGAATGGAAATCCCCGAGAGAGAATAAATATGGATCAGCATTAGGAATTTACATTGCCTGTTATTAATCACTTTTAATCAAATAGCCAAAGGAGGTTTTTTTTGGTTTGTTTTTTTAATCAAACATGACAGATAGGGCTTTATTTGGAAGTGAGCATATTTCATTGTAATTGAGAGTATCTTTTAATTAAGCTCTTGGACTCTTGATCTTTTTTGTTTTTAGGCAAACTTCCATATCAGTTCTGTTTTACAATCTCTTGCAGCTTTACAGTTCAACATTAGCCTTACCTCAGACAATATTTGTTGTCAATTCTGAGTGGGTGTGCAATTCCACAGAACATTGTACTGGACTGGTCACCTTCATTCAAGTGTGTCTGTGCAGCTCTGGATGTGTGAAGTTGTGGGGGTGGAGGAAAAAGTAATTGTTTTCCTTTTCATGCCAAAGTACCTTTCTGAAATTTGATACCTCAGCTTAATAAATATGCCATTCTACAGTGAATTACAATTGGTTCTTTAATGGGTTTGATACACCTAAATGTGCAGAACCAATGAATAATGGTCTTTTGGTAGCTTTATGATACCCATGAAACTTCCTTTAATGTCTATTATGGCACTGAGTCTCTTACTTATACTGTGGACTTGACTGAAAGATCATTAAGTCTATTTATTTTCTTTCTTTATAGGCAGAATGGTCTCTATCTATGAGCTGAGAGCACCATACCCACTATCACAGTGCCATGCATTACCTTGTGCATTGTATTTTATATGGTATTAGTTGAAAGAAAGTACTTTTGCTAATAATACGGCTCTGTTCTTGCTCCATTGTCAGCCTTGAGTCATCCCTCAACACAGAGCCTCTGTTCAGACATCAGCTATTTGAAAAGCTAACATAAAGAAAGGTCTCCAGCAAAGATTTTAGTGTTACCAGTGTCATTCCATAGCTTGAATGCTACCATTCAAAATCTAAGCCACACAATGGCTTAGGCTTGATTCTCTAGGCCACTCTATTGATCCAGTCTTGTGTCTATTAATAAAGAGTTCCTTCATAGTCTTGATTTTTTAATTGCAATTTACAGTGCCGTTTGATAAAGAGGTTATGCTGAATAATTTGAAACATTTAACATTACTCATAATAGTTATATTTCATGCACTGAGGAAAAGGCCACCTTTTCTGTATAAAATGCTATTTTATAAGGAGTTCATAGGACTAAGCCAGAATAATTTTGTATTTAAAAAAGAACAGATCAATACAACCAAAATATAAGGAGCTGATCTTGTCCAGTAAAGTCAGTAAGAGTTTTGCCGTTGACTTCAATGGAGCAGGATGAGGCCCTAAAAGACTTGAGCTGAATAACTTTCTTTGCAATTGGACCTAATCCTACTTTCTTTGAAGTCAATAACATTTTTGCAAGTAAGTTAAAATGGAAGACTGATCAGGCCTATTTTCTGACATCTTATGGGATCTTATTCAGAAAGAATAGTTTCAAAGTAATATAAATAACCTCACACAAGGGGAAAAGGCAGTTCTATAAAAGCTTCATTTTAAACTTGAGAAATGTGCAAATAATGTGCCCTATTTAAAAATAGTATTTCACACCTGGTCCATTTCTTCCTTTTCCTTGGCATAGGAAACTGACCCCATTCTGTCTGGTTTCTAAAAATATTTTCAATGAACAGCACCTCTTTGGTTAGGTATCTTGGTGGTGATAAGGATGACTCTGAGCACTCCATAAAAGCAATTCATAAAAAAAAAATGGAGAGAGAGTTTGGATGAGAGACCAGGGCTGCAGAATTATATACAATCTGTACCAATTTCTGCCATTAAGTACTAAAATAAAAGAAAACAACGAAGATGAAAACAACGACGATGGACTGTTGGAAACTAAAGGCACTTTAAAAGAAGTCAGCCTGGATTTTTTTTTTTTTATCATGGAAGAAGAGTATGTTACCTAGGAAATAACAGGAGTACTTGTGGCACCTTAGAGACTAACAAATTTATTAGAGCATAAGCTTTCGTGGGCTACAACCCTGTATTGCTAACTGAGAAGCAAGTGTTTTTAGGAAGCCTCCCCACCCCCCATTAAAATTATGGCAGTTCACCACTCTTTGCATTCCCATTAGTGCAGGACTCCAAATGTGCTTGACACTTGCATGGCGGGTGGAAAAGCTTTCTTATACCCCTGCTCACCTGAATACAAAGGTCTGACACACATGAACTGAGTGATGCACAGCCCTGGAAAGTAAAGCCACTAGGGCTAGAGCCTCGGCTAGTGTAAATTGTCATACCTTCATTTAAGTCAAAAGAGCTGACAATTTATACCAGCTGGGGATCTGCCCCATGCTACCGGGGATATCTTTGTAATTATCATTTGTGCTTCTCAAGGAAAACTTTCATATGATCGTCAAACTTCTACCTAGAAGATTACCAGAAGAAAGGGATGACTGATTCTTGCATTTAGATTCAGTCTGAAAGATACCACCTCTGGCAATACTTTTTATTCATCACCCAAATTGTGCTAGGCATTTTACATGAGAAAACAACAAGGCTCTGCAGTTTAAGTAGATAATGATCAGACAAAGGATGGTGTAATAAAACTAGTGACTGAAGTTCTGAACAGCGTATGTCTTCTTAGTTCCAGATTTTTTAGTGCATATCTCAGAGACAGGAACAGGGTTTATAGGGTTTGTGGGAAAAGTGTGTTTTAAGAAGGGACTTAGCAGTGAAGTGCATTGCAGTCAGGAAGCAAAGTCTTAGGGTACGTCTTCACTTACATCCGGGTCCGGATGTAAGCAATCGATTTTCTGAGTTCGATTTATCGCGTCTGGTTAAGACGCGATAAATCGATCCCGGATCGATCCCGGAAGTGCCCCGGATCGATCCCGGAAGTGCTCGCCTTCGACGCTGGTACTCCAGCTCGGCGAGCGGAGTACGCAGCATCGACGGGGGAGCCTTCCTGCCGCGTCTGGACCGCGGTAACTTCGGACTAAGGTACTTCGAATTCAGCTACGTTATTAACGTAGCTGAATTTGCGTACCTTAGTCCGAAGTGGGGGGGTTAGTGTAGACCAGCCCTTAGGAGACCTGAACTAATGTGACCTAAAAGTCACAGCAGAACTGCAAGAGGCCTTCCATCTTCCTGATGTTTTCCTTTTAAAATACATGCCTTCAATTATACCCCCTTTACCCTGTATACGAGCAGTTTTGTCTTATGTAGAAGCCTTGATGAAAAATTACAAAATAGTTGTTACTAGCTCATATCTATAAAATTATTTATATTTAAAGTCTTTGGGGGGGAAAAAATCACTAAAGAAAAGTGCATAGAGCATTACTGATGTTTTGGAGCCCTCAGCAAATTACTGTAAATATCTAGGCAATCATTCACTCTCAGCTATTAAGCAAAAAAAGAGTAGTTTCCATAGTAACCACTATACTCATAAGTTACACTGTATGCTGATAAAAAGCAACTTCTTCAGTAAATCCACATGGTTATGTGAAAGGAGATAAGGGGGTTGGGTGGGGTTTAGTTATTTGTTTGAAATGTCGAAGAACAAATCTTGTAGATTCATATCTCAAAGCTGACTGTCCTAATTAAAGCTATGCAAATAACTGATTGTTTTGGTTCTCTGGAAGTTCCAGGAAGTTGCCCAAAAATCATTCTGACACAAAAACGAAACATTTTGTTTTGACTGAGTTTTATGTAGCCTCAGTATTCTATCTTGATTACATAATGTTAGACAAATAGGTGGAAATTCTGTGTTGTACCTCGAAATTTACAGGCACAAAGTGAAAATATTTAAGTTCACATTTCCTTGTTTAGTGTAGAATATTTGCCTAGGGAATTTAATATGGATAAAATAAATGAGATTCTATAGAAATTTTACTAAAAAAAAATCCATAATATTTAGAGGACATAAAGGAAAATTCATATATATATATAGAGAGAGAGAGAGTGTACAGGGTGACATCATACACATAGGATTTTTTTAAAAGATTATAGAAAGTATCTTTCTCCCCATATGGAAAATACCTGCATCATTTAATAGGGATGTAACCAATAAGATACCTCCTTGATATCCTATTCCAGTACTTAATTATCCTTACAGCTAGAAAGCTTTTCTTAATATTGACCTGAATTAATCTAATTACTTCCCATTCTACTTGCAGTGGACATAGAGAACAATTCCTCTTTATAACCATCCTTAACATATCTGAAGACCTGTGTCTCCCCCTCTATTTTCTGTTCTGTCAAGACTAAACATGCCCAGTTTTTTTAAACCTTTCCTCCTAGGTCAGAGTTTCTAAACCTTTTATCATTTTTGTTTCTTTCCTCTGGACTTTCTCCAATTTGTCCACAGGACACAGTACTTCAGCTGAGACCTTCAGCTGAGTGTTTAGTACAGCAGAACAATTACTTCCTGTTTCTTACATACAACACTCTTGTTAATACACCCCAGAATGATATTAGCCTTTTTCACAACTGCATGACTTTGTTGACTCGTATTCAATTTGTGATCCACTATTACCCCCAGATCCTTTTCAGCGGTACTACTATCTAGCCAGTTATTCCCCATTTTGTAATTGTGCATTTGATTTTTCCTTGCTAAGTGTTGTGGCACTTGTCTTCACTGAATTTCATCTTGTTGATTTCAGACCAAATCTCCAATTTGTCAAGGTCATTTTGAATTCTAATCCTGTCCTCCAAAGTGCTTGCAACTCCTCACAATTTTGTGTCACCTGCAAATTTTATAAGTGCACACTCCACTCTGTTATCCAAGTCATTAATAAAAATACTGACTAGTACCAGAGTCAGGACAGAACCCCTGGGGGATCCCACTCCACAGCAAACCATTGATAACTATTTTTTGAATACAGTCTTTCAAACTGTTTTGCACTCACTTTATAGTAATTTAATCTAGACCATATTTCCCTAGTTTGCTTATGAGAATGTCATTTCAGACTGTGTCAAAGCTTTACTAAAATCAAGATATTTCAAATCTACAGCTGACCGCCAGGCCATAGGCCAGTAACCCTGTAAAAGAAGGAAATTAGGTAGGTTTGGCCTGATTTATAATTTTGGTCCTGAAAGTTCCAAATTCATTCCTCACTGATGACTGCACTTTCTGTATGTATTGGACAGTTGTGGTTACAGAAGCATTAAGTGGAAGCCAGTAGTTGATGTTTAATAAGCCACAGGTGAAACAGAGCAGCTATGAGAAAGGAGAAAAGTAAGACAGAAGCTAGCCTTCAAGCAGCTTTATCAAACAAGCTGTACACTGACTGATTGGCTGGCTGTAGAAACCCAAAGTAAAGTAGATATACAAGTTTCTTAGGGAGAGCTAAAAAGGCTTCTGGGAGTCTTCAGTTCTATGAAAACCCAACTGACCACAAACTCAGTACAACTGAGGGAAAACCAGAGTGCCACTTCCTGTATCAGAACCAAAGCACTGGCAAAGTCTGACAAAGAAAAACATGTTGGGAGGAAAGAAGATCTGAGGACTGAAGGAACACAAATGTTGGGTAAAAGCAGAGTCTTCTGGACTTTGAATAAACTGTGAATATTCTTGTCTGCAATAAAAAAGAATTGCTATACAGTCAGCACACTTCAAAATGTTATTACGTTTGTTCAGCCACAGAACTGTTCTCATGGAAATCAGTCATAATCTTTCTAAGCTCCCTTCCTCATTTGATCAACAGAGCCCCCTTTTTACTGTTGTTTCTACTGTGTACATTAAGTAATCATCATCCTGTCTCTACTAGCTAGAGGACTACTGTGAGGGATACGAGCTATTCCATGCATGCATCATCAGCTCAACCATGCCCTTGGTTAGTAAGGCAATTAGTCGTGTACAGCGGGGGCAGCCATGTTTATTCACCTCTTTACACTCATGCGGGAAGTGTAGCCTTTTAAATGTTTCAAAACAATCTATTTTTATTCACAAAAGAACTATTGAATTCTTATCAGTTATGTTGTTTTTTCTAAATACATACCTATGGAGCAAGCAACAGTGAAATGGTTGACCTATGCCATCCTCACTTGGGGACGGAATTTCCTATCCTGACAAGTGCTGCTGCTATTTCTCTGCTACTGTTTTTTTTTTATTATTTCTTACTGTGTACTGACTGGGCTATGGGAACTGTAACGGCATCTCCCTGTATTATGTTACAGATACCCCTAGTGCTGCGCTTGAAGTCCTGAGTCTCCCTCCCCCCCGAACTGATCTCAGACAACAGAACTATGGATTTTACAGCCAGTGAGTGGAAATTCCCATAAATTTCCTTTATTATACTGTATGTTACCCTACTGCAGTACACCCCGTTCTTGGCATACAACTGTGCAGAGGTTACTATATTTTTGTAGTGTCCTACCTTTTAGGACCCAGTATTGACCCTGATGGTCTTGCCTGAGCCTTGAGAGAACTAAATGTATTTCACAATGTGGTTAATGTCAATATTTCTGTAAATGTGATGGAATACCAGGCAGTGCTTTGAGGTGCCATCTGTCTGAGTCTTGGCATGATGTCAGCTTAATTTCTGTAAATCCTGTCTGTCAGGGTGAGCTAATTCATTAAGCTAGGTGTAAAGCAAGTTTTTATGCTGTTCTTCCACTTGAAGAAATCATTCCTGCCACTATTTTGAATAAATGTTGTTCATGTGATAATTATGATGGGTCAAAAGGTAATGGCAAGGCTACAGGAGATGAATTCATTTACAGCAGATTAATTCAACATATTGCTGGTGACCAGAAATACATTAAAGCTCATATTAATGCTTTCATTCTATCCCTTTATAGACAATGAAATGTACAGTATGATTATTTCATTTGTTATTTGTACTTTTGCCTATCTTCCCAATTCTATGATGGGATTCTTAGGGTGCTCCTGGGCACCCAGTGCAATAGGGTCACCTATGCACAAGATTTCAGGAAAACATGTATATGAATTAATACTTGGATTTTCCACTTCAGCCTCCAACTCCCCTGCACATGTTAAATTTAGAATAAGTAAATAAGCATATGAGTTAGGCATTCCCATTGACTTCAGTAGTGCTACTTCCATGTTTAAGTGTTTTCCAGGATCTGGGACTTAGAGATTGTTGACCTAAAAAGAGAGACTTTTTCTTGCACTATCCTGTACTGTTGAAATTGAGTCAGGATTTTACCCCACTATGCTCTTGCTAAAATATCCATTGTAGTGTATTATTTTAGGGCAGGGAGTGATAAATTACTTCATTTTAGCCTCTATCCATAAGTAACTCCAACACATAGTACTCAGTAAGGATTTAGTGTATCCAACTAATCCTTAAATCTGGGTCAACTCATGCCTAAATGGTCAGGAGCTCAGTGCACGTCATCTACTTTATGTCCATTTTAGACATGTCCTCTCTACAAGCTCCAGAGCGGATATTGAACCAAACTAGGAGATTATTTTTTTAATAATGGGTAGCTTGAGATTTGCCTTTCTAACCCACCTTGAATGTTTTTATTTACTCAATAAAAAGGTATTTCTGCAGCTGCTGGTATTTCTCTCATGATCATAGAAATGTAGGGCTGGAAGGGACCTAGAGAGGTCACCAAATCCAACCCTCTGCACTGAGGCAGGACCAAGTAAATCTAGACCATCCCTGTCTCACCTGTTCTTAAAAGCCTCCAGTGACGAGGATTCCACAACGTCCCTTGGAAGCCTATTTCATAACTTAATTAGCCTTATAGTTTGAAAGCTTTTCCTAATATCTAACCTAAATCTCCCTTACTGCATATTACACCCATTACTTCTTGCCCTACCTTCAGTGGGCATGGAGAACAAGTTATCACTGTCCTCTGTATAAGAGCTTAACATATTGGAAGACTTATCAGGTCCCCCCCACCTCCCATCAGTATTCTTTTCTCAAGTCTAAACATACCCAGTTTAATTTTTCCTCATTGGTCAGGTTTTCTAACCCTTTTATCATTTTTGTTGCTCTCCTGTGGACCCTCTCCAATTTGTCCACATCTTTAGCAAAGTATGGCACTCAGAACTGGACACGGTACTCCAGCTGAGTACCTCACCTGTGCCAAGTAGAGCAGGACAATTACCTCCTGTTTCTTACATACAGAACTCCTGTTAATACACCCCCGAATCATACTAGCCTTTTTCACAACTGCATGACATTGTTGACTCATATTCAATTTGTGATTACTATAATCCTTAGAACCTTTCCAGCAGTACTACTGCCTAGCCAGGTATTCCCCATTTTGTAGTTATGCATTGATTTTTCCTTCCTAAGTATAGTAGTTAGTACGTGCCTTTATTGAATTTCATCCTGTTGATTGCAGACCAATTCTCTGATTTGTTAACGTCATTTTTAATTCTAATTCTGTCTTACAAAGTACTTGCGACCCGTCCCCGTCCCCCCACAACTTGCTGTCATCCACAGATTTTTAAGCACTCTCTCCACTCTATTAACCAAGTCATTAATGAAAATATTGACTAGTACCAGACCCAGGACTGGCCCCTGTTGGACCCCACTAGATATGCCCTTCCAGTTTCAAAGCAAATCCTTGGTAACTACTCTGAGTATGGTCTTTCAACCTCTTTTGAGCTTGCCATATAGGAATTTCATCTAGACCTCATTTCCCTATTTTGCTCATGAGAATGTCATGTAGGATTGTGTCAAAAGCCTTACAAAATCAAGAGCATGATCCTAATTACTCATTACTGATCAAATCTGACAGGTTTCACAAGTTATCTAGTTCTAGTATTAAATACTTTTTAATATCACTCAAACATTTAGCATATGAATCAGAGTGATCAGGGGCTTATAATGGAATGCAGCTTTTCACTTTTAAGTCACTACCTTGATTTAAGTACAAATGGATGTTGCCAAGCGATGGGTGAACCAAAAAGGATTTTGGTTTGTATATGCATGCAGAATTTCAGAAGCAGTGCTGAGCTTATGAATCACAGAAGTTAGACATGAAAAACAAATGGAAAAGTGATGAACATCCTAGAAGTTAAAGATGGAAATGATATTTTTCATCTCTACCTAGACCTGCCAATGCAGGACATTATTCTTAGAAATAAGTCCAGAAATAACTTCGAATAATGAACAAATTCAAGGAAGTTACAATTCACTCATGGACAGTTAGATTAAGATTTTCAAAGGACTCAGCTTTTGCTTGACTTCACTACCAATAAAGTCGGTGGGAATTTTATCATTGACTTTAAATGGGAACAGAGTTAGGTCAACACTGAGCACCTTTAAAAATTACTCTCAGTAAATAAGTTATTTGTGCCAACCCTAGTCTGTACCATTTGGGGGGGGGGGAAGAACTGACAGAGGCTGGCAGATGAACCTAAAGTTGTTTATCCTATTCTAATATGTTTAGTGCAATATAACCTTAGAATCATAGAAGAATAGAGTTGGAAGAGACCCCAGGAGGTCATCTAGTCCAACCCACTACTTAAAGCAGGACCAGCCCCAACTAAATCATCCCAGCCAGGGCTTTGTCAAGCTGGGCCTTAAAAACCTCTAAGGATGGAGATTCCAGCACCTCCATAGGTAACCTTGTTGAAGTTCACTAACACTGCTTGTTTGTTTTAAGTTATATTGTTTCTGATCTTGGAGAGTGTTTGTTTTGGGTAAAATTTAAAATATATTATTTGCTAAGCACGTGTATAGAAATAACCAAAGTTATTGAAGCTGTAATAGCAAGAACCACTATTAAAAATAGGCTTGGCTGTATTTCTTAAGCATTAAGTGTTAATTGCTTAGCCACTGAACTGCTGGGTTTAAAAGCTAGTCTGTTGATCCTTCAACCAATCAGGCAGCCTACTACAAGCTAGCTACAGTCATTAGGTTACCTAGAGACTGAGTCTGCTGCAGGCCCTGATTCCTGTCACCCAGAGAGAATAATCTTCCTTCAGACTTCTGCAAGAATCTGTTTATAATTACTAGTGCCTCTTACAGAAGATAGTTAGGAATTAAAAGCATATTTTTTAGTCTTCTGTCCAATATGGCACTGAGTATTTATTTTAAGTGATGTAGGTAGAACCCATCTGCTCTCTTAGCATTTAACTCTAGGTAGATAGTACATTTTTACTGACATTTATAGTGCCTTACAAGATAACATTGCCTTTGGAAATTCTGTTTTAAATTAAGTTAATTGAACCTGTAGAAAGTGTGGTAAGGATGCTATGAATCAGCAGCACTGGCTATGACTTTCAAAGGGCAACACAACATAGAAATTGATTTTTTCAGGCTCAGTGAAAATGAATCCACTTGTATTTAAAAAAAAAGTAATCACTGATAGTAAAAAATTAAAGAATGAATAAGCTTGTAACTACACTAAACCCAACATGTGCTTTAACTCAATATTTCAGGCTAGCAATAAGTATTTGTTCTAGATTTTCAATGTATCTTGAGAATATGTAATATAGTGAATTCAAAGTAAAACATGACTCACATATGGGAGACTAAATCTTTGTGAGTTTAAAATGGAAGGAATTATGGAAACAAAGGTTATTACTAGTTATTAGAAGAGAATACAGAGCCTTTTACTTAGAAGTCACTGGTCTGAATCCAGCCCAGACAAGTAGTGAACAAATGGTAATGTCATTTTGTGCTTGAGATCAATGGGTGGTCTCAGTTGAGTGATCAGTGGGCAGGGCCCACTAATAAAAGACACCACCACACTTGGCACTAATTAGCAGTGTCACTGAAGAGGCCAAGGATCCGAAACAACTCTCGCTATAGAAGGACTGTTTATGTAAAGTTAGAAAACAAAATATTATAGCAGAGCTATTGCTCTGCTATAGTTAAGATTAAGATCAGCTTTCTATTGAAAGCTAGACTCTACATGCTATAAAATCTACATGGTTACTTGCACTTCATTGAAATGTGGTATGCCTCATGGTGCTGCAAGATTCTTTAGTTATCTAAATTTGGAGCCAAAGGGTTCCCGAGGTAAAGCACCCCTCCAAAAACAGCTTTTCTTGAAGTTGAGAGATTCTGGCAACCCTCTTTTGTTCACAGATGGAGATCAATCTAGGCCTCAGATCATTGCACAGGATCTCCAATACATGAACAGAGTGCATGGCACCAACCAACCCTTTTGGAAAAAATCAAATATTTGAAGATTTTTGCTTCTATTAGGCTCACTGAAAGCCTCATGTGCTTCTCACTCCTAATAGAGTACACTGAGCATGCGCAGATAGAGGAGTTAACAGAACTGTTAGCAAGAAAATTGGGAGGCTAACTGGATAGCTCAAGTGGATAAAGAGTAGTCTTTTTGAACCTGACCCACCTAGAGAATATCAGCTTAAATTTCACTTTAGGCAGAAATCTGGAAAAGATTGTGAGTCATATTGCTAAAAATCTGTCTATCCATATTTGTTTGGGTTTTTTTGTGGGGAAGGAGTACTTATCACAGGGAATGGTGGGATGCAGTGGAGAAGGAGAGACATACAGTAACTCCTCGCTTAACATTGTAGTTATGTTGCTGAAAAATGCAACTTTAAGTTAATCCAATTTTCCCATAAGAATTAATGTAAATGGTGGGGGGGTTAGGTTCCAGGGAAGTTTTTTCACCAGACAAAAGACTATATATATAGTGTGTGTGTATATATATATATATATATATACACACACACACACACACACACACACACACACACAGAGTATAAGTTTTAAATAAACAATTTAATACTGTACACAGCAATGATGATTGTGAAGCTTGGTTGAGGTGGTGAAGTCGGAGGGTGGGATATTTCCCAGGGAATGCCTTACTGCTAAATGATGAACTAGCAATCGGCTGAGCCCTCAAGGGTTAACACATTGTTGTTAATGTAGCCTCACACCTCTACAAGGCAACACAAATGGAGGGAGGGGAGACAGCATGGCAGACAGAGCTACACCCCTGTGAGAGATAGAGAGAGATGTGCATTGCCCCTTTAAGTACGCTAACACCACTTTAAGTACATTGCCTTTTTAAGTAGATCTGCAAATTGAGACAGCAGCTTCTGCCAGCAAGGTCCCTCTGTCCTGAGCCCTGTCGTGTGTCCCCCCCCCCCCAACACACTCTATGGAGATGGGGCAAGCGGGGGGCAGAAGCAGGTGGGGAGGGGGACACCCTGACATTAGCCCCCCTCTTCTCCTTCCCCCTGCACAGCAAGCAGGAGGCTCTCCCAGGAGCAGCTCCAAGGCAGAGGGCAGGAGCAGCACATGGCAGTGAGGGGAGGGACAGCTGAACTGCTAGCACTTGATAGGCTGCTGGGCGGCTGCTGCACAGGGAACTTAGGGGAGCGGGGAGCTGATGGGGGGCTGCCAGTCCACCCTGATTCCAAGCCCCCACCAGCTAGCTCCAATGGGCTGCTCTTTCTGCAAGCAGCAGACAAAGCAGGCATCTGCCTAACAATGTTATAAGGGAGCATTGCACAACTTTAAACAAGCATGTTCTCTAATTGATCAGCAACATAACAACGAAACAACGTTAACCGGGACGACTTTAAGTGAGGAGTTACTGTACACATACGTCTTTTCTCACATGCTTAAAAAATTACTGTAACAACCAGGTAATAAAAAATAAATAAAAAAGAGGGCTAATGTTTTGGGACGTAGATCATGGATGAGGTTACTCTCATTGGCCCTGTTAGCAACTATACATTGCAAACATTTCACTATAACAATATGTACAAGAGGTGGGAGGAGCACATAGCAGCCATGTGGCCTTGTGGAAACATCATTGGACTGGGACTAATCCTAGCTCTGCCACTGGCCTGCTGGGTGTCCTTGGCCAAGTCACTTCACCTCTCTGTGCCTCATTTTCTCATCTGTAAAAGGGAGGATAATGATGTAACTTTGAAATATACCAATGAAAAGCACTATATAAAAGCTTGATCTTTGATCATTGCCTAGCCACAGTAGCATATCAACTTCAAACCTAGGTAAGAACTGCAACAAGCTCTTAGCAACATTTCCTTTCTGCTTAAAGAACTAGGAAATTAAATAGCAAAAAAACTTCATTAACATAGAGCTAAGATTGCCCAGTGATAGCATGTGCCCTTCCAGATTGTTGAGTTCAGCAAAACTCAAACTTCTGAAAGCCAGGAGATAGAGTTAAGGTAAATGTCCACACAACATTAACTTTGCCCTCTTTGAACAGTGCCCTACAACTCCCATAACACACACTCACATTGTAGTGGACAGGTGCTACCGGTCAGGAATCAGGGCCTGCAGCACAGCCAGGCTCATAGCTGGCCTATAATAGGCTGTCTGATTAGTTGGAAGAGGCAGCAGACTGGCTTTCAAGCCCAGCAGCTTACGATCTGCTCAAAGTATTTGCCCATAGCTATGATAGCACTTCTGCCTTTCTCAGGCCTGGCCTGGTCCCAACTCCTGTCTTGCTTCATTTCAGGTAAACTCGTTCTGACCCTTGGTTCTGGCACCAGGCTACTGACTGACCATGAGGCATGACTCCCCACGTCCTAGTCACATAACAATATCTGTGCTTGCCTTACACTCAAACACTTAGCCTACTCCTCTGAAAGAATAGCACACTTATCAATTTTAACAACCCCTTCACACTTACACAAAGGATACCACGTAAACCTAAGCTTCTTCTTACCCATCATTAAATCCAGATTGCTCTAATTGCATCTCAATACTGACCATACCCATAGCCAGAAAACACCAGTGCCCTACTATTGATACAGCCTATACAACACTGTATTGAAATGATGCAGACTGAATCCTCAAGTAGTTCTTTCTGTTGATAACACACATGTAGAGGCGGGGGGAGGGGGGAATCCGACCCAGATCTTCTCATATAACAATCACAGTTCTTCCAAGCTGCTCCAACTTATTCCTACATCACTCAACACAGCTACAACTACTCATAACACAATGAATGCAGAGGGAGTACATGCAGATACTTCCCAGTGACTCTAACTCTGCCTCTCTGGAGTTGGCAAAAGTAATTGCCTACACGTTAACTTTTGGGACATATGGCAATTTCCTGCCATATCCTTGGGAGACCTTATTGAATTAAGTTTAAGTATTTTGGGGGTCCATTGTATTAAATTAATGGTTTATATATTATTGTGGGCCAGGATTGTATGTAATCTTTTAAGGGGGAGATGTGATAGATGAGAGACCTGGGGGTTTAAAGGACTATATCGAACAATGTTCAAGACAAGAATGGACTTTTGGAACAAAAAGTGTTAAGTGATTTTCCTGACGAATATCTAGTGGGAGGTGAATGCAAATTCTCCACTTCCAATTATGCAAAAATCCAGCCTTTTGAAGGCACACCCTGAGTAGCGGGCCTTTGTCTGCTGATCACCTGTTACATGAGGCCAGAATCAAAGACTCAAGCTGTGTAAAGGAAAAACTGAACATTTCCTGATTGTTTCCTGATTCTAAATTTGAGAGAGTTATGAACTTGTAACCACAGGGAAAGCCCAGTTGTGGGTTTTGAAGGACTGACACCTACTGGAGCCCAAGGTTGGAATTGGGGTAACCTTTGACAAAGAACCTATATGCGTGCTCAAAAGCTTTATAGTTTCTAATGTTTTCCCTGCAATGGTTTCACGTTTAAAATAAACGGGCTTGCTTATAAAGAGCTGTGTGGTAACTTGTAAACTGTAGCAATTACGCTATTCATAACCTCTGGAGAGAAAGCAAAGTGTGGATGCTGGCCTGTTTAGGCCAGGAACTGTACAGCCTGACAAAACCCTGCTCAGGAAAGTGAGAGATGCAGGTCTCTGCCCAAGAGGCGATAGCTGAGGAGCAGAGAGCCTAGAGTGGATGCCCTTGGGGGATGGTGGAGGAAAATACAGGTGCAGTTGTCCTGAACAGACTTTTATTTCCTGGTTTTTGAAAGTCTGAGTTTCACGGAACTTGACATTCTGGAAGGGCACAAGCTATCACCAGGCAACCTCAGACATTCATGAATGAAGATTTTTTGCCATGTAATATATAAAATCTTCCCAAAACAAAGGTTAACCTGAAGTAAGCTGTTAAATATTATTCCCCCTAAGTACTTAACAGATATTGAGAATGTTACAGCTGACCAAAATGTCAAGTGCTGGAGGGCGTAACAGGAAGATTAACTAAAACAAATATGCTTGGGCTTTTCCACTATCCTACTCCTTTTGAAGGTCAATTAAACTCCTGTGCAGAGAGTGTAAAATGCTACTTGATAAGAATGTTTTATACCCACTTTGCACAGATGTAAGTGACTACACAAGGCACAGGACAACAGAATCAGGCCCACTGTGTGTGTTTCAGTAGGTGCTCTCCCCACCCACTTTTTTGGGGACAAAAGTCAACATTTTCTGCTGAAGGAAACATTTTCTGATCAGCTCTACTTAAGTCTACTTAAGGGAGTTTTAATTGAGCACATGAAGAGTTGTAAAGAGATAGTGACAGGAGGCTTAGCCAATCCAAACAAAATGACAGAATACCAAATCTGAAGATGAGAACTCTGAAGCAAACAGATAATAGATCAAACTGAAAAACACAGGCCAAGTTTGTGACAAAGGATCTATCAGGAGATCTTCTCCCCAGATTCTTTCATTCTGCACCTTTATATTTCATTGTTTCTCTTAATGGACCTTTATAATCACAATCAGAGCCTACCAAATCCCCTGCCTGTATAACCCCTGTTTAGATGCTTGAATTGAAGAGATTGTTGGGTTATTTTCCTTCCTATTACATTAATGAGGAAATCTTGGTGAATGCAAACAATGCTAAGGAAGAGCTGCATTTTGGTTCTGCTGTATTTACTGTTCTCATTTTCTACTGCTCTTCCCAGACATGGGTATTAGACAAAATAGTGTGACTAAGTAAAGAAAAAAGGAAAACCTCTCTTACCGACTCTATGAAACTGCCTTCTGAAGCGTATACCTCACAAGGATGAACTCCACATGCAAACAAGCTTGTTTCTATTTGTCCATTTAGTGAAATCAAAAGATGTTTTGTGAGAAAACAGAATATTTTGTTAAAGGAACAGTTAGCAACAGTATAAGCCTGACACAAAAGTCAATACAATCAAGGATCATCAATTTCATCAATGCCTCCAGTTGACATCAGCCTTTGATTTTGGTTTTTGCTGACTGACTGTTTATAATGGTGCCCTTACTTCATGCAGCAGCAACTAGTCCTGTTCTACTGCATATGTGAAGAGTTCAATTTGAAGGGACAGCATACGGGATGCACACTCTTGCATGGCGTGCTGCACAGCTCAAGGCAGATTCGCAAGGTGCCAGCACACACTTTGGGTGGAGGTAGGGGAAGAGCAGTCTCAAAGAGACAGTGAAAAAGCAAAGTATCCTTGGTTTTTCCTCCCTCATACAGTAGAGCCTTGTTAGGAGACACAAAGAGCTCATCTTTTGCCTCCATGGAGCAACTCCACAGCCTTGGGATAAGGAATCTTTCTTCCCTTCCTGCCACAACTTCCCAGCATCCAACCAGCCATCTGTCTGGGCTTAAGTCAGGGCTGAATTTGTCCCATTATAGAGCTGGCTAAAACTTTTCCATCAGAAAATTGAGGTTTGGGGCTAAATGAAGGTTTCAGTGAAAACTGTGTGCTTCCCGCTGAAAATATCAGGTTTTTTGTAAAATGTTAGTTAGGCTAAGCCATTGTGGTGCCTCACGGGAGTTGCAGTTTAGTTGCTTCATGTCCTCAGTCTCCTCTGTGGGCTGGGCTCCCCAGCAGGACTTCATTTCATGATGCACCATGGCCTTGGAACTCCCATGATGCACTAAGAGGTAAGATGATGGTGCATAATAGGTGATTAGTCAGACTAGGGATCTTGGCCTATAGAGAAAAATAGGAGCATGAGGTACCACCATACTGACATTTCCAAACTGAACTATTTTCAAGATTTGCAACAACAAAAAAACCCAACATTTGCCATGGAAAATTCATGAAAGTTTCATTTTTCCTTGAACTTTTCTGTGGTAACAAAATATTTTCCAACCAGCTGAGACCATTAGCTAGATTCCCTCTAGTTTGATCAGAAACCAGAGCACGAGTTCCATTGACTTGAATAAGAATTTAAGTATACAGTATTCTCAACGGAGATGCTTAGCTGCATCAGACAAAAATAAGCTATTTTAACTATTGTACACTGTCCCTAGACTAATGTAACACTTACTAAATTTGCTGAGAGGTGGAATATACAGACTGCCATTTTGCTATATAAATAAGAACTGGAGCTGCTACATTATTTTATTCAGCAGAAATTTGACATTAACTTCAGAAGATTTTTGGTCTTAGTTGCAGCACCTTTACTTTGCTAGATCTTTGATTGATAATAGAGGAATAATGGGAGGAAGATGGTGTTTCAGTGAAATCACTGGATTGGGACTCCAGTTTAGCTACAGACTTCCTGTGTGACCTTCAGCAAGTCACTTAATCTGTGTGTCAGTTCTCCATCTGTAAAATAGAGATAATGCTACATCACATGGGTGTTAGGATAAATCACTCTTATGTGAAGTGCTCAGATGCTATTATAAGCACCAGAGAAAATCCCCTAAGTAAACCATTAGACTACTAGCAATCTATAACATGCAGCACATTTTCTGGCACAAAGTGGGATGGATTTATTGCATGTTTACTGTTGATTGGACAGAATGTCATACATGTAGACTTGGTTACATGAATAGCTGTATCTTTGCCACTTCATTAGGCACCATTACTGTAAATAAAAAACATACATGACTTAAAAATATCCTCTGTTATTTCTGCAGGAAATTTGTTGTATTTGCATGATACAGTAGTTGCATTTCAGTTCCTATGCACTAGCCATGTTAATAATGGTTAAGGAAGACCCCTGTAAATTTTACATTAAGCTGACACTGTTTTCCTATTTGATTTTTCACTAGTTCTCCTGTTGTCCTGGCAGCAGCCGCTACTACCCCAGCCCTTAAAATAGCCGCCGGAGCCCCACCGCCACCTTCCCAGGGCTCCGGCAGCAGGGCTCCAGGGACGATTTAAAGGGTCCGGGGCTCCAGTAGCCGCTATCGCTCCGAGCCCTTTAAATCATCCCTGGAGCCTGCTGGAGCGCTGGGGTAGCGGTGGCGGGGCTCTGGTGGAAATTTAAAGGGCCAGGAGCTCACCCGCCGCTTCTGCCCTGGCCCTTAAAATAGCCGCCGGAGCACCGCCGCCACTACTCCAGGGCTCCGGCAGCAGGCTCTGGGGACGATTTAAAGGGCCCGGGGTGGTAGCGGCAGCTGGAGCCCCAGGCCCTTTAAATCACCGCCCGAGCCCCTGGCTGCCACTGCTATCCGGCAGCGCTGCTCAGGTGGCGATTTAAAGGGGTCGGGGCTCCCACTGCAACTACCCTCCAGGGCCCTTTAAATCACCACCCGAGCCCCGCTGCTGGAGCCCTGGGGTAGCAGCCGCAGGGCTCTGGCGGTGATTTAAAGGGCCAGGGGCTCCCGGCTGCTGCTACTGCAGCAGAGCCCTGGGCCCTTTAAAGCTCTGCCAGAGGCTGGGGCCCCCTCCGATGGTGATTTAAAGGGCCCGGGTCTCCCAGCTGCTGCTACCACAGCCCCAACCCCGGGCCCTTTAAATCCTGATTTAAAGTGCCCGGGGATTTAAAGGCCCTGCCTCTTCCTGTAGAGGCCATGCCTCTTCTGGTTGAGCCCCTCCCCCCCCCCCCCCAAGGACTCCAGAGTACCGGTAAGTCCCTTAAGTTACTTTCACCCCTGCTCACAGCTAACTTTAGGTGTGTAACCACCACACAGAGGAGTCTTTACTTCCTCTTGTCTGCCAGCCTTCTGGATTTCAAGCCCTGCACACTACACATTATCCTTCTCTCTTTATGTCCATGCACACACATGCACACTTTTAAAAACTGAAATAAAAAAAGTTTTAAATAGCTGTTTTGTTCCAAATATTTTATACCAATAAAGAGAACAATGGAGAGACATACCTAAATGCCAGATTTAAACAGGTGCATTTTTATTGGTTTAAGTGGAATTGCACCTGTTTTGATTAAATTATGTTACACCACTACCATTTTACTAGCATAACTCGTGATTAGCAAGTCTACCATTAGATTTTGTCTTGGACACTGCTCTCTGTGTTGCAATAACCTTGACGTTTACAGTGAAGACTCCTGTCATAATGTGGTTCTTCCATCTGGGCAATACTCAACTAATCTAGATTATGTTGGGCCACTAAGATTGTTTTGGTGACTCACCTTGATCCTCTTATTTCAGTAGTTGCTATCCACTTCATGGGCAACTACATATGGTTTGTGAACAAATAGCTCTGTAATAGGAGGCACCCCACATATCTATATTCTTCTTGGGGCCTGAGTTTTAGCAGCTCATTTTTGTGCTTGGGCATTAAGGCTCAATAAGGATATAGCCTTGCTGTTGCATGACTTAAGAATCATACCCAGAAACCTGTGATTGGTCCAAGTCAAGACTGTTGAAGCCCTGCAGCACCTTTTCATAGACCATCATCATGTAAATCAAAACCTAAACTATTTTTGATCTAAACTACCTTAAGATGCCTCATAATCTTTAGCCCAATGATTAGGGAATTCAGTCAGGATGTTGGACACCCTGATTCAATTCCCCTCCCCCCCCCCACATGCCTGATGGATGGGGAAGGGATTTGTGATGCTTCCCAGGGGTTCTCAGGGTCATGAGGCACCTCCCCACCACCTGCCCTTAGCATGAAGGAACCACTACCCTCTGGCAATACAAGCACTACTTTCCAGGCCTCGCTCTCTGTGTGCAGGTTAGCAATAGGCATGCAACAACCACTGTGTCCTCCAAGCATCCCTCTGGAGCATTCAGCCCCTGTTCTGCTCTACATACTCATAACTGCTATTCCCAAAGGAATATTACACGTCACATTATAGGATTCAACTCAGGATCACCATTTCACTTAACACACAGCACTTTATATAAAGAGATATACAGATCACATTATGTAGATATATTGACAACAATAAGTTTATCAAAGACCAGAGACAAGTATTAGTGAGAATATTGGAAACAAATGGTTACACAAGACAATCATAACATGCTTTCCAGACCCTAACAAAATAACTTACCCTAAGTCCTTCCCCTGCATTTTCAACCAAATTGGTTGAGATTCCTTCTCATAAGATCTAGATCACTGGCAACTTGTCCTCACATATTGAAAGAATGAGGGTGTACCTCCATATCCCCTTGTTATACCACCAAAAAGTCCATTCTCCTTACATGTAAGCAGTGCTTTCCCCTGCTGGTTCCCTTCTTCCTGTAAATTTTCTCTTTAAAGATTTCAGTCTTTCATTAGCACTTGGCCCAGACTGTAAATGCATACCCATTGTGAACTATACAATACTTAATTTCAGTGTAAACAGACAAACATTTCTTGAAAGAAAGCCTGTGTTTTTCACCTTTCTGGTGACCAGTCCCTAGTCACAGACCTTACCATCATTTTTAATATTATAGATATACACACACAATCTTTTGGCAATGATCATAATTACCATTCTGACAGGCTTTCACATTAATTTCATTATACATGAAATTCTTTTGGTGAAACCAGGGGATCCCTGTACCCCTCTGCCAGCTGGTATCCGGAAGCTCCTGGGTCATAGGATTTGAACTGGGGTTTCCCTACCTTAGTAGGGAACCACCAGGGCCAGCTCCAGGCACCAGCTGAGCAAGCAGGTGCTTGGGGCAGCCAAGGGGAAGGGGCGGCACGTCGGGCTCTTCGGCGGCAATTCGGCGGAGGGTCCCTGTCCCTCTCGGAGGGAAGGACCTGCCGCTGAATTGCCACCAAAGAAGAAAGCGGTGCAGTGGAGCTGCCGCTGATTGCGATCGCGGCTTTTTTTTTCTTTTCGCCGCTTGGGGCGGCAAAAACCCTGGAGCCAGCCCTGGGAACCACTGAGCTATAGGGAGATTCTGATGTGTGTCTCCAATTGAAGTTGTTTCACTTTCCTTAAATAAATATGCATTAGGCCTGAGAGAATGACTCTTTAGAGCCCAGATCCACAAAGGGACTTAGGCGCCTAGAGTCCAATTTGAGTTTCATTTACACCATGGGTAACTCCATTGTGGATGAGATCTGAATCATTTATTTTCTAGTCTATGATATGCATAGCAAGGTTAAACCATAAAGAAGAATGGAAATAGGAAAATAGACATCATGCTAGCGGACATTTTACTTAACCTGTACAAAGAGAGCAGCAACCTCCTGTTCATTCATTCTTGTATCTTTCTTACAAGCAATTATATTTAAAAACAAATAACCCTCATAAATAGGTTTCAAATCAACAAATTTCATCTGAGTGAATTCTGATAGATCATATCAGGTCTATGAAGACAGTGAAGTCTCTTTTTCCCCCTAATATCTGTATCTCCAACACTTGAAGTACTTAGGAAAATGAGAAATGCAAACTTCCTAACAGGCTTCTTGTTAATCATTAAAATAGCTATAACATCTTTAAACACTTAGCAAAATGGTTTCTAGTGGTACAGAACAGTTTCCCAGAATTTGACATTATAACAAAGGGGTTTTTGGGAGAATCACAAAAATGTATTTGTGCAATGGACATAGAAACTTAACTGTAATCACTTCTTATGAGATGTCAGAAATATTTCATGTATTTGCATGGTCCAAATTCTATTTTCTTAATGAATGTAGCTCCATTGTATTGCAAAAAATCTACGCTGATATGCAAGCAACCTGGTCAAACATGCAAGATTCCAGTGAATGATCCAGCAATTATTTCTCACTTGCTGTATTGCTATATAGGAAACATCTTTACAGAATACAGAAGTTTGGACACTGAAGTCATCACAGAATAGCAAGAGTGAAAGAGACATTCTGGAAGAACTAACATCAGATGAGAAGGGACATAAGTCTGAGGACTAAATTCCAACTCTTAAAAATGGAAATTTGCTCTGTGTTAAATCATAGAACTGGAAGGGACCTCGAGAGGTCATCTAGTCCAGTTCCCTGCACTCGTGGCAGGACTAATTATCTTGACCATTCCTGACAGGTGTTTGTCTAATCTGCTCTTAAAAATCTCCAATGATGGAGATTCCACAACCTACCTAGTCAATTTATTCCAGTGCTTAACCACTCTGACAGTTAGGAAGTTTTTCCTAATGTCCAACCTAAACCTCCTTTGCTGCAACTTAAACACAATGCTTCTTGTCCTATCCTCAGAGGTTAAGAAAAACAATTTTTCTTCCTTCTCCTTGTAACAACCTTTTACATACTTGAAAACGTATGTCCCTTCTCAGTCTTCTCTTTTCCAGACTAAACACGCACAATTTTTTCAATCTTCCCTCATAGGTCATGTTTTCTAGACCTTTAATCATTTTTGATGGTCTTCTCTGTACGCTCTCCAATTTGTCCACATCCTTCCTGAAACGTGGTGCCCAGAACTGGACACAATACTCCAGTTGAGGCCTAATCAGAGCAGAGTAGAGTAGAAAAATTACTTCTCGTGTCTTGCTTACAACACTCCTGCTAATACATCCCAGAATGTTCGCTTTTTTTGCAACAGTGTTACACTGTTGATTCATTTAGCTTGTGGTCCACTCTGACCCCAGATCCCTTTCCGCAGTACTCCTCTCTAAGCAGTCATTTCCCATTTTGTATGTATGCAACTGATTGTTCCTTCCTAAGTGGAGTACTTTGTATTTGTCCTTATTGAATTTTATCCTATTTACTTCAGACCATTTCTCCAGTTTTTCCATATCATTTTGAATTTTAATTCTATCCTCCAAAGCACTTGCAACCCCTCCCAGTTTGGTATCATCTGCAAACTTTATAAATGTACTCTGTATGCCATTATCTAAATCATTGATGAAGATATTGAACAGAACTGGTCCAAGAACTGATCCCTGTGGGACCCCACTCATTATGCCCTTCTAGCATGACTGTGAACCACTGATAGCTACTCTCTGGGAACAGTTTTCCAACCAGTTTTGCACCCACCTTATAGTAGCTCCATCTAGGTTGGATTTCCCTAGTTTATTTATGAGAAGGTCATTCAGGACAGTATCAAAAGCTTTACTAAAATCAAGATATACCACGTCTACTGCTTCCCCCCATCCACAAAGCTTGTTACCCTGTCAAAGAAAGCTATTTGTTTTTGACAAATCCATGCTGACTGTTATTTATCATCTTATTATCTTCTAGATATTTGCAAATTGATTGCTTAATTATTTGCTCCATTATCTTTACGGGTACAGAAGTTAAGCTGACTGGTCTGTAATTCCCTGGGTTGTCCTTATTTCCCTATTTATAGATGGACACTATATTTGCTCTTTTCCAGTCTTCTGGAATCTCTCCAGTCTTCCATGACTTCCTCAAAGATTATCACTAATGGCTCAGAAATCTCCTCAGTCAGCTCCTTGAATATTCTAGGATGCATTTCATCAGGCCCTGGTGACTTGACATCTAATTTGTCCAAGTAATTTTTAACTTGTTCTTTCCCTATTTTATTCTCTTCTGATCCTACCTCATTTTCACTGGCATTCACTGTTAGACGTCCAATCACCACCAACCTTCTTGGTGAAAACTGAAACAAATACGTCATTAAGCACCTCTGCCATTTCCACATTTTCTGTTATTATTTTTCTCCCCCTCATTGAGTAATGGGCCTATCCTGTCTTTAGTCTTCCCCTTGCTTCTAATATATTTGTAGAATGTTTTCTTGTTACCCTTTATGTCTCTAGCTAGTTTGATCTCTAGCCTTGGCCTTTCTAATTTTGTCCCTACATACTTGTGGGTTTTTTTTATATATTCATCCTTTGTAATTTGACCTAGTTTCCACATTTTGTAGGACTCTTTTTTGATTTTTAGATCATTGAAGATCTCCTGGTTAAGCCAGGGTGGTCTCTTGCCATACTTCCTATCTTTCCTTACAGCTGCAAATACTCAATGTATAGTTCTAGGATTATTAGGAAATTAATCATAATTCCATGAGACTATCTGACTTTTTTCCTTTGTGTTTCAGATTATTGTTTGTGACTAAATAATGTGTTTCAGGAACTCCAGTTTGGTCAGATATTTTGAATCTTTGTCAAAATTAGCCAAACACATACACATACTTCTATTTTTCTCTTGAAGAGGAGATCATGTTTCGCTCATAGGCGCTCCTTCATTACATCAAAAAGGCAAGATTCGTAGCTTCAGAGGTTGTTGAAAGTCAGGAGGTCTGTGTGTCAAAGAGCAGAGGACATCATAGAAAATGTACAGCCACACTCTGCAAGGAAAAGTCCTTGCAGTGACATAGTTCATACTAAAACAACAAGGAGTCTGGTGGCACCTTAAAGACTAACAGATTTATTTGGGCATAAGCTTTCGTGGGTGAAAAACCTCACTTCTTCAGATGCATGGAGTGAAAGTTACAGATGCAGGCATTATATAATGACACATGAAGAGAAGGGAGTACCTCACAAGTTTCCTTTAAGACAATAAATTGAATCCTGAACTGGCCTAAGGTCACATTTTCATGACATATCAGAATATCATGAAACCCAACTGTAAAGACTTAGTTGGTATTTCCCAAAAATGGTGCAAGACTTTTGGAGCTCAAGGAAAGCCATTCACAAAATCAACAATAACTACTATCCTTATGTATAAGCAATAACCAGATACAAAGAACACTGGAAATAAAAAGGCAATTACCCTTAGAAATGAAGAACAGGTTCAACTGGCTGTAGATCTAATTGCCACAAGCAAACTTCTCTGAACTCTTGGTCTGGTGGAACATTGTTATTAGAATGAATAAAATTTTTGTTATAGTGGCACCTGCTAGCATTTCTGTAGTTGATGGTCTGTCAGAGTTTCCATTATAAACCTGTATTCTCAGGAGTTTAACACTGCTATAAAATATTGCTCTGAGCTGTAACTTTAGAATACAAGACTCAGATGTGGATCTTTTATACCCTATTTCATTTAAATCACTTCAGCGTAAAGTACGTAAGCGCACAATATAAGTGTCTCCTATAAATTCAAAATCATCCATTTTTTTAAAATTAGTAAGATTGACTGAGCTCATTTCATTCTTCCTCATGCTCCTTGACACTTTTTACTCTCCTTCCTATTCCATCCACTCCTCTGTCATCATTCTTCCCTCTCAATCGCTATACAAACTTGTCACTTTCTACAGAGACATGTCTGCCTGTGAAAAAGCCTTGTTGTGGGTTGTCTACCCTGGGGGGTTTTGCACTGGGGTAGCCATATTAACAGAAATGTGCTGTACTGATGGAAAAAAAGATGCCTGTGCAGTTTTCCCTGTGGCATCACATCTACCCTAAGGATCTGGACAGATTCAGCACCTGTACAACTACACAAATGCAAAACACCCTTATACTGACAAGCCCATTTGTAATTCTGCTCCTCCTCAACTCTTCCTCTTTTCAAATACTATCTGAAAAATATAGCTTTTACTTCCCTGCCCCACCTCAGTTCCTCTTCCATTGTTATTTATCTATATGTAGAAAAAATATTTTTAATAATAAGAGTGAAAGTGCCATGTAGATTGAGGGTGGCTGTACACAGAGGGGGAAAAAATCTAAGGAAGTTATGCCATTATTAATTCATTTATTCAAAGATATTTAAGATTTAGTTTATAAAAAAGTGTCTGTTTTTTGTTTTTTATTCTTCAGGATTGACTATAGGTGCAATCCTGCTGTAAATACTCCCTTCCCCTAATCTAACTTGCATTTATGACATTGTTTATGCCACCCACACATTTTTCTAAGTTGATTGGTGTGACAAGTTGTCATATTATTTACTTCTGATGTTGAAATAACAGCTCTGTATTTTGTAAATAGGTCACAAGTTGGTAAAAAGCTGAATGCTAAAATAAATGAAGGGCCAGGATATGAATTTGAATGAACTAGAACACTTCTAACTAAGAAGAGGTGAAGATTGTTGAATAGCACATTTCTTTTTGCCTCATTGTCCATTACCAATGAAATGGACATAAGGCTGAAGTGACCTCTGTAGTAATTTATTTACATGTTAAGAATAAAAGTGCTGTATTTTGTTCAAGTCCAAACCTAGACTGTACTTTTTTTTTGCTGTGGATCAGTTTAATAGGGAAATAACTTGTCTCTATTTTATTTTAGAGTACTAATTGCTAATGATGAGATGTTTGGACCTGATCCTGCAAAGTGCTTTGTGTGTCCTGAAAGATAAGAGCCTTAAATACAAGTTAAGGAAAGTCAGGGAGCACCTTGCATTGTCATATCCTTTGTTTGGATAAGCATCCAAAACATTTATTCAAATCTCTTTAGCTATATGACTAAAATTTCACATGATCCAGCTCTTGCTAAGATTTCCAGTATTTCCATATTCCATCTCATTGCTACTTTGGTTATTTATTTTTGTCAGTGCTTTCTATGAGAAAACTAGTCAAGTTTTAGTCCTATACTATCTTGCAGCGTCTTTCTGGGAGTGGTGTAAAACCCATGATTAGTCTTTATTTTAAGCAGGACCGGCAACAATAGAGCAGGTTGGAAAATTACAAGAATACTAATGTCCAAGCAAATGTGCAAATATTTGGCACAAGCCAAATGTAAAGGCCCAATATGTAAAATTTTTAAATTAGAGGGAAACATAAAGACAAAGCACAGTTTAGTTTAGGTGTTTCTCACTCTATAGAGGGGACTGTCCTACTCCCATTCTACCCCAGAAGGAACATTAACCAGTGGAGCAGCCTCTGGCAGTTGCCAAGGGACCAGGGAAGGCCAGAGGGTTCACAAGGAAGACTAGAGCATAGAGCCTCCACATGGATAGGTGTTTTCTGAAGCTGATTTCCAGAAATCGGGAGGAGAGGAGGGAAGAGAGAAAAATCTAGTCAACAAAAAAGGAGTTTTTTATATGGGTCTCTCTCATGAGGGGGCAATCTGACCCCCATCATTTCTGAACATGGCAACACTTAATGGGGCAGATCCCAGTTTTAAACCAGTGAAGGAGGAGGAAATCATGTTAGGTTAATATTAGCAGAGTTTAAGATTCAAGACTGAGTGATCAGCTGATAAGTCTTAAATCTGGTTTTGGATGTAAATGCACTTGGAGTAAACAAGTACGTTGGTGAAATCATTATGGCCTCTCTGCATTACTCACAGATAGAGTGGCTTCCAACTGACACAAGCTTACCACCGCTGCAACTGCCTCAGGGAGAGATCTGGGTTCAATTCCTAGCTCTGCTTCAGAGTTCCAATAACACCTGAATAAATCACTCACTCTTTGTGCCTCAGTTACCCATCTGTAAAAGGGAGACAGCGCAAGGAAGAGTTACTATCTGGCTTGACAAATTGACAAATCTGAGGAACTGTCCCAGACTGAGGTGTCAATAAAGGAGATTTTGGAACAAATCGATAAGTTAAACAGTAATAAATCACCAGGACCAGAAGGTATTCACCCAAGAGTTCTGAAGGAACTCAAATATGAAATTGTAGAACGACTAAGTATGGTATGTAATCTATCACTTAAATCAGCCTCTGTACCAGATGACTGGAGGGTATCTAATGTAATGCCTGTTTTAGAAATGCTCCAGAGATGATCTTGGTAATTACAGGCCAATAAGCTTGACTTCGGTACCAGACAAATTGGTTGAAAACTATTGTGAAAAACATAGGTTCTGGAACTAGGGGTGCGGGGGGCACTGCCATGACCCGTGGCTTGAAGATGTTGATGGGTTGGACCCCCCTTCTGGGGTGCTACCTGATGTACTGGGATTTCACTGAGCTGCTCTTGCTCAACCAGCCAGGGTTCCCTCTCTCTGCTTTGCTGAATTAGGCTCTTTGGCCTCTTGCAGCGCGCGCACATACACACAGGTAGGGCCACACCCCGCTGCAGTCACAAACTGAAGTCCGCTCTGTGTGAGAGGACTCCCCCAGCACTCACGTGCCCACCTTATCTCCTTTTGGGAGATAAATCCAAAATAATACTGTCTTACGCTGTATCGAAAAATCTACACAGCCCGAGCTTCAGGTAAGAGAATTTTGACATGCAGTGCTGGCAATTAGAAAAAGCATGGCTTTATTTACAAACTGATTCAAATAGATATTTACTGATTTATAAAAATGAGCCCATCATAGGTTGTTTACTTGAGTTAGTTTGCTACTTCTAGATGTGTTCAGGTGATAATTCATATCACCAGTAGTTTTGCTTGGGATCAGATGTACCAGAGTGCCAAATGAACCTTAAGTACTAGTACGCATAATGCAGCTAAAAGGAAATTCAGAGTGTGGCAGAAATGATCCACAATTGATAGCTGACGTGAGCTGATTTTAGGTCATGATAGACCACATAAAACCACATCGTTGTTGGTAATCTGTAAATTTATGTTAGAGGAAAAAAGTAAAGAAGTTTTGAAGTTAAAACAGGATTCTATAGCTTTTTATAGGCAAGTCATTCTTGCTCATTAAAAAACCTCATTCTTGTTAAACAGGGTTCTTGGACTATATCAACAAAGGCACTCAGACATTGCAATGCTCAGTGTTGGAATACTTAATTTTAGATACTTGGCCACCCAATGGAATCCATATCCCCAAGTTAGGGACCCAGGCTCCCCTATGCAAGGCATGGAGAGAGTTTAGGCCTCTAAGAATTGGATCTACAAAAACCAGCATGCTCAGCAGAGAGCCATCTAAGCTAGCCAACAGTGGCTGAGCCAGGATTTGCAACCATGGAGGCCAATGGGTAATTGGTGGTGGGGGCTGGAGACTGAGTCCACCCCACACTCACCTGGGTGTGGAAGCTCCCATCCTGCAGGCTGGGTCTAGCTCCCAACTCTGGATGTTGCAACACTCGGTCCCAGTTCCATTGAGATTGGATGAAAAGTGCTGACTCTAGAATTTTGTAGTGAATGAGTCTGTTGCTTGTAGGAACCCTTCTTTGTTTATGGGAGAAGATGGAATGTGTGTAGTGAATAAGTAAAGAGACTGCATGTAGAGAAGGATGATTTTGTGGTTAAGGCTGTTGAGTGCCACCCAGGAAAACTGGATTTTAACACTGCCTCTGCTACAGAAGTCCTATGCGATGCTAGGCAAGTCATTTGAACCAAAATTTCACCTGTTTAATTGTGTTCCTGACTTCAGGTGTCTCAAGTTCAGAAAATTTGGGGTTCTAGTTGCCTAAGGACTGAGCTGTTATAGCTATAAACTGAAGTCAATTGGGACTCAGTTTTGAACACAGGAAGTGCTATAAAAATGCTAAGCACTCTGAAAAAGTTAGATAAAATTGTCAGTGTCCATTAATTTTGTGTGCCCAACTTGAGACACCTTGGGCCTATCTCTGTCTGTATAAAAGGGATAATGCTGCCTCACCTTACAGAGGTATTAAGATAAATTCATACATTAAGTGAAATATTCATACTATGATGGAAGCACCATGAAGAAATTGATAGTTCTATATTCAGAGCAGGTTTTGAATAGGGTTCTGTAAATAAAGACAGGGGCCAGAGATGGAATGAGTATGAAGAGAAATATTGAATAACTACTTATTCTGTGAGCAGCATCCATCCTGTGTGCTGAATGATGCAGGGGAAACATAATGTGATCATATAATTGAAGACTATCATAATGCATACTCACAAGGGAAGCCAAGTTTAGGTTGTCCAGGCAACCTTAATTCTAGCATTTCCTAACTTCTGAGTGCTTGACTTTGCAACCTTAACATTAATAGTTCTTTTGTATTTAATTTCATAAGTAGGCTCAGACGTTAAAGCTGCCATATGCTATTTGGATGCTTAATTGCCATTAACATTGATGGGGGTGGAGGGAAAAAAACAACAGTGGAAGACTTTCCAATTACTTCAGTAGTCTTAACTTTATATTCCACCTGTTTTCTCATTATGATAGTACTCACTCACTATGAATTTAAGTAAATAAGCGATTGCATACTTAGAATATTCTATATACCTATTAATACATGTGTTTTCTTATTCAGACTCCCTGTAAGTGTGGAATGACAGTAGGCAGCAGGGATCCCAGCATGGGATTTTTTGCCAAGTTGCTTTATCAAAGCCTTCGGAGGTATTCATGCCTTTAAAAAAAATAAAAAATAAAAACCCTTAATAAGTAGAAATTGCTTTATTAACAGCTGAAAGTATTTTGCTAAAGTTTGCCAAGGATCAAAGTAAACACCAGCCCAGATTGGATGCCAACAAGGAGGCAGAATCAGGTTAGTGATATTGCTGCTACAGTTACCACAAGTAAAATAAAATGAGAAACAATGCTGACAGTTTAAAAGTGAACACTTTTGTACTTATGACACCATGAGAAAAATGCAAGTGTCCTAAAAATCTTTTTAATTTAAACAGATTACCATTATGCATTATTCATAAATGGTTATTGCATAGCATCACTAAAGGGCTGAGTTAAGGTTGTGAGGGTGTTTAATTATACATCTCCACACTAGCATCTTTGGACATTTTAATCTTACCTCAATTCTTAATTTCCTGGGTTTGTTATGCTTATTTTAGGGATATTTACAACATCCCTGTAATTCCTTCCCCACCCCCACTCCAGAGAAATATTCTACTGTAGCTCCATTTTAGTGTGGTGTTTCTCTGAAAACTAAACAAAATAAATATTTTCAGTTTCCTTATCATGCATCCTGAGAGAATAATAGAATTCAATTACAAACCCTGGTAGAGCCAAGATTTTAGTCTTATCTATATTTCACTTTGGAATGGTAAAATGCATCTATTCCATGATAAATAATCCTTGAATGTTCAGGCACAGAGCCACAGCAAAAAGAATTCTGGATAAACCACTTGGAGTTTGTTAATAATCAAATGTAGGAAAATTAGAATGTTTGTTTTGAAATGTATATGATTTATATCAAGAGCTCAGCATCATTAAATGCAAAGCCTTATTCTTATTTACAGTATGGTGCATTTATGTTACTCAGCAGGTGGTACATGAAATATGAAAGGACTCCATGATTGTAAAACTAAACTGATTCTTTATTAAGAGAACCATTTATAAAGGTGCTGCAACTGCAGCTAGCATTCAAGCCATGTGCATGAACAAATTGAGTTCTTGGTGCCTTATCCAAATTCTCCCCTTGTGTAACCTGCTGTGCTCCTCCCTCCAACTTCAAAGGGACATGTCTTTCTTCCTATACAAGTAATGAAGTACAAGTGACAAGTAATAGCAGTGGTGCTGCTGGAAACTGAACAACAAAATCACTGGGAATTTGAGATACAAAAGATGCAATGAAAATGAAACAAAATTCAAGACCCATGAGTGCAATTCTTATATTGGTGAACTCTTACTCAAACAAGTAGCCTTACTGTAACCATTTTGAATACAAGTGAAGCCCCGCTTTCCACATCACTAATATAAAGAGTCAGTGGGACTACTCATGGGTGTTCATATTGTGAGTAAAGGTTATACACTTTGGCCCTTAGTGTTGCTAACATCAAGCGATAAGTATACAGAATCCATTCTATATACAGATACCTGAAAAATAGGACAATGTACATAAATTCCCTAATAAAATATAAAACAAACTGTGTGGGTGGACACATTCTCGCCTAGTGAATTATAGAACCCAAAGCTGTAACTATTAAAAAGGTTTCCCCAAGAACAGAGCTTCATTAGAAGCAATACTACAGTTGAGTGCTATTTAATTTCACCAGCTGTTAATTACTGGTGGATTGGGAATAGTGCTCTTAAAAAAAAGGCATTTAAATCAAAGCATGAAGTATCTTTAATTCAATACTGTATTCAAGGTGATCCAACAGGAAATCATGATCAAGAATGTTAAAAATCCACCAGACTTATCAAAAGAATCAAGGCTGCTACTCTGAAACCTGTCAAAAGAATCAAGGTAGATATTCAACAGAATACAAATGGGTAAGGAACATTTCTGAATATAAAATTTACTGACGTGGTAACAAAGGGTTAAGAAATGAAACTTTATTGCTCCAAATGTAGTGTTTTCCAGTATTGTTTCTAGTTGCTTAGTTTGATTTTAAATTAGGACTGAAAATGACCTTTCCCTCTTGTAAATGGGCTCATGGGATATTTTGTTGACATTCTGTATGTTAAGTAGTTAACCTTGCAAGGTACATTGCTTATGGTGTTACTGCTGCAGCATTTTGTTTTAATAAAAGCTCTTGTTACTGAAAGTAAATGCATATGTTCTCACTTTATGTCTGCTGGAACTATCAGTCCATTACCATTCACTACCCCTTTAACTCATTCCTTTAGGTCTAAAAACAGACCTGTTTCCATTCAAAATTACAAGTAACGTAAGGAAATGTTTTGTTTTTTTTTAAACTAGGAAAAAAAATCTTTGCCTTTAATCAATACTAAAATTACAGCAAGGAGTGTGAATATGGACTATGGAACAATTTGAAGGAATGGTCTTTTTAGATTTAAATACTCCCCCCCCCCCGTAGCCAATAAAACTCTTGAAAACCTCAGACTCCTTTGTTACTATGTAAAGAGTATAATAGTTTCCCTCCCTACCATACTACAAGTAAATTGCACTCTAGTTACAATGTTTGTATATGCAAAATAAGATGACTTTATGCTATTAACTGTATGTGTCACAAGCATATCCCTCAATACACATCTCCCATGAAGCCTACCATTGCTAATATGCCAAGCAATGAAGTAGTCACCCTTGTTTACGGACAGTAAAATACATTCTGCATTGCTTTGTGATAAATCCTTTGTCTGATTTCTAGATATATCATGTGTCAGAATGGTGTCCGCTCATTTAGGCCCCAAATTAGGAAAGTACTTAAGTACATACCTAACTTTAAGCATGTGCTTAAAGACCTATGGAAATGGATGGGACTACTCAGATGCTTGAAGTACAGTACATGCTTGAGTGATTCAGTCAGTCAATGAGCCCTTAGGCCCCTCTTCAGAAAAATAAGCACATTCTGAAAGTTAAAGTATGTGTGTTAGTACTTTGCTGAATTGGGGCCTTGGATTACCTGTCCCATGGAGTTAGCTTTCTTCTGCAAGTTTTGAAGAACACTGAGTATACCATTGTCACTCAGATAGAACAATAGTCAGACTACATAGCAGCATTATTAAACAAATCAAGATTGCACATATACAGGCCATGTTCTGTTCACTTAATACCTTAGGAATGCAGTAAATACTGAGCTAACATTATTTAGTTATCTTAGGAAACTGACAAACGTTTGCAGGGTGACCGATACACACTGGTATGTGAGAAACACATAAGGAATGTGTAATGTGTAAATAACCCTACAACAGAACTAGTTTTACCAAAGCAGTTTGAAGGAATTATTAGTGCACATGGTTTATGACAACATATTTTAAATTTAAAAGGTGGTATTTTACAATGGCTTTTTACTGCCTTGATGGCTCATATGTTCTCTCTTCGCATCTGGATAGAGGAATAGGTACTCTGCCAGATTTTCTTTCAATGCATAAGATGAATGGGTAAATAAGAAGACATATTGTAGGAGGGCATTAGGTCAGTATTCATTCTACAACCTATTTTATAGTTAGAGATTGTGCATATATATTTGCATCTTACCTTCAAAGTGAAAATAGAGGTTACACAATGTAAACAAGTCTTTATTCTGATCCATCTTAATACTTGCCAGATGTAAGGGGAACAAGAGAACACTTTCTCAGGCTACTGTTATGGCCAAGTCTAACCTCCCAAGAGAGACTTTTTCAGAGATCAGTTCCTTATGCTCATAAAACAAATGAGCTTGTGTGAACCTGTTCTTAGTAGCTGCAGAGTTAAACTATGCATGACTCTTGACTGCTCATAGTATGAGCAGATTTCAGTGTTCCATGAGTAATTTTTACCTTTGTGCTAATATTTAGGTTTTCTTGTGGCTATTTAACTGTGTAGTAATACAATCTAGCATATTTATAATGCATAATTACTCTAGCCCAGAAGAATGAATGGCTGGTTAGATGTAAAGAATCAGCACTGTTATAAAGCTCACTTCACCCAGTTTTATAAGCGACAGGGTTTTCTTCATGAAGTTTTTCATAATTTTCACCCCCTTATTGTTTCATATGCAGGTTTTTAAGCCAGTATTAGTTCATAGCCATAGCAAAAGATTAAAAAAATAGAGAAATACATCCCCCTACAATTTAAATTACACCTCTCATTATATAGGACTTCTCACACAGAGATCTCAAAGCACTTCCTATCATTATCCCCATTTTACACACCAGGAAACTGAGACACAGGGAAAGCTGCAATTTGGCCAAGGTCACGGAGCAAACCTGTGGCAGAACCAGGACTTGAACCTTATTCTCCCAAGTCCCATTCCAGGGCCCTATTCACTAGGCCACCTGATCCACAGTTTAATCTTTTGGCTACAGTGCCTGCTGCTGTTCTGCTTAAGCACAATTATGCTACACTGAAGCAGCTCAGCACAGTACAACCCATCAATAAGGAGAAGCAATAGTATTCCTAGCTTGAAATATTCAGTATTTTCTCCTTCTATGCAGTCTGCACTGTGTCCAGGTAAGACAATCTATAACAATGCTAAAGCCTAAACATCAGCTGCCAGAAAAATTGGAGATCATGCCTATGAGAGAGACAAGAGGTGGCATTCTGTGATTCTGCCAAGAGAAGAAAGTTGTAAGAAACAAGACAGACAATCTCTAGTAAAGGTTATGGACTCTTTTGGATCTAATCTAGATTAGCTGTTGCTAGACTGTGCATCGGGAGATTAACCCATCAGATGTTTGTGACTGTATCTTGCTAACATACAAACAAATAAAACCAAAGAGCAATACTACTTAATAATCTTGAGACAGTGTAAGCGGTACTTCGATTATTTGGTGTCATTTTGATCAGACGATTGCATTATGATACATTGAATTTTACTTTATTGTGCACTCCAGAGGGGACTGATGTCCCTTATACCAATGGGCCCTTTGAAATACATTGATACTGTCTTAGTCTGCTAATTTAGAATCCCATAAACTATCAGTTAAGTGGGAATTACATGTTAATCAAAGACTGAAATTAACAGGCCAAATTCCGGCCTCCTCCGATCTTGAGTTTTGGGGACCATATGAAGTGGTGTGGGGCAACTGTGTCTCTCACACACCGCAGAATAACATGATGGAAACTGAGTAGAAATTTATTGAACTCCTGCCCTCCCCCCATTTGTGAATAAGAGACTGTGCCTCATAAGGATTACAGGATTTGACTGTCCAGCATCAGATCATACTACCATTCTACCCCCTCTTCCTTAGCAATGAACCAACACTAAACTCTTCTCAGCATCCAGCTTCTTGTTAAAGAACTATTAAGACTAAGCATGTGGTGAACTGGTGCTTGCCTGAGTACATGAGTATTTGTTTAAAAATCAGATAAAATTAAGCTATTTGAAAAATACTATCCAGCTCAGCAGTCTTCAAATACAAGGAACAGTGACTACATAGCAATACCACCATCACTCCGCAGGACATTTGCAGATAAAACTAGCCACCATTTTCTTGTTGCCAACGAATGGGAAACAAAACTTCTAGTTAGAACTTATCTAAATGGAGGTCATTATCTGCTAAATGGTTTTAAATCAGCTTTTACTCCTAATGGTTATTTTACTTAGGCAGAAGTTATACAAATTTCTTACCTGGAAGTTAGTATCTTCAAGTCCTGAACTTGTTTCACCAAAAAGAACTATAGGGTATTTCATACATAATTTTCCAAAAATGTTATCTGAAAATGTTTTCACTTTCAATTATGGCAGCTTCCTAAATTATAATACAACTCTCAGAAGGGAAAATACAGTTTTCCTTTTTTAATGGTTTGCACATTAAATAAAATGAGTTACATTTATCTTGACTCACTCTCAGGCCTTTCACAGCTTTGGTTCATTGCATTCAGAATAACCTGTTCAGTCACACAGATTTCAGTTATTAGGAAATATAATTTTCTGTAGTTATGCAAAATTATATTTCAAATTAGACAGTGCTGCACATCACATACTAACCAAATGTATTTTGAACTAAAAAAAAGTCTCTTTCTTAAGCACAGATTCTAAACAGAAGTTTACTATGGGCCCAATCCTGCAAGCACATATGTATGAGAGTAACTTTAGTCACGAGAGGAGCTCATTGTCCCCAGGTAATTGTTTGCTGGTATCTGTAAATATTTAATATATGGCAAGGATTCCCTTACTGTATCACTATTTATGGGATTGAAAGGTAAACAAGGGTTGCCTACCTAATTGGTATTATTTTATACAGGGATTTATGAAAGACAAGGTGGGTAAGGTACTATCTTTTATTGGACCAACTTCTGTCAGTGAGAGAAGTTTTTGAGCTTACACAGAGCTCTTCTTCAGGTCTGGAAAATGTACTCAGTGTCACAGCTAAATATAAAGGTCAAACAAATAGTTTAGCATAAGTAAAAAGAACAGGAGTACTTGTGGCACCTTAGAGACTAATAAATTTGTTAGTCTCTAAGGTGCCACAAGTACTCCTGTTCTTTTTGCGGATACAGACTAACACGGCTGCTACTCTGAAACCTGTCATTATGCAAGGCACTGCATTTAGCCGTATGGAGTGGAAATCCATCAACTTCATGAAAAAACTCGTACAGATACAGACAGACATCATCTTCCTTTCCAAATGCAAGCAGATGGACATCATACCAAAAGGACTAAAGGTAAAAAATCCATTACAATCTACATATCACACAGACTATGCTGAGAGACTGTGTCACACACTCTCAAAGAAACTGCGAAACCACCTGATCAGCATCCTAAATTTGTTAGTCTCTAAGGTGCCACAAGTACTCCTGTTCTTTTTGCGGATACAGACTAACACGGCTGCTACTCTGAAACTTAGCGTAAGTAGTTAGCACATATTCTAAAAAGACAGTTCAAGGTGAATGGCCCATTATCACCCTTGTTAGGACAAAAAGGGGGAGGGAGGGTTACTTGGTTACAGTTTGTTGTGATAAGCCATAAATCCAGTGTCTTTATTAAGACCATGATTTTTAGTACCTAGCAAAGTTATCAATTTAATTTCCCAGTCTCATCTTTTGATGAAAGTGTTGTGCTGGTTTCCTTGGAGGATGAGAACTGTGGGGGGAGGGGTGTCAGATACAGACTTGACTTTGTGAAAAGTGTTCATCCACAGGTGATGTGGTGTTTTTGTCTTATTCTTATTATTGTTTTGTGGGTTCATTTGAGAGCACAGTGATTGTCTGGTTCAGTCTGGTTTCACCCACAGTTGTTACTAGAGCATTTAGTGCACTGAATGAGGTACACTACCTGTTGATAGGACACATGAATCTTGACAAATGTGTTGATCATTATAGCAGTGGAGAGATGACTGCACATTTGCATCTGTTGTTCTGACAAGGTCTGGTGCTACTTTGAATTGGTGTGTCCTGGTCAGTGGGGAGCTTGCTTCTGATGAGCTTGTAGAGATTGGGGGTTGTTTGAAAGCCAGAAGAGGGGAGTTCAAGAAAGATTTCTTTCAGATTGGGATATCCATCGAGTATGTGTTGTAGTTTGATGATCCCCTGTATGGGTTTCAGTGTGGGCTAGTACGTGACAACTAGTACTATTTTTGTATTGAAGCAGGTTCTCGCAGGGTAATTGGGTGGCCCATTTCATGATGTGATCTGCTTCTCTGGTGGAGCGTCCTTATTTTGGGAAAGTGATTTTGAGTGGTAAGATGTATATCCTGGACTTTCTCCTCAGAGCACATTCTATGCTATCTGAGTGCCTGGCAGCCGATAACAGATTTCTTGGTGTGTTTGGGGTGGTTACTGATCAATGAAGTTGGAGTGGTGATCTGGGGATTTATTGTATATAGTTGTCCATTGTAGAAGCTGATTGTGCTGTCCAGAAAGTTGATGCTGGTGTGGGAGTGTTCCAGAGAGTTTTATGGGAGGGTGATTTGTTGAAGTCGTGGTGAAAATCTGACAGAGTTTAGGTGATCTGCCCAGAGGATGTGTCTCAGGTAGATCACTGATTTTGTGGTGCATTTGTCCAGAAATTTCTCAAGGTGGCTCATGAAGAGGTTGGCATATTGGGGAGCCATCTTAGTACCCAGGGCTGTTCCCATGGTTTGGGCAAACTGTTGAATATAAAATTATTATGGGAAGGATGAAATGGATACATTTGGCAATGTGTTTGAGGTAGATATTGAGGGTTGTCCATCATCTTGTAAATACTTGAATCAGGCAGCTATGCCTCCATTGTGAGGGATGTTGATGTATAGGGAAATGACATCCATGATGGTAATGATGTGTTCTGAGGAAGGATGTTGATGTTGCAGAGTTTGTGGAGGATGTAGGTTATGTCAGGGAGGAATCTGGCCCTTTGTGTGATGAGTGATTTGAAGATACTGAAGGAATATTGGGACTCATAGAAACCAAGAGTGTCATGCCCAGATATGATGGGTCTGCCTGGGTTCCCTTGTGTGTGCCTCTTAGGAAGCATGTGGAGGAGCTCTGTGGTGGACGTATGGATGAGTTTGTAGGAGTTTCTTTGGTGAAGACTTTGGTGATATGCTTAAATTCCTGGATAAATTGTGATGTGGGGTCGTCTTTGATTTCTTTATAGTAGGTGGTGTCAGAATTGTCAGTTGGCATCAGTCATGTAGTCATTATGGTTGAGGATCACAATGACACCCACTTTGTCTGCTGGTTTGATTTCAGGGACTGTAGTGCCGGTAAACTCTGTTTGACATTGTTTAGCTATAACACTCGATGCCTTTCCCAGACCTAAGGAATAGCTCTGTACAGCTCGAAAGTTGGTCTCTCTAACCAACAGAAATTGTCCCAATAAAAAGATATTACCTCACACACCTTGTCTCTCTAATATCCTGGAACTGACAGCTACAAGACTGCATACAGGGATTTATGAAAAAGTTATTTGGTGTTATCAAAGAAATTTCACTCTAGTGGACACAATATAATTGACACTGGCTTATAAAATATTAAGCCCTCTCTGGTCCATGAGCAAAAATGATTTTTCTGGAAGTCTGTCTTTCAGGTAACAGCCATCCTAAGACTGTTAAAGACCTTAGGAAAATCTGAGTATTCTTAAATCACTATAACAGTTAATATGTAGTTTATACCTATAAGATACACCTCCCTCTCCCCCCCCCCACCGCAAAAAGACTTACCTCATAATATAGACATCTCTTTCCCAGCTGGCTCCCAAAGTACTTCATTAAATGATGGGACAAATTTCAGTCCATCATGGAACTTGCTCCTAGAATCATGGCACTTACTTACTGGAGAAAAATCATAGAGAGCAGCAGTTCATGATATGTTCCATAGCTTAGCTGTTTTCTCCACATTCACATATTGGACAGTCCATCATTTTCCCATTTGTATAGTAGGTGATTGCAGTACCTGTGAGGTTCTGATGCGGTTCTCTGTGATCCATACGTAGCATGGTGAAGTCAGGTAGTTTGTCTTTAGGATTTGCAATCATGTCTTGATTCTTGACCCCACTATTTTCCCACATCCTCTGTGGACAGTCCCAAGATTTAGGCTACTAACCAGAAGGGGTTCCTAGACTTAAGGTGGCATCATGAGGGTGGAGAAAGGAGGGAGGGAGTAAGACAGATGTGTATATCCTACCACCATCCTACTAAAGAGAAGCAGCAATAATACAAGAACACATCTTCATGATAATGAACCTAGACTTGCCCAAGGACAAGAAGCCAGACTATGGGCATTGACTTCTGTACTCCTGTGACAATTCTCATGGCAGTTGGAGGTTGACAAGTTTTCTAAGTAAGCTACCTCTCCCTACTGGCACACAACATTCAGCTGCTGAGAAGACAAGGGCCAAGGTAGCTGACGTTAAGGTGTGAGCCTCTGCTCTCCAACTAGTCCCAGATAGTTTGTGGATTGTATTGTTCCAAGACTTAATCTTGGCAGTGGTTTTCAGGAGTTGGCAATATGTAGCATTCTGATTTGCGATAAAGAATCACTCCAAGATATTTCAGGAAAGCCTCATATCTAAGTTTGATGTTGCAGAAGGTGAAATTCGGGCACTTGTGTGTTGGATGGTTGCTCAGGTGGAATGTGGAGACCATTGGGTTTATGGGGTTTCTGTCAGTCACCAAAATCATTTTTTCAGATCTTCTGAGAGGGTGCATTCCCAGAATAAAGGTATTAAAATTTCCACTCTGCACTTCCCTGCTGGCTTTTTGGTATGCTTGTAAAGTACAAGCATCAGTCAAAGTTTATCTTATCTGGTATATGCGTACTGTTTAGAAAGTGACTTTTGTACCAGTACATAAAACGTTACTGGGTCTATTACCAGTACAAAGAATTAACTGTGTTCACTTTACATAGTAAATACAGCTTGATTGCAGCCAATTCTGGGGTTGAAGGTTGCCAATTAAATAGACAGCTGATACACAACACTGCACAACAACAGAAGTAGAGAAAGGATTGGCCACTGGGGAAAATCCCTGTTCTTTCAAAAAGCAGACAGAACTCTAGTTTTTCCTGTACAGTTGTGCTCCAGGAAAGGAAACACACCCGTGGATAATATTATTCTTGGATATTGTTATTTCCCTAACTTGCACACAATTTATACTGGCTAAATATTTTATTTGAGAAAAGGAAATTTTCACTTGAAGGAGGGAGTGAAGATAAAACCAAGTATTAGCATTCAAACCAAATTTTTCATCCTCTAAAATATATATTTCTTCTCCTGCTGGAGACTAAAAAAGCCATATCACCACCTTCAAGTTGGAGGCAGAGGGATGAAAACCTGCCAGATCCCCAGACTGCACATGTTGAATAGGGTAATATCATCCCCACTGCATCATTCCCTTCCCACAACCTCAAAGAAGCCCTTGAGAGCTTGGGCTCTACAATAAAAGAGAAGGTGAATCAAACAAAACCACTGGCTCTGAAAAACCAAACACAATTCTAAATGGATAGGAAGTCTAGGACAGCAGGGTAATACAGCTTTAAATGTACTTGTGTATGAATACCCTAAATAGGTCCTCTTATTCCTCAACTTGGCAAGGAAATTTGGGAGTGTAATAGTTGCAGAAATCTGCTGCTTAAATGACTTCTTAAACCTACCCAATTTACAGGTTATGCAAAGCAGTTAGGATGTGAGACCTATGTTCCAAACACACACACACCCCAGTCACTTTCAAGTATACTGAAGGAGATCAAACACCACAGATGCTTTTTGCAATAATAAGTCGGATAACATTTTTGTGGAAGACACCGTCCAGCATCTCAGTGTAAAACTGGGCAAAGAAACATTTTTCTTGTGCAACATTCATTCCACAGAGGGACACCATAAGATTTCTCATGCCTATAGCATTTTAATAAGATATAAGATGGCAGCAGCTGTAGGCTACAGCCCTGCATGCCCCCTTCCTCTAAGAAACAATGATATTGTTCAATCCAGTGTAGTGTTATTTAAAGGAGTCTTTTCTATTGATTCAAAGAGTATCACAGGGAAGGAAGTCACCAAAGTTGCAAAGTCTCATCAAGTCCAGTAAGATCTTCTAGTATTAGTTTCATAGGAAGTATTCTCTTAAAGTGCTCTCTCAGAAGGAGGCACCCTCCTGATGAGGTAGCTGTGAACTAGTGAGCTGAGTCAAGAGACCTGGGTTCTTTGCCCGAGTGCCCCAAACTTCCTATACCTCATTTATGAACTGGGGATAAGTGCTTTGAGGTCTATCAAGGAAAGGCATGACTTAAGTATAAAGAGTATTGTACATAAATAATACAATTTCTGCTGTGAGATTGTACATGCTCTGAAAGGATCCTGCCTTTGTTACTAATGTGACAGATCAAGGGTTCCTTGGTATGGAGGAAAGTTCTGAAGTATGACCCAATTCCATGGTAACAGTTATACATTTCTCATATTAATTGCTTCGGTAATAAAAAGGGGAAACAGAAGTATTGCTAGCTCCTCTTACTAGCTGGAAAAGGAAAGGCAACAAGCAGAAGCCAGGTGCAAAATGGCCACTTGTCTCTGCTAAATTTAAAGGGCCAGTCCCCAAAAGGGGTGCTGGGAAAGAGTTTGTATTAGGTTATAATACTAGATGGGGATGGCTTAGCATAAACCAGATATGTACAAAGAAAGGCGCTTTTATGGAAGAGATCATTTCTCTATCACACCACTATATCAGAGCTGGTTATTTTTTTAGACACAAATATTTCCAGAGAGGGGAGTGGAAGGGCCTTGACAAGTCCCTGTTTGGGTTTGAGGTTTTGTGGGTTTTTTTGTTTTGTTTTTTTTTTGGGGGGGGGGGGTCTGCAATATTTACTATTAAACTACAGAACCTAAGACTTCATTTTAAGTGATTTTAGATTTCTGGATGTTTCACTAATGGGTGTAGCCATCCAAGTGAGCTAACACCTGTAAATCCAAACTTGCAAAAAGACATTCGATGAGATTCTGTGCTGTACCTCCAAGAAGCTCAGCATAGAACTTGTACCTACGTCGAGAGGACGGAGGCTAAGGTGGCTGTAATCTCAGAGGGGTAGAAATAGCTCTTGGTGTAATTTAGCAAGCTCTTCATGTGGCCTAGGGACAGCAGCACTGCTCAAGATCTCTGTGGTGCCATGGCCTTGCCCAGGCATGCCACGATGCCCCAAGCATGTGGCAAAGCCCCATATGCCAAAACTTGCAAGGGAGTCCTTGGGGTAGAGGGGAGAGAAACAGCTTTATGGCTTCACAGTTCTTGCCTCTGATGAGTTCTCCTCTGGCCATACCTGGGGCTTTTAGGCCCTCTTTATGACACTGACCTTTTTACCTGGCATAAAGAAGGATCCAAAGCAAGGGTGAGGAGCACATCTATTGTCTTAAGTGAGAGCAGAGTTAGGGTAAGACTGAGCACTTCTGAAAATCCAATCCCAGTAGTAAAAGAGTAAGGCTAGTCCTAAACATGGGTCTTTTACTTTGCTGGCTGATAGGAGGTTCTCTGTAGCCCTAGCTGTTGAATGCTTGAGCATACTTGCTTATGCCATTTTGAAAAGGCAATAATACCTGACTTGATCTAGGTAAATAATTATGAACAACATGTGAATGACCACCTCAATTTGTTTCAAGAGTTGGGGCAAAAATCCTTGACAAAAAGTTAAAATAAATAAATAAATCCTACATTTTCTTTTTGGCCCTTCCAATTAAGTGAGATAATGCTGCTACCAACTTTTCAAATGCAGCCTTTATCAAAAACATTAGGGTTAAAAATGAATGTGAAAACCAGCTATCCTTTCAAGGTAATCATAGAATCATAGAATATCAGGGTTGGAAGGGACCTCAGGAGGTCATCTAGTCCAACCCCCTGCTCAAAGCAGGACCAATTCCCAACTAAATCATCCCAGCCAGGGCTTTGTCAAGCCGGGCCTTAAAAACCTCCAAGGAAGGAGACTCCAAGTATATGGCAAGATGTCATTGAGTTCTCACTGGAACTGTTGTGTAAGGTTAAAGTGTGAAAAGCATGTTCTGATGTTTGAGTCAAACAACACTTTTACTGCTCTTTGAATCTCAGCTTGACAAAATATAATTCAGACTACTGGCTCTGGAATGCTAATGTAGCCAGGTGAGTCATATATGTCAGTGTCAGATCTAACATGTAAAAGTATTTTTTAAAAATCCCAAGGATTTGGAAGGAATTAAAAACAACCCACAACTCCAAAATCCCTCCTAGGATATCTGCATTCACTGTTAATTGGTCTCTGTTTCATATAGAAAAGAGTCACTACAGGATGGATCATTAACACCTGCAACCTCTTGACTGATACTGTATCAGTATATATTATGCATATAGTTTTGCACGGAAGTCTGTTTTTCCTCTTTCAACAAGATTTTTATTTCCTATCCTCCCTTGGGTTCCTGGATGCTGAAGTGTTAGCAATGGCATATTCTGTTTATCAGGAGCTTTTAGAAAATGATATTAGCAACCTTGTCAATAAACTGAAAGCATTTAATTGTGTCAGGGCTAGGTTTTAAATTTATGCTGATTAACTGAGACGCCTTACTGCTATTCACATGCTGTACTTTTCTAACCTGACCTTGAGGTAACATTTCAAAGCGGTGCATGGAGAAAGTAACAAAAGAACCCTTTCACAATTTACTACCCATGAAGTGTTCGTTTACATTTAAATTTTAATATGTGGAGTTTGGACTTCTGCACAACGGTCCCATTAGAGTTAGAATTTATTTTTTTTAAATGCAGAAAAGTTACTCCTTAAAACAGGATTTTTTTCCCTCCCCAACAGATGTAAAAGATAAAATGAGTATTTAATAGCATCAGCACAGCTGTGGAAGTTTAAGCTGTAGTCTATTTTACAGTTGTGTTAAAACCTCCAAGTATATGGCATGATGTCATTGAGTTCTCACTGGAACTGTTGTGTACTTTTGAGCCCTTTGAGTTTCAAGAAAAATGTCAGTTTCATTAGAACTTACAAAAGCAGAACTTAGCTCCAAAATGGGGATGTAAGGTGGGAGGGTGAGTAGAGATGAAGTTGAATAGGATCACAAATGTTTTGTTTACATCTAGAATGTTAAGCAGGAGAGGGGCCATCTTAACCATTTTAATTTTGTAGATCCAGACAGGAAGGGAGGGGGAAGAATTTTATTTATTTATTTATTTAATTTAAAGGCAAGTATTGATGTATATGCACAAGTCATGATCCTGAAAGTCTCTCACAAAACAGTACAATGTTGTTTTAATCCAGCATCAGTAAAATAAGGCTGAGAGTGGGCACAAGTAAAGTCAGTCACCAGGCATAACTCTTTGTATTGAATGATGATTAAGTCAAGCACTTGTGCACCAAAAGTGAGATTCTGAAGGATAAAAGGGGTAAACAACACACCACACACACCACCACAGATGTATGGTAACACTCTTCTCCAATCCTTCTTTTATAATTCAAGAGTATTTTGTGAATCATGTTTTATTTCCCTCATCCCCAATCATCATTAGAGAGCAAAGAAAAAGCTTACTGCTCTGAGTAAGTCCAGTCTGCTTAGAAGAATAACCTAATAAGTAAAATGAATTTGACCACCTCCACAAAGCAGCATGAAGCTGACCAACATGCTTTTTTGGATAATTGCATGCTAAAATTTGAAAGATGGTATATTTCAGCTAACAGAGAAACCACCGAAATTGGATGGCAAAAGATGGTAATTTCTTGGTAATAAACAGCTGCAAACCTTTGATCATATCCTACACCCCCACTACAGTCTGGTATTTAATGTACTTAAGCAAAATGAGGCAAATCAAAGAAAAGTTTAATTGGTCATTTAACTATATGATTAACTATGTCTATTTAAAACAAATGTCTCTCCTGATTAAAAACCCTATTTTTGAAAAGTCAGCTTCTTCTGCTTAATGACTACATTTAATAGAGAGGCAAGTTGAACAACATATTGTATGAAATCCATTAGGTTTAGCATTTTCACAGGAGCAGAAAAAGTCCCCTGAATGATGTGTTACTAGTTGTTGATAACTACTCTGGAAATAATGGAAAAAAAAAAAAAAAAAAAACCCACCACACAAGTTCTAATTCAAAATGAATAGTAGTTTGCTTTGAAACATACAGTATAACAAAAATAGTTTCCATATTAAAGTAACCTACAACATTAATGGTGAGATTGCAGTGCTGTCAGGAAAAGTAAATTTAAAATGCAAAGAATGTAAACCTCAGACTTCTTTTATTCAGAAAGATTGGTAGGACTGCCCACAATTTCCTATTTGGCAGCATGCATATGCACCACCCCTCAGGATTTCAAAATTAGGCCTAGTCTACACATGAAAGATTTGTTGACTTAATGGCAAACTATTTGTTTAGATAGTTTCTATTGGCAAAAAAAGTGTCCTTTTACCAGTGTAGCTTATACCAGTTCCTCTAGAAAAATAAGCTATTCCTGGCTCACTCTTACTAGATAGCAAAAAAATATATATATACACACACATACAAAATATTTATACTAGGGCCTTTCCCAGCATAGTAAATATATTGGGAGGGGAAAATCACACTCTTAACCAACATAGCTCTTCCAGCAAAATGATTAAATGTAGACCAGGCCTTAGAGCCAGTAGATTGGATCTGACCCCTTGAAAGTCTCCCAAAAGGACTATAGAATCCTACTCTACTATTTTCAGGGATAATTCAGCTGATAGGTCCATGGAGTGATTTTCAAAGTTATCAAAGGGTAAATGCCCATGAAAAGTAACTACTCACCAAGGGAGGAGGTGGCTGAGGGTAACTGAACAGCTAGGTAGAAGAGTGCCATCTCAGAAGTAAAGGCACAATGTCAGGCTCACCATTTAGAAGATAAAAAGGTACTAGTGACATGACTAATAAATAAATTGCACAATCCACTATATCCTGCATTTAAAGCTCTTTTGAATATTATACTTGTAATTTCAAACAATGGAATGTATAAAGATGTTGGGGAAAAAAACACCAACAGCATGAATACATTAGCAATGTAATCTAGTAAAGCACATATATGGTGCCATTGAAATCATGTGCTGAAAGTTCAGCACATACTTAAATACTTTGCATTCAGCACCTTCCAGGATGAAATCTGAAGTTAATCAGAAGGGTGGGTTCCAAATATTTGAAGTTTCAACAATTTTGAGGGGGGGAAATGCAATTTTTGTTGCTTTTTCAACCACCTTTTAGAGTGATTGAAATGTTTTCAAAATTTTCTGTTAGCCAGCACTAAGAAGCCATATATGATTTTACAATAAGAGATTGTTTTTGTCATATTTGTAATTAATTTGAAAGATGAACAGGGCAATTCCATTCTCTAGCCAGTCCACGATTAGGAACATTTCAGCCTGTAGGCCATAGCATAAATGTCACTGGCATTAAAGCAAAAGGAGCTTTGTCAAACCTTAAGAATCTGTAACAACAAAGCACTCTTGGACAGAAAAGTGATTATGGGAATGAAAACTTTATAAAGGCAAATATTTATTTTGTTGTTCAGTGCAGAACCTTCACATTAATTAAAGTCTTTTCATGTAATGTGAAATCAAAGATACATTGTTTCCTCATTCCTACATAGGATATTTTTGTGAGAGGCAGTAGGGCTTTTTGCTATAATGAAATAAAAGCTTGAAGACTTCTTCATACTGCTCTATATGTAGTTCCTAAGATGGTTTTATAATGAATATTTTTAGATTTTCCACGTTACGTCTTCAGAGTTTCCCCTGCATTATCTCCAGGAAGTGATTGGAGAACCTGAATTCATAAGAAATTTTTTAAAATAATTTAAGTATAATGGGTTAGATCTTCAGCGTATGTAAATTGGTGTAGCAATTTAGAAGTCAGTGGAGCTATTCCCATTTACACTATCTGAGGATCTGGCTCAATATATGTTAGGGATATGGACTTTGTAAAGCCTGGATACATTAGACCATAGCATTACCTTTTTAGGTGCTCAAATGCACAACTATGAATAGATCTCAGATTATTCATGCAATTACTTTAAAGAGTCAAATATACTTAAATATGTAATATAAACTCAGAACTCCTGAAAAAATGAAACGCTGTTCAGTTATGATTTACCAATTATTTTTTTTTACATAAAGCCTAAAATGGAAGTTCTTCCTCACGCAAAACTATTGAAACCAATGGGTGTTTTGTCTGAATAAGGAGTTTAAGACTGGGACCACAAGGATTTTATTGTGATTAACAAATTTATACACATAGTGGAGACACAGTGCAGTTTAAAAAAAGTCGTACAGTAGAGGTGAATGTAGCTATAGTATATTGGGCTGGGCTGTCACCTCCATTTACACTCTGGGGGGACCCTGTGCATGTATCTCCCCCTTTCCAGATGGTACGGGTAAGACAGTGAAGGAGATACACTTTAATACCATGCATGCTCTCTTGTTCCATTAACTTGCCCCTGCCCTTGTTCCATGAGGAAGGAACTTCTCAGATTTCAGAAAGTGGGGTAGGCAAAATAGCATGAAGACCTTAATATTCTCTCAGAGTGAAAATTGGGTTGGGATATGGAAAAATGTCAGATGAACATCTGCATGGCCTGATCCCCACTTACTCCACAACAAAATCATTTGACTTCAGCAAGACTCCTCTCAGCTGAACTAAGAGTCCCTGCAAAGTGTCAGAATTCCTCAGCTTTTCTATCGCATAGACTGCAACCCAACGGAAAAAAACAAAACAACCACCAGCTGCACTCGCCACCCACTAGCTTACTTAATTGTAATTAAAAAAGAATCCTTTATAACTTCTCAATCAGAATTTGCCAACACCTAATCAATTTAGAGATAAGGTTAGAAGGAGAAGCAGTCACTTTTAGCTGAATTGTTAATAGGCTTCCTAAACTGCAACTTCTTGCCCCTTGTTTACATTTACAAGCTGCTATTTTGTGCATTCAAATCAGGTATCTGCCAGCTGTATGTACAGTTCCTTTTTCAATCAAAAAATATGGGGCTTGCAAACAGATGCATTGTCAAATATTACAGCCCCACTTAAGAATGGCCATTGGAAATGTGTTTTTCTTTGGTTATACAGTAAGCAGCAATGGAAAGCATACTATATGAGATTTCCACAACACATAATTGTGTTAACCTTAAAAGGAAAATCTCCATGTTGTATTTTAGGTTAACACCGTGAATTATTTTGTTAAAAATGAAAGGAAAATGTGATTTGAAATGTCCTGCTTTGTGTGCAATTTGAGGAGTTGTATAAAATATAAATATGAAATTAAATAATCATTCGTCTATCTTAATATGTTTACCTACATAAATATAGATGCAGCTAGGTATGTATGGAATTACTCATGGAGTAAAATACAACTCCACTGAGTAAAACTGGGAGATCTAAACCCATAATCTGTTGTTTGAAGATTTTTGTGACAAGTTTAAGGCATATATTTAAAGCATGTTAAATATGCTTAGTATATCTCCTAATCTTAATTTGTTTATGAATATAGTAAGAAGTTAAACACAGTACCATCCTTATCTTCAACTTCTTTCCTTTTGAAGTCCTTACCTAATGCTAAAAGTGGAATAAGTTTACTTTGTAGTGTGTGAATAGGTTTCTTCCTTCAAATGATATCCTTTTTTTTTCTTTCAATTTGTTTTGGTTGAATATATTTACCTGGTCTCTGAATGTTTATTATTACGCTAAACGTGAATAAAGAACCTTGGTGTTTTATATCATCCACTTTGCTTCTTCAGAAGTCATGGCATTTTATTGGTGACAATAATTAGATATTTTAATATTCATGTAGTCAAGAAGCATCTATCTATATATAACAATCTGAAACCAAAAAAGGTTTTGAAGCAAATAGCTCTGCAAAGTTATCCAACATACCAGAAAGAGCCATTTCTAAAATCATTCAGGTTTTTTCCATCAAAGCAATGATTATTTTAATGGTTGCTGGGAGGGATTGCTGTTTTAAAACACTTTCCATTATAACTCCCTTTTTTATATACCTTCATAACTTTCCAAAACTTGCATCTTTTTAGGCTGAAGATTTCTATATATGCTCTCTGAAAAAGAATGTGATATTTGTGTGTGTGCACGCATTCATATATAATTTGAGCAATAGCTATTAAGTCAGAGTCATTTTTGAGTTTTGAATATTAAAATACATTAGTGAATATTAAAATATATTTCTCTCCTTGTGGAACAAAGTTTCAACAGCAATTCTCTGAACAGAGTTATAGCAAAATTGATTGGAATTTCAAACTTGGCATGGATGTAAGGCAAAATCCTCCACCCATTGAAGGAAAGACAAGTTTGTATTTTACTTCTGCGAGTGCAGAATCAGGACCTAGGTCCTTTTAAGGAACATACATGATTAGCTTTGGCTTGGGGATGGGGAAAAAATAAAAGTAAAATAGATAAACTATTGAAACCACTTCTGAGCATGCTCCCTGACCCCTTGCTAAGATTTCTGTACAAGTTCTATTCAATTTCTTGTGCCACCTTCATCACTAGAGTACCTGAACATCTCCTAGTAGTTCATTTAGTGACATGACTAACATCTGTCAGGTGTGGTTTATTCTCTCTCTAATCCTCTCCCAAGGGAGAAGAAAAACTTCAACAGAGCTTAATGAAATCTCTTTGTGACATTATTGTATAGTCTGCCTTTCTGGCCTAGTGGTCAGAGCAGGTCAGAACCAAAATCAGAGTCCAAATTCCAAAGCCAAGGGTTCAAAAAAGAGTCAGAGCCAGGAACCAGAGCTGAATTACCTGGAACCAGGGAAGGTAGAAGCAGGGCTGGGAAAGGACTGGAACAAGGCAGTGTGCAGGCTGGAGCAAGGCTGGGTGCAGGTCTTGAAGTGAGGCGAGCACAGGGAGGCAGAGAATCCGCAGGCATGTGCATTTGGCAGCTGCTGATCTTTTGTCTTTGTTGGTTTTGGTACAGCAGTCCCATCATACGAGGCTACGACCGCCACTTCTTCATTCCTTCTTAGCGTCGAGCTTTTTAAAGAAATATCCTCTTTGTTTAGTATCTTTAAAGAAATGCATCAAGGCTTTTTTTGCACTAGTCCATCTTCCTGACATTCTCACTAGTCCCTCTAGGGAAAAATCTTTGATTCCAAGCTTACTCAATTTTTCATAAAGAAACATTCTTTCCATAGAATATTGCCCACAATGCCATAGAATATGATCAACAGTTTCTTTGGTTTGATACATATTACACAAACCACCTTTGTGTCTTTTTAATGAGTTTAACTTATCATTTAAGGCACAATGTCCTGCTAGCACACTAAAAATGACTACTTCACTTTTTCTATCATGACTGTGGATTGTAGTATTATCTTTGATTTTTAGCATGCATCATAAAACCTTTGTCCTTTTGTTTCCTTAGTTCATAGTTCTTGCCATTCCTTTGAAAGCTCCCTTGTGACTACACTTTTAAATTCTTATCTACTCAAGGGTATCTTAATATTCACCTCCTCATCTTTTTAGAGCTTGTTTTGCTGCTTTGTCAGCCATTTCATTTCCAGATAGTCTGATATGCTATTGTTACAGATGCATGTGCTATCTCTGTTGTTAGGGCCATTATTTCACTTATGTCATTTCTGATTTTCAGAGTCCTTGTTCTGATTGTCATAATGCCTGACAAGAAAATCAGATAAAATTACAGCTGCAGCCAGTTGTATATCTCTTACCCAGGTTAATGCCAATGTTATCCCTATTAGTTCAGACATCAGAACGGTCACATCATTTGATAGCCTTTTAGATTTCTGGATTCCAGGACTAGGAATACAGAAGACTGTTCCCACTCTACTGGAACTGTCATCTTTTGATCCATCTGTATAGATGTGGCAAAGCTGGCCCCTTTTTTCATAAATAAATTCAGAAATGTCATTGGTCATAATGTGTGTATTTTTCCTTCCCTTGTTTTTTTCATACAATTCCACATCCCAAATGGGGGAATAACCATCCAGCACTACTTTAATTTCCTATGATTAAAAATTTTTAGTTCTCAATTTTCTTTGTACGATGTCTCCTTGCCCCCTTTTTGACCCAATAGCATGAGGAAGTCTGTGGCAATTCATATAACTTTATCCTAAGCTCCCAACAATCTTCATAAATCTGTTGTGTACTTCTATTTGCATTATTACCTTTTACATTTGCCCAGAAAGTTAGATCTAGTAGTTTCATCCTCAGATTTACAGGTGCTTCTCCAGTGGCTATTTGCAGCAAACACACTGGTGTTACCATTGCACCACATGCCAGTCATAGAGCTTGGGCCCGGAGCAGTTCCAACTTTCTAAAAATTGTTTGAGGCTGAACCAAAAGCTTGGCATCTGTAGTCTAAAACTGATCTTATTAATGTTCTATTCATCATCATCAATATCTTATCGGCAACCCCATTGGTTTCCAGCTACACTTTTAAATAACCTTGCATCTGAATAAATAATCTAATTAAATAATCTTGCATCTGAAGAAGTGAGGTTCTTACCCACGAAAGCTTTTGCTCCCAATACTTCTGTTAGTCTTAAAGGTGCCACAGGACCCTCTGTTACTTTTAAATAAGTTCATCCTACTTTTACACTTTTGTATGATTTTATCTATGTGACCTTTCCAAGTTAATTTATTATCAAACAATACTCCTAGGAACTTAAACTTTTGAACTTCTGAATATTTTCACCATAAAGAATTAAGTTCCAGTCTTCCCTAATTTTCTTCCTGGTTAAAAGCATTCCCATAGTTTTTGTAAGTGAGAATTTAAATCCCCAATCGTTTCTCCACTTGGAAATTCTCTGGAGTGACTCATTTGTCTTTTCCACAGCTACTTTAAGTCTTTTATGCTTTCTCCATACTGCACAGTCGTCTACGAAAAAGGAAATATCTATTCCTGTCTGCACACTTTCCAGGAGGTCATTTATCATAATGGAAAACAAAGTAGGGCTAATAATATTCCCTTGTGGCATTCCATTTGTAAGCTTGTAGGGTTTTGATAATGCTGTTGCCACTTTGACTTGTATAGTTCTATCACTTAAAAAGTCCCTTATCCACCAAAACATTCTTTCTTTCATTTCAATTTTGGCTAGTTTACATAGGAGGGCTTCCCTCCATAGCATGTCAGATGCTTTTTTCAATGTCCAGGAAGACTTATAAAGTTCTTAGTCCTTATGCTTTTTTGTTGTTCCATTTCTAGTCTCCCTATATGATCAACTGTGCATCTTCGTTTTCTGAAACCACTTTATAGCCCAGTTATAATATTATTTTTCTCCAGGGATTCCATTAGTCTTACATTTATCATTTTTGATTTTCCCCAAACAGGGTGTGAGGTCTAAAGGTCTATAAGCATCAGGTTTTGTATGTACCTTGCCTGGTTTCCTAATTGGTATCACCAGTGCTTATTTCCATTCTATCAGCAGCAGTCCTTTCCCCCCCATATATCATTATATAACTACAATAGAATCTTTAGACTCCCTTCTGACAAGAATTGAAGCATTTTGTTGCTTGTATTATCTTTATCTGGGACTGTATTTTTCCTTTTTGTAATGCCTGCAATAAGCTCCTGCATACTAAAATTTTTGTTTAACACATCAGTATATTCTCTGAAGCCACTTATCAATTTAAAGTTTTGCTCAGTAAATCACCTTTTTTTTTCTTCCATGAAACTCATTGCCTTGATTCAAATCACTATTGACCTTTGGGAATTCTTTTGCTGAAATGCCTGTCTTTGCTAAGTTGGAGACCTCTGTTTCATTGTTTACAATAAGATCAGGTATACATTTGTTTTTACTTAAAATTCCATTCATTCTTTGAATTTGCTTCTATATTTTTGAAAGCTTTGAATCCTTGTTCAATATCCCACAAATTTCTCCAATTTTTTTTTTTTTTTTTGGCTTTTTGATAATCCTTTGCATCACCACCTTACGTATTTTAGAATTCATTAAGTCTTTACTATTTGTTGTGTGTTTGACATGCTTGTATGCCTTATTTCTTTGCTTGATTACTAATTTGCAATCCTCATTCCATCAGGGAAACAAATTTCTATGTCTGGGGGAAATACAACATTTTGTAGCTGGCCAGATCAGCTGATGCTGTAATTCCTTTTATTATGCTGTTATAGAATTGTTAGGTTGTCACTTGTACAGTCACTACATAAATATTTAACACATTTAATCTTGGAAAGGCCACAATCAGCTTTTTGAAATCTTTGTTTTCCACTTTTCCTCGGTCTTGGTAATCAATAAAGGTGATCACTTCCCATTCCATCTTCTTTAGGAATTTCCCAGCTGCATTTGCTAGTTATATTGTTTGTTACAGTTCCCAAATCCAAACCAGAAAATGCTCCATCCACTGTTTTAAATCTTGTAGATGCTCCTATATTTAATATTACTGGGTAACAGAATCATAGAATATCAGGGTTGGAAGGGACCTTAAGAGGTCATCTAGTCCAACCCCTTGCTTAAAGCAGGACCAATACCCAGACAGATTTTTGCCTGAGATTCCTAACTGGCCCCCTCAAGGATTGAGCTCATAACCCTGGGTTTAGCAGGCCAATGCTCAAACCACTGAGCTATCCCTCCCCTTCAAAACCCAGCAATAAATTGCCCTGAGTATTTACCATTTAGGTCAGTTTTCTTAATTGCCCTTAACTCATTATGACTATTAAAATATCCACAAATTATTAATGGGTTTTGGAATTAATTAGTTTTTCTAATTCTGCAGTAACAAATTTTTACATGTATTTTAAACATAAAAATCTGTATATAAGTGTTTTTCTTCTGCATGCATCTCAATAGCATTATATTCAAAACCTAGTTTTTGCACATCTATTTCAATCTAACTAAGTGCCTCTTCTAAAAATATACAGCCTCTCCCCCAATTCTGGTATACCCCTCCAGAGTATACTGTATTTTGGTAGATTGAACACAAGTTTACATATTAGCCATGTTTCTTGCATACATATTACATCAGGCTTTTTTCCCCATTTCAAAGATGGCTTTCTTAAATTCCTGTCCATGCATTATTAAACTTCATGCATTCCAACTAATGATTGTTAAGAACATGTTATATAAGCTGGATTTTGCCTTATTTAAAATAACATGATGTGATCTATTGAGAGGTTGTTTATCTTTAGATATTTTTCTGCTGGTTTTGTTATGATTTTAATTCTTTCATTCCCCCCCCCCCCCCCCCATCTGCAAGGTTCAGTTAATTACTTCTATAATTAATGCTATAAACTTCTCTTTACCTACAAGCAATACATTGTCTCCCATTCCTCTCATTCTCCCCCTGAGAAGAGATGTGTTCTGCTGCCCCTGTACATCTTTTCTCTTTCTTATGTATTTTTCTTTTTCTATTTTCGTCACTGAGTACCTTTTGGCAGCCTCCACATATAGTTTTTGAATTATTTTAATTTTTTGTATTTCTCTAATTCATTCTGCTACTGCACATCCTCTATATTCTGCACTGTGCTTTCCCCCCACAATCGCTGTCTTTAGACTCAGTTCCTTCGACACCATTCTCATATGAGTGATTTCTTCCACATTTACAGCACCTCATTGTTCCCTTACAAACAGCTGCCACTCACTGTTGATTTTTGCATTTTGAGAAAGTTGGCTACCAAGGGAGCAAAAGTGCTCAACTGTCTCCAAAGTCTGACCCTCGATGGTGATTTGTGGTGGATCATGTGCAAGGCCTGATAGAGCACTTTAGTCTTCCCAATATTGAGTGAGAGTCCTAGGCTTCGGTAAACTTGTGCAAGAAAATCCAGTATGGACTGAAGGTCATTCTCGTGTGCATGAGTATGTACACAGGGTCAGAGGTACACAGGATGTAGCAGGGTCAGATGGCACACAGCTGAAGTCTACCAGATTGACAATTATAGCACCTCATAGGAAGGTGAGGGGAAATATATGGTTTAAACCAGAAAGATTGATACTCCATTTGGATCCTATCTGGAAGTGTCTCACCTTTAAGCGTTATGTGTACAGCCATAGATGCCCAGTTTTTTCTCTCTCTCCTACTAAGTAGCCAGTTAAAAAACAATATTTTAATCTTCACCTATGCTCTTTTTGATATCATCCTCTGACACTCCTTATATAACCCCTCTTGCTTCCATCAGGAATTTAGGCAGTTGACAAGTAACTTCCATTTTCCCTCAGGTTTCAGTTTTAAGACATTTTTCAGCTTGCTCCTTATGTGTACATTCTATCAATAGATCTCTACACTGCATTCTTTTAGCTCTTTGTATGTCACAAACACTTCGCTTTATCCATTCTGCCATTTTCAGGAGGTTAACATCTATTTTCACATCTGCTGTCACTGATTTGGCATTTTTGTTTTTCATTTCTATGCATTCATTCTTGTTCAAACCCTGATACAGCTAGTTTTTCTTTTTCCCTTCATTTTTCCTGCTCTGATACCATTCCTTATTTCCTGTGGCTTCTCCTATAGTCCAAGGAAATTTTCTCTCCCATCCCCCTCATTAGCATTGTCAATTTCAGTGTTCAACCTTGTTTCAGCTGGAGACCAAGGCAAGCCACAGCCCTCCACTCAGTTTGCTTCTGCAGTGCACCATCTTCACTCATACATTAGCAACTGATCCTCTGCAGCTGCTGGGCTTAAGAGCTAGCCACCTGGCTGCCTTAGCCAATCAGGTGGTTCTGCTGAGGCCCAGCAGTGCTCATTGGCTGTCTGACAACTGGGCAGGCACAGCTGTGGGCTCTTATTCCTGAGGGACAGACCCAGGGTCTATGGCTCTCATGCTGATGTGGAGACAATAAGTCTGAGGGAGCACTGTTTCATTAAAAAGCATATCAACATCTTTCAAGAAGTGCCTTAATAGCAGCAACAGAAGAAAATGTGTGAATCTTTTTCCACTTGAAAAAACCTACAGCCATCACAAAGAGCACCAATATGCTGCTGTCCTAGCAACCCAGGCTTCCAGAAAACTGTCTTAATCCACAGATCCATTCATATTCATGAACAAACTTAAGTACATGCCTAAGTCCTATTTATTTTACAGGGATTCAAGCATGTGCTTAAATGCTGGTGTAAATAGGGATGGACTTAGGCATAGTCATAAGTGCTTGCTGAATTGGGACCTAAGACAACATGTGTGGGGACTCACTGCATACAGAAACAACATTTTCCTACATCCCGTTAAATAATATCAGATTGTGCTCTGCTTCACCCTCCTATTTTGATATAAGTACTTTTTTTACAATGAAGACAATGATGTAGTTGCTCTATATTTATTTGCCTACTCTGGTGCATTGTAGTGTTAGATATAACCTAGCACCACTGTAAAAAGATATATTTTTTTACATTGCAGTCATTATTTGAATGGCTGTGTCGCTAATCTTCACAGTCTCTGGAAAACTTCCTTTAATTTATTATTTGGAAATTTATATAACAAAATCACTTTGGAAAATGTTGTACTACTTCTGATTGTAACAAATTAGGGCCTATTACAAAATAATGAGACATTTTAGTTAAGTTTAGACTTTTTATATTTGCTGGTTCATAGGTAATAATTTGTGCAGGGACAGTATGAATTAATCTTAAACTGCTGTTCATGGAAGCAGAAAATGGGCAGAAAGACATTCAGCAATTATTAAACTATGCCAAGCAAGAAATCTGGAAGGCCAATATGCACTTAAGTCATGAATATTGGGCTACATGCTCTGTTCACCAAGTGCTGAAGAGCAAAGCAAAATCAAATCGATGGAGGAAAGCAACTGATTCACTGCAGATTAACACACACACACACACACACACACCCATACACAGTGGAAGACCCTGCACTCCAGCTGCACACAACACAGGTTCAGTGGTTTGGGGGAAGGAGTTTTTGGAGGTGGGAAGGGACCAAGAGTGGGGTAAACTGCCCTCATGCCCTTTTGGAATTGGCAGAAATCCACTTTAGTGTTTATAGAACCCTCCAATTTCTACCCCTGGGGAAGGGATTAGCAGGCAGATATGAAGTGACTGTTAATGGTTAGATGGATCTCACAGGGCTATGTGCTGCCAGGACTGAAGAACAACTGAATGGTGCTTGTCAGATATGGCCCAGGATTTGCGGGACTGAGAGTTCAGTGAAATCTGTGGGTTCAGCTCAGATTCACTCCATTGCCAGGTCACACTTCTTCCATGCCAGGCAAAACTTCACCTCCCCATTGAACGGGAGAGGTCACTTAAATGTCAGGAGTGCTAACTCATGGAGTGTTGGGTGCATGTTTTATTCTCCTGTGGGTTTATCCACAGAAGTGTAGCATGCTGTCCATTATTTTCTCACCTTTATTCCTTTCCTGCCTGTGGAAAAGTTTGAACCAACATGCAAGGTGAAGTTCTTCACTGGGTTTAGGTGGGTTTTTTTAAACACATTTTAACTAGAAAATGTTTACTGGCAAACCATTTCATTTTTAACCATCCAACTGTGCTCTGATGCCACAGTATCTCTTGCACTAAACTGTGCTATGCAAAGTAATGTGATGTTATAAGATAATCTTCACTGGAAGTTGACAAGATGTAAAACGTACGCTAAAAAGGTAACCTACATAAACATTAATAACTAATTCATGAAAAGAAAAATAAATAAGAGTAGGGACATAAATCTAGTCCAACTTCCTAAGAGCCTTCTGCCGCTGAGCACAGGGAGCCGTTCACCAGCCCTCACTTGTGCATCCTTTTTTGTACTTGACTCTCAGTTCCTTCCCTCTTTGTTTTGAAGTGTATTTAGCAGAGAAGATGAGATGGAGAAGTAGAGATTTAAACCAGATGTTGGGGTGAACCACCTGCAACATAGCCAGATTCCTTACATTTGTTACCAATTTTGTTTTGGAAGTAGGCACCCCATGTTCAGTTTTAGATTGAACTAAGTGTCTTTGGACCTATTTAAATATATTGCTTCCACAAATCCACAGTTAATCTCCCTAGGTTCCTTCTGGCATCTGGGGCAAGAGGTTGGGATCTGTAGTTCCTCTTTATTAGAGGCAGTCATTGCACTCTACAGGGCATGCATGAGACCCAGGATCCCAAACGGGAGTTAGATGATTTGATGGCTCAGGATCTATTGGGTTCAGTGCACAACTCCAAGGACCTGATCCAGCAACATTTATGCAAAGTGGGATTGAATTTAATGGGGCTCTTCACATGTGTTAATTTAGGCACATGCATGTTTGCAGGATTGGAGTGCAAAATTGGGGATCAGTGGTTTAAAGCATCCCTTCTGTGTCTGATGGATGCTACAGAAATTAATCAAATAAAAAAATTGAAAAAATCTGTGGAAACAATATATTCTGAGAACTCTATTTACGGTCTGTAAATAATTAATTTTCTTATGTCTCTTGCTCATAAATCACTGTGGAAAGTAAAAAACAAGTATCAGGGGGTAGCCATGTTAAAGAAGTAAAAAACAGTTACTCACCTTCTTATAACTGTTGTTCTTCGAGTTGTGTTGCTCATATCCATTCCAATTAGGTGTGTGCATGCCACGTGCACAGTCGTTGGAAAGTTTTTCCCCTAGCAGCACCCATTGGGTCGGCTGTGGAGCCCCCTGGAGTGGTGCCTCCATGGTGCTCAATATATGACCCTGCTGACCTCCTCAGTTACTTCTTGTCGGCTACTCTGACAGAGCGGAAGGTGGGTGGGTTTGGAATGGATATGAGCAACACATCTTGAAGAACAACAGTTACGAGAAGTTGAGTAACCGTTTTTTCTTCTTCGAGTGATTGCTCATATCGATTCCAATTAGATGTCTCCCAAGCCTTACCTAGGTGGTGGGGTCAGAGTTATGGAATCGCTGACTGGAGCACCGCTCTGCCGAAAGCTGCATCATCTTTGGCATGCTGGATGATGGTGTAATGAGAAGTTAACGTATGCACCGAGGACCAAGTTGCTGCCCTGCAAATTTCTTGTATTGGGACCTGGGCCAGGAATGCCGCCAATGAGGCCTGTGACCTTGGGGAGTGTTCCATAAGAGCCGGGGCTGGTGTCTTGACCAGCTCGTTGCACATGCGGATGCAGGACGTGATCCAGGAAGATATTCTTTGAGATGAGACTGGAGGCCCTTCCATCTGGTTTGCCACCACTACGAACAACTGGTTTGACTTCCTGAATGGCTTAGTGCGCTCGATGTAGAAGGCTAGCGCCCACCAAACATCCAGAGAGTGCAGCCTTTGCTCACAGCTACTGGAATGAGGCTTAGGATAAAAAACAGGCAGGAATTTGTCTTAGCTAGTATGGAAATATCTCACAACCTTAGGAAGAAAGTCCAGGTCAGGCCCGAGTTGCACCTTATCCTTGTGGAAAACTGTATAAGGTGGGTCAGAGATAAGGACCTTTAACTCAGACACCCTCCTTGCTGATGTAATGGTGACCAGGAAGGCTACCTTCCACCACAGGTAGAGAAGGGAGCAAGTTGCCAGCAGTTTAAATAGGGGCCCCATTAGTCTGGAGAGGACCAAGTTAAGGTCCCATACAGGAACAGGTGGTCTAATCTGAGGATGTAGCCATTCCAGACCCTTAACGAACTGACCAACCATGAGGTTGGCGAAGACGGTGCATCCAGATACTCCGGGATGGAAAGCCGAGATAGCAGTGAGATGTACTTTTATGGATGATGCTGCCAAGCCTTGTTGTTTCAGGTGCAGAAGGTACTCTAGGATGAGGGGTATAGGTGCCTGAAGTGGGGGTGTATGATGCTGGTCACACCAGCAAGAAAACCTTTTCCACTTTGCCAGATATGTGGCCCTAGTGGAGGGTTTCCTGCTGCTGAGTAAGACCTTTCTTACTTGTTCTGAGCACAGAAGCTCCATGGGGTTCAGCCATGAAGTTTCCAGGCCGTGGGGTGATGAAGACAACTATGGTCCTGAGTGATCAGGTTGGGGAGGAGTGGAAACGTGATTGGGGATCCACCGACAGCTCCAGGAGCGTGGTGTACCAGTGTTGTCGAGGCCACACTGGTGCCACTAGATTTATCTCCATCCCATCACTGCGGACCTCGAGTAGGACCTTGTTTATGAGAGGGATCGGGAGAAAGGCATAGAACAGGAGGCCTCCCCAAGGTAGCAGGAATGCATCCGTGATTGAGCCTGGGCTGTGGTTCTGGAAGGAGCAGAACATTGGGCACTTTCTGTTGCTCCAGGTGGCAAACAGATCAAGCTGGGACACTCCCATCTTTGGAAGGTGGAGTGTACGACATCTGGCCGGATGGACCACTTGCGATTGCGGAAGGATCTGCTTAGGGGTCCACCAATGTGTTCTGAACTCCTGGTAGATAGGATGCTTCCAGGTGAATGGAGTGAGCTATGCAGAACTCCCATAGCCGGAGGGCTTCCCGACATAGGGGAGAAGAAAGGGCCCCATCCTGCTCATTGATGTAAAACACAGCAGTGGTGTTGTCCGTCATAACTGCCACACACTGGCCTTGTAGCTGGGCCTGAAAGGTTTGGCATGCTAGTTGCATTGCCCTCAGCTCCTTGATATTGATATGTAGGGAGAGCTCGTCCTGCGACAAGCTCTGTGTTTGGAAGTCTCCCAAATGCATGCCCCATCCAGAGCTGATGCGTCTGTTACCAGGGACAAGGAGGGCTGAGGGCTATTGAAGGCGACTCCCTTACATGCTGACTGAGGGTCGAGCCACCATTGGAGGGACTCGAGTACTTGCTCTGGCACTGTGACCACTGAATCCACACTGTCGTGCCCTGGGCGATAGGCTGAAGTGAGCCATGCCTGGAGCAGCCTGAGCCTCAGTCTGGTATGACAGATCACGTAAGTGCAGGCTACCATGTGGCCGAGAAGACTCAGGCATCCCCTTGCTGTAGTGGTCAGGTAATACCTGAGGCCTTGAATAATGTCTGTCATGGCTTGGAATTGGGTCTCCAACAAAAACGCTCTTGCCTGTCCAACACTGCCCCGATAAACTCTATTCTTTCGGTCGGTGACAAGGTTGACTTGTTCACGTTGAGGAGGAGACCCAGTCTCTCAAAAGTGGATCTGACTAATCGGACTTGAGACTTCACCTGCTTCCTGCTGTGCCCCCTGAGGAGCCAGTCATCGAGGTAGGGGTATACCTGCACCTGCCTCCTTCGGAGGAAGGCTGCTACGACCGACATGCACTAGATGAACACTCGGGGGGTAGTTGACAGTCCGAAGCGGAGGACAGTGAACTAATAATGTTTGTGGTTGACCAGAAACTGTAGGAATCATCTGTGTGCACGCCGAATAGCTATGTCAAAGTACGCATCTTTTATGTCAAGGGCGGCGTACCAGTCTCCCAAATCCAGAGAAGGGATAATTGTACTGAGGGAGAACATGCGGAACTTCAACTTTACCATACATTTGTTGAGTCCCCCCAGGTCTAGAATGGGTCTGAAACCCCCCTTGGCTTTGGGGATTAGGAAGTATCAGGAATAGAATCCCTTGCCACATAGCTCCTGAGGAACCTCCTCCACCAGTCCTATGGTGAGGAGCGCCCGCACCTCCTGGATAAGGAGTTGCTTGTGAGAAGGGTCCCTGAAGAGGGATGGGGAAGGGGGTGGATGGGTGGGAGGGTAGGAGCAGAACTGGAGAGAATATCCCACTTCTACCATGCGAAGAACCCAGCAGTCCGATGTTATTTGGGACCAAGCACGGTAGAAGTGGGACAGATGATTCAAGAAAGAAGGGGAAGTATCCGGAATCATGGCTGGTGCGCTATCCTCGGAAACACCTTCAAAAGGCCTGCTTTGAGCCCGACGATGGTTTGGTCAGGCGTTGGTCCTACCCAGACAGGGGGTGGGAAGGCTTACGCCTGCCATTCCTGCCCCTTCTCCTATAGAACTCCTGCCTCAGCCGAGGAGGACAGGAGCATTGCTGATGTTGCTGTGGCTTAAAATGTTTACATTGGGTTCCAGGAGTGTGCATACCCAATGATTTCATTTTGGCCAGGAGTCTTTTTGGCTATGCAGCCTGGAGTCCGTCTGCTCCATAAACAGGCCCGTCCCATCAAAAGACAGGTCATGCATGGTCTGTTGGACCTTGGGCAGAAGCCCCGAGGCTTGCAGTCATGAGCTACACCTCATGGCGATTCCAGAGGACAAGGACGCGCCACTGAGTCTGCAGCATCCAGTGAGGCCTGTAAAGAGGTCCGTGCCACTGCCTTGCCCTCCTTCACGATAGCTCCAAACTCCTCCCTGGACTCTGCTGGCACCAGCTCCTTAAATTTCAGCATCGAGTTCCAGGAGTTGAAGCTGTATCTACTCAGGATTGCCTGCTGGTTGGCAATCCTGAGTTGCAAATCCCCAGTGGAGTACACTTTGTGCCCAAACAAATCCAGGGGCTTGGTGTCCTTTGATTTAGGCGCTGGGGCTTGCTGTCCCTGCCTCTTCCTCTCGTTTACCACAGTCACCACCAATGAGCAGGGTTGTGGGTGTGTGAAGAGGTATTCGTACCCCTTAGAGGGGATGAAATACTTTCTCTCCAAACCCTTCACGGTGGGAGGGATGGAGGCTGGAGTCTGCCAAATGGTCTTTGTGTTGGCCTGTGTTGATAAGGGGTAGAGCCACCATCGATGGGCCTTCCGGGGCCAAGATGTCGACCACTGGGTCCTCTGACTCTACCACTTCACCCATATTCCATGCTACCCTACGTAGGAGGTCCTGGTGGGCATGGCTGTCTATGGGGGGTGGTCCCGAGGCAGAGGTGCCCGCAACCGCCTCATCCGGGGAGGATGACGAGGAGGCTAAAGGGGGAATGAGGTTCTCCTGACCCTCTTGGTCCTCAACAGCCTCCTACCCTGCCTCTATTTCAGGGCCAACCACCCCGGGATCTGGCTCGGGGACAGGGATCAGTTCCAGGAGAGGTAGTGTGGCCGGTATCTCCTCAGCACCCATAGGGGTGGGACAACTGGCCAATGACTCCAGCACCCTTGGTTCAGACACTGCCGAACGGGAACCCTTGGATTGGGTGCCCTGGGCCTGATGGTATGCCCATGGAGTCCAATATGGCCACCGCACTGGTCCCTGACACTGCGCAGGCCATGGCCCTGCCCCCATGTCAGGTCTTCCCCGAGCCAACCAGTGCCAACCCCGCTCCAAGTATCTAGATTCCACCTCCGAGTCCAAAGACAGTGACCAGGACTGCGATGGCCAGTGCAATGCCAAGCAGAGCTGGGCTGGGGAAGTGGTGCTATGAGGCTGGGAGCGGTGCCGCGACCTGGAGCAGTACTGCGACCTGGAGCGGTACCAGGAGCAAGGTCTGCACGGAGATGCGGACTGGTGCCAAAATGGCCAGTGCCGGGAGCGGGACCTGCTGCGCAACGGGGATCAGCACGAGGATCGGCGTTGCAATTGGGACCACTGGCGTGACGTAGAGTGATGCCACGAGTCCGACCAGGGCCGCAATTGCGAGCGGTGCCAAGACTCTGAGTGGCGCCAAGACTGCGAGTGGTGCCGAGACTCCGAGGAGTATCTTGCCTCCACTGACGGTGATGAAGGACAAAGCATCGCCGGTTTCTCCCAAGACGGTGTCACACGGAGGACCAGGGACCGCGGTGCCGTCATGGCGATGAGGTCCCTCGCAGCGTCAAAGGTGTCTGGGATGATGGAAGTTCCACCTCCTCAATCACATGTCTTGGGAAGTCCAACTACATCGGACTTGACGGTCCCCATTGCAGGGCTGAAGTTGACGGTGCCGGCTCCAAAGTTCTCGGCACTGGGTGCTCCTCCCTGGGACACGCCCCACTGGTCGGCTCCGAAGGAGTGGGTCCCGGAGTTGGAGATCCACTCCTCCCCTGCTTCCGGTGCCGCTTCTGCACTGGGGAATGGGACTGGTGCCAGGCCGTTCCCACCAGTTTCAGTGCTGGGGAGCATCGGTACTACGGGTCTCTTGCAGAGTCCTTCCGTGGTGCCGCTTATGCCACTGCCATTGGGGTGCTGAGCACTGTTGAGCTCAGTGCCAGGTCTTGCCATGCCAAAGTGGGTTGCGGTCTAAGTGCCACCTCCATAAGGAGCTGCTTTAGGCAGAAGTCCCGCTCCTTTTTTGTTCTGGAGTGAGACCCTTTACAAATCCTGCACTTGTCCTCTTGGTGTGCTTCCCCCAGGCACTTTAATCAAGCGTCATGGGGGTCGCCCATTGGCATGGGCTTGTTGCAGGACTTGCAGAGTTTGAACCCCTGGGATTTAGGCATACCCCGAGTCCCCAAGGGGAGAACGCAGTCAGGGTGGAGAGGAAACCCCCACTCCCAACAGCTATCTGTTGTCTACCATAAACTAATTACTAAACTGAACTGGGCTAAAGATAACTCTACGACTACACTAAACTGAAAGGCTAGGAAAAACGAGGAAAGCTTGCTAAGCAAGTTACCACAGTTCCAACAACCGTCACTGTCAGTAAGAAGGAACTGAGGAGGCGCCGGGTCGGCAGGGTCATATACTGAGCGCCATGAAGGCGCCACTCCAAGGGGCTCCACAGCCGACCAGATGGGTGCTACTAAGGGGAAAACGTTCCAATGACTGTGCACACAGCGTGCACACACCTAATTGGAATTAATATGAGCAATTACTCGAAGAAGAAGAAATATAATGTCAAATTAATCCCTAGGGTGCCTACATTAATGTCAATGGAGTTACACCAGTATGAATTTGGCTCATCTTATTTATAATATTAGCAAGTAAACACAGGCATGTTTCCGATATTGATCATATGATTTTAAATTTCAAAATAAACCAATACAATGGAGGATGAGTCAAATGATGTGACCTTTCCCTACTAATTTTCTTTAATTAAAAAAAAAAGTTGTAAGAATAAAGCAGACTGAAATCCCGAGAAAGGAAGAATTCTTAATGAACTACCCACAGAACAGTTACACAAGGGGAGAGCAAGATATGTGTTTGTTAGGGATCTTCAGTAATTTAGGAGCAGGGGTGCTGAGGACTTGATCCAGAACCCACTGAAGCACCACCTTCCACGACATAATGTGATACTGTGATAAAAACATACTATAAACTGTTAAAACAATTTCATTGACTAGTTCAAAAGTAGAAGTCAAAGATTTTTAAAATGGTCCTTTGATGGGGTTCACTCACTAGAGCAGCACCTCCTGCTGGCCGTCATGGGGATTAGTTCTTCCAACTGGTGTGCCCTCTCCAGGTGGTGCCTCTCTCATCTCTTCTCCACCTGCAGACCCACCTCAGTCCAAAGTAGTGCAGCATCCTCTTCATGACTCAGACCTCCAGCAATGTCACCATCCATGTTTCCCCCCTTCTGGAATAGGTATCTCAGTCCAATCCTGCCACTTCCCCAGGCCCACCCACTACTCTGGGTCCCAGCACTGGGAACCTGTGGATAGCAACCTCCTGCTGCACCTCTTTAACTTTCGTCTCTGTTGCTTCAGTTCCCTGGGCCACTTGCGTGAAGCCCCAGCACCTTCTTTGCCCTCTCCTCATGGCCTTGAGCCAGCTAGTTCCTGCAGACAGTCAGGAGCTTCCTCTTGCTCCCCTAGTCCCTGCTAGCAGATGTTCTATCCAAGATACTACCCTATTCTCTCAGAGACACAGTCCTCACTCCCTGAACACCCAGCAGCCACTGCCCTGCTCTGTCCTGCAGCTCCCTATTATGTGAGCCCACTGAGCCCTGATTGGCTGCTCCATGCAGCCTCCCTCCAATTGGCTGCTTCCTATGCAGCCTCCCTAGGCTGTTTTGGAGGACTCACTGTCACTGCTCCTCTCTCAGATAGGGTGTGGCAGGCCCTTGAGCCTCCATTAACCTGTTGCTCTTTGGTGTGGGTGAACACCTTATCACAGGTCTCTATTCAAACTGGCCAGAATAACAATGTTCAATCCATGTTTTCAGAAACCATTTTAAACCCCATTTTTATGTTTCTTACAGAAGAATATGTCAGTCCTAGATATATAGAGAAACATGGTGCTCAGGTTCTCTGAATAGAACAGAGTGCTCCAAAGTTAGAATACTTTGGCAGGAGGTCTTCAGAAAGAGGTAAAGCCTTAAATAGGGAAAGTTATTTGAGTTTCTGCCACAGGGTCTGTTGAGATGAAAGCCATCACAAAGAGGAAGGTGGAGAGTTGAAAGATAGAGAGTTGAAAGGTGGACAGTTTCAATAAACTATTCCTAGCTTTAAATGTGAACAAAGTGAAATGTTCCCTTATTAATATACTAGAAAGGGAGGCTGAATAAAATAATGATCCTAACCAGGGCAAGTGGGAAGAGGGACATTAGAGAGGTAGGTTTTATCTTACATACAACTTGTGGATAGAGAAAGGACAGACTTATTTTAAGAGGGTTGTTCTCCTCCAAGCCCACAAAGCAGAATTCTGTTAGTTGTGATAGCTGTTTTGACCATGTAAAATATTGACACCACGCACACAGAAAAATAAGTATATATGTACATTCAGTCAGACATTCAGACACCTATATCAAGGGGCGAGATGAATGCTAAAAGCATTAAAGAGACCAATATCACAAATGCACAATAGGACAGCAACAAATCTAATTAACCCACAGGCAAACATTTCATGAAACTAACCAGATAGTGTCCAAGTTGTTAAAGTTGAAAGATCCCTTTACAATTACAGTAGATTCTCTTATCTTTCTCTGTCTATGTGTATGTGCTGACAGGTACTTACTATTAGTATCCATCTCTGTTACAAGATTCTCCATTACATCAGTTGACAGTGTGATGACCTGTTTGCTAGTAGCAGGCTTAATTGCTCTGCTATGACAAATGGGTGAATTTTGTCCTTTTATTCAGTCATTTTTCTTCATCTTTATCATATATCCCACCACAAGTACAAATGATATTGATATCCTCTTTTTCCCATTAATCATGAGCAGTCTGTTCTTTCATTTGCCCCAGGAAATCATGTAATATAATAACTGGAAAATTTTAAACAAATGTCATCTTTCCTTTTCTTTTAACTACCTTGTGTCTCTCTCTTTAAACTGGTGAAAAAATACATTAAAAGACATCCAAGATGTCTGGCGACCAAGAAATCTAATAACTTAACCTTTATAATTGCGAACAATGATGTAAATAACTATTTATTAAATCAAATTCAAAGTATACCGTTATCTTTCGGAAGATCAGCATTATAAACCAGCAAATAGATTTTGTGTGTGGGAAGCTCATTGTTTCATGAAGTGGGAGCATATACACTTTTTAACTCAGTTTTGAGGCACCTAAAGATTGTCTATGTCAAAGAACCAACAGTTGAAAATGACAGTTACTCTTACTGTGAGGGGGAAGGGAAAAAAACAGAGTGGGGGAGAGTTTGGGATGAGTTGAAAGATGATGACAAGTTGCACAGTACTTGCTTTTCGTTTGGCCATTATATGATGGAGCCCAAGCCTATCTGTAAAATTAATATTATTTTGTCATTTATCTCCCACTGTACTAGATAACTGAACTGACTTACAGGAAAATATAACTGCACTTGCTATCCTCTCCAATGCTGAACAAAACAAATAGTTCATATATTAAAATGCAAACTCAAATTCTGATCCAAAAAAGGAGGCTCGCTTTTCATAAGATTCATGTAAAAAGTCATTGCAACCTCATTATCAAAAGGAGAGGAAGTACAGAAAAGAGCAACAAAAAATATCATTTGGCTGGAGAAATTATGATCCTCCCACCCAACTCCAATCATAGAAGGGGACTTCAAGGGGCCCATGGCCCTACCAGAAAAGTGTGAGCTGGAAAACAGGTCTGCTCCTCCTACCAATCACTGAGTGTTTGACCAGCTGGTAGCCAGAACAGCTGGGTATAGGGAGTTCCATAACAGCCAGATGCTAGAAGTTAAGGGGTTTCACTGCCAGTGTGAAGAACTATTCTGACTCGGTCAATTATGCGGGATTGCCCACAAAGCCAGACCTGATTTTCCATTGCCCTGTTCAAAGGCAAGGCCACTTCCAAAAAACCCTTACTACATGCATGAAAAGGACATAGATGTTTCATGGGAGTCATAGCATAATATGTTAAAGGACTGCAACATTCATAACAGTAAATATGAGTCACAAAAGTCCAATGGAGGAGCCAAGACACACTGGAGGTACTCAGACACTATGGAGATAGATCACCAAAGAAATGCCTGTATATGCCAATTTTCTAGTATTTACCTATATGTTTACATATTTGCTCTCATGGTAGTATTACCCTGGGTTCTTTTAACCCAAAGCTTTTGGTAACTTTTACTCTGTGCGAGGTGGTGTCAGGAAATAAATCAAGGAAGACACGGCCATCTGACCAATAGATGGCTGGCACAAACAGGACAACACAAGAGTGCTTTCACTTAAAGCTAAACTTTACTTAATCTCAAGCACTTACACACGTCCGCAACAGGTTAGTAAAACACCCCCAACCCTCGATAATTACCGAAGCTGAGTGTGGCCTTCGAGTGGCACTGTGACAGGCTTCCGCTGGCCAAACTTCCGTCTGCCGGTGGGGACCCCAAGATGCATCCCTGAAGAACCCCTTCTGAGAAGTCCGGTTACCTCAAACTTTTCCCCTTATTTATACATTAGTAACGTAATGACATATCCCTCAAAGAAAATTTGCTAAGCAAGCAGTTTTTAAAGATCAAGCAAGAGATTTACTTATGGTCATCAATTTACCAGATATGGTTTTTTTTCATTGTCCATGCCTTGGGGCCCTGACAAACATTCCCAGGGACACATATAGACAGACTTCCTGTTTTTCTAAAATACATAGATCAGCAACTTCAACATTCCTAGCAGGAAGGACGCAGGGTCAAGCTGCCCTGTCTGTGGCACCCAACCCCCCCTCCCCTCCTGCCTTGGTTATGCTGAGGCCACTGCATAACCAATTTATGACCTGCTGACTTGGCTACTTTTAGCAATAAGCAAGAGTGGTTCAGTATGGCCTGCTAACTTGACTACTATTAGAAATAAGCAATAGTGGTTTTAGGCACTTTACTGGTTTGCCAAAATCTCCCCGTACTGTAGAACTGTGAGGAGAATTCAATTTTGCCTGGTGACCTTCTGAAAATCTGCAAAAGAGTGGGTTGATACCCCACAGTATGATGAAGACCCATAGAAAAGCCTCTTAGTCCGTCTGAATATATCTAATGTTTATAAGGAAGCCCTGGGGGCTGGGAGAGGTAGGAGTCAACCTGAGAAGAAAGGGGCAGGTAGGGTGGGAGGATGCTGTCCAAATTTCATCAGTCCAGGTTTCCAGAATTTGGGCTGATGATCAAGTTCTGAAGAGGAACACAGACCAACTTAATTAGGGGTGAGCCTGGGGTTCTGTGTGAGCATGTCAGAGAGCTCCCAGAGTCCTCTTTGATGATAACCTCTCACATAGCAGCATCCGTGAGTAAAGTTTCTACCACCTCTAGTTGGCTAGGATACTCTGTATCATCCTTGCAGATAATGACCTGATCTTAGTTGTACATGCCTTTGTCACTTCCGATGTGGACTACATCAGTGCAATATACCTGGGAATGATGCCATCAGCTTTTAGAAAACTCCAACTAGTACAAAACCCTGCAGCAAGTCTCCTCAGCAATGCATACTACCGTGAGCACCTCACATCTGTCCTCCATTCTCTACACTGGCTTCCATTAAAACATTGAGTCAAATTCAAGGTCTTGGTTTTTATCTTCAAGGAACCCAATGGCTAGGGCCAGTATATCTAAAGGGTCACCTTAAAGAACCAGGATGAAGACCATGACTGACAACTCAGCTCCTCAGACAGGGGAACTTTCTACCACAAGGGTACAGCTCCTATGTACAGGAGACAGCGCTTTCTCAGGGGCCATTCTGAGACTGTGGAGCAAGCTCCTACAGGAACTAAGTACCATTGTCTACTACTCCCAGTGCAAGACATATTTCTTTGACCTCCTTTCTGTAATGCAAACATATAACATCATGTATATATCATTGAGCTAGCATGAGTATAAATAGCTATGTAGCCACAGTAGCACAGATAGTAGCAGCAAAGGCATAACTGAGCCACGTTGAGTACAAACCCTCCTGAAACTGGTATGTATGTTCTCGTCCCGGCTCAGCTGTGCCTCCACTACTACCACCCATGCTACCACAGCTGCACTGCTATTTATACTCACGCCAGATTGATGAGAACTAGCATGAGTATGTGTATGCAATATGGGTAACCTCTAGCTCATAGTTTAGACAAAACCTTAGGTAGCCAAGCAGATGTCTAAGTTACACTGCTCCCAATAGCAGCCCAGCATAAGAAACTAACATTTTCTTACGCTCTCCTGTTATTTACTTTTCTTCCTCCCTCCACTATTCTGGTCCCTTGACATGTGATTTACAGAAACCTAGACTCCCTTACACTTGTTAGGCTCAGGGAGCCATATTCAGAGATGTAATGGAAGAGGGACATTTAATTACATGCTGGTAAGTGGGTGAAAATCAAAGTAAGTCAGACATGGGAAATCAAGATAAGTCTAAGGAGGTATAGAGGGAATTAAAGCTCTGGTAACATATACATTTAAAGGGGTTTGAAAAAGATGTAAGTTACACCAGTTTAGACTCATGTAAACACCTTAGAATCTGTCCCATTCTCTTACTTCAAAATAAATATTTCTATGCTTGTATAAAATAGTATTAATAATGCACAAAGGAATTTTAATAAATTAAAGTAGAAAAAAGAAAACATGGCAATATTTAATGTTGCCATTTCCTAAAGCATATTGTATTCCTCCATAAATGCCCAGTCCTTGATAGGAGGATAACACTGGATTGGATAGACAAGAAAAGTCAGGGCCTAATTCTCCAATGTTTTACACATAGTCATAGTCATTTATACTTGTGAAAAAATGAGTGCAACACATTAGTGTTCTGACTTGGTAGTATTTTATACTCTCTTTGCACAGGTGTAAATCACTACACAAAGTGCAAATCAGAGGAGCATCTGAGTCTGAGGTTCCATCCATTAAATGAATGCTTTCCAGCAGTTAATCTTGACTGCAGTTTTCTGATGCTAAAATATGACTTGCTGTGTTTAGCTACTGGGACCATCTAGTATGAAGAGCTACTAAACTATCCTATTAGGGCAGGGGTTATCAAACTGTGATCTGTGGATCATGAGTGGTCCACAGAGAGTTGGCAAATCACGACTCCTTCTTATTATTTCCTGTTGCTATATTGCATTTTAAAAAGCTGAAAAATAGATTAAAGTTTCCTAATGTTATTTTTCCAGGGAAGCAATTGCTGTAGTAGCCATAGAATGCTATGGAATCACAAGCAGGAAGGCAGGCTGTCTATAAGACTATCTCTGTACCAAATGTTTCCAGTGTCTATGGGGATCTATGATATACACCCAGGCCTGAGAGGAGAGGAGACTCCAGGGAGAAAATTCACCAGTATGTTCAAACTGGCATCTCGATGGTATGAACAGAGAGATTGCCTTCCTCTCAAAACTATCAAGCACCTAATTAATGTCAGTCTGTGGTGTATAATCCACTATCTGAAATTCAGTCACCCTTCATAAAGAACACAGAACACTCCTTACTTTCACTATCTGTCTCTGCTAATGCATTCCCCTAGGGATAACAACTCTTAAAGGAAATGAAAGCATCACATCTTCTATGCCTGTCTCAATTGCTTTAATCTTTTATGCACTTGTTTATACGTCTCAGAATAGTCTGTACATTTCTAGTTCACCAGGAGAGATTTGATGAGATTATGGCAGTGTTTAAAACCCTGTCATTTTCATATGTTGACTTAATAAAGTGAATTCATGATAAGATTAAAAAGAGGCCCAAGAAAATGTAATAAATTCATCTGTGCAGGTATTTCAGTGCTGCCAGTATTGCTCTTATGGTGGCACAAAATCATGGCCTTATTCTTCTCACCAGTATTAGGAAAGAAGGGGAACTAGATCAGGTAGATGAAGTGGGACAGGTGTGGAAGCAGGTTGAGCATAAGACTCTGCAGTGTGAGCCCCTTACTTGCTGAGTCCACAGAAGCCCCTTCATCCTAATTATGTAAAATCAAGGTTCTGAGAGTCAGAAAGGGACATGACCAGGACAGAATGAGGAGGAACTGGAGAGAAGCCACACTGCATGGTGACTGGGAGCCTTGTTACCAGAGGATGAAGCCTTGTTACCAGAGGATATGATGTGATTGACAAAGCATCTAAGAGAATCAGTTCTCACCTGCAGAGGCTCAGAGACCCAGTGGGTTGGAAGCAGTGATCCTTTTGGGTCCCTGGGCTCTGCAGATTTGGTGCTTCATAACCCCCTCCACTGAGGTTAGGAAGAAACCTCTACTCCTTGCTGAATTTCCTGTTCCCTCTATCCCTCTTTCATGAATTTTCCCTGGGAAGGGGATAATATAGACCTCAGAAAAGAACAAACAAGTCAATTTTATTTATGTCTGCAATTCATCTAAGATATTAAGCCTGGTACAGTACTAGAAACATTTTTAGAAAGCTCAGTTCTGATCACACAGACCAAACAGAGAGGCATATATTGTAAAATCAGCTACTGTAATGCTCAGCAGCACATCTGAGATCAGAATTTAAATCAAAACCTACAGGTTGTTTGTGCTGGTTGATCAAGCAAGATCTTTAAAATAAAGAACTCATTCAAAAGCAAGTGTTTTGTCCATGGAGGCAGAGTATTGAAAGACAAAAAGACAAACCCAATGAGTCATAGGTTCTAAGGCCAGAAGGGACCATTGTGATTATCTACTTTGATTTCCTGTATAGCACAGGCCATAGACCTGCCCCCAAAATCATTTCTCAAGCAGATCTTTTAGAAAACCATCCAATCTTGGTTTTAAAATGGTCAGTGATGGAGAATCCATCCCAACCCTGGATAAATTGTTCCAATGATTAATTAATTTCACCATTAAAAATGTTCACCAGTCTGAATTTGTCTAGCTTTAACTTTGAGACATTGGATCATGTTATTCCTTTCTCTTCTAGATTGGAGAACCCATTATTAAATACTTATTCCCCATGTAGGTACTTACAGTCTGTAATCAAGTCACCCCTTAGCCTTCTCCTTGTTATGCTCAACCGATTGAGCTCCTGGAGTCTATCACCATAAGGAATGTTTTCTAATCATTTAATCAACTTGTGGCTCGTTTTCTGAACCCTTTCCAATTTATCAACATCCTTCTTGAATTGTGGGCACCACAACAGGACACAGTAGTCCAGCAGCAGTCGCATCAGTGAAATTTCAGAGGTAAAATAATCTCTCTGCTCCTACTCAAGATTCACATGTCTGATTATCCACTATGACCCCCAAATATTTTTCAGAGACACTGCTTCCTAGGATAGAGTCCCCCATCCTGCAAGTATGGCCTACTTTTTTGTTCCCAGATGTGTACCTTCAGACTTGTCAATTTTTAACGTTCTCTCTAAGAAGCTCATGACCTTAAAACCAACCATTTCAGCTGCAAAGGGTTAATAATTTGTTTTCCAGACCTGTTTAAAATCCACAACATAGACTTCTTCATTATTTAACTATTATTGACCTTAAAATGCATTCTAGTTTGAACGTGGATAGAGTTAAATGTGAAAAGACTTATATAACACTCAAATGTTCTGGCTGTTTTAAAACTCCAGTTATGTAACAGTTTTCTGAAAAACTAACACAGAATGCTATAAGAATAGTGTAACCTTTTCTCGGCAGTTTCCATAGCAACCCGCTTGAACATCATTTTAAACAGAACTTCGGTATTCCTTTTATTACTTTGAAGTTTATCTTACTGCTTTGGTTTATAATGCAAGATAAAATGTTGCAAAATATGAGTTAGATAACCCTGCTACTAAATTTTATTTGCATATAAACAATAATTCACTGATGTCTGTACAGATATAGTAGATACACAGATATTTGTGCATGTAAGAAGCTATGTTGTATGTATGCGTGTATATATAGCAGGTGAGAACAGTATGGCATTTTGACCCCCACTGTTTCCTGAGTGGAGCATCCAGCATGATAAAGCTTAAAGAAAAAGTACTGTATACTAGTCAGTCACTCACATCCATCCCAATGAAACTATTTTAACAATAATTTTGTATCCTCTTTAGATCATTTTTAACACACTGGGAGATGCCACTTACTGGTAATTCTTCTGCAAGTTATGTTTAAAATATATAGTTTTTATAGTACTTTGAAAACTGGCAATCTGAATAGTAAAAAAAAAAAATGCTATCCAATGGCCTTTAATCGGATTAGTACTATTAAATAGGGGAAAATCTTTGCACATATATCACTCACTGAAATACAATAATTATTCAGTTCCTGTTTCCTGAAATAGTACTGGACATATTTTTGTCTCCTGCTCTCTCACAAATTCTGGTTCAAAAGAAGCTGAAGATAAATCATTTACAAATCAGCAACAGTGTTTCTAAATCCAGTCCCAGCTAGACTCCATCATTTATTGAAGGGCTATCCAAAAATGCATTACCAGCTCTAATTTGATGTTTTACTTTTAGGTAAGTACAATCTAAGCCATTACTGGGCCACCACAGTTTGTCAAGTTAACTTATTCATACAGAAAGTGTTTTTCCTAAAAATGAAATAGTAACAAAAAAGTTACAAAATATAATCATTCCTTTCAATTATTTCTCTCACAAGTTACTATGAGTGTGACTAAATATCTTACAATGATGTGCATATTTAGCAGTATGCAGGACACATTCAGCAGATATAAGTTTACACTACTACTATGCTTAGGCCTTGGCTACACTTGCAGCTGTACAGCGCTGTGAGGTAAACCTGTCTTCGTACAGCTGAGTAGGGAAAAGCGCTGCAGTCTGTCCACACTGACAGCTGCCAGCGCAGTGGCGTGGCCACACTTGCAACATTTGCAGCTGTGTTGGGAGCGGTGCATTATGGGCAGCTATCCCAGCATTCATGTGGCTGCAACGTGCTTTTCAAAACGGGGGTGGGGGTGGAGTGTGACAGGGAGTGTGAGGGGAGAGAGAGTGCTTTTTGGAGCGTGTCAGCACTCTATTTTGCAAGTTCCGAACTCCCGGCCCCCTGCTCATTCATTCACTCACTCAAAGCAAACAGTAAATTGTTTGCTTTTTCTCTGTGGTTCGAGCTTTGAAACCGGCACTTCCGCATTCCTGCAGCCGGTCACAACAATGGAGAGGATTGGCCACTTGACAAGGTGATTAGTACAGCGCTGCAAGCGTTTACACTCACACCCGTGAGTTGTAGCCACTCTGCTGTATCTCTTATGCTTCTCAGGGAGGTGGAGTACCTGCAGCGGTGTACCCAGGGAGATACAGCGCTGTAAGTGCCCTGCCAGTGTGGACGGGGAGTGAGTTACAGCGCTGGGGGAGGCTTTACAGCGCTGTAACTCGCAAGTGTAGCCAAGGCCTTAGACTCATGGTGATGCTGCTGCATAATCAGACTCTAGAATAGATCCAAAGACCCAGCTGCACTGGAAAGGACCAAAGTGGGATATCAAAAACATGTAATCTCCCTAAGAACAAATCACTTGCAACTAATCAGTATTCTGGGGCTAAACTTGCAGTTGAATCACTCTATTTTCTTCCTTACAGTTACTGAAGACCATTTCACAGCCTGGGGCCTAACACTTCAATGAATTGAATACATCCATAAAAGATGCTTGATGTGTCAAGCATTGTGTGCATATTAGATTGTTATGGTCTCATCAGATTCCCCTTTCTAGTGCACAAAGGTGGTGTTTTAATAACAAAAGGGCCATTCCCACACAAAATGATTATAGGCCAAAACCCACTGAAGACATTCTTAATGTACTTTAGGAAAGCTAGACAGGCAAAATTGAGATATATATAACTTACCAATGACTTACAGACCAGTGTCTGTTTAAAGCTTGCCTTTGCAGTTAAGCACTATAACTGAGATTGGGCAAGAGTCACCCTTATGTCTATTACAAATAGATTTGTCTTTCAAAGAGTGTTAATCTATTTCATATTTTGACCTGCATTAGAGATTGAAGAATTATCTCCTCTTCTCAAGACAACCAAAAACATTAATCAATCAAAAGTAGTATTAGTGAACCTTTTAATTAGTGCTGTAGAAAGTCCTAAAAAAAAAAAAAAAAAAAAAAAATTAATGGAGATATCCCATCTCCTAGAACTGGAAGGGACCTTGAAAGGTCATCAAGTCCAGCCCCCTGCCTTCACTAGCAGGACCAAGTACTGATTTTGCTCCAGATCCCTAAGTGGCCCCCTCAAGGATTGAACTCACAACCCTGGGTTTAGCAGGCCAATGCTCAAACCACTGAGCTATCCCTCCCCCCAAAAGTCCTATTGCATTACATGCAGATTTTGCAGTTAGCTTGCAACAAAGATTAGTTTCAAATGTAAAGGACTGCATTAAGCATAATTAGAAACATCACACTCCTAAAAAACATAGCAAAACAAAACAACCCTTTTGAAAGAGTGAAAGTTATTAGGAAAATTTGAACATATCAGTGGTCTGAGATGGCAATGATTTTTAAAACTCTGGCTGAAATGGCTGGAGTGAAAGTCCAGTTTGAGACAAATACATTAGTTTTATGTATATTTGAACAAATATTGAAAAATGTTTCCCACAAATATTTGTTCAAATCTTCTAAAGAGGTTTTGTTTTTACTTCAGACATGTTGGTGCCCTATTTGTGATTGTTTTTCATAAACATTTGTGCAAATGAACTTGGCTACCACAAATGAACAAGGAAAACAAATTTTAAGCTTACATGCTCAAATGTTCATATCAAGTGAATTTAAAAGTTGGTTTCTGCAGGAATTTGTGCAGACTTGGAGTTATAGAAGGCAGAGTTGTGATCTGGGAGTCTTAAGTGGAAGAAAAAAATCTTATGGCAACCTTAATCAGATCTGCTTATAATGCATCTTAAAAATATTCTCTATTCTCAGAGCTGGGCTTAATTAAGTACCTCTTACTAGAGCAGTTATTTTTCTTCTGGACTGACCCCAACAGTCTTTAGTTCCACATGCTTCAGGATAGAATCAGCTCCAAATTACAATGCACAGTTAAGGCAAAGAACATCTCAATTATTTAACTGTTGGGGCCAGTCAGGCTGAGCTTTTAATACTGAAGAGAATGTACAGGTCTGTCGCATCTTAGGTGCATTTAACATGTGTGATTTCAGCTTTACACGGTCGGCAAAACCAAAACAAAAAACAAAAAAAAAAGAGAAAAATAACAATTTAAAAACTGTTTCTGTAGTGCGGGCAATTCCGCCCGCCATTACAAATGTAATTTTGACTATAGGCAATTTTCACTTTAGGCGCTGACTGCGGAACATAACCCCAGTGTAAGATGAGACAGACCTGTATTCTGTATTTTAGGAATTACCTATTCTTCCTGCTAACCGGAAAATAGGGATAGATAAATTACATCAACATTTGCTATGATTCATGTTGATATTATTCCTTTGACATAATGGTAATAAATTACTCAAAGTACATTTAAATTGCACTCAAATAAATTCCATTGCCTAGCATCTAGTGTAGTCCCTTAAATCTATATGATGTGGGTGTAAAAAATCTGATTTGGAAGCATTTTACACCCACTTTGCATTCACTTTATATGGGAGGTAAATGATGACACAAAATGCCTGGCAGTGGAAAATCAGCCTCTTAATATTTAATCAAACATTGAAGGTATAGCAAAATCATGTATCATCAAACTTAAATACTACTGCTACTACATTAAGGCCTGGTCTACACTAACCCCCAAATTCGAACTAAGGTACGCAACTTCAGCTACGTGAATAACGTAGCTGAAGTCGACATACCTTAGTTCGAACTTACCGCGGTTCAGACGCGGTCCACACGCGGCAGGCAGGCTCCCCGTCGACTCCGCGGTACTCCTCTCACCGAGCTGGAGTACCGCAGTCGACGGCGAGCGCTTCCGGGATCGATTTATCGCGTCCAGACCAGACGCGATAAATCGAACCCAGAAGTTCGATTGCCAGCTGTCGAACTACCGCGGTAGTGTAGACCTGGCCTAAGACATTTATTAGAGCAAGTTGTATCAGACATAGCTGCAGAGGGTTGAACAATAAGGTGGGCACCACTCTTCAGTTCTTAGAGGCCTTGAACTGATGACGTCTGAACAATCCACAGAGCTGATGCATTGTTTCAGGGTTAGGAAGTATCAAAATTGTTGTTGCACCGCCTGCTGCCACCTGAGCTAAGGAGTGTTATTGATATTGTTTCAGGCCAGTATACAATCTCTCTTCTTCAACCATAACTAAGAGAAATTCAGGTTACATTAAATTATACAATAGGAAATCTAACACCAGAAATGAAAAAGAAACAGTATCTCTACACGGTAACCTGTCAACAAGCAGAGCAGTGGCTGAGTCAAAGCCAGATGGCCACATGCCATGAAAAATAAACAGAATGCTTTATCTTAAATAGACAAGCAGGAATGTATTCTGATCATAATTACACATTAACACCTGTCTATGAATTTCATTTCTGTAGCCCCATAGATTACTGTGCAAAGGCAAATATAATAATTAATACAACAGGACATTGTCACCAGCATTATTACAATCTAGTGCCACATCAACAGCTTAAAGGGCTATTGTCAAGGTGGATAGCCCAACAACTTAAAGACTGACTTTTATATTAGCTTACGCTTGACAAACAAAGAACACTCATACAAATATATTTCCATAAGCAATATGCTCCTTCAGGTATACCTGTGTTAACTAGAGCTGTTTGGAAAACAGAAAACATGTATTGACAAAAAGAATTTCTTATTTTTAACTGAAATTTCAAACATTTCTGACCACCTCTAATATTAAGGATTTTTCCCCTCAAAACCTAGCATCAGCGATTCTGTGGAAACAAATGTGATGTTTCAAATGCCAAATTATTTTATTGCTGCCCTGAAGCATCCAATTTGATAAGATGGCCTGAATAGAGTAAACTCTTGTTTTATACTTTGTTTGGCAATTAAAACATACAAAAAGAAAAAAATTGAGACAAAAAATGAAAATATCAAATTATTTCTCTATTAAGATGGATATATTTCTTGAAAGCCTTTTTTTAGGAATGACCTTTTTTAATGTTCTCCTAAGTCTCCCTCAAGACAGAAGGTTGCAACTTTAATAAACTCCCAGCCTCTCAGCTAGAGGACCCAATTACAACAAACCTGAAGTAATAGGTTTCTTCTCCATCATGGGAGGCATGTGCAGAGACAGTTGCTCTTCCAATTTTCCATCTGTTCAGTTATACATCAAAACAGCAAATAACATGAGCTGATTGGTGCTGAGAGCTTTTGAAAATCTGGCTACATCATTTAGGAATCTAAATGGTAAAAGAGCTCTTTTGAAAATGTGACTTTCAGAGCCCCTACTCTGTGGGCAAAGCCAAAGGGCAGTGCAATATATTCAGGAACCAAAACAATGCTGATGGATCTAAGTTTAAGCTTGATAGATTTGACAGTATTCCTTTAAAATTGGGATTTTAAGACCTAGTAACATAGGAAGGGTGGAATACATTCTTAAAATGTTTAAAATAATCCCAAATAGAGTAAATATTCCTTAGTAATTAATGGAACTTTGTTTCTTTGTGGAATGGTTTCTGACATCATCTAATTTTTTCAAAACAATGTAATTTAATCTTCTGGGAAACTTCACTTGCACTACCATTTAGGGAATTATACTGAAAGCTGAAATTGCTGTTTTGTAAGAGAAAGACTAGAGGCTGTAAAAAGATTTTACCCTTCCCCCTAACAACTGTAGCTGCAAGCCAAGGTCCATAACTAAATAAATACATAAGACCTGATTCTACTCTCTAGGACAGGGGTAGGCAACCTATGGCACGCATGCCGAAGGCGGCACGCAAGCTGATTTTCAGTGGCACTCACACTGCCTGGGTTCTGGCCACCGGTCCGGGGGGCTCTGCATTTTAATTTAATTTTAAATGAAGTTTCTTAAACATTTTAAAAACCTTATTTACTTTACATACAATAGTTTAGTTATATATTATAGACTTATAGAAAGAGATCTTCTAAAAACGTTAAAATGTATTACTGGCACACAAAATTTTAAATTAGAGTGAATAAATGAAGACTCGGCACACCACTTCTGAAAGGTTGCCGACCCCTGCTCTAGGACATTGATTTTACACCAGGGCAATTTCATTGACATCAATGGAGCTATTTTTGTTTTACATCCATGTAAATTCAGAATGAGGCCCACAAAATAATTGTGAGAACACATATTTCTTGACAGCATTGGAAAATGCATCAATTTTACAACACAGTCAATGTTTCATTTTTAATCATTTTGAATATTGTTTAAATCCAAACGTATGCAACAAACAAATAATAACCCCACAATTGATTTGGCTGAGTGATTTTCATGCTGTTAAAATTTATATGAGCTTAGTTCATTTTTGGTACTTCCTTCTGAGTTGCAGATACGCTCAAATTCTTATTCATAAAATGATTGCATTCATTTCAGTGAAGGAAAACCTATCTCATCCCCTGGGAATCCTGCCTTTCAGTATAGTAAATGAATATTTGCCTTTAATTTTGGCTCCCACTTTTTAATCAGTGTAATAATTCTGAGCTCTTTGTATGAGGTGCATTTTTATGACTTGTTTTTTCCAAATAGCAACACTTGAATAACGAATAGCCCAAAATAAAGATGGCATTCAACTGAAAGCACAGTCATTGAATAACAGAAATAAGGACCTGAAGGGACCTCATGGGTCATCTAGTTTATTTCCTCACCTCTCAGCAGGGTACTATAGGTGTAAATGAATTGTTGGGGAAAGTACAGTATTCAATAAGAAATTTTCAATAGTTTTTTTAATAGTTGCGGTGGCTGTAGTGCCATAATGTAGATGCTTCCTACAGCAATGAAAGGGGTTTTTCTGTTGTTGTAGGTAATCCACCTATCCAAGTGGCAGTAGCTAGGCTAACAGAATAATTCTTTTGTTCTAAGTGTGTATACACCAGGATGAGGTTGGCATAGCTGTGGCTCTCAGGGGTTTGAATCTATAGCAAGAGCTAAACATTACCAGATCCAGAGGTCACCCTAACATCCTTTCAGTTACAGCTTTAATTTTATTCCAGATCCATGTACTCTGGCTAACCCTGAAAGATATTAAAACACACAAACAAATAAAAAATCCACCCTACATTAAAATACAGTATAGTATTAGTGCATGGATGGCATGCTTGTTCTCAACTTATTCTCAAAGCACAGTGTCACCCAAGCACAATGGTATGGGTTAAGTTTGGAATAAGAAGCCTTAACTAAGAATTTCCTACATTTAAGTCAGATGTCTAGTGTTCGTTTTTTATAATTGTGTTTAATTAGAGATACACTACAAGTGACGCTCACTGAAACCAGTAATTTCTTGCTCAAGAACAGTCAGAAGAAACATGTCTAATATAGTTGTTCAACTGCAATTACCATACACAATGTAGAACTTAAGTAGAGCAAAAAAACCCCAACAACCTTGCAGCCGCAAGTCGGAGTCCAGGTCAACAGACTCGGGCTCTCAAGACTTGAGCTGTGGGGCTAAAAATAGAATAATAGACATTCAGGCTTAGGCTGGAATCTGGTGTTGAGATGCTCCCCCTCTCACCAGGTTTCAGAGTCCGGGATTAAGGTTGCCAACTTTCTAATTGCACAAAACCGAACACCCTAGCCCTGCCTCTTCCCTGAGACCATGCCCCTGCCCTGCCCCGAGGCCCTGCCCCACGTTCACTACATTCCCCCTCCCTCAGTGGCTCACTCTCCCCCACTCTCACTCACTTTCACTGGGCTGGGGCAGGGGTTTGGGGTGCGGGGTGCGGGAGGGCTCTAACAGGGGGTGCGAGCTCTGGGGTGGGGCCAGAAATTAGGGGTTCAGGGAGTGGGAGGGGACTACTGGCTGGGGAAGGGGGTTGGGGTGCGGGAGGGGGTGAGGGCTCTTGGGTGGGCTGAGGGTGTGAGCTCTGGGGTGTGCTGGGGATAAGGGGTTCAGGGTGCGGAAGGGGACTGTGGGTTGAGACAGGGTGCAGGGAGGTTGAGGGCTCTCTCTGGGGGTTCAGGCTCTGGGGTGTGGCCGAGGATGAGGGGTTTTGGGTGCAGGAGGGAGCTCCGGGATGGGGGGTGGGGCAGAGGAGTCCAGAGCATGGGAGGGGGCTCTGGGGTGGGGGAGGGCTCCATCTGGGGGTGCAGGCTCTGGGGTGGGTCTGGGGATGGGGGTTTTGGGGTACAGGAGGGGGCTCCAGGCTGGGGGATGGAGCAGAGGGGTTTTGGGTGTGGAAGGGGGCTCTGGGCTAGGGCAGGGGGTTAGATTGCAGGGGGGGTGAGGGCTCCATCTGGGGCTGTGGGCTCTGGAGTGGGGCCAAGAATGAGGGGTTTGGGATGTAGGAGGGGTCTCCAGGCTGGTGGTGGGGAAGAGGGGTTCAGGGTGTGGGAGGGGGCTCTGGGCTGGGTGAGGGGTTTGGGATGCAGGGGGGTTGAGGGCTCCATCTAGGGGTGGGGATGAGGGGTGCAGGAGGGGGCTCCAGTTTTGGTGGGGCTCAGGGCTGGGGCACAGGGTTGGGACGTGGGCTTACCTCCACGGCTCCCGGTCAGCGGCATAGCGGCGGGACTAAGGCAGGCTTCCTGCCTGTCCTGACTCTGCGCTGAGCTCCGAAGTGGCCAGCGTGTCCGGCTCCTAGGCAGAGGCATGGCAGGCAGCTCTGCACGCTGCTCTCACCCTCAGGGACTGCCCCTGCAGATCCCATTGGCTGCGGTTCCCGGCCAATGGGAGTGCGGAGACATTGCTTGGGGCGGTTGCAGTGCACGGAGCCCCGTGCCCCCCTCCCCCCCACCTAGGAGCCGGATTTGCTGGCTGCTTCTGGGGCGCAGCGCAGAGCCAGGACAGGTAGGGACTAATCTACCTTAGCGCCACAGCACCGCCGACCGGACTTTTAATGGCCTGTACAGCAGCACTGACCAGAGCTGCCAGGGTCCCTTTTTGACCAGGTGTTCAGGTCGAAAACTGGACACCTGCTTACCCTACCCAGGATCCAGCCCGAGCAAGGACTTCTACACTGCTATTTTTAGCCCTGGAATGTGTGTGCCCCTATCCTGAGTCAGTTGACCTGAGGCTCTGAGACTTGCTGCCCCGGGGCTTTTTTTGCTGTGTAGACATACTTATTAGTCTTGTCTACACTGAGAATAAGTCCCCGTCTCAGCCTTCATTCATGATTCACATCATGGAGCTTGATATTGGGTAAGTGTCCGGGATAAAATTCTGACTACATCTAAGTCAATGGCAAAACTCCCATTGACTTCAATAAGGCCAGGATTTAACCCCAGGAGTGCAATTTTGGTTTACCTTGTCTACACTGAGGATTTATATAAGTGCAACTACACTGGTAACTGGCATAGGGCATATTCTCAAAACAGGCAAGGCATTAGGCCTGGTTTACATTACAGAGTTAGGTCAATGTAAGACAACTTATGTTGACCTGTAAGTGTCTGCACTACAATGGTGCTCCCGCCAAAGTAAGTTGCCCACCACATTGACTTAATAACTCCACCTCTGCAAGAGGCATAGTACTTAGGGTGATGTATTTAGGGCGACGAAGTGTCTGTGTAGCACTGCATTACGTACATCGCCAGTTGGCTTTCAGCTCCGCACGGGGTTCACAGCTGCTCCCATTCCACCCTGCTGCTGACAGCCCAACCTGGGGTGGGGAAGGGGCAGCTGTGAGCCCCGGACCCAGCTGACAGCTTGGGCTGTCAGCACAGGGTTGGGGGGGCAGCCCCAGCTAAGAACCCCATGTGGAGCTGACAGCTGAGGCTGTCAGTCTCAGGGCTGCCAGGCTCCAGCTGTCAGTGTCCCACAATGCCTCACTTCAGTCGGTGGAAGCGCTTCTGGTGAGGATGTGTACCACCCACAGAAGGAGCATAGTGTGGTGAACCATCACTTTAATTACTGTGGTGGCTGTACGTCGACCTAACTTAGGTCGACTTAATTTTATAGTGTAGACAAGCCATTAGACTTACTAACTCATTACAACAAATATTCTTAGGAAAAATTGCTCAGGGCTTGTCTACACTTGGATAGCTGCAGTGGCACAGCTGCAACAGTGCAGCTGCGCCACTGTAGCAGTTAGTGAAGATGCTACCTATGCTGATGAGAGAGCTTCTCCCATCAACGTAGGTACTCCCCCTCCCCGACCAGCAGTAGCTATGCTGAAGGGAGAAACCCTCCTGTCAACATAGCACTGTCTACACTGGGGTTCAGTGTAGATAGATAACTATCCATACCCCTGAGTGATGCAGTTATACTGACATACGTTCCTAGGGTATGTCTACACTACGAGAGTAGTTTGATTTTACTTAAATCGAATATGTGGAATCGATATTGCAAAGTCGAACGTGTGTGTCCACACTAAGGACAGTAATTCGACTTTGTGAGTCCACACTAGCGGGGCAAGCGTCGACATTGGAAGCGGTGCACTGTGGGCAGCTATCCCACAGTTCCCGCAGTCCCCGCTGCCCATTGGAATTCTGGGTCGAGCCCCCAATGCCTTCTGGGGAAAAAAATGTGTCGAGGGTGGTTTTGGGTAACTGTCGTCATCCAACCGTCACTCCCGCCCTCCCTCCCTGAAAGCGCCGGCGGGAAATCAGTTCGCGCACTTTTCTGGTGAGTGACAGCGCGGACGCCACAGCACTGCGAGCATGGAGCCCGCTGCGACCATCGCTGCAGTTATGGCCGTTATCAACACCTCGCACCTTATCATCCACCTTTCCCAGAGGCAGATGCTGAGAAATCGGGCGAGGAGGCTATGGCAGCGCGGTGAGGACCTGAAGTCTCAGAGTGGCACAGACCTGTCACAAAGCACAGGACCCCGCGCCGAGGACATCATGGTGGCAATGGGTCATGTTGATGTTGTGGAACGGCGATTCTGGGCCCGGGAAACAAGCACGGACTGGTGGGACCGCATAGTGCTGCAGGTCTGGGATGAATCCCAGTGGCTGCGAAACTTTCGCATGCGGAAGGGGACTTTCCTGGAACTTTGTGAGTTGCTGTCCCCTGCCCTGAAGTGCAAGGACACCTGGATGCGAGCAGCCCTGAGTGTCCAGAAGCGAGTGGCCATAGCCCTCTGGAAGCTTGCAACGCCGGACAGCTACCGATCAGTCGCGAACCACTTTGGCGTGGGCAAATCTACCTTGGGGGTTGTTGTGATGCAAGTAGCCAACGCAATCGTTGAGCTACTGCTCTCAAAGGTAGTGACCCTGGGAAACGTGGAGGTCATCATAGATGTCTTCACCGCGATGGGATTCCCAAACTGCGGTGGGGCTATAGATGGAACTCACATCCCTATCCTGGGACCGGACCACCAGGCCAGCCAGTACATTAACCGAAAGGGCTACTTTTCAATGGTGCTGCAAGCACTGGTGGACCATAGGGGACGTTTTACAAACATCAACGTCGGATGGCCGGGCAAGGTTCATGACGCTCGTGTTTTCAGGAACTCTGGTCTGTTTAGATGGCTGCAGGAAGATATTTACTTCCCGGACCACAAAATAACTCTTGGGGATGTGGAGATGCCTATAGTGATCCTCGGGGACCCAGCCTACCCGCTAATGCCCTGGCTCATGAAGCCCTATACAGGCGCCCTGGACACTGAAAAAGAACTCTTCAACTACCGGCTGAGCAAGTGCAGAATGGTGGTGGAGTGTGCTTTTGGATGTCTCAAGGGGAGATGGAGAACCTTACTGACTCGCTCTGATCTCAGCAAAACCAATATCCCCATTGTTATTGCAGCTTGCTGTGTGCTCCACAATCTGTGTGAGAGCAAGGGGGAGACATTTATGGCGGGGTGGGAGGTTGAGGCAAATAGCCTGGCTGCTGATTACGCCCAGCCAGACAGCCGTGCGATTAGAAGAGCCCAGCGGGACGCGCTGTGCATCCAGGAGGCTTTGAAAGCTAGGTTCCTGAGTGAGCAGGATAACCTGTGACTATTAAGTTTGTTTACAGAGAAGCTGAACCTGCCCCCGTTTCTTTACCCAGTAAATGTTCACTATCCTCTCCAGTTACATACCCCGTTCACCCCGTTCCCCCCCTTCCAACACACGTTTAAAAATAAAATCACTTGAAATTTGTTAATGAACACCGTTTCTTTATTACTGTTTTCTCGGTAAAGTGTTGAACCTGGGACGCAGACTGTGGTGGGGAGCGGGTGTAGTGTAGTGATGCAAAGGACGCTTCTAAACTCCAGGAATGACAGGCTCCGCACTGGTGGACTGGTTGTTTCAACGGAGCCTGCCACCCCTCCTGTTCGGGACTCTGTGTGGGGGGGGCTATGTGACTTTGTGGCAGGGGGAGGACGGTTACAGATCCCCTGCTGCGTGGCTCTGTGATCCAGGATAAGGACCGCTGCATAAGATCTCTAACCGCCCTCCCCCGCCACAAAGTCACATAGCCCCCCCCCACACACACAGAACATGAAAACCACCTCCCAGACTGACCAGGGTAACTAGTGAATGCAATGTGTGTGTGCCCTGCTGCTGAACCTGCCCCCGCATCTGTACCCTGGTAAAGGTGACTGTCCTGTCCAATTACCAACCCCCTTCCCCCCCTTCAAACAGACTTTCCTCTAAAAGAACATGATGGAAACAGTAATTAACAGAAACGTATTTTTTATTAGCAACTACACATGAAACTGGGGGATGAAACTGGGACGGGGGCTTGGGTGAGGCGGGAAGGAAAGGACTTATCAAATTTTGGGGAATGAGAACCTTCTGGTACTTGAGCAGTCTGCAGGGGTGGAGTGAGAGTTTTCACGGACTCTGCCGCCCCTCCTTCTTGGGACTTTGGGTGAGGGGGGTATGGGACTTTGTGGCGGGGGAGGGTGGTTAGAGATAGACTGCAGCGGGGCTCTGTCCTCCTGCCTCCGGTCCTGCAGAACATCCACAAGGCGCCGGAGCGTGTCCATTTGCTCCCTCATTAGTCCAAGCAGCGTTTGAGTCGCCTGCTGGTCTTCCTGCCACCACCTCTCCTCCCGTTCCATGTGTGATCGGTGGATTTGGGACAAGTTCTCCCTCCACTGGGTCTGCTGGGCTGCCTGGGCTCGGGAGCAGCCCATAAGTTCCGAGAACATGTCCTCCCATGTCCTCTTCTTCCTACGCCTAATCTGCGCTAGCCTCTGGGAGTGTGATGCCAGGGTAGTTCGGGAGACAGTCGCAGCTGTGGGATGGGAAAAAGGGAATGAATTCCTCAGAAAGCTAAATTTTTGGGTGAACAAAGAACATAGTCTTTCTCTGTGAACAAGACCATGCACAGCACCTATCACATGCGCACTCAGGACAAGGTCGAATTTTCGGCCTTCGCATTCAGTGCCTGGGGTCTTGCAGTGCAGATCAGACAAGCGGGACAGGACAGCGGAATTTGGGTAACAGGCTGACATGGTAAGCCGTAGACTTGTGGCTGCTTAAAACTTTAATAATAGCACTGGCCTCCTTTCACGTTCAAAGCAATGCCAGTCCCTGCTGCCAGCAATCCGGCAAGCATGAACTCTACCCCTGTCCCACCCCCTCGCGGCTGTCCCAGGGAAAGATCCCTGTATGCTGCTCCTCTCCCGCCTCCACCGCGTGGCTCTAAACCACCGGTTACAGTTCTGTAAAGGAACAGGCAAGCAGTCCCAATACTAACAGTTAGAGATAGACTGCAGCGGGGCTCTGTCCTCCTGCCTCCGGTCCTGCAGAACATCCACAAGGCGCCGGAGCGTGTCCGTTTGCTCCCTCATTAGGCTGTCGACTGCCTCGTCCTCCTCATCTCCTTCCTCATCTTCCCCGTCCGCTAACATGTCCGAGGAACCGGCCGTCGACAATATCCCATCCTCAGAGTCCACGGTCAGTGGTGGGGTAGTGGTGGCGGCCGCACCTAGGATGGAATGCAGTGCCTCGTAGAAACGGGATGTCTGGGGCTGGGATCCGGAGCGTCCGTTTGCCTCTTTGGTCTTCTGGTAGCCTTGTCTCGGCTCCTTGATTTTCACGCGGCACTGCATTGCATCCCGTCTGTATCCTCTCTCTGCCATGGCTTTAGAGATCTTCTCGTAGATCTTTGCATTCTGTCTTTTCGATCGCAGCTCGGAAAGCACGGACTCATCGCCCCACACAGCGATCAGATCCAAGACTTCCCGATCAGTCCATGCTGGGGCCCTCTTTCTATTCTGAGATTGCATGGCCATCTCTGCTGGAGAGCTCTGCATCGTTGCCAGTGCTGCTGAGCTCGCCACGATGTCCAAACAGGAAATGAGATTCAAACTGCCCAGACAGGAAAAGGAATTCAAATTTTCCCGGGGCTTTTCCTGTGTGGCTGGTCAGAGCATCCGAACTCGGACTGCTGTCCAGAGCGTCAACAGAGTGGTGCACTGTGGGATAGCTCCCGGAGCTATTAGCGTCGATTTCCATCCACACCTAGCCTAATTCGACATGGCCATGTCGAATTTAGCGCTACTCCCCTCGTTGGGGAGGAGTACAGAAGTCGAATTTAAGAGACCTCTATGTCGAACTAAATAGCTTCGTGGTGTGGACGGGTGCAGAGTTAATCCGATGTAACGGTGCTAAATTCGACATAAACTCCTAGTGTAGACCAGGCCCTAGTGTAGACCAAGCCACAGTTTGCCTCCAGGTGTGTCATTTGGGAGTTTGCAGGTGGACATAAAATGTCTCTTCTTAAAGGTTGCCGACAGGACAGTACAAAAAGAAGCAATTTGGCAAATTTTGCACATTATTTTAACATCTTATTTCCATGAGATTGCTGTTCATAAAAGTTAATAGACCTGGTTACTGCTGCTTAACTCTCTATCAGAATTGAAGGTAACATTATCTCACCAAGTGCCTTAAGCAGTTGCTATTTAACACAGCTCATTATTGGCTATGGGTTTAACACCTTCTAACAGAGCATATCTCATCATCTCAGACATAACTTATTGCATTAATTTGTAAATCTACCTTTCTGTGTCATTTGCTATGATAAAGTAAAAACTGCATATAATTCTTATCTTTGATCTCCTCACACTCTGGCCATTAACAAATCTTAGCTGAAACTATTTAAAGCTCTGGGTATCTTCTAAACAGCAGCATTTTAAAAGAAAATAGGCTACAAAATATTTATTTTGTAATCAGACATAGTGCTTGGCTCATAGCAAGGTATTAGCCTTAAAACTGTAACATCAGCTTTACATGTTCCTAAAATGTAATATTTATCAGGTCTCTCTCTTTCCACACTATGAAGCTGGACCCCTGAAGTGAAGAGGACATGGCTTTTCAGGAAGGTAAAAGGATATGGAAAACACCAATAAGATCAATTAAATGCTGAAACCAACCAAATATAATTTTACACATTTCTTAAACTAGTTTTTCTGTAAAATACTGTGACATAAAATACACAATAGAATGGTACAGTAAAAAGGTTTTAATGGTGCTTGTTTGGGATTATCTGTGTAATTGATGCATGGCTTTCCTATGTAATACAGTCTATACAAACTCATGTCAAGAAGATTTTATATCACACCATTATGTATCCCTCTTTATGGGTTTGATTCTGATCTTACTTATACCAGTGAAATTCTTTTAATTTCCATGGAGTAAGTCCAGATTTACACTGGAGTAACTCAGTAAACAATTAAGTGTTATATCTGTATCTATCTATATCTATAAGGAAAACAGCCTGGAAAAATAAAGCATTGTGAAGCAGAACAACAAATCAGTACTTCTCTTTGTTAGTCAGTCCCCTACCTTCTGTTATTTGTTGTTCTTCCATTCTCCCAGATAAAACTAAGAGTCATCAGAGAAGGGCACAAGCATTATTATTAACACTGTCTCTCTGTCCCCATGAGCAAGATAAACTGACACACCTGTTTAGCACACACAGAGGGCAAACCCAGCAGAAACACAGTTTCCTCCTGATCTGCCACACAGAATTTTTATTGTAAATTAGCCTGGGATACATGTACTTTTCCAATAAAGGCAAGTTTTATAACAGCACCTTCTACAAGTATTTTCAAAAGTCCTTTGCTGCCCTCATGTGCTTAGTAAAATATTTCCTTCATACTGAATCTTGAAATTGTTTGTGCATGAGTTAGTAAAATATCTTTCCTCCGCAGGACAACCGAGACATATATTTAGAACAATTGTGTGTAGTCATCAGGTAGCGCCAAATTGTCTATTTTAGGGAGAAAAAATTATATATTAAAATTAAGCAAATATAGTTAAATTTGTAAGCATCAGTTGCAAATAATAGATTCCCAGTTGTACTGGTATAAAGCCAAATGCTCTGCTGGCAAAACTTCATTGAAGCCAATAGTGTTAGGCTGGAAGGGAATTTGGCCCACAGTATTCAAGACATAGTGGAACAACTATAAAGTTTCCATTAGAATTAATTTCAAAGTTATATTTAAATGTGTACATCTTTGTGCTGTTTCTGAAGTGACTGGCAAAACGAACTGTGATGTGCAATTATATTATTCAGTGCAAAAATTATGTGAATGCTATTTTAAATCTGAGATTTTAAACCCACTAGTCAGGAAATTCAAAATCAAGATTCTCACAGAAGCCTTATCTCTGACAGTTATAATTACACTACCGAGTAACATTGGGTCATGTGACATAGCAATCAGGAAAGGCTGATTTTATAAATATTGATTAACTTTGTGGAGGTAGTTTAACCAGATGGGGGGTGATGCTGAAGATATGTAATGCTTGTTATATTCTGATGCTGAATAATGCAAATGTTAACCCACTCTTTTCTTGCAAAAATTTCACAATAATTATAAACCGTACAATACTCTTATTGAAATGAAATGACATGGCATGAAAATTTTCAAATGAATACTTTGTATATATATTTGTATGGACTGTAAATCATGTATCAGGTTCCATGGCTAAAATATAAATTCCAATAAAATGAATCCAGTGGGCATTTTTAATGATAAATAAAACCAAACTTATACCTTTTTTAAGTCCTCATTATTTCTATATAGTCTTAAATGCTGAAAATGACTTATCAGAAAGAGAAAGGAAGAAGAAAATAACTTTTCTGAAGATTCATTTGGACATATGCAGCAGTGCTTTTATCTACTCTTCAGTTATTTTAAGAACACTATGATCTGCTTGAGCAGATATAGCATTATGTCCTCTATTTTTAAAATACTGAGAATTGATAAATGCAAGTGATTTTATGTTTTTAAATAAAATAGCATTGCACTTAAACCAAAAAGTTCAAATGGCTTCTGCATTGTGAGCTTGAATTCAATTCATTCTACTGTGGAACTGGAGAGGGGAAAATATACAGAGAGCCAGATTCTCTCCTATGTTGGGAAGAAACCCTCAAAGGAGGCAGGAAACTCCTTGAGTTTTAGGTGCATAGTTTCTTCATGGTTATTTCATTAGAGAGTCAGGGCTGCCCTAAACTCCCACAGAGAGAACAAAATGATTGGTAAGTCCCCTAATGCAGAGAATCCTGTCTGATTAAAATCATGGTTATAGACTTTGGTTGTTAAGGTTCAATATCTCCACTCTCTGCATTCAGGGCAAGAGACATTCCACCAGCTCCTTCTCCCTGTCTATGGACATTCCTTTCTTGTCATTTCTACTAATGTGTCCCATCTAATGGATTAAAAATATTGTGATTTATGCAACCTGTGGGACAGCAACAATGAGTGCACGAATTGGAACTTGATGATATCGGGCTATTCAGATCATTACACCCTAGAAAACAAAGATTAAGAAGAAAAAACCTTTTATGTATCTATTTGCTTACTAGCAAGATACAACCAATTGCTCAGGGAACTGCAATAAGTTGAATTTGCTAAAGATGTATCTTTTCAGACCAACTGCCTTGTAATCCTTTGATTAATAATTTCATTGATCTTGTATGTGGTGATTACATTCAGTCTGCTCTTTGGGCCAAGATCAGGAATCACATTAAGCTAAATTATCTCTGATCTGGAAAGATGTGGATTCTCTTCAAGCATTTTTTTTGTGTGTGTTCCTGACCAGAAAGTAGACAACTAGCTTATGAGCCAGGACACCTTCCATCATAAAATCTTAGCTAATTGTCTACATTCAAATCCAGCTATCTACTAGGACACATGGATCAGGCATTTTTTCTGCCCAGTGCAAAATATCTACTGGTTGAATTAGAAAAAGATAATTACACCTTATACTTATCAGACAGATCAGAACACATCAAGTTGTCTAAATGATGTCAGATTCCATTGAGCCCTTGGAACATCTTCCAATAGTATTTCTAAAAGCAGACACTGTGGTTGCAATAATTGATTGTTCATCTGTTTAACTTTTGCATCTGTACATTTGCTATCACTGATACTATTCCTGATATCCAGTTCCCATTCTAATCCTCTATTATGTGTTCATCCATGTTCTGTTCTCCATTACACCACTGTAAATTAGTGGTAACTTCACTGAAATCAATTCTGGATTTACATCAGGGAAACAACTATCAGAATCTGCATGGTTCAAACTCTCCAAGCTCTTGCATGTGCCTCAAGATATTCTAGCCAAAGAGAATTAGAGTACGAAAAACAGCACTGCTCTAACTTAAGCAGCTGGAATGGTCCCCTGACAGCTGTTCCGCTGGGCCAGACTCACCGGAGTTTGGTGAACTCTAGTCTTACACTTTCCCACCCATGGTCACAACCCTGGCTCACTCCTGAACACTGCTTATGTGGGGGGTAAGGAAGGAGGTCATAAAGCCAGATATGATCACTTTACAGCGCTGGCAGACTTATCTGCGACAAGAACTTCTGTGGATTCCATTGTGATTACTAGTTTATTCTGAGGTGTACATGTAACTCTGCATTCCAGGTCTAATATTAGGGTTCTTTTCAACTGTCTCAGCCTTACTTTTTAATTGCAAATAGTAAGTTAATCTTCTTCACTATTAGTCCGAGTATGTCAGAAAAATTGCAAACTATAAAATCAACTTTTGTTTCTCAACTTTCTTCTGAGATGGTGGAATATTTACTCACGTTACAACCAAAATGTGCTCAACTTAGTTAGAAAGTTGGTTTTGTCAGGTAACTTTCTTCAACCAAACACAAACAAACACAAAGATCAGAAAAAGAGGAGAAAGGAAAAGGAAAAAAGAACAGATGCTTCTTTGGCAGTCTGGTGGGAATTAGCTGGCAACCGTTGTCAGCTGCAGGCTGAAGCGGTGGCTTTTTCCTCAAGTAGCCAGGATCTCTGAACCAACTAATATCTGATTGGAAAGGCTGATTCGGAGGTGTAGTCACACGGATAGATAAAGTTTCTCTCTCTCTCTCTCTCTATGGTAGGAACTCGCAGAGACAGTGTCTGAGAAACAGACAAAACCAAACCTTGGACTGGTTACGGTACATTGATAAAACCCGAAAAACATGCTGGCCTGACGTTCAATAGGTTTGATACTTATAATATGGATCAGAAAATAAAGACAAGCGAAAAAGGACAGACACAAAACACAACCCAACAAAAGTAAAAACATAGATAAAATAAGCCCTTCCCCACTCTTTGGGTTATTCTGGGTTTTATGCTACACATTCCATGGAAAGCATCTAAATTGTTTACAGCAGCTTGTCTAGCATTTCCAATAATCTTTGTAGTCCAAACAATCTTAAATCAGAATAAGGAAACCTTGAACAAACTCAAAATATGCATGCCTTAGTACCCCTACAACATATCGACAAATATCCACTTCTTGTAACAAAGTTCAAACAATGTTCCAGCATGAACTGGGCTCTTCACAGCATGATTGGGTAAATGATTTTAAAGCTTTTTCTCAAAGTTTAGGAAAATAATGCATAGTTCATTGGTCTTAAATCCATTACAGCATCTCTATGGAAGGTGTCCCTGCCAGCAGGTATATGGGATCTTGGGGAGCAATTACCACACAGTTGGGGTGCCAATTAATTTCTTTATTAAAGGGAAAAGGAAGTGGTGGGAATTTAACAATGAAATACGATGGGATGGGGTGTATAGGGTGTTTACAATAGACAATGATGGGGGGTTCTTCCAGTAAATGGGATAGGGGGTTTCAATAGTGGGGTACAATACAGTGGGGTACAATACAGTTGGTAACCAATTAACACTGAAGTATAAATGTAACAGGTAGCTAACAATTTCTATGTAAAGAGTGTGTCACAGCAGCATATAAACAACTAACAGTATGGGTAAAATGGGTTAAATAACCAACAACTTTAGGTAAAAATGTGTCACAGTGGTGTAAATGTAAAATGTGAGGTGTGTTAGAGAGAAAAGGGGTAACCAATGGGGTTTTATGCTAGAAAGAGAGAGAGCAGACAGGCTGTACGTTTAAACAGCAGAGAGGAAGAGAGAGAGAGAGAAAGAAAGTGGTAGAGAAGTGAGGTTGGGGGATGGGGGAAGAGGAGCACATGGTGGAGGGAGATTTAAACTCAGGGAGACACAGAACAGACAGGCTGCAAGTTTAAACAGCAGAGAGACAATTATACAAAACACAGCAAAATCTTATCTATGATTTAACTTAACCAAAACTACACAAATTAGCTAGTAACAAAACACAATGCAACAATTCTTTAAGCCTAACTTACAGGGTACAATGCAAGCAATTTTCTAAACCTAATTTAACTACAGCTATGCAAAATGAAATTACAACTTATCTAGACTAAAGGACAAAATCTAACCTAATGGGTGCACCTTATACTAGGGGTAGTTCCAGAGGGCAGAGTGGTGTGTGCCCAGGATACAGCTCCAAGGGGGGAGGGGGATTTAACTAGTGGTGGCTGCAAGCGGGGGGACGGGGGGGTGGCTGCAAGCTGGCAGCCCAGGATACAGTCCAGGAAGGCACAGGCTTATTTCTAGCAGCAAAGGCGCTGCAAAGCAAGAAACAGATTACAGATACAGACCAAGGAGTTTAAGAGAGGTTTTAAGACACAGACCAAGGTTTAGCTTGAGTCTGTGTGCTGGGGAAACAGAGCCAGCAGCTAAAGTAATAAAAGTATAGAAAGTTTCACAGAGGGATTCTTACCAGTCCCCAAGGCAGCAGCAAAGGCAGAAGCAGCAACAACATCAGAAGAAGCAAGGAGGGCTTGGTACGGTCTTGATAATCAGGAGGTCTCTCAGGCGGCAATTCGTTCTTCGTGGGGGGGGGGTGTTAAAAACGGGGGTACGCTCAAAAATAAAATGAGAGCGGAGAAAGGACCCCCCAGAACCCCTGGCTGATCAGACCAGGTAGCAATGCAGGAACCTTTCTGATGTTTGTTTCAAAAATGCCTGTTCTTAAAGGCAATCTCAGGCAGTTTCCCCACCAGTAATCCTGATAGGCTCCTTCTGTCACAGGGGAGGAGATACAGGGAAAAACTGCAGGTGAGCATAGAGATGTGCCTGGGAACTCCTGGCGTGAGTTCCCACCTCAGGACTCAAAAGCACATGAGGCCTATGACTCATGCCCAGGATCTCAAAAACACATTAGGTCTTGCAGCTCTGGACATTGCCTACCCTACACCGAGCCCAGGTTTAACAAGGTGATAACAGGACCAACCCTTTGAACAGGGCAGTGGTCCCACTTAGCACGCAGCACAAGTGGCCATCCCTTTGAGAGGGGCAATGGCTCTTGGTAAACAACTTAAGGGGCCCTCCCTTTGAGAAGGGCAGTGGCCCTGGTAAACAACTTAACAGCCAGGGAGGGGCGGCCACAGGAGGAGAACAAAAACAAAATGGAGTAAGGGGACAGCTGTAAGAAACAAAATGGAATAGGGGGAAAGCTGTAACAGACAGAAGGTAGGCTAATGTATTTGATTCCGTTGTAATGATGACACTTATCAGATTAATAATAGGAACTGGCAAGCCAAAGGAGATTCACCAGCTAAAGAACTACAGAGATAGACCAGCTGGTAGCTGAACTCCCCACAGACTTTCCGCTACCAGGCTCCTCATCTGCCTGCCCCTACAAAACAGGTAGCTGCACTTCAGTGAGCAGTACAACTACAATACAAACTCCCTCTACAGTTCCACGGTCAGCAAATCATCAACCATTAGCTGGCAAATGGCAAATCAGACCAGTGTTAGCATTGAGGAGAGTAAGAATGTGGCAGTTGAAAGGACATAAATGAGCGTACATACTCTCTATTGTTTTCCGCACAGACACATAGCTTACCACTACCACAACTGGTGTACACCACAGTCCACTAATCACAACCTTAACTCTGCCCCCACAGGGATAACATCCCTTTCCAGTACCTCTTACCCCATCCAATACACCAAAGTATTCCCCAACCCTTCCTTCTAATCAGTGGTAGTAGAACTATGCCCTGTATCATTGACTGATACATTACTTTCATTATTTTTTTTCTGACAGTTTTCTCAGTTACCCTATTCTCCTTGTTTCCTACCTTTTGGGGGCAGAGAGGAGAGGGAAAGGCAGCTATTTTTGATTGCAACATTTCATCTCAGCATAACTGGAGGTGCTACTATGACAAGTAACTTTTGACTTTTGACGCCTGAACAAATGCTTGTAAGTAGACACTTTTTATATAGTAGTCCAAAACTGAAATTTACAAGTCTTACGTTGCATTTAGATAGCATTTTTTTAAATTTATGTTTATATTGTCAGCAGAAGCACTGAATGTCACAAATGGTCATCAGCACTAACACTGTAGTTTGATTTTTAAAAGCAGGTACTATGACACAAAGTTTGTAGTTATATTATAGTGTACAAGCAAAGGTAAACAGCTTCATGGTTCAGACCACCTTCAGAGTCAGTAAAACAACCCTACTTCCTATCCACAGAATCACGAGATTGACTAGGTGTGTTATGGCCAGTGAGGCAGGAAAGAGAATGCCTTTCCACATTTTTATTATGCTTTAACAAATACATAAGGGAAGGAGCAGAAATGTTTATGAAATCAAACCAGCTGAAAAGCAATGCAATAAATGTAATCATGTAAACATATTACTTATTTATAAATAAAACTTGAGATAGCTAAAACGTTCACCTGCTAGAGCTTAAGTGATAGAAATTTACAAAAGGATTTTTATCCTTTTCACATACACTCAGAGTGTAAACAGTCATAGGCATCAATCCTGCAAACACATACCTACATGCTTAACTTTAAACTCCTGACTAGTCTCACTGAACTTAATGGGACTGAAGTCCTTAATGTTAAGCATGTGTATAATTGTTTGCAGGATTAAGTGACAACCCAAGATAACCAGGAAAAACAAAAACCCAAACAAACAAAAAAAGTTGTTTAATCAAGACAAAACCGTATAAGGGTCAAAGAAAATTGTGCTGGAAATCCTAAGGCTCTTTTAAAGTAGTCAGGAAAGATGAGGGCCTATTTAGGAACATAGGACTTGCCAGACTGGCTCAGCCCAATAGTGCAGCAACTATCTCAGTATCTTGTCCCCAACAATGGCCAGTCCCAGACCTTGGGAAAAGCTGTAAACCCCCCACAATAGGTAGAATCTAAATGTGTGATAATCGACCCACGGGAGAATCTCACCCCTAAGAGGAGTCCTTGTGGCACCTTAGAGACTAACAAATTTATTTGGGCATAAGCTTGCGTGGGCTAAAACCCACTTCATCAGATGCATAGAGTGGAAAGTACAGTAGGCAGGTATAAATATACAGAACATGAAAAGATGGGAGTTGTCTTACCAAGTGGGGGGTCAGTGCTAACGAGCCAATTCAACGAAGGTGGAAGTTGCCTATTCTCATCATAGGACCTAATCACATCAGCCACACTATCAGAGGCTTTTTCACCTGCACATCTACCAATGTGATATATACCATCAATTAATTCCAGTTCTTCAATTTCTCTTTGGAGTCTGTTTTTTAAGGTTTTTTTGTCGAAGAATTGCCACTTTTAAGTCTGTTATTGAGTGTCCAGGGAAACTGAAGTGTTCTCCTATTGGTTTTTGAATGTTGTAATTCTTGATGTCTGTGTCCATTTATTCTTTTGCGTAGAGACTGTCCAGTTTGGCCAATGTACATGTCAGAGGGGCATTGCTGGCACATATCACATTGGTAGATGTGCAGGTGAATGAGCCCCTGATGGTGGGGGCTGATGTGATTAGGTCCTATGATGGTGTCCCTTGAATAGATGTTCGGACAGAGTTGGCACCGGGGTTTGTTGCAGGGATTGGTTCCTGGGTTAGTGTTTTTGTTGTGTGGTGTGTAGTTGCTGGTGAGTATTAGCTTCAGGTTGGGGTTCTCACTTACAGACAGCCCAGCAATCTGAAGCTAATTGGCCTCATTAGCACTACAAAAGTGATTTTCCCTCCTTTGTCATTCACCCCTTCTTGTCAACTGTTGAGAATAGGCCACTTCCACCTTAATTGAATTAGCTCGTTAGCACTGACCCCCCACTTGGTAAGGCAACGCCCATCTTTTCATGGGCTATGTATTTATACCTGCCTGCTGTATTTTCCACTCCATGCATCTGATAAAGTGGGTTTTAGCCCATGAAAGCTTAAGCCCAAATAAATTTGTTAGCCTCTAAAATGCCCCAAGGATTCCTCCTTGTTTTTGCTGATACAGACTAACATGGCTGCCCCTCTGAAACCTGTCACCCCCAAGAGTTATCAACTGGATTAAGGGCTGAAGCATGAGGTTAGTTGTCCCTTCCTATAGCAGGGAGTGGGACGCTGCAGTGAGGGTGTGTAGAGGGGGTGGCTCCAGTGAGGCGCACTCCCACCAGCAGCGACAGGAGGCGGAGTCGCTGGAGCCCGGAAAGTGAAAGGGAAACTAGACCCCCTCCTGCGCTGGCGCGGCGAGTAGCCCCGGGCTCCATGAAGCTGCTGGGGCTCTGGCTCTTGTGCCGCCTGCTCCCCGGCGGGGGCGGCTCCTCCCCACAGCCTTCGGGGATCCAGCCACGGGGGAGCAGCGGCGGCCGCACTGAGTTGCCCGGCTCCCGGAACCTCACCCGGGCTCGCTGGGGCAGCGGGGATGGGCGGGAGGAGGCCGCCCTGCGGGTAGGTACCGACTGCTCCTGCGCTCACCAGTGGGGGTTAAAGAAGGGGGTTAGATCGGCTCCTGCCTCCCTGGCCGCACCCCCGCCCTGTCTCTGCCTGCAGCTCCCCCAAACAGGCTCCCCGTTCTGCACCCTGCCACCCCCAGCGCTTCCCTGCCAGCAACCCACCCTGCCCATGTACCTCCCCAGAGCCACCCGCCCTGCCATGGCCCCTATCCAGCCCAGGGCCTCCCACCCGCTGCCTCTGCTTGCCAGAGTTGGTCAGGAAGGGGGCCCACTATGTGCCAGCCACCCCCTCCTGGCTGTAACTCAGCCTCCATACTCCCCATCAACCCTTCTTGCCAGCCACCCCCTGCCTCCATACCCACCACCAATCCTGCCCGCTGCACAGCCTCCATGCCTGCCATCCATGAGCCACCCCTCCTGCCAGCCGACATCCCTCTGGCCTGCTGGCTGGCCGCTAAGCCTCCATCCCTGCCAGGCACTCCTGCCTGCCAGCCACCCAGTCTCCATAGCTGCTACCCCCCAGCCTGCCATGCCGCCTCCATACCTGCCAGGCATTCCTGCCACCCAGTCACCCCATCCCTCCTCCCTGCCAGCTGCCCAGTCTCCATAGCTGCTACCCCCCAGCCTGCCACTCAGCCTCCATACTTGCCACATAGATCTCTTGCCTGCCAATCTCTCAGCCTCCATATTCACCACTCACCCTTCCTTTTGGTGCTCAGCCTCCATACCCACCACCTACTGCCCTCTCCCCACCTTAGCTCCCAAAGCTTTCTCTCTGCATGGTCATAAAGTGCTACTAAAACATTCCCCCCAACCCCACAGGCCCATGTATTAAGGGTCAGCCTCTTTCAAGCACCAGACTCCCCTTTCCTCCCCCCCCCCCCACCATCGTGAATATCTGGCCATTCTCGATTCTATAGCTGACAGGAAGGAGTATACGTAAAATTCAATCAGTGTTGTGTGGTGGGGGGATTATGTAGTATGTGGGGAAATGGGGACAAGTCTTATGTGCCTCACACATCTTTTAAAGGTAATATGGAAAAGGAGGGAAAAGGAGGAAATTTTTTTGCTTTTAGATGTATAAAGAAAGAATTAAAATTTGTTTTAAATTGATGCCTGGCTTTTCACATTAAATATATGCCGTATTCTCCACTATCTTTCACCTTGTGTAATGATTTACAAATGTGTTTAGTGGGTGTGAAATATCAGCAAATCAGAATGGTTACAGTTTATGCATTCTTTGCATGGATATAAATAGATAACACCAGCCAAAACATAGTGGAGAATTGGACCTATCATGTCTTGTCTACCCTGTTTTTTCTGGAATTTTATGGATGACTGTGGAATGAGTAGAATTGTAACATTGCAAGTGACAAGTGATTACAAATGGATCAATTCAGGAAGGAAAGGATATTTAGTCAGAGGATTGAAAACACTTTGGGCGTCATTCACCATTGTGTACTAAAGTTTGCATTGACATTTTAAAGAAAAGGAAAACTGAAATCTTCCTTCAAAATAAGAGTAGAGGCATAGCAATGGATTTCCTGGGCCACAAAACCCTGGCTCTGTTTGGAGGAAAGCTTTCCCCAAACTACTACCTGTACTTTTCATTTCCCCCATAAGGTGTCAGCCTTGATCTAACAAATCCCTCTGAATTTGCCCAGTTCTCAGTCAGATGATGGTGGCATTTGTTACTCTCCTCTTCTAGTTTCCAGGTTTGATGCAGAGCAGACTCCTTTCACAGTTTGGAATTTCATAGTCACTCCCAGTGTGTAAGGTTGTGGGACTAAGTTCTGTATACTTGAACGCTGCCAGCTCCCCTCTCATTGTCTTGAAACCCTTGACTCATAGAGGCCACATAAGAATGGCCATGCTGGGTCAGACCAAAGGTCCATTTAGCCCGGTATCCTGTTTTCCGACGGTGGCCAATGCCAGGTGCTTCAGAGGGAATGAACAGAACATGTCATCATCAAATGATCCATCCCCTGTCACTCATTCCCTGCCTCATATTTTCAGATAATAGTGCTGTTTTCCTTTATTAATGCTAATAATATTTTACATGTACATAGGTGCCTTTCATCCCAAAGGACCTTGCAAACTAATATTTTAAAAAATACGAATGTAAAAAATGACCAGCAGCTTCTGCAAAACCCCAAAATGACCAACTAGAAAGAGCAAATTAAATATTACCACAACCGTAGCCCAAAACACCCTCATATGCCCATATATCATATATGCAAGCCCTTTTCGAAACCCCTCCCTTTCTAAAAGTCTGGGTAAAAAGATGCACTTTGCAGCATGAGCTGAATGTCAACAGATTTGGGGTGGAGGGATGGAAGAAATGCCAAAGATGAGGGCCTCTCACAGACAGTGTAATGTTGGCAACACCTCTTCTATAAGGGGGTCTCTCCAACTCCAGGGGCTCTGCTGACCAGAAGTGTGGCTTGGAGGGGGAGGTGACCTCTTCGAGGCTGTTTGTTTTGTTGGTTTGGAGAGCAGCACTACGCAAACAGTGAAAAGGAAAATCCTTGTTTTTATGGAAAGTGGTGCCATGGGTTCTTTCATGTCTATATATGTGAGGCAGAATCTCAAATTTTTAAGGTTTCATCCTAAAATTTGTGGCTGTAAAACAAGTTGAAACAAGTCAGATTGTTTTACTAAGTTTTGTAGTTTATAAGGAGATTCTTTGATGCAAACCTTTTAGAAATTCACATTTTCTGATCATTTGGGGCAGATTTTTCAAAGTATTTAGGCATCTAGATACTTTTAAAATCTGGCCCTTAGTTCCCTTCAAATGTATGTAGCGGTCAAGGAGCCCTCTTCCAGGTCCCTTGGGGCAGCTGTAGTGAGCGTCCTGTAGCATGCTTTTTTCTTCCTCAGAATCTAGGAAATAGGATATAAAATGTATAATAATTACACGTCCCTTGCATTTATTTAATGTGGACTGATGCTCTCCAATATTTTTAAATACTTTTGTAATGTTACATACAGTTGAGCAGTAACTGCTGGATCTTTCAGCATAAATACTTTTCACAATATTCTGTGGTGCAGAATTACCACTTTATATTCTGATGCATCTTCAAACTGTTGAGTATTTTGATTTCTGAGGTATTTTAAAAAAAGAAATGACCTGTCATTCCAATTTGATATTCTTTCAAATAAGTAGCCAAGTCAGCTGCTGGATACTCATAAGTTAATCAGTGAGCAAGTACCAGAGATGACGTGAATGTTTGTCATCAGATGCAGCAGTTCTTGTTCAGCTTTTTCAATTTGCAGACCACTGTGTCCTTTCGTGGCCAGCTTCCCCTTATAACACCCTTTTGTGCACTGTTTACTTCTCTAGGCTATCAGAAGCTCCTTGGGCAGCAGTTTTAGGAACCCAGACCTACCAGAGCAAATATCTGCAGTCCATTTTGTATTAGTATATAAATCTGCATTACGCTCCACAGGCCCTACTTTGCCCACAACCCTTTTTTTGACCCTTTTTTGCCCACAACCCTTACGTTTGACAATAAGTATTCGAAAATTTGCTTGTAAAATATGCTGCTTCTGCAAGATACTAAGAAAATAGAACCTTATTTCTAGGAGGGAAAAAAGCATGATTTTAGATTCAAAAGTTCTTCTAAAGATCCACTGCTTTTGCAAGTCCACAATAGAAAAAACAATGAAAAATATTTTGAAAAAGTTATTTAAGATAAACCCTTCCACTGTTTCTCCAACTTTCTTTCTATGGTTGTCTTCTACACCATAAACTCTTCAGGACAGGGATTGTAATGATAAATGGGTCTTGAACGTGAATGTGCTCACTTTGAATGCTTAATAAATAATAAACAGATGAACAAAGTTTGAAATATTGACTTGCCCAAGTAGAGAGCTTTCCTGTGTAATTGTCATCAGCTTCTCTGGTACCTTAAATCTCTAGTTTTAAATACAAATTAAGTTTCCAACCATGTGGTTGCATAGAAAACCTTCCAAATGTGAACTCAGTACAAAGTGATGCAGTATTTTCCTGCCAATCTACAGATTAGATTCAGCACACTGGTAAGACTCTCAGCAGGTTGGCAGAGAGTTGGCTTTTCACTTAGGCAGAGGGGCTTCCTTCATGTCAGCCTTTGTCCCTTTTAGGGTTTGTTCTCTGGCTATTTCGTTTGTGTTAAACTTTTCTAGTCCATTGTGTGAATGAATACATTGGTTGGATGCGTAAGTGGGAGTGGGCAGGGGAGAGATGAGGAATTGATGGGATAAGTTAGAAGAGAGAAGATTGTGTGTGTATGTATGTGTGTATGAGAGAGATACAATCGGTACATAAAATGTGTTAGAAACAAGAAAAAAATTACTTCAAAAACAATTGCCCATCCATAATATTAAAAAATGCATTTCCAATAGCCCAAAGCTGAATAAATTGAGCCAAATCATGTATAGAGTATAATATCTAAACTCCAAACAAAGGCATACAACCACTAAACATAAACAAACAAAACAAAGAACATCAGCAACCCCCATACCAGATAACTTACATCTTCTGTTTTTCAAAATGGCCATATTTGCTTGACCCAAAATAAAGTTTGCAAAGTATTCTAAATATCTATTTGTGAACCTATACTTAGAGAGAGGAAGGGGGTAGTGGAAGAAGAGAAAAAATATATATGGGAGGAGAGAATAAAAGAGAAAGTGGTATGTGATGTAGAGAAAGGGGAAAAAAAAAGATGTAAGGGTTTTAGGAAGAGAGAAGGAAAAGAAAAAATGAGACACCAAAGGCAGCAGAGGAAAAGATATACTGTGCTCTCTAGAGGAAAGAAAAAAGTAAAGTGAAGCCAAGAATGGAAAGAAGCTACAACAAAAGTAAGAGACAGTTTAAAACACAGAAAGTTGATAGAGAATGTTACAACTAAATACAACACATAATAAAGATGACACAACGTTGTTTTGTCCCTAAATGCTGCAAGCACTGGTGGTTTTCACCTTGGTTAATATGCTTAGTACTCAGACATGTAGATGTTGGGCAAACTCTACAAGCCCTGCAAAGATGGTTACATTTCTTAAAGGAATAGGAATTTGTAATTTTCTTTTCTAGGAAAGTATTAAAAGAATTAGGAGTTTGAATTCTTTATCATCAGATGACAACACGACTGCTTTCTATGGAATAAATCAGTTTTCTCACTTGTTTCCTGAAGATTTTAAAGGTAAAGAACTAGCATGCCGCTAATCTCATATTTTTATTATTTTGCTCTGTAATTTTTGCCCTTCCCTCTTCCTGTGTCATATTAACAAATTGTTTCAAATTAGCAAAATGTTAACTATATTTAGTACTGATTAAAGTCTCTGCTTGTAAGTATGTCTGAATGCTACAGCAGTGCTCTCCACACTCGCTTGGGTTTGCAAGGTTGGATTGTCACAGAACTTGAACCTGATTCAGAAACCAGACAGTTGTCTGTTTCTTTCTGTTGGTGTTAAGAAGGTCCTTTAGCTACAGCTATCAATTGAAAGGCTGATCTGTTACACATGAAGTATTAAAAGAATTGTGCTGAACTGATTTTTATGCTGAGTGAGAAAACATCTAGGTATTCTCAAAGACTGATTGAAAATACTTCTGCATTGTGATGGTCCTTAAAGAAACACACACATTTGCTATATATGCTGGTCTAGCTGTGTTAAATCATGTTTAGGCTTTGTAGGACTGACTCTCCAATTTAGTGCCTGATCCAAAGCTCACTGAAGTAGAGAGAGACTACCATTGACATCAATGGGCTTTGGATCTGACCACACTGGGGTGACACAATGGAATTGCCAATCAGTGAAAGAGGTTTGGAGGAAAGGTCCATTGCCAACCCTCCAAACCTCTGTCAACACCACCACACAAATAAAACTATATGTCAAGTGGAAGGTCATAGAGTATGGTTTTATGTACAGACATAAAAAGAAACAATTTTACAAAATCTGATACAAAAAAGAGTAAAATTAATGCCCGTGACTTTTTAAAAAATCAGTCTTCTTTTGCCCTAAATCTTAAACTGTCTTGACTGTTACCTCTTTATAGCACAGTAGTAATGCCTAGCTCTTCTACAGTACTTTTTATCATTAGCTGTCATTATCCCCATTTTTCAGGTGGGGAAACTGAGGCACAGAGAGGCAAGGTGATTTGTCAAATATCACCCAGCAGGCCAGTGGCACAGCTGGGAATAGAACCCAGATTTCCTGAGTCCCTGTCCACTAGGCCTGGATAAATGTGTGGCTTAAGTGGCTATTGCCTATTGCATTCATAAATGTATATGTTATACACTTCTGGGGTTAAATCCTTCCCTTGTGAAGCTATTCTTCATCACTTTATGCGACTGAAAACTGTGCAACATCTAAACTGGAAACAACTTTGCCATGCCACAGCTGTACTTGTTTGCAATTAGATATCTGTGGTGGCCAAAATCATGGGGGGTTTATCTATTGAAATTTGTGGGCTGTTTTTTCAATCCATCAGCGTTTTGGAAGGAAAAATGATGGCCTAGACTGAAATGATGAGTGAAATAGACACTGGCACAGGCTAGTAAGATCTAGAACAGATCAAAAATATTTTTGCTGAAAAATGAGGTTTCAATTGCAATGAAAATTTTCATTTGACAGCCATTTGTTTTTCAGTGCTTATTCATTGTTTTTATTCCCTCCCTCCTTTTTCCAGTGAGCGGGGGGAAGGAGGGAGCGAAGGGAAAAATTAAGAATGAATGGGATTTTTTCCACCAAAATGAAAAATAACAAATTTTATGAAAAATTTAAAAGTGAAAAAAAAATCAGGTTGTTTTCCAAAAATCAATTTTTGGCCAATATTTTTTTTTTACCAGCTCTAATAGAACCCCCTAATAGAGAGGCCCACACTCAAATTCAAGACATATCCCCTTTGCTAGAAATTCAAAATATTTTAAAATAGATCTAGAATATAGTGATTGTTTTGGATTACTTTAATTTTATCTTTATATATTTGAAAAGAATTTAAAATGCGGTATGGTACTCAAAACTACAGCTCACAAATAGATTTTAATAACTTTCTAGTGTTCTTTTTGTAATGTTATAAACAATTTTTAAACTGTAATAGCTTGTGTTTGTCTCTGTTTAGCTATTTATTTAAGAAGCAGACCTTACAGAGTTCCCAGATACACAGAAGTGCTGAAGAGAAAGGAAACACCGTTACCAACAAAGTTTGACTGGAGGGACAAGAATGTTGTCACCAAAGTGAGAAATCAGCAAACAGTAAGCTCTGGATTTTCTTTTCTTCCTAACATCCAGTATTTTATCGTTGCACATATTATGGACTGGGATTAATACATTTCTCCTACCTGGACTGTTCCTGGTAGCATGCTCAGGCTTGAAAATGAGTTCTACATGGCATATGTTGCATCTCAGCGTACATCATTGCCTGATTAATTTGTAGAGTGGCATTGACTGGAGGTAGGCTTAATCTAAGGGTCCTGTTCAAATTCAAATGATTCAAATGAGATTATATTTTGCCTACCTAAAACTCTCACGTAGTGTCTTATTATTTGCTGTACACTAATGTTGCTGTGCTCTGCTAAAAATATCGGTGTATTCGTCCTCAGAGATGGCTGCATTTCAATGGTGGGTGTTATTATTTTTATGTACAGTATTTTAGGATCCTTGTAGATGAAAGGCACTATTAAGCTTAAAAAGGGTACTATGATCATAGCAATCAGAAGGGGATATACAGGTGAACAGGGATCATTTCCCAAAACAATGGCAACAAAATATTTGGAACTGCCTTAATTGCATTAAATGATGTGACTACCATGTATCTACATACTAGAGCTAGCTGGAAATTTTCTGTCTAATGGTTTTTCGACAGAAAAATGTGGCTTCTGCAAAACCAAAATTTTCTGTGAAGAAAATGTTAATGTTGCCAACATTTTTTTATTTTTCTTTGAGAAAATCTAAACAAAATATTTTATTTCAAGTTGGTCATCCTAAATCAAAACATGACCAGGGAGTCCATCCCACAGAGAGCAAGTGGGTCATGAGGTACCCTAACCCTGACATGTTCCTGTAGCTCAGATGGACACAGCTCAGTGCTGAACTCAGTTAAAATGAAATGTTTTGATTTGCTGTGAAAAACTTAAATGAAATGTTCTGATTTGGGAGTGTTGGAATATTTTGTTTCAATACAAGTATCAAAACAAAACACTTAAATGCTTCTGAATCCAAATTTTTCAGAACATTCTGTTCTGTGAAAAATGTCGATATTTTATCCGAATTTGGGATGGAAATTCTGATATTGAGATCGGTTCTGCTCTACACTGTATGAGTTACTGACTCAAGAGCAGTTCTTTGAATGCAGTGCTGACATGCAACAGTAAAGCCTCTTGAGATTTAAACAGTTTGTTTTCACAAGTGTATGGGAGGTCTGGTCTGAAAAAAATAACAACATAGACCCAATAAATGTGTAAATTCATTAAAAAGAGGAAATCCAACTGATGTAAAAGTATTGATAAGACAAAGCTCTAATTAGCTAGATTTTACAGCATAATGAAGTTTCTTGGAATATATAAAGGACTTCTAAACTCCTTTGATTATAGGCAACAAACATTACTTTTTAATGTATGATCAGAACAAAAATACCTTATATAATATACGTTTTGCTTGGGTACTGCTTTTTAAATTACACCAGTATAAGGAAAGGAATTACTCCCATATACATTATATTTGAGTACCTTTACCTGTGTAGAGGTCAGTTAAAATGTCTACAAGCTATAGAATTATATAAAAGTGTGTACTTGATACATCTATGGTTTTTAAATCTCCAGTCTGATTGACTAAAACTATTTACATCCCCAGATTTACATGCTCAAGCCTTTGTATTTTTCTAAACAGAATGAGAAAGATTTACTACTCAGCCTTGTTATTTGTATCTATTAGTGGCTCAAAAGGGAGCAGCTATTGACCATAGACCCTCTGCTGGGAATTCCCTCAGTGTGGGGAAGTCTCCAATGGATGTAGAATTCAACTCCAGTGCCTCTCTTTCCACAAACCCTACAGGTAGTCTGTTGGGAGCAGGCAGAGACATATCAGTGGCAGAGCAGAAGGGTAGCCAGAGCAAAGTTGGCTCCAGCTATCTCCAGCTGGTTACAGTCCCTTGGGGACCGTAGCTGGCTGAAGCAAACACTAAGCTGCTCTAACCTGCATCAAAGACCAGGAGGAGAATCAGGGAGTCATTATTCACTCTGATGCCCCCCATTCAGTGCTGCATTATCTGTAACTTGTGTAAAGCTGAGAACCTGGCCCAGTATTATTCTCTCTTTTGACTCTTCATAGTATAATAGACCCTATGGGTATGTCTGCACTGCAATAAAATACCCGTGGCTGACCCAGGTCACATGACTCAGGCTCGTGGGCCTCGGGCTGCGGGGCTATACATTTGCAGTGTAGATGTCTGGGCTTGGGCTGGAGTGTGGGCTCTGGGAACCTGTGCGTGGGGAGGGTCTCACAGCCCAGGCTCCAGTCCAAGCCTAGACATCTACGCTGCAATTTTAGAGCCCCCGAGCCCCGTGAGCCTGAGTCAGCTGATCTGGACCAGCCATGGGTGTTTTACTGTGATGCAGACATACCCTAAATCATGCTCCTTGGATCATTTATGCCTGGTGCCTCACACTTTATGCGTTGTCCTTTCATCCTTTCACCTAGTTGTTGCTTTTCAAAATATAAACTAGTCATAGCAACTTTCTGTAACAAGAATTATTTAAACATAACTGTTGGAAATAGACTAGATATATCCTTATTAATTACATCATGTTATTAATTTTAAAAAATTCCATCTAGTTCTAAACAAAAAAAAATTATTTGGTCTTTAAAAAAAAAAAAGTTCCAGCGTAACAAAAGAGTCAAAACCCAGATTAGGAGAATATTATTCTAGGACAGAGAGTGGTTTAGGTTCTGTATACTGAAGAGATTGTTTTAGTGTTAGCAAAGACAAATTGGGGTGGAGTATAGAAAGAGTTCTTAGAATAGGAAATTAGGAATGCTAAATCATGGAGAAGAAAATTCACAGTTCTGTAACAAATAGTAAAAAGGCTAAGTTAATTTTAAAACATAATATTGGATACAAGAAGACACTGTTTACAGTGATTTTTGGCTGATGCTTCAATAATTAAAACAATAAGAAGAAACATACTATATTTAAACTACTTCCTTTTCTTTTTTTGTTTTGTTTAGCAGTTATAGGCAGAAAACTGTTCAATGACAAATATTGGATTTTTCCCCCCGCAGTGTGGAGGCTGCTGGGCTTTCAGCGTTGTGGGTGGAATAGAATCTGCCTATGCAATCAAAGTGAATATTCTGGAAGAACTCAGTGTACAGCAGGTCATTGACTGTTCATACAACAATTACGGCTGCCATGGTGGCTCTACTGTTAGTGCTCTCAGCTGGCTGAATCAGGTCTGAGTCTTTTCATAAATCTTAAACTGTTCCTTATAGATTTTCCATACTAATGTATTTTATAAAAACAAAAAACAGCAGGTAGTGCAAAACGTGCATGGATTATAGCATGTCTAATTTACTGGAACCTAGTTAGTTTCACATGGAATCCAGAATAACCAAAGTTTGAAGCTATGTATAAGTGGGAAGATTTAAATGCATTGCTTATGAAGTCAACAAATCAGCCCCCAGGGATGCACTGTGAGCAAAACAGCATCTGGAATTCAACAGCATCTTCATTTCAATTCACCATGAATTTTAGGGCCTGATTTTCAGTGGTGTTAAGAACCTAAGCTCCCATTCAGACAAACAGAAGGGGCAGGCACTCCACGCCACTGTAAAATAAGCCATTTATTTAACTGTCATAATATGGATTTACATGCCTAACTATTCTATTTAAAGAGCTCTCCCATCCTGAAGAATAAGGTGGATGTGAGCCAGGATAGTAACAGCTCCAGATGAGAAATTTAATTTTTCATTATATGGAGTGTGCATCCCCATTCTGCATAGGCTCCTTGCATAGCAGCTTGTAGGACTGATGAATGAAATTGTTTTTAATTGTTCACTTTATTAATGCAACTTCATAAGTAAAGTTTTATGAATGAAATAATATTCATTCATAAAACCGGTTACCCCAATAACTGGCTAAATAACAATTAAGATGCCTGTTAAGAGCCATAGCTGTTCAGTCAGCTGCCTCTGTAAGTTTCACCATCAATCCAATTCCTGCTTAAATCACTGAGACTTGCACTGTTTCAGTATTGTATTTTCTGTTCACCATTTATTACACTTGCCTACAGTGTAACTTCTGTTCACTGTTTGCCATCCATTATACTTGTCTATATTGTAACTTCTGTTCACTGTTTGCCATATTGTAATTCAAACCCCATTTTAAAACGCTTACTCCATTTTGTAAGGGCTTGCTGCAACCTTCATTTTTGCAAACCCTGCTGTAATCTTATTAGTTTAGTTTAGATGTGTGAATGAGGTATGTATGGATGATGGAATCAACCTCCAGCCCCAGCCTGTCCTGATTAAATAGAGTTCAAACACCAATGGCTGAATATGCAGACAAGAGCCCTAACAAAGTAAGAAGAATCCACCCTAAAAAGAAAAGGTACAATAGAAGGAAGATCAAAGCCCGGTCCCAGGCTGAAAGTCATGTCTGCAATTGACGGGTGATCAATCACCAAACCCAGAGGCAGCATGACACAGCAAGACCTATAGACTCTGGATTCAAACTAAAGCCTACAAAAAGGATGGGTGAGATGGAAAACTTTGGAGAAGGGTAACATTCTGCTGCCAACATGGAAGTGCATCGGTGCATTCCCAACAGAGACCCAGCTCGTCCTTGTGCCCAGCTTTCCTGGCTAGTTAGCCGCCACAAGCTACGAACCCAAGCTGCAAACTCAAGCAGGACTGGTAACTATGCAGCAGCTGCAGAACATCGTGTGGGTGTGTGGGTGTGTGGGTGTGTGGGTATTAGGTATAATGTGTGTGTATAAGAAATAAGTAGTAATAGGAATAAGTAGCCAAACAACGTTGTTTACTGTTATCTTTTATAGTATTATTATATTTACAATAAATGTGGCATCTTTGCCTTGTCCCTCTTAATAAGATCCTGCTAGTTTTTATTGGTATAACAAGCTCAGGAAGCTGAAATGCATAGAGACATTTCTGCATGGAGCTTCTGCCCTCCACCAAAGGCATACAAGACGTACAGATGGTGTTTCATTAGCCAGTAGGTGGAAGTAGCCTGTGTAGAAGGTCCACAGCTGCACTGTGGCTGGAGAGAAAGGATTCCTCTGTGAGTGCTCCCCTGCCAGCTCAGCCCCAGCTGTTCAGATGCTGGTTTGAGGTTTTGGTCAGATGAATTGTTTGTAAATACAATATTTTACAGAGGTACTCAGAGGGGTCAGTGGTTCTTAAAACTTCTGTCGGGGGTTAGTGTGCATGAATGCACAGGCTCCACACCACTTGGAATTCTGCAATGCCAGGAGATTACTCAAGACACCAGCTTTTATACCCTCTTTGGCTTTAGCACCAAACATTCATTAATATATCTTCTTACAGACACAACTAAAATTGGTGAAAGATTCTGAATACACTTTTAAAGCTCAAACAGGACTGTGCCATTATTTCCAGCCCTCTGATTTTGGAGTTTCAATTACAGATTATACTGCGTATGACTTCAGGTAACCACTATTCATTCTTTTTATTTGCTGTACCTTTTTCCTGTGTCCATGGGCTATGAAGTGAAGTCAGAGCCTTCACTGCATTGGGCAGCCAAAGGTTATTTTTACTGATGGCATTAGTCAATCATGCAGGTATATGTTAATCCTGCCACCGTATATAAAATCATATTCATTTGGGCATTTGTGGTCCAGATTCTTTAAATCACAGTAAGAGTAAAATGCAGTTGTTGTAGCCATGTCATTTCCAGGATATTAGAGAGACAAGGTGGGTGAGGTAATATCTGTTACTGGACCAACTTCTTTGCTGAGAGAGAGAAGTGTTTGAGTTACACAGAGCTCTTCTTCAGGTCTGGATCAGAGTAAAAATCATTTTCAGCTACTAAAAAGTCAAAGTGCACTCTCTCTTTGGTTTCAATTTTATGCGTATACTTTTTGAATGTTAAGTCACCTATACCTCATGAACAACAGATCCTAGTGCTGTCATCAAACTTCACTGGAAAAAAAAATCAGTAAGCATTTGATTACTTCAGTCCATATCTATTTGCATTCCTTTCCACTGCAAACATCCCTCACTTTCCAGCCTGTGACTTGAGCAAACACTGCTATTGACTGAAATTGGTAAAGACAACTTGTTTTCTTTTTAATTTTGTACTAAGTTGACTTTCTAATTTTATTTAATTGTCAGTACAATACAATTTGCTTTCAGAAACACCATATGAAAAATCATTCCAGTAGCAGGAGGATGACAACCAGACACAAATAGCTAACAATAAGTAATTCTATAGCTTTATTACTGAATAATTTTGGTAATAACCCAATTAAACATACTTAGAGTGGCTGAGAATATTTTAGGACCATTGCATAACTCCAGTAAAAAAAAATTGTGAGAGGGTGTTAATCACTTGATTTAACTGATTTTGTTCTGAGAGCAGTACATTTAAAATAACCATAGAAAAGTGTAAGTGGACAAACTAATTTTGAAATTCCTATTAATGATTGACCAGTGATGTTACCAACACATTCATTGTATAGCATACCCTTTTACACTAAAATATTTAGTTATATTTCATTAGAATTGCTCATTTTGTTAGCTAAAATGTAATGTTTAATACATATTCTAATACAGCTTTAGTTACCAGTTGTCCAAAGCCTACATTTTGGGAGGAAAGCTGCTTTGAGCTTCAAAAAACATATTAAAGACTCATTAAGGTTTTCTTTGTAGTGTGTTAACATATTTCATGGATTGTCAAAAGCCACATTCTAAGTGAGGAAGAGGAGAGTCGCAGCTACATAGTACCTGCTGTTCCCCTGCAATTGTACCCAAAATCTACTTAATTATCATTTCTTTAATACAGGCAAATTCTTCGCTTTGTATCTCCTACCTTACCCTGTTTTCATCTTGACATATAAACCTGTGAAGTTTAACTTTCACAGGAAACAGCTTGGTTATTTGAATATTATGATTGGACAGAATCAGCTGAGTGACTTGGAGATTGTTTTGACACATTAAAGTTTAACAGTTTTGGATTATGACTTATCTTTTTCGTAGTGGCCAGGAAGACGAAATGATGAAGAAGCTTGTTAACTGTGGACCTTTGGCAGTGACAGTAGATGCAGTTAGCTGGCAGGATTATCTGGGTGGGATCATACAGTATCACTGCTCCAGTGGAAAAGCAAATCATGCTGTTCTCATCACCGGTTTTGATAGAACAGGTAAAAATTTCATTAGCTAGAGTCATATGTATTTTGCTTCACTGAATAATGTTGTCTTTATTAAAAAAAAGAGGTTAGAAACTAGTATATTTAAGCTATCTATCTTAAAACAAAAAATAGTTAAATGTTGAGCCCATCTAGGCTCTGTACTTGCAATGTGATCCATGCAGACAGACCCCCAGAGCATCCTTGCAGAGCCCCATTGACAACATAGCAATAAAAATAGAGGTAAGCACAAATTCTGTTAACCTAGTATATGATGTAAGTATAGTGTTTCAATATTAGTTCCTCAAGAATGAGGCTATGCTGTACCAGCAGCAGTATGACATGAGCTTGTTGGCTATACTGTTAATAGTAGATTCCACTACCATTACATCAAGTCAGCATAATCTGTGAAACATTATAATGACTGATAAATTAGACAAATTTGCTATTTTCTGTAATTATTTATGAAAAAATCTCTCCTTTTACAGGTAGCATCCCTTACTGGATTGTACGCAACTCGTGGGGGCACACATGGGGAATAAGTGGTTATGCTCATATTAAAATAGGTAGTAATGTCTGTGGTAAGTCAAACAAACAAAACATTGGTTTGAACAGTAAAGTCACATGCTGGGCTATATTTTTCCATATAAGTAAAGGAGCTGGAAAACACTTCAGCTAGAAGTTCAGATGATAAAAACACAAAATCACTTTATTTATAAAAAGAGGACGAGATGAGTGCAGGTAAAAAAGAACATGTAAATAAAACAAAATCTTTGCTAAAAACAATGAGGAGTCCGGTGGCACCTTAAAGACTAACAGATTTACTCGGGCATAAGCTTTCGTGGATACAGAGATTCATCTGAAGAAGTGGGTTTTTTACCCACGAAAGCTTATGCCCGAAAAAATCTGTTAGGTTTAAGGTGCCACCAGACTCCTCGTTGTTTTTGTGGATACAGACTAACATGGCTACCCCTCTGAATCTTTGCTAGTGGAGCTAATTCATACATTTAAATGATTAGTTAATATTTATAAAGCACTTTGGAAATTTAAAGCTCTAAGGCATAACAAGTTAAAGTACATGTTAGTTTAGTTAAATTACATGGGCACAGAAAACCTTATTATGTAAGGATTCAGTCCTGCAAGCAAATCTGCAAACATAGACTGTTATACCTGTGCGCAGCCCGGTGATTCTGCAAAGAAAACAGGGTTCTTGCCTGTAGGTTTTCCTTCAAGAATAGTCCCTAAATTACCCTTCACCAAGTCTCCTGACAAAGACCATCTGCCATTTTTATTTTGAACTTTTTTTAGGGTCTGATTCTGTGAGGGGATGAAGTCTCGTCAGCAGCTCGCGAGATCAGACCCTTATTCCCAAATGAGGGTCTCACATCTGATTACAATAATTGGACTAGTAGTTATTCTGTCTACCTTTTGTACAGGAATCCTAACAGCAACTAATGCAATGTTGGGTTTGTTAGTCTGTCTCAGGTTAGGTGTGTCAGTTTTTTGGACTTACCTACCATAAAACCCCATATCTCACACATACAGGTCCTGATTCACGATTGCTCAGTACCTTGGCTGGTCAATTACACTAGTGCAAAATGAGTATAAACTAGTATCAAATCAGACTGGATAACATTTTGCACCCACTTTGCAATGATGTGATTACACAAAGATCAGGGCAACACGAATTGGCCCCTAAGACCCAGTCCCACTTGGAAGGAAGTTTGGGCCCTTATTTAGCTGTTTAAATTTGATAATATTCATTTATTATTGTATGAACTAGCTACCTGGTAACACTGTTGATTTGAGTCATGATAACTAAAGCAAGCCAGCTGTAGAGGTGGACCAACAGAACAATCAGTAAAATTAAAGCTCACTAATTCAATAATTCTCACATTAACCCAGTTGTCTCTTAACCCTCTTCAGCAAAGAAACAAAATCAAATTGCCTGTGCCCTAAATTCACCAGAGGGGAGCAGTAGAAATTCTGTAAATCTATTAATCTTAGTTTTTCTCTGTTCAGAATTTCTCTTTTTTTGAATTAGACATTAGTTCTGATTTAGGACTAGATTGTGATAGGCCCTTATATGGATGCAGAAGCCTTCCCTTCTATCTCCCACCCTCCTCATTTCGGACACGAGCCTGTCACAATTGCACTCAGATAGAATACAGGGACTGTTCTTTGGTGCACCCTTGGGAGAAGTACAGCTACTCAAAGAGGGTTTAAATGAACAGGGGTGTGGACTTCCTGCACCCTCGGCATCCTCAGGAAGGATTGCTGAGTCACTTTCTCTCCTGGAGCTTTTGGTGGCGAAAACGTGGCATGCCCACCACTCACTACACAGGGCTGTTTAACTCACCCTATCTGTCCACTACCTTTTTCCTGGAGGATGTTTAGGAGGGCTAATAAGAGAGTAGGAAAGGAGGGACAATTGTAGTAGGGCCCCTCAAATATCTGTAACTTGGATGAAATGGGGGTAAAATGGGAGGGTGGGGCCCCAGAAAACATGCTATACCGGGGCCACAAATTTCTCTATAATGGGCCTTGTAATCTGTGGAGGACCTAGAACATGACAGCACATCGGAATGGTAAAATTTTACCAGCAGTTTTTCCAGTCCGTAGGGGAAAAGGGAAAGGATTTTGAGTCTTAGACTAGGAAAACTACAGCTCACATTTCAACATCCTGTTGTGCTAACGCATTGTAAGTTCACCAGAGTTGCATTAAATTCCCCAAGAAAAGAACCGAAGAGCTCTAATGTGAAAATAAAGGAGGGGGGGAGGTGAGAACTGTAGCTGTTTTCATACAATATAAAGGAGTAAAAGGCAAAACAGTTTAGTTTTGTTTCCTTTTTCTTTGCATTTCACCTACACTGGCTCATGAAGTAGGACTTTTGGGGGTTAAGTTTCAGTTGGCTATGAACAGCAAGTTTAGTTTGAAATAAATGCATTCTTAATACTTATTCAACATCTAGTTTGTGTTTTACTTCTTCTAGGTATAGCAGATACAGTTTCATCTGTGTTTGTTTGACACCGACTGGCCAAACAAAAAAGCACCCTGCTGGCAGTCATTTGGCAGATACTGGTATTCTGTAAATTTGTACTTATTCAATATGAAGATATTTTACTTCAAAATTTTTAAAAAACTATTTTAGTATGAGGGATTGGTCTGCTGGGCATTACAGACATGGCGCATCCAGAATTCAGGAAGATGCTTCAGCTTCCAGAGTCTGTGACCCTAAATCTGATTGGGGTTGCACAGACAACTCGGCAGAATACCATACACTTGACCCTCGGTTCTGAGAAAGAAAGATGAAACAAGAGTCACACTCTGGTGGTCAGTTTGGAAGTTTGAGCTTTATGCACTGCCTGTTGAAATATTTTAAATGGGAACCCTAGATGGAAGGCATGGAGCACTGGAAGTTTCTCGGTCCCAAATAATGCCCACTGACAAATCCTGGCAGCGAGTCCTAGAATGTCACTAACATCACAATTGGTTCAGAATGAGGAACAAGGGAAGAATTGACAGGAGATAATGTTGTTTGCTGAAAGTTTTCAATCCAGAAATCTAGCGGTATGGCAGGGTGCAGTCTGAAGGCACTTTAATATGAGGAGAAACATGATGTGTCTTTCCATTTCCTCTTGTCTTTCATTTTCAAAACCCTTGTGTGAAATGACAGTTCTTTGTTATCACTCCTGCACTTTCTGAAGTGCCTGAATTGGCTTTCTTGTAACTTTGTTTGACAGCAGGTGCTGTTTGCACTAGCATGGACTTTCTCTCTTCTGCTTTCTCTGCCTCTCCTCTTCAGTTTTCTTATGGGCCACTCTGCATTATATACCTAAACAAGCAGGTTGTAACTACATTATAATCTCTCCTAACAGCTCACTTGTATTGTGAAGGCTAAAAGAAGCATGGGGAAGGAAAGAGAGCACACCACATAGTGATGGAACCATCAAAATGTATATATGCCTTCTTGTGTAACCATGTAACTTCATCTCTGCTCACCCTCTTCCTTTGAGTGTCTTTGACCCTCGCCTCTCATGTCTTATTAAATCTAGTTTTTATGCTCTTCAAGGCAGGAAATTTTTTGGGGGGAAGTGCCAGGGCATTTTGGAGAATTCAGAATGAATTAATAGTTCTTGTCTTCCAATGTACTTGATTACCTATTAGTTCAGAGAGCAATAATTAACCTGAGATATGAAAGCATATCTGCTGTACCCTCTCTTTGCATGTAAGGTTGCAAATGGGCCATTTCGTTCTTTAAAACGTGTTGGAATGGCACCTGCTTCAATCTCCTCTCTCTACCTCGATTAATTACACTTCTGCCAAAGGCAAAAGGGAAATTCAGACTATGATTGTCATAGCTAAAAGATGCCTATAACTCACTAAATTTGTGTTCTACATATTAATATCGGTCTTCTAACAGTCCATCCTTTTTCAGAGCTAATCATCAATTGTTGCTAATTATTAGCAGGAGAATAAAGAAGGGCTACTGAGATACCTCATTTTCTCTGTATTTCACCAACTAGCACCTTTAACTGGCTTGTCATAGAGATCATCCCTCTAGCCACAGATTGCTGGATTAGTTTCTATACAAAACCCATTTATCTCTGCCCTTCTCCATGTGTTGGTCAGCGGAAATCTCTGAAACGTGATTATAAAGGCATTGAACTTTTTGATCTGTAGAACGTAAGAGTAGAAAGCAATGTCATTTCTGAATTTTAAAGCTCTCCAGTATCATTTATTTATTTAGTAACTTTTGCGAATTTTTGTTTTTCTTGTCTGTGGTAGTCAGTTTTTACTGTGTAGAAATAATTGTGAATCAATGTTTACATTTTTTATAAAAACACATTTGTAACTTTTAGTTGAATTGTGAAGAGATTTTACAAATATTTTGCACTATGTTAAATTTGAACAGGTTTGCTAATTACAATGTTGAATATGTGTTTTAACAATATTCTTTCTAAATAAAGAATTTTGAACATTCACTTGTATCCTATTCTTATATTCCAAGTGTACTGAAGGGATAAGAAAAGCTTTATGAAGTTCCGGTAATGGCTGCTGTTTCTGTTTACTTACAGTTTTGCTAACTCTCCCAGTTTATCCTGTGTCTCACAATATTTGCTGTTTGTGTTGATGCTATGCTCCATTTGTCATTCTGGCTTAATAAAGAAAAGGTTAAGGGGTGACTTGATTAGAGTCTATAAGTATCTACTTTACGTATAAGAGGAACACATATTTAATAATGGGCTCTTCAACCTAGCAGAGAAAGGTATCACATGATCCAATGGCTAGACGTTGAAGCTAGGCAAATTCTGACAGGAAATAAGGCATAATTTTGTATCAATGAGTAATTATTCATTAGAACTACTTACCAAGGGTCATGGTGGATTATCTCTCTCTGACCATTTTAAAATCAATATTGGATGCTTTTCTGTGGCCTGTGTTATTCAGGAGGTAAGACTAGATGATCATAATGGTCGATTGTGGCCTTGGAATCTATGAATCTATTAATCAGATCTTGGATTATCAAAATATAGGAGGGAAAATTCCTAAGTGCAAAAGTAGTGTTACTTTAAGTTGTCTTGCTGGTAACTTGTTCTGCTAGCAAAATTGAGTTAGTAGCAATACACGTGTCTAGGCTATTAAGAGGGAGGTTGCAACTTCACTTTTGTAAACCAATGAGGTAAGGCCACTCAGTGGAGATACTAAAAAGGGTTCTAACTACAGGCAGTTACTATAGCATCCAGTTTCTGAAAGGCAGACTTTAGAAACTAAAACACAAAGGAGGCGGAGTACAATGCCTCCATTTGGAACACTTTTCTATTGTTTCATAGAATTATAGAACCAGAGGTTAGAAGGGACCGCAAGGGTCATCTAGTCTAACCCCCTGCCAAGATGCAGGATTTATTGTGCTTTCTAATGAAGCCCATTTGCTGTAAGAGAAGTTTTCCTTGGATATGAAAAAGACTGGTGAGGACAATTAAGCAGTAGCATTTATTACTTATTGGAAGAATAGCATCAGTACAGGTTCCATCTGAGGTTCGATAAGAGCAATAATGAATTTTTTTGTGTTTGGGTCTTATGTTTAAAAGTTGTTGCCATCTGACTGCTATTGATAGTCTGTCTATTTCCCAGTGAACAAGCATGAAGAGTATTAAAAACTTCACCTGATAATTTGTGACTCAATCTCAACAGGCTGTAGTGTTCAAATACAAAGATTTAATGGACAGAAATACCTACTGTCTCCACACTCTATAAGGTATTGTGTTTTAGTCCTGATTTGAGGCAAATTAGCAGAATGGTACGATGGAACTTTGTATTACTGCTATCCTTACTATACCAGTACTTTGGATAAATAAAAAGGACTTCTCTTTCTAATGCCTTCATTCTGGAACTATTTTATACAACTAAATTCCTTTTAAAATAAAAAGAATTAATAATAAGAAAAAGAGTTTTAAGTTTTTAACAGCCATTTATTTGAAGTGAAAAAATGAAGTATGAGACAAAGATAAAGTATATAACAAGTATTTAACAGAATATCAGATATTTATTTTGTTACTCTTTTATAGTTATTACACATTTTTATTATGACGTAAGAATCAAGATTTTTCTCTTTTCATATAAATTATTTAGGGACACTGTCAGGTCCAATTTAGCTCAATATTTAGACTTTCTAAAATTTAGCTGTATAAAAATCTCAGTACAATAAAAATGCCCAACAGGGACATATTTTAAAAGTAAATAATAATCATCCTCAAGCATTTGCTACTGCATGAAAACCTGAAAATTGACGAGAAATGAACTAAACAAAAGTAAAACTGATTAGTCCACTTTCATTGTCCAAGCTGCCAGAAATGCTAAAATAAGCATAAATATAGAAGAGTAAATTGGATTATTTAAACTAAAAGAAATTTTAGAAATCCTATGTGATTTTTGGTAACAGAAATATTTCTGTAAAGACACTGAGCAAAATGAATCCCTAGCATTAGCCACAGAAATCCAACTGATCCAGTATTGCTAAGTGTCATTAATATCTCTGTATATTGTTTCCTTTAGCAAACTCTGCCTTCTTATTTCTGTAATGTTTTAAAAATACCTCAATATGAAAATGTAGTAGTTAGTATCATCTCTAAATCATACTATTTATAATGTGTCCAAAATTTCATCACATGCTTTAAATCTTACAGCCTGGCGTGCATAAATATATATACATGCTTTGTAACATTTAATAAATTTAAGGGACCTCACAAAAGGTCAAAACCAGTTCATATGACAGTTCAAAGTTCTTTAAAATGGATCACCATGGAAGGGTTCTTTAATCTGAATCATCACTACTAAAGTAGGAGCTGTCACAATATTCTGCTGTGTAAAGGAATTTATGAATAGTTGGGTTCATCTTTGGTATCCAGTGTCTCGGCACCAAAAATGTTGAGAGGTTGAACAAATCTACGAACACCTTGTACCTGTCGCTGAAAAAATAAAATCAGATGCATTAACTTTAATATGGTAGCCTAGAGAGGCCATAATTGGCTCTACAAAGCCTAATCTTGGTTCAGATCTATCAAATTACATTACACAGGGTCCTGGGGACTCCCAATGTGTTTGAATGATATACTACACAAGCTAACCCCCATGATCTTCTAATGGAAAACATCCACTAGTTATGATTTCAGTTTTTTTCCACCAAGTGTGGCAGTTCAGACTAGAGCTGAATGACACAAAGTTGATTTGGATTCATGTGGTTTCAATCTCCATGATTTTTCATTCTTAAATGAGCCACAAAGTGAAACTCAACCAAAACTGCCTTCAGGTCAAAACCATGTTTTTTCATGGCTTCTACTCACAGTCATTAGCTGATTTAGGCTTGAAATTTAGGTTCACTGAAAAGCCTAAGAGCCTTTTGTAACCCTAGCCCAAGTTACATTTGTACTAAAACCCCAAACCTGGTGCATTTCTACTTTGACTGATGAAAATTACAGACAATTACTATCTCAAACATCATTTCAGGGGAGTGAGCTAAATCAATATTAGAGCAGTTGCCAAAAGCCACAGAGTGTTTGAAACTACTAGTTGCATAATACCTTCTACCAAAAAAACAAAACAAAAAGATTCCAGCTAGATGAAGAGATGTTTTCATGTATGCTTCAAACAATCCAAAGTGTTTTTTGCATTTTGCTCTCCAGGCACAAAACTCAACTGTCAAGGTGTAGGTACAGATATAAGCTTTAGGGTTGACCGACTGACTGGATATGAGAAAATATTAAATGACTGAAACTGTGCATATTCAGTAATAAATCAATCTTCACATCTGCATTGACTTCTATGGACTATCCCCTCCTGTCACTTGGGGAAAAAAAAAAAAAAAACCTTCTTTCTCACAAGTTGACTGACAAAACACAAAAAGGAACTGAAAAGCCATAAACAGTAAAGCTAATATCTTTTACCAGCATATGTTCAAGTGTTCCCGGTCCCTAAATTCAAAGAATAGTTTAGCTTTTAAGATAAAAGATCACCATTTCCCTGCTATTTATACACAGCTATTTATATAAAGACGCCAATGTTCAAAGTGTCGGTAGACACTGGTTATGTAATACTAATTGCTTATTTTCAATATGTTTGGGCCTATGCTCTTTTTTTCTGGAATCTTTCACTAATACTAAAATACTTTTTACATGGATATGATGAAGTGAAAAGTATTATTCATATTAATGTAATGTACTGTATGCAGATTAAGGAGTGGTAAAGAATAATATTGTGAAGTTTAAATATTTTTTCTTCATGCTTACCTCACTGTTGAGCGCAAATACTGATAGCCTGATGATCCTCCAGTGCCAGCCTTGCTGCCAATCATTCTGTGCACCACGCAGACATGGTTGTCTAAGCAACAGAAATCAATAGAATTTGGCATTTATAACTTACTTTTTATATTAAGTTGCTGCTTTAGGATACAAACAAGGGTTTGGTTATAATGGTGTTGACCACTGAAATGACAATTAAAGCTGGCCAGATAGCCAGTTGTATTGCATCACAGTTTCATGTGAGGTACTGAGGTTCAGGGGAATGCTTATGACCATTTTCCTGGGACATCAGAGATAAAGGTCATAGAGAGGGTGACCCACTAGGTCATCAGGGAGACTTTATCACTCTTCAGCATGTTGCATATTGAGTAAGGAGTACTGTTAACTGTCATCCCATAGATTGCAACATGTTTCACCCTGTTATTTAGACAGGGGGTAAGAGAGTGCAAAGAATGTTTGGGTAGAGAAGAGTCATGAGGTGAGGGGAGAAACTGGGAAATATACAGTAGTTCTCTTAGATACAAAGATGTTGCCCCAATTTTAGGCACATCATGGAGGTGATAGGTTTAGTTTCAAAAGGAAGGCAATGGCTGTTCCATGTACATGCATCAACAGTTAAGGAACTGTCACACCTGCCCTCCAGATCAAAGCAAAAGCAGTTGTCCTTAGAATAAGAAGGGGAGGAGGTCTTCTGAATTCTAATTGAACACACCTTGGTTACAACTATAGTAATAAAGGGAAAAACAATCTTGTACCTAAAAGAGATACTACCACGATAAAGAAGGGGAAACTTACATCTCCATTTGGTCATGAGTATATCAATATCCATGAGAGAAGTAAGAAGCTGAAAGGGAACCTGAAAGCGAGGCTCCTCTCTTGAAAAATGAAATACAAGACACAAAGAAAGTGCTTATTACCTTACTGATATTTTCTTATTATGCCATGTTTGTCAAAGTACCACTTCAAGTGTGCATAGCACTGACTTTGGTAATTTCCCCTCCTAAATTTCTTCTACCAATACAAAAATCAGTATTCTAATAGGTGCTTTCACCCTCCTAAAATGTGAGTTGCATTGTGTTCCATGTTTATAGCAATTTGGCCTTAGGAGAATTTAAGGACCCTGCTAAAGTACAGTATATGATTTAGAATAGCTTTTCAACAAATCGCAAATTGTGTACATACACAATTTGTGGTGTATAATACATCATCTACCCTTGACTTCTTCCTTTTGTCACCATTCCCACTAAATCTTGCAGAAATATCACCTTACTGTACCTGTAGAAGTAGATCATTAAAGCTCCTTTCAATGCTTTATAAGAGAGTCTTCTTTCTCCTGCAAAATTACAGATGTTATTAGTTTTTGCGTTAATTTTCCTGCAAATGTCCAGAGTCCACTATAGTATACAAAAATATATGGTAGGAAAAAAGTATACATTATAGTGTTTAGCTATCAGAGTTGCTTCAAAAGTAGCTGTATACTGAATTCCACCATTACCTGGAAAATTGCCAAATCATCATAAAACTCAAGATTTAAAAAAAGCAAATCACAAGTAACTTTCTAAGATAACTTTCTTCCTTGTATTTTTAAACTTCTTTTCACAAAGGGTCCAGTTACTGTTATCAAATTATCTTTTTCCAGATGTGAACATAACCTACCTTTACTAAGAAGATGTTCATGGCGTTTTTCATCAAATAATGAAATAAGAATCTCTTTTTGTTTTTGAAGTTCAGCCAGTAGGTCCTCTTTTTCCTCTGACTCTTGTTTGGCCTTTAAAATATAAAACAAAATAATTGTTTTTAGAAGAGGCCTACAGTTTTTGAATTATTTATTATACAGTTGCAATTTTCAGCATCATACCTCTATGAATTTACACATTTTGGGTAAGGACCATGTTTTCAAACAAGTTAGATATACCACTGCCTATGCAAAACACAATTATTACAACCAGTGCATGCACAAATGTACCTAAATCACCACATCAGTTAGCCAGTTTTCATACCTAGTTGAGATCAATGCATGCACAAGATGGGAACACAATTACATAATTAATTCTTTTTTTAAAAAAATCTGTCCTTAAGTTCTTAGAAGTCTGATTTTATAGTTTCGTCATTTGAATGAAGAAAGAAAAAGAAACCCAACATTTAGAAAGATATTAATCTTAGAGCTGGTAAAAATTTCCCGGATTTTGAATACAGAATTATTTTTTTCATTAAAAATGTGATTTGACCTAAAGAAATTCATTTCCAAAAATGAATTCTCAAAATTCACGAGAGCATTTTGTTAGATACATAATCATTCACATCTAGATATTTTTTGTCCTCTTGAGCAACTAAATGATTTGTTTTTAAAAGCAAAACATTCTTCTCATGCTAATATTCATATATAGTTCAATAAGTTCAATATCAGTATGTGCAAATCCCTTCTTGTCAAACCCATATGTACCATTTAGTAAAGCTATGTGAAACAGCACAGTTCCACCTCACAGTGGTGTATGCAAACATTTCCTTCCATACGGATTCCCATGGGCTTGTTCTTAGAAGAGTTGCACTTTGATCTTCAGACTCAAGTGCCTGGGGTGAAATTCTGGCCCCAGTGAGGTCAATGGCAAAACTCTTATTGATTTCACTGGAGTCAGGATTTCAACCCTGTTTTTTGCAATCAAAAAATCACTCAAATAGCACACGTTTTAGAAGTCAAATTATAAACTGGCCCATATATGCCTGAAACAAGTGCATAGTTCCATTGCTCCTTAAAAACAAAGTTTGTTTAAGACTGAATGAACCAAGGGAAAGGAACAGTGATTGGGTTAAAATGTTAACTAAAATGGCAGGATCTTCTTTTATCACATATTTTATGCTTATTGATAGACTAAGGATACATAATTTACCTGAACCATTGCCAGTTCCTCTTCTAGACTTTTTAACACATTCACTTCAAATTTTCCCCAGAAATTAAATCCTTCTGGTTCTAGTCCTGGTGTTCTTTCCAGCCATGCCTTAAAAATAAAATAACATAAAGCAAATAGGTGATACAGATCATGAGTTACTCTTAAATGATCCCAGAGTTGGAAGACAAACTCCGCACTTCTAATCCCATCTAACATTGACTCCCTCTGTAGACCTGGACAAGTCACTTCAGCCCAAAAAGTGTTTAGGCATCTCACTCCCATTGATTTCAATAAAATGCCTAAATACCTTTGAGAAACTGGGAATTTCTCGCTCAATCAATTTCTCCTTCCAAAAATAGGGTAAGAATACTACTTTAAAATAGGGCAGGTCTACACTTAAACACTTACCTCCACTAATTGCAGAAGTGTTGGCTCCTGCTCTGATTTAAGCAGCAGTTCATTCTCATGTCCCTTGAAGTTATCACGGTAATGCCTTCTGTTATAAGGGACTCTCAGGCTCTGTGGGACACCAATCTTATTCTCTAACAGGCGAAACTGCAGGCTCTGAAAACCTGATGCTGGGCTTAAGTAATCTCTTTGGGTATGAAAAAAGATAGAGTAATGACATATTATTTCAAAAATAAGGGTATTTTGTGGTTTTCCTATTCATAACTAAAAAAAACTATATAGACATTTCTAACATTAAAAGCATATCAAATAGATGCTCTGATATACCACAACATTGACATTTCCTTTGTTGCAACCCAGATATCACAATGAAAATCTGATTTCTTTATTTTTAAGTAAATAACAACAAATTATATATTGGAATCAATATTTAAAAAAAAAACATGTTCAGAAGGAAATTTAATATGAATATTAATTTATTTCTAAACATACATAGCCAAACAGGTATTAAGAAAGGTGTCTTGAGTCATTCAAATTAAAATAAATTATAATATGTTCATTGGTGTTTAAATTATTCCATTGATCAGAACAATGTTTTGTCTGGGTTTTTTTCTGGACAAAAGGATAAGGTGTTGGTGTCACCATGGCTAGTTTTTTGTTATGTGGGACTGATGTAAAATTAAACTATGTTGGCAAGTTGGAAGAACTAATTAATAAGGATAGCCAGGATTCCCATTCCCTGGCAAATTTAGTGGTTCAAAAATAAGGGATACTGTGGTTATAATAATGGAATTGAAAGTCGTTGACTTGGTTGTATAATTGCCTATTATACAATAATACATTTCTGAAAATTGCATTTGAGGATCTCTCAAAATAGAAGGTTAATCCACTTATTTACTCTCTCTCTCCCTGTTTTTTTTTTTTTTTTTTTTTAATTTAAAAATGGGAGAAAAGGATTATGGCAACCTTTAAGGGCCATGAGTGATGTTTTCTGGGGTATTATGAAGTGGTAATAGGGAGAATTAGAAGGCAAATATATAGGTTGCCAAAAGGATCCATGAAGGGATGGGAGCTGGATGACATGACCACATGTGACCCAAGTGGAAACCACAGGAAAGTTAGAAATGGGGGTGCATGGAGCAATAGTGGAGTGTGAAATAATTAGGAGTTCTTTCCTGGAAGCGAGACAGGCAGATGGATCCCAGAAGCCAGGCCAGCAGAAAGAGCTATACAAGCTTCCAGGCAATGCTGTCTGCTTCTATCGGTAGATGGAGAGGAGAAATTCCGGGTAGGGAAATGGGGAAGTGAAGAGAGATGGAGGGTCGGTGGCAAAAAGCTGGCAGCAACATGCTGCTTCCCACAGGCTTTGGAAACACTATATTTCAGTGATCCAGGACCACTGCAAACCTTTTGAAGTTTAGATGTGTGAAGCCCCAGAACCAGTGGGTTAAAACATCTAGCTCATGCTCTAGATGTGGAGCGTGGGTTTCTCTCACCCACACAAGTTTATGAATTGACATAAAATGTTGCAGAGAACATGTGGCTGTGAATAGTGTAAGGAAATTGCTAAGTCTTAACTTGGCATTACCAAATGACAGGACATTTTGATTATTTACATACTGTTATTTTCGTTTTGTAATGGTGATCTCAGCTAGCAAAGTCAGATACAAATAATTAAGACAAACATCTGTTTAAAAACCTCAGAATACATTGGACTTGCAATCAAGTTAGAGACCATTATTGATCTTTATCTTTTATTAATACAGCTGCTTCTCTTCCAAATACACACTCATTGTGCTGACCAGGGCCGGCTCCAGGCACCAGTGCAGCAAGCAGGTGCTTAGGGTGGCCAACGGAGAGGGGCAGCACGTCTGGCTCTTCGGCAGGAATTCGGCCGCGGGTCCCTCCGTCCCTCTCGGAGGGAAGGACCTGCCGCCGAATTGCCACCGAAGAAGAATGAAGCGGCGGCGGTAGAGCTGCCGCCGAAGTGCCGCCGATCGCGGCTTTTCTTTTTTTTTCTTTTCTTTTTTTCGCCGTTTGGGGTGGCAAAAACGCTGGACCCGGCCCTGGTGCTGACCTAATTGATTTAGTTCTTCAGCTGAGTGGTAGAGGCTCAGGCTTTCAGTTCTGAAAGTCCTGGATTCAAACCGCACTGTTAGCTCTAGTGAGGACAGTTACATAAGCATTGATGCTAATCAATAAATAATAAATAATATTTACCTGAAATCAAAGAAGTCCAATGCAGTCATAGTTTCTAGAACTGAAAATTGCTCCACAAGTAACTTAAGGATCATTGAAATTCTGTGCATTCGAGCAACAACCTTGAGCATGTTTCTCTCATCTCTCACCTTATTAGAAAAGAAATACTTATGACCAGATTGAGACCGTTGAGCCGATAAGCCATTTATACCTGTGTGTTCTACCCATCAATCTCTTTTAGGATGTTATTCACCCATCACTGCAGTATCTCAGTGTATTCCGTGTAAAAATCAATAGCAAAGTTTTGTATTTAATGTAGACTCATGCATATAACTAAAATCATGATTTTTAGGCTTTATATATACACAAAAGATCAACTATGAGGGCTTTTTGCTCTGGCTGCTTACTCATTCTAATTGGGTCAGTTATAAAGGAGTTATTTTTCCCATGTTTTTAACTCAAAAAGTTACTGAAAGAGTTGTGACACCTTATAGACTAACAAATTTACTTGGGCATAAGCTTTCATGGGCTAAAACCCACTTCATCAGATGCATGGAGTGGAAAATACAGTAGGAAGATATATAGAGCAGTAAACAAATAAGATGTCAAGAATTATGCATTCAAGAAACAGTAGGAGAACGCTTCAACCTCCCTGGACACTCAATAACAGACTTAAAAATGGCAATTCTTCAAAAAAAAAAAAAAGCCTTCAAAAACAGACTCCAATGAGAAACGGCAGAATTGGAATTAATTTGCAAACTGGACACCATCAAATTAGGCCCGAATAAAGACTGGGAATGGATGAGTCACTACAAGAACTAAAAAAAACCTATTTTCCCCATGCTAATTTGCCCCTACTGTTACTCACACCTTCTTATTAACTGTTTGAAATGAGCCACCCTGATTACCACTACAAAAGTGATTTTTCATCCTGTTGATACTAGCCCACTTTAATTGATTTGTCTCAACCCCCCACTGGGTAAGACAACCCCCATCTTTTCATGTACTGCTATATATATTTTCCTACTGTATTTTCCACTCCATGCATCTGATAAAGTGGGTTTTAGCCCACAAAAGCTTATGCCCAAATAAATTTGTTAATCTATAAGGTGCCACAATGATTCCTTGTTGTTTTTGCTGATACAGACTAACACGGCTACCACTCTGAAACCTGAAAGAGTTGAAAGTCTAGGCCAAAGTCATCCACAGTGTAATTCAATTAGAGTCAATGGAGAAGCAGGCCAGAGGAAACAGGAGAGGTAACGTGGCTAAGAAAGTGGTGTGGCACAGCTGAGAAGATGCTTGCTAGCAAACAGAAGTGGGGATAAAGGAAGAAATAGGAGAAGTGAGTGGGGAAGGAACTGCAGAGCAGTTCCCAAGCCAACTTTGTGTCAACATGGCCATTGCCTTCAATGGGGTCAGGATTCCACTTGAGATTGCTAAGGCAGTCAATGAGTATAACCAAGAAATACCAAAGGAGGGATGAAAATGCTACATTTTAATCTTTTTCATAATCCTCCCACTGGTTTCTGAATTTCAATTTTTCAACAACATTTTAAATTACATTTCAACAAAATATTACTTTCATGGAGAAACGTCTCCCATTTTAGAGATGGTTAAAATTTTCTGAATTTCAGATTTCAACAAAAAATAATCAACATACTACATTTCAGAAAAAAAAAAAGGGGGGGGGCTAATTTTTCATGAAACTTTTTGCATCTTTTTCCCCACATTTTACTACAAGGTCTACTTCCAAACAATGCTACATGTCTTTATAATATCCACAAGTGCTGGATTTTCATTTACAACTATCAGTTTATTATTAAAATCCCATACAGCAGCCATCTCTGATTGACAACACATCAGAGGAAACTCAAGAGTTTGTCATTACAATTCATAAGTGTATAAAGAATTTCACTCTGGGGCAGTGTTAATAAATGCTCAAAATATTCACTTTTTTTTTTTCAGGTTTCATCATATAAGCATCTGCTGTTGATTTGATAATTCCCCTCACCAGTTTCATCAAATCACATCCAAATACTAGAGATTTTTTTCCTATTTTATTTACCAGCAATTTATATACTGATGGATAAAAAACATTAAATATTTTGCATAAGTGGACCAGAAATTTCAGAAGTAAGGGACACTTTCAACATACAAATAATAATTTTAAATAATTTTGCTATTTTAAAAAAATATAGGCAGATAGATGGCCTATGGGACATTGAATTGTATAAAACTGCTGGTATATAAAACAGGAAAACGTCCTCTAGTATATTATTTATAATTTTTCTCTTAGCCATGCTTTTTTGGCAGTAAAATAATTCTAGGTTAGTATTTGCAACCCACACAGATAACCATCATCAGAGCTTTTGAGTAGTTTGGCCAAAGTGATTGCTCCTGAAGAGTGATCTGTGTGGGTCAGTTACTTTAGAGGATACAGTCCTCAGAACAGTGCATGATTTTACAGATCAAAATATGTGGACTATCATAATGGCAAAGTGGTATCACTAAAGAGCTGAATTTCAGCCTTAAATCTCATTTTTGGGGTATGTGTTGATTTGGTAAAAATCAAACTTTCAGAAAGAGGCTTGGGTTTTCATACGATAAATATTTGTATATAACTTACACGGCCATTCTGAAAGATCACCCGAACTGAGTCCAGTTCCCACAGAATCTGCTTAAACCAAAGTTCATAAGCTACAATAAGAAAGGCATTGTTAGTGTTAATTTCATTGCCATTGCTGGTATGTAGAAAGAAGTTAGGCAAGTAGATTAGAGGTTAATTTCCAAATTTATTGTTAAACCTTAATTTAAAATTAATGTTCTATTTCCATGTGATTGGGGTGTAAGAAATACTGATTTACAAATGTACCTGCTGTTTAAAGAATCTCTCCCTTCTTCAGACCATTGTTGCATGGACTAATTTAGCACCTGAGACTGTTAACGGAACTAATTACAGTATATTCACTTTTAGAACTCTAGGGTGGCATATAGCATATTAACAACAGTTGGGCAGAGGAGAAAACCTGGCCAGGCTACCAAGACAAACCAGTCCTCTTACACAAAGCACCATGGGATGTGTAATGTCCAAACAGATAAGACAGAACCTCAGTGTTTGGATGTCTTCTAAAAAAGACCCAAATACAGTAAACAGCATAGTACTCATTTTACTATTTTAGATGGCTGAATCTGCTCCACCACAATTGAAGCTACAGTTCTGAGGAGTCTAGGTGTTCTAAACCTGAGACTTAGGTCACTAAGCCATCTCCATTCTTATGTATATAATTAATTATGTTGAGGGGTATTCTCATTCTCTACTAAAACTCTTCAAGTATGGATTATGGACTCACACACACACACAAATACTGTATTGGCACGGGAATGGAAGAGAAAGCTTGTATTCGTGTAGGAATTTATAACTGTATCCAAAATCAAAACAATTTCTGTGCATGTTTTAGCACCAAATAAACAAATGGTGCGATTGCACCAAACAACAACCTTTTTCTGTCCTGTAGCTTACCTTGATGGGTCACAATGAAAAGATGCTCATCATGGATCTTGTTTCCTTTTTTTTCACTCTGCAGCTCTTGAGCATTCAATATTTTGTCCAGCTTTAAAAGAAAGAATTTTTGTAATAATCTCAAACTCCACTGTTGGTTTTCGACAAAATGTTCCTGATGGGAACTTATGTGAATATTACAAAAAACACACAAAAACAAAAATAAAAAAACCCACAGGTTTTTAGTTGCATTTTATTTATTCTGCACTTTAATAGTGAGCCAATCCATTGATTTTTTCTGTTGTTTATATCTGGGAGTAGATGAAAGAAATATGATTCTCCCACCCTCAGTGGAGCTATTTGCAGAGTAAAGTACTATTTGGAAAACATACCTCATGAGAAGGGCCTTCCCAAATTCATGGCCATGAAAAACATGTCACGGATCGTGAAATCTGGTCTCCTCCCGTGAAATCTGGTCTTTTATGTGCCTTTATCCTATACTATACAGATTTCACGGGGGGAGACCAGCGTTTCTGAAATTGGGGGTCCTAACCCAAAAGGCAGTTGAAGGGGGGGGTCACAAGGTTATTTTTGGCGGGTCACAGTATTGCCACCCTTATTTCTGCACTATCTTCAGAGCTGGGTGGCCAGAGAGCAGTGCCCATTAGCCAGGCACCCAGCTCTTAAGACAGCATTCTGCCAGCAGCAGCACAGAAGCAAGAGTGGCAATACCATATCATGCCACCCTTACTTCTGTGCTGCTGCTGGTGGTGGCTCTGCCTTCAGAGCTGGGTTCCTGGCCAGCAGCTGCCACTCTCCAGATGCCCAGCTCTGAAGGCAGAGTGTCGCTGCCAGAAACAGCACAGAAGTAAGGGTAGCAGTATTGCAACCCACTGTACAATAACCTTGTGACCCTCCCAACTCCTTTTTGGGTCAGGCCCCAAGGGGGGAGGGATAGCTCAGTGGTTTGAGCATTGGCCTGCTAAACCCAGGGTTGTAAGTTCAATCCTTGAGGGGGCTGCTTAGGGATCTGGGGCAAAATCAGTACTTGGTCCTGCTAGTGAAGGCAGGGGGCTGGACTCAATGACCTTTCAGGGTCTCTTCCAGTTCTATGAGATAGGTATATCACCATATGTCTAATTACAGCTCCATGACATTTCAGATTTAAATAGCTAAAATCATGAAATGTATGATTTTTAAAATCCTATGCTTGTGAAATTGACCAAAATGGACCATGAATTTGGTAGGGCCCTAATTATGAGAGATAGTGGAAGTCTAGATGCTCAGTCTATTTAGTTTATCGAAGAGAATGTTAAGGGGTGATTTGATCACACTCTAAATACCTACATAAAGAACAGAAATTTGGTAGAGGGCTCTTCAGTCCTGCAGACAAAACTATAATGAGATCTAATGGTTGGAAGTTAAAGTTCAACAAATTCAGACGAGAAATAAGGCGCAATTTTTCAACAGTGAGAACAATTAACCATTGGAACAAATTACCAAGGGTTGTGATGGATTCTCCATCACTGGAAGTTTTTAAATCAAGATAGGCTGTTTTTCTAAAAGATATGCTCTAGTTCAACAACTACTATTGAACTTGAAGCAGGAATTAATTCAGGGAAATTGCCTGTATTATGCAGGAGGCCAGATTGGATGATCACAATGGGTGCTTGTGGTCTTAAAATCTATTAATCTTTAACATGAAGAAAAATGGCAAAATCTAGCCATCTATTGACTTTTAGATACTCATGCGTTCTTTCAGGCAGTATAGTTCAGAAAGCCATTTGAACAGCTTTTTCATTTGCTTTTTATTAAAGAAGATAAGGAAGGGATGGGAAAGGAAAATAGCTAATGTAGTCTATAAATCATATGTGAATGAAATTCATTTTCAGTGAGGCAGAAGTCCTGTAGAAAAAAATGCTCTGGTGATCATCTTATTAAAGACTGTATTGTATGCAGACACACAAGCGTGCTGAATCAAAGTTGCCCGGGAATCATATTACTGGCATTTCCTAAATTCTGAGTGCTTGACATTGTTCTTTTAATGAAGGTTGTTTTTTTAAATGTAATTATGTAATTATATAAATTTTAGGACAAATTCTGTATAAGTCTAGAGTAACTTAACTTATTTCAGTTTACATCAGTGCAACTGATGAAAGAACTGGGTCCATGAGCTAAATTTACAACATTTTACAGACACTTAGATGTATTTTTTTTCAGATTACTGCTCAGGGATTTAATCACAATGGCTAATGAGAACTGCAGAGCCCCTGCTGAGCATACTGGAAGTTTGCCCTGGGTAACCATCTGCCAAAACAATGAATCTTCTGCTTTGCTGTGATTTATCAAGGTGATGTGTTATATGCATCTCAGTGTAAATCTCTACTTGAACCCTTCTCCATTCACAATTTAGCTGCAGGACTAAAAATAATTCCTGACTAAACAACAATTTGTTTTCTCAACAAGTTAAAAAATAATCAAGCATCCCATTAACATTAACAGGTATGTGAGCTGTCATGGAATCTGGGGTGGGAGTTTGTTTAACTCAAAGGACAAGAGATATAGATGCCTGTGGATACATCCTGAGAGCTGGGAGTGGAACAGGGATCAGAAGGACTTGCCTTGATTGTTGGCCTTCCCTGGCAGAGGGAGGGAAAGGAAAGTGCCATATGTCAACATCTCAAATTGTAACAGGCATCAGGGCAGTAACATAATCCAATCTTCACACTTACATGTAGATAGTCGCAATAGATAAGTCCGCCTTTGCTGGCTTTATTCAGCCCTTCTTGTGACTTGTCTTCTCCTTCCTCATCCTCCAAAGACAGTTTATTAAAATTAAATCTAGGAATAAAAGAAAATTACTAAATAAAATAACAGAGCTAAAAATGTCAGAGCAGTAATTGTGCCTAAAATTTAGGCACTGATCTGCTTCGGTGGCTCAGTTTCGCGAACATATATGATAAGCAAAATAAACAGCATGTATCTATCTTCAACCTTTATAGCATACACATCACTATAGTATCTAAGTACTTTCATATCTACTATATCCCAATAGCCAATGCTCAAAAGAATTCTTAGTCCAGCTTCCTTCATTCAGTGTTGTCTATATAGTTATTTAAATCTTGGTAGTTAATATCCTCCTTTTGAATTTTAAACTTAACGTTCACATTGTATCTATCCTGTTAACTGACATTATGCAGTAAATAGAGAAATATACTCACTGATATTTGTTCCCCCAAAATGGGCACCCACTCATGGCTCCAGAATCCAATAACTCACTGAGCAGTGTTCCCCAGGGATATATTCTACTAACATTCCCAAACCTGCTGCAGCTGCCTTTTATGTAACCTGATCTTAGTGTACAGGCCAATCCCCTACTACTCCATCTGCCCATCCCTGGCATTCAGTAATTATTACAGAAGCTACCCGGACACAAACCTCAGTAAGTATTTGTTTTATTGGCTGTTTAGTTAGTTGAGTCACCCAAAACAAGAAGAGTTGCAATGCTCACATTGGTCAAATGTCACATACTGTAAGCAGCTTTCACTAAAGTTCTTCTGACCTTGGTCATTTTCAGTCAGGCACATACTCTGGGATCAAAGCTAATACAAATAAAAAAAATCAATGGGAATTCTGTGCATGAGTCAAGGGCAGAATATGGCTCTAAATATTGAATCTCATGGATTACTGAAACAGGATTGTAATCTTTAAACCCTAAAGTCAAAATTTCAAGGCACTTTTGATGAAAAAAGAGTGAAGTCTGTATTGGGCAGAGATGGACTATATCCCAAAGATGGCCTGAACCCCTTCTGGAATTAACTCCAAAAACAATTTTTTTTTAAGATTACTTACACAGTCACGCCAATTAAAAGCAAAACAATTATTTTATTAATAAATATCCATGTAAATTCTCATAGGACAGATAACTTCCCAGTGGTTTAAATATACTAGAGTTTCTTAACTCTTGAACTATATTCCCAAGTAAAAATCCCATTCATATTTGTTGACAATGGTTACTCAGTTCTGTTTAATCATCAGCTTAACCACAATGGAGTAACGTACACAGATGTTGGAGTAGTTGAGATATGGCTCTTTCTCCTCTGTGCCCCCAAGTTGCCAGGATTTTCAAGAGAAACATTATCAATGTTCTGTTTTATTGCAAACACTTCAGCCGCTCCCCTAAGCATCAGAGTCTGCCTCTGATACCTCATGACAACCCTCTGGTGCCGTCAGCTGCTCTTGCCCCTGTGAACTAACACATTTTCATACCCGGGGTGTGTGGTAATGGAAGATATAAGCTCCCAAATCAAATGACTTTAAAGTCTTTACAAATAAAAGGATAAATTGTGCTTTTAACACATTAGCCATGTAAAGAGAAGATTGAGTGACTGGAGCAACCAAGCAGGAATGATGGGGCATTCTGCTGTTGCAGTGCAAAAAACATCACAGTACTTTGAACACTTTCTGTTCTGATTCAGCAACAGCTGAACAATCAATCACATAAGGTATAGGTCAGACAGAAAATTCCTCCTGACATCTCCAAAATGCTTAAAATATGTTAAAGGGCTAGGCATCTGATGAGCCCCAAATAGCTTTAAGGGGGGGGAAACCCCACCACCTTCGTAACACCCATAAAGCATAATAAATGGAAATGGAAAATATCACAGTACTCTGAACACCACTGTCGCTTCATTGACAAAGATTTATAATTTCCTTCTGACTGCTGGCCCCATTTGGCTCCTCAGCTAGGTGTGTATTTTTGAGGGATGATGCCAAGTACTTTCCTGTTTATAGAGGTGACTCTTGACATTTCAGTGTAATGATGTGAGAATGGTGGATACATTTCTCCGTGCTTTTGGATGAGACATATGGAAGCAGGAGTGTGCCTGCCAGAAGTTGCCAAACAAATTTTGTGGTGCATAGGGGGAAATATCCTCCACTTCCCAATAACAGCAAACAAGTAGCTTGTTTGTATACTGCTCCACTGTGGCATAGCTCAGAAAACATTCAATTCACCACGTTTCCAAATGCCCTAGTTATGGGCAGCGCATATAAGAGACTTGGGGAGGCTAAGCCTCCCCAAAATAATTTGCCCAAATAATCAGGAAAAAGAGGCTGGCCATGAAGGGGGGAAAATGCTGGATGCTTGTCACCTCCCTTTGGAGGCTCATCATTTGCATTGTTTTTCACTTTTCAGCAACCCTCCATGCTGTGGCAGGGGGATGCCCCTCTTCCTTTTCCTGCCTTTGCCGGGTGGGTGGCCTGGCTACCCCCTGTCCTGCTGCCTGCCCTCGGCCTTGCCATCCACCTGCTCATGGGTTCAGGCTGCCTTCCTGCTCCAGAGGGAGGCTTTGGTGCTGCCTATGCAGTTGGCCACCGCCCCTGCATTCGAAATCTGTCACCGGTACTGATTTACAAGAGATTTCAAATGAGCTTTGGAAAGCAGGCAGCCCACCACCTTTGCACCTTTGAGTCTTCCTGTACATCATTTGGTTTAGTAAATACAAGGCAAAACTATGGAGTAGCGTCCCCAAACAAAAGACTCCCACCTATGGCCTAGTGTCCTATATCCTCACATCTGCATCTTCCAGCAGTTTCTCTACTATTTCACCAACAGCCAAGGATCTCAGTTATGTAATAATATGAAATATAAATGTCCAACAAGATACAAAATAATTATTCCCAACATCTTCAAAAGATCACAAAGATATTGGCCAAAGGGCTGTATGAATGGTTCATCTCAAGCGCTATCTGGGCCACAAATAAAATCTCCTAACCATGCTTAAGGTGCATCATGCTGATATTAAGAAAATATACATGAGAATTCTGCAGACTGTACATTCAGTATTGCTGCATCAATGCAGAAGTGTGGGATCCCCACAGCCAATAAATCAACAAGATGTTCAACCAGACCCCAGAATGACAGAATAATCTGTCATTACAATAGTCATTACAGTCACTTAGTCTTATTCAGCTCCCTTGGCTGTCACCGATCTATCCATGCAGTCACGTGAACTGACATTCAGAAGACACAGGTACCTATGTTTTCAAAAGTAGCTAGTGATTTTGGATGCCAAAGTTGACATACTTTAAAGATGCTGGATTTTCAGAAGGAGCATGCTCAGCACTTTGAAAAATTGAGGCCCTTCTAGAGGGGATCAAATTGAGTAGCCAAAAACTGAGGCAGCCAAAATCACTAGCACCTTTTGAAAACTTAAGTCTACATGTGTCTTATGAATCCTAGTGCATGTGACTACATGGATAAATCTTCACTTTTGAAAATTTAGGATGTAATGTTTAGAATAAGAAAATCATTAATAGGTGGGTCCCTCACATACAGTGTTTAAAAATCAATATGATGGCAGAACTCCTTCCTTATTTGACTTCTTGGCTAGGTGTGCGATTTCAAGGGATGATGCCAATGACTTCTCTTCTCTGCTTTTGAGTCTTTATGCTGAAAGGTGAATCTTTTGACATTTCAGTATAGTGCTGAGAGGAGCATGGATACATTTCCCCTTGATTTCACATGAGATATCAGCAAACCAGATTGTATCCTTCAAAAGTGGAGGGGTGTCAGTATTGCAAATGTCCTTTTTATGGTAGAAAGGCTTTTTCCAAAGAGGAAGTTTTCTGAAGCATTTCACCAAAACAGGATTCACCTGATCTCTTCTGGAAGATTGTTCCATAGCCAGATCCCCTCAACCAAGAATTCAGAATCCAGGCACACAATAGACTGGGAAAATCACCTCTGGAGAATATCAGAGATATAGGACTGTTATATTTATGGGTGTGAGGGATCTCAGGCCTCAAACCCAGGCCCATAGGCACGACTCAGGCCATAAGTGCCACCCAGCAGCTCACCTGAGTAATTAGGGAATGGTCCAGGGAAAGGCCAGCTTGCAGAGGGGCCTGCCCCAAAGCTCCTGCTTGGGGGAAAACATCCATCTGCCCCAATTGTCAAGGGAGTACTATTATAAACCAGGAAGTAACAAAAAGAAGTTTTCTGAGCAACTAGAGGAATCCTTGGCTGGTGGCAACTATGAATCCCATTGGCTTATCTGACTCCTGAGCCCTGTATTCCTGACTGCTCCCAGTTCCTGCTTCCCTGCCTGCTCCCGGTTCCTGTCCTCCCACTGCAGACCCCATCTACTCCCAGTTCCTGCTGACCTGCCCTTAATTCAGTACCCTGCTCCTCCGCCTTACCCTGATACTGGCTCTGACCCGTGGCCTGGCACCTGATACTCTCTCTGACCTTTGACCTGGTACCTGACACTGTCTTTGGTTTTGACCGTCTGTTCTCACGAGGGTTGCCAACAGTCCCGTATTACAAGGGATGTCCCTTATTTCTTCATCTCTGTATGATAAGATCGGGATGTGCTGAGTGCTGCAAAAGGCAGAAAGAAGTACCCCTGGTGAATGTAGGTGAGTGCTTCTTCTTCTTTTTATTAAATAATAAGAATAAGAATATTGAGAGGAGGGGTGGGGCAAGGGTGCTAAGAAAACAGTCTCTTATTTTTGAAATGTTGTTGTTCGTCCGAGTTCAAAAATGACCAGGACATCACTGATTGGTTTGGTTTCTGTGAACACATGAGTAGCTGATCAGGCCAATTTGAGCTTTGAGCTGTCTCTGGCACACTGAACAAGAAATGCCACTATGGGTTATTTGATTAACTGCGGACATGCTGCTGTTGCGAGATTTACGCTACTAGCGCTTCTGCTCTGCCTCAGCCATTCTCCTCTGCTCAGAGCATGTAGCTCCAGTATGGATGAGACTTCACCAGGTAGAACAATGATGAGCGAGATCTTCCCAAAACTCTGGGTCTATGTTGAAATGCTCAAAGGTAATTTGAGGGAGTCCTTGAAATGTTTCTTTTGGCCTCCCTGAGAGCACTTTCCCTCACCATAAAAGGTCTTTGGTAGTCATATATGGAGATATACCTATCTCATAGAACTGGAAGGGACCCTGAAAGGTCATCAAGTCTTGCCCCCTGCCTTCACTAGCAGGACCAAGTACTGATTTTTGCCTCAGATCCCTACGTGGCTCCCTCAAGAATTGAACTCACAACCCTGGGTTTAGCAGGCCAATGCTCAAACCACTGAGCTATCCCTCCTCCTCTGATGTCCCTCATCTGACATCCTGGTACCATGGCCTGCCCATCTCATCTGTGATTTCATCTTCATTTCATTTTTGAAATACAGTGTTGTCAACCCTAGTTCTGACCATTAGGCCTGACTCCTGCTCTGACCACTATGCATGACTGCCCACACCCTGATTATTGCAGCTGGCTAAAGTAAAACATAGAGGTTTAACTAGAAGTCTGACAGTCTTAATAGCAGCAGAAAGAGTTTATGAAAAACCATCTAGAAAAAAAATATTGGAATTACTACTTAATAGTTTTTGTTTAACAGTTACTTCAAAATATTGTTTACAATATTTTTCTTTGTTCGTATTAAAGATTTGTTTACTAGCAAATTTTGCGGTACCCTCTCTTTGAAGATGAACAGGAGTTGTTACTAACATATAAATGCAGCGTTTTGAAAACAATTGTCTGGGGTTGCCTCTGTCTAATACTTTCTGGAAAGTCCTGAAAAGACAGAATTCTGGCCTGTGCTTGAACAGGAGTTAAGGTGAGGTGCAGGAAAAGGGAGTTCAATAGTGGTTGTACATTACTTACCCCCATCTCAGTCATTATAGTAACACATAGAAAAGGAGATTTCAACTGAAATAACACTGAGGTGTAGTTTTGGTGATTAAATACACCATGTTTAATCTCGAAGGTGCACAATTTCAGCCTTTCCAGCAGGACTGGTTAGAAGTAGTTTTGTGTTTAACTTGAGGGAAAAAATACTGATTATTGCTACTTTCTGTAAATTACTGCGAAGATGAAGAGTGTGGGACTTAAACTGGCAAGTTGGTATTTAGCCAGGACAGTTCCAGTAAATTGCCTGCTTTGTAAAACCAGCTGGTAATATAAGATGCCAGTGCTCACTGCACCCATTTTTAAAAAGCCACATTCTCACTCGTTCAGACAGACTAGTTTTGTGCTCCAGCCAGTCAAATTCAGCCAGTTTTGTGCTCCAGCCAGTCAAATTCTAGCCTCCTTCACTCTGCCCACCCTAAAAGTAAAAAAAAAAAGGGGGCTTAAGTGAACAGTTGGAGACCATTTTAAAACAATAAAAACAAGAGTAAACAAACTGCTGTCATTCCTTGATTGTACGGGCTAACATCAATGGGACTTAGGCCTGGTCTACACTAGGAGGTTATGTCGAATTTAGCAGCGTTAAATCGAATTAACCCTGCACCCGTCCACACAACGAAGCTATTTAGTTCGACATAGAGGTCTCTTAAATTCGATTTCTGTACTCCTCCCCGACGAGGGGAGTAGCGCTAAATTCGACATGGCCATGTCGAATTAGGGTAGGTGTGGATGGAATTCGACGCTAATAGCTCCGGGAGCTATCCCACAGTGCACCACTCTGTTGACGCTCTGGACAGCAGTCCGAGCTCGGATGCTCTGACCAGCCACACAGGAAAAGCCCCGGGAAAATTTGAATTCCTTTTCCTGTCTGGGCAGTTTGAATCTCATTTCCTGTTTGGACATCGTGGCGAGCTCAGCAGCACTGGCAACGATGCAGAGCTCTCCAGCAGAGGTGACCATGCAATCTCAGAATAGAAAGAGGGCCCCAACATGGACTGATCGGGAAGTCTTGGATCTGATCGCTGTGTGGGGCGATGAGTCCGTGCTTTCGGAGCTGCGCTCGAAAAGACGGAATGCAAAGATCTACGAGAAGATCTCAAAAGCCATGACAGAGAGAGGATACAGCCGGGATGCAACGCAGTGCCGCGTGAAAATCAAGGAGCTGAGACAAGGCTACCAGAAGACCAAAGAGGCAAACGGACGCTCCGGATCCCAGCCCCAGACATACCGTTTCTACGAGGCACTGCATTCCATTCTAGGTGCGGCCGCCACCACTACCCCACCACTGACCGTGGACTCTGAGGATGGGATATTGTCCACGGCCGCTTCCTCGGAGATGTTAGCGGACGGGGAAGATGAGGAAGGAGATGAGGAGGACGAGGCAGTCGACAGCGCTTACAACGCTGATTTCCCTGACAGCCAGGATCTCTTCATCACCCTCACAGAGATCCCCTACCAACCGTCCCCAGGCGTTAACCCGGACCCTGAATCAGGGGAAGGATCAGTCGGTAAGTGTTTTAAACATGTAAACATTTATTTTGAACAGAACAGGAATATTAACAATGGGTTTTTCATGTTTAGTTTGCCCTAGGCGCTTAACGTTTAAGTCCTTGGCAGTGCAACTACTGCAAAAGAATCTAACAATGTCCGGTTTATCATGATTAGTTTGCCCTAGGCGCTCTACTTTTCAGTCCTTGCCAGTGCAGCTACTGGAAAATAAGGTCTATATGTCCGGGGATAGAGCTGAAATCCTCATGGGACATCTCCACGAAGCTCTCCTGGAGGTAATTGGAAAGCCTTTGCATGAGGTTCCTGGGGAGAGCGGCCTTATTGTGTCCTCCGTGGTAGGAAACTTTTCCGCGCCAGGCTATCATCAAGTACTCCGGGATCATTGCCTTGCAGAGCATGGCGGCATACGGCCCTGGTTTTTGCTGGCTTTCACGCAGCATGCGGTCTTTCTCTGTCTCAGAAATCCTCAGCAGAGTGATGTCGCTCATGGTGACTTGCTTAGAATTAGGGGAATGTTACTATTGGGACTGCTTGCCTGTTCCTTTACAGAACTGTAACTGGCGGTTTACAGCCACGCGGTGGAGGCGGGAGAGGGGCAGCAAACAGGGATCTTTCCCGGGAACAGCCGCGAGGGGGTGGTACAGGGGCAGAGTTCATGCTTGCCGGATTGCCGGCAGCAGGAACTGGCCAACGCTAGGAGCATTGCTTTGAACGTGAAAGGAGGGCACTGCTATAATTTAAGTTTTAAGCAGCCAAAAGTCTACGGCTTACCATGTCCGCCTGCTACCCGAATTCCGCTGTCCTGCCCCGCTTGTCTGATCTCCACTGCAAGACCCCAGGCACTGAATGCGAAGGCCGAAAATTCGACCTTGTCCTGAGTGTGCATGTGATAGGTGCTGTGCATGGTCTTATTCACAGAGAAAGACTATGTTCATTGTTCACAAAAAATTATCTTTTTGAGGAATTCACTCCCTTTTTCCCATCCCACAGCTGCGACTGTCTCCCGACCTACCCTGTCATCCCCCTCCCAGAGGCTGGCGCAGATTAGGTGGAGAAAGAAAAGGACACGGGACGACATGTTCTCAGAACTTATGGGCTGCTCCCAAGCCGAGGCGGCCCAGCAGACCCAGTGGAGGGAGAACATGTCACAATACCATCGATCACACATTGAACGGGAGGAGAGGTGGCGGCAGGAAGACCAGCAGGCGACTCAAACGCTGCTTGGACTAATGAGGGAGCAAACGGACATGCTCCAGCGCCTTGTGGATGTTCTGCAGGACCGGAGGCAGGAGGACAGAGCCCCGCTGCAGTCTATCTCTAACCGCCCTCCCCCGCCACAAAGTCCCATACCCCCCTCACCCAAAGTCCCAAGAAGGAGGGACATGTTCTGTTAATTACTGTTTCCATCATGTTCTTTTAGAGGAGAGTGCATTTGAAGGGTGGAAGGGGGTTGGTAATTGGAGAGGACAGTCACCTTTACCAGGGTACAGACACGGGGGCAGGTTCAGCAGCAGGTCACACACACATTGCAGTCACTAGGCACCCTGGTCAGTCTGGGAGGTGGTTTTCATGTTCTGTGTGGGGAGGGGGCTATGTGACTTTGTGGCGGGGGAGGGCGGTTAGAGATCTTATGCAGCGGTCCTTATCCTGGATCACAGAGCCATGCAGCAGGGGATCTGTAACCGTCCTCCCCCACCACAAAGTCACATAGCCCCCACACACAGAGTCCCGAAAAGGAGGGGTGGCAGGCTCCGTTGAAACAACCAGTCCACCACTGCGGACCGCTCTAGGAGCAGGAGCCTGTCATTCCTCGAGTTTAGAAGCATTCTTTCCATCACTACGCCCGCTTCCCACCACAGTCTGCGTCCCAGTTTCAACACTTTACCGAGAAACCCGTAATAAAGAAAACGGGGCTCATTAACAAAGTTCCATTTATTTCATTTTTAAACGTGTGTTGGAAGGGGGAGGGGCGGGGTGAACGGGGTATGTAGCTGGAGAGGATAGTCAACATGAACCGGGTAAAGAAACAGGGGCAGGTTCAGCTTCTCTTTAAACAAACGTAATAGTCACAGGTTACCCTGCTCACTGAGGATCCTAGCTTTCAAAGCCTCCCGGATGCACAGCGCGTCCCGCTGGGCTCTTCTAATCGCACGGCTGTCTGGCTGGGCGTAATCAGCAGCCAGGCTATTTGCCTCAACTCCCACCCCGCCATAAAGGTCTCCCCCTTGCTCTCACAGAGATTGTGGAGCACACAGCAAGCTTCAACAACAGTGGGGATATTGGTTTTGCTGAGATCAGAGCGAGTCAGTAAGCTTCTCCATCTCCCCTTGAGACGTCCAAAAGCACACTCCACCACCATTCTGCACTTGTTCAGCCGGTAGTTGAAGAGTTCTTTTTCACTGTCCAGGGCGCCTGTATAGGGCTTCATGAGCCAGGGCATTAGCGGGTAGGCTGGGTCCCCGAGGATCACTATAGGCATCCCCAAGAGTTATTTTGTGGTCCGGGAAGTAAATACCTTCCTGCAGCCGTCTAAACAGACCAGAGTTCCTGAAAACACGAGCGTCATGAACCTTGCCCGGCCATCCGACGTTGATGTTTGTAAAACGTCCCCTATGGTCCACCAGTGCTTGCAGCACCATTGAAAAGTAGCCCTTTCGGTTAATGTACTGGCTGGCCTGGTGGTCCGGTCCCAGGATAGGGATGTGAGTTCCATCTATAGCCCCACCGCAGTTTGGGAATCCCATCGCGGCGAAGCCATCTATGATGACCTGCACGTTTCCAAGGGTCACTGCCTTTGACAGCAGTAGCTCAACGATTGCGTTGGCTACTTGCATCACAGCAACCCCCACGGTAGATTTGCCCACGCCAAAGTGGTTCGCGACTGACCGGTAGCTGTCTGGCGTTGCAAGCTTCCAGAGGGCTATGGCCACTCACTTCTGGACAGTCACGGCTGCTCGCATCCGGGTGTCCTTGCGCTTCAGGGCAGGGGACAGCAACTCACAAAGTTCTAGGAAAGTTCCCTTCCGCATCCGAAAGTTTCGCAGCCACTGTGATTCATCCCAGACCTGCAGCACTATGCAGTCCCACCAGCCAGTGCTTGTTTCCCGGGCCCAGAATCACCGTTCCACAGCATCAACATGACCCATTGCCACCATGATGTTCACGGCGCGGGGTCCCGTGCTTTGTGAGAGGTCTGTGCCCCTCTCAGACTTAATGTCCTCACCACGCTGCCGTAGCCTCCTTGCCCGATTTCTCAGCATCTGCCTCTGGAAAAGGTGGATGATAAGGTGCGAGGTGTTGACAACGGCCATAACTGCAGTGATGGTCGCAGCGGGCTCCATGCTCGCAGTGCTGTGGCGTCCGCGCTGTCACTCACCAGAAAAGTGCGCGAACTGATTTCCCACCGGCGCTTTCAGGGAGGGAGGGCGGGAGTGACGGTTGGATGACGACAGTTACCCAAAACCACCCTCAACACATTTTTTGCCCCAGCAGGCATTGGGGGCTCGACCCAGAATTCCAATGGGCAGCGGGGACTGCGGGAACTGTGGGATAGCTGCCCACTGTGCACAGCTTTCAATGTCGACACTTGCCCCGTTAGTGTGGACTCACAAAGTCGAATTACTGTCCTTAGTGTGGATACACACGTTCGACTTTGTAATATCGGTTCCACAAATTCAATTTAAGTAAAATCGAACTACTCTCGTAGTGTAGACATACCCTTACTTGCGATCTAAGGCCCCGATTCATCAGCAGCCCGTTCTGAGATCTGCACAGAGTCCAGGACAGTGGAGGGGAACTGGCTTGTCACCAGGTCGTAATCACAGGGTTACCAGGTGGCAGTTTGGCCAGTGGTGAAGTTTAGAACAGCCCTGAGGACTGCCTTAGATTGTGGGCCAGCTACAATGGCCCTGTGGGCCACTGGCGAGTAATGACCCAGTTATGCCTCCTTCTGCCTTTGACATACTACCTGTGCCAAGGGCTCCTGTGGGGTGCTGGCTCTGCTTTTACTGTAGAGGCCCTTATAGCTGGCCAGGAGGTACTTCATGGCCCCTTTACTCTAGCACAGTGGTTCCCAAACTTTAAAATGTCAAGTCTCGCGAACCCCCTCCTCAAAATGAATATTTCCAGGGATTTTCTCCTTTACCTGAGTATAAATTATAAAAGCAGTGATCTTGGAAATATAAAATTTGTTTTTATGACTTGCTTATTACACACTATTATTAATTATTATTTATCATTACAGTATTTTTATTACATTATGAAAATGGCAACACTCTTCCAAGATCTCACTTTCATAGCTTGTATCACTTTGAATAAGCCTGTTATAAGACAAGGCTCCTATGTTTCATCAAGGAGTATCAGATGTGAAAGAGCATGAAGTTATTTAAGAAGCCAACTCAAAGGTCTTGAGCAGTCCAGGCAAACAACGCACATTACAACAAAGCTTAAACTTGTTCTTCATAATAATTTTAAAAACAAGACTAGCTGCTTATTTAATTTTAAAAACAGCAAAAAATATCCACCTCCCTTTCCATTTCTTATAAGGAGTCTTGAAGTTTGATAGATATGCTTGCTTTCATCGGCTTAGCTCTTGGAAGTCCAGGGGCTCCATGCTGCTCGCCCCGTGCTGCCTGGGGTCCCTAGGGACAGCTCTGTCCACCATTAGGGAATTTTTTTCCTGAGAACCCCCTGTAACATTTCGCAAACCCCCAGGGGTTCACGAACCCCAGTTTGGGAACCACTGCTCTAGCACAACCACAAATGGGCTCCAGGGTATGGATAAAGCTCCCTTATGTGAATACATCTCAGGGCAGAATTTAACCGTCATTTTAATTAATAGTATTACCCTTTGCTCTTGAATGTGACATCTTCCTCTTTCCCATTTTCATGTCTGAGACCCAGAATCATTCAGGGTCTGATGCAACAAAATATGCAGCTGCTACTCTTGCTGTGGGAGACTAGGCAAGGCTGTAATGGAAATCAGCTTTGAGTGCTTCCCCCTAACCTTGTTCAGGTTTCTGCAGTGTGGAAGCCAGATGCATTCTGGGATGAACTGAGATCCCAGTCAATAAAGAACTCTAATCGTAACTGTTCAGTAAGAATGTTCTGTTCCATCATGAGGCTAAACTCAGTACAAACAGTAAAACAGACTAGAAAAACACTGACATTCTTGGAACTCGACTGTGTGGCCTTCAACTCAACTGCCATGTTCTCTTGGGCAGGGCTTAGAGTTATGATGCTATAGCATCTGGAAACAGATGGCTGGACACGGGAATAGGCATCCAATTAACAGTGTCCTCTGTCATCCCCACCCCTCACTCCTTCCTGGTGGCTGGATTAGCTTACCCTCTCTCAGTGGTGATAATGTTCAGGCTGATTCAAACGAAATCTGGTTTGTTTGCTTGGACTGAAAGCAGCAGCTCTGGTAAGCAAGTCACAAAGGGCTAGATCTACAAAAGGACTTAGGCACCTACGTCCACCATTTAGACACCACCGAGATCCTCAAAACTCCTGCTCAACTGCCCCCTCCCTTCTAGGTGCCTACATTTCCAAAGTTAATGCTCCCTGGGAAGCTGTGTTTCTGTCAGTAGCATGCTGACATGCTGTGTTTCTGTCACAGCCACCTCAGTCTGGGCACCTAACCCCCAGCAGGCTCCCCAAGCTAGATGTTCCCCCACCTATGTTGACTACAGGATCAGGACCCATAGGCATGTTCAGAGCATACCTGACTCCACACAGACTAGCCAGGGGTAGATGGAGGAGGTGGAGGATGCCTCTCTTATAATGTTTAGCCCAGGGGTTAGGGCATTCACCTGGAATGTGGGACAGCCCAGTTTTGTTCCCTCCCTCCCGCTTCCCAGCCTGACGACAAGAGATTTAATTCCTCTCAGATGAGTGCTCTAGCTTCTGGACTATGGGATATTCTGGTGTGGGTTTCTCTCAGTCTCTGCTGTTGCTCTTTCACGGTTTATAAATAATTCATTTGCATTGGTCCAGAGAGTGGGAATGACTCTATTGTTCACTTCTTAGGGCACTCACCTGAACAGTGAGTAAATGCCTTTTCTACATCAGGTAGAGGGGGGAATTGAATCTGGGTCTCTCATATCACAGGTGAGTGTATTAACCACTGAGCTAAAGGTTATATGGAAGGCTACAGCCTTTCTCGCATGAAATAGCTAACTCCATGGAATAGCTAATTCCAGCAGAGGGTTCATGAATCCACGTGTAGGTTGGCACCTCCCTCCAGCCTGGACTTAGACACCTAAGTCCCTTTGAGAGGTGTGGCTTAGGACCCACCCCTCTCTTCACCATCTTCTATTGGCTAGCTTAGGCAGCTTTCTCCTTAGCATGCTGGCTTTTGTGGTTCCTATTTTAAAACCCCTCTCCTCCCCAGGCAATGTGTAGGGACTCTAGGCACTTAATGCAGGGCTGTAGATTTCACTGGGTGGCAAAGCATTCAGAAATAAGATGCTGCAACACTGAGCATTAACAATGCCTAAGTCTTTTTGTGGATCTAACAAAATGCCAAACAGGAACCTCCCTCTGGCCCAGCCAATTGGAGCTCTGCTAGACTGGGGTCAGCCAGAAGTTATTCTTGGCACATTTTACAGTTGCTGGAGTGAAGTTTACAGAACACATTTTTCTGTGTGGTGTTCTAAATGTAAAATTTTAATGTACTGAAGATAGAGAAGTAACTAAGGGCTGGTCTACACTAACCCCCCAATTCGAACTAAGATACGCAACTTCAGCTACGTGAATAACGTAGCTGAAGTCGACGTACCTTAGTTCGAACTTACCGCAGTCCAGACGCGGCAGGCAGGCTCCCCCGTCGACTCTGCGTACTCCTCTCGCCGAGCAGGAGTACCGGAGTCGACGGCGAGCACTTCTGGGTTCGATTTATCGCGTCCAGACAAGACGCGAGAAATCGAACCCAGAAGTTCGATTGCTTGCCGCCGAACCAGCGGGTAAGTATAGACGTACCCTTAGACCCGCACTCTCAAGTATCCACTTGGAATTCTCTCTCCTGTTGGAGCAGAACTAGTTTAACCCATCTGTCCAACTTGGCCTATGGGAAATACATTAGAAAAAATATTTTCTATATGAAAATGACCTGACCACCAGCATCCTGGTTTCTATACAGAAATTATCATTATGATTAAAAATTTACCTGAACTTAATTTTCATTTGCTTTCACAAAGTTTCCATATTTCAGCAAAGAGCTGGGGAACTCTTCGGCTATATATAAGTGACACTTCAGGCACACCGTACTTATGATTCTTCCCGCACTACTGGTAACGTTTTCTATCATTAGTTACACCCATGCAATTCCAGTGAATTCAATGAAGGTAGAATTTGGTCCTTGGATCCCACAACACTTCCAGCATAGTAAATAATGGAGAAGCAAGCAACATTACAGCCACTTCTCAGAAATTCTGTTTGCAAGTTATACATGACATTACTTCTAGAACCTCATTATTCTGTGCTCTCTGAGCCCCCAGTTCAGGTAAGCACTTAAACGCATGCTTAATTTTAAATGTAAACATGTGCCTAAGAGCGGTCCTGAACAGGGATGTTCTTCCTGAATTGAGGCCTCAAACACATAAAGCATAAATGTCCTTCTCCTCTTAGGTTTGGCAATTTTGCAACAGAAAAGCTTCGAAAACGGACTCCAAAGAGAAACTGCTGAACTTGAATTAATATGCAAACTAGATACCATTAATTTAGGCTTGAATAGAGACTGGGAATGGCTGAGTCATTACACAGATTGAAGCTATTTCCTCATGTTAAGTATCCTCACACCTCTTTTCAACTGTCTGAAATGGGCCATCTTGATTATCACAACAAATGTTTTTTTCTCCTGCTGATAACAACTCATCTTAATTAATTAGCCTCTTAGAGTTGGTATGGCTACTCCCACCTTTTCATGTTCTGTATGTATATATATATTCTTACTATATGTTCCATTCTATGCATCTGATGAAGTGGGCTGTAGCTCACGAAAGCTTATGCTCAAATAAATTTGTTAGTCTCTAAGGTGCCACAAGTACTCCTGTTCTTCTTCTCTTAGTTTGTATAGTTGTGTTGGATGAGTCAGCATTATCCATTAACTTGTGTTTACTAGGGGTCCAGTCCTATTCCCTTTAACGTGCACATTACCACATTATCTATTTATATAGTTGATTATATTAAAGGAAGTTTCCTTACACACCATCTCTAGTCTTAGGTTCTTTATTATTTTTAATTATTTGTATTGCAAAAGCACCTAGGAGCTCCAGTCATGGACCAGGACTCCATCATGCTACAGTCACAGAACAAAAAGATGGCCCCTTCCCCAAAGAGTTTACAATCTAAGTATCAGACAAGAGAGAACAGACAAATACAGACAAACAGACCAATGGGTCCTCCTTTTTTAATCTAGTTTCCCTTGCAGGTTCCATGAAAATTGAGCCTAGCATAACTTTTCATTACTATGTATAATGCATGCTCTAATCCAGCAGTTCTCAAACTTTAGCAACCCAAGGACCCCCATTTTGATTTAAATTTTTTGCAGACGCCCAAGTCCCCTGCTCAGCCCTAGGCCCTGCCCCCACTCCACCCAAGATCCCACCCCACCTCTTCCCGTTCCCACTCCACCCCGCCCCTCCTCTTCCCCGCCTCTTTCTGCCCCCTTCCCCAAGCATGCCCCATCCCTGCTCCTCCCCCGCCCTCTCAACACCTCCTGCCTGCCACTGAACAGCTGTTCCCCGGCGAGCAGGAGGTACTGGGAGGGAGGGGGAGGTGTTGATGAATGGGGCGGCAGCCCCAGACATGATTCCACCCCCTCCCCTGAGCATGCCCCATCTCTGCTCCTCCCTCTCCCTTCCAGCACCTCCTGCATGCCACAGAACAGCTGTTCCCCAGCATGCAGGAGGCGCTGGGAGGGAGAGGGAGGCATTGATCAGCGGGGCCCGCGGATGCCCTGGAGTACCCTCATGGACCCCCAGGGGTCCACAGACCCCAGTTTGAGAAACGCTGCTCTAATCATTTATGCATTTCCTCTTGTTTTGTTTTATTATGTATAAAGTTGTGAATGAAAGATAATATTAAATAACAATGCTTGATGATGATTCTACTAACAAAGACTTTAAACATATAATCTTTGATCTGGGTTTGGGCAGGAAAAAGTACTTTGACAGATCAATTTTGTCACAGAACATCAATATATATACTGCTGTGCTATTAAATTCACATCAGAAGCAAAAGTTCCCATGTGTTCAATAAGTATTTTGTAATTTCCGTAGCTTGTAGTGCCCTTTGCAGTTAACCGTCACTTGCAATTAATAGTTTGTTTTAAGTCAAATAAAGATTCAATAACTCAAGGTTAGACAAATAAGGAAAAAGGTTGACACAACATTAATAACCCAATCAGACATTTGTACTTTGTGGGAGGAATAAAGTTCAAGGTCGTGCAAACTACTAAACAATTGCTTTGTAAAACATAGTGAAGAAAGGTAGTACCCAAGAGGATTTTTTTCAACTGCTGCATATGAGTGGCCTTCTAAACACAAAGGGCTGTTGTCCCTCCTCAACATTTCTATCATTATTTCCAAAGTATATTCAAAAAGATATCCTCACAGTTGTTAACAAAATTCCCCTTCTTCCCCCAATTAAGGACATCAATGGCAATGAAAACAGTACCTACAAAGATAAACCTTAAATAGATGCACAAACTTGTAGACTTTTACAGCACTCTGCCAAGCTATTATTTTGGAGGGGGAATCTCATTTCCTTCTCTTAATAACTGCTCAGGATCTGTGTTGCAGTGACTCTCTCTCCAGCTGAGGAGAGCTGGCTGCCTTTCCCTCCCAAACCTATGGATGCCACTCAAAAGCCATGTAGAAGGAACTAGAGTGATATAAGGGACTCCCATCCCTCCCCACATGGCTGAGCACATGCTGGTTGTTTTGTAACACAGTCAGCACAGCTGACCAAGAGGAGAGACAGGGCAAGACTCAGGACATGAACTCTGATAATGTTGCACCACCAGACTGGCTGATTGGTCCAGTATTTGTATTTATCTTCAAATGTTTTGTAATCTCTTTTTTCCTTCTCTGTTATTGATTAATCCCATAGGATAAAATCCATCCCTGGAGCAGTAACATGAGTACATCTTGTCCATTCAGTTTTGTTCACCATGTTCCATGATGCATCCCAACATTTTCCATGTTAAAATGCACCACCCTCACTTTTCTTATTTTATTATCATTCAGTTTGGCCAATCAGTTTGGCCAATTCTTAATCTTCCGCATTCTTACTTTTTCATTCAGATCTCATATATTTCTCAAACTGAATCAAGAACATCTCCTTGTCAAGAGCTCATTTTACACAGTCTGGCATATGACTGGGAATCAGACATTCTGAGTTCTATTCCCAGACCTGCCACTGACTAGATATGTCATCTCAGACAAGTAAATGCTTCTCTGTGCTTTATTTCCTCTATTTATACATTTCTCTATCTGTAGGTTCTTTTAAAAACAAATCTGGAATAACTTAATTTATTCATGTTTGTAAAAGCCATAGATTAAGGTCTTCAGATTAAGAGTGATATAGAAATACACAGTATAATAAAATATGTTGCAAGTAAAAAGTCCTTTCTTATGTCCATAGATGTAAGAGTGTGTTTTCTTTTGCAATAGAAAGCACAGAAGACCTGAAATGCACAGTAGATCTGCATATCCATTTGCTCCTCAGCAGCCCATAGGAATTGTTTCAAAACGTTATCACTGTAACAAGGTGATAAGAACAAAAATATTTTAGAACAACCTATGGCCAGGGTCACAACAAATAGGTTGTAGAATTGTTTAAAATATGGGGAAGTGTTTTGCAAAAACAAAACTGTCCCTGTTTTTTGTCCAAGAATTTTAAAATTCAAAATATATTGACCAGTGGGAACACCATCCCTGCTGTACAGTCAGGGACATCTACGGACACAGTGCACTCCATTGATGGAACCCTAGTGGGGAGATGTTGGAGGGCTAAAACAAAGATACCCTGAGCAGAACTCATGTAATTATTATTCTGTAATATTATAAGAACATAAGAATGGCCCTACTGGGTGAGACCAAAGGTCCATCTAGCCCAGTATCCTGTCTTCCAACAGTGGCTAGTGCCAGGTCCCCCAGAGGGAATGAACACACCAGGTAATCATCAAGTGATCCATCTCCTGTCGCTCATTCACAGCTTCTGGCAAACAGAGGCTAGGGACACCATTCCTGCTCATCCTGACTAATAGACATTGATGGACCTGTTCTCCATGAATTTATCTAGTTCTTTTTTGAACCCTGTTATGGTCTTGGCCTGCACAACATCCTCTGGCAAGGAGTTCCACAGGTTGACTGTGCGTTGTGTGAAGAAATACTTCCTTTTATTTGTTTTAAACCTGCTGCCTATTAATTTCATTTGGTGACCCCTAGATCTTGTGTTATGAGAAGTAGTAAACAACACTTCCTGATCTACTTTCTCTACACCAGTCATGATTTTATAGACCTCAATCATATCTCCCCTTAGCAGTCTCTTTTCCAAGCTGGAAAGTCCCAGTCTTATTAATCTCTCCTCATACAGAAGCCGTTCCATACCCCTGATCATTTTTGTTGCCCTTTTCTGACCTTTTCCAATTCCAATATATTTTAATTATATGCTATAATTTGGTCAGCCATATGCTTAAGCCCCTCGATCTTGATCTCCACTTCCTATTCTAAAGTATTGCTAGGTTGCCTATCATTATATTGCTCAAGCATTGGCTGATGAGTGAATTCGGAAGTCATCCCCTTGTGGGGTGAAGCAGGGAGAGCAGGTCCCCAGTCTGTTCCTGATTGACTTCATGCCTGCATACCCTGAAAGTTTCATTCATCCAAAATTTTGCAATTTGTCCAAGAATTCATACCAGGCATAAGATATTGGTTATTCTCCCCTTTTTGTTCCACTCATCGGGGAGCAAATACAATACCCAGTAATTTAGGCTATATCTACACAATGAGCTAGGGATGTGATTCCCAGCATGCATAGACGTACTCTCATCAAGCCAGCATGCTAAAAATAGAAGTGTAGCCATGGTAGCTTGAGCAGTGGCAGCAGCAGCACAGGCTAGCAGCCCTGAGTACAAACCTGCCTGAACCCCATGGGTACATATTTGGGGTGAAGCCCATGCTGCTGCTGCCACTGTCCATGCAGAGGTGGATTAAGGTTTTGTGGGGCCTGGGCCTGGGCCAGAGCAAGAGGGGGCCCCCTCCCCACCCCTTCCACTTGCGGTCCCACCCCTGTTCCACCCCTTCCGCATACAGCCCCACACCCTTCTGCCCCTTCCCCCCAGGGTGCTGGGGCTTCTCCCGCCCATCCTGCCCAGCACTTCTGCCAGGGCTCCAGGCTTCCTGTGCCCCGCGGCAGATGTCTGCTGGGGCAGGGCGCCCATTTTTCTGGGGCCCCCCAATTGGCCAGGGTCCCTGGGCACAGGCCCCATCAGCCCATTGGCTAATCCACCACTGTGTCTATGCTACCACAGCTATGCTACTATTTTCAGCATGCCAGTTCCATGAGAGTTAGTATGACAAGAGCTGAGAATCATACCCCTAAGTCGTAGTATATACCTAACCTGAGGTGACCACTTACACAATGCAAATAGTGGGTGGACAAAGCAAATAATTTGTGAGCTTCCCATAGCCTGAAAACCATTTGTGCAAACTTAAATACGAACAACATACATACCAAAAATTCATTTGCCAAAGTATTTACTAAAAAACAAACAAACAAGGGCACAGTTCATAAAACATTCCCACTAATTATTTCTATGTCTCTGTTGTAGTACAATGATATAGTTTGGCCATGACAGATAGTTGGCTTGCTCCTCCTGGTGTTTTCCTAAGACTTTACTTTAAAGAACACGATGAATTTCCAGAAGGTAAATAAAAAGAAAACTGTAAAATATGTAGGGAGAAAATAAGAGATAATCAGTTTAATAAACCAAATAAATTGACTCCTGCTTCTTTTAGGGCTTAGATATGAAGAACCTTGATCCCCTTGTAGGAGATTTTTTTAGAAAGACTAATTTAAGACCACAAGGCAAATATCTAATTTTAGAGAAGCTCACAGTTCATATTGCTTTCTCTCATCAGATGTACATTAAAAAGTGATGTTTCAACACAGTGCAGAGCCATGCAATTCTCCAGTAAGGACTAATGTGAGTTAAATGATGCAGTGGACCTTGTGTGGGCCTTATGCATTAGAATGCATTTCACTGTGAATGAATAGACCAACAAATACCTCCCCAGTAATGTATTGGGCATAACTGAGCAGAGTCTTATTGTTAGGTATTTAATTTGATGAGAACACAAATGCAGTTCCACATTTGCCCCAGCAGATGGCCTCATTTGTGACCAATAATCAGTACTCTTTACTACAGCAATTACTAAAGAGCCTTGTAAAACTATAGATTTTATCTCTAACAGCAATAAGGACCAGATGTGATTAAAAACAGAGCTTAATTCTGTTAAATAGTTTTTGGTGGCTGCACAAGAAAATGGAGCCAGCTCACAATAAGTGAGCAATTGGCTTTTAGGTAAGGGTCTCATCCAAGACCCAGACTCCCGTTAACTTCAATAGGCATTGTCTCAGGCTTTAGTTCCCCTCTCCTCTCCCCCACAGAAAAATTTAAACCTAAGGTTCCGTTTCTGTGCAGAACATAGCTAGGAAATGGTGGTGGTCTTCCCTCCTAAAAAAAATCCCTTAAGTCCATCACAATCCTAGAATACTGGTATTGTCTACCACCTGCTATTAGAGGCTCAGTTCTTTCTTTTTCATGTTATATCCTTTGGCCTTGCTCACACAACAACCTTCAGCCTATTTCATCAGCAGCTGCCAGAAAGGTTGGCTCTGAACTGGTTTGTGATCTGATACTACATCACTAATTCTCAGTGTCTCTGTTCAGTCCACGATTTTTAGTGTCTAGCAGAGTAATGAATTTAAGTTCCCAGACTCATATTTTGAAAGTGCTGTGCAGGTTTCTTTGGAGGATGAGGACAGATAGATCAGATATAGAGTGATTGCTCTGTGAAAAAAAAGTGTTCACCCACAGAGGAATAGGGTGTTGTTTTGTCTTTTATCATTTACCTATGTAAGTTCATTCGAGAGCACAGTGATTGTCTGGTTTCACCCACTTAGTTTTTGTTGGGGCATTTAGTGCACAGGATGAAATATACCACATGTTGTGACAGTCCTGTGTAGGATCCATGTCTCTTGGAAGCTGTGTTGTGGGGAGTGTTGATCATTGTAGCCGTGGAGATATGGCTGCGGGTTTTGCATCTGTTGTTCTGACAGGATCTAGCATCACTTTGAGTCAGTGTGTCCTGGTCTGTGAGGAGCTTGCTTCTGATGATGAGCTTGGAAAGGTTGGGAGTAATGGGAAGGCCAGAAGTGGGGGGGTTCAGAAAATATTTCTTTCAGGATGGGTTGTAGTTGTTTCATGATATCCTGTATGGGTTCCAGTGTGGGGTGGTAGGTAACAACTAGGGGTGTTCAGTCAGAGGCGGGTTTATTTCCGTATTGAAGCAGGTTCTTGGGGCATTTGGGTGGCCCATTCCATGATGCAATCTACTCCTCTGGTAGAGTGGCCTTGTTTGATGAAGGTGGTTTTAAGTGCATTAAGGTGTATATCCCAGACTTTCTCCTCGGAACACTTTCTGTGGTATGTGTGAGCCTACAGATAACAGATTTCTTGGTGCGTTTGGGGTGATTACTGGATCTATGAAGGTAGTGATGATGTGGTGATCTGTAGGTTTCTTGTTTATGCTTGTCTGTAAGGTTCCATTGTAGGAGCTGATTGTGGTGTTCAGGAAGTTGATGCACATCTGGGAGTGCGCCAGAATGAGTTTAATGGCTGGGTGACAGTTGTTGAAGTTGCGGTGGAAATCTATGAGGGAGTTTAAGCTGTCTGTCCAGAGGATAAAAATATAATCGCTGTATCTCAGGTAGATCATTAGTTTTGTGGTGCATTTGTCCATAAATTCTTCTTCAAGGTGGCCCATAAAGAGGTTGGCATATTAGGAGCCATCCTTTTACCCTTGGCAGTTCCCATGGTTTGGACAAAGTGTTTGTTGTTGAATGTAAAATTGTTATGGGTAAAGATGAGTTTGGCGATGTGTTTGGGGTGGATATCTGAGGGTTGTCCATAGTTTTGTAAATATTTGAGGCAGGCAGCTATGCTGTCATTGTGAGGGATGTTGGTGCATAGGGAAGTGACATCTATGGTAACAAGGATGGTTACAAGGATGAGGGAGGTTGTTAATATTATGGAGTTTGTGGAGGATGTTGGTTGTGTCCTGGAGGAAAGCTGGCCCTTTGTGTGGTGAGTGGTTTGCGGATTTTTTCTATGAGTCCCGTTATTCCTTAAGTAAGATTGCCTTGCCCAGATATGATGGGTCTGCCTGGGTTCCTGCACAACACTTTCAAAAGACAAGCCTGGAAACTTAAATTCATTATGCTGCTAGACACTAAAAAATCATGGATTTAATAAAGACACTGGATTTATGTTTTATTACAATTATCTGTAACCCACTAATTCCTCCCCGCCTTTTGTCCTATGACTGAAGAGTTGTCAACAAGCCACTCTACCTTGAATGGTCCTTTACAATATGTGTTAACTACTTATGCGAAACAATCTGTTCCACCTTGCATTTTGCTGTGATACTGGGAGTACCTTTCCCAGACCTGAAGAAGAGCTCTAGGTGGCTCGAAAGCTTGTCTCTCTCCCCAATAGATGCTGGTACAATTGTCTCTCCAATATCCTGGGACCAATATCCTGGGACCAAAACAGCTACACCTACACCACATAATTCTCAGTTAATATTTCATTGCTGCCAGAAGTTGACCCTAGCATGAGTGTCTTCCTGTAAGCAGTTCAGAACATTACTCTTGTGCAAAGTAGACAGGACCCCCTATTCAAGCCCAGAAGCAGAATGAGATAGCTGCCCAGATTTTCCTAGAATGTACAGATATAAACGCACATAGGTGTTTGGGTTCCCCCAATACCTCTTCCAATCAGTTCCCCAAGGACTCTGTTCAACTTCAGTCTCATCACTCAGGTTTCATTATTGGCATACACAAAGGCTACACAGATTTAATCAGACTCACGTGTAAGGCTTGGGTACAGGGATAACCACAAATCCAAAGAATACAACTATTGGTTACATTATATACAAGTTTAACCCAGGACTGATGCATGTTTCTTCCATTGTACATTATATCATGCACTTTATAATTGGTTAGATTATTTTCAAGACCAATCCCTGTACATATCATGCTTTGTTCTCTTGCCACATGTACACAGCACATTTTGTTAGTTTTCTCCCTGGACTTTGCACTTATCCTCCTCCCCCCCCATATTCTGAGACATTGCTGCTGACACTATTGTTTCTTGTTCCTGTTTTTACACAGCTTCTCTCTTTCTCCTTGTCCTTGGCTGCTGGGGTTCGCTCATACCAAGTTGGATCTACAGTGGACAGCATGGTACTTGTGGACACATATAATTGTGAAGCAGAAAAGCTGCAGCATGGACACAACTTGAAATCATACACAGATCAGTTACAATAAATATGCACTTGAGTGTAGGAGGGTATAAGGCCCTGTGTGAACAAGAATTAACACCGTAATCCTACTAACCCCTACATTTAAAAGGCATGTGAGTATTCCATTGAAATAAATAAGACCACTCGTGTTTAAAGTTAAGCACACGGGTGTGTTTCCTTTCAGTAATTTATTTTTCCTCACCCTTTAATTGTGACAAATTGTAATTCCAATGCAAAATCAAGAGTTTCTATGGGCTTCAAGGATTCTCAGATTAGCAGAGTTTGCTTTTATCAGATAGCTGTATACCTTACATGACAAAAGAATCCAGTAATAAATCCCCATTTTAGTATTATGGGTTATGCACGTTCTGCATAGAGGGAGCCACGGGAGCAGCAGAAGAATTTTCTCTTTGCATTGATTTCTGATTAGAATCAGTGCTTGGTTGAGATTTGCTCCCCGGAAACAGGTGTTGGTGTTGGGCTGAGATTCCTGGAAGAAGAGATTGCCCTGCATGCTGTTTGACCACCTCTGTTTCAGGACAGGTGAGTGTGTGTAAATAAAACAGCTTATTCTTAGATTTTGTTCAGTCTCCGTGTCACTGATTTCTTCTCCACTAGGAAGGGGGACCTGAAAGCCTCAAACATCTACTATCACTCAGCAGTAGGGGAAAAACGGTGAAATTTCTTGCCTAGGTAGGGTAGCACTGGTAAGATGAATGTCCAAAGTTGTTGTTTTTGTTTCAGTGCATCCTGACATGATATTAAGTATGGCATGATTTGCTATTAAGATTCATATGAAAACATAAAAGAAAAAGGGTGAGTTCTCAAGTTCTGTATAAGCCTACAAAGTGCAGTAGACTAGCTTTCTCTAATTTGGCTTACTATCACAATTAAAACATGTGATCAGCTGGGCTAACAATAGACCATCCAAACACTAGGTACCACTTGAACAAGATTGGAGCCCAAATATGGTTACTCATAGTAACTGTTGGGTTGAAAAGAACTTTAGATCACCCCAAATAAAAAAAATGAGCACCTATTCATCCACACCACTTTAGCAGCTCTGCACAAGCTGGATGAGTGTGTATCTATAAGGAAAAGGGGATATACGTCTTCAATTGGTATAGCTCATAGAGGATTTTTTTAATAAATTACTGTATAGATGGCATTTGACTCCAATTAAGATCCATCATATTTTTGCTACTAGGGAGGTGCTCAGAGGATTGCGGGAAAGGGGGAACATACTTCCACATGTGGTGGTTGTGTCCAGCAATTGGACAGTTTTGGGAGGAAATTATTTAAAAGATTCATCTATGACAAAATTGCAGTTGCCTAGAAATCCCCTAACATGATTATGTAATGCTCCAGTAAAGGATCTATATTTAATCTTCCCTCTTATCTCAATTATTTACTCATTACACTCTTTTAGATGCTGTAGCTCATCTTATTTCCAAAAAAATAAAGTTCTTCAACCAAACTCTTTTCTTCAGGAACTCCCATCTTTTTTGAGATATGATGCTTTATTTATAAGGATCCCATTCATTACTTTCCAGAATCCCAGAGAACACTTTTATTGATCATGATCATTTTCTTCTATACGTTTCTGAATGTTTTTTTCCAGCCCTTGAATTCAACACACACCAAAGCTCTATCCAACTGCCTGGCCCTTTGTTTTTGCAGTGAATCCTAGTCTTTCAATCTAAGATATGCAGGGGGTTGATCAAACCAAGTTATAACTCCCAGATTGGCTTTTTCGATCAAAGTAGCCAAGCCCCTAGAAACAAAAATCATATCAATCCTGGAATAAAATCCACAAGTTGCAGAATAACATGTAGTTCCTGACATCCAGGTTCATTTCCCTCCAGACATCCACCAGATCCTCATTTTCTATGTGATGCAACAAATTTGCACTTCCTCCTCCTGAATGCCCTCTGCGTACATTTGATCCATCCATTGTGGGATTAATCACCTTGTTAAAATTCCCCTTTAGAATAATATCTCCTTCCCTAAAATGTCCTAAATCCCTAAAAACGGATTAAAAAAAAGCTTACCCCCTGATTGGGAATATATACATTGGCCAACATGAGAAGTTTACCTTTCATGGACCCCTTAATTAAAATACATTAGAACTTCAGAGTTATGAACACCTTGGGAATGGAGGTTGTTCGTAACTCTGAACAAAACATTATGGTTGTTCTTTCAAAAGTTTACAACTGAATATTGACTTAATACAGTTTTGAAACTTTACTATGCAGAAGAAAAATGCTGCTTTCCCTTTATTTTTTAGTAGTTTATGTTTAACACAGAACTGTACTGTGTTTTTTGTTGTGCTTTTTGTTTTGTTTCCGCTGCTGCCTGATTGCACACTTCAGATTCCAAATGAGGTGTGTGGTTGACTGGTCAGTTCGTAGCTCTGGTGTTCATAATTCTGAGGTTCTACTGTATGTCTGCTCTCGGTATGTATGAGTTGTGCTGATAATTTAATTGCTTTTTATTGTTAGCAGCTAGGTGTTGTATTACACACACATTACTGGAAAAACATGACCCCCTCCTCCTATGGGATTATGGTATAGTAAAATATAGACCATCCTTGTAATGGGAAAGCTTTCACACCACGTACATGCATAAGAGAAGTGTCAAAAAGAGAAGAGTGATTTAGAACCTTGAACACCTTTTAAAGTGTACTCAAAGGAGGTGGGCTCAACAGCCCACAAGCCAAAATCTTTAACCACGTTCTTTGAATATTAATCTGATCCTAAGTTATGTAAAATGGAGTATGTTAATGTTTTATTGTAACTTTGCCTTAGTAAAAGATTTCAAATAATAAATACAATAAATAGTACATGAATAAATAACAATATTGAAGAAACCACACAGACACAGTTAATTTCCAAATAAACATGTTTACTAACTATATATAAATATATAAGTCTAGGTACATTTATATACTGCTTCTCTGGTGGCTTCTGCTATAGGGATGGAGGCCCATTAGAGGGCTCCCAAACTATTTCAAGGTATACTCTTCTGTTCCTGTACACTCCAGCAACACAGTCTCAAATCAAGCAATTATATTGCACAGTCTCAAATCAAGCAAATTGTTATTATTAACTGAAATTATTTATTAAAAAAGAAAACTATTTGTACTTGAGGCAATGTACTTCAGCACAAAGACTGACTCTCCACTGTTACATGCCCAATATTATATGTACTTAACATTATATAACTGATCCTGCCATAAAAAATAATCTTTTCTTTTACTTTGAAGCTTATGTTATTTAGAAAGCAAAGCATAGCAACGCAGGCAGGCAAATTGCCCAGTGCGGTGTGACATCTAATATACCCACCCCTTTAGTTTTCTATAAAAGCCATTAACTAACAATGATCAACAATGAAAAGGAAGCTTTATGTACTCGTTCCTCCCTTCTGAAACTACGAACAGCCTAATGGAGCAGTTTGGGAAATGTGTTGGATTTGATGCCAGAGGTATGTAACAAGAAATATTATAATACATTAGCTTATACTTTACCTTTACTTGCCTTAAGATAGGTTTTTAGAATCCACAACCAAAATGGGGGTGGGGAATAATCTCCTTTAATTTGGAAGCTTGCTCCAATTTTTATTCATGTATGGTGAGAATACACAAAGAAGAGGAGCGAAACAAGCAATGTAATGAAAATTTATACCCATAATGAATGTGACAAATGGAAATATGTATTTAGAAGTAGTAATAACTTATCTTTTAATGCTACGGTTTTAACTAGACAATGCCCACTATAAGCAATGGCAGTATTTAAGAATTGGTAGATTTTAAGGCCAGGAGTGAGGAACTATTGTGATCATCTGGTCTGACCTCCTGCATAACATGGGCCATACAATTTCCCTGAATTAATTCCTGCTTTAGGTCCAATACCTGTAGTTGAACTAGAACGTATCCTTTAGAAAACACATCCAATCTTGATTTTAAAATTTTCCAGTGATGGACAATCCACGACAACCTTTGGAAAGTTATTCCAATGGTTAATTACCCTCACAATTAAAAATGTGTGCCTTATTTCTTGTCTGAATTTGTCTACTTTTAACTTCTAGCTATTAAATCTTATATACTTTGTCTGCTAAATTCAGGAGCTCTCTATTATCAGATTTTTGTTCCCTATGTAGGTACTTCTTGAGTGTGAGCAAATCATTTCTTCTCTTTGATAAGCTAAATAGACTCAAGGAGCTCTATCACTATAAGGCATGTTTTCCAATCATTTAATCATTCTCATGGCTCTCCTCTGAACCCTCTCCAATTTTTCAACATCCTGCTTTGTGTGGACATCAGAACTGGACAAGGTATTCCAGTAGCAGTTGCACCATTGGCAGATACAGAGATAATATAACTTCTCTATTGCAAATCAATATTACCTGTTTTATACATCTAAGGATCACATTAGCCCTTTCGGCCACAGCATTGCTCTAGGAGCTCATGTTCAGCTGATTATCCACCATGATGCTCAAGTCTTTTTCAGAGTCACAACAGCCCAGAATAGAGTCCCTCCAGCCTGTAAGTATAGCCTACAGTCTTTGTTCCTAGATGTATGATCTTACATTTGGCCATATTGAAACTCAGATTGTTCAATTGGGCCCTGCTTACCAAGTGATCCAGATCTCTCTGTATAGTGACCTGTCCTCTTCATTCCTTACCACACCCCCAATCTTTGTGTCATCTGCAAATCCTGTCAGTGATGATTTTATGTTTTTTCTCAAGTGATTGATAAAAATGCTAGATAGCATACATCCCAGAACCAGTCCTTGCAGGACCCCATTTGAAAGACACCCTCCTTATGATGATTCTCTATTTACAATTATATTTTGAGCTCTATCAGTGGGCCACTGTTCAATCCATTTAATATGAGTCATGTTGATTTTGTATTGTTCTAGTTTCTTAATAAAAATGTCATGTGGTACCAAGTCACAAGCCTCATAGAAGTCTATTAGATCAATACTATTGCCTGTATCAATCAAACTTGTAATCTCATCAAAAAGGATATCAGGTTAGCCAGGACCTACTTTCCATAAACTCATGTTGATTGGCATTAATTTTATTGTTCTCTTAATTCTTTATTAATTGAGCCCCATATCAGCCATTCCATTATTTCATTAGTTAAATACCGTTAGCACTTATGTTGTTTCATACACTCAGACACAAATCTCAAAACACATTACCTGTGCTGAATTACATACTTGCTACTTCCTTTCAATACATCGCAAATGAAAATATTCACATTGCAAATATATGATCAAGCAGGTTGCTCTAACATATTTAGACATTACTGTAGGATGCTCAGTTACCATAGTGTTCTAAAATTAGAGTGTTTTCATGAGAAATCTGTAAGTGACATGAACACAGTCCTGAAGCCCTTATTCACATGATGAGATAGGGCTGAAAGAGCAGGCTCTAAGATACTTGGTAACATCATGTATTATTACAAAAGTATCTACATGAATACATGCAGTACTATGTGTGCTTATTGTAGTTGTTATGTATGGTACTGGAATTGCATGTTACATATTTGCACATGCCGTATAAAGCACTATTTTGCTGAATAAACTATCTTGAGGCTTGTAAGAGTATATATGTCATATGATATACAGGTGAATGATACCATACATACTAAGCACTCCCCTAGCCAGTGCAGCAAGTTGGAGCAGAGAGACGGGCAAACATGGCCTCTCTTATAAGGACTCCTTTGCGGGATCAGCCAGGGCTGAATTGCTTATTGTGACCTGGGAGAAACAGATGCAGACATGCTATGAATTCACTTTGCTTATGCTCAGAGGAGCAGATCCAGCTACCATTGATACCAATTGCAACATACATGTAAGGTGACTTGGGGAGAAGTTAAACCACCACTTAACTGTGGTGGTGAGGTCTGAAGTCCCATATGTCAGCTGGACATCTCTCCAAGAAATTCACTTGAGCTCCATAGAGAGATTCTGCCTGGCTGCTTGCATAGGGGTGATGTAGGGTAGGATGGGTTCCTTGCCTGTGACAAGATTTAGCTCAGACCAGTAAAAGTATTTGAGGAGCCTTGGGAATAAAAAGGTGCTATACAAATAAACATTTAAGGTGGGATTTTCAAAAGAACTCAGAATTGGTCTAACTCTACTTCTGTTAGAGTCAATGGAATTTTTAACAATGATTTCAATGGGATCAGAGTCAGGCCAGTGTTGCTTGCTTATGATAACCCTGCCAACAGTGCCAAATCCTGCAAACAATTGCCAGAATATGTATGGCGAGTCCAGGGGTACTACCAGAAGATGTAAAAATGTGGAGTAGTGACTTTGATTTTTTTTAGGATCAGACTAAAATATTGGCCTTTAGACAAAATAAAGACCTAGACTTTTCTTTTTGTACTCAGCCCTGAATATGGGGGGAAAACACACAGCTGCACTTTTCAGAAAGATCTAGGAGGCATTGCGACTGTTACAATTTCTTCCATTCCCCACTCTTCCTCTGGGGTTGAAACAGTAATTAACTGCAACTCCTGAAAGCGTGCAGCTCACTTCCTCCTGCTGTCCCAGCCAGCTCTGTTCTCCATGGCAGAATCCAGAATCTACCCATTTCTCACCCCTCTCCATCCTCCATGACCACTTGCCCTCTGGAGTGGGTGAATCTAGGATCTAGCCGTTGAGCTCTGCACAGGAACCACCCAAATCCCAGGTAGCCTTAATGTGGCCACAGAGAGGCATTAGGAGAGGGGGGCCTTACACCTCAATGCTTGCTTTGTGTGGCTCTATTAGTGATAACACTCTATCCCTAAATAGGCTGCAAAACTATTGAACCTACTTCCTGCTAAAATAAGATTTGTGTGGATGGATGGGTGGTTTGTTGGTTGTGGGGTTGTTGTTTTTTTTGGGGGGGGGGGAAGGGTAGTTAGTAGCTGTTAAGAATTGGGCTGAGGGAATCACCTATTCTTAGATCCTCAATATTATTTCTAGGTGAAGCTTCTTTGGGTTACTATTGTTCTGTTTTTTACATGATGAGCTAGCATACAATATCCTCCAGATAACCACCATTAACAAAAGCACTTTGCCAAACTGTTGATCCTACTAGGGCTTTGTTGTACATGGTCATTGTTAAAATTCCCTCCTTTTGATGTTGTGAGGTAGAAGGCTCTATTCAAAAACCTCAAAGGATGGTTCAACACTAAGCATTCTGTGTAACTACTATATTTCAAGTTCTTTATTATATCCACTTCTGTAGCTCTTCAACTATTTTCAAACCAATACAAAAACCTTGGGGTAATAAGATAAAAACTCTCTGCTTCAAAGGCGTGGAGCCATACTATAACCAAGAAAAATTCATGTAACCTTTGAGGTTGTAGCCCTCTAGCTTTTGTCCTCAAACATTCAATAATGAGAGAGTGAAATTTATTTAAAAATATTGTTTCCCCTTTTAGCTCATTTGTAAGACTCAAGGCCTGACCCTACCTGGTTAATAGGAAGTTACTGGGAGCTCCAGCTGCTCAGCATCTCATAGTAGGTGTGCAACATTCCGCAGATTTGAGCCCTTATTAAAGTATCTCTCCATTTAAGCCTTTGTCATGACATGCCAAGCTAAAGGGACTGTTAGTTTATCTTGAAGGACTATAGTTAAAAAACTATAAGGATATGCTATTTCCTGTTCTGCTGTCGCCAAGGCTCAATCACTGTCTGATTGCAGTGGATGTTCAGGATAGACTGAGCTAATCTTCTAATGCACAACTCTCTTGGAATTCTAAAACACCTTCAGGAGGGAGCTTTCTATTTTAGAAACAATATACCAGCTGGTTATAAACTCCTGTCTGGAGAGGCATTAGAAGCCTGTTTTGTGAGGAACTTCTGTCTAATGTAACATTTAAATCACTACCCTTTAAAAATTTTACCCCCCTCCCCCCAAAAAAACTACTGCTAACTTTTCATCTTGTCCAATGTTAAGGATTGCTGGAAAAGATAAGGCTATACTTAACAAGGAAACCATTGCCTTCTTTGGAAGAAAGAAAGAAGTTTGACCATGAGTTTGCCATGTCCACTTCATTCCATGGGGTGCACAATATTGTCCAAACCCGGAGCAAGATACGAAAAGTCCTGTGGATGTTAGTGGTCCTGGGCTCTATCATCATTGTCGCTTGGCAAATCTGGAATCGATTCACCAATTATTTCAGCTGGCCAACCACAACTTCAATAGTAGTTCAGTATGTGGAAAACATTGAGTTCCCTGCTGTGACCTTTTGTAACTTGAACAGGTAAGATACATCAAATGCATGCTGCAATAACAGATCTCTTTAATGTCCTAAAATGCATCATTATTCTGCAGAACATCTATTAAAATAAAACGAAACACTGGGACAGGCTACAGTCAATTTTCAACCTGGTGGACAGGGAGTTAGTTTCATGCTGCTAGCGGAAGTTGAATGAATAGAAGAAATTCCTGAGCAACATTTTAAATATATTACTGCACTCAATACATCTGACTGCTCACAGAGCACAGTTCAAAGATACAACTGGCAACATATGTTGTTCAGCATTAAGGGCCAAATCCTATTCGGTTTACTTAAGTGAGCAGCTCCTGACTTATTTGAACAAATTAGGTAAAACAGACAAGCAGAGTTTGGCTCTACAGGGATTACAGGCTCTTTCCCATAGTTCTGGGTAAAATATTTAACTAAAGAGGAAGACATTTCAGAATTAGGGGAATTTTTGACACTGAATTTCACTATAGAACAGAGAGATTTTAAGAGATTGTTTTAATCCCTCTCAAGTCAGGTGTCAGACCTGTAGGCCATCAGAAATCATACTTTACTGACAGGTATAATGTACATACATTATATAACCACAGGGTCATGAGTATATTTAGGTGACAGATGCTCATCCTGTAATCTTTTCTAAGGGACTGTTGCCAATCCCATCACAGGGACCAAACATATAGACCAATATTTGCAAGCCTGGGAGGCTAAAACTAGGCTTCTAAATCCTTTAAGTTCCTACATAGAAGAAACCTGATTTTCAGAGGTGCAGAGCCCCAGAAGCTCCTGTTGACGTCAGTGGGTTGATGGCTGTTCAGCACTTCTGAAAACCGGGTAACTTTTATTTAGGAAGTCATTTTAGGAACCTACACTTGAAAATATCGGCCATAATTCCCAAATCAGTTTAAAGTGCAATAATATTTATATACTTGACTCAGATTCAGCTGGATACTTTTTAAAAGAGTATATTGAACCTGCTGGCTCATTACTATAGCAACCATTAGGTCCAATCTCAGAACCCATGCAGCATTTCCCCACAATGTTCCATTGGGGAAATGTGCTATGCTGTCTCCGATCTCCCAGCAGAATGAGTCACAGGTTTAACTCTCAGATCTCTGAGGCTCCCTTGGCCCTCAGTCCCTCCAGCTATAAAGCCATAGCAGGATGTGTTGCAGAAAATGCAATGCCACTACTAGAAGCCCATTTAGAAAGCAAAAGATGATACTATAAAATTATTAAACTAAGTAGGCAGGGTAATCACATATGCACCATGAAGAGGGTGGGTGGTGGGAAATACTTTAAAAATATAATGCAATTATTGTACCTATAGCTGCAGAATGTTATAGTTACTTATCAGCAATTCAGAGCGTGGCAGCTGGCCACTAACACGTCAGTTTGCTTCAACCCCCATCTGTTCATTTCAATCTTTATTATTTATTTCTGGATTTAGTTAGCAGTCCTACTTTTGGAGAAAATGACAGTCATGGATGTGGTGTGCTTTCAAAAGTAAAATTACAACCAAAGCTAACCCAGGAAGTAATAGCATTTTGTTGAGTTGCAATAAGATCTTTCTACCCATTCAGACCACTATTTTTAGATATTAAGATCCATTTGATCCATTTATTATCCTGCAGTATAAGGATACTTTAATATTAGTATTAGCATAAAATAGCAGTCCAGAACCAAGTCACATAGTAATGGCTTATTATTCTCTGTTCAACACCTTAAGTTCAAATCTACAATGGCTGTTCAGCAAATCGCTAATTCACGTCACCATCAGAAGCGTTTAACATTTTATATGGGAAAGGTGTTTTTAGGTCCCATAATATTTTAGGATTTTTAAACTGATGCTAGGAGTTAGATCCCCACCCCCACCCATGATTTATACCACTGCCTACCACCAGGCTTCCTGGTAATGGATGTCGGCTGTGCAAGATGGTTAGAACCTCCTCTACTCCAAAAAGTTATGGATGTATAAGATAGATACAACCTCTTCTGCTGAGAGACTGCTGTAAACAGACCAGACAGCACCAGCTGTCTGAGTGATGCACTCAGTTTTCAGGCACAAAGGGTAACCTGATTTATAAAAAACAAGATTGTGTTATCCATTCCTTGTAATGCAGAGTAAGGTGTGATTCTGGTGGACTAGACAATTAGTGTTTGGGGGAGAGTTTCAGAAAAAATACTGTGGCTACTCTTTTAACTGTTCTCTTTCCTACTTACAGATTCCAAGCCCATGCAGTAGCCAACCTCAGTATTATTTTTTTCCTTTGGAGCATTGTGTCTGGAGTTCTTCATGCATTTGATATTGACAACAAGTTCTCTCAAGAGCTAAAAGATTTCCTTCAGGGAAACCAAAACTTCAGCATTAAAGAGTTTACAAGGAATAATGGCTTTTATCTCAACAGCAGCACTTTGCTAGAATGTGATTTTTTTGGGCAGCCATGTTACCCGGAGGTAATATTTTTACTTTTTTCATAAGAGTAACAATGTGACAAAAATGTAATATTGTCTCAGAAATAGGCTGATTATAGAATTTATCTACAGTCAAAAAATGAGACTAATCTGAATCACTTTATACCAAATTACATTGTGGTGAGTAAGTCTAATTTTTCAAAGGCCACCTTTCAAGTGCTTCACAAGACCTGATCCTGCAGCCCTTATATATGCAAAATAAAACTCCCACTGATTTCAGTAGGAGTTTCTGCATATGGCTAATCAATGGGATTACTCATGTGCTTAAAATTAAGCACATGCCAAAGTGCAATTCAGGGCTTTACTTCTCCCATGAAAATGTATCAGTTATATGCAGAAATAAGAGGGATACTTAACAAAGAAAGCCAAAGTAAATTTTTTAGAATTTTTGAGCAAAAACAAAACAGAGGGCCTGATTTCTAACCTCACTTTACATCTATTTTATATGAGTGTACTTCAATGGAGTCACTCCCAGTTTACACTAAAGTGAGAACAAAATTAGACCAACAATCTTTCAGTTTCACCTAACCTTTATTGAGAACCTACAGCATGCTTAGAATTACTGATAGAATTGTGTTGACTCTAACTTAAAATATATTAGCAGTAACAACAAGCCCTTGTAGCTAAGATTCCAAAGCAATGAAAGACAATCAAAACAGCAAATTTATTTAGTCACACTATTCAGGCCTAATATGACTAGGGTAATATGCTAGTACTAGTCCATACTCATCTAGTTTACTATGGCTTCATACATTCACTTGAAACAAGCAGCAGCTACTGAACTAAACATCATCTATTGAAAATTAAACTACTTGGAAGTGTTCACTTCCTATTTCCTTATGGAGAAATCCTACAGAACTTAACAGGGATAAAACCAATAGTATCCTATAAAGGTTACTCTAGGTAACCCACAGATTTAATAGAGAATGATAGTCCTTCTACAGAACTCCATAGGTTGGTTTCTGTCAAAGGGATCTCATACTGTAGGACTGTTTCTATCAGTGATTTACATACTTAACTGCCATTTTCACAGGATCACAAGCAGATCATTTAGAAAATCTAGCCCATAAAACATCCCCAAACCCACTAGCTTAGGTTTAGATTATCTTGTTTCAATTTTTACTTTTCTGTTTTCATTGTTTTAAAAGGATTTTGAACATGTCTTTACTGAATATGGAAACTGCTTTACTTTTAATCACATGGATCTTCCAGCAAGGAGAAGAGTGAGTGTTTCTGGAAGAGGCTTAAGTTTACTTTTTGATATCAAACAGGTATAGACATCACAATAAGATATATACCTAAACATCCATTAACTTGTAGCTTCAAAGATTTGAAAGCTTGAAGGGACCATTATATTAATCTAGTCTGATCTTCTGCTTAACAAAGGCCATATAATTCCACCCATTAATTTTTGCATCAAGCCCACTACTTCTGGAGTGAGCTAGAGCATATGTTTTAGAAAGACATCCAATCTTGATTTAAGAATTAAAAGTGCCAGAACATCCACCACATCCCTTGGTAAATTGCTCTAATGGTTATCATTACATTTGACTTGTAAGAAATTAATAATCCAAGGGCAAATGCAGGACTTGCTACAGCTTCAAAAACTAGAAGTAGTAATGTGAGAATGAAAACTAATTTAAAACATCTTCAAGATAGTGCCCTCTACTTTATTCACTGGCTTATTTGATTTTCCATTAAAGTCTGTTCAGAACTCCAGGAGACAGTCATTTGGGGCCAAATCCCGATCGGTGCTGAATGTTGACTTCAGTAGGAGTTGCAGGTACTCAGTACCAACTAGGATTTGCCCCTAATTGGTTACCTTGGATCACTATTGGCAGATTTCCTAAGATACCACCACCAAATACAGAAAACTGCCATGTAAGCAATGGGGAGGGAAATTTTCTAAATGAGATCAAGGAAGAAAACTGAAAATCTATGATGATTTAAAAAAGGGGAGGGGAAGCGGCTGAGCACCTAGCGTTTCTCTTTAAGTGGTGTAAGGAACAACAGTGGCAGCTTCTGGAGGGAATAATGAGAAATGTGCTAGAACATGAGGACTAGTTTTCATGTAAAGAGATGATTCTCAGGGTTGTGAAAGAAGCTTGGATTATCCCTCAGTGGAAGTTAGGGAGGGGAGAGGAAAGAAGAAAAACTCATCATTTTGTAAACTGGGAGGAACTTTAGATACCAAAGGACACTGAATTTAATTTACTTTTATATTTGGGTTTTTGTTTTTTTTAATTGTCAGAGGTGATTTGTCACCGTCACTGGAGGTTCAAATCCAAGCAAAATGGATGGTGCAGCTTTAAACAAAGCTAAGCCCCACAGGGTAAATACATATCAAGCCATTGCTTTTCTAAGGAATTCTTTTTGTACCAGGCACAATTCACTGATGACCCTACCTTTGGCTTTATTGATGCTGGGATAACTTATGTTATCCATTCACCTAAAGAACCTCCACGTTTTGATGGCTTAGGCTTATCAACACCAGTAGGTATGCATGCACACGCTGCAATCAGCCAGCTGAAGGTAAGCAATTTGTATCAGTAGCAGTATCATTCCCTATCTTGCAAATGTATAAGTGCATTTCTAATCTGAAAAGTGACAGTAAAATTGATATTTTGAAGGTTCCGTATTTATTATGTCTCAGTGACTTCCAGAGGAAATTTTCTTCATTTACAAGTAAAAAGCTGAATTCTTTCCTGGTCACATATCACTAGTAAGGCAGATGATGCAGACCAAAGTATGTCTGTTTTTAGTTCCATCTTAAAAACCCATTGAAAGCTAGTGCTACAGAGGTACTACTATAATTTGGGCCAATAGTATCTTTATTAATGGGGATGATGCATGAAGGAAAGAAGCAGCTTGACTTTCAGAACCCAGGCTAGTGTTGCTGGACTGGCAATTAGAAAAAAAAGCATAATTTTACTTGTGAACAGAGCAAATTTGCTCTGGAAGTCATACAGACAATAAAAATAGTGCCTGGCAGCACTATATTTACATAAAAAGCAACAAAGAGTCCTGTGGCACCTTATAGACTAAAAAATGTATTGGAGCATAAGCTTTCATGGGTGAATACCCACTTCGTCAGATGCATGTATATTTACATACAATTTTTACTGAAAAACACCAGCCTGAAAACAGTGCAGATTTTCTATACTATATGCACAGAGATCATGGAGGTAGTAGACTTTCTGCAGGGATTAAAATTACTCCCCCGTGTTTCTGCTGACTTCACTCTTGGGATGCTGTTTGAAGGCACATTCCCATAGGGCATCCATTTCAGACAGATATTTTAGACCTGCTTAGTTGGGTTAAAGAGGAAGTATTTTGACCACTATCCTATTAAACCTCAAAATGTGTATATATATGCATTTTAAAACAAAAATATTCTTCAAGAACACAGTTCTGTGTTTCTCCTTCATCAGTGGACAAGATAGCTAGGAAGTCAAAAAGAGCAACAGTCAAATTCTCTTCTCACTGAATTTAGGATTTGACTCTGGAAATTCTGCTTTCTGAACTGTTACAAGGTGCTAGTGTTATCACCAACTCTTGAACTCAGTTCTTAGAGAGAAAGTAAGTCCCTGATCCTGCAATGAAACCAGTCAGAGTGGACCCTTCTTCCTTGTAGAGCCCTACTGAAGCCCAATCTTCCAGGGGTTTGTGCTATCAGATTGCACAGCAGAATCAGGACCTAGGAGAGGAACCGATATATTATTTTTTTAAAATAGTTTGATTTTTTAAACTATACTTTGTTACTAATTTGAGATTTATTTTTGACAGCAATTCTGCTTAACTTTTATCCAAGCGTCAGTTAATAATATATCAGATAAAGCTCTGTATTTAAAATAATGACAAGGATATTTTAAAGAATGCTATTTTTTAATCTAAAGACAGTTATCCAAGAATACCCTTGGGGAGAATGCAATCCTAACATCAAACTTCAGTACCACAAGATCTACAGCACCTATGGATGTTTGCAGGAATGTAAGGCCAGGCACATACAGGACAAGTGTGGATGTTTGCCATTTCTGCTTCCAGGTACTTCTTGGGACATGCTACATTTGTGCTTCAAAAGGTGCTCCGTGGCTCTTTTTAAATATTCTGCCTTGTCAAGTTTTACTTTCATTTAGAGAGCTCAGTCATCTCAGAATCCTGAATCCAGCTAGTACTGGTTGAACAATTTAATAAAGTTTTAATGAATATTTTAAATTTCACTTTTCATGTCAAATTTTGATGTTTTAGTGAAAGGCACTGAAAAGGTTTGACCAGTTCTAAACCCAACATCTGCTCAGACATCATCCTTCTGATGCATCCTGAAAACTTTAATGAGATTACACCAGAAACCTGTAATAGCTTCTGTCTTGTCTTTAAATTGACCCCTAAAGCACTGGGGCGAAAGCACTTGACTCAGCTGATGGGGACTAGCAGGACTGTAATATATGTGTTATGATCAAAACATCAAAAGGCTCAGAGTGAACTCTCTTGAGTCACATGGCAATCAACAAGGGTATTCTGGGTAGAGGACTAGATTCACCCCCTCAGGGCAGGGAGGTACACATTGCAAGGGGTGTAGATTTTTCATCTAATTTAGTTCAAGCTCTTATTTTAAACTATTTACACAGAGACTACCCATCATAAAGAACATACATTAAAATAGATTTTACATAAGCCAGATTATTTCAGTATTAAACAGCAGATGGTTAGCAGCGGCAGGAAATTTATAATATAAAAGGTGAAGATAGCCTGTGCATTGTATTTAGTATAGTCTCTCTAATAACTTATCTAGATCTTTGTGTGTCAAGAGGTAAGGATTTCCTAATGCTGAAGAAAAGGAAACCCGACTATTGTATCCCTTCTTTATAACCTCAGATCATCTAGCCATACACACATCCTCCCGACTCCATGCCACCCTGTTTTCTAGCACTCGCCAAAAAAATCAGAAGACCATCCCCCTTAGTGCTAAGTGCAGAGGGAATTACATCACTTACATTTTCATTCCCATTGAGTCAGGCAACTTATTAAAGTGCCTAACTTTAGGCACCCACTTTAGAAAGTGTTGGTCTATTGATTCACCACTTTTCTGTAGAGAGTAAACTTATTTGCTCATTAGTAGAGTTGGGCAGAATTTTCTGATGAAAGAGTTTTGTTGGAAAATGCTGGTTCATCAAACCTGAATAGTTTCATGAGAATGGCTTGAGTTCAACAAACTTTCATTGAATCAGCCAAGATTCTGTCAGAAGTCCGCCTGGCAGGGTGCCAGGGACCCCAACATTGTAAGGTGTATGGCTCTAGGTCAGATGCACCACTCCTGGGCTTCCAGGAACTGGAAACCTGAAGTCCTCTAACTAGGGTTCAACTCCTGGCTCTGCACCAGGCAGCCTGGATGCCCTTAGAACCCCAGCTCAACCCATATCACATAATATAGAAATCGAGGTTACAGATCAAGCATATCTACAAGAAAAAAAACTGAAGTGATAAGGGTCAAAGAAGCCCAGCTGCCTCTGAACAGCTGTGAAAGGGACAAGTTGGCCCAAGCAGGATGTGCCAGTAAGGATAAGTCTGGGGTGAAAGCCTAGCTCTCCTGAAGTCAATAGGAGCTTTGAAATTTACCTCAATGGGGCCAGGTCTTTAGGCTGGCCTTAAACATAGTTCTTAAACTATCAATCAAAATAGTAAGAAATAATACACACCTCACTTCCTTCCCCCATTTTGTTTACGTAATTAAGAACTGAAGTTTCTGACCTTACCTCCCTAAAATATTTGTTTTACATGATATATTGGGTGGATACCCTGAAGTCGAAAGGCAGGATTGACAGACCCACAGCTATAATGAAATTTACTCTTATTTTTAAATTTTACCAAGTTTTTCTGTTATGTGCCATATTGTGTTGATAACAATGAACAGTGTTGCACCAAACTGATCTTTCAGTCACTGAAAATGTGGAATAAAGCTGTAGATTTCAAAGGAGTTACTTTGTATTTACACTAGTACAATTGAGAACAGAAACTGGCCCACTAGCTTTAGTGCAGTATTTAATTTGAATTTGTATACTCCAGGCTTTAATTATTATTATTACTATTTTTAAGGAAACGGAACAGAATGTGACCTACAAAAATTCTACAGTTGTGTTTCTCCTGCACTCTGTAAGTAACAGTTTAATTAACATATTAATATTTTTCTATTCTTGAGCTTCATTAAAAGTACATTAGAAGGCTCCAAGTGTGCACTAGAATATAGCTAGAAATTGGTAAGAAAACTAATACGACATCAGAACTGAACTAGAACATATATGGTTAGGTCATTAGACAGTCTCAAAATGAAGAATGGCAATAGGACATTGAATAAATGTCTTTTTTTTAAAAACCTCCTTACCCATGTTATGAATGACACCTTACATTTTACAAACAAAGACTGCTTATCCATTCATTTGCGCCATTTGTTTTCATTTCTGCATCTCCAGATTAATCTGCTTCAATTTTCTATTTAGGGACAGCTTTACTTATTGGGTCTTCTGCCCTAGTGCAAAGCTCTTGCATTTCCAGTGCTGCTAAACCCCCTTGAGGGGGCCATTTAGGGAACTGGGGTAAAAATCTGTCTGGGGATTGGTCCTGCTTTGAGCAGGGGGTTGGACTAGATGACCTCCTGAGGTCCCTTCCAACCCTGATATTCTATGATCTTTTTAGTGTGCTTAGCACAGGAAAGGGGGTAAGAGGGGCAAAGGTTGGCCACTCCACTGATGAGACTATCTGAAATAGAGTTTGCTAAGGCCATGCTCCCTGGCACCTCCCACATCCTACAGAAAAATTCACCTTACACTTGGAGTAGGGGAAGGATGTGGGAGCATTTGCTATGAGGGCCAAGGAAGATCCTGTAAATTTGTACTTCTTTATGCTATTCCAGCAGCATAAAGGGAACACAGTGCCATGCTGAATTTGTATAAAAAACTTTTAAAAATCCTGTCTATATAATTTTGACAATTTTAACTATTTTCTAGCACGGTGACTTTTCCTAAGAATTGCTATGACAAAATGACAACCCTACATGTGGAATTACTCATTGTCACAATGACCATACAGATCTGAATATCTGTGACTTCAAGTAACAATGCCAGAATGTAGGAACACACAAAAGAACTGTAAGACAGACAGAATGGATTCTGTCTACATAAAAAATGTTGCACATACCATACTTTAACAGGGATAGTGTAAAAAGACTGGATTATCAAAATGGCAATATATTAACTGGACAAAATGTTCTTACTGAGATTTACAATGTAATCATCAAGAAATAACAAACATTAGCTCATAGAACATCGACACTAATCCTGCAATCACTTCTGCACACAGAGAAACTCCATGATAAAAGGTCAGCAAGACCTGGTCCAATGGATTAGCCTTGAGCCTTAGTGGCAGAAGACCTACATTCCCATTTCCAGCTCTACCATGAACTTTCTGTGTGGTCTTGCACAAGTTGTTTATAAGGACCTGAGCATCCAGCCTCCCACTGAAGTCAGTGAGAATAGCAGTTCTGAGCACCTTTGAAAAAAATCAGGCAGTTAGGAGTCCTGTGCCTCAGTTTCCACCTCTATAAAATGGGAATAATAATACTTATTCACTTTTGTAAAATATTTTGGGATTCACATATAAAGAGCCATCTATAAAGACTATGTTATTTATTGGAGTCAATTAAATTCTATTGGTTAGTTTCCCAAACTTCTTTTGTATAAAACGAAATATTACAAACTTCACATTCCTTTGAACATACATAGTATTGATTCATTTTCCTGAAATTTCAGATAACATAGAACTAATGGGACTATGTACGGTAGGAACCCACAATTCCACTTGTCCTGTGCCTTGTGAAGAAACAGATTATCCCACCACTGTCACCTATTCAAGTTTTTCGAGTGAAAAAGCCTTAAAATTCTTTTCCACAAAGCTGAAGAGAAGTCCAGAGTATATCAGGTAATCTTATTTAAAACTTTGTCTTTACAAGGAATATGTTGGATCATTTACAGATGCCATCTTTATTGATTTATTTACAGGGCCTGACTAAAATGTGAACTCTGTTCAGTTACATGAGACCTTACTTTGTATACAATATTAAGATCAATGCCTGCAATATATATGAAGTATTCTCATGGGAAATTGGCCAAGACACAGTATTTTATTGTTTTATATCTGTTGCTATATCTGTTAGATAACCTAGGAGACTAGTGGTCTCAGGTATTTTCCCCTACAGTAACCCCCATATTACAAATATTATAGCCATAAAGTTTTAGGACCCCTCCCCCACCTAGCCATAAAGAAAGAGGTGGTGGTTGTGATCCTCTTGAAACCTATTCATAACCCCCAGGAAGAGAGTTTGTGCAACAGGCAATACTGAGATCTTGATCCTGATACAACTGAAGTCAATGGCACAACTCCACCCTACATCAGTGGAAGCGGGATTTTTCCTTCCCTAAAGATAAAGTAGAAATACTTGTAAAACCTGAGGAAAGTGAGCTGTCTGGGTGTGGGCCTATTGCTTTGGGTTTAAGGTTACAGGTTGAATATTTAGTTTTATCAATATTAGGCTTAATATAATTCACCCCTCACACAGAGTACTCAGCTAATATTTGATGCTGTATCCATCCCCAAGAAAAAGTAGATAAGGCAGATAATACAATACTATTTACTAGATTATCAAATATTGTATAACATACAAGTTTTCCAAAACGGAGACTTTCATTTGGGAAAGAGATCTTTCAGAAGCTTGTGTAATCTACCTTATCAATTGGTTCAATAACATATATCACATACCTACATAACCTCATAGATTACATTAGCTCAATAATAAAGATCTCTGTTTAGTAAATATATGAACTAATGTAATGTAATGTAATTTGCAAAAGGGAAAACATGAGCAAGCACTTGATATAGTCTGTTTTGATAAATTCTTACTGGATTTACTTACTAAAAGTACAGTCTTACAAGTCTGGAAGAAGAGAACAATTTGTAGAACATGACATTAGGAAATACAGAATCCAATTGTCAAAGGGTCTTTAATTCAGTCCATAGAACTGTTTGTATATCGGTAAGCACAATTAGAAGCACAAGTACAGTAGAACCTCAGCGTTACGAACACCTTGGGAATGGAGGTTGTTCGTAACTCTGAAATGTTCGTAACTCTGAACAAAACGTTATGGTTGTTCTTTCAAAAGCTTACAACTAAACATTGATTTAATACAGCTTCTAAACTTTACTATGCAGAAGAAAAATGCTGCTTTTAACCATCTTAATTTAAATTAAACAAGCACAGAAACAGTTTCCTTGTCTTGTCAAATCTTTTTTTTTTAAAATTTTCCTTTTTTTTTAGTAGTTTATGTTTAACACATCACTGTACTGTATTTGCTTTTTCTTTCTTTCTTTCTTTCTTTCTTTCTTGATTGCATATTTCCAGTTCCAAATGAGGTATGTGCTTGACTGGTCAGTTCATAACACTGGTGTTGTAATTGAGGTTCTACTGTAAAATGCAGTAGATGTGAATAGGTGCATGGACAGATACTAGACACACAAAAGACTGTAGATGCTTTAAATAATTGCTTGGAAGTTTTGGCCCATAAAATATCCAAATTGCTTAATTGTTTGTGTGAGTGTTGAATTTCTTGTTCTTGAAACCATGGTTAAACGTGTATTTTGCACGTGAACAAAGGGCAGACAAAGGGCATGCAAATTAAGCATATTATTAAAATAAATCTATATTAAGCCATTGAAAATTCCACAACAACATTATGTATTTCACTTTGTCAATTATTTTATTGTTTGTAAACATTAGACAAACCAGCAATTACTCAATTAACCAAGTCACAATACCAAAAATTATTCTGTTACCAAGTTTGTAGCCAATATGAATCAAGTCAATATATTAATTAGTACATATCATAAATTACCAAATGTAGGGATCTATTGATTTTTGAAGATGTAAAAAGGTAGAGTTAACTATTTACAGCCTTATTACAAATATACACAATAGCAACTCCTCGGTAATGCTAGGAAGCATAATTAATAGGATCCATTAACAGGGGAATTATTGTTACTATCAGATGTTATGTACAGTCTAGAATGGTCACCTGATGAGATTGCAGAAGAAAATTTTGGGCAGCAAATACTTAATTTTCAGTGAAAGTGGGTGAATGAGCTACATTACATCGTTACACCTAAAATTTGTAACCATGAGTCTCCATAGAGAATTCACATTATTAAAAACCATGACCATATCTGTGTTTAACAATATTTTCATTTGACAAATTAAAGTGAAACACTTATTTTTGTTTTCTAATCCACAATGATTATGAAAAGAGCTCTTATGTTCTCTGTGGTTAAGGTGTCTATTTAGCAGCTATGTGGAATCTCTTTCCTGTTAACCACGGTATCATAGGGCCAGATCCTGATAGCCTTATTCTCACTGGGTAATGCCATATGCCCAATCCAGCAAAGACTTAGTCATGTGCTTAATTTTACACACTGAGTAGCCCCAATGAAGTAATGGGGCTAATGGCAGAGGACAAAAGTCACACATGTATATAAGTCATTGCAGGATTGGAGCTCTACTGTATAAGTAGCCTGGCCTAGGCCAGCACAGCTCCGGTGCTCAGGGGTGTGAAAAATCCACACCTGAGTGCCAGGCTATTCCAATTTAACCCCCAATGTATATGCAGTTAAGTTAACAGAAGAATACCATCAACATAGCTACCATCACTTGGGGAGATAGAGTTCCTACAGTGACAGAAAACAAACGTTTGGTTGCTGTACTCTCACGACTGAGCTATGGGCTATTTTGATGTGGGGCTACTTCAACCTCACTTTCTGAAGGTGTTCCATTTTGGATAAATAGTTAAGAGTCATTAGGCCAGAAACTCTGTAGCCTGATGGTTAAGGCACCCACCTAGAAGGTGTGAGGCCCCTTTCAAATCCTCTCTCTCTCAGGTAGTGGAGGGGAGGGAGAGAATTGAAACCAGGTCTCACACATCCCAGGTGAGTGCTCTTACCATTGGGCTAAAAGTTATGAGGTAGGTGGTGACTCCTCCTGCTTCTCCAGCCAGCTTTTGAAGGGGATACTATGTGGTAGGCAACCTCTGAGTGTGCCTACCAGATTGGGCCTCCCAGGTGAGATAGGTGCTCCTCCATCTATCTTCCCCTGGTTCATGTATTGGTGAGAGTCTTTGGTGGGAACCAGACATCAAGACACCAGCGTACATTCCAAGAGGCAAAAACTTAGGCTACCAGGGTACTTTTACAGTGGGAAATTTAGTGCCTACATCATTTGGCAGCAGTTGAGCATTGGTCTTCTGGATCACATTGTAGCCTAAAACTCTGATTTAGGTGCCTAAATTTGGGGTTTAGGTGCCTGAGTATCCTTGTGGATCTGGGCCCTGCTTAATATCCTTATCCATGCAGGCTTACTCCCTATAACACAGTTGTCAGCCCTGATCCCTGCATGGTTGGATCCCTGCATGGCTGGATCATTATGCCTGTGAAGAGTTCACTATATGAAAGGGGTTTTAAGAGGGAAATTCTGGCTATACCTCGTCATGAACAGACAGGCTTCCAGCACTTCACAAGAAAGACTGTTCCACACTCTAGTAGACAACTGCTAGGAAATTTTCCCTGATTATCATCTTAAATTCACTTTTGTCAGTTTCATTTCATTGCACTTTGACAGTGACTATCATTCCTGTAACATCTTTCCAGTATGAATTTAATGTCTAACTATACAGCTAATGACAGAAATAAGTAGCAGTACTTATTATACTGTCAAATTATGCTATATGTGTGTTTGTCATCAGGGAGAATCTTGTGTATATTGACATTAAATATCATGATCTGAACTACAAAATGACTCGGCAGCAGAAGGCCCGGAGTGTGTCCGAGTTGCTTGGTAAATATTCATTGGTTAACTTTTATTTATTTTTTCTTTCAAATCTATTCTTTTTCCAAACACTCCGGTCAAGTTTCTAAGCAAGAGTAATGTCCACCTTATTCTATCAGCAACTGTCAATCACTTTTCCAGAACTTAGGTTCTAGGAAGAATGTGCAGCTGTCCCATTAAAAGGCTCAGTAGCACAGACAGCACCTCTAAGGGAGAGCAAGAGCCATATTCTGTTTTACTGTCCCCAGTGGAGTTCTGGGGACAATGATTGCTTACTAAAGTTTTCTTTAAAAAATTGCAAATACTGTACAATGGGTTACGTTAGGTTGTAGGTTTTATTTTGAACATTTAAGCATTAGATTAATCTTCTCCCATAAACATTTAATTTTTTAATGATGAATTATGTATAATTAGCTTATTTAGAACTTGAACCTGGCAGGGTTTTCTTTGCTTGCTAGACTAAATCAAATGCTTAGGCTGACCTGCATTTATTTTCTTCTATTACAGCTGACGTTGGTGGCCAACTTGGTTTGTTTTGTGGAGCCAGTATGATTACAATCATAGAAATTGTTGAGTATGTTTTCACCAACTTCTGTTGGCTGTGCATCTTTCTTCTACTGAAAGCACCAGAAATGCCCCAGTGGAATATTCCAGCTCAGAATGAGCAGAGAGACAAGGAGGGAATACAAGACTGCTAATGGTTTGTCAAGGCACAAAGCCTCACAGTCTCCTGTAACTTGCCTTCATTTTGAAGATATTAAGAGAAAATTGATATTTAACCTCAACTGGTTTTCCCCACTTAACAGCTATAAATAACGCAACAATGGAATTCTAAACAATAGTCATTGGAAAGACTGTTTCTTTCTCTTATGATGACAAATGTAATCTTTATCTAACCCAATATAATTTTTAGTGGCTGAGCAAATGGTTTATGCTGGCATGTAACACTATTGCATGTATGACACAGAGTTGAAGACTCCTGCAATTTGGGTAAGCTAAATTAATGGTCTCACAGAGATAATTTCAGCTCTCCAAGGTCACCCTCCATCACTCTCAAACAAATCTTCCTAATAATTATTATTACAGAAGTGATGATACAGTGCTGAAGAAGAGGTTTTCCCCACTGACCACAGGATTTTTTGCTGCAGTCCACCTGCAATTATAGTTAAATTCCTATTAAGTCTATGGAAGTTTTGCCATGGAACTAGCTCAATGGAATTAGGAGTTGGCCCCTAATGCATAACAAGATTTAAATTAGTGTGTGTCAGTCCCAAATTAGATAAATAAATAAAAGGCTATGGGTCAGCCTACCACAGTGCTTGGAAAGGCAAGAATACCTTGGCATTTGCCCTTAATGAGAATGAGAGATGGGAAAGGATAACCAAAACTTGACATTCTTGGTCTCCTTAAACACAGCTGGTAGTAAGCATGTGACTTTTTATATTGAAAAAAGTATTAAAAAGTTATAATTAAACTACTGTAAAGGTTACTCACTGTTACTTAATTACTTATCTCACACACTTATTTCCACTAATAACAGACTCAGTCAATACAGTAAATGAAGAGACTTCAAGGTGACTTAATGAAGTTTCCAAAATTATTAAACAGATTGATGAGGATTAAGGATTAAGGATCAATAGAAAGAGCCCAATTGTTTTGGACTTGGATCAGACCCTAACTGTACATACTTGTGAAAGGTTCAAAATCTTGTTACCACAGTTAAAGAACTAAGTGCAAATAAGAGTTCTCAGCCAGAACTACTTCATGCATAAGGTAATCAAGATGGAATAAGCTACCGGAGAAACTTATGATGGAAGCAAAATGTAAATGGACAAAACAAAAACTTTGATAGCAGAAATCTTAAAGTTATGTTTACTAAGGTGTGTTACAGTTTAAAAAACCCGTAACCATTTAAAAATTATGGAAACTAACAGGGAAGGCCTGTATTTATAATAACCAGAGCTTCAGACATTTTTGAAGGCATAGGACCATATTTTGCCCTGATTTAAACTCTCAATTACCCCACTGAAGTCAGTGAATTTGGTCTCCTAATACAAATGAAAATGTGGAATTTGGACAGGATAGTGATGAGCCATTTTTAAAGTAGAGACAAACTGAAATTTTTAGTCAACATTTCAAAATCAGTCATTTCTTTTTGAGCATCTTGTTATTCAAAATTAGTTTGACCTATTTTCTTGAAACCTTACAGACAATTCTCCTCAGCTTTCAGAGTGAATTCTGGCACTTTTCAGGCCTAACCAGCTTTGCTAGCCAATAGTCCCATAGAGGTTATATTGGGCTTATAATTAAACCTGGTAGTAACATGGTGAAATCATAACCTTTAAGGCACTGATCTGCATGATTTCTGATCACTACAAAAATTATAAGCCCATATGAATAGTCCACAAAGTGTACTCCTCTATTCACTTTGTGGCATGTCAATATGGTATGTGTAGTCCCATTTACACTGTGCCACTCTGAGCAGCCACACAGTACTGCATGACTGGAAAATTCAGATAATTTCTCCATAGTTTAATACTACATTGCAGAAGCAAAGCGGATACTATCTTTCCCCAAGGAAGTAATAATGTAAAGTAGTAATCTATGATTCTATGATTTATGCAAGCTGTCAGATAAAATTAAGTTATGAATTAATAAAATTCCATCAGTGGGCAATGACAGACCTAGCACTTCTTTCTGTGACTCCACTTTAAGCCCTGAGATAACGAACATTTCTGCTCTCAAAAAAGAGAAAAGGCCTCAATTTTATTTCTCAGTAAGGAGGAGTTTGAGTGAATTTAAGGTCAGCATATAGATTGGTGCATAAAACAGCTAAGGGCATTGCTTGCTGGGAAAACTTTTTGCCTGATAATATCAAATTTTTTAATACCAGAGAAACAGTAAGAAGAAGAAATTGCTGTCCTGGAGGAGGAGGGGGGGGGGGGAAAGAGCCTGTCCTGTCATATAGTGGAGCAAAAAAGCCAGCAAGATCCCACATTATTTTCTAAGGGAAGTATAATTGCTGTAAGACAAGACCTTTACTTTGTGAAATCATGATATTAGAGAACTTAACCCCAACTCCAGTTATGTGCCCATCATCTCTTTTAAAAAAAAAAAATCTCATACTATAGCATTCAATTTTGCTTCTGATACTTATAACGGGACTTAACGCTGAATATCCAAACAGAAAGGAAAGAGTGATTGAACATAATGATCCAGCACAATATAATACTAAATAGAGCAAGGTGTTTTGTAAGTGGTGCAATGATTTTCCTTTGGTGCTCCTAATAAGCACCAGACTAAACAATTAGTATAGTTTTGCTGTGTGGAAAGTTAGCAGGTAGCTCCTTTTCAAGTGAGTGAAAAACAGGACAAACGATATGTAAAGATTAAAAAGGAAACAAGTCTGACATGGAGGTTAAAATGAGAACAACTGGAAGCACTGGACCAAATTTACCTTAGTGCAATTGCATTGAATTTGGACCAGAACATCTCAATTAACTGGTTATCAATTCTTTTAAAATGAAAGACAGAAAGCACTTTAAAGAAAGTATGGGGTCAGAGTTTTGCTCAAAGTCAAATCACAGAATCAGTTTTTGTTCATTTGCAGCAATGGCTTGTGATGAGGTTATGTAATGCAATCAGTTCTTCAGTACAGCTAGATATAGCAGATGTGCTGTGCAGCACAGTGGAAGCTTAAAATGCTTTTTTCTGCTTTGTGACATATGACAATATGTCTGAAAAATGCACAGGAATGACTAGGGAAATTTAAAGGAGAAGATATTGAACTGAAAAAATAAAATGGCTTTGTTGGATGGGTAGGAACAGGAAGTCCACATAATGAGAAGCAGAAAGATATTTTACTGAAGGATAATCTAATCTGTCTTCAGTAAACAGAACTTTGCTACTTACATATCTGATCATTTTCCAGTGCCTCTCCAACGCTCCAGGTTCAAAGGTTTTCATTTCAACAAGCTTTCTCCAATCTATGGGTTTTACTATAACAAACCCAACTTGTTTTAATCCTAACAATAAAAATATTGTAATGAGAACAGTGGGGTTTCCGTGGGCTGCCCACAATTCTTAAAAATCTGACATGTATTGGGCAGTATGACTCATCTGAATTTTAAGGCGGGTGATCCTATTGGGATCCAGGAAGTGGGCAGGCAAAGCCCGCCCACTGCTAAAGGATCCTGCCCCCAGCCTAAAGGGGGGATCCACAGGACCTGGAAACCAAATGCTTACGGGGGACAACTAATGAAATAATAGGGGTAGGAGTGCGGTCAAAGGGTCAAACGAAGGGAACCAGATGGGGACACCAAGCAGAGAACCCCGGACAGCGCCCACTGCTCCTCGAAGGCGTCAAGGGAGTCAGTGGATGCCACCCAGAGGAACTCTGCCCAGATACGTGAATGGACGGAGGATCAGAAATAGGCCCCACAGTCACAGGAGACTCCATCGGCCAACCTCCTCACCCTGGTTTTATAGATGGCCATTTTAGCCAGGGCCAGGAGGAGGTTGACCAGGACATCCCATGACTTTGTGGGGCCACGGATAGGGAGTGCATAAATAAAAAGGTGAGGGGAAAAGTGCAACCAAAATCTTAACAAGATGTCTAAGAGGAGCCGGAATAGGGGCTGCAGCCTGGCTTACTCCAAGTAAATGTGCGCCAGGGTCTCCCTCATGCCGCAGAAGGGGCAGGTGTCTGGGATGGGGGTAAACCGTGCCAAGTACACGCCCATGCTCGCAGCCCCATGAAGGAGTCACCAACTGATATCCCTGGTGGGCCTTGGGACCAGGGTGGAGTAGAGGCTGGCCCACCGGGGTTCCTCACCCTCTAGAGGTGGCAGGAGGTCCCGCCACTTTGTGTTGGGACGGGACGCGAGGGTGAGGAAGTGAAGGGTGTGGAGCACGAACGTGTATAGATGTTTCCTTGGCGCGGTCTGGAAGCGGACCGGCTGCAGATCGTGCATCAGGCTCACGGTGAAGGGGCGGGGGGGGGCGGTTGGGTCCACGGGGCAGGGGCCTGATGAAAAGGTCTGGAGGGCTTGGGGTGGAGGGTGGGCAGGGCGTGCCCTCTCACAGGACCCAGTCGAGGTAAACCCGAGCAGTGGGCGGCAAAGTGGCCCTCACCTCCTGAAGTACATGCTGGCGAGTACAAGGCCGGGAGAGCCCCATGCACTGAGCGAGCGTCAGGGGATCCAGCCAGTCTCCCCGGTCATAGTCCAGGAGGTCTCCGACTCTGGTGACTTCTGCCAGGACCAACCTCTGGTGCACCGAGGGGGACTCTGCCACCTGCACATGGAGCTGAGGGTTGTGTAGCAGGGGCTCCACGAGGAGATCTGCCCCCACGGTGGCCACCACAGACCTGGTCATTGAGAACAGTTTCCAGGTCTGGAGGAGGTCCTGGTAGAAGACTGGCAGCCTGGAGATGTCTCACAGAAGACCTCTCGGATGGAGATAAAGGAGCTGCCGGTCATATTGGAGCCCTCGGAAGCGGTGCAGGAAGGCGTGTGCCAGTACGCTCCACGCCAGACTACCTGCACCATAAAGGAGCCTCTGCAGGGCCTGGAGGCGGAAGACATGGACCTGAGTGTGTAGACACTTCAGGCCCTGCCCTCCCTCCTCCAGGGGTAGATGGAGAACCCCTGCAGAGACCCAGTGCAGTCCTGACCAGAAGAACTCCAGAATTAATGTCCGGAGGTTGGCCAGGAAACCCGGGGCTGGGACCAGGGTGTTGAGCCGGTACCGGAGCATGGACAGGACTAGTTGATTGAGCACCAGTGCTCTCCCTTGAAGGGAGAGGCACTGGAGTAGTCCTGTCCATTTCCAGAGCCGCTCTGTCACCCTGCCCTCTAAACCGTGCCAGTTCTCCGGCGGAGACGGATGCATGGCAGAAAGGTAAACGCCGAGATAGCGCAGCGGACCCGCGCTCCACCGGATGGCCTGAAGCACGGGTGGGAGGGAGCTCGCCTGCCACCCGTCCCCGACCACCAGGCCAGAGCTCTTGACCCAGTTGACCCGGGCAGAGGAGGCTGCTGAGTAGACGGCCTGGCAAGCCTCCACCCGCGCCAAGTCACCCGGGTCCTGGACTACGAGGAGCACGTCGTCGGCATACGCCGACAGGACCAGCCGCAGCTCCAGCTCTCGCAGCACCAACCCCGTCAACCTCCTGTGGAGGAGACAGCGGAAGGGCTCGATCGCCAGAGTGTACAGCTGGCCTGAGAGGGGGCACCGTGTGCCGTACTCCTCACCTGAAGCTGACCGGTTCGGTCAGGGTCCAGTTGAGCCTGACCAGACACTCTGCGGAGGCGTACAGCACCTGGAGAAAACCTATAAACTGGGGTCTGAAGCCAAACACTCGCAGAGTGCTCAGGAGATACCCGTGGTCCACCCTGTCGAATGCCTTCTCCTGATCCAGGGACAGGAGGGCGAATGACAGACCATCCCTACATCCGAGTTCCAAGAGGTCCCGGACCAGATACGGGTGGTGGTAGATGGAGATTTATCAGCCAGGAGGTGGCATTTCCAGATGCCTAGAAGTTGTGGTTGTTCCACAGTTGACTACCTGGTGTAAAACAAACTGAAAAGGAGATGCAAACTCTAAGATTTAAAAGCCTTTAAGAATGTGTTTTGTTTTAATATAACATTGATCAAAAATGAGGGTTTGTGTGTCTTTTTCTACACAGGTTGTGTTGTTCTAGAATAATATGTTCTGTTACAGAGAATATTCAGCTGATGGGGAGATAGTTTTCTTACTAGCTCCCTTCACACTACTGAGTAACAAATAGAGCAAGCAAAGATCAGAGTAGAATAGCTCCTAAAAACAAAGACAAAAACTTTATGATCCAATCAGTGGAATCTCCAACTCCATTTCAGAATCAGAAAGTTTAGATGAAAACGAGATTGACAAAAACACAGGTTGTTTCCTTTGAAAAGTTTTGCTAGCTTTCCCCCTACCCTGCTTTTTCTAACAAGGTCCACTATAAAGCAAGACAAATTCTATAAGGTGAATAGCTGGGCATCTGTGAAGGTTGAGTATCAGTGGCTGAGGGCTTGGATCATGCATGGATAGGGGAAAAGGAGGTAATGTTGGCCAAAGAGGAATCTGCACGTGGGTCAGGTAGTAGCTTACCCAGCAAGGGACAAGGAGAAATGAAATATATTCTAAAAATGAAGGGCTTGGGATAATGTTCAGTTCTATCACATTATGAGTGAAATTTGGCTCTCACTTAAATCCAATTAAATTCCACTGAAGTTCCTCCAAATTTACACAACAGACTTCTACTTAAGTTTCACTCATCACTTAATTGCTGTTAATCGCCAGCAGATGTCCTACTTACTCTTGACTTGTTCTATTGCCCAGTCTATAAGGGAAGATTTCATATTCAGAGCCAACTTTCTCAGCATTGTACTATCAAACTCTTGTGATATTTAAAAATCCTTCATGAGCTTTGGAAATGCCTCTAAAGAATTGCTTGTAAACCCAGTATGGATTGCACTATTCATATTTTTTAACTTCAAAACCAGTCAGATTTCTTTATTCCTTTCTTTTACATTTTCACTTACTGTTAGGGAAGAAGAAGTGTGTTTACAACACCATATACTACTTCCAAAATTATACCAGTCCTAGCTAAACTCAGACAGTAGGGAGGTGGGAGGAAATCATCCTATAGAAGCATCAATGCAAAACTACTATGAACTTAATCACTGGGATCAGTAAATTGCTGAACATAAAACAAGAACCAGCCCGAATCTTCACCCATCCATTGAATTTTGTCAATGATCAGAGCTGTTTACATATATAGGCTCAAGTTTTGGGGAAAGTGTCATACATTAGCCCTCTTGCTCTTCTGCGACATATGCTACCACACTTGGCTTTCATTCAGGTAAACTTTAGGGACAGCAAGGTGATTTGTTCCACTTCACTGGCACCAGTAGTTCAGTGGCAGGACCCAGCAGACTCCTTTGGTCTCTGCTATGGTTCTTTCACAGTTCAGTAATTCCCAGGGGCTTGCCCAGAAAGCATGTGTGCATTTGAAATCCCAGAGCATGTTAGGTTATAGCAGTGCACTCATTCCAGCTGTTAGAGCAAAAGTATACACAGTTTTAAAATTATGTAGATGATGCACTAATGTTTATAATGTATCAAGTTAATATAACTGTATCCCAAGTTAAATACATGCTCAGGTTGACCAGCAGATGCAACTATTAAACTCAGGATACAGGAACTATCTTAAAGTTAGTATTATAATGATTAGTTATTTCATTGTTGAAACATGACAGGGTTATAAATAGGCTTGGAAGGATTAGATTTTTATCAGTAAATGTTGGTCAACATCAATTTTGCAGTACAGACACAAAATGAAAAACATTTCCACTGATAATTAAAAGTTACAGATAGCATTTTTCTTACCTTTGCCTACTTGAGAACTTATCAGAGTTTGATTTAAGGATATTTACTTTGTATATTTTAACATGTGATGTTGACAATGTATTTTAACTGTTATAAACCTTTAACTTTTTGAATCTCAATGTCTGTCATTTAATTTATTGTCTGCCTTGCCCCATAATTTCCCACAGCAGTGAAAATTTAAAATATAAAAACTGCTTTTAAATAAATATTGATATTATCAGAACTATAAAACCCCCAAATTCTGTCAAATGTAATTATAAATGGCTTGTGAATGTAATAGGAGCATGATGTTACTGTAGATTTCAGTACTAGTACCACAGTCCCATTGCAGGCCACAGAACCTCACCCACCCTCTCCTGTAATAGACCCCTAACATCTGGCTGAGTTACTGAAGTCCTCAAATCATGGTTTATAAAAGTCTTCAAGTTACAGAGAATTCACCATTTACTCTAATTTAAACATCCAAGTGATCCTTGCTCTATGCTGCAGAGGAAGGCGGAAAAACCCCAGGGTCTCTGCCAATCTGACACAGGGAGAAATTCCTTCCCGACCCCAAATATGGCAATCAGTTAGACCCTGACCATGTGGGCAAGACCCACCAGCCAGACATCTGGGAAAGAATTCTCTGTAGCAACTCAGAGCCCTCCATTAGATGATCATGACGGTCACTTCTGACTTTAAAGTCTATGAGTCCTGCTATATATGAACCTTACATGACTATCCTGGCCCTGAACATTGTTAACCTGGCAATTGGAGAATATGTCCACGATAAGCTCTCCTCCTCTCTCTTCTCACTGCTCTAACAGGAGGAGAGTTACCATGAGTCTCTAGGACACTAGTGGCAGCTTCTTCTGAAAGGACACATCCCCTAAAAACTGGTTCCCATTTCCCATTATCCCCCCCCCAAAAAAATTACTCTATGCATGGGGGAGAAATTCCCCCACCCAAATTGGTTTGAGTACAGGCACAGCCCCCACCCTCACAAGCCGTCTCTTCCAAAAACCTGCAGGCTGGCAAGACTGTGGGAAGATATTTTTTAATTCAGTTTTTAAGAGATTAATATTTGGAGGCGGGATTGTTTTGTTTTAAAAGAATTTGGGGTCAAACACTCTTGATAACTGCTCAATCTTGGGAACACAAAGGGAGGCAGTAAGGAAGGGACTGGGGTAGGGTTTTCTAATCTTGGTGTTAGCAGAGATCAGGAGTGGTTGCACAAGAGTGCATGGTAGAACTGTGATACTGGCAGAACTGTTCAAAAGTGATAGCTCAGATAAGCAACCAACTGCTGAGTCCTTTGAGGCTTTCCTATCACTAGAGAAATATGTCATTTGGCTATGCTGAGGTTGGGTAATTTAGCTGTGTTAGTGCTAGGGTTTACTTTCTCCTTTTTAACTAATTAGCCTTGCCATAAGAATCAGTAATGCTTTCAGGACATCACGGGGTTCTAATGGAAAAGGGGGCTTATAATATGTGCTGTCACAACACAAACAGGAATACCAACAATTATATCTTCAGCATCTCTCATTTTAACTAATCAATATTCTGGTTTAAAGTCACTGTCCCCTTAACTAATATGTGATGTACCCAGTATAGAATCCTATGTTCATTCAGCCAAAGTACATACATCCTTGTCCATTTCCATCTACAGTTAACTTGCTGTGCATATGTGGCTGTGAGTGTATTGCAAATGAATATATGATGTCCTCTGTGTTGCTATATCCACCCTGTGTTGTCTCCGTAAGCCAAAAATTGACAGATATGGCTGCCATGATAACTCGGCACTATTTATTGCATGTGAAAGACAACAACATTTCAAACTGGATATGAATTTTACATGTCAAGTTGTGAAAGAGTTTTGGGGTCCTCAAAATTATGTCGGACACAAAGTTATGAGGTCTCATAGTACATACAAAGTAAAAATTGTTGGTTTTTTTATTTAAAAGTTTTCATCATTTTTGAGCATCCCTACATCTTAAGCCATATAGCCATTGCAAAATGACTTCATTCCAGTAGCAATTTTCATAGCTGGTACCTGCAGTAATTTCTGTTAAGTGCATAGATGTGTCCTTGTAGGTACCTGCCTCATTCCTGGGGTAACCCACTCTAACACAGTGAGTCTCTGTCCCTCATTAGCAGCTATAGCATGGAAATAAGTTTATAAGCCTGTACTACCTCTAACGTAATGAAGCTGGTCCTTTCTCAGGCAGTACTGGTTCATTTTAGATCCAAAGATTGCAGATGACCTGACCAGACAGACTGTTACACTGGGTATACTGCCCCCACCCCTCAGTTGGAAATACCCTTGACATCTCTGTCCCAATTTACAGGGTCAAATATATTCATTAGGGGCTGATCTAAATCTCAAACTAAATGGGAGTCTTTCCATTTCCTTAAACAAGCTTTGGATCAAGATCTTCATAAACCAAGATTATCCCTCTTATATAGTTGCAAGTTCTTATAATTATTCAGTCTGTAAATGTTACACCATATCTTGACCCTTCTTGTAGTTTTAATAAATGGAATTTGAACTGTAATAACCCAAGCAGCCTGTTAGAAAGAACTATATGAATACAAATGGCAAACAATGCCCAGCATGATACAAACCAGACATATAAGGAGAGACTTTGTTTAACTAGTGTAACTCTATAAGAGTTAGTCTTCAGACATTTTAAGAGATTTTGTTTACTGTTGAAATAAGAAAATTCAGCAAACAATAACAAATAGCTAAAAGACTAAATGGTCAGAAAGAGACCTGTGGTTGAAATGCAGTGTTTTTCAACCACTGTTCCGCGGCACACTAGTGTGCCGCGAGATGTTGCCTGGTGTGCCGTGGGAAAAAAATATTAAACCATGCTTGAATGTCGGAACTGGTTACTAAAATTTTTGAATCCCACCACTGATGTTAAGGACTATAAATAGCTCAGAATATCAGCTTTGTGTTCAGCCAAACAGGCCCAGGTTGCGCACTGAATAAAGTATTTTATAATTTTTCATATTTCTGTTTACTTACTATTTCATAATAAAGTAATTATAAAATACTTTCTTTGTGTTTATTTGATTCCTATTCAAGAGAATTACTTTATATATAGTCAATATAGGCACAGAGTTAAATTTTTTAACATTTTCTAATGGTGGTGTGCCTCGTGATTTTTTTAATGAAACAAGTGTGCCTTTGCCCAAAAAAAGGTTGAAAAACACTGGAAATAGTCATTCATAGGTTATTCACAATGACAATGAATAGTCATTGGGCCAGGGAAAACATGAAAATGACTTTATAGTCTGATGGTCAGGGCATTCACCTAGATTAGGGAAGATCCAAGTTCAAGTCCTTGTTCCAGAGACTAATTATTTATGCAATGGGGATCCATTGTGCTACATTCTGTACAAGCACATACAAAGATATGATCCTACTCCAAAGACCTGAGAAAAACATAAAATATATCTGTTTTCATTAATTACTTGGACACTGATCTGGAGAGGTGTTCAGCACCCTTAGTTGATTCAATGTTATTATGATAATTTAAACTATTTCTAGTTACTCCATTTCCTACAGCAGGCCCAGTTACTACCACTACTTCACAGTCAACTTGCCCTTAACGCAAAATGAAGTGGCCATGGTCAACAGCTAATGATAGCACTTGTTCTACCAAGGTAATGAGCGTACACCTCCTTATGCTGGCTCAACTATTCCGACCACTTCTTAGAGTACAGTCAAAGCCCAATCATGCAATCCTTAACTCATCAGAGCTGTCTCATTGACTTCAATGGGGCAACTTGAAGGATTGGGTCATTAATCTGAGAGTATTCTATTCTATTAAGATTCAGGCTTTGGATGTTGTTGTTTCTGACATATGCCCATATTTTCTGACATGTCCACTGATTTTGAGTGCCCCAGTTTCTGGATGCCCAGCCTGAGATTTTCAGAGCTACTCCTCAAAGAAGATGAGCTGGGGAAGAAGGGCAGTTTGAAGGCTGAGATCTGGAACCTTCATTCAGCTGAGGTTCCAGAAATAGGCAATCTGAAAACTGGGGATATCAAACTTTACAAACTGCCTAATTAATGCACCTCCAAGGTGAGCAAGGGAAGAATCAATCTGTTTGGAACAAAAAAAAAAGTCTCCCAGTACCAAAACAACTTAGCTACCAGAATTATCCTTGTAACTTTTGAAACTCTTTGATGGGAAATACTGTTCACAACAAAGTCGGAAGAGTTCAGAAAATGGAGCAACTCAATTTCCTGTATTCCTCTCTACCCCTAACTACTCACCCACTTTTGTGAAAAGATGTAAACATTCCTGGGAAGTTAAGAAATCACTAAAATAACATTTAATCTACCTTGCCAAGCCAAGGTTCAGTTTCTTGGACAGATTTATAGATTCCCTGAGAATATGAAGACCTTTCTCAATGCCAAATCTGCTCAGCTGAAAGAGGGATTTTACAAGCCAGAGCAACTCAGATACAAAGGCATTTTCATAGATTCTTGTAGGTGTCTTTTTCCACATGTTTACAGCAAACACAGACCAATGTTTTCAACAGCTGTTTGATATTTATGTTTAGTATCTAGTCACATTAACATCTTAAGAGACGGGGGCAAAATAATGAGGGCATAGATGATTCCACGCCATCATTCCCCTTTGTGAGTCCTTAAAGAAAGAAACTTTGGGAGAAAAATTGGCTACTGGAGAATTTCACCATTATGGCTGCCATCCCCACCATCTCCTGGGACCCTGGGACTTAGTCCTCCTGATCCTTACAGATATCCTGACTAGACCAGGCCAGAGAGAGGGTCCCAGATGACACTGCCACCTCTACCAAGTCCAACAGAATCCCAAACACCATCTGGATGAAACAAGATCAGACTTCAATAACAACAGCTCCACCCCATCTTAGCTACCTACTTCTTTCCCACCCCCCAAAAAAGACCGTTATTAGCATCTTTGATATCATCAGAAGACTCTCATATGAGGGGGATTTTCCTTCTAAAAACTCTGTCAAGCTAAAGGAAGAGGGAGAAAAGAGATGTTAAAATGAAAGCCTTATTTAATACTTTACATTTCAAATGTTTTAACTGCTTTCCTTCTTTTCTTTATCTTTAATAAATTATTAGTGTTTGCATCATGGTATTAAATAGGGTAAAGTCCCTGTATATCAAACCCAAACCTCGCTTAAAACACTGTTTAATATTCAGCAATGCCTGAGTTATATTAACACCTTTGGCCCACATATCCACCTAAATTAATACAACAGACCCCTGCAATACCCAAACAACCCTGCCAAGTGACCTACACCCACCTCCAGCAGACGAAGGCAAAAAAAAAAAAAAGCAAACCCCAAAACCTCCAAGTCTGTTACTTCTACTAGTTTGATCTGAATTATTCATTCCTCAATTTTTTCAGGGACACAATGGGCCAAATGGAGTGGAATTACACTAGAGATAAATTTATCCCACTGATATAAAACCCTGCCAGAGGAACAAACAGGAGACATCAATAATTTAAAGAGTTTTAACCTTCAAAGAGCCAGCTGAGAAAAAATGAAAGGTAGGGTGACCAGAGGTCCCAATTTTATAAGGACAGTCCTGATTTTTGGGTCTTTTTCTTATATAGGCTCCTATTACCCCCCACCCCCATCCCGATTTTTCACATTTGCTGTCTGGTCTCCCTAATGAAGGGTTACATAAGCTAACTTTTCAGCAATGAACCATATGACTGAAAGTTTGAATGAAAACCATACTGTGATCAGAACTGTAAGATTGAGGAACTTTGGAACACACCTTCTACAACACAGATGCATGGGTTCAGTTAGGATTTGCATTATTATTCCACTAATTATTGTACTTGTTTTTGTATGCAGTGTTTTCCAAAATACTATTTTAATTTCAGCAATAGAAGGAGTAGTTGACCATTTGAATAACTTCCCCTTCTCAGCTAGCTGGGTTCAGGTCATCAGATCTATCTTTTCCAGGCTTGCCACTCTGACCATTAGTACATAACCTTAAATTGTAAGGGACATTAGAAGAGGCTGTGGTTGCAAGATTTTAACTGTATGGCTTTCTGGGCTCTTCCAAACCCACTGTAGGTTGGTCCCTCTGGTTCCTTTTATAGCATTGGTTAGACATCCTGTTTCTGCACAAAACCCCTGCCTGTGGAGGTTGCAGGCACAAAACCCGAGTCAATGTGCTTCAGGCTGCATTCACTTAGATATTGAGCTTTGCATAACTATTATGTAAAGAGGGAAGAGTACAGCAGGGAACAGCTCCTCCTGCATGCTGCCTCACAAATTCACCTATCCCACCCCTGCAGAATGAAATCTCTGAGGAGTGGCCAGGTTCCAGGGAGGAGGGAATAATTCTACAGAGTCAGCACTTCCTCCTTTCATGGTCCCTGCTGCTTGCAGAAGCACAGGGGACAATCGGGGCCTATGGCAACATCTTTCTTGATGTCCAGGTACCAGTATTACACTGGCTATTGCTGATGAGATTTAATGCTCATAAAGGAACATGTCTAATTGTTTGCTTTGTATTTTACCCTTTTGCTACCACAACCAAATACTGTTACTTGTTTGCCTTTCTTCTTTGCAGTGCACTGTGGGTGTCAACAAGTTTTCCAAAATATCCTTTAAATCGTTTTTCATCATCTGTGTGCTGGAGGGGTTATTCCTTTCATCACCTATTCCCTTGCTCAATGCTTTATCATCCTGACTGCTGTTACATTACACCAAGTTGCAAACTGATAGAGCTGCAGCATTTTAACAAACTATAAGCTGTTTGGCCAAAGTTTAGCTTTTTGTTTTTCTGAAGCAAACTTTGTGTCAACACAGGCTCTTAATTTAGGAGCAAAAGATGTTCCAAACTCTGGCCCTGCTACTGTGGTTAGTAACACAGACGACTTATTGATGTTTCCAAATGCTACGAGCAAGCAAAACAATTCTGATGCATGCTGCCAAAACACTGCAGCTCATTTATTCAGGATATATAAAGGGAGGGGGGAGGAGGGAATTGCAATAGAAATAGATGAGGACTTGCAGTAAACACTCTCTCTAACATGAATCCAAGCCCATCTGTTTCATCTAAAAGTTTAGTAATTAAGTTTGTACAGTTCTTTGAAAATTACAGCACATTAGAATCAGACTCACAGGCCTTTGGCATATTCCCCATGATTACAGTAATCTGGAACTAACAGTAATAAAGCGGATGTGTTTCTTATTGTTCGTAAGCATTTCTGCCTCGACCCTTATTTCAGAGACATCTTCAACCTGTCTTCACTGTTCAACATTCATTGCTGGGAATGACTGTTTCAATTTCTAAATATCAAGCTGCAATTAGTAAAGCATAACGTAACGTGCCCTGTAGCCAGAACATCCACACGACTAGGAAGCACAGACTGCCTGTGCCTCTGAAGGTGCTATCTGTCTGAAAGAGAAGGGATAGACAGAGCAGCGCTAACTGGGTCTAATGGGGAGTGCACACTGCATCTTCTCCAAGGATGGCAGAAATTACTCTCACCTATGTACTCCACAGGAATCCCCAGGAGGAATTCTGCTTGGGTCCCTCCCCAGCTTGAAAAGTCAGAATCTAGCCCTAGAAGAATGGATTGTGGCAAAATAAGCTGTTACAGAGAAAAACTGATCAGGTTTCTAAATGAAAAAAATACAGAGGCTCCCAAAATGCAGTCAGGGACTGCCAGTGGTCAGAGCGCTTTAACTTAACAGTTGGCTAAAAATACATTACTTTCCTAGTATTACTTTGGCTTACAATTGCTGTGGCTACCTGAGTGACATTATTTGATCACCAATGGGAGGGGAGTTTGTCTGCATGATTGTGACTGGGCATGGAGATAAATCAGGCCACAAGACAATGTTTGTCTTGGAGCAGCGAACTGCGGCCAGTGGGAGCCGCAATCAACCGAAGTTGCGAACTCAGCAGGTAAACAAACCGGCCCGCCAGGGTGCTTACCCTGGCTGGCCGAGTGCCAAAGGTTTGCCGATCCCTGATATACAGGGTTTACAGTTTGGTTCAATGGCTCTCAGCACCCCCACTGTAAAAATTGTTCCAGCACCCCTGTCTATGCTACCACCAAGCATTTGAAAGACACTTATGCTCCACCTACAAACAGTATTCTCCCCACCCACTGGAGCAGCAATGCACAGAGAGATTCCCAACACAGTTCTCCAGAGCATATTTTATAATGTATGGTATAGCAGCAGGTGCATATTTGGCTTACTAAAATAAGTAATTTCTTTTATTATAAATAAAAACACTATATCCATGGCAGATAGAAGATTATATGAGTTGGGGAAGAAGTCTTAACATTTTTTAGCATGCTTGGTTCCTGGTGGTGTGTTCCGATAATGGGGTTTGACGTGACTGAGACTGCATGTGTCCCAAGGAGCTACATTTTCATGCTATAGTAAGTGGGATTAATGACAGAAGCAACAGGATGCTCCTTTACCTCCCCCGCTACACCTGAGAGAGCCTGGGCCTGGCAGCCTACTGTGATGAACGCTGCCTGCCCCTCAGGGGTGGCAGTGATTTCTGATGTAAGTTAATTGTTCACATAGTTTATTTTATTGAATAGTTTTAAGTTGGACTCAGCCAGGCTGCTGCCCCCCTCACATGCAGCACACCATGGAGCATGACTTGTGGTGTAAATGGCCTCCTAGGAGCATTCCACACTATCTGTTAGTTTCACTCTGGGGGCCAAATTCTGTTGAGGAACTGCATATCCCAGGGACTTAAGTAGTAATTTTGCCCAAGGAGGGAATTCAGGAGAGAGCTGTTTAACAAGACTGGGATATGATTCTAAGAAGAGGCAATCAGACTGAAGTGGTGCAATGTTACATCACAGTATAGTTGGATTGGGGGAGGGTATTATTTGGGTTTTTTTAAAATACTATTTCCTCTCCTTTTTGCAAAGGAAAATCTACACATTAAAAAGAAATTTGTTAAAACACAAAGTATTGCTACTGAAGGGAGGCTGACGTATGGTGAGAACAGAACATATCAGACACAATCATCCCATCAGTTGTGCAGCCCCATTACCTCAAAGCCTAGCTGGGATGGAATCTTGGTATTAGGCTATGTCTACACTGGCACTTTCATTGTTAACACTTTTGTCGCTCAAAGGTGTGAAAAAACACACCCCTGAACAACAACAGTTTTAACAACAAAAAGGGCCAGTGTGGACATCGCTTCGTCGGCGGGAGCTGCTGTCCTGGCGATGAAGCTACCGCATCTCATCGGAGGTGGTTTTCTTTTGTCGTCAGTAGAGCTCTCTCCCGACGATAAACAGCAGCTACACAGCGCACCTTGCGGCTGCAGTGGCACAGCCACACCAGTGTAAGGTGCATAAACATCACCTCAGGTGTTTGGCTGCAGATGGTTTCATTACCCTGTTTCTTAATATTATTCTTGCAGAAGGCAACCCCACACAGACTACTAAAATTAAGATGAATAACACTCCATTAAACTCAAAGGGCCAAGCTGTGCACTCATTTGTACTAGCATATCCAAATGCAGAATTCGATACTAGTAATAGACTTACATACTGGTTACGTGCTGTGCTGGATCCCTAAACAAACTAAATCCTCATTAAAGGTCTAACCCAGAGGTGGGCAAGTCCAGACTGCAGCAGTGACTTCAAGTAGGCACCAATAATACCTATATTCTCACATGTTATGAGAAACTGGTGTGATTTGAATCTGTTTGCTCACTTCTCCTTTACTTTTGGAAAGGAGTATATTGAGTGTGGAAGTTGACTCGTATCACATTTCTTACTTGTAAAGCCACACATATTTTATACACTTTGTATGAAGAGTGAGCAAGCCATACATGTATACACCAAATTCTGCCTCTTTTCTTCCTTGCTCATAAGAGGAGCATAGAGTAACATTTGGGTGTAATACTGTAAAAATGGTGAAGTAGTTCAGCCCCCCCTGAAAAAAAACACAGGCCCTATCAGTTAACTCCCCCTTTCCAGGGAGAGCTTTATCTCATAATATACATAGACAGGTTGCAAACATGAAAATTGCCTTCAGGTCAGCATTTCTTACCCACAGATGCAAGCTCAGAGAACAGCTTTCTCCCATGTCTCCCTTCCTTTCCTGAAGCAGCTGCTTCTAAAACCCCTCCCTACAGCACCTGCATGAGCCTTAATTGCTATTAACTCTTCGTTTCCTAGGGGGCTGGGCAGGCACTTCGTGTATATTAAATGTAAAGAAAACTGATAACATTTAGCAAACATCACAATAGGGGCTTATTCCAATAGCTTACAAATTTCTTTAGCCCATGACTCTGCTGACCCAGGACTAGAACCCATGTTGCCCAAATACCAGTCCAGGACTTGGTCCACTAGGATAGGCTCCCTCCCTACTGCTAGAGGGCTCTTTCACACACTACAGACCTATAAGCCTGCCCTTTTAACTGTTCTTAAATCACTATTATCAGCCCAATTTTACAGTTTTATACACACAAGGCTGAATTATTATTATTAACAGCTACATAACAATGCTGAGGGGATCTAGTAGATGGCACTCTTTGCTCTGCCTCAACATTGAACCAACAGCCACCATAGCATTAGGACCATCATGTTGCTGGGGAGCAGGCTTTATTGAAGGAGACAATAAAACCATGGCATTCTTCATCCCAGCAAACTCAGTGAGCTGTCCAAATTCCCATGCAACCTAATTTCCTCCCTGAAGTTTCCCCTGGAAAAGTTATGTCTCATTTCCTGCCCCAAACTGGGTGTACAGTATTAAGCCATGTTTCATGTCAAAGGCGGCTGCATTTCCCTGGTGGATGAACTTACCCCTCTATGTAGTTTATACATAACTTTGCAAAGCAAATTGAGATTCTTTCCAAATGGAGGATGTTTTAAACATGTAATATTACATAAGGGCTCGGGTAGATGTCTTTTCTTTCTATTTCAAACGGTATGGGCAAAACACATTGCCATCAACGACAGTATTTTAAGAAAGAATTCCTCTGTTTTACAGTAAAGGACATCAATGGACATATATCTCATCCAAGTCTGAGCTCACACTGCAGTTTCACTATTTCAATGCAGTGCAGTTTCACTATTTCAATGGTGTTACTCTTGATTTTCACAGGGTTATGTGAGATCAGAATCTGAGCATGCACTGAAAGGCACAGACAAAAGCATAAGTGGAGCACTACCTATAGCTCTTGGTTATTAGCAGGCATTAGAGCTAACAGAATTGAGCATGACAGTCTAATGTGAAATTGAGTTTATTTTTCTTCTAGACTGACATGCTATGCCATGAAGAGCTACTCCACCCCGGTTGGCGGGGATAGGGTGCAGGTGGGTATACTCCAGGTTGTAGAAGTCCGGGTAATAGGAGGGGAGGACTCAGGGAGTCTCGCTCCATGCATATAATCTTCGGTGCATACACCCCCAGTCGTAGTAGGACTGGGCATAAAAGAAGAACGGACGGTGTCTCGCTCTGCCCGGGAAGGGTTTTGGTGTATGGACCCTCGGTGATATTGGACCAAGTAATACGGAGGGAGACTTAGCGTCTCTCCCTCCGGCCCAGGGTGGGTGAACTTTGTAAGCCCCGGTGCCGTTGTGAGCAATGTGAAATCTCAAGTAATTGAAAGATCTTAAGAGTTGTACTAACGGACTGTAACAACATGTTCAGGAAACAGAAGGGCGTAGCTGCGGACTCGGAGTCCCGCAGTCATGGGCGATGGCATCAACGATGGGTTCAAGGCTGGACATATGGGCATTAGGGAGCGTGGACACGGTAGTCCGGCTGCCCGGTTAGCTGCCATTACGGGAGGCAGGTGGTCCTAATGACTGGGTCGTGCGTGTGTATGAAAGTGGGCTAGGGCTTGGAGCATTAACGTTTTTTTTTCCTTGAGTGACGTGGAAGCATTCCCAGCACTCTGCTGTTATTTTATTATTTTATCAATAAAGCTTTAAAATTTACACTTGATGTGCCTCATCATCTCCTCCACAAAAAATAGATCCTGTGGCCCCAGCCTAATCAACTGTAGCCTCAGGCAGATTGGTAATGAAAATCTGTCACAATCCAGCCCCGTGGGACAGGAGCCACTTGTGTGGGGTGAATGTGGGTGGGTTCACTCTCTAACACGCCCCAACCCACACATACCATGAGGCCTCCTATCTGCGGTAGGCCAGGATCAGGATTGTAGTGCTCGGGAAGAGGGTGCTGCTGCAGGTGGTCGGTGCCCCATCAGCAGTTTAGTATAGTGCACCCATTGAATTGGGAGTCTACATCCACCGCAGTAGGAACATTAAAATCTGAGGAATGGCAGCTGTGCAAGTGAGAAGCCTGTCAGTCAAGTTTATTGATTCACTATGCCTGATCTCAATGTGACATCACTTCTTCAGTGTGAAGCGCCATTTAAGACAATCTGCTGGAGTATTTTTTTGAACGAAGGGAGGTTAGAAATGAATCATACTAGGAATTCTTAGCATTTTAAAATGCCAGGTTTCATTTTGGCTCCGTCCTATCTGTAGGCACTGATACTCAGTCAGAGACAGAAAGTTACTGCTCTTTTCAGCTCTGTATATGCTAGTAAAAAATAATTACTTTTGTGCAGGAAGAATTACAGTCAAGATTTTACATACAGAATTGTAAGTAGATGTTCTAATGCCATATTTTCCAAATGAACATGCAAGGAGAGCTTTCTATAGTGAGCATTTGTGCAGAGTTGCCACACTACGGTATCTGAAGTACAGCAGTCAACCCCACGCTTACAATAGAAAAAAAGGATGTTACCTCTGACACTACTGCACAATATTTGTGGGCAAATGTCAACTACTTAATGGCAACCACTATAGCAAAACACCAACTGTGTCTAGCTAAAAACAACGAATGCTGAGATTTAAGCTTGAACTATACAATATATTTATATCAGACCTTAAAGATACTTAATATGAGTCTTGAGCTAGAGTATTATGTACATTCATGACCCTGAAACTGTACTCATGAACATTCAGCTCAGGTTGTTTACACAGGTGGGAAGTCCTTCTTCCAAGCCAGCCTTCCTTGTTCCCAGCCCACCACCAGCTCTTCCATCTCAATTAGTCCTATCTTCTTCTCTACAAAGACAGTTGCGGTAGGAAGATATCTGGAGATTGTAGCTATAAGGGGGGCAATTTTGGATTTATTACTGTCACTGTACTTGGTTCTTGGCTAAGCTCCTGAACTTGAAATAAAAGGATGTTTGTTGTTGACTTCAATGAGCACAGTTAAGCACATGTTGAAATGTTTGCAGGATTGGGGCACATTTTTGTCATTATGAGTAAAGAAAATGGGCTTGTAACTGGTGTACATTCAAGGAAAGGTCAAGGGCTTACTAGAAGAAAAGTCCTATGTAGTAAATGAAAGTAAAGCTGAGTTGAGAAGTGGTCAAGTTTCCAATATTATTCATCTAATGTAAACTTTAAAACAAACTGGTCTTTTGATTGTCTATGTACTGAAGAAGGATTCAGAGATATCAGATACTACTAAAACAAGCGATGGTTTTTTCTGAATAAATAACCTTTAATGGCATTTAAGTGCTAGCTGCAGGATGGATTGGCCAGGCCCGCGCCACTTCCTGCAGCTCCCATTGGCTGGGAATGGTGAACCGCAGCCACTGGGAGCTGCGGATGGTCATGCAAATGTAAAGAAACGGTCTGGTGGCCCGCCAGCGGATTATCCTGATAGGCCATGTGCGCCCCCAGGGCCACTGGTTGCACACCACTGTTTTACATAGTCTCACGTGGTCACCTTTTCTAAAAGGGGCAACAACCAGTTTTACTTTAAAACCGTCTCCGTAAACCATTTTGCATACCTTCAGAAAATTTGAAGGGTTAACATCAGCGAATCTGGTATGTATAGTTCTGTGAAAGTTCTGTTTGTAACTCCTTATAAAGTCAGGTAATACATCAATGTAGCAAAAGGTATTATGGGCTATAAAATATCTCCACATCCTAATTTTTAAAGTTCTGTTAAATCACTCCACAACCCCTGCTTTGACTTCATTATTAGTAACAAAATGGTGAACGCCAAGACGCTTTAACAATCTGCTTAAAGGTTTGTTTAAAAATTCTTTCCCCTGATTGGTTTTTAATTTTTGAGGCACGTGATGTTTACTGAAAATAGCTTTAAAGGCCTGGAATACCTCATCACCCGTCTTGTCTTTTAGGCCTAAGGCCCAGGCATATTTGGATAGAATGTCTATCACTGTTAAGATGAACTTAAAACCACTGTTGTGTTTGGAGAACTGGTGCATATCTGCCAGATCTGCCTGCCATTGTGCATCCATATCTAAAACAATGGTCGTTTCTTTTAAAAAATATGCGAGCCGATTTGTGTAAAGTGTAAGCATCCTGGTCTGAAAGACAAGCTATTACCTGTCTTCTATTCAAAGTTTCACTATGCTTTTTGGCCACTTGAAAAAGAGGCTTCACCCCACCAAAGCTCCCAAATTCCCTGAGGGTATAATATATTTTCTTTAACAGAGCCATCTGCGTAGAAATGACTGTTACTTGTACTGTCTTTTACTAACTCGAGTATGGAGGGGACACATTCATATTGACAAATTTAAACAAGTTTATTAATCACCTGGTTTAACAGGGCTTTTACAGCTACCTGTGAAAATGGACGCCATGATCCCTACCATTAGGGAGTCTGAGCTGCTTCATTCTTTCATTTTGTCCTTTTCAAGATTTTCCTCTTGAGATCTGTGTCTCAGACACGAGCAAAAACGGTCAATGCATGATAGATTTACTCCCACAGGGCTACCAATGTGTAAGTTCTCAAAGGCCTCTAGAAAGGCATCATCGAGCTGTCGAGAGATTTTCAGAAAAGAAACAGTGTAAGCCCCCACCCCACCCCCACTCGTTTTTAGATTTATGCAACCCCAGGTCGGTTCCTAACTCCATTACACCCCATCCTCGACCTTCGTTCATTTACCTGAGCAACATCTTTTCCATTCACCTTGTCCACTGTAGAGGGGTGGTCACCCTGCTCCTGCCCTGAGGGGGTTAAAGCAGTCCTGGAGAGGGCTATGGTGGAGAAATACTAGGCTGATTGGGGAAAGCAGCCACAGGTGGGACCACGCCACAATCAGGCCACAGCTGGCCCTATAAGAGGGCTGAGGGCCAGAGACTGACAGACACACACTCTCTCTAGCTCCCTAGAGAGAGAAGGACCTGGATGCCTGGGAAGCTGAGGAGGGTACCTAAGGTGAAGCAGTGCTGGGGAAGGGCAGAGGGAGCTGGGGAGCTCCAGCCTAGCAAAGCCCCAGGCTACAGGCCGAGTTAAGGGCCCACAAAAGGGTACTAGGGCTGCAGAGGGGCAGGCAGCCCAGGAATAGGCAGAGGCAGCTGGTCCAACCCCCTTTGCCGATGATGAGTGGTTTACAGACTGCAGCCTGCCTCAGGGAGCGGGGGCTAGATGATGACTGGCAGTAGCCACTGAGGCAAGGTGGGTTTAGAGCGTTGGGGGTTCCCCAGGGAGAGGAGACCCATATTGGGGGTTACTGCTGGGGCAGAACCCCAGGGCAAAGGGCATCGGGTCTGGGAGGGACATGGGGAGCCAGCGGCAGGCAAGACACCGGCCTGCAGAGGGTGCTCCGGGCTGGAAGAGCTAATTCCCAGGACGACCAGCAGGAGGCGCCGCGCTGTTGAGTCGTCATCCCGCCACACCACCGGTGACTCCCATGACAGTGGTCACCTTCCTCCATACAGGTGGACAACGAGAGGCCATCACGTTTGTCAGGCTGCCTCACAAGTGCTTGGGTTCTAGCATATCCATCAACGCCTGGGCCAAAGGGCTCCCCATGGCCACTACCTCCTCCTCCTCAGCACTGTCGCTGACGCACCACTTCCTCCGTGGGTGGTCTAAGGCCCTCAGAGCTAAAACAAAGTCCGAAGTTCTCACGGGGGTGATGAAGGAGTCCATGTTTCCTCTCAGCATTTCCACAATTTCTAAAACATGTGTTCTTGGAATGAAATGGCCTCTTACACGTGGCACTGGGACAAGTGTTAAGTGTACCAATTCATGGATGGGTGAACTTCAAAGACGTATTTAAAGATACTATTGTATATCTAGATAATTCATTTGTTAGATTAGATGTTAATTGTATTTGTCTTCATCTACCTACATCCTGTTTAATGTATATTACTGTAACTCAATTAACCTGTTGCTGCTAAGTATATTCTTTTTCATGTCCTGTAACTCTGTAATTACTTTAACACTGTATGCAATTCTGCTTAATTAACATTATGTCAAAATGCCTGTATTTAAAGGTTTAGAAGTGAAGTGAAGTGAAGTGACTTGATGTGTAAAATCTAATGAAGAACTGTTCCTGGCCATCACATTGTGTTTACATTATCTCTAAATGACCCATCAACTGGCATTGAAACCTTAGAACTTTGAATGAGAAGGTTATTGACTTCAAAGCATGGGTCATTATGTGATAATAGATAATAGAAAATCCACAGACTTTGCTTTTGGTCAACAAAGCAAGACCCATGGGATGATGAAAATGCTTGCTAGATTGTTTTCATCTATAAAAAGGCACACTGGGGGCAATTCTGCCTCTCTGATTCATCTGAATGCTATTGGGGGCATTCCAGAAAACAGACAGAGGGCTCCAAAACATTTTTTTGGGAAGACCTGAGGAATTTATGAAAAGACTTTAAGAGGGTGGCCGACTACTACACCTCTGCGATCATTTGGACTATAAACTCTGATCCAACTGTAATGTATTTTATTTGCTTTAACCTTTTAATAACTCTCATTTCATTTTTAAGTTAATAAATCTTTAGTTTAGTTTACTAAAGAAATTGGCTACCCTGTGTCTTTAGTGTGAGATCGAGTCAAGATGCATCCAGTGACCTGGGGTGAGTGACTGATCCTTTGGGGTTGGAAGAACCTAATATATGTGATTTTTAGTTTTAATAACCTTTTATCACAAAGGCCTGTTTGCCTGGGTGGTAAAGAGAAGCTAGAGAGAGTAAGGGGATTGTCTGTGACTCCATGGCAAAACTAATATAGTGATCCAAGAGTACACTTTTGTTACTGGCTTGGTGAAATCTAATGATAGAATATACTACCAGTCTGGGGTGTCTGTTTCTGACAGTCTGACCTGAGTTTGGCACTTTTAGCTGTGAGCCACTCCAGGCACCGTGACACAAACACTGGTAGCTTTGCCTCATATTATTTAGATTGGATGCCACTATATCATTTTAAATTGGGGGGGGGGGGAAATTAAACCAATATATGTAAAGAAATAAAATAACTGTAAAAGTTTTTAGTGTAATCTGAGAGGAACATTTAACTCAAGACCAATTTTAATAACCAAAGTGGTTCAGTATCTAAACTGCACAGGTTCCTTTGGGATAAAAAACATTCTCTACATAGGAGCTATTATTATGGTGCTGCAGTAGATTGGTATACATATATTTCGCTCATTGAAATGGCCAAAAAAACATAGAGAGAAAACAAACTTTGAGCACTATTTGAATTTTTCATAGTACCCCAACTTCACTGAACTTGCAGTGTAATGGGAAAACTTAACAGTGACCTCTTGTGCTTTTATATCAGTTTATCAACAGCTGAGCACATCTCACAACATGCATTTGGGAAATTATTCTACCTGAACACTGCTGAGATCAATGTTAAGGCTTTGTGTTAGAGTGCATGTTTGATGAAGTCAGGGTGCATATTGCTTTTGAGTATCTGTGGGGGATGGAAGTGACAGACTTATGGAATGTTGGAGTATGTTATCAACAGTTGCAGACAATCTGAAGGTGGAAAAGAATGTACAAGGATTGCCACTTAACTTCCAATTTCCTTGCTTTTAAACTTTCGGGTAAATGAGCTGAGTCCTCACACAACCTTCACTGTCATTAGATGTAATTTTATGTTGCTAATTATTGTTTAAATGTATCAAAAGTAATGATTGTACATGCAATTTTATGTCCTCATTTACTTTTTTGCGAGGAGAGAACCTGCACATTTTGAGCACTACTTTAATCTAAGGCCCTGATCCTGTAACCAGTTCCACAGGAACAGGCTTCTGCGCCCATACAAGCACTGACTGCAGGATTGGAGCCATAGTTTGGCAAATAACTGAAGAATGCACTCTGCATAATCCTTCCCTGGGGACTGCATCTTGACCTGGTGGGGAGGCTTGTGTGCTCCAGTGACCCTATGAACTATGCTGGCAGGAGTTTTAACTCCTGCTAAGGGCACTTCAGCTGGACATGTCAAGGGATAGATGAAAAGCAGTCCTCTGATCCTCGAAATTGGGGGTTGAATGATAGACCAATAACCTATCCTCATAAAAAAAGTTAAGCTTTAGAAACACAGCATGATAGACAAGGATGGCAGAGCCTTGTTCATGCCCTAAGTGACATCTGACAGCACAGGAAAGATTCCGATTCAGACTTCATATAATAGAATTAAGGAGAAGATACATATGTTCTAGCAAGTGTAATATTCAGATGTTTATTTTTCTTGAAGAAATAAAGTTTCCAAAGACCAATGGAAAAAATAATTTATCGCAGTTCCTTTTACACAGAAGCATGAAACATTTATACATATATTTTTGTGCTAAGATAGATATACTATAGACAAACTTTCATTTTGTACACATAAGTAATTGCACTGTACTAACATATAATTGTATAAAGCAGATATTCAGAAAATATCATTGAGCTAAGAATGAACATATTATTCCAAGAGGAATGCCCTATATGTTGAAACTAATTTAATTATTCCTGACTTGTTGTCCAGAATATTATCATATTCTTCCAAGGCCTGAAACAAAATCACTTCTGAAAACTAAAGAGACCAAAACAAAAGGCTTTGCCTGACAACCTTGTCCCACCAGTGTGCCTTTCAGTGTCTATGGTCTATTGGAAAAGAACAAAAGCACTGTGAGTGGCACAAAATTGTCCAGCAATCTATTATGCACAAGTCAGTTGCAGTCAGTTAATATAAACCAATGAAAACTACCCAGCAAGAGAGCAGCATTTGGATAGAATTACATTTACACACAATTCAAATTGCAGTATCAGACAACCAACCCCCTCTTTTCAATATAAAAAATGTATATGTAATATATACAGGTGAAAATTGTACAATAACATCAAAAGAGCTGTTGTTTTCTCATCACTAATTAGCACAGTATGTCAAGTGTAATTCCCTGAAGGAACTGGAATACCGCATGACGACATACTGAAGGAAAATGGACAGCATTAATAGAATAGTTTTATAATGATGATGAAGACAAAGAGCACATGTGAAAAGCACCAGATTAAAAGGGTTAGTTATGGCACACACATTGCATAATGTTATTAGGTACTATCAGAACACAAGAAAGGTTACGTGATCCACAAAAAGGGCTTGGAATACACACACCCACAGCAAAAATACAATATCAAAAGCTGAGGCAAATACCAGCAAAAGAGTCTGGAGGAAAGCAGTGAATATGATACTTTCATGGTAGGGCGGATAAGCAAATGAGAAAAGCAAAGCGAAGTAATACCCACAAATCATCATTACTGCCAGACCAGTAAGTTGTTTGGGACACAGCATTGCACCCTATCCAGCGTCCTCTTCCTCTTCCCCCAGCTCAGTAAACATCTTGCTTTATTTCCTTGAGTGCATGTAAGGGAAGTTTGAGAAATAAGGGATTTTCTTTGAAACAGCAACGTGACATGCAGTGACAAAATAAGTTTGATACTTTTCATTGCGGCTTTATTATAAATAAAGAAGACAGTGCGTAGTAAAGCAGGAATATTGTTGTGCCAGGATCACAGGCTTTGGGTGCCTTATTAGTAGAATTATGACAATTCCACCTGTTAGGTGACAAGGTACCCTAATTTGTCCCTGACTGTCCAAGGCTCCTTGGAAGGCACAGGACTACCCCAGGCACAGAGTCCCTCCAGCCATTTATGCTGCAGCATGTGAAGTCAGAGAGATTGCTGTTGCAGGAAGGAATATGTTTGGGATAAGATTGGGGAACCAGCAGTGTGAGAAGTGAAGAGTCTCTGAAAATGGGAAACACGGGGTATGAGGCATCTGGAGGGACCTTAGCAATACTTACATCAGCTGCCTCCAACATGGTGGATGCTATATTAAGTAACCAATATTTTTATTCCCTATTCCCTTTATTTTGGCTGCAATTTTCACCATTTTTGGAATGCTGTAAACCATAAAAAGGTAAAAAAAACAAAAAAAAAACCCTGAGCTTTTCTACTAACTGGGCCGTCCTAGTTCTGTGTTTTTTAAAACAAACCTGCCTGTCAGGAGTGAAGTTGCAGCTGCTCTTTGTTCTAAAAATATGTAAACAAGGGCATCAGGAACTGCAAAACAAGAGATAGAGCCAGAGCTACTGTGGCCAATGCTCAGTTCAAACGCAGTCCTAAAATTGTTGAGTGCTTAAGTGGAGAACAGAAAAAGAACACAAAATGCAAGCAAATAGGGTGCTTGGAAAGCAGAGCCTCCTAGGAGGTAATTATGTTGCACTATGTTACTGGATGACACAGGTAAGAGGTCCTGAGCCTCTACAACTTCCATTGCTATCTATTGACACTGCAGAGGCTCAGGGCTTTTTAAGGTTTGGCATAAAATCTCTATCCATTTGCTGAAAACATTTACCTCTCCTGTTAATTATTGTGATCTAATTAGCAGAAGGTGATTTCATCACTGCCTTCTGGGATGAAGGGGACGGAAGTGGCATATTACCAACAATCAGAATCAAGAGATAATGGAGGTAAAAAAGAAGTTCACTGGTGTATTGGAGAGAACTAGCAGGAAGATGGTCCGGTTAATTTAAGAAATCTTTTTAATCTCTAACTGATTCTATGATTCACTCCTTGCAATATGAAGGAATGTTCTTACTGCATATGAGAGACAAAGTGGGTGAGATAATATCGTTTACTGGACCAATTTCTGTTGGTGAGAGAGGCATGCTTTTGAGCTTACACCAAGCTCTTCTTCTGTGATGGGAGGAGTCCTACTGTACAGGAATATTTTATTTGTGTGTGCATCTGAATTTAGGAAGGAGCTAAAACAAAGAGATCCCTGGCTTTTATCAGACAAGGAAATTATTCTATTGGTCCACCCAGGGCTGGCTCCAGGGCTTTTGCCGCCCCAAGCAGCGGGGGAAAAAAAAAAAGCCGCAATCGTGATCGGCGGTAGCTCCACTGTGCTGCTTTCTTCTTCGGCGGCAATTCGGCGGTAGGTCGTTCCCTCCAAGAGGGACCGAGGGACCCGCTGCCAAATTGCCACCAAAGAGCCTGACGTGCCGCCCCTTCCCCTTGGCGCCCTAAGAGGCAGAAGGCCTTTATGTAGCACATGGTCTGAGGCAAAGCTAGAAGAATTGCTTTATCCAGAACACAATTGAGCTTTCCTACTTCTGGGAGGAAAGGTAAAGGTCTATTCTCCACCGCACATCAGGGACTTATTCTTTTGGGGGAGGTCTCTGCTTAGGCCACATCTACAGAAACTGTTAGGTCAGCTATCCAGAAAGAGATTGAGTAGAACCAAAAAGCTTGTGTTGTTGTACTGTGATAAGGAGCGCTACAATGCTTTGTAAAACAAATAACTTAGTTATAACTCTTAACACTAGAGTGAAATAATCCTGTGTGTAACTCATACAATGGATAGCCCTATCAAAAAATTGCACAAGTCTTTTAGTTAAAATATACCAAATGGTATTCTAAAGGTACTGTGCTGTACTTTCTATAAGTGTTTTAGAAATAGCTAATGATTTGTGAAAGGGTAAATGAAAATGAGTCAGCAGAGCGACTCATTAATATGAACAATTTAAACAGTTGTCTATTGTTAATCATTTATCTTACAGTAGCATCTAGCCTTCTGAGCAAAAACCTGGGAACCAGCAACTCCTGAGTTCTAATGACATCTCCGACTTTGGCTATAAGCAAGTTGTGATGGAGTGGGACTGTTCTTAATGGTTCCTCTGAATACTGTGTGGGTGCCTCAGTTTCCCCTATGCATTTCTTAAGTCTCCAGTGTGCATAAATGGCCAACACTCTGTATCCTGGCAACAAATGGCTGGGGCCCTTCCCCCCTGCAAGGGACTAGCTAAAGGTAAACAAAGAGATCAGGTGACCTCCTGGCCTGGGAAAGAGACAAAGGCCAGAAAGGAGGGGCTGGAGGGGGTTTTCAGTTTGGGGCTGACTGGGGACAGGAAGTGAGTGCAGACAGGGTTGTCTGGCTCGCTGGGCCCCAGAATGGACCCGGCTGAGGGATCCCGTTCTCCCTACCTACAAGCTCTGTTTTAGACCATGTTCCTGTTATCTAATAAACCTCTGTTTTACTGGCTGGCTAAGAGTCACGTCTGACTGCGAAGTGGGGGTGCGTGCAGGACCCTCTGGCTTCCCCAGGACCCTGCCTGGGCGGACTCACTGTGGGAAGTGCACGGAGGGGCATATGTGGAATGCTCCAAGGTCAGACCCAGGAAGGTGAAGCCGTATGAGCTTCTTGCCCTGAAAACAGTCTGCTCCAAGGGAGAGGAGGCTCCCCAAAGTTCTGACTGGCTTTGTGGGGAGCAGTTCCAGAGCATTGCCCGGGAACTCTGTGACACAAGTTACTTGCAATCAAATTGTCAAAAGTTGCCATTAATCATGGGTTTCTCAATGTTTAGGAGTTCAATTTGAAACACCTTAGACTTGGTTTTCAGAAGTGCTGACCACCTGTAATTCCATCTGAAATCAATGGGAGGTGCAGGTACTTAGTGCTTTTGGAAATCAAGCCCCAGGTGTCTCTAGCTGGGTTCCTTTGCCTCAGTTTCCTCCTCTGTAAAAGAGTATTAACATGTTGCCTTTACCTACCTACCTCCTAAGGGGATTGAGAGAATGAATAAGTTAGTGTTAATAAAAAGCTTTTAAGATAATTGCTACATAATGAAAATACTAAATATTAGTAATACCAGAAGCAGCCTTGATATATGAACCCTTTTAAAATCTATTTTAAATACATGTCTAGGCTAAAGCAGATAGTACCTACCTGGCTGTGCATTCCTCTCTAATGTTACATTTAAAAATAACATGTCTTATTACTTATATTGCTTATAATGTAGGGAAAAGTGAAAAATGTTTTGATAAAACCTCTTTTACCTCTGACTATGGATCTCAAAGGGAAATGTCAGTCATATGAAACTATGGTATATTCTGCAATGGGTATAAAACACAACTAGGAAAGTATCATCAAAAGGTGACATACAGAATATTAATGAAAGGTTATGGAGTCTGTGCTAAAGACTACAGATAAGTTTTCTAGAGAAAATATAGACTGTTCCCTGAAGTATATTGCCCTGGAATAAGAAATATCAACATTTAGTAGGTACCATTAAAAAGTCAGCATTTGCTTGTTCAAATACTTGCAGTAAGAACTGTGGGTAAAATTTGCAAAAGTGACTATTTGGGCACTTGGGACTCTAAATGAGACTTGGGCTGCTAAGGCCCAGATTTTTAAAGGTATTTAGATGTTGCTCCTTAAGTCACTTCTGAAAATGGGATTCAGGCTCTGAAGTCACTTCAGTGCTTTTACAAAGTTCGACTCTGTATCTTCCTAAATTAAACATGCAAAAGCCTCTGTCCAGGCAGAACCCTGTGTCCACACAGGGCCCCACTGACTTCAATAGGGAGCCCACACAGAGGTAGTTGCTGGACTTGCATCTAAAAATAGGAGAGACTGCAGTATTTCACTCACTGCAGGCAGGCAAATGGAGAGTTTTCAAATGGCACTAACTATAGATGTCAGCTAAATAGAGATGTACTGTATATTACAAAGTCTAATATAATAGAGAAATCTGTAAGAACAGATAAATATTTAAACACTTGGCACTCCCTCAAGGACTTTTTAAAATACAAAAGTGTTTTTTTTTTAGAGAATGCATAAACAGCAAAGATAAATAATCAAGACTTTTAATCTGCTGTCAAGACAGTAAACACATTAATGGAACAACATTTTACAAAATGGTTCATTTCTTGTAGGGAACATTTAGTTTTGCAAGTGAAAATGGTTCTCAGTGGTTTAGATTAAACTTCTTGTATTTATGCCTTGTTTTAAAAAAGAATTACTCTTTGGTTAGTCATACCTCTGTCTCTGTACTCTTTCTGGACAAAAACCAAACTTGCATTGGTTCTTTTTTACCCTTCATGGAAACAGGGCCTCTGTGTTCTAGGTGGAATTGAGGATCTGAATTTTCTGGAGACATAAGACACCTGAAATTAAAAACAAACATTAGATTACCCCTCCACACACATACACATACAGAGAAAACATTAAACATGCTACATCTGAGGGCACATTAATTACATTGTCAGGCAATATTGTAGGCTGGGCTTAACATGAATAATTGGACATGGATGATAAATCGATCAGTAGTCTGGAAAAAGAATATTGGTATTAGCTAAGATAAGGGAAAACACCCAGGGAACCATTTACAATGGACAAGGTAACACTGGATAAGATAAGTCTGGAACATAAGATGAGGAAAAGAATAAATAATACATGGACAGTAAGTGTACAGAGCATTCTGTACAGGGGTTGGTTCCTACAAAGTAACCAAGCCAATCCCAAAACATGTAATGAAATGTATAGTGAATGCAATGAAATGTGTAAATGTATATGAAGGAAGAAGTTTGCTGAGTAACTTTGGATGTGTGGTACCCTCTATACCAACCCCCTACACTTGAGTCTGGTCAACTCAGTGTAGCTTTGCTTTATACCAAATAAAGGAACCTGAGTGACAAGCTTGGAGTGGATTGAATTCTTGGGTAACCTGAGTGGAAGATGTCTGAGGGGAACCCCAACAAATATCTTAAGGTGGTTATCATGTCTCACCACAAATTCCTGTGGCTGAATATAATTGTTTCCTTTGGAAATAGTGATTCACAGTAATGTGACTTGACACAACATTTCATGAAAATACATGTGCTGTAATATACTGAGTGGGATTGTCACTATCACCTCTAAAGTTACTTTAAAGGTACATTGATAAAGTTGTTTCTTTTGAAATTCTTATCAAGAAGGGGTTTTGCATCTCTCACCTGTAGGTGTACTCAGAAACATTGATTTTTCCTTTTTCTCCAGTGGTTTCTGTTCTGCTTGTTAGATTAACAGTGTTTCCAAAGAGACAGTAGCGCGGCATCCTTTGGCCTATGACACCTGTAACCACCTCCCCAGTGTGGATACCTATTGTTATCTTTAACAAGAAAAAGCAAGTTTGAATGTTTTATAGTTCAAGATCAATTTTACTAACTTGATGTTTCCAATGTGACAGACCCAGACCAGTGGGGTACAGGAGTCTGGTAGAGGGCAAATATACTGGTCACTGGATGAGTAGTTTTCTGTTCCCTGAGTGACCAGAGCAGGGGCTGCATTAGAGTAATCAGGAACCTGCTAGAACCAGTTAAGGCAGGCAGGATAATTAGGACACCTGGAGCCAATTAAGAAGAAGCTGCTAGAATCAATTAAGGCAGGCTAATCAGGGCACCTGGGTTTTAAAAGGAGCTCACTTCAGTTTGTGGTGCGAGTGTGAGGAGCTGGGAGCAAGAGGCGCAAGGAGCTGAGAGTGAGCTGCTGGAGGACTGAGGCGCACAAGCGTTATCAGACACGAGGAGGAAGGTCCTGTGGTGAGAATAAGGAAGGTGTTTGGAGGAGGCCATGGGGAAGTAGCCCAGGGAGTTGTAGCTGTCATGCAGCTGTTACAGGAGGCACTATAGACAGTCCACAGGGCCCTGGGCTGGAACCCGGAGTAGAGGGCGGGCCTGGGTTCCCCCCCAAACCTCCCAATTGACCTGGACTGTGGGTTCTTCCAGAGGGGAAGGTCTCTGGGCTGTTCCCCAACCCACATGGTGAATCTCTGAGGCAGGAAAATCCGCCAATAAGCGCAGGACCCACCAAGATAGAGGAGGAACTTTGTCACACCAACTAAATATATATAATATGCATTTTTTAAATGCTGGAGTTCATCTTTTATAAGACACCAGTCTTGATTCTTTATCGCCTTATACCATATGTAGTCATTTACTGCTGTGCAGACTGAGTCTAAAATACTATTCATTCAGAATGGTAGCATTCTACACCCACTTTGCACAGCTGTACATGACTACACAAAGTGCATGGCAGTGGAAAATCAGGCCCACTTTTTCAAAGCATAACGGCAGATTCGGCTGGAGAAGAATTATCTTGACACAGGATACTGATGACTGCAGGCTCTCTTCTGAGGCCCACTCCACAAATCCTGGAGCAGAAATGTGCTGGTGGTGGGGAATAGAGACTAAGGGCCACAGCGGAAGCTGTTAGGATGATTCTGTGTGGCACTGCCACCTGTAGGAACCCTCCAGGGTGTCGTTTCAACCTCTGTAGCAGCCCACAACTGGAAGGATACAAAGGTGGCTTCACATCACCATAGTCCCATGCCCAGGGTGTGAGTTTTGTGTTGCACCCCACAAAGGAAGAGCATAAGAATACACTCGTTGATTTTAATGAGTTGTCAGTGTAACTCAGAGCAGAATTTGGCTACTGTTCATGTTACCTAAGCCACCTGGAGACTTCAAACACAGAGGTTTACATATTAGGTGCACAGGACACAAGGTGACTTTTATATATATACATATATTCCTGTTTAAAAAAGGAACATAAGGCTTTTGAAGTTAAAACTTAGAGTAATGAGCAACTTTTAAGTCTAACATATGGCATACTGTCTTTATAAATGTTAGCTTCTAATCTGAACTGAGCACACAGATACATAACTCAAAAATCTCAGGTGTGAACACATCTGCAAGGGTGATAGAATGTCTTCCTTTTCCTTTCACCAAGTCCATTGCCTGAAATTAATGACTAACCCCATCTGATCACCAAGGTGCACAGCACATCTTGGATAGCACAGGGCAGTACTTATAATATTAATAATGTCTGAATTACACAGCTTTTTGGTAAAATCATCAGGCCAAATTCTCTATTACAGGAGCATATATCCAATAGAGCTTCTCCAGAGTGAGAGCCCACCTCTTGTTAAAATAGGTCTTCTGTGAAATTGTTTTATTTCTGCTGCATTCAGAATAATTTCTATTTTTGCTAATGAGCGGCATGATTCCACTCTTAGGAAAACTCGTGTAAATCATGAGTACTTCCAATGGAGCCTTGAAAAATGGCCTCTTTCTATAAATGATGATTGAATTATTCATAATTCATGCCTAAAGTAATCAAAAAATGGGTGGGAGTAATTATTTTAAAAACAAATAGTTTGGTTCCTGTTTTGATTAAATTAAGCAGTTATTGAATTAAGTGGAAGGCACCATCATACATTTTTCCATACAAATTATGAGGTACACTGACTCAGAATTAAGAACTTGTCCCTTTCCATGAAACCCTGTACATATACAAACTAATTTGGAACTGGGAAAATCTTGCAATTATTTCACTACATTTTTAACAAAGCCCAATTCATATACTGTAACAACTGGCTCCAAATTTATAATTCTACAAGAACATTGTAGCACTTAGAGGAGAGGAAAGTGATCAGGAACAGTGAGCATGGATTCACCAAGGGCAAGTCATGCCTGACTAACCTAATTGCCTTCTATGAGGAGATAACTGGGTCTGTGGATGAGGGGAAAGCAGTGGATCTGTTATTCCTTGACTTTAGCAAAGCTTTTGATACGGTCTCCCACAGTATTCTTGCCAGCAAGTTAAAGAAGTATGGGCTGGATGAATGGACTATAAGGTGGATAGAAAGCTGGCTAGATCGTCGGACTCAACGGGTATTGATCAACGGCTCCATGTCTAGTTGGCAGCCCATTTCAAGCGGACTGCCCCAAGGGTCAGTCCTGGGGCCGGTTTTGTTCAATAACTTCAATGATCTGGAGGATGGCGTGGACTGCACTCTCAGCAAGTTTTCAGATGACACTAAACTGGGAGGAGTGGTAGATACGCTGGAGGGTAGGGATAGGATACAGAGGGACCTAGACAAATTAGAGGATTGGGCCAAAAGAAACCTGATGAGGTTCAACAAGGACAAGTGCAGAGTCCTGTACTTAGGACGGAAGAATCCCATTCACTGTTACAGACTAGGGACCGAATGGCTAGGAAGCAGTTCTGCAGAAAAGGACCTAGGGGTTACAGTGGACAAGAAGCTGGATATGAGTCAACTGTGTGCCCTTGTTGCCAAGAAGGCTAATGGCATTTTGGGCTGTATAAGTAGGGGCATTGCCAGCAGATCGAGGGATGTGATCATTCCCCTCTATTCGACATTGGTGAGGCCTCATCTGGACTACTGTGTCCAGTTTTGGGCCCCACACTACAAGAAGGATGTAGAAAAATTGGAAAGAGTCCAGCAGAGGGCAACAAAAATGCTTAGGGGGCTGGAGCACATGACTTATGAGGAGAGGCTGAGGGAACTGGGATTGTTTAGTCTGCAGAAGAGAAGAATGAGGGGGGATTTTATAGCTGCTTTCAACTACCTGAAAGGGGGTTCCAAAGAGGATGGATCTAGACTGTTCTCAGTGGTACCTGATGACAGAACAAGGAGTAATGGTCTCAAGTTGCAGTGGGGGAGGTTTAGGTTGGATATTAGGAAAAACTTTTTCACTAGGAGGGTGGTGAAGCACTGGAATGGGTTACCTAGGGAGGTGGTGGAATCTCCTTCCTTAGAGGTTTTTAAGGTCAGGCTTGACAAAGCCCTGGCTGGGATGATTTAGTTGGGATTTGGTCCTGCTTTGAGCAGGGGGTTGGACTAGATGACCTCTTGAGGTCCCTTCCAACCCTGATATTCTATGAGCCAGCAGGATTTCTTACCTATGGAGGATCCCAACCATTTAATATATAATGATTTTATTCAGTGATAAAAAGGTCACAAGTGAATCATGGTACATCCACTTAAAGAACCCTACAAAGATAGTATTTGTTCAGTGGGGTTTTTGTGGCTCAGTTTCATACAGACATGATGCTTATTAGCAAAGAAGCTTCTCACTTTGAAGAATTGGCTAAGTCCTTTAAAAGACTTCTCAGTTATTGCAGAGCATCAAATCAGGCCTTCTCCACTTCTATACTCACAAATACAGTGAAACACCCAGGACCTAATAAGCTACTGGCAGAAGCAGGGGCAACTCCATTCATGTACATGAGAATGTGCCCGTTTATCCAGCAGTTATTTTTCTGAAAATGAGAGATTATTACAAGATGTCTAATTCTGTGTTAATTCAAAATGTAACTTCTAGGAGTCACAGTACTGCCATTCTCCACTTCAACAAATGCCTAAGGAAACATACATGGCTCTAGAATGAAAGATTTTCCCATGCCGGCTGGTGACTCTGAACCAGAATCAAAATGGGTTGTTGAGAGAACACTATCATTCTGTTCTCTGTGCTTCAAGCAAATACATATTGCACTCAGATGGGCAGTTGCAGCTTGCACTGAAATCAATGGCAGCCAAACATACATGGCTATGGGCAGGATTTGGTCCTTAAGATTGGTAAACACAGTAACTATGTTTTGGGGTTTGGGGGGGATAGACTATACATATCACACATTTCTGTTTCTTCATATCGCTGAAAAGATCGCTCATCTTCTAGCAATAATAAAACTTGTGAAGACTGGACTTTGAGTTTTATTGTATCTCAATGGTGGGTTTTTTAAAAATTCAACAGGTCTTTACTGAATCCTGGACAAATACTAACCTGTACAGGCTCTCCATCTACTTGAACCTGTCCTGCTATTTCCATCATATCCAATGCCAGGTGGCAGATAGATCGTGCATGATGAATGCATGGCTCTGGTAGACCACTCACTGTCATATACTTGTCTCCAACTGTCTCCACCTATCAAAACATATTTGGCAATTATACTTCAGAAAGCTAGAGCTACTGTGATGTTTCTTTCAAGAATGCTAGACACTTCAAATACTTTTCCCTTCATCTTTTTCCATATTCCTAACACATTCTTGGAGATTCATGTATACAACTTCTTAAAATTAGTTGGAGAGCTCACTACTGATTGATTAGCAGCTTATTCTACCTTTATTTACCAAAAAGTACTTATTTTAATGATTGCATGCATTTATTTCAATATGCAAAGTTCCAAATAAGAGTTCTTCACTCTGTATATTGTTAAAACTAGCAGTGGACGTGTTCTTTTCTTCACTGCAGACTAAATCCACACTAAAGTTGTAAAAACATGTAAAGTCAATGGACTGAACTGAGATTATATTTATTTTATGACACTACCTTATAGCAACACAGTAGCAATGCCCTAAAATCTCATGTTTACCTTATAAACGAACGGATTCCTTCGTGAATCAGTCAGAATATCAAATCTTGTGTAAAGGTCATTTAAAAGATTAACAATTTTCATGGCTCCCTCTCCAGAGGCATGTTTACTGCAGAATGCATTGAATCCAACTATGCCACTGAAGAGAATGGTCACATTATCATACCGCTTAGCTGGCACAGGTCGCTTGTGTCTTAGTTCATTTGCAACAGATGGTGGAAGGACAGAATACAGCAATCTAGACAGGTAAAATAAGTCAGGGATATGAGAGAGAGAGAGAAAAAATAAATGTATTATTTAAATATGACCCGGAGGGGTTATTATACATTAATGATTTCCAACAGTTAAGTGATGTACGAGGCTTATACTGGAGTCTATTCCTTAAACACCAGGCTCTCATATACATCAGTGTGGTTCATATGGTTAAAGCAATTACATTACAAACACACGTGCTAGTAGGTCAAAGCCACCACTTAACTACTAAGAAATATATTGATAATTCCTTTGACATAATCTGTTAAAGATACCTGGTACTACTTTTTTCTTATTCCTAAAGTATGTGGGTCAGATCCTCAGCTGGTGTAACTTGGTTTTGCTCCACTGATTTCAATGGATCTACACCAATTTACACAAGTGTAGTACCTCACCCTTAGGGTTTTTTACATTTTTTTCAACAAATCGAACAGTCCATATGACAAAAAGAAAACAGTGTATATTGTAAATCACAATGCAAATTAAAAACTAAATCATACACATAGGCCCATATTCTACCCTCATGTTCACCCCTTTTCAGCTTTTCATCTGCCACTGTACAGAACTCAAACTCAGCAATTTGCCAAAGCGGTAACAATTCAGGACTTAGCAAAAAAAATCTGATGGTAACTCAGAAAAAATGATACTACTTTGCAATCTAAAATTATGCATTTTAAAGTTCTGGCAGATCTCATTGGTTATACAGCCTGCAATAAACATTACAGGCTAAGAGAGACATGAAAGCTAAGAAGAAAGGAATAAACAGGATGAGAAAGATGAGGAAGAGAGATAAGAATAATAGATAGATGCATCTCCCCAAAGAATAATAGATGGAATTTTCTAAAATTACTTTATTTTAAATACATCAAAGTGTTCAGTCTCAATTACTGGAATTACTTAAACTGGTTTTACACATCCCTGATCTCCCTACACAATTCTAAACTCTCTAGCAGCTGATGGGTATAATTGTGGTACCTTCTGCATGTGTGGGAAAAGGGAGGGAAAGAGTGTGCAAGGAGTTTTTCCTCCCTTTATGCAATGTCACACAAGAAATCATGTGTCTTGGTCCTTGTCATCACCAAGTACAAGGAATGAGGTAGAGTTCTGGTGTCAGGGACAGCAAATTCAAGAGATTTCACTGGAGCTACTTACATGAGCAAGGGCTACTTTCATAAGTAAAGGTTGGATGGCTGAGTCCTATTTCTATGCTAAGATTCAAACTTCTGTCATTTTTGCTGTAAGTCTGTTCTGAAAACCATGGGCAGAATTGTTTTGCCATCTGATGGTACTAACATCTATCAGGCTTAAGTGAGTTTACAAGTAAGCAAAGGTGGCAGGATTGGACCCAAAATCCCTACTGAAGAGTATATGCTTTTCTAGGTTTTGGTGAGGAAGGGAATTATTTATAAATACACATTAGCAGCAACAGAAAAATCACCTCTGAGCATGTCCAAAATGCATCCACTTAAATATTATTAAAGCCTTTTGTGATATCACTGTACGTTTTCTCTCATTACATTTTTGAGTATTGGGGCTGATGCTCTCAGACTGCTGCTCAGAGAGATCCCACTCCTGCAATCAGCCCTGTGCAGGTGGCCTCCTCTTCCTGCATGAAGTCCCACTAGCCACAATGGGACACTGTGTGAGGATGGGGGGTTGCCCATATAGATCGGATCGCAGGATCCGAGCCAAGTTTGGGTCAGGGAGATTTTAAAAGCCTCACAAACTCAAATCGCATAAGCCTCCACAAAACTGTATTGATACTTTAGAGAGGAAACAATCCCTGGCATGAAGAAAATTTTGAAGTTTTTAACGGATTCCACAATATACTGGAAATTTTAAACTTTCATTTAAAAAAAGGTGATCTTATACTGATGTGCTGCAGCCCCTGCTAACCAAGTCTTGTAGAAAAATGTCTCCAGCTAAAGAAGAGAAGCAGCAAAGGTAGGAACATACCACTCTCACACTCTATTCACCTCAATGAGGTGTGAAATTCAAAGCCTAACTGAGACAATTTAAATGCTAACATTTTAAAAGAGATACATGTTTTCTTTGTTAAAAAAAAAAAAAAGACTCAAATTGCATGCAAAAATGGTTCAGACAAAGTTAAAAATTAGAAATGCAAAAGCTACACTTCTAACAGCAGAAGTTGTGCATTACACAAATACAGCATTTTCAATCCCTAGTTTCCTATTTTAATGTGCACCTTGAAACTATTATTGCTATGTATGTCTTTAATCTAATATTGTATACGGCTGCCAAAAAACATAGAATTTGCAACATGTCTCAATGAATACTGTCACCGGAATCCTAACTTTTAGATTTTCTGATTTTTTTTGTGCAACCTTTCTGTTGCATTAAATATAGTTATGGACTATTTTCTGGCATGTGTTAGAGCAATAATTGATGCTGCCTTTCCTATTAGGTGCCAAACAGGTTACTGTTCACTGATGGTAAAAGTGTTTCTACAAGTCAAACAAACATAAATAAAAAGTAGGGTTTTTTTAAGCTTCCTTTGTTTTTCAGTTCCTCAACTCATCATTTCCTTGCCACTCATTTACAGTGACAGCCACCACTCTACAGGATAAGCAATAGGACAACAGACTTGACGGCAGGACATTGTCAACATCCCTATTAGGTACTGACAGACCTGGAGAAACTTTGCTACTACAACACTGGTGAGTATTTTTCAAATAGGACATTTGACTGCTAGTCAAATCCTGCTTGTCTCAGAGCCAGTTACTTAATTTACCAGTAACTAGTCTTCTCTCTGAGTCCTGTCTAGAGATCATTATGTAATAGTAATAATTTGCATGTTCAATGTATTGTGCACTAGTTCTACTCTCACAAGGCATAGAAAAGCCAATTCATAGCATCATACCATAGCAGGACTTTAAATAGTCTCTTATTTTTGGCTGCCTATAGACTGTAATACAATTTTCAAATAAGAAAATCAAATTCCTTGTAGTCTGATTGTGTTTTCTGTCATTTTCAAATTTAAATTTTCATAATTAAATGTTACATATGGTAGATCAAGAATTACTTAATATTTTATTATTTCTCTCAATGTTATTTCAAATGGCCTGACCCCTATGAATTATCTTCTTTATTTACAGGGCACACAGTAAATTATAGAATGATTTCTGCATCATTGGCACTTTGTCACTAGCTCTGCCTAACGCAGCCTCAGTAAGATGTTTTCCTGGAACACTGCTCTCTTAGGTCATTTCTAAAGCTATGGGGACTGTTGGTTCACTTTAGTTTTTAGCTCTTTACAGCAAAGAAGGGAAGGAATCCTTCAGTTTTCTATGCATGTAGTATTCTATATTGCAGCTAATGTTTGAGAACCTTCAGACTATACAACATTATAAAGACAATAAAGTTTGTGCTTTCTTGGCTCCACAATTACCAGCCATTTTTGTTCCAGTTTAAAACTGGGAATTAATTCTTACGTGTCTGTCTTTTTCTTCTCATCTTCCAGTGCTCTTAGTGTGTGCTGAAGTCTGTCTGTGAGGATCTCCAGTTCTTGAGTCAGCTTGTATTCCTCTCTGAACTGCTCTCCCAAAAGGACTAGGTCACGGGTAGCATCATGCAATGGAATGTCACTCAGATATAACCCTCTTCTAGTTAAATCATCCAAGTTCATCACACTGTTATATAGAGAAATGTATTTCATTATAAAATGAAATGCACATTAAAGTAAACTCGCCTAAGGGATCCTTTAAAATATTGATTAGTAGCAGGGGTTGGGGTTAAATGGGTAAATAGTGAGGTAATACTTTTAATTAAACGATTGGGAGTACGGTAAAACAAGTAGCTTCCATCAACTATCTTGTAATTGTACACATTAATGCATGTCTTTATTGTACAGGTGCATACAGAGCCCTGATTGATGCATTTTATAAATGTCTAAAATAACCCCCCCACACACAAATAATAGCAATGCTATTATAATCTACTGGTCAGTGTGTGCTACCAGTCTCCCACCTGTGCCTGCTCCACAAAGGATATGAATGTGTTATCTCACTGCTACAAGACTGATCCTTTAGCAAAACTATAAAGGTTTATGCTTTTAGCACTGAAAGTCCTCAGTTCAATCCCTCGTCACAATCAAGATGACAGTTGTCATGCTATGATGTGAGTCCAATACATAATTTATTTTCCAAATTAATTTTCCAGCTGATTCTTAAATAACACTGCATCTCACTGTGAAAATTGCATTGAAACTACTATTCGAGCGTGTTGCCAGATGAGAAACTGATTCCTAGTTCTTAGGGTTATGAAATTCATAAACCAAATGTCATGACTTATTAAAAACCACTCAGTTAATGAGGTGTTCTGCTTAGAAAAAGGTGGGATAATATGTCCCAATGTTTGTAATAAATGATTTTATGAATGCACCACATTCTGTTCTCTACATGCAATTCCCTTATATCACTGGCCTTTCACCACTATAACTTAGAACAGAATCTGGTCCAGTGAGGTTCTGTAATCATACACGCATTTAGAGACACTCTTGCAATTTGGTGGCTATTCCGCATTGTCAAATAGAGTACTTTTATTGCTTAAAATACCTTGGAGAACAAAGAAAGAGAATACTGTCTGCTTCAGGTAAGTAGATCATTTGACCTTTGAGGCGTAAGCAGCTGATTTCTGTGCCAGTTAGTTCATCTTCACATTCCAACTTTTCTACATCCAACAATCCTTCCTTGTAATGAAAAAGTGATAATAATTAAATAACAATAATGATTCCTGTGTTACTTCACCAGGCACATGTGCATGTGCACATGCAAACAGACACACGTAAACCTTCACTAGAGGAAAGATCAGGATGTCTGGAATCTATACATGAAGCATAGACTACACTGAAGACCAAATGAACTGGTTTCTTGAACATGTCAAACTATAGTATTTTTAACTTTTCTAAGGTTTCCTATCTCCATTACGTTAGTGTCTTTCTTTGCCTACACAACCACTACTTCCCAGTTTCTTCTGATTTCTTCAAAACAGTTTGATATTTAGCTTGCGCTGACTTTCTTTTGTCTGCATTATGTTTTTGTTAATTGCCTCATGTTGACACTGAGACTGCGTGCATGCACTTTGCTGGTTTTGTCCTCCTTTTCCTCTGTTAGATGTCATTTCTCAAACTGAGGGTCTGATCCTGTCAGTGCATATGCAAGACATCTCCTTCAATCTTCTGGGAAATTACTTTGAGTAAATAAGCAAGTTACCTGGTGTAGCAGTTGCTACTTCATGTGCTGCACTCATTTACATGAGTTTGCCTGGCTCTTTTGCTCGTCTATAGAAGAGGAAGCGGGAACATGTTGCGGTTGAAGAGTGTGTGTGTGTGTGTGGAAGGGCCCAAGCAGTGATATGCTACATGCTGGACTCCCAAACTATTATGTAGTTGCTTCTCCCCCAAAACCAGGAGCAACTGCTGTTATGCAGGTTTCAGAGTGGTAGCCGTGTTAGTCTGTATCAGCAAAAACAATGAGGAGTCCTTGTGGCACCTTAGAGACTAACAAATTTATTTAGGCATAAGCATTTCAAACAGTAGACTGACAAAAACAGACTCCAATGTGAAACTTCAGAACTAGAATTAATTTGCAAACTGGACACCATCAAATTAGGCCTGAATAAAGACTGGGAGTGGTTGGGTCATTACAAAACCTAAACCTAATTTCCCCCATACTAATTTCCCCCTACTATTACTAACACCTTCTTGTCTACTGTTTGAAATGTGCCACTCTCATTACCACTACAAAATTTATTTTTCCTCCCTTGGTATTCTACTGTTAATTGAATCGTCTCGTTAGACTGACCTCACACTTGCTAAGGCAACTCCCATCTTTTCATGTATTCATACCTGCTCCTGTATTTTCCACTTCATGCATCTGATGAAGTGGGTTCTAGCCCACGAAAGCTTATGCCCAAATAAATTTGTTAGTCTCTAAGGTGCCACAAGGACTCCTTGTTGTTTTTGTTGTTATACAGTAACTCCTAGTGGAAGGCTGCAGTTCTATAATGTCATTTATTGTACAGGATCATTGTTTGTAAAGAAGGCATCATAGGTGCAAAAGTATGCACCTCCCTGTATCTGAATCTATAGCCCATCCTAATAACCACATATGAATTCATGCATCTGGCTTTTTCTTGGCCCAAGACACAGAATGGGTTCAGGGCTTACTACTGTGCAAAAGATTTTTGCTGAGAGCCTCTGAATTTTCTCTTATCTTTGTAAAATGTACTTACTTATTCAAAAGCCAGAGGAACGTTATTTGGTTACCTTGCTCCTCAATACAAAGACAGTGTTGATATGTGAGAGGATCCCATGGAAGCTAATATCAATATGAGGTCGAACCAAGGAAAAAACTGACAATAGATTGCAGTTTCCTGGCTGAAGCTAAAACATAAACAAGACAAACAGAAGCTCATTTTCTAAGGAAATAAAGGATTTTTCTACAACCAGAAAATATTCACATGGTGATTGTATTTCTTTCACTTCAGATACAATGCAAGGTGGAAGAGAATAGAGACATAGAGAATGCAGATGTACATTCTTTATATAAAATATGAGACTAAACTATGGTTTTCAAGTCATGGCTGTGGTACCTATGTATTTTAAAGTGCAATTCTATTCTGGAAAGTGACTCTGCAAAAATAGCACTGCACCATATCGTATTTGGGGTCTCTCAACATTCCTTCACTTTACAAGTAAAAAAGCTGTTTTTTCTAACTGCCCTCCCTACAAACTCACCTTAGGGTCAAAAAGTCTAGTTGTGTTCTCTCACCTATTATCTCCTGTAATAAAGATTCTGCTGGCCATATTCAGTAGGTCACTAGTTACATGTGTTCAGTGAACCACCTTGAACTCATCTGAAAAGCCACTGCCCTCTCTTCTTTCCAATTCCTCCTCAAGAGCCATTTCTAGGAAATCTCCAAATCACAATGGTGAGGTAAAAGGTCAGTAAAATTAACTATATTGTAAAAATATATAAATAATTCAGAACCAGCAAAATATGCACAGTGCCTATGTCACTGCATGATCTGATTAACACTATCCCCATAAGACCTCTCCCCCTTCCCTTAGATTGTTTACTACACTCCCTAGCTCCATCTTGTCTTAAATTAGATTGTCCGTTTTTCAGGGAAGGGACCACATTATCCTATGAGTTTACACAGTACATAGTATAACAGGGCCCCCAATCCTAAGTGAGAACAACTGTGTTCAGTGGGGTTTCACAGGCATATACTGAGGTCAGAAATCGGCCCTTAAAAATTGGTAATTAGAACTTAGTTAACACTGATGTTGCTGATGTAAAAGAGCATTCAGCACCCCATCATACTGCAGCGATGTTAGCTCTACAATGTTAATAAGCCTGAAAAATAATAAAATATTTTTTGTTGTCAAAGTAAGACCCCCTGAATACATGGAGGCCAGAGGTGTTCCAGAAGAAGGTGCTATTTTTACATAGTCCATTTTCAAAGTACAACTGCATTTTAAGGTGAGAATTAAACACTGCACTGTAATGTAGAGAGACAATTGCAAATCTATTTAATGTCTTCACAATTAACCCTTGCAGAATATATCATATCACAATATACCATAAATAAATAAGAAATTATAACAGCACTTGAGTGTTATTAAAATAATATCTAAAACACTTGTTGCAGCTGTTCACATAAGACAATAGTCTGACCTGCGGAAGGACTCTGTATATAGCATTGCCACATTGCGTTACCACCAGATCTCTGTCAAATATTATATGGAAAGGAAAAGCCTTGCAGAAAGTGTAAGGACTGATGCGGGACTCTTGGGTCCCGTTCTCTTCAAATCTGTCAAGGTCTTCATAAAAGTCCTCTTCCTTAGACTCTTTCTCTTCAATTAAAAATTGAGTGTGGTCACACTCTTCATTTCTCTGTTGAATAACCTGGACAAAAGAAGAGAGAGACTGCATGTAGCAATAACCTCTATCACATGTTAAAATTGGAATTCTATTGCAAAGACAAGAACACATTTAGAGAAAATAGATACATAAATATCAAAATAATGAGTTCCAGTTCTTGCAAAAATACAGTATTCCCATAGAAATCTCCAGTTTTAAAAAGTCTCTACAAATCAAGGGAGGAAAAGCATTTCTTTATTCAAGCACAGTTGCTCTTGGCACTAATTGAAGACCACTCAAATATGAACTATAAATTCTAAATTAAATGGATATGTTTACACCATCTCCAGATCCTGGAAATATGGAGCTACATTCAGCCTTGGATTATGCTTGGTTCTGCTGGTATAGCCCAGAACACAGGACCTCTTGTGAGGGAAAGTGCCCCTGGAAGCTTTTGCATTGCCCAAGCCACCTGCATCTTTATTTCTATGGGGAGCCTGCACCTGGTCAATGGATCCCCAAAAGTAGGCAGTGCTGGCTGGGAGAGACCATGGCATGGCTAGTCTAAGGATGGGCTCATGCAGCACTTGGCTTCAGGAGACTTCATTCCTGGGGCTCTTATACAGTATGAAACTGCCGTACCCTGGTGAACTTCCAAGAAAAAGCAGCAATGCAACCAGCCACCTCCCCTCCCCGAGGGTGAAAGAATTCCTTCTTGTTGGAGCAGCCCCTGCTAGCTCAAGGAGGGGCAATTAGCACCTACTTGCACCAGTGAAGGTGGATCAAGTCTATAATGTCTGCAGAACATAAATACAATAGTAAATAGCTGGCTTATAACAAAGAAATAATTCCTCATTACTCCTCACTTTGTAGAAATAAACTAAAGAAAAGCACAAGGCTATTCCCATTTGTAACTCAATATCTGTTACTAAAGAGTGAGGCTTTAGCAAACCAAAGTATACACAAGTGTGAGCGTTTAACAAACTATACACTGTTTTCTTTTTTAACAAATTGTTATGACGTGTTAGAATGTGTTTATTGATGCAGACACAGAAGTGAAATGAGGACAGACAGATGCATGGAATTAAGCGGCCGGCCACAACTTTTATTAAACTATAACATAGGGAAGGGGCGCTTCCTGCCCATCATCCATACTCTTTAATACTAGACATTTAACTGGTTCCAGTGCAGAAGTTACAGGGCTCCTTACCATACAACCCATAACAGAGGGTAGCTCTCCCTAGCTTACCCTTGGGACTCAGCTCTCTCTGAGTCCTAGTATTCTCTCCCCACTGAGGGCCACAGAAGGTGCAGCAGGGTGGGGACTTCAGCTTGGGAAAGCCACAAGGTCTCACCCTATCCCATGATCGCTAGGCCCATTGCCAAGTCTTTTACCTCTGGGAACTGTACATTCTCCTAACTGCACTGGAAATGTGGCCACAAGTTGCAACGAATAAATAACTCCTTCCCAGTACCTCAGGTAGGTACTATGTGCATTCCTATTTAACCTACTGTGGCTTGAAGGTGCGGCAAGGAAGGCAAAAAAAACCCCAAACAAACAAACAAAAATCCTTCCCTGGTCCTCTACCAATTGGCCCATGGGAGAAAAATTCCTTCATGACCCCCAAACAGGCGATTGGCTATACCAGGGGTCGGCAACCTCTGGCACTTGGCTCGCCAGGGTAAGCACCCTGGCGGGCCGGGACAGTTTGTTTACCTGCCGCGTCCACAGGTTTGGCCGATCGCGGCTCCCACTGGCCGCGGTTCGCCGCTCCGGGCCAATGGGGGCGGCGGGAAGCCACGGCCAGCACATCCTCGGCCCGCGCCGCTTCCCGCCGCCCCAGTGGGAGCCGCGATCGGCCGCACGCGTCAGGTAAACAAACTGGTCTGGCCCGCCAGGGTGCTTACCCTGGTGAGCCGCGTGCCAGAGGTTGCCGACCCCTGGGCTATACCCACAGCATCTGTCAGGCTGGATTCCCATTCTTAGTTCTGGTGAATTGAGTTCGACTGCTGGAACTGAGTTAAAAGAGGTTTCACATGGCTTCCACACTGGGTTAAATCCTGGGAGATGGGGAATGCTGTCCAATCAGCACCTCTCTCCGACACCTCTCTTTGCCCAATCAGCTGGCCTAGAGACTCCTGGGGTGAGACGCACATACTGCCCCTTAGTGAGTGTCTCCCTCCTCTGTTGCTGGGACTGTCCCCCTTCACTGCCAAGCCCATCAAGCTCCCCACCCGTTGTGGCAGGGGAGTGGCATTTTTCACACATCCAGATTGCTCCATTGATTATTAAGACTAGTCTTTAACTTTTGCATGTCTGCTCAGAGCTGGGCAAATATCTGGTGTGTTACTGATCACAACAAAGGGAAAAAATAAGGCAATCTTCTATCTGTTTCAATGGGCATGACTGTGTGCAAACTAAGGACCCTGAATTTGCAATCATTACTCATGAAAGCAATAAGGGTTACAGGATCAGGCCCTATAGTTAAAACTAAAAGCATCTTCTCCAAACCACAGCTGTCAATGTGTAATATTTAAAAACCAGCATCATTTCATATGTTCTATTCAGAGGCGTAGCGAGCGCCCTCCGTACCCTCCGACCGGAGGGGGCCCCGCAAGGAAGGGGGCCCCTAAAAGTGGCAAAATAAATACCGCATTCCAGTTTCTGCATTGTAAGGGGCCCCGCCCGGACATATGTTCGGAGGGGGCCACCGTTCGGAGGGGGCCACGTTCTTTGTTGCTAAGGCCCTGGTTCTATTGGTTTAATCTCATATTAATATCTTGAACATATCATTTTATTTTACTCTAACAATCCTACTCAAAGTTCCTTGAAATAATGAAATTAATAGGGCTAATTTTGTTTACTAGGAAAGCCATATATCATGGTATAATTAAAGTTGATGCATAATGAAATATCATACTTTATCAAGTGTGGACAAATTTATCTCTTGCCAAACCTAATCAGATTTAATGGGTAGAACACAATAATTCTAGTTAGGCAGTATTGTTTAGCAGCAACATATTGGAACATATTAGGCTCAATTCTGTCCTCACTTCAGGCCTAATCCAAGGTTTATTGACATCATTGAGACTTTCCGTAGACTTCAGTGAACTCTGTTTCAGGCCCTGATACCCTGAGGAATCCTATAGATTTCAATGGGGTGTAAATCAGGGCAGAGAAGGCATTCCTATTCAAGTGTTCAGAAAATCCAGTTAACCATCCAAAAACATGGATTCAAGAATGTCTTGAATATCCTTTTTTTTTTTTTTTATTCCAGACCAAAAGTCTCACAACAGACAAGATCAAAACACAGAGGTGGGAAGATATATGCTAGAGTTGTTCTAAAACGTTTCCAAAAAATATATTGGCACAAATTATTATGCACAAAGAAATGTAATCACTAAAATATGTGGATATTAAGAGGTCTTTTTCGGTCTGTGAATGGTCATAACTCATGTGTTAGCAGTAATATGCACACAGGGAGGGATGTTACCAAAATTTGGTTCCCATTTTTGCGAGGGGAAACAATATAACAATACTTTGTGCTTCTATGGCATCGGGAGGTCGGGATCTCAAAATGCTTTACAGACATCAAATAATTAAGCTCCAAAATATCTTTGAAAGCACTGATATAATTACAGTCTCCATTTTACACAGAGGAAAGCTGAGTGTCACAGTGACCGAGTGTGGCAGTCCTTTGGACTCCCAGTCTTGTGCATTAAACACAGGCCCATCCTTCCTCTTTGCAGTCCAGTAAAATATGCTATTAACTCCCCTTGGTTTCCTAAAGCCTGATGCTGTTCTCTATGTGCATTATCAAAGTGGAACTCCAGCTCCACAGTGGAAGGTGTTGCAGCGAGTAGTCGCAGTTGGAGAGCCAAGAGTATATATGTGGGGTCGGAAATTACTTGTGGACACATGAAGGAAAAAAAAAATCTGTGGGTTTGTCCACGCACCAGTGTGGCTTAGACCTGTATTTCTTGTGAATACAAAGCTTAAGTGACCCCCATCCCTTCAACTTCCAAGAGACCATTACCCTATATCTGAGAGAACGAATGAGGCTGTAGTCATACTGTAGTTAGTTAATACTGGTGGTTCTGAAGGGAAGGGAGGATCTCTCTCTCTCTCTCTCTCTCTCGCCAATAAAATGTTTTGTTTTGTTTTTTGTCGATAGGGACAACTGGGCCTCTAGAATTTAACAGATTAACCTCTTCCAAAATCTATGGATGTATCACCATTATTAAACCAGGCCTTCCAGATTATCATTTCCATCAGTGACTTTTGTGGGATTAAAGACCAGAGTTTGGATCCCACTTCTAAGAAATCTCATTTACCATAACTGGAAAAAAATGTACAGCTTGGATTAAAAGCTTTTCCATTTGAAAAAAAAAGTTTTAGAAATTATTTTAAAAATCTCATATTCTAAGGAAATTTCCATGTCAAACATTATATCTTCCAACTCCATTAATATCACCTCACGATAGGTTTCAGAGTAACAGCCGTGTTAGTCTGTATCCGCAAAAAGAACAGGAGTACTTGCGGTCTTGATAGTACTGTACTTGATAGTCTCCCTAGTTCTCTGCTGTCATGCTGAACCTCTTTACAAGTTCTCATCTTTTCTTATTGATAACAAGAGAGCCACAGAAAACTAATCAACCAATAAAGGTTAGGGTTCCACATAAAAAAACAACCATAAAATACTAGCAATTGGCAATCTATTTTTAGCTTTTCACACTAAACATCTCAATGAAGCAATTTCACCATCCACCCCAGTCTCTGCATCAGCATAGGAATTAAAGAGTGTGGGTGAGAGCAAATGCTAACTTCCAAAGTCCTATCATATAGAAGGAGGTGCCAGAACTACTATATATCTCATATATCACAAACCATCTAGCCAGGGTGAGATGTGACCCTACACAGACACAGCAAGCTGGCAGGGGACTGGACTCGATGACCTCTCGAGGTCCCTTCCAGTCCTAGAATCTATGAATCTATGAATCTATGAAAGGCAGCCTGCTATTGTATGTGAGTGCTGTGCTACTCTCCTAACCTTTACAGAATGCAAATATATCAACAGCAGCACAAAGATGCAGTCAGAAACACAATGCAGAATACGGGCTTTGATGTGAGCACTTAACAGGCAGCACCGTGAAAGGCAACTGCAACTCTTCTAATAATTCCAATACAGAAAACATGTATGGAAAGAGGGAACAACTCCATCATTGAATACATAAGAAATGTGAGAAACAAACAAGGTAATTAAATGCCTGAGCCAAAGCCCACTGAAGTCACCAAGAGTCTTTCCTCTAATTTCAATGCACTCTGGACCACATTCTAGATGAGAGTGTACTCAGCTGCCTGTTAAAACTGGTGACCAGGTTAGGAATTATGAAACCCCCCTATAGAATTTAATAGAAAATTATATCCTTTATGTTGATTTTAAACCATCCTAAAGAATTTAATGAAATATTATATTACCACAACAGAATTCTATAGGATGATGCAAAACACATAGAAGGGATCATATTCTCTGTTAAATTGTACAAGTATTTATAGTAATTTCTATACAACTCTATTGATTTCATACCAGTTAAATTCTATTAACCTTTTCTGCGAGTACCATGACCTCTTACATGTGTGCCCGTTTAAAATTAAATTTCTGGGTATTTAAACATTCATGTAAATTCTCCATTCAGTTTCACCCAGGTAAATTTAGGCAAAACAAACTGGGCCAAATCTTCTTTCCAAAGAAGATGCTGTCTAAACTTGGTAAATGAAAGAGCAGCATCAGCAGTGACAAAGCCAGGAGTCAAGTTTAATTCTTCTTGTTTCCCTGTGTGGTCTTAATTGGTGAGTGACATCAACCTGACATGTATAAGAGCTCAATCACTATGGTAACTGCAGTTAAAATCAAGACAAATCACTCTTCAGGTTTCAAAGAAAATATCTAGCTGGTTCTCCCTCCTGAGCTTTGCAACAAAATGTATCTTCAGAATATGTCCCTGCTTAGCTAAATGAAAAGTCACGTTCAAGTTTCCACTTATACTGGGCAGATTTTCACCGTTGAGCTTTACTTGATAACTATACATTCTCTTTTCAATGGATCAGTGAGGGTATTGCTGTCATTTTCCCATTCTGTCACCCCTTATGCTGTATAGGCTTTCCCCTATAGACTTCAGTTAGATTTTTTCTTGAGTAAGGACTGTATAAGAATTCAATAGGGGCTTCATTATTGCGCCTGATGTTTCTGGTGTTCTCGGGTATTTGCCATTCATTTGCAAGGACAAGACTGAAACCCAAAGTCTGTTTAGCCCAGCAGATGAAGGGTTTGCCTTATATTTCAATAGTATTACATTCATGCTTAAACAAATCTGTTGGTTGAAAGAATAAAATATAATGCATAGTATTCAGTCTGTTTTTCCATGAGATTTTCCATGCAGAGAGTTCTGCTTATATCAGAAGCTTATCCAGGTCACACACACATTAACAGTTTCTATGAGATCCATAGCAAACTTTAGGTGATCTTCAATATAAATGTTTTTGTTTGACTAAGTGATTAGATTCTGTCTGGTTGTTTACTTTGTCCAGAGTTCTATGTTTTCTGAGGGTCCACAGCTATGGAATTTGAGGAAAATCCATCCTTCACCACAAATAGTGATTGAGAATCTAAGCTTTCATTTATTTAAAAAAAGATTCAAGATTCTAAGCCTTCTGGTTGCAAAGAAAATCTAAGACCTCCCCTCCCTGCCTGCCCAATCACATAAGAGACCCATCTTATTCTGCAGAGATTTGTGAACATTGTGGCCAATGCAGCTCTTCCTTGGGGAGTAGTCTCAGTCAAGGAATACGATAGGAGTCATGGGCTGCATTGTTTTGTGCTGTTTGAAGGATTTGGGGCATCGCTTTTGGAGCGGGATATTATTCCTGCATGGAGATCTTTCTAAAGTGGCAGCTCTCACTCAAAATTTTAGGTGAGGCAGTTTAAACAGGTGTATATGTACTTAATATTAAGGACACTTCTGAAAATGCTCCTTAGTTCACTGCTATGACTATCTGGTTGTGAAATGAACTGCAGACTCTGTCCCTAAATTCCTGTTGTTGCTAAAGGTTATGTAATGAAAAATGCACTACAGTACCGTAACAGTTACTGGGACTGGAGACATTGGTTCATGATCTTCTGATGATGGAAGATGATCAGACACCCATGTGGATGGTTTTAGATCTATTAGTTGCCTTAAATACCACTGACTACCATGTGTTGTAGACAACCCAGTGAACTGGAGTAGTTTCAATCCTTTCATTCTGAGAAGTCAGAGGGTTGCATTGGGCTCTCTCTTCCATCACCTTTCCTGTTCCATGTGTAATTGAGACATTTAGTGGTCAGGCCCTGGTGCCATGAGTATGCAGATGGAGCTCAACTCTACGCCCGCATTTCATAGAAGCAGGACAATGAAGACTGGGGTTTTTCTTAGTTAGCTGTCTGTGACTCATTTTGGACAACACTGAATTTTCCTTTTGTATGTGGATTACTATACAGTGACCATGCATTTGTCACCTCAAGATTGAATTACTGTAACATGCACGGTGTGGGCAGAATGTAAATACTTATTTGCTTAGCAATGCATCTTGCAGTGAACACATTACACCTGTGCCACGTTATTTGCATTGGCTTCTTATCTGTACTTACTTACTTACTACAGAGATGGGAGGGGTTCTCCTGTCACTGTAGTTAACCCACCTCTCTGAGAGATGACAGCTAGATCAATGGAAGAATCCTTCCATCGACCTAGCGCTGTTTCCACCAGGGGGTAGGTCAGTTTAATTACATTGCTCAGGGGTGTAGACTTTCCATATCCCTGAGTGACATGGCTGAGTTTACCTAACTTTTTCATGTAGACCTGGCCTAAGTCTCATCATCAAAGTCAATAGGACTTAGGCTTCTAAGTGTCTAAGTCATTTTTAAAATTGAGACAGGCTCCTAAGTCACTTAGGCACTTCTGAAACTTTTACCCCTGTCCATTCAAAGACAGGAAGTAAAAGAACTTGCCCCCTTTCTCATAGGCTGCTTAGAGTATGACACCAAATTTGGTGAAGTGACATAATCTAGAACATATATAAAAATGCCTCAGGTAAGGTGCATAAGTGCTCAGAGAACATGAACTAGGCAAAAAGAAAATAAACGAAAATGGAAAAATAATACGGAACATAATCTTTGTACCCCTTTTCTCTTTCTTTGGATTACTGGATGTTGTCCTGAGCCATTAGCCATCTAGACTATATGCAAATTAACACTGGGCTGATCAGCACCAGGATAAAAGCAACAGAGGGTCCTGTGGCACCTATAAGACTAACAGTCTGTTAGTCTTAAGGTGCCACAGGACCCTCTGTTGCTTTTTACAGATTCAGACTAACACGGCTACCCCTCTGATACTCAGCACCAGGATGACGTATTTCCAGGGAAAACTTGAATGGTGTTCGTGAGTCAGTAGGTGGCACTCCTGAGTCAGTACTGAATCAATGTTCCAATGTGGTAATAAAGGGCTGCCTGCTGTTATAGTTGCAATCTTTCCCATAAGGAAGATTAAAAAAAAGAAAGAGAGAAAGGTCTTGAACACTTATTGCCATTAAAGATTCCATGGCACTTTGTGAAAGGATAGGGGTGTTTCCTCTGGTATCCTGGCCAAATGGCAAGCTGGATTTACATTCTACCAATGCAAAATTTACAGTCTACCAATGCAAAATTATCTCTGCAGTTTCAACTGGACATGCTAATCTTCTTCATTTCTTGGCCCAGAGCCTGGGTTGTGCTGTGACCAGTTTGTGGTGTTCTGGTGGTGCAAAACAGCCCTAAAATTGTCAGAGATAGCCATTGGAGAATCCTACCAGTCTAGGGAGATGTGAGTTGGTACAGTGGATCCTATGCCATTCTCCTTCTCTGTGGCCAGTACAGGGGTGTGGCCAGGGCAAAGGCAGGTGAGGGCAGTGTATGACCTTGAAGGTATTGGGCTAACATGGGGGGTAATGGAGAGATTTTTCAGTACGCAAAACCTCTGTGGAAAGTATGAATGTATAAAAAAAATACTGTCTTCCATTATATCATACAGCTCTTTCAATTTTATGAATGACATCAACTTTCAGTCAGAACATACAAGGAAACATTACCTTCATGTCTATTTCTGTACCATGGATCTGCTGAGCTACTGTTTTGATGATTCCAATGACAATATCCTGGAGTCCTTCTCTCTCTGAATAATAATGCAGAATGAGTCCTTTCCCTTTTTCTGCATCAGTGCACCTAAAGGAAGGGGCACGCATACCCGGATAAATAGTAGCAAGATGGTCATGCAGAGCATCCAAGTTCTACAGGGATAATTAAAAACACACAAACACATCAGAATAGAGTTCATGCATGTGGCAAATTGTCTATTTGAGAATACAAGTAATTTAAGTAGCAGTTTTAAAGACCTAAACTACATATTGTATATATAAATTATTGATTCAGTACATTTCCTGGGTAGTCTGGCCCCACCCTGTCCACAACTGCCACAATCACTTGTGGGTTTGTGTCAGCCAGTTCCAGACCCCCATTGCAGGGCTTCCAGGCACGTTGCACTGCTGTCTTGCCACTCCGGGGGTGGAGAGGGGGACCACTGCTGGGGGCCCAGACACCTGACAATGAGTCTGACCTATGACTGGCACTGAAAATAACACCATTAAAAGTTGTTTGAAAGAGAAAGAGTGAATTCCTGGACTGTACTATGTTTGCACAATAGATGAAAACATTTTTATTTTCATGGCAGGGTTAGTTTTCCAAATGGATGTGAGAATGGCTAGGATATCCCTTTCCCTCTCTTACTTATCCATCTTTATTTCTTCCCTCCCTCCAAGAACTCTGCTGCTTGTAGTCTATCTTTTAAAGAGCAGCTGCAACCAAATATCCTACAGCTGGTAAGCCAGGTGTTTATATATGGACTTAGGAGTCTAACTTTAGGCACTTGCATGTGAAAAAACAACAGCCTGTCTTACTGTTTTAAATGAAATATTAAGCTAGTAATGCCGTTTCAAGCATTAACAAACGTTTATAAGCTCTGCCAGAACCTGACGAGTTTTTCAAAGTTTCCAATTGTATAGCTAACATCTTTAAAATCAACCTACCACATTTCCTAAAAATGCTCAGTCACATGATCTCATTGAGAACAAGTGAATGAACCCAAAATGGAGTTTCTAGATCAGGTTATAGCTGAAACAAAGCATTTTTAAAAAGTGAGACCTGTTAAAAAAAAAAAAAACTCCACTTTTTCAAACTCTCCATATGTCCCAGACATGTTGTCTGATTAATCTCAAACTTTGGCAAAAGTAAATTCTTCTCTGGATAGGAAACCTGCTTGAGAAATTGGAAAGCAGATTTTATAAGGAGGTTAGAGGGGAAAGTAGGATCAAAATCAGACTTAGAATATTATGCCAGCTTCAACCTTAACTATGGAATCATTATCATGACTCCATTTTACTATTCACGGTGTAATGGCTTAGATAGAAAGGACAATCAGACTGGCTGAATAGCGTCACAACCCAGGTAATCATCTACCAATAAATTTGTCAAGATTATGCACCCTCTTCACTTACCAGGTCCTTAGCATGACCCCACATTCCTCCTCCCCCCCCCTTAAGACTTTCTAGCACTGGGGATTGTTTGTGATTTTTGCCAGGTCAGGGAGAGGTACAATGAAGATGTTTTAAATGTGCAGGTTGGATCATATCCCTTTTCTTAACATCTGTAGATCTTCAAAGTTGTGAAGGTGGTGTGAACAGCTGCTACTTTTCTTGGGAGGCCGCCAAAGGAAATGAGTCTCTTATAAATGAATTCCTTGGGATGCATGCATCCTGGAACATCCTCCTTCACTTTTTTTAGTTTGTTATAAATTTGTATTTTTATTGTATTGATATATCACTACATCAAATTAAAACTTAAGAGGCAAAAATCTGTGAGCTCAGAGTCCAGCCATTAGTGGGAATACAAGGGAGAAGAAGATACATGGATCCAACCCCTTGCAGATCTTTGCAGAGACCAGGAACATTCCTCTTGGGAGGTGGAGACCAGGTCTGTAGTAGCTTGAAAGAGTATGGGTGAGAGCAGAGCTAGAGAGCTAGCCAGGTGCACAGAGGGGAAGTACACTGTGGACTGCCTGAAAGAGTGGTGAGCTGCTGTTCCAGTATGTGCTCCCCAGGAGCAGCTTGGGTATGTAGACCTTTTGGAAGATGTCTATTGAGAAGAGACTCAGAAAAGAAGAGTCATCTTCCTATACACAGAGTCATCCTCACTTGAACAGTCTCAAAAGGAGTTTGAGTCCAATATTATGGAAAAGGGCATAAGATGTATGCCAAGTACTGTTTTTCTATAAAATATTAGCACCAAATTCCAATACCCTTACTCACAATTCACTCAGCCACTAGTCCTGTTGAAATCAATGTAATTCCTTTTCCTGATGGTCTTACACAACATGAGTAAGAGCATCAGAATCTGTCCCTTAGAGATCTTTAGCAGGTAGTCTTACATTTTTTATTTAAACTTTGCAGTTCTTCTTGTGACTATTTCACATATATTTTGTAAAGTTATGTTATATTTGGTCAGCCTTGCACATATCAATATACTGTTTGCATGGAGATCAATTCCTATGGGCTAGGCAGTTGGTATTCTGTGACTACTGCTTATTATGCTAAACAATAATTTCACTATTATCTTGTCATCCTCTCCTCCAACACCATAGCCTTGTTTGCTGTACATAGTACATACTACATAGTGTCTCTCAGCATACGTTAAGATTGTAAATTCTATAGGAGATGGGACATCTTTATGTGTGTGTGTACGGTGCTTGGCACAATGGGGCCTTGATCCCCACTGGGGTTTCTAAGAACTACCAAAACACTTACAGTAATAGGCCAGTTTCTGACTACCAGGCTGCTGTAATTTATGTCAGGGCTGGGGAAGGGCTACAACTTTCAGATCACAGAACTGTAATCAGGTCTCTGATGATGCCTTTCTTCTCTGACAAATGGATCTCAGTGCAGGAGAGAATCTGGACCAATAATCATAAACCAAATTGGAAACTAATAGAAACTATTTGAGTGTGATTGCCTTCCAAACTCACAGTAATGCTGCTCAGGTATTTATGTGCTATATTATGTATGTGGATACTTTTAGTGAAGAGAAATAAATTATAGATTTACTGTACTGCACTGCTTTTACAATTAATTCAACAGACAACTAAACAATTCCCTGAAGGATCTGGTATTAACCACTACTTATCAGTCTGATTGATTTTCTTTAGGTAGTTTTTAACATAAAAGCACATTTGGGAGTTCTTAGGTTGCATCTCTCTTCATGCTGCCTCTCTGTGCCATATTCCCTTTTAATTTAACATGACTAGCAATTTTTTCAGGACCATGTTGTACAGTGAGGGAAAAATACTTTAATTTAAGTCTAAGTATTGCCCTTTTGTAGTTTCTTTAAATGTGCCTTTCCTTATATGTCTTTATATGTCTGTGGCTTTCCTATAAACAATCTCCTTTAAGACTGATTCCAAGGAACAGGAAATATAATAGTCAAGATTATTTTCACAGGGTTTAAAAACCAAAAACTTTTGATTGTTTGTTATATTGTGGGCTCAGTATAGATTGTCATTTAGGTCCAAGTATTGGGACTGTCTTTTATTATGTGTTTCTACAGAGCTCAGCACAATGGACCCCCATCTGTATTGTGGCTTATGAGCACTTTTGTTATACAAATAATAATTAGGATCATCTACTAGCATGACTTCTAAGAGCAGTAACAATAAATCATGGATAACTGGAACTGAGCTTCATAATTGCAGCTACAAAAACCAACCTAATGTTGTCAGTGCAAATACTCATTATATTCTTCCTGTTTATATTTACAGAAGTGCAAACGGCCAATGTCATCTGTTCAGACTGGAATTCCAACAAATGGCAGTCTCAAATGTTAAAGTTACAAGAATACAAATGTAATGTGACTACTGAGGTTTTCCTGCATTACAATCTTACCTTCAATTTTCTCATCTGGTGAAGAATGGAAAGGGGAAGGAGAGCTTGCCCATTAGTCTGTTCCCAAGATGAGGAAGGAACAAGTCAGCTATGGATTTTAATTTGGTCTGTTTCTACCCTACCAAATCTTGCTCACCCAGGGAATGCAGACTGGCAGTATATTATGTTCTGCTGAAGGCTGCATATTCCTATAGGCCTGTGCTGGGTGCAGCTTGTGTACTCAACTAGAGTACAAGATTATTGATGGAGGTTGTTCTGCAAGTTAGAATAATTAACTGTTTGAAAAAGAGGTTTTGATAGCATCTCTCCTTGTTGTTAATTGTATGTGGTGCCCTATGCTGGGAATATACAGAGATCTAGTCAGGCTCCCGAGTGGTCAGATTAAAGAGGTATTGCAAGTAATGGTTGGTATGCCAGGGTCTGGGGAGGTCCTGGTGTGATCTAGGTCTCAGTGAAGGCATCCAGATATATGCAAAAGCAACTGAATAACTGTATTCAGAGAGCCCTTAAATCAGGAAGAAAAACAAACAACAAACTATGCATTACACTCTTTTCACTTCTTTATTATGGACGAGATTTCCAAAGGCACAGATGGCAGTTAGGTGCCCAACTCACACTGGAAGTCAATTGCAATAATAATTTATGCATTTGAAAATCTTCCCAATGTCTGAATCAGTCCATGTGCTTTAAACTTATTAGAGTATATGTTTCTCACTGAGAGCTCTGTACATTCTGAATTTGAAATTCAAAATCCAAACTGTTTTCACGCGAACAATTTCCTTGGAACCAAAAAAAAATCACAATTTTACCCCTCACCTAGATCAGCTCCTCTAGAACTGACTAGATTTCCTCCACACTAATGATGCAAAATGGATTTTCATTTTTCAACAGAAACAGCAACATAAATTCACACTGTCCTGAGAGATTGGGGCAGCACAAAAGTAGTATAAAATCACCTTTGCTCTACCCCATTCCTCAACACGTGGACAAGGACTGACTCCCTTGGCTTGCAGATGAGCTATGAGACAGAAGTAACAGCTTGTACTTCTCAAAGAAGCCTAATCAGTATCTGCAGTATTTAGTCAGACAGGCCTCTGGAGGAGGAAGAGCCCATCAGTCACTAGACCAAATTTTCTGCTAGTGTCAGTTGGTAAGCTGCACCCATTGACACCAGAAGCAAATGTGGTCCAACATGTCATTACACATCTATTGGGAAAGGAACAGTGTATCATATTGCATAAAGAAAAACTATGTTAAAAGACTGTTACTTAGGTTGCAAAGTCAAGCAGTTGAAAATTAGGAAATGCCAGATTTATTGTTGCCTGTGCAACCTTAGTTCTGCCCCCTGCTATCTCCATTCTGTGCATTGAAGAACCAAGGGGTCCTGTGCAAAATATTGTATGTGATCATGTAACTAAAGACTGTATCAAAAAGCATATGCAATAGGGGGTGTACTGCTAAAATTGTCCTGAGGAATGAAACTCTACATCAGGGAAAGAGAAAGGAAGCAATTTACTAAGGTCACCCACCAGGCCAGTGATAGAGATCCGAACAAAACCCAAGCTTCCTGACTCCCAAGCCAGTGCTCCTACCCACAAGGCCCAATTCTGCCTGTCCAGTGCTACCTACTTTAAGTTGCTTGGCACAAAATTCTTACCTGCAAAAATTCTCTGACATTTGAGCCCAAGACACGTAGGATTGTGTCATAACCAGATTCTTGACAGAACACAAAAAACATCTTCCCAAACATTTGAAGGATTTCCCCAGCATTAAGATCTATTTAAAATACAGAAAACTTGATTCATTTAAGGCATGCATTTGTTTGTACTTTGCTAGTAATTTTAGACTCCATTTTATGATACAATAATTATAATGTAAAATGAGTTATTTTGCATATTGTATTTTCTATCTGCAGTCCAGAGAACATGCTCCAAAAGCAGTAGACCAGATCAACCCCACCACAGAAAAAAAAAAATCCAGGTAATTTTTCCATCCACTTTTCCTCCCTCCCAACAACTATTCCTCTACTCAGTAATAAGCAGTGGTTTCACCTCTAACCCCACAGAACCCCAAAGATCAATGCAAGCCAGATCTATCTATGCAAAAACAGTGCATTCTTCCCCAGAAGCCATGGTCTTATGGGTTCAGTGGCTGGTTGCTGATTCACTCTCACTGCAGAGATAGAGTGCAAATAAGATAATAGGGATAGGGATAATACTACACCTCTACCTCGATATAACGCTGTCCTCAGGAGCCAAAAAATCTTACCGCGTTATAGGTGAAACTGTGTTATATCGAACTTGCTTTGATCCACCCGAGTGCGCCCCCCCCCCCCCCCCCGGAGCACTGCTTTACCACGTTATATCCGAATTCGTGTTATATCGGGTCGCGTTATATTGGGGTGGAGGTGTACCTTTCTAATTCCAGCTCAGAGCTGCAGTTGCTGAAAGTCAATGCTATCCAGATTGATGACCTAGGTGGAATGAGTGTGCCCTTCACAAAAACATTGTCACATTGGTCACCCTTGTTAGTAATCTCAGCAGAGAAGCCAATGATTAAAAGGACATGGAGACTGAACTATACTATCTAGAGGTCATCAGGTGGTTGAGGTACAGTACATTGGAGGGAGGGAAGGAAGGAGGGGGGACGTGGTGGCATACTGTAGTGCACTGCCATTGCATGTAATATTATATATGTCTTGTGCATAAAAAAAGGTTTTCACTTTCATGAGCTAGCACTCTTACATATATCATAAGCATTACATTCATTCTAAAAATATAGAAAGAAGAAACTGATTTTAAATAAACATGAAGAGCAATAACTCGTTTTCTGAGCCAGTCTTTTTTCTAATCATAACCACACTTTCACTTCCTCTGTGTTAAATCCCCCTGTTGCACATATTTGTGTCTTTATTAATCTTACATATATAATTTACTAGCAAACTAATGCATTAAAGTTACAGAGAAAGTAGTGACCTCACTACAGGAGGCCTGACCCATTAAAAGCAGGTATAATTTCTAAAAGATAGCCATATTACTCACTAAGGACTTTGCTTGCGGCTGCAACCAGATCATATGTTTTGGAATCATCATAAATTATTCTGACTAGAAACTGTCCTTCTTCATCCAATTGTGCCTCTTTCCTAAAAGAAAACAGAAGAAAAATACTGTCATCAAGAATTAAGACTTATGCACTGACTATATAAGTCAATTACTTATAATCTGGAATATGTCTTTTAAATGAAATAAGTTTGTTGGCTCCACCTTTTAGAAGTTGGTTAATGTTCAACATTTAAATTACACTAAGAAGAGATCTGTTCCATATTTCACTGTAATTAAGGCTTAGTACAAAACTTCTACTCCCACTCTTATCCTGAAAACCATAAATCATTGGGAGAAAAAAATCTCCTTTAACAATAAACAATCCCACAGAAGGAGTTATTCAGATAATAAAGACAGAGTGTAACATTTTAGAATGGGTTATTCTTAATATCCAATAGACTGGAAAACTGCAAGAAATAAGATAAAGAGAATATACTTAGATATAGGTTTGTTCTGAAGACTTTTTTAATAGACACATTATTTCATAGTTTGTATAGTGCCTAGCACAACTGGCTTCTAGGCACTAACACAATACAAATAATAAAGAAATAACAACAACAAATCTGTGCTGCTGTTTCATTCTGAGAGTGCTCCTGGGACAATGCCACAAAAACTTAGGTAACATTTATTGTAATTATTTATTGCTATTTATAAGGGAAAAAAACATTTATCTGAAAACTGTAGGCAACCCAAACAAAGCAAACCAGCAATTAAATCCAGCATGTCTGCATATCCCTAACAACCTTCAATAAATAAGACACACAACCTCCAGCAACACACTCTTAATAAATACATCAAGACATCCTGTTATTATACAAAAATCTCAGCCCCCATTAAGCCCCTCCCTCTCTAACAGTGTATCCACACTAGAAAAAAATGTGTTCTAGCTAACATATGGTAAAATCCCATTGAAGACAAGGCAGTTTATTCTTTTCACATGTGCAGGTCAAGCTAAACACTGGAGGGAGTCTAAGGTTTACTTCAACCTGTTAACAGGTGTGAGAACTACAAACTGCCTTGTCCTCACTGGGGTTTTACCAAGTGTGTTACCTAAAGCGTGGTAAAAACGCATCTTTTTTTTTTTCTAGTGAAGACAAGGCCCTAGGCAATTGCTAACCTTTCAAGCAGGGCTGTTGTTGATGCCCATGCCAGATGCACATTTCATACTGCTGCCAGGTTAAAAAAGGTGAAAATAAAATGAAAAGGAAAGTAGGAGAGAGAACAACAGACCCTCACTTTATTTCCACAAATATAACATCAATTGTTTCTTTCAGTTTGAACACTGAGTCAGCAGCTTGCCTGATAAGCAGCCAGCTGTCTAGCCTGACTGCTTCTTTTCTCTGGGCTGAAAGATAATAGGATTTTTCACTACAATCAATGTTGTTCTCCCTGTGGGGTCAATTGTGCCTTTTAGGCACAACCCTGTCTTAAGGGCAGTAGAGCTATAGCGGACTCCCATGCTTCTCGGTGTTCTGCCCTCCCTGAGCTCCCCAGTATGCCTGAGCAATATGCACGGTTGCACTATCCTCACGTTGGTGCAGAGGGGTGAAATGGTCCCGGTCCCACCACCTTTGGGCAACAAGCACCTTCATGAGAACAAAGAAGGAGCAGTCCTTGTGCTCCCTAAGTGCAGGAACAATTACAGTCTCTGGCCCTGACATGGGGTGTGGAAACTATGGGAAGGACTTCTTGCACTTTTCCCCCTATGCACCTGTGAAAAGGGCCAGACATAATCTGGCCCCATATTAGCTCATCATTACTGGGCACTGCTTTCTTATGAGGTGGACATGTAATTGGGCACAAACTGTTTTCAGCTATTGAAGTTCTAGTGTGTTTCATCAGATGGCTTTGGTTTGGTATTTCTCATGTTTTGCATATATCCCCCCCTTCTTTTTTGAATACAGTTATTTTTACAGTGATTAATTCTCCTTGTGTGGGCTTGCCTGTGGTGATTATTGAGAGAGACACAGTGTTGCTTGTAGGAATGGTGATAAAAGAAGGGGTATTTATAAGTCTTCGTGTGCTTTAATTTATACACTAGATTATATTTCAATTCAGAAAACTAATGTGATCTCTCAAGGCATTAAAATAATACCTTACAGTGTGGAGGGTCACACATACTTTATTAAAAAGAAAAAATATTCTTCTGTCTATACACATCTAAGTATAGCACTTCAGAAAAACAAAGGAAAACAAAAGGGGCAGGCAAGTTTAGAAGAGAACTGGTGTATTACACTTTTTCAAGTGATGAAAAAAAAATCCAGGGAAAGAATTGTTCAGGAAAAAACACAGAATTAGAAGAAAGCATAAGGAAGAAAATGATGAGGTAGATCCTAATAGTGACTCAGCAAAGGTCATGTGAGTCCCATGGATTAAGGTAAGGAGAGAGACATTTATCTTCTCAAGTTTGGAGCCATCATCTTTCTAGTTTACAAACAAAAAGGAGCCACTAGTAAGAATGAATTACTAGTATTCCTAGTAAGAATGAAAGGCTTTTGTTATAGCGGGGTGATAGCAGCACCATAGGTAAGCCGAGACAAGTTTACTGTTTATCAGCCAATTATTTTACGTGCTCTTAGTTTCCATTGGCCAATGGGCAAAAAAGTATAAAGCATGGTATAGATCTACTGTATAAAATCCTCCAATTCCCTTCCCAGCAATAGAATAAAGCATCTCTCTAACAAACATCATAAAGTGATGGTCCTCTGATCAAAACAAAATTATGTTAGATTGCATCTTAGACTCTAAGTTCCTCGAATTGGCATTCATCTATTTAAAAATGAAATTATGTAAAATGCTAATTCTTTACATGAGAGATAGGAATTAAACAAGCAATCACAAATTACAGTTGCATTAGACAGCCATAAGAGAATGGAAATATTTCTATTAAAGGGAAGAAAGCTCTGAGAAGTATGTATTCTTGTTCAGAAACCACACTGTAATATTTTTAAAATATTCATCTATTAAGGAACTAGCACTCCTGTGAAAACCTTGGGGCCAAATTCTTAGATGACATATATGGTGCTTCAGTGTGTGGGGCCTGATTCTGATCTCAAATTGTGTATTTCTGTTGCCTTCAAAGAAGTTACTCTGAATTTACACTCTGGTTAGTCATCAAAAATCTCTGCCAATCTGAAGTTAGTATTCACTGGAAGTCTTTGAGCCATCTTCCTCTTTTTCATCCTTGCCTTCCTCTACTCTTCTTCAACCTTATTTTCCTATCCCAGGGCAACAGCTACAGTATACAATCCAAGGATCTGTACAAACTTTAATTAATGACTGCTTTGTCTCAACTGCTATGTGTGATAAATATTATTATGTCCATTTTGTGGACGACACAAACAAGTTGAGTGGTTTGCTCAGAGCAATGCAATAAGTCAGTGGAAGACCTGAAGTTAAAACCATCCTATATGGTATTCTATATGGAAGGGATACCATAGGATGGTTCAGTTAAACTGCTGAAAGGCTATCATTTTCTATTGAGCTCTACAGGACATTCCCATAAGGGCTGACAAAGAGCCATACATAAACAGGGAATACTGACTGCCAAATGCAAAAAAACAAAACAAAGTGATAAAAAGAAAAATATATTTTCTCCGTCATCTATCGGTTGTACTAGCCTTAGGGGTTATTTGAACAAATAGGAGGTTTTTTAAAAAGCAGGCAGAAGTATCATGTTTAAATTGGCAGTGTCCATTTAACATCTTCCTCTTGTACCGCAAAATAATGCCTGCTGCCCAGTCCCCTCATTCATTCCCTAGGTGAGGCCAGATCAGCCAGTCCACAGGATAGCAAGTTTCAATGACTCCTGATCCAAGCTGAGAAGCAGAAAATGAAATCTCCAACACACTCTGAAGCTTTCCCTTAGGCCCTCTAGTCCTTTGTGTGCCAAAGCATAAAGTAGAACACACATGCATTTGGAAATGAAACAGACATCCTTAAAAATATTACACTCTCACACAAGCTGGTAAAAACTTAATTCTTCCATGCGTTGAAAATGTCACTGTAATCTGGGAGAACACTGTGCTGTGGAAAAGTGGTAAAAGCCATCTATAAACAGTTTTAGTATCTGTGTCTGATAAGGATTGATACCACCACACTCCACATACTTTAGGATATTGTATATTTCCTTGCTTCATAAATATATTCCCAAAGCTTTCCCCACAAAAGTCTCTAGTAACTAGGCTAAATGAGGCACTCTCAGATGTTAAATGGCTGCCCTATAGTTCCTACTTATTTGAAATTCCTGGCTTCGAAAGTTGGACTCAGACATTTACAGACAGACAATTGCTGGTGTATTCAAGCAAATGGAGAGGTAGAAGGAGCCTGTGACAGAAGTGGTAATTTCCTGCAATCTTTGGGAGATCTCACTGAATTAAATTTAAATAGCTTTGGAGTCCACTGTATTATAAATACAAAGTTTATGTATTATTATGGGATAGTCTGTAACTTCTCTAGGGAGATGATGGCCAGTGTAAACCCTCGGAAATGATATGAGCTTCAAAGGACTATTTCTAACAATGCGCCAGGCAAGAAGGAACTTCTGGGATAAACTTCTGGGACAGCAACTCTTTGTAGTGATTATACAGTGTGAACGCTTAATAGTTGTTCCTGTTTTGTAATGTTTTATTAGTTTAAGGGATATTCCCTGTACATGTCATGGGAAAATGCCGCTAGAATTAGTAACTATTTTCAAATGGCAAACAGTGTAATGGTGCCGCTTGTATATTTGTGGAGGCCTTTTTGCCTACAAATTCATAGCAATGTAGGTTATCTGATAATAAGTTTGCTTGGGGGTACATAGTTTCAATAATGCTGCAACATATTTGGCTACTATTTCAATATTCACATACTGCAATACTTTAAGCTTACCCTTTACTAATCAAAACTATGCCATACACTTTAAAACATGACCTCAGTATTACAGCTTTCCTTCACTTTTAAGTACATCAATGTGTTTTAAAACAATCATAATTTAATGATTGCAAAAATGGGTAGATTAATGGCTCTAATAGTATAACAAGTACAGTGCAAGCAATGCCAATTTTCACATGAACCTCAGTCCACTAGGATTGGGATGAAACCACTAGCATATGCACATGAGCCAGTGAACAGCAACAAGATAGTAAAGACTGTCTATCCTAATTGACCAGGACAAACCATTACCTAAAGGCCACACCTTCCTCATCCAATTACCCGTCCCCTGAGCCACCAAATCACCCACATTTTTAATATTACCAATTGAAAAGTCACACCTTATTCAAGTGTAACATTGAGAAATATTGTTTGGAAACCAGGGTACATAATACTTGAAGTCAGGCAATATGGTCTAGGATACAGGGCAATATGATATACTGTACAAACCCTGAATGAGGAGCCTGGAGGCCTGGGTTCTATTTCCACCTTTGCCACTGACCTGCTGTGTGACCTTATGCAAGTCACTTTACCTCCTGTCTCTGGTTCTCCTCTTATCCCAGTGGTTCTCAATCCGCAGCCCGCTTGTGGCCCAATCAGCACACAGCTGCATCCCATTTGACATCCTCAGGGCCATACAGGTGGTATATATACATTGTGTGGATGTGGCCCACATAACACGTAGAGAGCTCTGCATATGCGGCCCACAATGGTAAATAGGTTGGGTACCACTATCTTACCCTTTGTCTATCTTGTCTATTTAGATTGCATGCTATTCAGACTAGGGACTGTCTTTCACTGTGTTTGTCCAGTGCCTAGTACAATGGGGACCTGATCCCAGCTGAAGCCACTAGGTGCTATGGAATAATAAATAATAATTTGATTTCAAACTAAGCAGACAAATAGCAAAATCTCAAAAGGATTCTGTTAAAGGGCATGTTCACGTCAGACCACCTTCATAGAATGTTGTATAGTCAGCCAGGAAATTCAAAGCAGTTTAAGGTTCTATGTGGTACACTAGTTCCACCCATGAGCTTTCAATTGACCTCTACTGAAGTTTTATGCAAAGATCATGGGAAGAGCTGGATAGAAAATTTGGAAGATTCAAGATTTAATGAAAAATGGGCAACACTTTCCTTCAATAATTTTGCTGAAATATTTATCCCCATTTTTGACCAGCTCTAATTGTGAACAATAGTTAGTATAACAGTGATAACTTGGAAATTTTATGCAAATTGTAGGATCTGACCACAGAGGTATTAGCAGTGGTAAACATGTAATGATTTCTTAAGAGACTGGCTGGAAACCAGCCAGTAGCAACAATATCTGGCGAACTCACAAGTGCAGCTGTGGTTGATTTCTTAGCAAGTTAGCGGCATTATAGTAGCAAACTTTTAACTTTTATATGAGCTTTTCTTTGAAAACAGCTTCCAAGCCAAACAGAAAAAGAACAGCAATGTGATTTACGATTTATGTCACCTTTACATTTCTAAAAACAAAAGAAGGGTGTACTTCATTCCTAACTAGGGGAACATACTAAACTTCAAAAACTCCAGTAGACAGACGCTCTCACTTCTTGCCCAAACTGACCCCCAAGACAGGCACATCAGGCCTGATTTATTATTGCTCTGAACTTGAATAGCAATTTACACAATTACAAAATGTTACCAGATCAGATAACCAGCAGTTTATACCTACTTTACACTCATTTTGCACTCGTGTAAAAGGCTAAACAAATTGTGGGGAAACAGAGACTCAGACTTACGGTCTTCTGAGGTTCATTAGTGCCTTCCCCAACAACCCCTTCCCCCCACCCCCCATAAATCATCCAGGTCAATCTGAACAGGGAAAGGTCAGCCCAGTATGCAATAGGGAGAAAAAATAACTTGCCTACTGTACTGTAGAAGATAGCAGAGCTGGCAGGGGACTCATATAAGGCTTAACAGTGATCCCATTCAAGTCAATGGAAAAGTTTCCAGTGCTTAGAATGATGCAGTATCAAGCCCTAAATGAGCCTTGCCGCAAATTGATCTAGGGGGAAAGAGAGAAGAAAATTAAGGGTCCTTCATGCCTTTTGGAAAGTGCTGTCATTCTAGCAGCACAGAAAAATGAATGTCTCCAGGTGCCTCTGAACATGCTCCATGAATCCTTTGAAAGTTTGTAGTTTTGTGTTTGAAAACATATTCCCATTATTAGATTCATTGTCAATGTTAATAGATTTACAAAGAGGGATGAAGACTTAACATTTGGACAAAAACTGTCTTTAAAAAATGAGAATTTCCATTATGGATTTAAAAAAAAATATTAAATTACTGATTTCATGTATTTTTATTTCACTTGTAGAGCATAATAGGTTTACACTGCAAAGCACAATGAGACATGACCTAGAACAAATTCATTTTTGCTTAGTACAGAGATCTTAATTAGCATGCATGGCAAGAGACTTGCTATTAGCATGAAGCTGTAGGATCCTGAAAACATAAAGGTATTATTTGTTTTCTTTTGGCTGGGGGAAAGGAGCAGTTTGCCATCCATGAGATACCTTAGAAGTAGCTTAGTCTGCCAAGATCTCATCCTACATTGTTTTTATATATGTGTCTCTTACACATTCGGTATTTCATACGCAAGGTGGATATTTAATGTATTTTTTGCTGTGGATCTGCTGAATTCAAAGGTAATTAGAGTAAATTATAGTCAAGTGAAGAGTTGCTTCTGTTGGATACCCTTTATCCCTTTGATTTCTGTACTTGCCATCCAATTGTGTCCTATCATGAAGTTGAAAATAAAAATAAAACCTTTCTTTAATCAAAAAACCTTCTTTATAGAATAGTTACTTATATTTTGCTTTCAGCTAAATAATTATAAAATATTATCGATATATTTAGAAAAAATGGTGGTACAAATCTGCTAGAAATAAATATTTTGTTTTCCGAAGCTGTGCAGGCTTCTCCGTGACATGACATGTACTATACAACCTTGAACAATTAAATTATTGTTTAGAAGCCTCTGACCTCCCCTTTACAGATCATCTCGTAAACTGAAAGCCCAGCTGTCTCTCTTCCTATCTAGACTGTGGTCCTGAGAGCATACACTGTGTATATCACCTTAAACACCTCACATAGAACAACATTTCCAAAATCACTCCTAGAAGTTTTTGCACAGTAGGTATTGTTTCTGTTGGGATTTTTGCCACCATTGTACTTTACTATTCCTGGTTTTCCATGGATGCTGGGAAGTAATTTCCAAGGATGGAAAAAATGCTCATCAAGCTGACCACACTAGACAAAATAACCTTAATGATATAATAATGCACTTAGACATTGGGCATGATTCTGATTTCACTGACAATGGAATAAATCAAGAGTGAGTAACAAGTAACTGCACTAAAATCAATGGAATTACAGAGGTGTAAAACTAAAACTGGAATAACTGGAATCAGGACCTTTGCTTCATACCAAATGCATTCTTTAACATTTAAATGATAAAATTACTGACTGATGTATTACCTTAGAACAGTGTTTCCCAAACTTGGGACGCCACTTGTGTAGGGAAAGCCCCTGGCGGGCCGGGCCGGTTTGTTTACCTGCCCCGTCTGCAGGTTCGGCCGATCGCGGCTCCCACTGGCCGCGGTTCGCTGCTCCAGGCCAATGGGAGCTGCTGGAAGCGGCGCAGGCCGAGGGACATACTGGCCGCCGCTTCCAGCAGCTCCCATTGGCCTGGAGCAGCAAACCGCGGCCAGTGGGAGCCGCGATCGGCCGAACCTGTGGACGGGGCAGGTAAACAAACCGGCCCGGCCCGCCAGGGGCTTTCCCTACACAAGCAGCATCCCAAGTTTGGGAAACACTGCCTTAGAGATTATCTGTACCTTTTTTACACTAATCATCTTCCTTTCAGATGGTTCACTGGGGCACATTGTTAAGCCATATCAAAAGTATTGATCTACCTAAAAAAACAAAAGATCTGTATGTATTCTAGATGGTCTGAAGATATTTTAAACATTCAGTTGGGAAAAAAACATAAATTACCATGAGCCACAAGATTAAATAAAATGGGAATCTATCCAGGAAACTGACTTTCTGTGTAAAGTAAATAGGTGTATTTATAGATTTCAGAACTCAGAGTTGCTTCCCAGGTCTATGGACTGGAGATGAGAATGTTTAATGTAGGCTTTCAAAATAAGATAATCCTAGGAGATACAGTCAACTGTAACAAATTTACAAGCTGCATGTTACTACGCCAAATACTAAAAATATGATAAAGAATACAAAGCCAGTATTATTTTGCTTCCTTTACACAAGCTGACTGAAAGGAATGCTATTTAGAAAAGGCTTTTATAAGCATTTCATTTGTAATAACTGATGTATTTCTAGCACTTTTTATCCCAATAGATCTCAAAGCACTGCACAAACTGTGGGCTAAAATAGCCCCCTACACAGTGAAACCCAGGAGATGGAGCGAGATGATGCAAAAATCTCAGGCTCATATTATGCCATCTTTTTTTTTTTTTAGCAGAAATGAACAGGAAGTGCCTGTTAAAAATCAGATCTGCCCTCCACAAGGTTCCCCTAATGGAGTTTCCTTCGATGGAGAGTCAACCCCTTAATGTTACAGGTTTGTATATGAAAAGAATCACTTTACTCTTAATATTCAGGTTATTGTTAATTAATCTTTGGAATAATATGAATGAAAGAGTTTCATTTAGGAATGTAACTGGCTATCCATTAGTGCCACTTAAACCACTATTTGAAAGAAAACTCATTAAATGTTAAAAGGGATAATGGAAAAAAATGAATTCCTCTATTGGCCTTTCACTAATGAAGACTTCATCCTGAATTATCTTTCAAACACAAAGGAAGTCAGTTCAGTAGCATCTTTTTTACACACCTATGGCTTTTCCAAAACCATTATGAGCTCAACTGAATAATTATTATGTCTGTCTTCTGCACTATGGAAGCCCATACAATTGTAAGGGTGCCATGAAAAATCAATTTCCCACAACTTTTTGCAGACCACTGCAGTTAATTATATTAATTATATTAAGCCTGGACATATTTTGTTTTTTTTAATTAGGTCCTACATGATCCAAAATAAATATGGACTTTCAGCCTAATCTATAGATAGAGTTTATTCTTTCATCAATGTGCACTGATAGCAGACAATTAAGAATAATTAACATTGTATGTATGCAATGCCTTTGATCTTTACAAAGCTATTTACAAACCTTGAATACTGTGTGCAGTTCTGGTCCCCATCTCAAAAAAAGATATATTTGAATTGGAAAAGGTACAGAGAATGACAACCAAAATGATTAGGGGTGTGGAATAGCTTTCATAAGAAGAGAGATTAAAAAATACTGGGACTGTTCAGCTTAAAAAAAGACAACTAAGGGGGGATATGATGGAGAGCTATACAATCATGAATGGTGTGGAGAAAGTGAATAAGGGAGTGTTATTTACCCCTTCACATAACACAAGACCCAGGGATCACCCAATAAAATGTATAGACAGCAGGTTTGAAAACAAACATAAGAAAGTACCTCTTCATACAACACACAGTCAACCTGTGGAACTCATTACTAGGAGATGTTGCAAAAGCCAAAAGTATAACTGGGTTCCAAAAAGAATTAGATAAGTTCATGAAGGATAGGTCCATCAATGGTTATTAGCCAAAATGGTCAGGAATGCAACCCCATTCTCTGGGTGTCCCAAAGCCTCCAACTGCCAGAAGCTGGGACTAGCCATTGTCAGAGACAGGATACTGGGTTAGATGGACCATTGGTCTGACCCAGTATGGCTGTTCTTATGTTCTACAGGCAAATATTCTTCCTTCAGCTACATGGGTGTATGGGCATACAAGGCTGGAAGTAGAGAACCTCTTCCCTAGAGTGTAAGAGAATACTAACTAGGAGACAAGATAACACATTGGCCCGGGCTCAAAAAATCAGTGGTGGGACTTGCCAAGCTCCACCCACTCACAACAGATTGTGCAGAGCTTCATATTTATTTATTATTAATTATTATTATTACTTAGGCCCCATTGTGCTAAACATTGTACAAACATATAGTAAAAGGATGGTCCCTGCCCCAAAGGGTTTATAGTCTAGGTAATATGACTGTTCATCTCTTCTTATGTGCTTTAATCAGCAGTGAAACTGTTCACAATGTAATTATATAAACTGTTGTCATTAGGCTTCAGAGTGGATGACCCTCTGTAAATGAACTGGGGCTGTTCATGCCTTTGTTACAGCTTTCTTTCCACATCACTTCTTGCAGCCTCAGGCAAACATCATTGCATTGTTCTACATCTGGTTCATTTTTAAGGTTTTCTTCACTCTTGGAGACAAGTTTTTTAAAATTAAGTCTTAGATTTTAGGGGACAAGAGGCATCTAGTCGGGGGTTGGACTAGATGACCTCCTGAGGTCCCTTCCAACCCTGATATTCTATGATCTACAAGGGAACATTTGCCAGTTTGCCATACTGCCACAAAATGGCTAATTTCAAACACCGACAAGCATGATGAGCTTTGGCTGCAAGCACGCACTAAAGGGGAACACATTCTGTTCGCTGGAGCATCAGTAAGGTCTGCTCCAAAGCACATTCCTTCAAGTCTCCCTGAGCCATCTTGATGCTAATACTCCACTCAGACGTATACCAAGCGTGGTTTCAACAAGGCAGAAGGGTGTGTGTGTGTATATATAGAGAGAGAGAGAGACACACACACACACCCTTCTACCTTGTTGAAACCATATATATGTAAAAACCTATGTTATAAGATTATTAATAAGGTTGCAAAGTCAAAAACTAAAAAGTTAGGAAATACTAGAATTAAGGTTGCCTGTGCAATTCGGCATATGCATTATGATGCTGTCTTTAATTACATGATCACATACTATTTTTTCCAAAGGGCCCCTGGTTCATTCAGTGCACAGGACAGATGGTGCTCAATTATTGAGTAGCTATTCGATATTTTGTTTTCTCCACATTGTTCAATGAGTGGTTCAAGCCTTACTTTTTTCATAGTATTCAAACTCTGCTCTGAAAAGACTTAGTAATTTCCTCATGGGTCTTTCTATGGGGTCATCACTATAATATAGGAGTGCTTCACAAACATTAATGAATTTATCATCACAACACTGCACTTAAGAAAGGCAGTAGATCAGGGGTCGGCAACCTGCGGCACACGTGCCAAAGACGGCACGCGAGCCAATTTTTGATGGCACGCTGCTGCCTGCCTGGGTCCTGGCAGCCAAGCTCCCCCCTTCCCCGCTTCTTCCCCCAGCGTGGTGCATTCCTGCCCCTCTCACTCCCACTCCCTCTCCCTGCCGCCGATCAGCTGATCGCCCTTGCGAGCGGGAGGGGGAGCGGAGCCGCAGCATGCTCACTGCTCCAGGGAGGAGGCAGAGAAGAGGTGGGGACGGGGCCCTGGGGAAAGTGGTGGGGATGGGGCATATCCCCTCCAGCCCCCTGCCGTGAGCACCCCCACAAGCCGAGCACCCCAGCCCTCTGCTCTGACCCCTAAACCCCCCCACACACCCAGCCCTCTGCCCTGACCCCTGAACCCCCACACACACCCAGTCCCATGCTCTGACCCATGAACCCCCCACACACACCAGCCTTCTGCCCTGACCCCTGCACTCCCCCCCCCCACACAGCCTTCTGCCCTGACCCCTGCACCCCCTCACACACACAGAGCCCCCCCACACCCCATGCCCTGACTCTTGCACCCCTCCCCACATCCCCACCCCCACCCTGAGCACCAAACGGGAGCTCCTGCACCCACCCCCCCATATTCCCACCTGCACCCCCAGTCTGGGGTCCCTGCCCTGACCCCTGAACCCCCCCCCCCACACACACCCAGCCTTCTGCCCTGACCCCTGGACCCCCTCCACACACCCAGCCCTCTGCCCTGACCCCTGAACCTCCCCACACACACACACACCCAGCCCTCTGCCCTGACCCCTGAACCCCTCCACACACACCCAGACCTCTGCCCTGACCCCTGAACCCACACACACACACCCAGCCCTCTGCCCTGACCCCTGAACCCCCCCACACACCCAGCCCTCTGCCCTGACCCCTGAGCCCCCCCCCCACACCCAGCCTTCTGCCCTGACCCCTGCACCTCCCCACACACACACACAGCCCTCTGCCCTGACCACTGCATCCCCTCACACACACCCAGCCCTCTGCCCTGACCCCTGCACCTCCTCCACACACCCAGCCCTCTGCCCTGACCCCTGAACCCCTCCACACACACCCAGCCCTCTGCCCTGACCCCTGAACCCACACACACACCCCCAGCCCTCTGCCCTGACCACTGCATCCCCTCACACACACACAGCCCTCTGCCCTGACCCCTGCACCTCCTCACACACCTCCAGCCCCCATTTTGACTCCTGCACCCCCACACATACCCAGCCCCCCCACACCCCATGCCCTGACTCTTGCACCCCCCCACATTCCCACCCCCACACTGAGCACAAAACGGGAGCTCCTGCACACACACACACACACACATTCCCACCTGCACACCCGGTCTGGGGTCCCGGCTGCCGGCCCCTTGCCAGCCGGGGTCCCACAAGCCCCGCTCAGCCCGCTGCTGAACTAGGTGAACGGAACCCCAGGCCGGCAGCGGGCTGAGTGGGCCAGCGGCGTAAGATCAGCATTTTAATTTAATTTTAAAATAAGCTTCTTAAACATTTTGAAAACCTTGTTTACTTTACATACAACAATAGTTTAGTTATATATTATAGACTTATAGAGAGAGACCTTCTAAAAAAACGTTAAAATGTATTACCGGCACACGAAACCTTAAGTTAAAGTGAATAAGTGTAGACTCGGCACATCACTTCTGAAAGGTTGCCGACCCCTGCAGTAGATAGTACTATCCCCATTTTACAAATGGGGAACTCAAGCATAAAGAGATTATGGTCAAAAGTTTCCACTAATTTTGGATGCCTGATTTGAGATGTCTAGGACCTGATTTTTCAGAGTACTTGGCATTATATAGCACTTTATATGTTCAAAGCCCAGCTCCTGTTGACTTCAGTTGCAGCCCTGAATGCTCTGCACTTCTGCAATCAGACTGACAGGCAACCTTAATTCTGATATTTCCTGACTTTTGAATGCTTGACTTTGAAACCTTAATAATGTTGTTTATTTTAACACCCTTTTTGTGTGTAATTTTCTAGGTTGCTAAAAAAACAAACTGAAAGCAAAGTGCAGGCTCGTACCCTAAGTCTTTAAACTACACAGCTTCCCCCCCACACACCCCGCACCCCGCCCCGCCCCGCCTCCTGAATGTTGGGCTGGGGCTTGATTCTCACAGGATTTGCCAACACAGAAAAGTGTGGGGTTTTTTTTCCACAAAGGTCAGCAAATACACCTGTGGTCAATAAGTTGATAGTCTAACATGAACACCCACACCGATAAAAAGACAGACTAGTATATTCATTTTGTAGGTTGTCACATCTCAAACATTGCAGAATTATTTTATGATTTGTTCTGTTTATTGGAGCATAAAAACAAAGCACTTTTTACTACACTAAAAATTCTCAAGAAATTATGTGACTTTCGAAAATCCAATAGGTGCCACATTTAATTACAAAAATTACAATAAAATATTAAGTAGAAAGCTTGTTAAAAGTTGTGACAATTATTTTATACAATTCTGTGCTACAGCAACTTCAAACATAGAAAACAGATCAGATTCTCTGATTTTGAAAAGTGCCTAAGGCAATGGAGGACATTTTCAAAAGCACCAGTGGCAGTTAGACACCTAACTCCCATTGAGTTTCAATGCCTAACTTTTAATGGGAGTTAGGTACCTAACTGCCAGTTGTGCCTTTGAAAATGTTCCCCAATAGTTATGGCACTCTGACACTTCTCTTTATAAGAACCTAGGAACCAGAGGAAAGGAGGGGGTAGACCGAATGAGGGTCTGGGGGGGGTGGAGGAACTGGGATTGTGTGGGCAAGGAAATTGGGGGAAAAGTTGGTGGGTGATGGGAGTGCAAGGGGCGTGGCCCAGAGGGCATGAGACTTGCTGTGCAAGGAGACAGGGAGTAGGATCAGAAACCTAAGTGGTGCAATCTAGGACTTGCTAGGTAAAAATGGGATGTGACAAGGAGCCAGAGTGGGATAGAGACAGGCCTGGAACAGGAACAGGTTGGAAGGGATGAAGCAAAAGAGGTCCAACCTGAGGGAGAATGGGTAGAGGAGTATGAATCCACTAGAGCACCTTTCCTTTCAGAAGCCCTCAACATGCTATAAAAATTCCATGGCCTAGCAGGGGAATGGGGGGACTCCAGGCTTCAACCACAAGGAGGCTCCTGCCCTGCAGGGGGCTCAGGGCTTCCACCCCATGGGGCACCTGGGTTCAAGGCTTCTGCCCCATAGGGTGCCAGAGCTCAGGACTCTGAGCATCAGCCACCAGGCACCAGGGCTCGGGGCTCCAAACGGCCCTGCCTGGCAGACTCCCTGAAACGGCTCATGGACCTGCACTGGGCCGCAGACCCCCGGTTGAGAACTGCTGCACAAGAAGCACACTCTTTTCCAGAAACTGGAATGGAACTTAAGATTCCTGAGTCTCACCATCTCTCAGATGTCAGCAAATAGCTGTGAAACCCACAGGCATCATCCCCATCTAGATTCTAGAGGATGATAACCTACTACTGCTATCAGTTACTCCATTAACTCAAGTGGCAGAGGTTTGTTCAGTGCCAATCCTGCTGTTGACCCATGAGGCGTCAATATGATACCACATGATAGAATTTCTGTTTTTTTCAGTTTGCTTTTTAAAAACCTAGGAAATTACACACACAAAATATATTAAAAGAATATTATTAAGGTTGCAATATTATAAGGTTTTATTGCCTCTATTTTTTGCAGAAGTTGGAAGTCCAGTGAACGAGGCAAGAGATTACAGTGAGAGAACAGACAGTGTCATGGTTAAAGCAGTTGAATGCTGCCCTTGGGAATGATATTCTATCCCTGCCTGTGTCACAGAATGTGATACTAGCAAGTGAGTAAAATGAAACTTTTTACAGGTGGTTATTAATTGTATAATCCTAATTTTCTGGATGCCCAATTTGAGATTTGCCTAAGCGCTGAATACTCATAGCTGTAATCGAAGTCAATGGGAGCTGAACTTGAACATATAAAAACCCACATAATGTTAAGTATACTGAAAAATCTGATCCTACGGGGTCTCAAATTTGGCACCCAAAATTAGCAGAAACTTTAGACTTCAATCTCTGTCTCAACTCCCTATCTGTAAAATTGAGATAATAAAACTCCCTCACTTCCCAAGGGTTTTGTGAAAATAAATTAATTAATGTTTGTGAGGAACTCAGTTAATATAGTGGTAAGCACCACAGAAAAGCCTATGAGGAAATCAATAATTCCATCTTCAGGGCAGGATTTGAATAAGGTGCAGTAAATCAGGCTTGGGCCACACATTGAACAATGAGGAGAAAACAAAATATTAAATAGCTGCTCATTAAGTGAGCACCATCTCTCATGGGCACGGAATGAGGCAGAGGTCCTGTGGAAAAAATATTATGAGATTATGTAATTAAAGACTATCATAATGCACAAGGGAGGTTACATGGGCAACCTTAACACTGGCATTTCCTAACTTTTGACTTCTTGACTTTGCAACCTTAATAATGTTCTTGTAGCATAGTTTTGTGTGTGTAATAAATACTGCATTTTGCCTTACTCTTTATTGCTTATGCATTGGTATATATATATTTTAAAAATGGTTGGGTTTTACAGCTTATTCCTTACCTGAAGTCATTTCTCTGAAGTGTTCACAACTGTTTGTTGTTGAGATAATCATCATATCAATTGTGAGTATTGACTGTTGTGACATGAGGGTGCCCTATCGCCAACCCACACCTACCTCCACACAATCCATCAGTGCTAGCCAGATACAGTGCACTTTTCACTAGTATTCACACTCTAGGAGGAATGGAATTTCTCAAGGGCTCCAGCGACAGCACAGATCCTCTGAAGCCCTTCCAGTGAACAAAGAGAAAACTTGCAAGATCAATCTATAGTTCAAATGCTCACTAAGCGATTTGAAGTGGGACTGACTTTTTGTTCTGGGTTTGTACAGCGCCTAGCACAATGGAGTCCTGGGACATGACTAGGGATCCTAGGTGCTGCTATTACTGCTAATATTAATAATAAATTCACTTTGAAAGTTTTTCTTTTCTTCTTTGCTGCTGTGTGCATAGGACTCCTATCAACGTTACTAAGAATTCTCCATTCTGACTGGCATCAGATTAGACCCCTTTTGGTGGAATCTGTAATAACTAATAGTCCATCTAATTTTCAACTCAAACTTCAGTTAAATAATAATATAGCAGTTTTTATGATGGAATTTCAGGCAAAAATATTAGCTATTGGGTGATATGGCGGCTTTTGAAGTTGGCTGAGAGACAGCACTGAAAATGTGAGATAGTACCTTTCTCATGGATCAATGGCAGAATTGTAACATCACCCAAAACACCTCAGGTAAGATCACATCAGTTCACACTGGGAAGTTTTAAACATTTCTGGGGAGGAGCAGATTGGTTTAAGTCTTAATTTGGGGCTACTCATAACTTGGACTACCATGCAAACGACTATTAGATGAGGAAGAACCACTAATTAGCAGGCAACCCAAACCTTGAGTCTGGGTAAGCAGATGCCATACATCCATTTATTTCCCCACCACACAACAGGTGGGCAAAGAGGGGCATGAAATGTCTGGAGCCTTGGCTCCATTGCAAATGCTGAGCATTGGGAAAGCAAATTACTCCATTCCCCTCCCCCCCCCCCCCCGGGATCAAGGTGGGGAGCAAGGAGGGAACTGTGGCTCCTGGGGTCACAGTAACATGCCACCACTTGCTATGTACATATTGTGACACATGCTTGTTCTTAGATTTTTTTTTCTAGGGGGTCTAGTATGGTATTACCAGATGTTTAGCAGCAGCCTTTTGCAGTCAGGATAGGCTTCAACATCTGGTCTACTTTTTCTATACTCACCAGGTCATGTAACCTTGTTTTATGGGCGCCTTTAGCATAGAAACAGAAAGAAGACAAAGATTTCATTTGAATAATTTTCTTTATCTCCAGGTAACACACTTAATTTCACAGAGCCAGGTATTTCAAGACCTGGTATTTGGGAAGAGGATCACTTATTCTGCATTCATTTTAAAGGAGACTGTAAATGATCTTGTTGTTGTGATGAAGAGCTTTGCTGTGTGTTTTAATAAGACATTTAAAATCTCACTCATATTTTTTTTGGAAATCTCACTCACTGAAAGTGTCACAAATTGAGGGTCAAGCCTGGCCAAAAACCAGATAAAAGAGGCCACAGAGGCACCTTTGATTTGTTTAAAGATAATCCAGCTCAAGGCCTAACCACAGTGGTGGAAGCTCAGGATAGACAATAATTTACATATTCTCTATTGGAAACATTGCCTCCAACAATCCCATATGGTCTTAGGGCTTCTGAAACTCATGTGCACCTGTTTAAAGAGTACATCCCTGCTCATTGATTAAGGCTTCTAAGTGGTTACACACTTAGCATTGGAGAGAGGTGCCAGGAGGTTTTCAGGTGTGCTGGCAATGTGGCCCAGCTGTATGTGACATCTGTTCTGCGGGAAATCTCAAAGTGTATCCATGTCTTTTTAATATGTGCATGTGCCTGTCTTTTTAATATGTTTAATGTGTTGACATTAAATTCTCTTTAATGTAAAATAAAGGACAATAAAGAGTCTTGGGCATTGGTGGTTGTCTGTTTGGCAGTTAGAGTTGCAGTGCACACAAGAAACATATGAAAGTGTCAATAATAACAGGCTGGTACTGTCTACAGACATTATGGGTTAAATATTCAGTGCAAAACGTAGCAATTCTCATCAACATAATGGAAGTCATAGTACTAAATTCCTGTATACCAAGCTGAAAACACATACCTGAATATGAAGATAACCCCATGACAGCAGAGGGGTAAATCCCAATGAGCTCATTTGTTTCTAGCAGCAGGTAACTAGAGAAAGGTATAAATGGCCAAACCAGATCTGAAATGGCCTTCTACATGTAACAATGACAAAAATAAGGAGTCTGAAATCTATTCTTCTTCTGAGAAGGGGAAGAAAACACCAAAAGCCTCTAAATATAAAAAGGAACTATAGCCCTAAATATCAGTTTATTTAGCATGAAACCCCCTGTATGCAGAATAATACAACATTGGTCTGCATACAGTTAATAATTTGTCCCATATCCAGAGTCAACTTCTTCAGAAGAAATGAACTGAAAAAGTGGATTAAAATGGCAAGCATGACACAGACCATGTAACTTTTAGTAAGCAAAGGAAAATATTATCTAGGAACATGCTTACTGTATTTTAAGGACAATCTGCTGTAGCAATGTCCATTAGCCTCATGGAGACTTTCCCCCATGTGCACATTACTCTATCTCAACGTACTCAGCTGAGTGAGTACTCAGGTGGCATGACCCGTGCCAGGAAACTATTGAAAAAACGCACATTCTGAGTTTTATGAGTGCCAGGAAGAGAACATTTATAAAATAGAAGTAGAATTAGCTACTGTAAATACTAAGGTGGGAAAACCAATGGAGGCTCTATAACTCAGGATTACATTCCATAAGCCAGATTTCAGCCTTGCCGTCTTTTTTCTGGGTTCAACCTATGATCTTTTTATTTGGGACCTGTCATGTTAGTTCAGTAAAGCAAGGTTCCAGAGTTCTCTGAATTTGTTTTTTTTATTATTAATAATATTATTCTTTTGTAATTCCAGTTATGTATTAAAAATCAAGCAGATTTCCACAGTAATATCATCAGTTTGTAATCTGTCTCTTTGTAGAATCCCTTGTTCTGTACAAAGCATGCTATGTTTTCAGTGTATTCTGTTTTATAGGTGGATGCAAAAGTACAGACCTAATCTTCCTGAGAGTTACACTGTGTGTCATCTGCACGCCTCGTTTTTCAATAACCCAAATTATGAGGCTGATGGTGGTTGCAAAGAAATGTTGAAGAGCTGTTTGAAGGCCAGGAGTGGAGACTTAAATTGTAATTGTGTCTATGTTTTGATGATAATGGTGTCAGCAAAATGTCACTCTTACAGCAGCATCAAAAACTCATCAATGATTTTCTCTTCCATTTCTATAGGGCAAAGCTTCATTCAATGGCACATTTGATCTTGATGGCTCTAAAGAAAACAATTTTCTGCATGCTCTGAGATGAACACAAATATTTTCAATTTACTACTTAAAACTCTTCACACACAAAAATTAAAATAACACTAAGGAAATTAGAGTGCCAGTTGAAAGGAGAACTATTCCCCTAAGTAACTGAGGTAAACCTAAAAAATCCTACTCCTCATTTAAAATAACACATTGTGCCCAAGTATTACATTCTGGTTTTCATCTGCTTTTCTAAGATCCAGCATTATCATTAAGCCCAGAGTTAAAGAAGAAATGTCTTACAGGGCAAACTTAAAACTATATCATGCATTTATGAATGCAGCATATATCATGTCTTTTACCTATTTTTCTTATGATTTTGGTTAAGTATCAAAGTAACTGTATTTGTGTTAAACAGAGTGTTGTTCCTCACAACCCAAACCATACTTCTGTCCAATCCAGCAGTGAAATCATCATTCAATATTTTGACACAATAATTATTTCCTTGGAAACAGACTAATGTCATTCAAACTAACTTTAGCCTTCCTTGGAGGATCAAGCAGAAGGAGTTGGGCTCAAGAAAGCTATAATATTATCTTTGATAATATGAATATACAGGAAAATACTAGCCATTTTACACAGTATTTCTTTTTGTATAAATATTTTTTCTTATTTCAAATTCAGGGTGAAAGTAACCCGTTAATGTCAGTTTTATATAGTATTTTGTGTTTTGAATTAAGAACGTATAAACTACAAATTCCACTTGAACTCCTTCAGGAATTTGCAAGAGATTTAATTGTTGTGTCTACCAAATAGAGTGATCTGACACCAGAATGTTAGTGGAGTCTTCCCATGTGGTGTCTGAACCCCCTACATACCCAATGTCTGTTACCTTACCCAAGAGTCAAAATGGGACTACATTCAGGATCCATGAGCAGCTGAGGTCAATTTCATCCTGGGATAATTCCATTGAAATCAAGGGAGGGAGAATGAGTCAAGCCCCAATTAAGCTAAAATTGAGCTTAGCCTGAATGAATTTGAAAATGCTGTGCTAACCATGTCAGAGTAAGAGGTTACTTTCTGAAGACAACTCAAGACAGCTACAGACAGAGGTATACAACTCTGTATAATTAACAAGTTATGTATGCAATATCTACCACAAGCCCAGAAGCAAAAGTGTGCAGTCAAAAAGGCTGTGTGCAAAACACCCAGTGCTTGTGAAGAAGTTTGCCCCTTGTATATCCTTACTTGAACATACACATCAGGTGCTTGGTTTATGCAATTCCTGCTGCACACTTTTGTGGATGGACATTGAAAAATGTAAGGCTGCCTTGTGGGACCATGTTAACTACTGTACACAATGGGGGTTAAAAACACTTAACACTTTGTTTACAAACAAATTGCTAAATTCTGAAAAGAGTAAAAACAAACACTTTTTCCTTACACGGTACATATATCGTGTCCCTCACTGCACTCGGCCTAGCTCAGCTGCCGCTGTGTGACAGCAGGGATCGGGCTGCGAGCGGGGATGCGCTGGAGCCCCTGGACTCTCACCCGGGAGCTCAGCCTGGGATCAGCGCTGGAGGTTGCTGGCGCGTTTGCAACATTCCCACGAGCAACTGAGCTCGGATCGGCCCATTCAGGAGGCTGCTGAGTGTGTGGAACCGACCTTGCTCCTTCCTTCCCACGAACCTGAGCGATGCTGCTCACCAAGTGCCAGCGAGCCGGGAGCTGCCTCTCGCCCCGCGGCCCTGACCCGTGTCCCCCGGGCTGCTGCGGCTGCCTCCGCTCCCTCCCGCCCTGACAGGAGCGTGGGAACCAGCTGCGGCTGCCGCGGAGAGTGCCCGGGCGGGGGGATCCCTACGGGGAAAGGGAGCCACGATCCGCACGGGGGCAGGCCAGGGGCGGATCGGGGCGAACAGCGGGGGGCGGGGGGAGGGCATCTTGCCCCGAGGGGAGGCGGCTCCCGGACAGAGAGAGCGAGCGAGCCGGGGCCCCTCGCAGCGCTTCGGGGGCGGCACTTACTTGATGTCCTCCCAAACCTCCGGGCCGTAATTCCGGATCACCAGCAGCTCCAGGGCGTGATTGACGAATCCGTACTGCGGACAAGGGGCGAAGGGGTGGGTCAGTCACGGGCGTGCGAGCAGCGAAGGTGGGGGCAGGGGTCGCTTACAGGAGCAGTGCGGGGGCTCAGTCATTTGCTGCGGGCGGGCCGGGGGAAGGAGACCAGCACCCCCCACTCCCGGCCTGCATCCCCTGGTGCGTTATGGGGCCGATCATCCCGCGTGGGAGAAAATCCCCTACCGAGCATCGCCCTCACAGCGGGGCGCCAGCCCCAGCCTGAGCCGCCTCCCCCAGCGCAGCACCCCTCGGGCATCTGCCTTCCAAGGGGGTTGCACGCTCCTCTGCACCCTCCCCCGTCATCACCCCGGCCTGCCCTGCCCGTCAGCCCCCTGCCCTCCCCCTCCCCTCCACCGCCGCTGCCCCGCGCCCAGCCCATCTCTTGGTTCAGCCTCCCTCCCCTTCGCTATAGCAAGGGCCGTAATCCGAGCAGGCGCGGGGGACAGGGCAACCCTGGGGAGAGAGGAAAGTGCCCACAGCCGCAGCCCCCGCGGCGCTCACCATTGCGCCGCCACTCGCTCCCTCCGCTTGCTGACGCCCCCTCCCCGGCTGCACTCAGCGACCGTAGCCGCCGCTCCAGCAGAGCTCACGGAGAGCCGGAGCGCTAGCCACCGCCACCCCCGCGGCGCGCTGACTGCCACCTCCCGACAGCCAATCCTCAGCTCGGCCCAGGGCTGGCTTCCAATCACAGCCAGAGGAGGGAATTCAGATGCTTCGAGGATGCTGCTCGGCTCGAGCCCCCGAGGGGGGAGACAATGTGAAGCGAAGCGCGGGGGGCGGAGGCGGGGGGAGCAGTGTTGTTCGGAGTTGGGGAGGGGGGGCAGCAGCCTCAGCGAAACCCTTTGCAATGGGTTTCAAATGCTGCAGCAATGTAAACAGCTAAATGGCTGTGGATGGGTAGCAATGGCTGTAACCTGCTGGTATTTTTGGTTATTGTTCTGGGTAGCTCGGGTTACCTGGTTGCTTGACTTGTATTAATAATAGGCCCTTCTACTGATTGGCTTCTCCAGCTCATGAATGGTAAATATTTAACAAGTGTGGTTTCTCTTGCTTCAGTCCTCCCCACAGAATACATTATTAATGCCATCATATGTGTGCATGAGAGAGACAGAGAAAGATGAGAAACAGAATGCATAATGGCCTGGCTGGATTTAAAGAGGTTAAGGACATGTGTTTGGGATGAATGGCTGCATTACTCAGGAGTAAGGCTACAGTTTTGCCACGGAAGTGGGGTAACAGAAATCGTGAATTTGAATAAGGTCAGTGAAGTCTTGGAAAGGGCTGTACAAACACATTTGATTAGGCCCCCAAACCAAGTGGTGTTGCAGCCTGGCACATGGGGCACAGCTGCACCAGGTTGCAAACACCCTGAGCATGGAGCTGTTTTTTCTCCCCACACTTCTGCTGTGAAATTTACTAAAAATTTCCATGGCAGGAGTGCCATGTATGAGTTAATGCCCATACATCTTTCATGCCAGCTCACATACTGATGTATTCTGTGTATGCCACATGTTATAGAAAAAAAAGTATATTGTTAATATAAACACCAAGAAACAGAACCCTCATCCTAAATGTTTCCCAATGTTCTTCTCGGCAGGGAACCATCTGTCACATAGTTCCCATTGTATCAGAAAGATCTTTTAACCTCTTATATTTCTAGATTGGAGACAGTAGGACTGACCTGGCCTGACTGCTGGGTGAGTCAGAAGAATAGTTCTGCATTTGTGTTCAGTGTCCTAACAGCTGACACATTATAATAAGTAAAGATACCAAGTGAGACAAATGTGCATGTTGGTTTTAATGCCTTTTGTAATGGTCAAGAGGTAATTTTGAAAGGGCAAAGTTGACTTAAATTTAACCAAAAAGTGTAAATTTTGCCAAACTGATGTCTTAAAAACTATAGACCAATAGAAATGTTTCTGCAATTGTTTTAAATTCCAGTGAAAACACAAAAAACTCTTCTGTGTTTGAAAACCAAATATTGCAGCACTAAGAACCTAAAGGAGAAATTGACTATAAATACAACTTATTATGCCTCCACTGATTTTCCTATTCCAAGCCACGTGAAATGCAAGAGATAAATAGATAGCATCAGTGACAAGCAGGTTGCATGTCTTTCTCTTTTAATAATCACATGATTCAACAATACATGATTTAATAAGTTGACATTTCTCTTTAATTGCCATATGGAAAGGAAAAGTTATAGAATAGCAGTAATGTAGCCTACTGAATAAATGTTATTCATAGAGGGACAACCAAGTGAAGCATGCCTCTCCAAATGGAGTTTTGGATACATGACGGAGGACAACATGCAGGCAGAATTGATGGTGATGACTGATTGTAGAGCCCAGAAGCCCAGTCATGGATTAGGACCCCATTGTGGGTAGGCACTGTACAAATACAGAACAAAAAAGCTAAGATAATGCAGCACTTGGAAAAGTCAGAAAATTTCAAACTAGGTTAAAAGGCTCACTTAGATTTAAACACTTCTTATATCTTTAACCTTTACTGTAAGGTACAAAATTAAACAGCAGCATGAAACAAAAAAGTACAGGAAGGTCTAGAAGAGACATTAATGCAATGCCAGAGTCTATCTGACAAAGAAGATAATTAAAGACCTGTGAAGTTTTGGGACAATAGCCAGACCAAATTCCAAAATGAGACTTCTTATAAATGTGATTTATAGAAATATAAAATAACTTATGCTTTGAAAAGACTTTTTAAACCATCTATCTCAAGGAAGTTAAAATAATGGAAATGGGACAATGAAAAACAGGATGCTCCTTAATCAAGGAATGCTTCTTCAGCAAAAGGAATAATTGCTGTTTTCTTATACTACTTACCCACAAGCCCTGGAGGCTTTTATGATTACAGTCAAATTAAGGTTAAATAGACTCTCCTCTTGGCAGAAGGATACCAGTTGGGAGAGGATCCAAACAACCAGTCATGGGAGCAAGATTGCTAAAAACAATCATAGAGACCCAGACTGAAAAGCTAACGGAGTAAAATCTCTGATGGTTGATATGGAAGAGAAGGGGAAAAAAATCAAAGATGAAATTTACAAATCTATTCCTTCCTCATTTCTGCCATCACTAGGCTAATAAAAGAACTCTGGGGACAAATCATAAGATAATGTAATTCTTTGTAGTTCTGTTAACTTCAAGTGTCCTACATCAGCTAAAGATCTGGCCCTTTCTGCTCGAAACAGAGAATCTGGGGAGTTTGCTTCTGGTTTTTTTTTTTTTTAAATAATGCAGTATAAATACATCTAAGATATAGCAGGCTTATCGTAGGTGTTATACTATTCCAGTATTATACTGTATACATGCTGACCCACTCCAACACAGAGCCCTCAGGTTGAACTTCTTGGGTGAAATCCTGGCCCATTGAAGTCTATAGGAGTTTTGCCATTAACTTCAGTGGAGCCAAGATTTCACCCCTTGTCTTTTTCTATGTAAGTAATATGGTCAAAGTTCAAAGTCAGTAAAATTAAATAAGGGCAAAACACAATGACATTTACACCCAGAGACATATGTGTGCTTTAAGTTTTGGAATCAAATGTATAGTATAATGAATAATACAAATGACTGGTTTATTGATCTGAAGATTAAAGAAAGAGCAAAACAGCATGGGATCTTTGCTTGTTATAACACCAAACTTGGTGTAGTACTCAAAATTTGTGCTTGAAATACAAAATATTTAAATTATCAAGGCAATTTTACATTCTATTTAATGGATCCAGTGCATCAAAACCAATATAAGATGCTAACAAAATGTTATTGCTCAAGACAGGTTTCCATTTCTGAGAGGAATTCACAAATTGTAAAGCATCACTTTTTAGTTGCCATTTTTCTTTGGACATTAGAAGAACAGATCTGATACTAGACGACTCTATTCCATTATTGTGACTGGTGAAGCAGTGCTGTTGTGACAAATTATAGGTTATTATTTTGTAAATAATATGTCTTTGCCATCACTGGAACACTGTGTGTTATCATACTACTGAAATCATTTGGTGATTTTTAAAAAGTTCAAGTATTTTATAATATGCTATTTTTATTTGAAAATAATATTGTCTTGAACACATAGGGTCAAATTCGTTGCTTCCTTAAGTGGGAACAACTCCACTTATGTAAATGAAGTTTTGCCACTCCTAGTAGTGAACTTAGCTCACAGGGTCAGTTTTTGAAAAGCAATCTTTAAAACTGAAATCTTAATTTTCTGGATCAAAAACATTTTTGCACGATTTTTTTTTACCTCTAAATTGCTGTGTACACAGAAACAGACATAGGAGAGCAAATCACATTTCTACACACAAATTAGGGTGTTTGTCCTTAAATACTAGATTTAGGTGAGTATATAAAGGATGCAGTCCTGCAGACATATATATTAGTAACTTTATTCATGAGAGAATGCCTTCTGAAGTCACCCATGTTTATTATGTATGCAAGTGTTTGCAAGATTAGACCCACAGGGAGCTGTTGTAATATATAGGCAAAGTGTATATAAAAAAAGCTAAAACCAAGAAAATTATTGAAGGCTAGGTTGAGGCCTTTTTGAAAATTTGGCCCACTGGAATATGAGGATGGGCATATAGGATCAGATCAGTGGCCTGTCTAGCCCAGTATCTTGTTGCTGTCAGTCCCCAGGAGCAGGTGCCTCAGAAAAAGTGCAAGATACCCTGTAGTAGATAGTTATGGAATGATCTGCCCCTAGGGGAAGCTTCTTCTTAAACCCAGGGAGTTTGAAGTTGGTTTATGGACAAAAACATGAGAGTTTATCTGTTTTCTAAAATAAATGTTTATTCTTCTTTGGATGTTCACACTAGCCATACAAATGTCTAATTCCAGACATATATAACTTGTAAAATGCACATCACTAGAAACAGACAAAAATCCATGGTCAAATAAATCATCTTCTTTATATAACTTTTTCATGCCAGTCAGGCAATGGATAATGCACATGGCTAATAAAGAAATAAAATATACCTGTGGGCAATGTAAAGGAGACACAAAATGTTTATATACTGGAATATCAACAAACATGAGGTAGGACTATTCCCTTCACCTTCACATCACAGTGGGAGGAGCTCAAACTCCTGGCTAAGAGTTAGTTGAAGTGGGAAGTGTCTCTGAATTATTGTCATCCCCTTCCCCCAGACCTTTGGTATTGCCAGACTTCCAGGCTAAAAACTAGGTTGAGTTTTCAAGGACCAGCCATACAGCATGGGAATGCAGAGGGAGCACAGCCGCTGCCACTATACCTCATGAAACGGTACAGCGTGAGCTCTTTCCCACACTTTGCATACCCCTTTGGGAGTAGTCCTTGAATTTATGGAGTGCAAGAAATAATGTATGGCCTCTGTGCAGTGGTGTGAGGGGATATGAATGGAAAACACTAGCTGGCCCATAATATTTACATGCATTTCAATGTGTTTTTGTTGCTACAAAAAGCATTATAAAATACAGCGAATTTTAATAAGCTACATGCTTATTCTGGACTTTGCTCTTATGGTTTATATTGTTACTAAAACTTCAATAAAAATTCAGCCTTATATGGTACTGTTGGAGTTAGTTTGTTGAGGGTTGTGTTACTTTACCAACAGCAAACCTGCTTTTGGCTGTTTCCAAATCACAATGGTCTGAGCCTTGACATTTGGATTGTCATACCATATTTCTAAGGGCATGCAAATATACATTACTTTTGTTAAGATTGGCTTAGAAAGGCTCAGCATTTGAACTGCAGCAAGATGCCATTTAAATTCTGTTTTTAATACTGTTATTGACAAGCTGCAGCCAAAGATGAATTTGATGATTAAGAAAAGTTCAAGATCCCATGCTTCCTTGTACTGGAATAACCCGGTTATCCAAAAGATGGGAAACTGTGAGCTTTATTTTAAATCTTCCCTCAAGGGGGAGTGTCGCATATCTGCAACTGTATTTAGGTGCCTAACTCCCAGTGAAATCCATGGGAGTTATGCACTTAAATACTTTTGAGGATTTGTCCAGTGTTATTTTGACAGCCCAAAGAAGAGCAGTGATAACTCAGAGTACAATCCACAGCCCACTGAAGTCAATGGAAAGACTCCTATTGACTTCTATGGGCTTTGGATCAAGCTCTCAGTGGGCACTAACTTAGGAACATAAGAATGGCCATACTGGGTCAGACCAATGGTCTATCTAGCCCAGAATCCTGTCTTCCGACAGTGGCCACTGCCAAATACTTCAGAAGGAATGGACAGAACAGGACAATTACTGAGTGATCCACCCCATTGTCCAGTTCCACTGTCTGGCAATTGGAGGCTTAGCAATCTTGGCTAATAGCCACTGATGGATCTATCCTCCATGAACTTGCGCTGCATTCCCTTGCACACTTTGGTTGGGCAGAGAGAATTTGGTAGCCAGTGGCTAGTCCCCTGCATTTAACCTGCCACCTCCTCCCCTGCAGAGGCTGAATTTTATTGAGGATATTCCCCAGGGCTAAGGGGCATTTTCTATCCCATGCTCCATTTTGACTTAAGTGTTTGTAAAATAACTGGAATACTTAAGTTTGAAAAAAGCTACTGAACAAATGTTTGTTTGCTTGTGTAGTGACACTGACTGGGAAACTTGTAACCTCACAACAATCAGAAAACGACCAAACAATTCCAGTAGAAGTTTCTAAAGACAGCAGCACAATGAAGACAGTAGCGAAATGATGAGGTCATTTCCACTTAGAATAGGTAATTGCTGTCTTAATTAGAAGAGCTGCTTTACAGTCAGCATCAAAAACTTCTAAGGCACATGGGACTCACAGCTTTAAAAGGTCGTTTACTTTGGTTTAGATTCCTTCATAGTTTATTATTTCTTTGAGTGGATGTCTAGCCTCATGTTCCCGCATAACTGCATATGTAACATTCAGATCAGGAATTTGTGCTCAGAAGAATACACATCTTAAACTGTTGTGTCTGTGAATTGCAGGAGTTTCAGAATAACGGATTATCTCCCATATATTCAGCTTCAACATTCCTGCACTGCTGAGTAACTAAAAATAGTGGGTCATATTCTCCCTTCTGCTCTGGTTTCTAACATTCCGTTAGTTTTTTGTTGTTGTTGTTGTTGTTTTTTTTACTGCCACTGCACATTGAGTGGATGTTTTCAGAGAACTGTCCACAATGACTCCAAGATCTCTTTCTGAGCGGTAACAACTCATTGAGACCCCATCATTGTGTATGTATAGTTGGGACTTTTCCCCCAATTGTGCATTACTTTGCACTTATCAACATTGAATTTCATCTGCAGTTAGCTTTGGATTTACCTATCTTGAGTAATTTTGTATCCTCTGCAAATTTAGTCACCTCACTGTTCACCTCTTTTCCCAGGTCATTTATGAATACATTGAACAGTAGTGGTCCCAGTGCAAATCCTTGGGGGAATCTCACTCTTTCCCTCTCTCCACTGCGAAAACTGACCATTTATTCTTACCAATGAACTCTACTATCACATGTCCATCTTTTGGAAGGACCTGAGACTGAGATAGGCAGTGCTGCCCAAGGTGCCAGTGATAGCATGAGCTCCATCCCAAATAGGTGTCTTCAGCAGCTGAGCAAATTTCTTTGCTGCCCTATCAGCAAGTCATTTAGCCTCAGGCAGAGGCAGCTCAATAATATGATGCAGGGATGAGCAGACACGGTAGGGCTGAGAACAAGGACTCTAAACTTGGTTTTGATACCAACTCTCTTCATGGCCTCATCAAGTCACTTAAACTTTCTTCCTTCATTATTCCTAGCTATAAAACTAATACTTACCTTAATCAAAAGGGAACTGTGACAGGTAGTTAATGTCTGTAAAAGTGCTAAATGTGTGAAAATTCACTAGAGTGCACACCTAATGCCCAAGTAGCTGGGTCTAGGGTTAGCCAGTCATTTGGACAATTACACCTTATTAATACTAAGGCCAACTCTACATAATTTCAAGCAGCTTGACTATGTGGCTGAGAGGGTGTGTCCTGACAGAACAGGGCTTCAGATTAGCATGCTTACATACTATGACTGGCAAATCGCACAGGAGTTACTGCTACTCCCAGAACTAACAACTCCCCTTCCACAGCTTTTACACAACAATGAGCAGGCATGAAAAATGACAGCACAACATGATAAATAGCCATTCAATGGGGTGGAGGGGGGGGGGTAGTAGAAGTACACGCAGGTCAAGATTCAAGAGTAATGTGCCCTTTCATTCCTATGTATCTCTTCTTTCTGTGGGAAATGCTGCCCTTGCAAGCTGTGCCTTGGTCCTGAATCAGGGCCTCTGTGCTGCTGCTGCCATTTAAGATAATGCAGTGGAAAGGGATGTGAATAATGATGGTGGTTCTATAGAGGTATGAATGCCCCTTCTGTGTGATTTACACAGGAGGAAGCAGATCTGGCTCAGGGGTTGAACTATCTCTGCATTTCATTGTTTTCTCAGTTTCCGCACGTTTTTTGTTCATTTTGTTTTTACACAATAGTTTGAGAAAGAAAGAAAGAAAGAAAGAAAGAAAGAAAGAAAGAAAGAAAGAAAGAAAGACTAATTGCACTTCCTTTGGCACAAATGGTGAGGAAAAATTCCTCCAACTATCTCACTGACATCGTATCAGGTCTTGATGGAATGAATAATTATTAATGGAACTATTTTGACTCACCTTTTCCATTACATATTTAAAATGGCATTGTTAGATTCCTAGAGTCTGATTCTCATTTACACTAACTTCCCTTTATACTGCTCTGGCAGAGCAAAAGGGCCTTACAGTGAGCATAAATGTGAAATTACACCTGATCAATATAAAGGGGCCGTAGTTAAAATGAGAATCAATCCCATAAAATCTTCTGGATCTAATAAAAAGTTAATTCATCTATCTAATGTAAAAGGTTCTTGACAACATTCTAATCTATTATGTATTTATATTGCTGTCATCACATGGTACACCTGTACCCCGATATAACGCGACCCAATATAACACGAATTCGGATATAACGCGGTAAAGTAGCGCTCCAGGGGGGCGCAGCTGTGCGCTCTTGCGGATCAAAGCAAGTTCGATATAATGCAGTTTCACCTAAAACGCAGTAAGATTTTTTGGCTCCCAAGGACAGCGTTATATTGGGGTAGAGGTGTATCTGAGCATGTCATTGTATCTGAGCACATAAATGGCACAGAAGTCATCAGCCTGGAAACAATTGCATTTCATTTATTTGCTTGCAAAAAATGTTATGGTAGTTAAGCTGTATCTTGCTTTTGTAAATGCAAAGAAGGTGCTTATTGGCTTTCCCGTTTTTTTCCTGTCAGATATAATTTAACTAAAAAGATTAGTTTTAAAATATAAAATTTTGCATTTGTACTTAGGTGCTGATTCAACGAAGAATTTAAGTACTTAATTTCAATGGGACTTCAGCACATGCTTATGACTTTGAATCAGGAAAGCATTTAAGCACATAACTTTATGCATGTGTTGCAATGCAGTTGACTTCAGTGAGCTTCACACATACTGCTTAAAGTGAAGCATAAGCTTAAGCATTTTTCCTGAACAGGGACACTCCTCTGAACTGGGGCATTAGTGGGAACAGGAAAGCTTTGGCATTTTGAGATGAAAGGTCATTGAAGTCAGTGGTTTACACCACTGCTGACGATCTGGTTCAAAATGTTTAAAATGAATGATGAAATAGTAAAAAAAAAAAGTTATTTTCATTTAATTTAATATACCATCTTTGTTTTAAGGCAAAATTATACCCACTTGCCATAATACCCTTGGGAAGGGGTGAGAGCAGTCAGGAAACTCCATGCTGTACATCCTATGGAGTTACAGACTTGTACTAAATCTGGCCTTGAGAATGGCCATCCTCCAAACACAGTATTTCTTTTCTTCCATCAGGGCCGGCTCCAGGGTTTTTGCCGCCCCAAGCGGCGGGGAAAGAAAAAAAAAAGCCGCGATCGGCGGCACTTCGGCGGCAGTTCCACCGCGCCGCTTTCTTCTTCAGTGGCACTTCGGCGGCAGGTCCTTCCCTCCGAAATGCCGCCGAAGAGCCGGATGTGCCGCCTTTCCCCTTGGCCGTCCCAATCACCTGCTTGCTGCGCTGGTGCCTGGAGCCGGCCCTGTCTTCCATGACCAAAAAGGAACGCATTCCCTGTAAAGGTATTTGTAGTTGCTGCTGACTCCTGTCCTTTCCACACTGTGGAAAATAACTCAGATTTGGAAAAAAAAAGTTTCTTAAAAAAAAAAAAGCAACATTATGTTTTACCATTCACTATCCTAGGAATGGACAGATTCCTACTGACTTCAATATTCATGGATCAGTCGCCTGTTGTGGGCCTCCCAAAGAGTCAGAACTATTGATCCTCAAGACTTAGAGATATCCTCACAGGACTCCTAAGTCTTTGCTGGATATTACTTTAGGTCAAGAGGATAAAATCTGTATATAAAAACAATACTGTTGTGACCTTCACTAGCCACTAGGATGTCCAAAATTCTTGGGTTCCTGCAGCACTGCTGTTTTCATTCTCTTATCTTTCTTGTTTTGTAACAGAATGATTTCTAAATCTCTTGAATGGAGCTGTCACACTTTGACCATGAGCAGTGCTGTTCAAGATGGTGCTTATGGAAAATCTGTATTAATATATACTTTTTCAAACTCAGTTCTTAATTTATGCATTTTACAAGTACTTTTTTCAAGGCTCTGTAGGTGCTTGCTCTGTCCAGCTGTCCTCAACCACTGGTTCTCATCACAAAACTAAAGGATGAAAAGCAATATGCTTTAAAAGTTCATACACACAGTTATGGTCAGAAGAGTGACGATATAAAAATGGCACTTTACACAAACATATCTGCTTCCTGTTTGTACTCAGAAGGAAAGGATGTTCCAGTGGTTTGTGTACTAGCCTAGGCCTTGGGTGACCTGGATTTGAGTCCCTCATCTGCCACAGTCTTCCTCTGTAAGCTTGGGCTAGTCTCTGTGCCTCATTTCCCCATCTGTAAAATGGGGATAATAACATTTGTGTACCTCACAGGGTGTTTTGAGAATAAATGTATTAAAGACTGTGTGGTGTTCATACTAGGATCTTTTGGAATTCAGCTCTATTTTAAATTAACGGAGAAAGGACTGGATCACTGTGGACATTAATTGTGTGAACATTGCCTGGTTATCCTGGGAGACCCAGCTTACCCTCCATTTCCTTGATAATGAAGCCATTCATGGGCCACTTGGACAGAAGGAACTACCGCCTCACTAGTTGCAGAATGACAGTAGAATGTGCATTTGGCCTTTTGAAAGGGAGATGGCATTGTTTGTGAAATAGGTTGGAAGCAGCAGAAAAAAAATTCCCAAAGATTATAGCAGCATGCTGTATTTTGCACAACGTTTGTGAGACTAAGGGAGAAAACCTTAATGACAGGTGCAGGCTGAGGTACAGAAACTCACTCAGCGGTTTAAGCAGCCAGCAATGTGTTTAATATAAAATGCAAACAGCTGGGGCAGTATTCCTATTGTTCTTATTTTGAGTCTCGGGCTTGAAACTGGTAGCTGTACATCCAACTGTTAACCCTGGAGAGTGGTAGAAGTTGTTTGTGTAGTTCAGTGGTTATTGGCAATGGAGAGCAATGTTGCAGCGATCCCTATTGTACCTTGTCTCTTTGCCTACCCATGTTTGTAAAACCTTATGAAATAGTGCAAATTTAATTATGTTCTATGTAAAATGAACTGTCGACTCCTTATGAATGCAATTTTAAAGGTTTTTATTATTAAACTATTATGTGACAAACAGAAATGAACCATCAACTGACATGAAAATGAAAAAACAGCTTTTAATTAAGAAACAAAACAAAACAATGAAGAACCTTTTTATTACACCAGCAGGGAAACAAAACAGTAAAGTGCAACAAGTACAGTACAAGGCACAACACAAGATGCAGGAGGGCTTAAAATAACAGGCAAGTATACCTCATCTGGTTTATGGCCTTCTGGCATGGAGTGCAGAGACTTGAATTTACCAAGGGTGACAGAGGGCTCAAAAGAGCTCGGATCCTAGGTGCCACTGTTCTCGCTGCCCTGATCTGTGAGGGGAATCGCCTCTAGGAGCAGTGCTGCAGGGGTACAGCGAGGAGGAGATGCTGTTGTTTCCAGCAGCCTGTATTGTCCAAGGGTTGCATAGCATGGCTGCGTGTAGGTTTGCAGTCCTGCATTGCCTGCCGCCCTAACAGCAACATGTGCTGCAACAGGGCATTTCGGCTTTATATGGCCTCCAGGAGTCGCCTCTGCATCTCCCTTCTTCCATACTGTCTCTGGCCATGGCAACATTTTCCCTAGCAACTGCCATGCTGTCCTTTGCCGCTGCAATGATCTCTGTGGAAAGCTCCTTATCAGATTCCCTCTCTCAATCCTCACATACTGGCTCCACCTCTCTACATTTTTCTATTTGTTCTTTCTGTAGTGATGGCTGCAAACATTTCATCACAAGTTTTCCATTTGCTCCCCCTCAGGTTTGCCGGCTGTTCAGCCATTGATAAGGGCCTGGGATGGGGTGTACAAACGCCACACTGGAGAGGAAGGGTTAAGAGCCACTCTGGGCCCAGGCAGCTCTGCCCTGCCACACCTGCAATGCATGCACAGGCTGGAAGAGGAGCTTTAAATGGGAACAGAGTAGCTCACTTGCAGGCAGCCAGCAGAGGTTAGCAGACTTGCACTGTGGGAGGCTCAGCTGCCAGACCCACTGACTAGGGATGGCCTGCCTGACCTGCTGAGGGCAAAGGGTGCTGGATGTGTGAAAGGTTGGAGACTTCTTCTTTATTTTACTTACATGTCTCTGCTGTTCCCTCTTGTATGGCTAGGCTGGTAGGAAGTTACCAGGGTGGCAACCACATGGCATTCCAGGGCATAGGACTCAACTGCCTATCTTTGGGTCCTGGATTGGAAGCTGGTGGAAAGGGTGCATCTGGGTTCATCTACCGAACCCGTCATGGGGCTGGAGGCAAAAAGACTATCTCTGATACTAGAGACTTGGGACTAGGAAGAGCCCATATCTTGAGAGTCCCGACTTTGGGACTTTCACTGGGTGAAGCCCTAAAGCCCCTTGCTGGGCAGCAGAACTAGCATTTGTTGGACTCTTTACATACCCCAGAAGGGTTGGACACAACTTATGGCCCAGAAAGGGAGAGATTGCAGCATGGCCAGAGCAGCTGTCAACAGGAGGCACAAAGACAGAAGAGGTCCTGTCACATCCTTGCCTAGTCACTAGGCAGCATCTGTGGGGAGCAGGCCCCCCTCACAGAGGCCTGTCTTTTGAGGGTCTGGGTCTGGCCAGTGCTGTGGGGGTATTAAAAAATGCCAAATGATTATTGTTCATGTTCTAGGGAGGCTGTGATAGCATTTTTTTTAATACTAGGTGACTAAGAGGCAAATAATGGCCTTATTCAAAAGGCAAAGGGTAGATCAGGGAGATACACAGTGAAGTTATTCACCAAGATGCTCCCCCCAGAAGTATTACAGGAGTGGAAGAGAGTCACAAGCTATGCTAGTAGGAATGGTCGTGTAATTATTTCTCAATCTCTGAACAAAAACTGAGCAACTTCTCAGCTTGAGATTTTTGCTCTATCTCCCCTGCAGACAAGTTGAAAGTATAAAGAAAAATAGATAGGTTTCTGCAATGACTGAATGCTTCAGGAACTGTTACCCATCAGTAAAAATGAGTGTTGCAGGGCATTTACTGGGTAGCCATTCTTTGTGGCTTTATGGGCATGCACTGCTCATGTCTATCTCATGAAAAGTGAGACCATGAACCAAACTTCTCTTCCTGTAACCACTGTCTGAATAAACTTTTGCATTTCACACAATGTTTTCCTTACACGAAGGCTGCCTGCCCTGCTTCTGGAAGTGGCTAACAGGGTTGAGAAGTGGGGGCAGCATTCTCCAGGCAGGACAGCTGAAGGAAAGGGAAAGGAAAATAGGGGGCATAGTATATGTGCCTTCTGAAAACAGTCGGTAGCCAGGACATTAGGATGAGACACAGGCTAATTGCCCCCAGAGCAGCTGCCGTTTTGGAAAGATGTACGAGGTAGGGGTGGGGGGCAGTGAATGGATAGTGTGGGCACAGGGAGGGAAGCAGGACCTCAGATTCAGAAAAGCTTCTAGCTCATGTCTGCCTACAATGGCTGTGGCCATGGCACACCCAGAACAGAAGATAGCATGGCAGGATAGCATAATAATAAATGCAAATGTAAATAATAAATTATTTTTTTAAAATAAAAAACTTACATGCTGAGGTTCCCTCTATGGGATCAGCCCCCTCAGTCCTGATCTCGGTTACTGCCTGGCAATCAGGGATGGTTGCTACAGAGCAGAAACTGAGCTCAATTCTACTTGGCCATCATCAGGGTCCTGAGTCCTGCACAGATCCTGTCTTTCTGGGGAGATCTCTTCATTGGCCTCCTCATGTTCATTCCTCGATGAGTCTTGCTGGTCATCCTGGGGGGGGGGGGGGGAGGTAAGGCAGCCAGCAGACTCCATAAGCTGCCTAGGTTGGGTGGTCTTGTAGTTATATAAAATCCTGTCCAGTTCCTCAAAAATGGACAGGTTACATGTCCTCCGCTGGAGTTTCTCAGTTCTCCGTCATTTCAATGGAGGTGCTCCGGAGCGGTTTGCTCTTTATCCAGCACTGTTTCGCATTCTGGTCATGGTCCCTCAAGGACATCTGCCTAGCAATGGCCACAAAACGGTCTTTATTCCAGTGGCTGCCACAAGAGCTCCCTGCACTGACACCTCCCCAGATGGCGATGAGACAGGATATTGGTGAAGCTGCTCGAGGCACGTTGTAGGTCTTTGGTAGTAAACTGGAATCCAGGGGTGAATGGACAAAATCTGTCTGTGTGCCAGTTTATAAATGAGGGCGGGGACATCTGGTCAACTTGACCCCAGACCAGGGGAGGGCACAAAGGTAAACAGACAGATCAGTAATGTATCAGAGGGGTAGCCGTGTTAGTCTGGATCTGTAAAAAGCAACAGAGAGTCCTGTGGCACCTTTAAGACTAACAGATGTATTGGCGCATAAGCTTTCGTGGGTGAATGCCCACTTCGTCGGATGCATGTAATGGAAATTTCCAGGGGCAGGTATAATTTATACCTGCCCCTGGAAATTTCCATTACATGCATATAGTTTATACCTGCCCCTGGAAATTTCCATTACATGCATCCGACGAAGTGGGCATTCACCCACGAAAGCTTATGCTCCAATACATCTGTTAGTCTTAAAGAGATCAGTAATGGTCACCCACAGAAGAGTGTGGGATAGCCTTTGCAGACTGTGGAAGTAGTTTGCAGCAGCATTGCGTGCACATGAACAATAACGTGGACTAACTTGCTTCGCAGCAAAAATAGTTCACTTTGAATGAGCACTCCAGAGTTTGCAATAAATGTAGAGTCAGTGCGCTAAAAATGAACTGCATCATGTATACGCAAGTGTTTTCAAAGCAGATTAACTCGAAAAGCTGTGGATTAACCTTCCCCTCCCCCCTACATGTGGATACGTCCTTGGTGTCACTTTTAAAACCAGCAGGACTATACAGGTGCAGAATCTTAGTGGTGTCACTTAGCATACACATATGGTCCCAGAAATACCCACACACAACTCTTTTCCAAAAATCAGGAGGGGAGTTGGACAGTAAAGAAGTCACTTTATGATATCTGTCAACATCCTGGATAGCTCTGCAGTGATTAACCAAGTTGTTTTCTGGGGCAGGATTTCTAGTACCTGGGCAGACTAGAAGCCCACTGATATTTTCTGTTGGATCAGCCCTAGAGGACAACAGAAATGCTTTTTAAATTAGTACGTAAATACAAAAGAATGTTTAAGAGTTCAGATATCAGTGTCTCTCTTGCAAGGAACTGATGTTATCACAAATATCCTAAGGGTATGTCTATACTACCCAACTGATTGGCGGGCAATGATCGATCCAGTGGGGGTCGATTTATCGTGTCTAGTCTAGACGCGATAAATCAACCCCCGAACACTCTCCTGTCGACTCCTGTACTCCACCGCCGTGAGAGGTGCAGGCAGAGTCGACGGGGGAGCGGCAGCAGTCAACTCACCGCAGTGAAGACACCGTGGTGAGTAGATCTAAGTACGTAGACTTCAGCTACGTTATTCACGTAGCTGAAGTTGCATAACTTAGATCGATCCCCTCCCCCCCGAGTGTAGACCAGGCCTAAATCAGTGCAAGGTATGCCAGTCCCAATCTGCTATAGGGGCCAAGTTGTGTGTCTCAGGACAGTGACTGTGCAAGGTTATTAACTTGAAGTAGAAATGGAATCCTGAAGTCAAGTCTCAATAGCTAAAGAAACCTCTGTTTTCTTGTAAAACGTATGTATTAGATGTGTACTGCAGATGTGTACTCATATATTTTAAAGCATTTGTCTTCACCTTTAGCTCTCAGTGACAAATGTTAAAGTGAGTGAACCGTACATATTTCAGAGTCCATCGCACCTCTACATTATTTCTAGCTGAAGTATAAGATCATATGTTCAAAGTAATATGTTTGTGTCCTACACACTATACAGTCCGCTTGGAATTTCCTTTCTATGTAAACACTCTACATTATGTACTATTACTTCCTTCAGAAGAGTTACAAATGAAATGACAACAAAAAGAAAACATTTATTGCTATGATACATAGTATCAGAGGGAAATAATTTTTAAAATAGGGTTTAAAAACTCCAAAAACTAAAATCTTATTTGATTACAGAGGCTTTCGTGTGTGATTATACAATATTTGAATATTCTATAAATATTTATTTTATGCACAAAGAAAACAAATTCAGGGAACAGTAAGCATCCATACTCTGCTGTATATACTGGTATTAGTTATAATTAGCAACCTGATCCATCAAGGTGCTGAGTGCCTTCAATTACTGTTGACTTCAGCTCCCACTAGGAGATGGGCAGCACCTCACAGGGCCCAAAGATGCAATGGAAGGAGTTATTACAGTAATGGGTGTTTCCTTTTTCTTACAGAGCAACTAAGAAAACTGCATTTTAATAGTCACTGGTATGCACCAGCATACCAAACTGCATATGACTGCATCACTTGTACACAACATTTTTTGATATACTGTATGTACAACATGTTTAGAATTTTCAGTACAGGTAGAGTTGAAATGGTCGTTATGTAGCACAGATTACCACAGGGAAAAAAAGTACTCTTAAACAGTGTTTTAAATAGTGAAGTTGAAATATTATTTTAGTGACTATATATGTCTGGCAAGTAAAAATAAAAAGTAGTATCTGACATACTTCCTGAAATTTTAATACTGGCTTTCAGGTATTAACAATCTAAAGTGCTTTCATGTTTCATACTTTTTTAAACTCTCAATTTATACAAAATTAAAATATTTATAAAATTCTTTTGTAAATGTGTGAATGTACAATTTAGTCTACCCCTGTTGCCTTGCCCAAGAAATTTGCATTACCATCTTCAAAATCTCTCTTTTGAAACCAAGGCTTTGAATTTGTTCCTTGAAGATAAGCATCCAGAAAGTAACAAATACCAGGAATATCACTGGGAAAGTTTGGAGGAAGTTCTTCTCTTGAGCGAGGTGTGAACACAAAATCTGGATATTCTTTTAGCAGCCTATGAGACAATTAAAATGACTTGATTAAATATGAAATCAAACATTAACTGCTACTGCTAGTGACAACATTCGTCTTTTTACATGTCTTGTAAATTGGAGCAGAATTTGTTCTAGTATCTATATGTTATTTTAAAAGAGGATATATTGTCTTGCTTATTTAGCATAACCTTTGCTCATTGATTGACATGCTGGTACATGAGATATTCAAACAGGAACACAGTCTCTCCTTTTTTGTCCATACAAGGCATGTTTGTATTTCCCCTTGCTCTAAATGTACATGATAGATTTGTTGTTAACATTTCAAGAGACTATTTAGCATTAAATAATAAATCAAATTATTATATAAACCTGGCACCAGAATTCATCTTTCAACCAATGAGATGCTGAAGGATTTGTCAAGTAAAATATTTAGACCTAATATTAAATATAACCTTTATACTATTTTACACAAACTTCCACTAAAGCCAGTCATCTCCTCTGGCATCTGAATTACAAACAAAAAGTTTACTTCTACACTTTAGAGATAATTATTGACACTACATATGTGAAGTTCTAAGACACCTTTGTGCGTAAACTATTAAAAGGCTGCAAGAATACATGCAATCATCAACTTACGATAGTGCTGAACTGATAGGGAAAGGAATTCTCCATCTCAGCCAAATCCCTGCCATCACAACAGGCCTGACTGAAGGTCTTATTGAAGGTCAACAGATTTGGGCTCCTTCACACCAAGGGAGGTAGCAAATTCCATAATCAAGCGCCCCACATTGAGAATGTCCTTCCCAATGAAGTTGGAGAGACTTGGTGGGTGAGGTAGTATCTTTTATTCGACCAAGTTGTGAAGTTGATCCTATAAAAGATATTACCTCACCCACTTTGGCTCTCTAACATCCTGGGACCAACACAGATACAACAACACTGCATACTTCCCCTTGAAGTATAAATCAAGGAACTATCAGCTCAAACATTCCAGTTGATCTCAACTGCCAGGTAATACATGACAAAAGAGATGGACTTGGATACCTAGGGTCCAACTCACAAGGACTCTATAGATCAAAACTGGCACCTTGAATTGAACCCAGAAATGAAGTGGAAGCCAGCACAGTCTCTGAAACACAAGTAAAATATGGTCTATGTGCAAAACACTGCTAAGAAAGCAAGCAAAGTTTCCAAATGGTCTTCAGGTGTAACCCTATGTAAAGTATATTGCAATAATCCAATCTAGAAGTGTCACAGACATGAATAATGGTGTTGAGGACTACATCTGATATGTGACCACATCCTCACCAACCTCTTTGCCATGTGCATATAGACAAAAAAGCATTCTTGGCCACCAAGGTTATCTTGACACTCTGAAGAAGCTAGGGATCTAATAGACCTCCACTGTGAGCTAGAGGAACAAAAGGCAGGGTACCTCCTTAATAGAAGGAACAAATATCACTTCCCCATTGTCTCTGGTTTCTTCCCCCACCCAACATCATCACCTCAGACTTTATCTGAATTCATTTTTCAACCAGCCCACTCTTATTCAAACCGTGATCTTGGCCAGATGCTGGAAAACCCAACAGATTATATCGACCTGGGGATGTGAAATAAAGACTCAGAGCTGTGTATAATCAGCAAATTCAAACAAACCTCATTATTTCCCCTTGAGACCTCAAATATACATTCAAAAGGAGGCATGACAGAACAGGTATCTCTGTATCTCACAAGGGAGAGCCCTCTAGCTGACTGATTGAATAATCTCCTAACCCTGTCTTCTGGGTCCTCCCTGTGAGAAAACAGCAGAGCAACTTAACTGCAACTCTGTGTCTCTCCAGCAGTGTCCACAGAACTGTCAACAATGCCTTGTGGTCAACAGCATCAAGGACTACCGACAGATCTAAAAGAATCAGTATGGGCCCCTCATATTTGTCCATCACTAGAAGATCATTAATTAGGGTGAACTGAATAGTCTGGGTTTCATACTGTCTAAAACTAGATTGAACTGGGGTCAACAAAATTTGTATAAATCAGATGTCACTGGACTTGCTTCACTACAATCTTCTCAGTTATCTTCCTTAAACAAGGAAAATTCAAGATCTGGTCATAGTTGCCAAGCTTGTCAATGTCTAGAGATGTTTTCTTAAGGAGGAGCCTACCAACTGTTCAGTTAGGTTGTTATTTTCAAAGGTGCCAAAGTGAGTTAGGTTCCTAGCTCCCATTGAAAATCATTTAGCTTAATGAAGACCAGATACCAGGAGATGAAGAAAAAGCAAAAGATACAAAGCTTCAAGGTTAGTAGCAAAATGTATTTCAGTTATTGAGACTTTTTATTGTTCTAAATAGGATGGGGAGAAAATATGTATTAGCTACTCAGCCTCATTCCACACTTTGCTTGCTGCTGTCCAGCTCCTGACTAAAAATAATCAAGATACAATCATGAGCAGTAAGGTCAATGGATAAAATAGGAAAGCAAACAATATTTTGAAAAGAAAATGAGGGAAACACTTGTGAAAGTACTGAAGAAACAATCGCTAGTTTTAATTTTTTTTTTTTTTTTTTTTTTTGGTAACTATACGCTGTAAATTACTGTACCTGTAAGTTGTTGGACTGACATTTATTTTCCTAGGTATACTGCAAGACTCAAACTTGTTGGCAAGGGTTACATTGTTTCCAAAGAGACAATAACGTGGCATTTTAACCCCAACAACTCCAGCAAAGACGGACCCAGAATGGAGGCCAATACGCATCTTTAAATAAAATATATAAAACAATATTTGTTAGCTAAAACAGTTTAATCTGTTGAAATCAGTTCATTTTATTGGTTCCTCCTTAATTAGAATGATCATGAGGTGGGGGTCATCTCCTTTAGATGCACGTATTTCATTTTCATTAGCGGGAAGTAAACCTGCTCAGGGAGAGACTAAACTGCTTAATTTTACTGCCCATAAATATTAAACAGACATTCATTTGCTTACATAACTGTGATCAAGTTGGTCTCTACAGCAATAAATTGATCTAGAAATGACATCAGGAGACACAATAACTCTCAGTTTATCTTCCTGGGTATTTAGAGGGAAGGGGAGTTATACAGTGGAAAGATGGGCTGGTGACATGGTTAAATAAATGTAAGAAGCATTGGGTTTTGTCTTAAGGTCAGAGTCTGAGCTCTAAAGAAGGAAAATTATGACACATACACCATAGTTCCAGTGGTAGAAGTGGGCATACCTAGAATAAAGCCTGGTTCTAAGGTATGGGAATTGAGTAATTGAGCAAACAAGCAGGCTATCGAATTCATAGGTCGGTTGGAGTATGCAGGAGTCTCTTTTTCTGTAATTAGTATTAGGGTTTGCATAGTTTGCTTATTTGATATTGTTTTTTGTGTTCCTTCTGTTTTATTTGTTCTCCCTTTAAAGGACCTCTTATGTGAACTATTCTCTCACACTTAGAGAGGGTCTCTCCTGAACAGTGTTTTGGCTCAGTGGTGGAACACTGGAGAAGCTTGCACTGCTACTACCTGTGCTATACCCATTCTTTTGCATCTCTACAACTCTCAATTCCACACCTTTAACAAGAGCTGAACTGATGTTCTGTATAGTTTTAAATAGAATAGCAGAGCACCCTGAAACCAAAACAACATCCACCATACAGCAGAGCCCACAGATGTCTGAGGTATGGACACTAATATAGCAGTCTAGCTTAAAATAAGAAATTTGCAGTCAGGCATCTTTTTTTCAGAAAATTTATTTAAAAAAATAGAATAACAAAGCTGAGACACAGTGCACAAAACAGCCAATATTTCCATCAAGAGATCAAAAATGGAGGAAGCATCACTTTCATTTATAAAAAGCTTCCATTTGATGCTTGTAACTTCTTATGCAGTACACATTATTTTCTGCAAACCTTAAATGAATTTTATAAGTTTAATAGTATCTGTCTTTCAAAACTATGATATCAGCAATTGTGATGGAAATTGTAAACTTCTTCATTAAATATTGTTAAATGTTTCCAGCATCTTTCTAATTACATTTTATATTTTTTAAATTTGTTGTGACTTATAATAAATAATGGGACCTGTTTATAACAGAAGGGTGATGTTCTTGCCGATAAAATGTGGAGTACATACCCATCTCAAAATAAATTTTCTTGGACTTCTATCTGAGCCACAAGAATTATTTTAACCCCCAAAAGAGGGAATGTATTTAAAAACACATGAATAAAGATCCAAGGAAATGTACTCAAAAACAAAAAAAAAATAATGACTAGGGTCTCGGAGGCCTATAGACTTAATAAAAAAAGGACCCAATCCAAAGGCCATTGAATTCAATAGAAAGACTTCCCTTGACATATGTATTTTGGATTAGTGCCATATTTAGTACCTCCTGGTGAAACAGATAAAATGTTTAGTTGACCATTCCCTTTAATTCAAACATGCACAGGAGTAAATTCGTTCATACTAGTCCCATTTTTTTAATGAGATGTAAACCCATGCCTAAAATTAAGCACATGCTTTGTTAAACTGGGGCCTTACTGTATTGTAACCCCACCATAGCTGACTGAAGTTTTGCCCAAGTTGATATTAATGGTTTAACACAAAACTGGGATGGAAAAAACTGTCATGTTTTATACACTCTTGCAATAAGGATTATTGTTGTCCTTTTGGTGATTCATATTCACCCACTGCCTCAAAACAGACCCTTCCAAATGTAATTTTCTCAAGGATTTCATTTGAGAGAGAGAGGCTTAGTCTCCTAATTAAAGTACCATAGCAGAATATTGCACATCCAAGGCAACTTTATTGCTACAGAAACATTGAACAACAGTACAGTAATGTTCTGCGAATGATTTCAGAGAATTTCAGTCCTCCTAGTGGATTTTTAGAGTTTTGGTTTAATCTTTCCCTTCCTTACAGAACCCTAATCCCTAAAAGAATTAAAACTCTGGTCCTCTTGTCAGACCATTCCCACACTCTCCCTGTTTGTTACAATTATTAAACATTACATAGGTGACATTTCATTGATGACAAAATAATAAACATTTCCACCCCAGCAAAAATATCTATGCATGAATATGTTTCTAATATATTTGCCTGACCTTGATAGGCTCTCCATGGGGAGACATCACCTCATCTGACAGCTCCATCATCTTCAGTGCCATCAATGCTATTTGAACAGCGTGTGTCTCGCTTTCTTTGTGTAAACCTCCAGCCACGCAATAAGCATCTCCAATGGTCTCCACCTAAACATATACATTTGTCTCTTACTGTCTATGCAGTATGAGATGAAGAAAACATATGGCATGGTTTTAAATGCTCTCAATAGGCCATGCCCTGCAGTTCTTACTCAGACAAAACTGCCACTGGATTCAATTGGAGTTTTATCTGCGGAAAGACTGAGTCCTAAAAGATAATTGGACCAAGTCCTGCAAAGAGCAATTGCAAAGACTGCTTTGCACTGGTGATGGCAATTGCTTTTATTATGCTAAAATACTTCCCCCCCTGCTGTGGGACTCTTGCACCTGCTTTGATCAAATGCTTACCCCAGATACACACCAGTGTACCTGAGAGCAGAATTTTAACCTAAGGCCTCTAACTTTAAGCAAATTTCCCACATGGTTGCACAATCAGCTGACTTTGTAGACAATCTCTGTTTCATTTTGTGACCTGTCACACTATTATAGTTAAGGTCTGTGTCAAAATAATTTTTCAAATCCTATTATTCTCTATACCAGCTTAGTCTCCCTTTCCTTCCTTCCCCCTACTCCTCCTCCGACCCCCAAGATTGCCATAGAAATGCAATAAATTCTCTACCTTGTAGACATCTAGCTCTCCGCACTGGTAATCAAAGCGAGTATAGAGCTCATTAAGCATGGTGATAACCTGCATAGGTGAGCACTGGGCACAGATGGCAGTGAATCCTACAATGTCAGAGAAAAGCATTGTGACATTATTAAATTTCTTGGCTTGCACAACTTGTCCCTGCCACAGCTGCTGAGCAACCTCACCAGGAAAAATTGAGCACAAAAGATCTACTGTCTTCTTCTTCTCCTCTTCCAGAGCTTGGTGGGCCATCTCAAGAGTAGCTTTAAGCTTTCCTAATCTCTTCTTTAGTCCATCTTGAGCTCTGGCTTGTTCTCCTATCAAAACAACATCCCTCAGTGCATTATGAATTGGAATATCAGAAAGGTATAATCCACGTCCTGTAAAATCTTCTAATCTGTCCACACAGGGAGATCCCAAGAACAAGATGGCACTGGATTCAAAAATATAGATCATTTGGCCTTTAAGATCCATTACCTGAAACAATAAAAGAAAGAAGAGTCATCCACAATAGTTCAGGAAGGGGAAGAATCAGGGCAAACAGTTAGGCTGTATCACACAAGGAACAGTTTGGTCCTATGGCCTTGTATTTTTAAAAAATAATTAAAGGGAAACATATGGTGCTGTGCTAAAGCTCCCTTAAAGCCATCCAGTGGACCCTGTCAATTATCAGAACTACTGTTGGCCTCCTAGGTGCCAGGGTAAAGCAGTACTTACTGATAAATGCCTATTTCTGATATCGTATCAGTAAGTGTCGGTGTATACTGGGGAGAAACCAATAGCCCAGAGCATAATTTTGTGCATTTTTGGTGTGCATTTGTTGATCAGAAACCTATAGATTTGAGGTAACAATTACATTATCTGTTTCATTCACCAACTTATTAATGTTTGTCTGTGTGTCTGAAGGAAGAGGGGAGGGAATCCACTTCCATTTCAATAGAGGAACTTTACAAACTAGCACAATTTAAAAATAAATAGGCATAAGTAACACAAGCATCATGTTTTAATTATCCACTAAAGAAAGCAAAACGTTTTGCATTAACTATTTTCTTTTGTTCCCTTTCACACCTAATCATATAGTATGTGAAGGTATTGCATAGCTTTCAATAACATTGCTTTTATAGGCAAATTTTCAAAGAGCAGACTCCCTATGCTGTTTGCAAATGGACATTTGCATGTGTATGTACCTGCAAAGGCAAATGTATCTTTTGAAGGCACAAACGAATACACACACTTTTGGAATCTGTCATCTCTTGGGAGTCTTTGAGATACTGCCTATTACTGTATTTGAGCCACCAGTAAGAGAAACGAACCTTAGATAAACTCACTAAAGCAGCATTGTCATTTCCCCCCACTTTAAGGTAAAAATTACTAGAACCTTTAATACATAGGGTTCTTGAGATGGTGGGGCTGAATGGCTCAGCTACTCATTAATGGGGTTAGGAGCCCATCACATATAAGTTTGAACTGAGCACAGGCCAAAAGCTGCTGTCTGAGCTACAGTGTCTCAGCCTGTTTGCCAGTGATACAGTGTCCACAGCACTAAATAAATAAATATATCTCTAATTGGCATCCATGATGACACTGTCAGCAAAGGTATCAAAGGCTGAATGAACCTGAAGAGTGAACTATCCTCTCACCCTCTCCAGATCAGGGATAAGGCAGACTAGCAGGGCACTGTGGTAAAGCTTTCACTGCCACTTTCTCTGCCTCTATTCTGCAGCTGCTCTGTCACTAAGTGAATGCAACTGTCTCCAAAGGGACAGTGCTTCCTTGGCTTTACTTTTCATCTCAACAATCAACTGTTACATTTTCTTAACATAAACAAATATAGGGCCAAATCTTCCAGTTCTTATTCAGATTAAATTCCTAGGGAAATTAAAGAGTTTTGAGTGAGTAAAAGCTTCAGGATTTGGCCTACATTTTGTTACACAACCTTCTGTATCTGACTAGAGGTGAAAGTCTAGTCTCCTGTTTCCTGGAGATACTCAAGTTTTGAAAATATTGTTATTATAATCATTATTTTGTAGTATTAGCTATTGGGAGGCAGAAAATCTAAGATTACAGACTGTGCCTTCTTTATAGTGGCTATTGATTTATAACCCTACCTCCAATAAAGAAAAGAAAAGCAAATAAATGCTTCACAGAAATAATGCTTATGCATCGGTTCTTACCCTTGATGACTTCTTAACAGCATTGTCCCATCTCTTCACTCGTACGGTAAACTGCATATTGAGCATTGTCATGATCCCACTAAATGTGCAGTTTATTCTAGGGGTAAGAATTTCAAAATACTCCTCAAAGTTAGGATTTGCTAGAAATTCTCTCCTGTTCCAAAGTCTCCTTATCCCATTGCCAACTTGTAGAACAGCCATATCCTTGTCAAACATGAAATGAAATGGGAAAGTTTTACAGAACAGAGAGGCGGAAATCACAAGAGAGGACTGTGGTTTACATGGAGATAAGGAAGGTCTTGTGCTTTTGACTAGTACAGAGTACAACAAATATGGCTGGTTAATAAACGCTGTGCAGTCATTACGAAAGCAGGGGGGCATCAGCATCACTTCCACTTCGGTTTCATACAAAATATGAGCTGCTGCCTTAATAATGCCAGGCAGAATGAGACTAGTTATTTTCTTAGGAAAGAAACAGTACACGTTTAAGAAATCTTGATCTTTTTCCAGGCATAATATGGAGGCTTCCTCAAGTTTGCTCTTTTTGTCTGCTTCTTGGCAATGGCCACTCTGCTTCAGAAGAGTATTGAAACTGTTCAAGAAGTCCTTAAGGGTTCCTCCAACAACTCCTAAGATGTGTTCATCCTCTTCATAACATATTTTGAATAGCTCTTCACCAAGAGATTCCTTTACAGTTTCAACTGGAACACCTACAAATGTAGACCCACATTTCAGTCAATCACTTTGAGTTTCAATCCTTTTTTTCGCCCCAGCACTAACTCATACCCTTCTAGCACTCTACACTTCCCCATCCCAGCACAGCCTTCAAAAGAGACTCTGGGTTAGAAGTAACTTAATTGAGTCATAATATCCAGTGACTGGGAAACACAGAGTCTGGGTAGAACTTGCACCCTAACCTCTTGTTTTCTCCTTATATAATCTCCCTTACCAAATACAAGATTTGTCTCAGCTAAACATCTTCTGCCCGGGAATGCAGAATTGGACTCCTCAAAACTTTGCCAGTGTCATTCCTAATCAGTTCGTAGGTCTTGCTATTGAAGGACACAAGACTCCACCTTGCCTCCAGAGATGCAGAAAGAGCCACTCTTGATGGGAGCACTCTTGGCTTCAGGAATTAAAGCATATTTTGGCACAGTACTTACCTCTAGGTCAATAAGCTAGTCCTATATACAGCACAGCTAAAAATAAGACAGGGACTGTTCATGTTAGAAAAGAGATGACTGAAGGGGATATGACAGAGGTCTATAAAATCATGAATGGTGTGGAGAAAGTGAATATGGGAGTGTTATTTACCCTTTAACATAACACAAGAACCAGGGGTCACCTGATGAAATTAATAGGCTGGCAAATATACAGAAGTACTTCTTCACACAACCCATAGCCAACCTGTGGAACTCATTGCCAAAGGATGTTGTGAAGGCCAAAAGTATAACTGGGTTAAAAAAAGAATTAGATAAATTCATGGTGGATAGGTCCATCAATGGCTATTAGTCAAGATGGTTAGAGAAGCAACCCAATGCTCTGAGTGTCCCTAAACCTGTGACAGCTAAAGGCTGGGACTGGATAACAGGAATTAAATTACCCTGTTCTGTTAATTCCCTCTGAAGCATCTGGCACTGGCCACAGTCTAAAGACAGGATACTGGGCTAGATGGACCATTAGTCTGACCCAATATAGCTGTTCTTATGAGTTTCATGTTTTAGATCAAACTTGATCTGTTCTCCTCAGTCTGCAGTAGGCTGCTAGTTATTTAGAGGGTAGTACAGGTTCAAACAAATCTGGATTTCAATTTCAATTGAAAATGTTTGACCAGCCATATCTGTAACCCACTGGTGAGTATGTGTAACATGTCCCACTTTGATATGAGTCTGTTACAGCCCTGCATAAAGAGCTTTGGCTCTTTATCTCAAGTTGTACAACTCATGCTTTTAGCTCTTTTAGCGTTTAGTCCCCAGTTCAATCCCTGATGTGTCAGCCAAGATTAGTGATTACTTAATATTATTTAATGGTGTCATATTACCTGCTGCATTTGCATGATCAGTGACTATTTTTTCAAAATCTTCTCTCTCCCCGTATTTCCTGCCAAGACAATAAAAATGTAAGTTTAAAAAAATTATCTGCAAAATCAACAATAAAACTTAATGAAGATCACATTGCAATGAAAAAAAGACTAGGAAAGTAACATAAAATATCTTCCCCATGCATGCTGTGTAAAGATTGGCTCTGTTGATAAATACGCAAATTTTCATTTAGTCAGAAATGGGCCTTGGTACAATATTACATTATCCTGTAAACTTGTGATATATTAATGTTTTAAGTGTTGTGATCTTGAATTAAATGGTAAGAAATATAGATCAAATGCTATGGACCTTAATTGATTGAAATTCTCATTGACTTCAGCATTTGGCTTATGGTGACATTTTCTATTTACCTGTACTAGTATTCTATAATCTATAATATAATCAGGCATTTATTGAAATTATGCATGTCTCTGAATTAATTTACATTAAAAATGCATGTTAGAAAATATTTCTATTTTACTGATAAATATCAGGGGTAACTCCATTGATCTCAAAATTAATTAGTTCAGTGGAGTTGCTCCAGATTTGCACAAGACAAGAATTAGGCCCACTGAATTCTCCTGAGGTAATCAGGATTCACTGACAAATTCTGAGCTAAACTAAGGATTATCCTTACCTTGATTTAACCAATACATCTTGAAGACATTGTACATATACTGTTCCCTACATTCTGAATCTGAAATACCTGGAAAAATACATATCACCATAGTACTGTAAGTGTCTACATTCTTCATTATCATCCGGATTTTCAATAGCTTATTTTTTTTCTCTTTCAGACTAACATTCTAAAAGGAATATAAAATTAAAGATCAAGAAAAAAAATAATCCCCATTGATGAACCATTCAGGAAGCAGCAATTAACATATACTATCGATTAGTTAATTTTGGATTAGTCAGTGTTTGTAAAGTACTTTTAAAATGTAAAATATTATTTATGTGCTACATAGGAATTGTATATTGTTGTTGTTAGTAGCAACATTTCCCCCTAATTCAGTATTGTTTTCTCCTGCAGATACAAACAGTAAACACTTAGGCCAACATTTTCAAAAATATCCACTAATTCAGGAGGTGATGCTTTTTGAATGCCCAATTTGAGATACCTTGAGGGGCCTCATCTTTTAGAGATGCTGAGCACAGTTAGCTTCCATTGACTTTGACTGAGGGTATGTCTACACTGCAGTTAAACCCCTGCAGCTGACTCGTGTCAGCTGACTTGGGCTAGGGGCTGCTTAATTGCAGTGTAGGCATTTAGGCTCATGCTAGAGCCCAGGTTCTGGTACCCTCTGCCTCTAGCAAGAACCCAAACAAACATCTACACTGCACATATCTGCTGCAGCCTCTGTTAGTTGGGCTCCTATAAACACTCCTGCCTACCTACCCAAGGGGTGGTCCCTGCACCAATGTTGTTGAATTAGCCCAGGGATTGGCAACCTTTGTCACACAGCCCGTCAGAGAAATCCGCTGGCGGGCCGGGATGGTTTGTTTACCTGCAGCGTCTGCAGGTTTGGCTGATCGCAGCTCCCACTGGCCGCGGCCCCCATTGGCCTGGAACGGTGAACCACGGCCAGTGGGAGCTGCGATCGGCCAAACCTGCGGACGCTGCAGGTAAACAAATCGTCCTGGCCCACCAGCGGATTTCTCTGACAGGCCATGTGCCAAAGGTTGCCGATCCCTGCATTAGCCCATTAGTTATTTAAGTCAGACAACACCTCTATAAGTATTTTTAAATAAACTGTTGCACAGAGAAATTAAGTGACATGAACAAGGCCACACATCAAATCAGTGGTGGAACTGAAAACAGATCTCAGGAATCCTGATACCCAGGCACCTTCAGTAACCATTCCTTTCCGTTCTCCTTTACCAAGTGTTATTTTCACAAACACATTAAACGTACCTGTTTTCTTTTATTTTGTTCTTTGCTAATGTTCTCTGAAGTGCAAGATGTAACCTTTCAAACTGGAAATGAGAAGAGATAAGTTAATTAAAATGTCAGTTGCTTAAAATTGTAGCTGAGTCCTGGCCTGACATGCGCAATTAACACTTGGCTGGAGGTTTCATTTCTTGGAAGACAGAATGGGAGGTAAACAGACCATTAGATTGAAAACCATAGAATGTCTGAGTCAGCTAAGACAAGAGGGAGAACACTCAGAGAACCATTCACTAGGAAAGTAGACATGAGGTAAGGAATAGGTCGAGCATGTACAATTCAGGGACAGAGCATGCTACACTGGGAATTTTTCCTGCAAAGTAATCAAGTCAATCCAAAAATGTGTGATGTAAGGTATAGTAAATGCAGTGAGATGTGTAAATGTATGTAAAGGGAGAGAGTTTCTATATAACTTTGGAGCTTTGATTTACCCTGCATTCACCCCCCCACCCCACCCCCAGGTTTGAGTTGGATCAACTCAGCGTAGTGTTGCTGTATGCCAAATAAAGGCACCTCAGTGACAAAATCTGGAGTTGAACTGAATTTTTTGGATCCCAGAGAACTGGATGAAGTGTTCTGGGTAAGCTGAGTGGAAAAGGTCTCAGAGGAATCCAACAAAAATGTAATAAAGAGAGTTATATTATTATAAAATGGCTTTATTTGCTTTTTAAGAATTAATATCCCCTTTCAAAGAGTGAAAGTCATTAGAAAAGCATAAAATATCAATTTTTAGAGATTAGTTTATGTTGGTATCTTGAGTTCCAGTAACAGTCTAATAAAGTTCTCTGTGTCAATGTGCCACTATGGTACTGTATTCTAAATACGGTGATGTGGCTTTACTTCCCTGTTGCTAGATGCTGATAAGGAAAACACCGTTTCTAAAATGTAGCTTTTGACATAATCAGCTCTACTTTCTATTGCCATAAATTAAAAATGAAAAAGACTAAACACCATAGAGCAAACTGCCATAAGAAATGTGTCTGTAAGAATAAGAAAAATAATCATAGAATCATAGAAGATTAGGGTTGGAAGAGACCTCCGGAGGTCATCTAGTCCAATCCTCTGCTCAAAGCAGGACCAAACCCCAACTAAATCATCCCAGCCAGGGCTTTGTCAAGCTGGGCCTTAAAAACCTCTAAGGATGGAGATTCCACCACCTCCCTAGGTAACCCATTCCAGTGCTTCATCACCCTTCTAGTGAAATAGTGTTTCCTAATATCCAACCTAAACCTCCCCCACTGCAACTTGAGACCATTGCTCCTTGTTCTGTCATCTGCCACCACTGAGAACAGCCGAGCTCCATCCTCTTTGGAAACCCCCTTCAGGTAGTTGAAGGCTGCTATCAAATCCCCGCTCACTCTTCTCTTCTGCTGACTACATAAGCCCTGTTCCCTCAGCCTCTCCTCATAAGTCATGTGCCCCAGCCCCCTAATCATTTTTGTTGCCCTCCGCTAGACTCTCTCCAATTTGTCCACATCCTTTCTGTAGTTGGGGGGGGGGGGGGGGGGACAAAACTGGACACAATGCTCCAGATGTGGCCTCACCAGTGTCGAATAGGGGGGAATAATCACTTCCCTTGATTTGCTGGCAATGCTCCTACTAATGCAATGTTTTCATATTGCAGTTAACTTTCTCCTAAAAAACTAATTATATTTCTTATACATCCCACATTGAAGGACAACAGATAATGCTTCTCTTAAGCAATAACATTTCTACGGGCATTAAGTGCTGCAATTTTTTCCTGGCAATTTTAGGAAGTCACGTTGAAGGGGTCAAGATGAAAAGTCATAAAATACAGTTTCCAAAATAAGCACCAACCAGTGCCTCAAGTAACCGCTACACCCATTTTTGTGATGCTAAAATACATGAGAAAAGAGAATAGTTTTTAATATAGGAATTCCCATAACCCCAACGTGACTCTGCCCATCTAAAAAAGGCATCCTAAGGGTGAAATTCTGGTTACTTAAAGAGCCAGGTAAAAAGACTTGGTAAGAATGGCCAACTAGGGTGCCTGGAGGATATAATCCAACCCCCCCCCCTCCAGCTCACACTTGCACATCCACTCTGCAGTTCCTACTCCAGCCACCAATCTGGAACACAGGCCACAGCTCTCTGCACACACCTTATATATGGCTCTGGACCAGTGAATCTGCCCTGTGCCTGGATCTATTGACCATGCCCCAGCACCACTCAAAACCCACACCTCCATAGTCCAGCACAGAAAAATGCCAGGGAGCATGCTATACTCTCATTTCAGGGTCCCTGTGTACAGACTCTCTTTGTTCTGGCCTGTCTACCCCCAGTGGAAATGTATCAGTTTCACTGTAATTTCTACTTTGTATGCTTCCAGAAGACAGGCCAGGAAGGAAGGATACTCTGCCAGAAAAACAAATATCATAAGGAAGGCAAATAGTTTGGTTTTCAAATAAACCCAAAAGTGAACAACTGTTCTACCTCATTTAATCAAGATGTAATTCACACGAACATATCAACAGGAACAGATTGTGGAGGGCCATCCAACTCTTTACTCAACTCCAAGTATTGTACTGTATCACTCCAAAAAAAAAAGAAAAAAAAAATCTAAACAAGCAAGGAAGCAAAAAACCCACATGTGTTCTCTTGTATCTTGAGCCTAATGAAAAGTTATTTTGGGCCATATTGTGCCCTTGATTCCTACGCATAAGTCTCACTGATATCAATGGAAGCGACACGCTCTGATCAGGGACACAATCTGGCACTTTGAAGTTTTCAAATTGAAAAAAGGGTGACATAAGTCACCCTTAAATCCATCTTGAAGGGAGGATGATTGGGAAAACAGGCCCTGATCCTGCAGCTGATAGGATGAAAACAGACTGCTGTAACTGCACAGAGCTCCACTGATTTCAACGACTGTTAACTCCTGTTGTAGTGACCTTGGGCTAGGTCCTTTGCTGGTGCACATGGTCACAGCATCAGTGGAGTTGCATCCTTTTATACCTGATGAGGATCTGGACTATGGTCTTTCTATATGGAAGAGCTGTGTACACTTAGATCATTCTCCAAATAGCAAATAAGAGAGAGAGAGAGAGAATTAGCAGCAGCAAATTAAAAATAAAATTAGCCAAACAAAATATGCTTGGGTCACAGACACTATTTTAACAAATGAGTGTGGTGGGACCACTGCAAGAAGGCTCTGTGGCCAATACATTTGCCTACAGAATTTAATTTTCTCTGAATTTACAACTGACTGTTTTAAGTGATGGCTGTCTTTCATGTTACTGCACAAGGCAGAAAGTAAAAAAAAAAAAAAAAAAGAGAGAGAGAGTCTATTAAAAATTGATAGGCTGAGTATAAGAAATGGAAGAGTTGTGAAAACAGACATGCAAATAGAATGAACAACATTCCATCGCTTGCAGAAATGTGTGCTGAATGTCACCAGCCAAGCTAACATAGACACTCAGCACATTAACAGTTGAAAACTTATTTCCCCCCATTAAGAATTCATGACAACCAACTTGACCACTGATCACCAACTCCCCATCCACTAGTAGGTCCCAGCATGCGCTATACACATGACATCACACCTATCATGGAACTCAGCCTAAGCCAGACAATTGGACTATGTTTATGCTGCAGCTGGCAGTGCGTCTCCCAGCCTGAGTAGACAGACATGCTCTAGCTCTCCTCGAGCTAGCATGCTAAAAATAGAAGTGTGGATGCAAGGGCATGGGTGGTGGCTCAGGATAGCCACTTGAGTCCATGCCCACCCAACCCCCTGGGTCCAATCTTGGGTGACTAGCCCAAGCTGACACTTATGCTGCAACACCTATGCAAGCTAGCACAAGCCTGTCTATATGGACTGGCAGTCTCCCTCCCATCTGCAGTATACATATACCCTTGCAGGTCAAGCAGATGCTTTCTAAAATCTGTTTGGTGCAGGTTCACATAGCTCCTTTCACTGAGTCAAACCCTCAGTTCTCACTACTATTGAAATCAATGGAGTTTGCCTGTGCATGGACCTCACTATTTGGGCAATGTTTAATTATTTATTTTTAGTATTTAAATCAACTACTATCAATACTTTTTGAAACCGATACTGTGCATGCAGAATGTGGCACCTGACTGCTCAGCTAGTTTGAGCAGGGCATGTGAATCTTCTATTTCCTTTTGCACTAGGCCTCAAGTTGCACCTCTGAAAATATGTCTTTACTATTTCTGCATGTCACTATTATTTGTATTATTAATTTAGCACAGACATTCTGTTCAGTGCAATACAGTAGGAAATGCTTCAAGCAGTTGGAAGCTAGGTGAGGTAACCCTTAATGAGGCGAGTAGGCCCATTGACTTCAATACTGCACGTAGGCGTCCTGTTGACTTCAGAAGGTCTACTTGTATGAATAAGCATTACAGGTTTGGGCCCTAAATCAAACACAAACAATACAGTTTAAACAAGCAATATGCCAGAAGGGCCTTCAGTATAGAAGCAATATGGAAATAGCTATTTTGCATTTTTATTAAAAGGATTTACCTATCTGTAGTGGATTATGTGTAAGGATTTGCTGAAGAAATGTATTTTTAAGGAGTGATTTAAATGAAGTGATGGAGGATGATTAATGTAAACGGAGAAGGGAGGCCTTTGAAGAGTATTGAGCAGCATGGAAGAAGGGATGAAGCGAAAGAGGCACAACGATTCAAAATGGATTTTGGCACAATTATATCCAGCAGTAGTGGGAGAATGAAGAAATGAGAGCAGAGATGTAGGCAAGGACAGAGCTATGCAAGGCCCTGAAGGAAGAACAAGGAGCTTGAACTTGATTCAAAGACTTACATATACTTTAATGCTTATTTAAAATGCATTCTTTGAATGTTTATCCCTAATGCTCTAATAAAATATCATTATCAGTACACTGTAATGATTTACCTCAGGAAAGAGCAGTTTACAGATGCTTTCAGCTAATGTGTGCAGATACACTCTGCTTCTACTGGTTTTCCTTTTTGGAAGGGTCCCATGAGTGTCTTTTTCACTGACTTCTTTGCAGATGGGCAAAGCTGCTCTAGAACTATTTGGCACTTCTGCACATTCCTCCTCATGTTCATCAGATATATGACTTTGGGTCAGTAAGGAGAAAGGACATTCCCCAGTGATCTTCAAGTCTTTCAGTTTGGTACAGAACATACTGTACAAAGTCTGTCTATTGAGATTAAGAGTACTTTGCTTTGTGTTTAATTCTCTTCTGCTGACTAACAGTAGAAGCCAGAACAGTAGATGAAGGCAATTGCTGTGGAAGATTTGTCGTTATAAATCACTGCAGGAATAGATGTAGCTTTATAACCCTACAAAACAAGAGGAAAGAAAAAAAGAGAATCAAAACATGAAAGAATAATAGTGTACACTAATTTAGTTTGCCTTATGGCTACGGAAATGTCAAGTTATGGTAAGGTCAGCCTTACCATAACCCGGAGGCTCTGACCCAAGAAAGAACTTAAGCACATGCCTAACTTTAAGCCCATGAATAATCTCATTGACTTCAACTACTCATGTACTTAAAGTTATGTGCATGTTGGATTGGGGCCCTGGTAGCTAATGCAGAAACATATTTTATCTGAACTGTAACTGTGATCATGTTGAAGAATTAGGTCTCTGTTGAAAAAAACAAACAAAGACACACTGACAACAGTCAGAAAACATATTTCATTCCTGTTCAAAAAAAACTACCTGAAGTGGAACAATGGGATTTGTTTTTACTAACGTGGGAATTTAAGCCTCAGTGCTCTTGATACTCACAGTATCACATTCATAGTCGGTGCAAGTATGACTGAGTTGGATGTACTTGCACTTCTGGAATGTAAGACCATGGATGTCAAGATCCAGCCCCTCAGTTCAGGGCTGTTGTCCTGGCCATGCAGGTAGAAAGGCAAGCTGCAATAGATGTGGTTTAATTAGGTTGCAACTGTATTCACTTAACACATCTGGGAATACGCAGCAATAAATTGTACATTGCTGGTCATCTTTCTTTCCTTAATCATTTGGGAGGGCTGCCATCAGTTCTCCCCATTTCCAGTCTGGTCCAAGCCTGTTGCTGGGACCCCACCATCCTCCCCTCATCTGAGAATTAAAGGTGGGTGGGAAAAGGGTGGATTTGTCTCCCATGGAACCAGATTTTAGAAGCCCCAACCCTCCTTTTCCCAGCTTCCTTAAAACTACTTCCAACTCCTGTTTATCAGTCAACTATATCCTCTTTGTAACAAGTATATGCCACACCTGTTACCTCCTAAATTGCGATATCTTGACTTAACCTCCAGACTGGGGGCAGGGACAATTATGGAATGGGATAGACAAAATTCAAAAAGTTAAAAGCTTTATAAACCATTAAAACACAAATTTTCAACATCACGTGTCAAAATATAGAAAGTAAATATCCAGAAATCAACAAATCATGCCAGTTTTTACTATTTGTTTTAGTCTATTTATAATAAGCCTAATTCAAAAGTCTAAATCACATGATTTTGAATCTAAAAAGTTCTCAAGCAGCATTCTTCTTTCTTTGCCTATCTGTAAACTCTGATTATCGTCAATGGAAATATTTTTTCATCCGATTCTCTATGTATGGTGAAATCAACATTTACCGACATTTATCCCTCCCCTTGGAGGGGAGGGATAGCTCGGTGGTTTGAGCATTGGCCTCCTAAATCCAGCGTTGTCAGTTCAATCCTTGAGGGGGCCATTTAGGGATCTGGGGCAAAAATCTGTCTGGGGATTGGTCCTGCTCTGAGCAGGGGGTTGGACTAGATGATCTCCTGAGGTCCCTTTTAACACTGATATTCTATGATCCACAAAAATCTAATCCTTCCAAGCATGATAATAATGTATATGCTATGTTGTTAAATATGTTCTTTAGGTCTTTGATTATGCTTAAGCACATGCTTCAGTGCTTTGCTGAATCGGGACCTTACTTTTTAAGAACAACGCTGAATCAGTTTAATATAATTACTGAAGCACTTTGTATAAACACTGTACCAAATACACTAGGATTTAAGAAAAAAGTTTCTTTTTGAAAAGAACTTTTGGAAAACAATGTAGCATTGAAATATAGTGACCATTGGAAAATGGCTCCCGATGAATGAAATTCTTCATTTACACACACTGCCTCTGATTAGAAATGAACTGTATGAAAATTTCAAATTCTCAGCTTTTGAAGAATGAAGGGTTGCGTTAACCCTGGTAGCATTTGAACCTATGGCTCCAGTAAGTCTAGTTATTCCAAACATGAGCTTGATCTTCTTACAATTGAAGTATATGTCAAAACCTTCATAGATTTTCAAGTGAGAAGAATTAGGGCCTTGATGATTCCAATAATATTAATAAAAATATTATTACTGTACTAATATTTAAATTTCAACACAGTTTAAGAAAAGGCTGAAGCTTACTCCTAACAAAGGTTTTCCTAAGAACTGATTTGTTATTACTATCGCTAAATACATTTTTTTTTTACAAAAAGAAACTGGATGGCCCTTTGGTACACGATATCTCCATTCAAAACCACAATGCACTGAATTAGCCTAACAAAGTAGGGCCAAACCATGAACCTCTACATGGCCTTACACAGAATCAAACCTTTAATGAAAACTAAGTAGGAAACATAATTCTACAATGTCTTGGCAGACTCATGTACAGAAACATATCGACAGTAGCAAGACAATGCATTATCATGCTACTGTTTACTGGGGAAATACCATCAGTTATACCGGGCCTTAAAAAAGTATGAGAAATATGGGACATGGAGTACATCACAGCCTGAATCAGACAGTCCCAATACACCTCTACCCTGATATAACATGGCCCGATATAACACGAATTCTGATATAACGCAGTAAAGCAGTGCTCCAGGGGGGTGGATCAAAGCAAGTTCGATATAATGCGGTTTAACCTATAACGCGGTAAGATTTTTTGGCTCCCGAGGACAGCGTTATATCGAGGTAGAGGTGTACTTGTTTGAAGATTGATGGTTGCTCACAACACTTGAACACACCCACTGACAACAAATTATAATTTAAAAAAATATGAGGAAACTTGGAAAGTTTCTAGCCCTGTCCTTGCTGCCCAAATCATGCTCTTACAAAGTCCACCCCAGGACAACTTCTAGTTTTTAATTCATGTTCTCCCTCTGTCTCATATTAATTCTCATCATATTTACCTTTGAAAGGAAGTTTAAAAAAAAATCACAGCTCCCAGGATCAAACAACGAACAGTAAATGTGTTGATCATTTGACTCTGTCCAAAATTATACCATGCCATGCAGAGGAAAACACTGATGAATTATACAGGATATTTACTGCATTGCTCAAAATCTTTTGTTTTTAATACTTTTCAGTATACTTCCATCTATACTTCCCTGTATACCAGGTGAAGTGCCTCCTCTATGCTCACCTGTATTATTTACCTGTGAATTCTTTACTCTAGTAATAAATGTCCATGACAATAATTTTAAGTACAGTGCAATGGATCATACCTTTCAAAAACAGGCTAATATTAAAATTTCCAAGAACAGCAGATGCATGACTACTTGTTAACTAGCATTTAACAAGCACTGTTTAATAATTTTATTTCATGCAAATAGGACAAAAATCATAAGCAAATTAGTCTATAAACCTAAAAGATTTATTTTATACTTATATGGAGTACAGACATATAGTGAAGTATGGGGATTTATATCATCTCTTATCCTCAGTGATTTGAAATTAAGTGAGAGTACTTTGTCTAGTCCCAAACATCTTAACAAGGCTTCTGTTAAAATACACAGAGAGAAGATCCCCCAAACTCACAACAAAAAACATGTTCATCTTTTAAGAACTTTAAAGTATTTGTTTAGTCTCATTTAATCTCATTAAATCACATATGTATAAAAAAGTTAATTGTCTTTCTTCATCTGCTTTATTGGTAAGTTACCTTATGAAACAGATGCAGACTTCACATGCCAGGAAAACATTCATTCGTTTTGGTGTGGTGGCTGCTTTGGAGTGCACAGCAGCTCAACAATTGGAGGATATATTCACATCTGCATATAGGATTCTCAGTGTTAGTAAGAGTGGTTTCAGGTGGACAGCTGCCAGTTGCTGTGTTAGGTACTGCAGATCTTGGAGAAGAGTGTGACCCATGTGATCTCAAACCTGCCCATCTCCCAATGAGATGTTTGTGAAACCTTTTTGCATCTTTTCAGTACGGAGATTAACTCTCCCACTGAGGTGTTCGATGACACCACACCTTGCCTCCTGCTGATAATCTGGTCCTAATTTTAGCAGAGCAAACACATCAGCCAACCTGCCTGGAGGCAATTGCATTAGTACCTAGAAATCATGAAAAACAATAAAAAAATTTAAAAATAGGCCAATAAAATACACTTCATAAACATCAGATCCTAATCTGGTATTAACCATTGATCCCAAAGGAGCTACACAAGTTTATATCAGCTAAGAATCTGGCCCAGATACATCTTCATACTCACACTATAAAATGGATATCTAATTTAACACTGGCAACACTATATAACCCTATTTTATATGTCTATAGGATACAAAAGAAAACAATATTAAAAGATTGCACAGTTAAGCACTCACAAGCTAGGAAATGCCACAATTAAGTTTGTTTGTGCAGAACTTGGACAGAGTTGAGAATCTATCCTTGAGTGTCCTCATTCCTTGCACAGAACTCTCATTAGCATCAAGAAGAGTTTGGCATACAGGCATTTGATGTGTATATATAACATAATCATGATTCATAGATGAAGGGCAGAATATAGCCTTTAAAAAAGCATAACATCTATTCTATACCATGTGTAGTACTCAATACAAGTGAATACACAGAGGGCTAGATTCTGTCCAGCGTCCACACTGGCACTGTACTCAGGGCCGGCGCAACCCATTAGGCAACCGCCTAGGGCGCTACAATTTGGAGAGTGGCGACCGCGGCAGTATTTCGGCAGCAGGACCTTCCGCCGCCTCTGTGGGGGGCGGCATTTCGGGGCGGGACCTTCCACCGCCTAGGGCGGCAGAAAAGCTGGCGGCGCTCCTGACTGTACTGCACAAGAACTGGGACTGTATTGTTTTATTAAATGTAAAGAAATGTGATGAATCCGCTAAGCAGAAAACTGCTATCTCCCTCCTTGCTGCCCTGTGACCCTCCAGGATGGACACATGGATGCAGGCCCCCTGTCTTGACCAATATGGGGAGGGACAGAAACTCTATAAAAGACTCTGACCCAAGAAATAACCTCTCTCTCAAGGAAGGAACTTGCTGCATGATGAGCCAAGAGCAAAATAAAGACGCTGACTACAGGGAAGAAGTTGCTGAGGAACCACATGGCAAGCAGGGAACAGGCCGCAGCAGAAGCTGCAGAACCAAGTGCAGAGCAGACTGTGATGGGCAGACTCTACTACCAGATTCAGGGTTCTGCAGAATTTGCAGCGTAACAGCAGAGACTAGGTATGGGACCTGCAGCCAGATGACTGAGCAAGGAGGGGGCCTGGTGGCTAGCTCAGGCTCTTAAATGGACAGGCTCCCGAAAAAGACTATTGCAGACAAAATGCCTTAGACACTGGGGATTAGTCTGTGAAGTGGACAGTGTTTTGTGACCAGGTGTTGGATACGTAAGAAGGGCTTACTGACCGTACAATTACATTCAGCCACGGAGTATGTGGGGGGAGGGGATGGGAGGTATATAGGGTAGCTGCCATTGTTGTTGGAGCATTCCCTTATCAGAAGCTGTGCAGAAAATGCTGCCATAGTAGCTGTGAACAATGTAAAGGGGCCCCCAATGAGACTGATGGACTGATTTTATCCAGGAAACCTGCAAGTTTGCTACCTGCTGTTAGCAGGGCACTGGACTGGAGATGGCATCCCAGGCACTAAGCCCAAGCCTCCCAAACCTTCTATTGGTCTGCAAGGTATTTGTAACCTTGCAAGTCCTAGTAAAATATCCCTTGGCATTTCTTGCCTAATAAAATATCCCTTCATTTTAGTTACGTCTGAGTAGTTATTGAGATCCACCAGGTCTGGCGACTATAGGACCTAACAGCTGGAGCACTTTCAAGGCTGTCCTCCAAGGCATGGTACACCTGGTGCTACTGAATACCTTAAGAGGTTGGTGTGGCACAGTACTAAGCAGTCATAATAATTACTGAAATATTGCAGTGATTACAAACTAATATTTCAAAACATCATTAGTGAAATTTAACATTCACGGGATCACCATTACTTTAAAAGTCTTAATGACTTCCTGAAATAATGAAACCATATTATGAAATCCAAATTAAATACTAAACATCACCCCAGTTACTCCCCTGCTTGATATCTCACCCTGAGCCACAAGAAAGACCTTCTCTCAGTCTAGTGTGATAGTTCCTCCTAATTCTTAATATTTTATTCTTTTTAAAAATGTGTTGTCAGAGAAAACAGGACCAATAATAATAATTCTGCTACTGCAAAATTAGCCAGCTGTCCAGCCAAGAGATAGACCATAAGGGGAAGAAAATCATTGGAGGCGGAGGGAGGGTTTGGGGATAGGGAGTTTCCTAAATCAGATTCTTCCACGCTACGCATGCTGAGTAGCACCTTAGTCCTCAATGGTTCCATTGCAATCAAAATAAAAAATAATAATAATAAAATAAGTAAATTAATGGAGATATCCTATCTCCTAGAACTGGAAGGGACCTTGGTCATTGAGTCCAGCCCCCTGCCTTCATGAAGGCCAAGTACTGATTTAGCCCCAGATCCCTAATTACCTCCCTCAAGGATTGAACTCATAACCCTGGGTTTAGGAAGCCAAAGCTCAAACCACTGAGCTATCCCTCCCCCTACAGCTAATCAATGGGAAATGAGGGCTCCATAAAATACATGAGTAGACTTTAAAAATCACAAATGTGTACATTTTCAAGATAAAGTGAAAGGCTTTGTACCTAACATGTGACTTACATTTCTGCTGCATGAATAGTTGATTAACTATTAATATAAGAGAAAGATGCATATCATGATTTAACAGTCAGTGTTCTCAGAGATGGACCCAACCCAAATCCAAGTTTCAAAACACCACAGAACTTTGGGGGTGATTGGTGTCAGTTCTGATTTTATAAGTGGCACATCTCTCTAAAATGGGCTGAAACAAACCCCTGGATCCCAACACTGCTAAACTTTTAGGGAGGGTGGAGGTGGTCCAAACTCTAGCTCTAAACATTACAAACACACACCCATCCCTAGATGTAATTAAAAGCACAGAATAAGCCCAAAATTCCACACCCAGCTCTTAGCATGTAGCTAAAAGGAAGGACTGATCGTCAAATGTTTGGTATAAAATAGACGTGTCATTTTAGGTTTACACATGTATTTTCTTAGGGGCAAATTCTCTGCCTAGAGCTTGGCCCAAGTAGTTGGACTGCATACTGGAAAGATGGCATGGGAAGAATCCTCTCTCTCCCAGGGCA